>NC_135635.1:26210000-27690000 GCF_053574225.1 Canis aureus
ATCAATCAATTAATAACCAAAGTAAAGACATACTTAGATAATAGTACACTAATAGTAGGAGACTTCAACACAGCACCTTCTGCAAATGACAGATATTCTAAGCACAACATCACCAAAGATGCAAGAGCTTTATTTTATTTTATTTTTAAAGATTTTATTTATTCATTCATGAGAGACACAGAAGAATGAGACAGGCAGAGACACAGGCAGAGGCAGAAGCAGATCCCATGCTGGGAGCCCGATGTAGGACTCAATCCTGGGTCCCCAGGATCATGCCCTGGGCTGAAGGCGGCACTAAACCGCTGAGCCACCCCAGGCTGCCCAGACACAAGAGCTTTAAATGATACACTGAACCAGAACTTTGCACCCGAACACAACAGAATACACATTCTTCTCAAGTACACATGGAACTTTCTCCAGAACAGACCAACTACTGGGTCACAAATCAGGTCCTATACCAAAAGATTTGGATTGTTCCCTGCATATTTTCAGACCATAATGCTTTGAAACTTGACCTCAATCACAAGAAGAAATTTGGAAGAAACTCAAGCACGTAGAGGTTAAAGAACATCCTCCTAAAAGATGAATGGGTCAACAGGAAATTAGAGAAGAATTAAAAAGATTAATGGAAACTAATGAAAATGAAGATACAACTGTTCAAAATCTTTGGGATACAGAAAAAGCAGTCCTGAGAGGGAAATATATCACAATGCAAGCATCCCTCAAAAAATTAGAAAAAAACTCAAATACAAAAGCTAACCTCGCACTTAAAGGAACTGGAGAAAGAACAGCAAATAAAACCTACACCAAGCAGAAGAAGAGATAATGAAGATTTGAGCAGAACTCAATGAAACAGAGGCCAGAAGAACTGCGGAACAGATCGACAAAGCCAGGAGTTGGTTCTTTGAAAGAATTAATAAGATAGATAAACCATTAGCCAGCCTTATTAAAAAGAAAAAAGACTCAAATTAATAAAATCACAAATGAAAGAGGAGCGATCACAACGAACAAAGAAATACTAACGATGTTAAAAACGTATTATGAGCAGCTATATGCCAATAAATTAGGCAATCTAGAAGAAATGGACGCATCTCTGGAAAACCACAAACTACCAAAACTGGAACAGGAAGAAATAGAAAACCTGAAGAGGCCAATAACCAGGGAGAAAATTGAAGTAGTCATCAAAAACCTCCCACAACACAAAAGTCCAGGGCCAGATGGCTTCCTAGAGGAATTCTATCAAATGTTTAAAGAAGAAACAATATCTATTCTACTAAAACTGTTCTTAAAGATAAAAAAGAGTGGAATAATTCCAAATTCATTTTATGAGGCCAGCATCACCTTAATTCCAAAACCAGACAAAGGCCCTACCACAAAGCAGAATTATAGATCAATATCCGCTATGAACACAGATGCAAAAATTCTCAACAATATACTGTCCAATAGGATCCAACAGTACATTAAGAAGATTATTCACCATGACCAAGTGGGATTTATCCCCGGGATGCAAGGGTGGTTCAACATTCCTAAAACAATCAACGTGATAGATCATATAAACAAGAGAAAAAACAAGAACCATATGATCCTCTCAATAGGTGTAGAGAAAGCATTTGACATAATACAGCATGCATTCTTGGTCAAAACTCTTCAGAGCGTAGGGATAGAGGGAACATTCCTCACATCTTAAAAGCCATCTATGAAAAGTCCACAGCAAATATCATTCTCAATGGGGAAACACTGGAATCCTTTCCCCTAAGATCAGGAACAGGACAGGGATGTTCATTCTCACCACTGCTACTCAACATAGTACTAGAAGTCCTAGCCTCAGCAATCAGACAACAAAAAGAAATAAAAGGCATTCAAATTGGCAAAGAAGAAGTCAAACTCTCCCTCTTTGCAGATGACATGATACTGTATGTGGAAAACCCAAAAAACTCCACCCCAAGAATGCTAGAACTCATACAGCAGTTTAGCAGTGTGGCAGGGTACAAAATCAATTCCCAGAAACCAGTAACATTTCTATACACTTACAATGAAACTGAAGAAAGAGAAATTAAGGAGTCAATCCCATTTACAATTGCACCAAAAAGCATAAGATACCTAGGAATAAACCTAACCAAAGAGGCAAAGGATCCATATCCTAAAAACTACAGTACACTTCTAAAAGAAGTGGAGGAAGACACAAAGATGGAAAAATATTCCTTGCTCATGGATTGAAAGAGTTAATATTGTGAAAATGTCAATGCTACCCAGGGCAATTTACACATTCAATGCAATCCCTATCAAAATACCATGGACTTTCTTCAAAGAATTGGGACAAATAATCTTTTTTTTTAAGATTTTATTTATTTATTCATGATAGTCACACACACACACAGAGAAGAGATAGAGAGCGAGGCAGAGACATAGGCAGAGGGAGAAGCAGGCTCCATATAGGGAGCCCGACGTGGGACTCGATCCCAGGTCTCCAGGATCGCACCCTGGGCCAAAGGCAGGCGCTAAACCGCTGCGCCACCCAGGGATCCCTGGGACAAATAATCTTAAAATTTGTGTGGAATCAGAAAAGACCTGGAATAGCTAGGGGAATATTGAAAAAGAAAACCATAGCTGGGGGCATCACAATGCCAGATTTCAGGTTGTACTACAAAGCTGTGGTCATCAAGACAGTGTGGTCCTGGCACAAAAACAGGCACATAGACCAATGGAACAGAATAGAGAACCCAGAAGTGGGCCCTCAACTCTATGGTCAACTAATATTCAACAAAGCAGGAAAGACTATCCACTGGAAAAAGGACAGTCTCTTCAATAAATGGTGCTGGGAAAATTGGATATCCACATGCAGAAGAATGAAACTAGACCACTCTCTTATACCATACATAGAGATAAACTCAAAATGGATGGAAGATCTAAATGTTACACAAGAATCCATCAAAATCCTAGAGGAGAACACAGGCAACACCCTTTATGAACTTGGCCACAGGAACTTCTTACAAGATGCATCTACGAATGCAAGGGAAACAGAAGCAAAAATGACCTATTGGGACTTCATCAAGATAAAAAAATTTCTGCACAGCAAAAGAAACAGTCAACAAACTAAAAGACAACCTACAGAATGGGAGAAGATATTTGCAAATGACATATCAGACAAAGGGCTAGTATCCATAATCTGGAAAGAACTTATTAAACTCAACAGCAAAGAAACAAACAGTCCAATCATGAAATGAGCAAAAGACATAAACAGAAATTTTACCAAGGAAGATGTAGACATGGCCAACAAGCACATGAGAAAATGCTCTCCATCACTTGCCACCAGGGAAATACAAATCAAAACCACAATGAGATACCACCTCACACCAGTGAGAACGGGGAAAATGACCAAGACAGGAAACAACAAAGGAGAGGCTGGGGAGAAAGGGGAACTCTCTTGCACTCTTGGTGGGAATGTGAAATGGTGCAGCCACTCTGGAAAACTGTGTGGAGGTTCCTCAAAGAGTTAAAAATAGACCTGCCCTACGACCCAGCAATTGAACTGCTGGGGATTTACCCCAAAGATACAGATACAGTGAAAAACAGAGACCCCTGCACCCCAATGTTTATAGCAGCAATGTCCACAATAGCCAAACTGTGGAAGGAGCCTCGGTGTCCATCGCAAGATGAATGGATAAAGAAGATGTGGTCTATGTATACAATGGAATATTACTCAGCCATTAGAAATGACGAATACCCACCATTTGCTTCGACGTGGATGGAACTGGAGGGTATTATGCTGAGTGAAATGAGTCTATTGGAGAAGGACAAACATTGTATGGTTTCATTCATTCTGGGAATATAAAAAATAGCGATAGGGATTAAAGGGGAAGGGAGAGAAAATGATTTGGCAATATCAGTGAGGGTGACAGAACATGAGAGACTCCTAACTTTGGGAAATGAACAAGGAGTAATGGAAAGGGAATTGTGCATGGGGTTGGGTTGACTGGGTGATGGGCACTGAGGGGAGCATTTGACAGGATGAGCACCGGGTGTTATACTATATGTTGCCAAATGAACTACAATAAAAAAAATACCAAAAAATGATAAAAGAAGTTTAAGAAAAAGAAAAATGCAAGACTCAAGTACAAGAATAATAATAATAATAATAATAATAATAATAATAATAATAAACAATAATAATAATATCATTACCTACAGATGCCTCATCTTATTTCTGGAGGAGACAGTATTGAGTACTATAGAGGTAAGAGCAATGACTATTATGGCAGAATGCTGGATGTGAGTGAGCCCTGGGCTCTTCCATGAGACCACATGAACTCAGGGAATTTGTTCACTCTCTCTAGGCTTCAGTTCACTCATCCGCAAGGGACCTCACCTGACCCTCCTTACTGTATCAGCATGATAATTCAGTGAGAAGATACATCATGCACCACTGAATGGAGCATCACTGGGTCACCATCGGGAAGCACAATCCCAGTGGAATTAAGAACACACACACACACACACACACACACTCCCATCCCACAATGCATCTCCCAGGTGCACACCCAGAAAACTGTCTCTTGCGTTCATAAGAGCCCATGTGAGTGTTTTTATCACAGGACTGTTTGTGGTGGCAGGAAGCGGGAGCTGTGCCAGCATCTGTTCCTAGAGGAATATATGCCATGTGTGCACAATGAAATATGGCACAGCAGTCAGAGATAATACAGTAGATACACAGCAACATGGGTAGATCTCAAAAATAATATTAAGTAGGAAAAGTAAAGGCAGGATGAGCTGTATAGAGCAATGCCATTATGTACATTTATAAAACAGTAAAAAATGTGGTGTATTTGTCAAGGATATACATATATCTGTTTTAAAAAATGTAATGTTCTTATGCTCATAATCTTATATTGGCTTCTCTTTTTATTCAGAGTAAAGTCAAAGTCTGCATTTACAATGACTTACAAAGTCCTATAGTATTTGCCACTGACCAAACTAGCTCTCACTGTCTGCTTCTCTCTTTCCACTCATTTCTCTCTGGCTACTGGCCTCCTAACCATTCTGGCCTCCTGTGTACTGGCTGTCCCCTATAACTGCACCACTTCTAGCCCAGATATCCACATGGTGGATCCCTTCACTGCATTGGGTGAAATAGCATGTTTGTTGCCCAGCCTTACTGATTCACTACACATACAGCTGCAGTCCCCTCCTAACCACACACCATACTTACCCCAGTCCTTCTTTTCCCATAGAACTGATCACTATTTAAGGAGCTATATGTCTTATTTGTTCATAATTTGTCTCATTCCAGAGGGATGTAAGCACCATCAAAACATATTGTTTTCTTTTTTCTTTTTTTCTTTTTTAAATTTTTTATTGGAGTTCAATTTGTCAACATATAGCATAACACCCAGTGCTCATCCCGCCAAGTGCCCCCCTCATTGCCCATCACCCAGTCACCCCAACCCCCCACCCACTTCCCCTTCCATTACCCCTTGTTCATTTCCCAGAGTTAGGTGTCTCATGTTTTGTTACCCTCACTGATATTTTCACTCATTTTCTCTCCTTTCCCTTTGTTCCCTTCTTTTTTAATCTTTTACTCCTGGCTCTCTTTCCTGCACCTATACCTGTGCCTGACACAATCAGCACTGTGTTTGTTGAGTGGCTGAATGTAACTAAATACATATACAGAGCATGGACTGGAAGAGCATTTATTTGTTAAATACACTAAAGCAAGTGCCCTCACTGAGGAGCGGAAATGAGAATAGAGATAAGGATGAAAAGGGAAAATAAATGCATTGAAAGGGGCCTGACAGGAAGAGATGGCACAAACATGCCATGACTGAGAAAAGGACTGACCCCACCCTGTGCACTGTAGGTTCCACACAGGAATTGTAAGACCTAATGTGAGAGAACCTGTTATCGAGCCTGATAAATGGCAGGCAATCAATAGATTTAAATTGAAGGGGAACTGGAATCTTGTGATCATCAGGGAATGGAGAATACAAAGAAGGAATACCTGCTAGAAAGAGGAGGAAGAACAAAGGAAGAGGGAGCACCCCTCCTACTAGATCCCTCTGAACCCATGTCCCTTTTCCCAATTCCTCTTTTTCCTTCAGCTCCTTCAACTATCCTTGGAGGCTCCTGTAGTTGGCATTAAGGATGCTTGTACCATGTTTCTCTCTCTGGGGAACCATCCTCATTCTCCTATCTCCCAACAAAGACACAACAGTGGTTCTTCACATTTGTTGAATCACAGATCCCTCTGAAGTTAGTCACCCTCAAAAATGTAATATACTCTTCAGAAGTCCATCCATGGACCCTGACCAGGAACCCCAGAGGAAGACCATCTGAATGGCAGAGTCAGAGAGGGGTAATACCCGATAATTTCTGTTTCTCTGAACTGTGTTATGCGGTGTGGTCTTTGCACTCTTCCCACTTTTAGTGAAGATGAGCAACAGTGGGCCTACAAAGTATGAAGATACCAGAGAAGCAACCCAAAGAACAAAACTCTGGGAACTAAATGATCATATTTTATGATTCCAACAGAAGCAGGCAAAATTAACAAATGAACAACCAAACTTAAGAAGAGAAAGCAAATCTATGATGGGGATTCCTGAGAGAACCTACTATAAATCCAATTTATAACAAAACAGAGCAACATCATCCTCAAATGTCATGTTCAAAAATAACCTTTTTCCCTGTAATTATCTGTGATTATTTTGATGGTTTCTATTCAGTCCAGACCCTCTGACCCAGCTGTCAGAGCCCCACCTTAATTCTGCCCCTACCTCTGATATATCACCTCCTTCCTAATTCAGCTTCTCATATCCTGACTTACCCTTCCTGGGATGAGTCTTTGGTCTGGATAAGTATCTACACTTCCAGGGATGTCCTTCTTGCTCCTGCCCAGGCTTAAACATCTAGTTCTTCTCATTCCTATCTATAACCTTTCCCTTCCATGTCAAAGAATCCATTCCTAAACCATCCTGACTGATCCCCATCTCTGACCTTCCTCCCCTTCTTACTAGCACTTACAACTTTTCCTAATGCTCTCTTGAAACTAATTCCCTTTTCTGTCAGCTTGTGTCCTGGGTGTATCACTTAAATTCCTTTATGGCCTAAAAGCATCCAGAAGGCAGAGCCAGAATCCATGTACCTCCTCTTCCTGAATTCCACACTCCCATCTCCAACCCTCACTATTCAAGCCAAATCTGCTCATGATTGTAGCAAGCAATCAAAAGAATTTTTTAGGAAAGAAAAATGAATATATAGATGTATTGATTGAGTATCTAGATTCCTCGAAGTAGGATATTTTTTTGAAAGAGAGAAAAGTCCAAGGAAGAAACAAGAGACTAGAACATGCTGAATCATCAATTTCAAGAGCGTGTTCTGAGGATCTTTCCTAATGAGGGCCCTGGGCCTGTGAATCTCCCTTTAATTAAGGAAGAATCTCTCTCAAAGGAGGTGCATGGCACTGATGTGGTTAAAGAAATGCAGAGGGCGACCAGAGAACGTGAAGACAGCTTGAATGAATCCCATAAGGTCCTCAGGCTCCACCCTTCTCTCCCTCCTCCCTGTGATTCTCTCATTCTCTGAGCTCCTTCCAAACTCCCAAAGTTCCATCCCAGGTGTCCCAGAAGAACTGTCAAATCCAATAATTCATCCATTGAATTACAGGCTGTCTTGCTTTCCCAGCCATCCCTGCACATTCTCCTTTGTCCTAAAGGTCATTGTGTTCACTTATCTGTCTGAAAAGGGTACTGCCCTCACTCTGGACCTTCCTTTTCAAAACAGGAAAAATTTTCCAAAGCAGTAAGTTCCACTGGTTTCCATAGTTGAGTGTTAACACTCCTACCAGTCTGGAGGTTGGCCTTCAAAGATAGTTTGGATATCAGTTGCTTTCCTGGAAGTCTGATGAGGACTTGAGAGGAAGGTTAATGAGGGCACTAAATGACTCTTTTCAAGTTCTCAAAGTTTCAGAGAAGTGGACTGTAAATGCAACATCTCTAGAGATTAGAGCAATTCCATTGTGTCCAAGCACAGCCCCTTCCTGATCCCAAAATATATAAATTCTCTAATCCTCCTTAACATTTTCAGACAATGAAAACCTCAGAGACAGTCAAACCAGTGACTCCCAAACAAAGAAGTCTAAGGCTTTCTGGATAGCTGAGCTTCCCCACAGTTTCCAAACTCCTAATTCAGCGGCCTTGCAACTCTGGTAGGAGATAGTAAAGACTACAAGAGTAGAGGCTTTGAGGTCATAGCAAGAGCTTGAAATAATATTAAATGTGGTGCATGTTTACACTAACACTTCCATCGTGGAAGCAGGTGAGAATAGATACAAAGGTAAACAAAATAAAAGCCACCATCAACACTAGGATTGAGTCTCATACCCAGGGGTAGAAGAAATTTGTTGACAAAACCAAATGAAAAATGGAATCTTCCTATTTTCTCTTTCTCTTTGTGCTTTCTCTAGATAGAGGTCTGTGTCCAATCATCATCCTCCATTTATTCATTCAACGAATAGACTGCTCCCCATTTATTTAGTACTGTGAATAAAGCAAAGAAAAACAAAAACATCTCTCCCCTCAAGCTGCTTACATTCCTGCAGTAGAAAGCAAGCAGTAAACATATAATAAGAATATGCATTGTATTCAATTTTAATAGTGCTGCAGAGGAAAGGAAAGCGAGAAAAGGTTAGGACATTCTCAGAGTGGTTGTTGTGATTTTAAAATGGGTGGTCCAAGAGGGCTTCACATTCACACTATAGTGTCACCATCACCAGCATCCATCTCCAGAACTCGTTCACCTTCCTAAACTGAAATTCTGTACCCATTAAAGAGTGACTCCCCATTCTTTCTTTCCTACAGCTCCTGGCAACCATCATTCTACTTCTAGGCCCTGAATTTATATGAGGTACTTCATATAAATATAATCATACAATATTGTCCTTTTGTGATAGGCTTATTTCACTTAATATAATGTATTCAAGGGTCATCCATGTTGCAGCATGTGTCAGAATATTCTTCCTTTTTAAGGCTGAATAATATTCCATTGTGCATGTGTCCCACATCTTGTTTATCTTTCCATCCACTGGTGGGCATGTGGTCATGCTACCTTTTAGCTGTTGTGAATAATGCCGTCTTAAATATGAGTATAGCAACATCTTTTTCAGTCCCTACTTTCAATTCCTTGGGATATATACCTAGAGATGGGATTACTGGATCATATGCTAATTGTATATGTAATTTTTTGAGAAATCACCCTTCTGTTTTCCACAGCAGCTGCCCCATTTTACATTCCCATCCAGCAATGCACAAGCATCCCACTTTCTTAACATCCTCACTCATATTTGTTATCCTTTGTTTTATCAATAGCAGCCATCCCAATGGGTGTGAAGTGACACTTGGATATTTTTGAAGAATAACAAAGAATCCCATGGGGCCAGGACATAGTGAGTGAGGGGGCAGCAGTAGGGGATAAGCTCAGAGAGAAATCAGGAAACCAGATCCTTCATGTAGGGTCTGAAAGACTGTGAGAACTTTGGCTGTTACTCTGGGTGTGATGAAACCCCTAGAAAAACTGATAGTTTCACAAGCTGCCTACTAATTTTTTGTTCTGTGAACTAATTATTGGGTTCTCAAACTTGGTAAAGTCCTCCTCCAGAGTCTGAAAATAAGGCATAGAGACAGGTTCTGCAGAGCTCTCAGTAGATGTCTGGTACTCCTGACAACACACTGAGAGCTGAACAAGCTGTGTGCTTCCATCTGCCTCCCTCTCTAGATGTCAAAGAAGAGATGCCATACAGCCACCCATGGGACAGAAAGATGATGATTGCTCTCATTGAAGCTGTTCGTTTTCTGGATTATCTCCAGGCAGGACTTAAAAAAATTTTAAATTTTAAATTTTATTTAAAAATAAAACAAAAGTCATTTTAGCATCATTCACTATTTTAGGTTATTCCCACCAGTATTGTATAATCAAAAGCTGACATAATGACAAAGGGCACTTTTCCTGAAACCTGGTGAAATTAAGGTCTGCGATGACAGGGTTAGGTGGACTCTCAGAAAAGGGGCAGGAACCAGATGCCTCAGGCACTCACAAGCCTTCTAGAATTAAATAGATAAATCCAGTCACAGCCCCAGATGCCTCAGGAAGGACTGTCAGAAATGTCATAGATGCTCAGAGCTGGAGGGGAAAAGGGCCCCCAGAAAGAAACTGAAAATTCATCCACGAGAAGCAAAGAATAGCTCTTATAACCTCACTTCCCCTAAGCAACAGGAATCAAAGCTTCTACATCCAAATGAGAAGTCCAAGAAATTGTAGACTTTCTAAGCAACAAAAAGTCTGGAGAGAATGGCCACCCAAACACCATTTATAAATGATTGAAAATACACACTTGTGTGTAGAGATGGGGGAGAGATGGAGGGTATAGAAGGAGAGAAGTATGGGGCTGTCCCCACTGGGAAAAGAGGAGAGGCAGAAATCAATTTTCACCATGGAATTCTTAGGATTCAAATGCCAGTTAGGGGAAGGAAGTATGGGAAAATTTGGAAACCTAATAACTAATATCTCTCAGCAAGGCAGTAGGCCATGTACTCTGAGGTGTGTGTGCTACATTTCTTTCCAGCTGAGGACCACCTGATTCATCCTCCACTCTCAACATAGTATGATGACCAAACACCTCCAGGATGTAGAGATTCCAGAGCTTACCGCACATCGTCCTCATCGCATTTCCCTTCTTAGGCTCTTTACAGGGGTCCTGACTACATTTGAGTTTCAGACACAGATACTAAAAAGGGTACTAAGATATAGGAGAATGCAGCTCCTCTTTGCCTCAAGTAGAAAAGTAATAGACCAGTGAAAGTCTTAGGTCATTCATTCCCTCATTCATTCAATAAGTATTAAGTACCTTATGAATGCTAGTGCTTGATGCTACAAACACAATGGGGAAGAGAAGCCTATTCCCTGATTACATGGTACTCATTGTCTTAACAATGTTTTTATATCATATTCCTGGCTTAAATGTGTAAACTGAATATAATGATTAAAGCAGTCAATCTATAAAAAAAAAACTTTCTACACAAAGTTGACTTACTAAAAAACAATTGATCAGTGCTTTCAAAACTATCAATATCAGGAATGGCATTCCCTTCTTTGGCTTGAGTTTTCTGAAAATATTGAATAACAGAGTTCTAGATGCTGAATATAAGACTTCGTTCACTCCTGTTCTTTCAATATTCTACTCCAAGTCTTTTCTAGTTGCTACCTCATTCTTAAGAAGAAGAAGAACCATCTTTAGGGCAGTTATGGAGTGCTAGAGAAGAAAATGTAACCTTGATTCTCATTGTGTAAAGAAAGACGGAGATAGAGAGCAGACATTAACTAAAATGGGAGCCCAATGGCAGGAAGATGGTTGTAATCTCCCTGACAACCTAAATACCTCCAGGTTTGGCTTTGCCAAACCTCAGCCATCACCCAGGGCTTCCAGATGATGCCAGCACACACCTGTTGGAAATTTCTTTCATAAAAGACAGCCCCGAAAGTGACAAAAGAGAGTAAAATGGTGCCAGGATGGGTTAACAAATCATCTTTTTGAATTTTCTAATTCACTTGGCCGTTTACTCCATAAACTTGGCTGCCAATCAGGAGCAGGCAGGGAATGTTTGCCAGAGAATGGAAATCTCTTCTTTACCTTTAACCCAAAGAACCAGTACCAGAAAAGTGTCAGTTTCCCAGTCACTGCAAAAAATGATTAACCCCATTCCAGAGATAAAACAGCAGGTTGATGCTGGTAAAAGGACTTCAGCTATCTCAGATTGATCATTCTGACTTACTTTTTTGCAGACAGCCAAAGATCTGACAAAGTAGAATATAAAATGAGCATTAGTGTTACCCATTGTGACCCATGTCTGTGACCAGCTCTAAACTCACAATTAGCATTTATTGATCAATCATGGAAACAAGCACAAAGGCCAATGGGCCTCAGGCATAAGCACAGAACTCTTAACTTATTTTGGATATCCTCAGTATTTTTTAAAGTTATTGGGATCCCTGGGTGGCGCAGCGGTTTGGCGCCTGCCTTTGGCCCAGGGCGCGATCCTGGAGACCCGGGATCAAATCCCACGTCGGGCTCCCAGTGCATGGAGCCTGCTTCTCCCTCTGCCTGTGTCTCTGCCTCTCTCTCTCTCTCTGTGCGACTATCATAAATAAATAAAAATTAAAAAAAAATAAAGTTATTAATGAACATGGACTAAAGATAAGGAAAAATGGGTATTCTTAACATGCTATTGGTACAGGAAGATCAACAGAGAAGAGAAAGGATTGACTTTCTATTTTAGTTTCAGAAGGAAGAAACACCAAATATATCTAGAAACAACAGGATCAACAAAGCAGCCTCTAAAGATCCTGATTTTATTCAGGGAAATCACATAAAAATTTGGAACAAATCTAAGAAATTCCAACTTAAATTATTGGTTTCAGATAATTGGGAATCACCAGCCTAGTCCTTAATTCAATTCAGCTGACATGAAGTCACTTAGACACTTAGCATCTTGTCTACTCTAGACTTCTATCTAGTAGGTTTCCATGGTTTGCAAAACTGCAAATCCAGGGCCAGCCTCCTAACACACTCCCTGGTCCACCATCTTGGTCCATGGAATTGGTTATTCTAAAGAAGGAGATTTTCTCAGCTCTCACTAAGATTCACTCAGTAGTCATCAGAATTACTGCCATTGTAGTAGAATAAGGCCTAAATCACATTCTTCCTTACTACTTCATTGCATCAGATAGCTGACATATGAGTGCTCTCTATCATCCTTCTGGAAAATGACACTTTCCTCAAGTCTTGAAAAGACACACACACACACACATATACACACACATGCACAGAAACACACACTACCAACCAGACCTGCAGTTTCCTTTTCTCTATTAAGTCCAAACTTCTATGATTGTACTTCTAAGTCTTTCTTTTCATTGTTTTTTTCTACCACTTACTCCTATTATTAACCTTTTGTAGCTGTCTGCTTAAACAGGCAAAATCTTTCCCCACACATGCACATCTTGCTGGCATTAACATCAGGCCTCAAATAGGTTGTCCTACTCTGCGTGGAACAAGCTCTTTCCAAATCTGTTCAACATGACCCTTCTTCCAGAAGCTTCTCCGGACATAGATATGGCTAAGACAGCTGATCTCCCAGTATGCTTTCCTTCTTCTGCTCTCCTCTCTTCAATGTCCAGTGGTACTGGGACGGCATCCAGTTAGGGAAAAGGATAGGAGCAGTAGGTGGAGCATAAGATCAGAATTCTGCCTATTGATGTGTTTAGCTTGCCCTTCCTTCCCAAACTGAAACTTGAGGTACAAAGAATTTTTCATAGTAAAGGAAGAATCCCAGGGTCTACAGCCCAGTTTGGTGATGTCAGAGATCTGACACAGAACTGAGGGCCAAGTTTCTTTCACCACAACAAAGTGAAAATACAAAAGACATAACTCATGTTGGCTGAGACAAAGTGCATTATCTGTGACACTTATGATTTGCTCCAGTGTCTTCTTGATGTACGACAATTGAACAGACAACACAGAGTTTTATTACTTGCACTGCTTTACTATATTTGGAAAATAAGTCCCTTAATATTTTAACATCGGGCAACATGACAGGAGACTCAAACTGCAATAACTACATGTAAGGCTAGCCTGCAGAATGGAGGAGTGGGACAGTAGTTCAATTGGTTGAATGGTGTGTAGAATAGGGTATGTCAAGATCCCAAATAACTTTCTAGTTGAAGGAAGGTAAGAGCAGTAAGGTCCTCATTTTTCATTGCCTGCAAGACTAGTAGTATCTTCTGTGCACTGTGGGTCAGCCAGAGAAGACTGCATAGAAGAGGAGGGAATGACCCCATCTTGACATTGTGTATGATGTTTCCCAGGAAAACATCAGTTGAAGCTACATCTTCAGTGTGGGCTGTGTCTGATCTGATAAATAGAGCCTCTTTTAGGCCTTCCTTCCATGCCTCCCACCAAGAACACAAAACAAACTCCCTCACAGCTTCAAACAATAAGTTCAGTTTTCCCAATTAGACAGATCAAGCTAAATATTTGCTGTGGATATTAATATAGATCAAGATATTATATCACCACCATCATCATCATCTGCATCTGCATCTCAGTCTTGGTATCTGCAAAAAAGGAAAAGAGAGAGACAGACACCACTACAGTAGTAAAAAAAAAAAAAAAAAAAAGTATAACCTCTCCCCTGGGAAATAGAAGGGAAGGTGGAAAGATTAGAAAGAAAGCTGAAGTAACCAAATTCAGCTCATGCTAAAGAAAATAAATATCCCAACTTATCTTCCAGGAGTCTTCTGAGAACAACCTTAGAAAATAGATCACAAACCAAGCATCTTCCCCAGCCATGATCTTACTTTCTACTATATTCTGTTTACATTTTACTTGGAAGAAGCCTTTGTCTCCCTTCCTGAAAGAAGAACCTGCTTCATGCTATGCTTATTAAACTAAGAGAAAACACAGCCACCTTCTAACTCACCTACTTACCTTCAGCCCAAGCACTACAACTCTCAAACCCATCTGAATCTGGCAGAGGCTAAATTCCAAGTCAGGAAAAACTCATCCGAACACAGACTAACAAACTCCAGGTCAGCTGTATGTAGACCAAATCCATCCACCCAAATATAGCCCCAAATCTATGCAGATGTAGACCAAAACATTTAGCCTCTGAATCTGGTGGACGCTAAATTCCAAGTCATGAAAAACTCATCCTGATGTAGACTAACAAACACCAGACCAACTGTATGTAGACCAAATCCATCCACCCAAGTATAGCCTAAAATCTATGCAGGTGTAGACCAAATATTTTTTTTCTTCTGTCCCACAAAATCTATGGAGTCCCTGCTACATGCACACACTACACTAGTATCATTGCACTATTACCTGGGGTAAACAAGAAGATAGAGTTCTCTAGAGGCTGTATAGACTCCATATTATCTAGGATTACTCTGGGATGGTTGTGAACATGATACCTTTTTAGTCCCTCTGGGATAACTGCAAAAAAAATAGACTTAAGTGTGATTTTCCTCACTCATAATTTGGCACATCTACTGATTTAGTTTCAGTGAGAAACAAGTTTTCGAAATTCTTAACATTTTCATCACACCAAAGCAGGATAATTATAATCAACTTGACAAATCAGAATAACATGTGCTTCTATTGTAGGGGAATTCAGAGACTAGACGGGCTGCCGGGAATAACAGAATTCGATTTTCCAAACAAGTATCATAAAGAGAGATGGGAAAAGTCAGAAAGGATGTGCAATTAGGGGATTAGAAAGTGATGGGATACACTGATGTCAACAGGAAAAATCAATTTCTTTACTTCCCCCTATGATTCTCTACTCCCTTTTCTTAACCCCGAATCCTGTCAACACAGAACATCTAATAAAAATCCTTAGAAGAAATCAGTAGAAGAAAATCCATCTGACTCTCCACCTTATTTTCCCAATAACAAATGTAATATAGGCTGGACATAGTCTACAATGAGGATCTAGCCACATCATTTTTTCCAAGAAGCCTTACTAAACACCTTTGTTTTTTCCACAAAATCTTTCCATTCCTTGTAAGCACAGAATCTAGAAATCCATCCAGAGGTCCCATCCAACACTATATTCTGTCTCCATATTTAGACTAACAGTTGTGAGTGGTCACAGTCCAGAGCTCCTTCTTCCATGGACCTCCTTCCACTATATACACTTCATATATACTTCACACACCATGGCTTAAGAAAGGCTGATTATCTCTCTGGTTATCTTCCTTCATATCTTTAAATGTATTCTTCTGTCCTCTTGTGTAAGGACTTGGCTGTCTCTGTCTCTCTGTTCTCTCTAAACAGACTGTGCTTACTTCCTTTCATACCTCTAGGTAGATGCTCCACACCACCACCCTCTCCTTTGGAAAGTTAATTGTTTTGTTTTATTTTGTTTTGTCATAAGTAAAACACCAGATCATCTGAGTCATATGAATATTGTATTATGCCTCAAAGACCTGAGTTATTATTCAAATATAAATCAATATGGTTTCTCCACCAAGACCCATTGCCTGAATCCTGCTCAGGCAACATAATCTAAAACCAAGATCTACTGCCACCACATTTTAAGAGACATCCTTCATCCTGCCTCCCTGTATCTTCTGATCCACATTCTGCATTTTTGGTATCTGCGATGATAATAGGGAAGAAAAGGACAAGAATAAATCAAAAGAATATAATATGAAAACCATATTTATCAATCTGGAATATACTTAGTGTGATAAATTGGCCTTTCCACATGATTTTGCTTAAATTAAGGTTAAAATGCATCTGTCTTCTGGAAGCACATAAAATTTATCAACTGATAATGGAGAGAAATTGTCCAAGAACTGCTAGAGAGCAAGAGAGAGACAACCCAGAAATTAACATTTGCCACAAATAATCAATAAAACATGCATGGAGAAGTGTTGTCTGGTGTGTTGAGATATTGTCCAGAGTGTACATGGTGGTGCGGAAGGGAGAGAGGAAAGAACAGTCTAAGACTCCAGGGACTTTGAAATTAAAGCACTGGGTGTTATTCTATATGTTGGCAAATTGAACACCAATAAAAAATAAATTCACAAAAAAAATTAAAAGTTGCAAATATGTTTTGTGATAACAGCAAACTGCCTATTGCAGACCCAGTGTTTCCAAGATCAATAAGCAGCCAACCCCAAGGGAGCTTGGTAATCTTTCCTCCTATAGCCTGAACTTGCCTATAATCAATCCCCACCACAACTTTTTTATATTAGATAAGAAAGACAGGGAGATACTTCCAGCAGCTGTAAAAGTAGATATCTAGCTCCTTGAGCCTGAAGGAAAAAGCCCCTCAAATCCTCCCTGGTGATGGGGGACCATCTTATCAAACTGGGCCTGCTATTTTTCTGCAGAGTCCACACCAATGTCCTCCCTAAGAAGATGTCATACAGAGACTTCCAGAGTCTCCAGTGGGAAAGTGAGGCAAAATATGAAGGAGGCAGCACAGCCAGGTGGAAGAATCTTCACTCATTCAAAGAACATGTCTAAACATTCTCTGTGGTGGCCCTGCAGGAGAGACAAAGACGAGGAAAGCAAGCTGTGCACCAGGTCAGAAAGGAAAAGCCAGGAAGAAGGGCAAGGCAAAAAGGTGGGAGGACCCTGGAGGTGAAGCGACAAGGAATAACCTCCCCTAACTCAGATGCTCCTCAGCAGAGTGGAAAACCTTTCTAGTCTGGAGAAAACAGGGTGTAGGCCTCCAAGTCCCTCTGACCCTAGCAACCTACCTGCCCTTCCCAAACTTACAAGGCCTCTGATCTACAACCCCCAATCCAAAGCCTAGCTCTGATTCCATGAAATACTCTCTGCTCAAATCCACAGGGATTCTATAGCCAGTAGCGCTCCAAGCCCATCCTTCTTCTTCTCTGGCTCTGTCTCAGTTTTCCTGCCAAATATATAAAAGGGAGAAATCACTTACCCAGGGGCTTTCTCTTCCTCAAGCAGGAAGACCTGAGAAGAAAACGCAAGCCGAAACCAAAGAGAGGAAAGGAGTTTGGCCAAGCAGTCAGCTCTTGGAGTGAAGCTTGGTGGGACCTTCAGAGAGTAAGGTTCCCCAGGGGCAGAGCCCTTCTGAAGGCTGGGCCATGGGAGGCGGGGCCCTAACAAGGCTGCATCTCAGAGAGTTGGGGCCAATGGGAGACAGGTACATGGGAAGGGTGAGAAAGGGTGAATGAGGTAAGTGAGCTGGAATCCAGGAAGAAAGCTAGAGGTGGGCAATGGAAGACCAGTGGGGCCCTGCATGGGTGAGGAGGTGGACTGAGGACTTAAATGAGACTGCTGGAGCCTTTCTTGGCACCAAGATATGAATTTAGAAGTAAACAAGCTCTCCAGGGTCCTGGGTATGGAGGAGGTCCTGGCTGGCAGAAGGAGAATGTGCGGAGCCTGGTGGAGCTCAGCTGGTAGAGTATGGAGGCCAGAGAACTGACAGGGCCAGGCTGCTGCCAGGGCTGCCCCAGGCTCCCTCCTGTACCCACCTGGGGGTCCCAGAGGCCCTACATGGATATGGACATGGCTTCCCCTGCCCTCCCCACCACGATGCTGCCATCAAAGGAGGCCTGAGCTCAGCCCCAATATCTGAGTGCATGCAGCCTGGCACACCCAGTGGGGTGTGGGAGCCAAAGAGAAAGAGAAACTGAAGCAGGTAAGCAGGGGAGACTGACCAGCTCTGGTGAAGGTTCTGGGACAGCCTGGTTAGGGATCCCATGGTGGAGAAGGAAGAGAGGGAAGGCCTGAGACTGTGTCTGCATTGAGAAGAGATGAAGACGCAACATGCACAGTGGGAGCAAAATAATGTACTAGTGACTGTCCATTATTTTGGGATCAGCAGTGTAGACACCTACCGAGCAGTCAGATCCATGCCTTCAAGAAGCTCCTCACTGTAGGGTTCCCACAAATACACATATGAAACCCACAAAAGTAGAAACTGAGGCAGAGAATAGAGACTTGGAGGCCAGTGTACATGCTTGAAATTAGGTTATAAGGGACCAGGGATGAAGCAACCAGCCACATGTGGGAAGACCTAAGACAGCATGGCAAGCTGGCCCCAGCCTTCTACCTTGGGGCTTTCTCAGGGCTCTGCAGAGACCAGCTCTCCCCGCTCCTCTCAGGGCCAGGGGAGACCATGAGAACATTGACTCAAGCAACCTAAAGGAGAATTGTTCTCCCCGCCCCCGGCTCTGTCAGCCACATATGAAGGTCCCAGAACCAGATGTGTGGTTACAGCTGGAACACAGGGAGTCCCTTTAGCAGCAGGAGGGAGGGTGCAGAGGGACCCAGAGAAGTCTATCTGGTTCCAGAGAAGTCCTGCAGAGGAGAACAGGGTGCAAAACCCGCCTTGTTTGTTCTAATTCCATGGACACTTAGAAGTTTAATAAAGTTCAGAATGGCTTTGGCTTCCGAGTAATTAAAGCCAGGAGCTGAATTCTCTTCTCAAAATTATTTTCTACTCCCATTCTACCCTTTACCCTCCTCCTACCCATGTACATTACATCTTTCATGAAAAGCACTGAATCAGAATCTCCTCTTTATAGAGAAAAAATGAGTGGGAAATATCAAAAAGGGAGACAGAACATGAGAGACTCCTAACTCTGGGAAATGAACAAGAGGTGGTAGAAAGGGAGGTGGGCGGGGGGTGGGGGTGACTGGGTGACAGGCACTGAGGGGGGCACTTGATGGGATGAGCACTGGGTATTATGCTATATGTTGGGAAAGTGAACACCAATAAAAAATAAATTTAAAAAAAGGAATGTCCTCTTTATAAAGAGCCTCCAGTAATGAGATGGATTTAATTTCTACAAAACAAATTTAGAATACTTTAGAAAGGATTTCATTAGAGCTAGGATTGGCACATGCTTTAACCAGTGAAACACATTCATACATGCATACACACAACCCAAACATGAAAAGAAAAGCCTCTCTTAACTCTATTTTTTCCTGTGAGATGGATCCAGATGACATATCCCACGTCAGGCAACAAAACATAGTCTCTTTGAACTTTAGGAAGTTAATTCTTCTCTAAACCTTAGCTCCAGGAGGTATGTGGTTTATTCCTCCTCAGGTCATAGCGAAGATTCTGAGGAATGATGACACAACCGGTAGGTAAGAGCCCCAAATCACAGGACTACTTTCATGACTACATTGTGGGGCCCCACTGCAGGCTCTGCCCTGGGAGGCAGCCAGGCTTGGGCCCAGGTGTGGAAGGGACAAGGGACTCCCCAGAGGGCCAAAGATCCACCTTGTGGGGCCTTTCTCAGGATGTCCTACTCAGGAGAGCTTCGTAGGTTGAGGACTCAGCTGGGAAGTGGGGCAGGAATACCTTACCCTCTGCACAGGAGAGGCTGAAACTCATCATTTATGGAGGGTCTTTGAGCTTCAAACACAGAATGTCATCCATGGGAGGCATGAGCGAAGGGGAGAGCCTGAAGAAAGGTCTCAGAGCCTTCAGGCTTCCCATGACTCTCCTCACCTCACCACAGTCACCCTCTCACTCTTTCTGTATCCTAATCCCTAGGGGACCCTTCTCTACCCTTCCAGGCAATAGCCATTGCATCCTCAAGACATGGCCCCCCAGCCTGTCGGGTCCAGGTTCATCATCCTCACAGTCCAGGGAGCACATCAAGGCTAGGAAGTCAGCATCGCTCCAAGTGTCCTCCCGCCCAGCCCAGGGTCACTGTGCAGCTACAACCCTGGCACATGTTACATGGTGGCCTCTCATCCAGCAGACCCTCCTCCTCCATCCCTCTGCTTCCCTCACACACATTCCCCAACACACACAGACACACACACACTCCCTCCCCCTAAGGTCATGCACTTCCTGAGAGCTCTGACTTCTCTGACTCTCTCCTCTCCATGCTCCTGCTCCTTCCTACTAAGGAAGCAACATTCTTATTGTCTCCTAGGAATCCTTCTAGACTTCTGTGTCCTCCTCCACCTTCCCTCCTTTGCTCATTGCCAGGCTCCCATCATCTGAGTTATGGGTCCTGGTCTACTTGCCCTTGACCCACTCTTCTCACACACACTTGCTGAGGGAGCACCCAGAGCCCTGTGTCTCTCTGCCCTGGCTGTCAGCCTCCTCTTCCCAGCTGTCAGGGAGCTCCCCCAGGGCAGGGCCCCTGATCCTCCCTCTGGGTCTCCCCTGGGTGCCCAGCACACACAGATATGGTAGGTGTGGGACTCACTGCTTTTGCTCCCCAGGAGAAAGCCAAGCAGGGGCAGCATTCTGATTCTCCCCTGTCATGTGAGGTTCAGTGTCGGGCAGCAGCTTGAGGGAATCCATCTCCAGGGGGTAGTTCTTTCCTTTAGAAATCCCAAGGCACCTCTGTGTGTGTATGTGTGTGTGTGTGTGTGTGTGTGTGTGTGTGTGTGTGCCCCTGATAGGAGGGAGGATATGGGTCTGAGGCTCCAAGAGTCCAGGTCCGGTGTGGACATGAGAGGACTGGGGAAGCTGGACCCCAGACCCAAGGCAGCTCCCAGCACATACAGGCTCATGAGCACAGGGACAGAGCGGGCCAGTGTGGTGATCATAAGATGGATGCAGGTGGACCATGGGCATGCCTCCTTCCTCCCTGCATGTGAATTGGCTCATTCACATGGTTTCCTGTGATTCAATCCAATCCCTATCCTGTCTTCTTGTCCACATTCAGGGGCATTTCCTGGATAAGAACTTAGAGCATGTGTTAGGCTAAACCACATGAATTTCCTGACAGTCAATTTTGACTTACATAGTCTATTACTCTCAGTCTTCTCTCTTCTAAACATTTTTTTGACACCAGGCTAAGGGCCAGGGGAGCCGAGTGAGGAAGGGCAGATACTAAAAGCTCACGTTTATGAGCACACACTGTGGGCTAGCCTGTGGCATTCCTACCACAGTGCTGATGCTCACTACAGCCTCACGAAGGATTTCTTGCAGCCTCAGACAGGTATTCCCTACCTGTTCCAGGTGAGTGAGTCCAGGTGAGGAGGCTACACCAGGAGGAACAAGGTGGGGATCAAACTCAGCCCCAGGCCTCCAGTTTCCTCACCTCCACCCCCCACCAGGGAAGTCCTGGCAGATCTGGGAGCCAGAGGCCATGCCTGCAGATTCAGGACAGAGAGGGCAGGGGGACACAGGCCACACTGGAGCTCTGGGTTGGGGGGCAGGAGAGCCCCCTTGGAAAGGGCGGGGGCAATGCCCAGGAAGCACACCTGCACCCCAGCAGAGAAGGGACAGTGCTAGAAAGGAGCAGGGCAGAAACACAGGGATGTCAGGGAGGAGCTTGAGAGGTGGCGGCCCAGAGGGCAGAGCCTGGGAGGGTGTGGACAGAACAGAAGAGCGGTGACAGGGAGGAACCAGGTTGCACAGCCTGTGGTGCCAGGGCTGGAGGGGCATGTGGAGGAAAGATAAAGTCCAGAGGAAAGGATGGAAGCAGGGGGAGGAAGAGACTGGGGGGGAGACATGCGACTGAGGCACAGAGGCAGTATTTTCCTTGAAAACTCCCGAGGACCTGGGGAAACTGAGGTTGTAGATGAAACCCAAAGAGGAAGATAAATTGCTCCTATAGGCTCAATATCTTGATCTCAATCCTTTGTCTCCACCCAACATCCCTAAAAGCAGAACCTCAGGCAATCCAAAGGGGGTGAGGATGTCAGGGGCACCTTCTCCGCAGCGGCCTGCGACGCGCTGCGCGGCCGCCAGAGGGCGGCAGAGAAGGGCGCTCCCCGCACAGCCCGCCCTGGGCCCTGGGCGCTGAGAGAGGGGGCCCGCCCAGCCTGGGGAGTCGGGGCTCCAGCGAGAACCCAGGCAGTTCCGAGTTCAGGGAAGCCCTCCTGCCGCCCTCCCCACCGGCGTCCCTGACCCCCGCGGCAGCCCCTTCCCTTCCTGGCCCCAGCCCTGGGGCTGCTGGCACACAAGGGCCACCTGGCTTTTCCTTTATGCTTGGACAGCAGGTGGCAGCGCAGCTCCCAGAGGTGATGCCTCCAGGGGCCCAGCTGATAACTAGAGCCAGCCCTGGAGCCCAGGCTATAAAGAGGGGGGTCAGGGTGGGGGGGAGGCCAGGCATCTTCTTATTGGTGTTGACAGCAGCTCCTAAAAGCAAAGCATTCTTCAGAGACCCCAGGGAAGCCAGCTCACAGCCCTGAGTGTAAAAATCGATGTCATTGTGATCCCCCCAACTATGGTTTTCTTTTTTAATATTCCCCTGGCTATTCGGGGTCTTTTCTGATTCCACACAAATCTTAAGATGACTTGTGCCAACTCTCTGAAGAAAGTCCATGGTATTTTGATAGGGATTGCATTAAACGTGTAAATTGCACTGGGTAACATTGACATTTTCACAATATTAATTCTTCCAATGCATGCCAGATTTCAGGTTGTATTACAAAGCTTTGGTCATCAAGACAGTGTGGTACTGGCACAAAAACAGACACATAGATCAATGGAACAGGATAGAGAATCCAGAAGTGGACCCTCAACTTTATGGTCAACTAGCATTCAAAAAAGGAGGAAAGACTATCCACTGGAAGAGAGACAGTCTCTTCAATAAATGGTACTGGGAAAATTGGACATCCACATGCAGAAGAATGAAACTAGACCACTCTCTTGCACCATACACAAAGATAAACACAAAATAGATGAAAGATCTAAATGTGAGACAAGATTCCATCCAAATCCTAGAGGAGAACACAGGCAACACCCTTTTTGAACTCGGCCACAGTAACTTCTTGCAAGATACATCCACGACGGCAAGAGAAACAAAAGCAAAAATGAACTATTGAGACTTCATCAGGATAAGAAGCTTTTGCACAGCAAAAGATACCATCCAAAACTCAGAGACAACCTTCAGAATGGGAGAAGATATTTGCAAATGACGTATCAGATAACGGGCTAGTTTCCAAGATCTATAAAGAACTTCTTAAACTCAACACCAAAGAAACAAACAATCCAATCATGAAATGGGAAAAAGACATGAAGAGAAATCTCACAGAGGAAGACATAGACATGGCCAACAAGCACATGAGAAAATGCTCTGCATCACTTGCCATCAGGGAAATACAAATCAAAACCACAATGAGACACCACCTCACACCAGTGAGAATGGGGAAAATTAACAAGGCAGGAAATCACAAATGTTGGAGAGGATACGGAGAAAAGGGAACCCTCCTGCACTGTTGGTGGGAATGTGAACTGGTGCAGCCACTCTGGAAAACTGTGTGGAGGTTCCTCAAAGAGTTAAAAATAGATCTGCACTACCACCCAGCAATTGCACTGCCGGAGATTTACCCCAAAGATACAGATGCAGTGAAACGCTGGGACACCTGCACCCTGATGTTTACAGCAGCAATGTCCACGATAGCCAAACTGTGGAAGGAGCCTCGGTGTCCATCACAAGATGAATGGATAAAGAAGATGTGGTCTATGTATACAATGGAATATTACTCAGCCATTAGAAATGACAAATACCCACTATTTGCTTTGACGTGGATGGAACTGGAGGGTATTATGCTGAGTGAAATAAGTCAATTGGAGAAGGACAAACATTATACTGTCTCATTCATTTGGGGGAATATAAAAAATAGTGAAAGGGAATAAAGGGGAAAGGAGAAAAAAATGAGTGGGAAATATCAGAAAGGGAGACAGAACATGAAAGACTCCTAACTCTGGGAAATGAACTGGGGGGGTGGAAGGAGAGGTGGGTGGGGGGTGGGGGTGATTGGGTGACAGACACTGACGGGGGCAATTGATGGGACGAGCACTGGGTGCTATTCTATATGTTGGCAAATTGAACACCAATAAAAAATAAATTTATATAAAAAATAAATAAATAAAACCACTCAAAGCCACTTAAAATTAAAAAAAAAAAGGAAATATCAGAAAGGGAGACAGAACGAGAGAGACTCCTAACTCTGCGAAATGAACAAGGGGTGGTGGAAAGGGAGGTGGGTGGGGGGTGGGGGTGACTGGGCAACAGGCACTGACGGGGGCAATTGATGGGATGAGCACTGGGTGCTATTCTATATGTTGGCAAATTGAACACCAATAAAAACTAAATTAATTAAATAAAAATAAAAATAAGATACCTAGGAATAAAAACCAAAGAGATAAAGGATCTATACCCTAAAAACTACAGAACACTTCTGAAAGAATTTGAAGAAGATACAATAAGATGGAAAAAATACTCCATGCTCATGGGTTAGAAGAATTAACATTGTGAAAATGTCCATGCTGCCCAGGGCAATTTACACATTCAACGCAATCCCTATCAAAATACCACAGACTTCCTTCACAGAGTTGGAACACATAATCTTTAGATTTGTGTAGAATTACAAAAGACCCTGAATAGCCAGAGTAATATTGGAAAAGAAAATCAGAACTGGGGCATCACAATAACGGATTTCAAGTTGTACTACAAAACCATGATCATCAATATAGTGTGGTACTGGCACAAAAACAGATACATAGATAAACATAACAGAATAGAGAACCCAGAAAAGGGCCCTCAACTCTATGGTCAACTAATATTCGACAAAGCAAGAAAGACTATCCACTGGAAAAAGGACAGTCTCTTCAATAAATGGTGCTGGGAAAATTGGACAGCCACATGCAGACGAATGAAACTGGACCATTCTCTTACACCATACACAAAGGCAAACTCAAAATTGATGAAATATCTAAATGTGAGACAAGAATCCATCAAAATCTTAGAGAACACAAGCAACACCATTTTAGAATTGACCACAGCAACTTCTTGCAAGATACATCTATGTAGGCAAGGGAAACAAAAGCAAAAATGAACTATTGGGACTTCATCAAGATAATAAACTTTTGCAAAGCAAAAGATACAGTCAACAAAACTCAAAGACAACCTACAGAATGGGAGAAGATATTTGCAAATGACCTATCAGATAAAGGGCTAGTTTCCAAGATCTATGAATAACTTATTAAACTCAACAGAAAAAAAAAAAATCTAATCATGGAATAAGCAAAAGACAAGAACAGAAATTTCACCAAAGACGACAAATATATGGCCAACAAGCACATGAGAAAATGCTCCGCATCACTTGCCATCAGGGGAATACAAATCAAAACCACAATGAGCCACCACCTCACACCAGTGAGAATGGGGAAAATTAACAAAGCAGGAAAGCACAAATGTTGGAGAGGATGTGGAGAAAAGGGAGCCCTCTTGCACTGCTGGTGGGAATGTGAACTGGTGCAGCCATTCTGGGAACCAGTGTGGAGATTCCTCAAAGAATTCAAAAAAAAAAAAAAAAAAAGAGCTACCCTATGACTGAGCAATGGCACTGCTAGGGATTTATCCCAAAGATACTGATGCAGTGAAATGCTGGGACACCTGCACCCCAATGTTTAAAGCAGCAATGTCCACAATAGTCAAACTGTGCAAGGAGCCTCAGTGTCCATGGAAAGATGAATGGATAAAGAAGATGTGGTTTATGTATACAATGGAATATTACTCAGCCATTAGAAACGACAAATACCCACCATTTGCTTCAACGTGGATGGAACTGGAGGGTATTATGCTGAGTGAAGTATGTCAATGGAGA
The DNA here is from genome assembly GCF_053574225.1 of Canis aureus. Lineage (NCBI taxonomy): Eukaryota > Metazoa > Chordata > Mammalia > Carnivora > Canidae > Canis > Canis aureus. The sequence goes on from NC_135635.1 coordinate 26,236,129, forward strand.
AGTACAATCATTATATGGTCTCCTTCATTCTGGGAATATAAAAAATCGTGAAAGGGATTATAGGGAAAGGAGAGAAAATGAGTGGGAAATATCAGTAAGGGAGAAAGAACATGAGAGACTGCTAACTCTAGGAAACAAACAAGGGGTAACATAAGGGGAAGTGGGTGGGGGATGTGGTGACTGGGTGATGGACACTGAGGAAGGCACTTGATGAGATGAGCACTGTGTGTTATCCTATATGTTGGCAAATCTAACTCCAGTAAAAAGATATACAAAAAAAAAAACAAAAACAAAACACAAAGAATGGACACAGAGAGATACAGCGAGGTGGAGATCCCCCCAGAGAGAGAGAGACCTTGAGGGACAGCACAGGAAGTTGGCGTCTGCCAGTTTGGCTCCTCCCTCCAGGCTGTGTCATCCTTACCCAGAATGCTTTCCATGACTAGGGGAGAGGAAAAGTCATATCCCTTCTGGAGCTCAGAGTTAAGTGGCAATCCATTTCCTAATGTTTAGTGGGGCTACATTTTGTTCCAGGATGTGGGACATATCATCTGGAGGTCCATTCCAGAAGCAAAGAAAGAACAGTCAAGAGAGAGCATTCCTTTCCTGTTTGGGTGTGATAAATGTGTGCGCTTGTGTCTTTATTTGGTTCAAACATTTACCAAACATAGCCCTAAGGAAATCATTTTCAAAATATCTTCTAAATTTTATTGCTAAAATTAAGTTCATTTGTCAAGTGGACGCAGTCTCTAAAGACCAGGATATGGTTCAATGTGTTTCATAAAAGATATGTGTCCCTGGGGGCTGAGGAGAGTTGTGGGCAGAACTTGGAGAAGAAATGTAATTACCAGCTCCCGGGTTTAATTACTTGTAAACCCTGGACTTTTTGAACTTTATTACACTTCTAAGTATCCAGAGGACTGGGATGGACCTGGTCGATTTTGAAACTTGTCTTCTCTGCAGAACTTCTCTGGAAGGTTCCCTCTCTACTGTCCTCCCTGATGTTACAGAGACTCCTCCGGCTCTAGCTGTAACCACACATCTGGCTCTGGGACCTTCACATGTGGCTGACAGAGCAGGGGGTCAGGAGAACAAATCTCCTTTAGGTTGCTTGAGTTCATGTTCTCAGGCTCTCCCCTGGCCCTGAGAGGACCTGGGGGAGCTGCTCTGGAGAGACCCAAGAAGGCCTAGAGGAAGAGGCCGGGGCCAGCTTGCCATGCTGTCTTAGGTCCTCACACACTTGGCTGGTTGCTTCATCCCTAGTCTGTTAAAATGGAAAAATGACGGTCTCATCAATAAATGGTGCTGGGAAAATTGGACAGCCACGTTCACAAGAATGAAACTAGACCATTCTCTTATGCCACACACAAAGATAAACTCAAAGTGGATGAAAGATCTAAATGTGAGACAAAAATCCATCAAAATCCTAGAGGAGAACACAGGCAACACCCTTTTTGAACTTGCCACAGCAACTTCTTGCAAGAGACATCTATGAAGGCAAGGGAAACAAAAGCAAAAATGAATTATTGGGACTTCATCATGATAAAAAGCTTCTGCACAGCAAAGAAACAGTCAACAAAACTGAAAGACAACTACAGAATGGGAGAAGATATTTGCAAATGACATATCAGATAAAGGGCTAGTGTCCAAGATCTATGAAGAACTTATTAAACTCACCAGCAAAGAAACAAACAATCCAATCATGAAATGGGCAAAAGACATGAAGAGAAATCTCACAGAGGAAGACATAGACATGGCCAACAAGCACTGAGGAAATGCTCTGCATCACTTGCCATCAGGGAAATACAAATCAAAACCACAATGAAATACCACCTCACACCAGTGAGAATGGGGAAAATTAACAAGACAGGAAACAACAAATGTTGGAGAGGATGTGGAGAAAGAGGAACCCTCTTGCACTGTTGGTGGGAATGTGAACTGGTGCAGCCACTCTGGGAACCAGTGTGGAGATTCCTCAAAGAGTTTTTTAAAAAAAGAGCTACCCTACGACCCAGCAATGGCACTGCTGGGGATTTACCCCAAAGATACAGATGCAGTGAAACGCTGGGACACCTGCACCCCGATGTTTCTAGCAGCAATGTCCACAATAGCCAAACTGTGGAAGGAGCCTCGGTGTCCATGGAAACATGAATGGATAAAGAAGATGTGGTCTATGTATACAATGGAATATTACTCAGCCATTAGAAATGACAAATACCCACCATTTGCTTCAACGTGGTTGGAAGGAGGGTATTATGCTGAGTGAAGTAAGTCAATAGAAGGACGATTATTATACTGTCTCATTCATATGGGGAATATAAAAAATATATCAAAAAATATATCAGTGAGGGAGAAAGAACATGGGAAACTCCTAACTCTGGAAAACAAACAAGGGGTAGTGAAAAGGGAGGTGGGCAGGGAGTTGAGGTGACTGGGTGACAGGCACTGAGGAGGGCACTTGATGGGATGAGCACTGGGTGTTATACTATATGTTGGCAAATCAAACTCCAATAAAGAAGATGTGGTCTATATATACAATGGAATATAAAAAATAGTGAAAGGGATTATAGGGGAAAGGAGAGAAAATGAGTGAGAAATATCAGTGAGGGAGATAGAACATGAGAGACTCCTAACTCTGGGAAACAAACAAGGGGTAGTGGAAAGGGAGGTGGGCAGGGGGTTGAGGTGACTGAGTGACGGGCACTGAGGGGGGGCATTTGATGGGATGAGCACTGGGTGTTATACTATATGTTGGCAAATCAAACTCCAATTTAAAAATCTACCCAAAAAATCTCAAGATTCCGGTATGTACACTGGCCTCTAGGTCTCCATTCTCTGCTTCAGTTTCTCCTTTTGTGGGTTTCATGTTTGTTTCTGGGGGTTCTTTATTGAGAAACTGCTTGATGGCATGAATCTGACTGCCCAGTAGGTGTCTACACTGCTGACCCAAAATTAATGGACAGTCACTAGTATGTTATTTTGCTCATACTGTGCTTGGTACCACTTTAGCTCTGAATGTAGACACAGCCGCAGGGCTTCCCTTCCCTCCCTCTCCTCCATGGCATCCCTAACGAGGCTGTCCCAGGATCTTCTCCAGAGCTGGTCAGTCTCCCCTGCCAGCCTCAGTTTCTCTTTCTCCTTGGCTCCCACTCCCCAGCCCTGGGTGTGCCAGGCTGTATGAGATTAGGGCTGAGCTCAGGCCTCCTTTGATGACAGCATCGTGGTGGGGAGGGCAGGGGAGGCTGTGTCCATACCCACATAGGGCCCCAGGGACCCCCAGGTGGGCACAGGAGGGAGCGTGGGGCAGCCCTGGCAGCAGCCTGGCCCTGTCAGCTCTCTGGGCCCATCCAGCAGCAGGTCCTGAGAGGGGCCCGGATTTAGCAGGAGCCAGGAGACAGGCAGAGGCTGCAGCCCCCCTCCCTGGCCTGGCTCCCCATCCTACTGCACACCTGCCTCCTTCTCTCTCCCTGTCTGCTCCCCACCTCCTCCCTGCAGCCCTGGCTTCTTCCTTCCATATTGGCCTCCTTCACCTTCACCTCTTGCAGCACATCTGTCTGTCTCAGGGCCTGTCTGTCTGACTCAAGATAGTCTGTGGTCTGAGATTTCCCAGGACTGGGTCTGCCCTCAGCTCCTCATTCTGGCTGTCTCCTTGCCTGTGTCCCTCCCTCAGGGTCTGGGGGTCTCTCTTCCCCTCACATCTGTGTGAGTCTCACCCTGGGAGCCTGTCAGTGTCTCCCCCTGCATGTCCTGCTGGCTGTCTCTTGTGCTGCCTCCCCCATTCCTGGTCCCTCTCTGCCCTCCCTTCCAGGGCTTTCTCAGCTTCTCTCATCTCCGTCTCTCAGCCTCTCTCCCTGTCTCTGGCCCACACCCCTGCCTCCTCCTCTCTTCTCCTCTCTCAAGGTTCAGATACTTCCTGTGGCATCACCTGAGTGGGCTCCACCTTCCAGGTCCCCCCATATATGTGCCCCTCCTCCAAGAGAGCTATGATCCCAACTCTGCATCTGCTGCATCTCTCCAGCCCTGTGCAGTTCTTTTCCTTTATTTTTTCTTTTTAAATTCATTGTAATGTGGTCTACCTGAAAGGAGGTTTGCAGGTTTTATAACATGCAGGAGACAGAGGAGCAGGATGACATGGCCAGGGCCACCATCTCTCATGGGGTATGGATGAGAAAAAAAAAAAACACACCAGGACTGAATCTGGATTGGAAGAGGGATGGGGGCACTGTGGCTGCTTCTCCCTACTTTCAGGAAGCACCTGCTGTCCCCGAATCCCACTTTCATAATGGCACCCTAGGATTCCATCTCTGTCCTGCTTCTGACCCTAGGGGCTCCTTATTTTGCTCTCCTTGACTTGTTTTATTCTGACAAATTCTCAGGTTGGAGGATGTGCAGGATCTGAGTCCAAACACCCCACCTGTTACAGGTACTATTGGTGCCTTCCCTGCTTCTGCCCCTTTTCTAATATTACCTTTTCCCCCGCTTGGGTTACCCTCTGTCCTCTCCTCCCTCTCCCTGGAAAACTAAAGCACCACTTCTCCAGGGAGGGACAGTAGACAGTAGTTGGGAGGAGTGAGGAAGGAGGGAGCAAGGACCATTCAGGAGAAGCCTCCCAGATCCCTGGAAGGGCAGGGCAGGGATCCAAAGATGAGAGGGGTGAGGGCAGTGGCTGCTCCTGTCCTCTTCACCCCTACCCAGTGTCCAGAAGGCCTCAGCACAACCAGGGGGACAGGTGTGTGCAGTAGGTCTGAGAGAGAGTAGTGAAGAGCAGGAGAAAGAAATTGTGAAAACCCAGAGAATTCCCCTAAAAAACATGTCCTCTTCCTTTTCTTCTGGAGGCTCCTTGGTTGGTGGGAAGTAGTGAGGAGACGGTGGGAAGTGAGTAGAAAAGGAGAGGGTCTCAAGGGACTTTCCTCCCTCTTCCACTCTCCCTGACACCAAGGTGAAGCTCAGCAGGGCTGTGAGGGGAGTGCCTGAGAGCTCCTGGGGCATCCCCTCTTCCCTGACAGGGAGCCCACAGCTGGGGGGTGGGTGTCATTGACACTGTCACTGCCACTGCCCCTGCTGCCCTAGGAGAGTCCTCAAATGTATCTTTGTTGTTGCATTCGCAGACATGATGAGGGCCCAGGAAAGGAACCTTCATGTGGCCTAAAATGTAAGCTGCCCTCAGCATCTTGCCACACATATAACATGGTATGTTCTCCACCTGGAGGGATTGGGCCCATTGGGGGGTGGGGTGTGACTGCGGAGGCAACATCAGAGCACCCGTGCTGGCCTGTGGGAGGAGGAGAAGGAGGGTCCTTGAATGAGTTCTCTTAATTATCCTGTGATGGGAGGCCCTGGCCTGTCCCCAGCCTCCCGCCCTCTCCCAAGCAGGCAGTGAGTAGCACAGGGAGAAGGGGAGAGGATTGCTCTGGGGATCAGATGCAGGATACACAGACCCTCCCCTGCACTTGCCCTTCTTTCCCTCAAGCAGAGGCACATCTGGGACAATCCAAGCTTGAGGCAGGGAAGACCGCCTAGGACCCTGGGAACAGGCACAGATCACAGACCCAGCTGCCCCTCCCCTACTGTCCTGTCATCCCAGCCCTCCTGCCAATCCTGTCAGGCTCCTTTGCCTCTGGGAATCCTGGCTCTGTGATCTAGGCTGGGCCTCTCCCTCCTTTCCCAGCCCAGTGCCTGGAACACAGGAGGTGCTCAATCAGGATCCCTGCTCCTTGCCCCCTGCAAATGTGTTAGGGCTGGCCAGTGGGATTTGTAGGTTTTCCTCAGATAGAAGTTCTTCCTGAGATCTGGGGCAGTTTTTTTTTGCTGCAAGTTCAAGGTTCTGTGTTCATATCATTAGTTCAGACTCTGTCCCTCAAGGGACCTGCTGCTACCTTTCTTTCCCTCCCTCCACCTCCACCTCTGTCCTTAGGGCAGGTAATTGAGTGATTAGAGGCATCTCCTCATTATCAAGTAGAGGCAATGATTGCTCTTTCCTTGACACCCATGGCTTGTGAGACCATTATGTGTGTATTCAGCCCTGGGTGTCCAAGTAGACCCCACCTTCTCCATCTCTGACAAGTCTGCCTCTGTTTGCAGATTAACATTCAGGGAAGGAGGACCCCCTTCCTTTATCACTGTTTCAGAGTCTTGGAAGTCCAAGTTGTGAATGTCTAGAGCAGGGAGATCTATAGGCAAGGACTGTATCTTTACTTCCTCAAGCATGATGCTCAATATACATTCAGTCAGAATATGCTGAGTGCCTGTCTCAGGTAATCACTTGTGGTGAAGCTGAAGAAAGTCCCCTTTTAGTTTTATTTCTGGAGTGATAGGAAACCAGGGTGAGGGGCTGGGATGAATGGTGCTGGTAGAGGAACCTGTAGGAGATTCTGAGAGAGGCAGCTGGGGGAGGGGCTGCTTCTGTGCTTGTTTCAGGACTGCTGAGTGGGCTCTTCAGTTGGATCTGGGACTGGCCTCCATATCACACAGGCTGGGTTCCACCTGGTTCCCCACACTCTCCTCCTGCCAGCCAGGACCTCCTCCATACCCAGGACCCTGGAGAGCTTGCTTCTTCCTTCTAAGTTCAAATCTTGCCAACAAAATATCCAGAAAAGTCCCATTTCATCTTTAGCCCACATCCTCAGGCAGGCATGGCCCCACTGGTGTCTCATTGACTATCCACAGCTTTCCTCAATTCTAGCTAAGCCACCTCCTTCCTATTTGCACATTCTTCCAAGGCCCCTTCCTCCAGAAGGCCTGACTCTCTGAGGCCCCACCCCTTAAGACTCCGCCTCCCCAGGCCTCAACTCCCTAAGGGCCCAGCTAAGCACTACTCCAAGACTTAGCTTGGCTTGGACAAACTCCTTACTTCTCCCTGGGTTTGGCTTGCACTTTCTTCTCGGGTCTTGCTCCTCTGAGGCAGAAAAAAGCCTATCAGTAAGTGATTTCTTGTGTTTATAGACTTGCCAAGAAAACTGAGACAGAGCCACAGAGGAAGAAGTTTGGGCTTGGACTGCCAGTTATATGAGGTACCTGGAGTAGTCAGATTCGGAAACATAAAGTGGAATGCTGGCTGCCAGGGGCTGCAGGGAGGGAAGAATGGGGAGCTACTCTGTGTTGGGTACAGAGTTCCAGCTAAGAAAGATGAACAAGTTCTGGAGATGGATGTTGGTAATGTTTGCACAACAGTGTGAAGGTGAGGCTGGATTGGACCACCTGTTTTAAAGTCACAGCACCCACTCTGAGCACCTCCTAGTCTTTTCTTATATTTCTTTTTCTCTGCAGTGCTGATTGCAAATCTAATGCAATATATATTCTTATTACTTATTTATAATTTGCTTTCTACTGCAATAATGTAAGCAAGTCAAGTGGAGGAGTATTTGTGTTTTTGCTTTAGCCACAGTGCTGAATAAATGGAGACCGGTCTATTAGTTGAATGAATAAATGAAGGGCCACAGACTCCTGGACAGAGATTTCTAGAGAAGGCACAAAGAGAAGGAGAAAATGGGAAGATTCCGTTTTTCATTTGATTTTGTGACTTGATTTCTTCTATCCTTGGATATGAGACTGGGCCCCAGTGTTCATGGTAGCTTTGTTTTGTTTATCTTTTGTATGTATTCCAAACGTTTTTCATGTTGGAAGGGTGGTTACACACTTACTATATTTCAAGTGCTTGCCCTGAACTCAAAGCCTCTAATCCTGACTGACCCCTACCAGAGTTGCAGGGCTGTTTGAATTAGGACTTCAGAAAATCTGGAGAAGCTCATCTACCTGAAAGGTTTTATACTTGTTTTGTTTGGGAGTCACTGGTTTGATTGGCTCTGGAGCTTTGTTATCTGGAAATTTAAGGAGGATGAGAGTATCTATAAACTTTGGTATCAGGAGGGAATTGTGCTTGGATACAGAGGGATTGCTCTAATATCTGGGGACATTATGTTTATAGTACACTTCTCTGAAACTTTGAGAACTTGAAAATAATTGTGTAACAGCCTCATTAGCTTTGCTCTCAACTCCTTCTCAAACTTATAGCAAAGCAACTGGTATCCACACTATCTTTGAAGCTATTCAGGAGAAGCCACAAGGCCAACTTCCTGGCTGGCAGGAGTGTTAACACCCAACCACAGGAACCAGTGGAACTTACTGCCTTGGAAAAATGTGTTGAAAAGGGAAAGTCTAGAGTGAGGGAAGTATCTTTCTCAAGATAGAGGAATGAACATAATGACCTCCAGGACAGAGGAGAGTGGATGTGTCTGGCTGGAAAAGCAAGACAGCTTGCAATTTCATGGGTGGATTGTTGGATTTGACAGTAGTTCTTCTTGGGTACCTGGATCAGAAGTTTTGTTGTGGAGTTTCAAGGGGACTCAGAGACTGACAGAAGCACAGGGAGAAAGAAGGCAAGTGGGAATCAGAGGCATTATGAAATTCATACAACCTGGCTTCCTGTTCTCTGGCACCACTCTGCATTTCCTCAAGCACTTCCCCTGTGGCAACACCTCCTTTGGAAAGACTCTTCCTATTTAAACTGAGATTCACAGACCCAGGACTCATTAGGAAATGCCCTCAAAAAAAAAAAAAAAAAAAAAAAAAAGGAAATGCACTTGAAATAGGTGATTGAACATTGTTGTTTCCTATTTACATCTCTGTTTGGCCCTTTCTCTCTTTCAAGAAAAACAAAAATCAAAAACTTTTGAGTAATCTCAAGATATAGTAGTCAATCAATAAATCTATATATTCATTACCTCTCTCCTAAATGCCTCTTCTGGTTGCTTGCTACAATGATGAACAGATCTTTGTCCATGGTACTGAGGGTTGGGGCCAGGAGTGTAGAGATCAGAAGAAGGGGAACGAATATGGAACCTGGCCCTGCCCTCTGGAAGCTTTTAGACTGTAAAGGAATTTAAGGACACCAGCAGACAGAAAGGGAAAGTTAGTTTCAGTTGAACATCAGGACAGACTCTAGTGCTGGTGGGAATGGGAAGAAAGTTTGCATCATTGGCACAGCAGATAACTTACCCAGGCCACAGGATCATCCCAGGAAGGGTAAGCCAGGATAAGAGGAGCTGAGTTAGGAAGGAGGTGATAGGCCTGAGGGTAGAGGGAGAATAAGGGCAGGGCCCTGACAGCTGGGTCAGATTTTGGACAGAATAGAAAGCATTGGAATAATCAAAGTTATTGCACAGAGAAAGGGCATTTCTGCACATGGTGTTTGAGGATGATGTTTCTCCGTGTTGTTACAAGCTGGATTTATAGTAGGCTGTCTCAGGATACCCAATCTTGGGTTTGCTTTCTCTTCTGTAAGTTTGGGTGTTCATTTGTTTGTTCTGCTTGCTTCTGTTGGAGTCTTAAATATGATAATTTTATTCTCAGGTGTTTAATACTTTGGGTTGTTTCATTTATATCTTCATACATTATCTGTAGGGCCACTGGCTCTCATCTTCAGTAAAAGTAGGAAGAGCGCAAGGACCACCCTGAACAACACACTTGAGGGAAACAAATTATCAAAAGCATTAGACCTCTGCAGTCTTGCCATTCAGATGGTCCTCCTCAGAAATTCCTGCTCAGGGTCCATGGATGGACTTCAGGATGACTTTTTTATTTTTATTTATTATTTATTTATTTATTTTTTATTGGAGTTCAATTTGCCAACATATAGCATAACACCCAGTGCTCATCCCATCAAGTGCCCCCCTCAGTGCCTGTCACCCAGTTACCCCCACCCCAGCCCATCTCCCTTTCTACCACTCCTCGTTCGTTTCCCAGAGTTAGGAGTCTCTCATGTTCTATCTCCCTTTCTGATATTTCCCACTCATTTTTTTTTTTAATTTTTGAGGTTTCCAACCTCAGAGGAGTCTGCGATTCAACAAATGTGAAGAACCACTGTTGTGTCTTTGTTGATTGTTATGTGGCTGGGGATGATTCCCCAGAGAAAGAAACTTGAGACAAGAATCCTTAGTGCCAACTACAGGAGCCTCCAGGACAATTGAAGGAGCTGAAGAAGAAAGAGGAATTGGAAAAAGAGAAATGGATTCAGAGGGAACTTGTAGGAGGGGTGCACCATCTTCTCTATCTTCACCCTTATTCTAGCAAATATTCCTTCTTTGTATTCTCCATATCCTGACAATCACAGGATTCCAGTTCTCCTTCATAGTAAATCTCCTGAGTGTTTGCTTTTTATCAGGCTCTGTACCAGGTCCTCTCACAACATTTTCTCCTGAAATTCCTGTGTGAAACCTGCAGTGCACAGAGTGAGGTCAGTGCCTCCCTCAGTCATGGTGTGTTCGCACCATCACTTCCTGTCAGGCCCCTTTTCAGTTCATTTTGTTTTCCTTTTTCATCTTTATCTCTATTCTCATTTCCCCTCCTCATTGAAGGCACTTGCTTTTCAAATGCATTTAACAAATGCTCTTCCAGTCTGTGCTCTGTATGTATATTTGATTCATTCACTCATTCAACAACTCTATGTCCAATTGCGTATGCCTTCTGAATTCTACTATGATTGTGCTTAAGGATGGCCCCCAAGTAACACTCCTACCAGTGGCGCATGATTGTTTATATCTTCTTATTGAATTCTCATTTGATCTAGTGAAGGACAGGTAAGGTTCCTAATGGGTGAGGAGACTGAGGCTTAAGAGATTAAGCAAATTACACATTCATATAATCACCAGGAAGGGCCAGAGGGAGAGGATCTGAAGTTTGAAAATGCTCCCCAGGTGTCTTCTGTCCACTGTCTCCCACAACCTGAGAACCTTTGCCTTAGGACATCTTCCCTAGATTGTAAGGTCTGACTATGATACCTTCTAAAAAAGTAGGGATTCTCTAACTGGGTGGGGTGGTTAATATCCTATACTCCAAGGCAGCATGATATTTTTAAAGCAAATGTCCTCAAAGGCAAACAATTATCACTTATTTGCAGCTTTTACCTGCATGAATGATTGGCAGTCAGGGTTTTATCACAGTTGGAGTTTTCTCCACACTTTTCATTTCTATTTCCTTCTGTAAGGAAGGTAATACTGTTTATATATTTACCTGAGCCAGGTTTATAATATACTATGTATCTCACAGTCAAGTATACAGGAATTCTGGATTATGTACTCTATTAGGTTTCTTATCTTGGTTTGTATATTTGTTCAGCAAATATTTGATGAGCACCTAACTCACAGTCTGATGGAGGTGATAGGGTGAGTGTGGAATTTCTCAGCTGAAGTAGGAACTGGGCAGAGGATGAGGTTAGAAGAATAAGCACAGAAGAATAAGCACACTTATAGTGTTAAAAGGTTCCCTGAGGTAATAATTGAGCCTCCTTATCTCTCTGGTGTGCTTGTTGGTAAATTATTATATTGGAATTGGTGAGTAGCAAAAGGGAAGATAGATAGATTTGTAGACAGAAGGGCTGACCCATAACCCAAAGGTTCCATTTCATAATTTATAGAGAAGATCTTTCGATTTTGATTTGATCTTTTCGGTCTTTAAAAGCCTCTGACAGCATTTCCTAAAGTTCTCTCAAACCCGAAGCCTGAGTCGGGAGGAGAGTGGGGGCTGCATGACTTTGCTTTTTCTGATCTCCACTATTCATTTCTGGGGCATTATTGTGAATTTTCAACCTTGAGGAGGCAACCATTTATAAAGCAGCAGTGCGGTAGGGGGAAAGAGGAACCACACGAGGAGTTTGTTCATTAAGAAATTATATTTAATGTAGTCAGACTATGGTTTGTGGGAGTTAAAAAAGCTCCTTGTGAAAATTTAATAGACAGTTACTAGTGAATGTTTTAATACAAGCTCACAGAGCAGGGCAGGGTCTTCAGTCCCCTGGCAGCTGACATCCCAGATGGTGCTGGGTATGTAGAGCCCAGTGTGGCCAGTGAGGAGACTGCAGAAGTGAGCTCACCTTCTCTCCTGGAGCCAGAGACAGAGGAGACAGAATGAATTGCTTTGGTTGTGAGCCACTCCTGAGGTGACTTACTTCTTTTCACCCTTCCCACCACGTTCTCATAACAATGCACATAAAAAGTATAGTGAATTTTGTTTGGGTGCTTTTGGTGAGATGTATTGAATGTCAGAATTCACAAAACCATCTTCCTGGCTCCTCTCCCTTCTCAGTCTTGAACCCTGGGGTGGTTTCTGCCCCCACATCTCCAGGGTTTCCTTTCCAGGCAGCCTGGTCCTCTCCTTCTTGCAGATGGTTATGAAGGCCCTGCCCCTTTCGTCCTCCTCCTCTCTGTTCACAGCACCCCTGTGGGCCTAGGTGGGTAAAGGGAAGGGGTGGTCTGTATATGTGTGGCCATCAGTACAGCTGAATGGATGAGGCAGGATGAGGAGAAAGGGGGCCAAATTGCTTCCTGGCCTTGGCTAACTAACATAGAGTCTAAGGGTTTTAAGGCTGGAGGACCAATATTTGTATTTAACCTCAGGTGATATTTAAAAAATGAATCGGTCTGTAATTGCAATGAGGTCCACTAGTCCATGAATTAATGCATCATAACTCATGCTTAAGCACTGCACACACATCCTGTGTGTGAATTATTGGACAATACATTCATGCCCTCTTGTGTCTTCCCACCTAATTAGTAGATGAAGCTATGTGAGTTATGTGAAAAAAATGGGATTTTGTTTTGTGGTGTGTAAAAAAAGAGGATGTTGGGAGGTATTTTGTATTTTTTCTGGAGGGGGAAAGCAGGGTTGATCTTTCTATGATGTCCTTTGGTGTAAGTTTCTGTAATATTTGGGCTGTAGCAGGTGATATGTGATTTTTGAGTTTTGGTTGGTGGGTTAAATAATCGGTTCAGTAAATATTTATTGTTTACCATGTCTTAGGCATTATGGAGGGAGAACACATACCAGAAGAAATATGAAGCAGTAGCTTTGAAGCCTGAGCAACCGATCAAGGCATCCTCGACCCAACCCAACTCAACTTAACTCAGCTCCCTGGACCTGATCTGAGACTTACAGCTCCCTGGACTTGCTACAGCTCTTTGATTCCAGAATTTTCTTCAATTCTAGCTAGAATGCTGCATCAAGCACTTCACAGATTTGGTAAAAACCTGAGACATAGACATCCACTGGAGCAACCTGTGGCTGAACCTGCCCCTGCCAGGAGCCTGAGCACTCTGGATTTAGTAGGCCTGGGTGTGGGCCGCACAGTGGGTGTAGGTGTGTATATCTTGGCTGGTGAGGTGGCTAGAGATAAAGCAGGACCATCCATTGTGATCTGCTTGCTGGTGGCCAGCCTATCTTCTATGTTGGCTATGCTGTACTTTGCAGAGTTTAGTCCCCAGATTATCCACTCTGGCTCCAAACATCCCCACAGCTTTGTCATCATAGATAAACTTGGGGCTTTCATCACTGCCTGGATTCTCATCCTCAACAATGTTACTGCTATAGCCATTAGGATCTGGGCTTGGACCTTAGCTCTTGACAACCTTTTTGGAAACAAGATATCTCAGACCTTGCAGGAGACAATTTCACGACATGTTCCCAGGGTCTTTGCAGAAGTTCTAGGCTTCTTTTTTATGTTCCTTGTGTTGTTGCTCATGGGATTGCTGACTCGGAACATTAGGCAGCTTTCCCTGGTTACCAAAGTGGTCACATTGGTGAACCTCTTGGTTCTTGGTTTTGTCATCATCTATGGCTTCCTGAAAGGGGACCTGCACAACTGGAAGCTCACAGAAGAAGACTACATAATGGCTGGACTCAATGACACTTCTAGCTTGGGACCTCTGGGCTCTGGAGGATTTATGCCTTTTGGCTTCCAGGGGATACTCCATGGATCAGCTACCTGTATCTATTCTTTTACAGGCTTGAGCATTATTGTTACCAGATTTGAAGTAGCCCAGAATTTCCAGCATTCCTTTCCTATGTTCATTGTGATTTCACTACTCATCTGCATTTTGGTGTACTGTGGTGTCTTTTCAGCACTTATGCTTATGGTGCCTTATTACCAGCTCCAACCTGGGAGCACCTTGCCTGAGGCATTTCTCCATACTGGCTGGGCCCCTGCCTACTATGTTGTAACTTTTGCATTCTTCTGTAGTATTTCTGTCAGCCTCTTGGATTATATGTTTCCCATACGTCAGCTAATCTCCATGATGGCACATTATGGCCTCTTTTTTCCTGTCCTTGCAAGGATGCAAACCAGCACATACACACCCATTGTGGCCACTGTGATCTTTGGGATTATTGCAGGAATCATGGTATTATTCTTTGGATTTGCCAATCTCTTGGACCTCATGTCAGTTGGGGCCCTGCTAGTTTACTCCCTGCTGGCTTTTAGTGTTCTCATCCTCAGGTATGAGCCTCAGAGGAGGAATGGGGGAAATGAAGCACAGGTGCAGGAGGAAAATGAAGCAGAGATGCAGGAGGAGAATGAGGAAAATGAGGCAGAGGTGCAGGAGGAGAACAGACCTGCAGCAGAGAAGCTGACTCTACAGGGACTATTTTTTCCAGGCAGCCCCACCCCCACTCCACTCTCTGGTCGGGTTGTCTATGTTTGCTCCTCACTGCTCGCTCTGCTGCTGACTCTTCTCTGCCTGGTGCTGGCCCGGTGGCCAGATCTGCTTTCTGGAGACCCAGTGTGGATCACAGTGGTTGTGCTGCTCCTGGTGCTCATCACTGGAGTCACTGGAGTCATCTGGAGACAGCCACAGAACTCCACTCCCCTTCACTTCAAGGTACCTGGTCTGCCTCTCCTCCCACTCCTGAGCATCTTTCTCAATGTTTATCTTATGGTACAGATGACAGCTGGCACCTGGGCCCTATTTGGTGTCTGGATGCTGATTGGGTTTGCTATCTACCTTGCTTATGTGATCCAGCAGCACCTGGTTCCTTAGCCCCACTTCACTTATGGCCAGAACTGTAGACCTTGAATTCAGTGGCGCCAGTACATATTTGGTTTGACATCATCACACCTGAATGCAGTGAGGACCCCTGCACAATAATAGGGAGTACTTCTGAGGACATGGAAAGCTGTGCCTCCCATGAGTTATTTGTAAGGGAACATTAATAGCACTTTGTATTTATTGTGAAGTGAAGAATGTGTCGTTGCTCGCTCTCTTTTAAAGTTGTCTAATTTTCAATTGTGTCTTTACGGTACACTAGCTTTAAGAAAGTTTTTAAGTTCTTATTAAAAGAGCTAGATGGGGGTACCTGAGTGGATCAGCTGGTTAAATGTCTGACTTCAGCTCAGGTCATGATCTCAGGGTCCTGGGATCAAGCCCCATATCAAGCACCACACTCATGAGTATGGAGTCTGATTGTCCTTCTGCTCTTTCCCCTACTTGTGCTTACTCTCTATCTCCTGTCTCTAATAAATAACTAAAGTCTTTTTGAAAAAGAGCTATAGGGGTACCTGTGTAGCTCTGTCAATTAAACTTGAGTCATGATCTCAGGTTCCTTAAGGTTCTTCCTCCCTCTCCCTCTGTACCTCATCCCACTCATGCACTCTCTCAAATACACAGATAAATATATTTTTTAAGAGCTACAAAAATGTTGTTTTCTTTAGGTTAATATCCAGTGTGGAAATATTGATATATCTATATTTAATTTTTTGAGGAACATCTATACTGATTTCCATAGTGACAGCACCTATTTATATTCCCACCCACAGTGCATGAGGGCTCCCTTTTCTCCACATCCTCATCAACACTTTATTTCTTGTCTCTTTGATTTTAGCTATTGTGACAGGTGTAAAGTGATATCTTATTTAATTTTAACTTACATTTCCATGATAATTAGTGATGATGAGCATATTTCTTTGTGTCTGTTGTCTATCTTGTACGTTTTCTTGGGAGTAATGTTTATTCAGGTCTTCTACCCATTTTTAATGGATTATTTGTGTTTCTTTAATGATGAGTTATGCAAGGTCTTTATGTATTTTGGATATTAACCCCTTATTGGATATATTATTTGCAATATCATCACTCATTTTATATTTCACCTTTTTGTTTTGTTGATGGTTTCCTTTTCTGTGCAAAAGTTTTTATTTACATGAACTCAAAAAGATATATGCACTCTTATCTTTATCTACAATAGGCAGGATATGAAAGAAACCCAAGAGTCCACGTAAAGCTTAATTGATAAAGAAGATGCAATATATATACACATATATATATGCAATATATATATATATAATGGAATATATATTGGAATATATAATGGATATATATTATATTATATATATAATGGAATATAATTCAGCAACAAAAAACGAAGGTAATCTTGCCATTTGTAACAACATGGATGGACATAGAGGTTGTATGTTTTGTTTATTTTTAAAGATTTTATTTATTTATTTATTTATTTGACAGAGGGAGAAAGACGGAGAGAGCCAGAGAGCACAGCAGGGGGAACAGCAGAGGGAGAGGGAGAAACAGGGAGCCCAATGTGGGTCTCCATCCCAGGATGCTGGGATCATGACCTGAGCTGAGGTAAGACACTTAACTAACTGAGCCACCCAGGTGCCCCGGAGGTTCTATTGTTAAGTGGAATAACAAGTCAAGAAACATAAATACCATATGATAACATTCACATGCACACTTAAGAAATCCAAATAAAAACCACAATGAGATACCACCTCACACCAGTGAGAATGGGGAAAATTAACAAGACAGGAAGCCACAAATGTTGGAGAGGATGTGGAGAAAGGGGAACCCCTTTCTTGCACATTGGTGGGAATGTGAACTGGTGCAGCCACTCTGGAAAACTATGTGGAGGTTCCTCAAAGAGTTAAAAATAGATCTGCCCTACGACCCAGCAATTGCACTGCTGGGGATTTACCCCCAAAGATACAGATGCAATGAAACGCCAGGACACCTGCACCCCGATGTTTATAGCAGCAATGTCCACAATAGCCAAACTGTGGAAGGAACATCAGTGTCCATGGAAAGATGAATGGATAAAGAAGATGTGGTCTATGTATACAATGGAATATTACTCAGCCATTAGAAACGACAAATACCCACCATTTGCTTCAATGTGGATGGAACTGGGGGGTATTATGCTGAGCGAAATAAGTCAGTTGGAGAAGGACAAACATTATATGGTCTCATTCATTTGCGGAATA
Source organism: Canis aureus (assembly GCF_053574225.1). Lineage (NCBI taxonomy): Eukaryota > Metazoa > Chordata > Mammalia > Carnivora > Canidae > Canis > Canis aureus. The sequence continues at coordinate 26,253,164 of NC_135635.1, forward strand.
TAAAAATTAGTGAAAGGGATTATAGGGGAAAAGAGAGAAAATGAGTGAAAATATCAGTGAGGGTGACAAAACATGAGAAACACCTAACTCTGGGAAATGAACAAGGGGTAGAGGAAAGGGAGGTGGGTGGGGGGTTGGGGTGACTGGGTGATGGACACTGAGGGGGGCACTTGACGGGATGAGCACTGGGTATTATGCTATATGTTGGCAAATTGAGCTCCAATAAAAATTTTTTAAAGGAATAAAACAAGAAAGAAAAGAAAGAAAGAGAGAAAGAAAGAAAGAAAGAAAGAAAGAAAGAAAGAAAGAAAGAAAGAAAAATGATAAAAAAAAAAAACAAAAACCCCAGACTCTTAATTACAAGGAATAAACTGGTGGTTGCCAAAGGGGAGAAGGGGGGGATGGGTGAAATAGATAAAGGAATTAAAAACACACTTATCTTGATGAGCACTGAAATATGTATAGAATTGTTTAATGATTATGTTGTACACCTGAAAATAAAATAACAATACTGTATATTAATTATGCTTCAATTGAATATAAAAGAAACTGGAAAAAGACCAAAATATAAAAGGTAAAATAGGGTTGCTGCCTTTAAGGGACTTATATTCTAATATAAGGGGTGATGTATAGCTGTAACAAGTACAAAGTGTTGCCATAAGTAGTACACAAATAATGTGTTTTGGGAATTTATAGTGGAGGATGAGCATTTGTGTCTGCCACAGTGGTGGGAGTTGATTGGTAAAATCAGGGAAGACTTTGTTGAAGGTTGGCATTTTATTGGCTCTCTCCAAACACAGATAATTTTCTCCAATGGGCTGCAGGGAGAGATTGCAGGCAGAGAGAACACCAGGAGGAAAAGCACAGGAATACGAAGCAGTGTTCAGAGCACTGAACAGGCTGCGTAGCCTGAGCCATGGCTGTGTGAGGGGGCAACACAGCAGGCACAGGTGGATTGCAGCCAGAGCTTTCCTCTGAGTAAAAAGCACTTTGACTTTGATCCCACTGCCCACACTGAAAATCCCCGGGGCTGGTTCTTCTACTTGGCCATATCTGCATTCTTGCATTTTAAAGTTTCTCTATTGTTGTCTACTTTGGTCCATCTGCTCAGAAAGTGCACAGCTGAGAGCCATATGTCCTGGATCCTGGTCTTGTTTCCACCACTAACTAGCAATGTGAGCTTGGGTAAGCCACTCAGTTCCTTCCATGCTCTGCTTATTTATGTGTAATATGAGAGATCACAACTGATCATTTCTGATGTTCCCTTTCCTGAAAGCATTCTAAGATTTCACCTGATTCTTCTATTTGTTAGCCTCTTAACTAAAGACATGCAGGTCTTTCTACTGCATGTGATCCGAACCTGCATCCTGCCCACTTTTCACTACAACCTATTGTTGGAGCTGTGGAGGCACAATAACTAACTCCATCTCCCCCTCCTATGAATTGAACCATTTGATAATCAAGACATAGAGACAAATGTTTAAACCATCTTCTTTAGATCTGCAGCCTAATTGGTTTGCTAATCTTGCATCACTAGACAGACATATTCATCACAAGTAGTACTGAGCAACCCCTGCCTCCCAACATGGAAGAGAGCCTACTTCCATTAGACTTTCTGGTGTATGAGCAGGTTGGTAGGTATGTATCCTATAGACAAGTTGGTTCTGATAAAGAAAGAAAACCAACAAAACAGTGGAACAGGTTGAGTTGGGCATACTCAGTGCTGCCTCTTCAACTCACTAATCAAAGTCACACTGAAGAGAGTGCTGGATAGAGGCCAGGAGTAGTACTCTGCTCAGTGGTGCTCAAACATCAGCAGGTGTCACCTCACCTGGAGGACTTGTGAAAACGGAGATTGCTGGACCCTGCCCCCAAAGTTCAGAATAATGTAGGGCTGGGTGGTGCTAGAACTTTTACTGGTAACCAATTCCCCCATAAAATGAATGCTGCTGCTCCAGGGACCACACTTTTAAATTCAAGGCTCCAGCTGAAGCCCCTTCAATATAAAGATGAAGCAAGAAAAACAAAAGAACTCTGAACATTTACCTTCATTTAATGAAATATCTAGGTTAAAATAACATAGTTAATCCTTTAACAATAGGATAAGCATAGTTTATCATTTCACAATGGATACGTATATCAAATCCTCACAACATACGTGTTAAATATTTTACAATTTTACATGTTAGTTATTTATTATAAACCTTTAAAACTGATATTTAAAAAATAAAAAAACCACAATTGTCTGTGTGTCTTTATTTTGTTTTCTACATTATAGATTTTAGGTGAGGAGTATATCTTCTTCAATCCCCTAGACCACCCAGCTGGGGGCCAGGCACATAAAGAGGATCTAACAAATTAATGTTAAAATGAATTGAACCTTATACATTTCTTTGGTATAGAAAATTCTACATACTTTTAGGCTAGCACTGTGTTATTCCTTTATTTTTTTATTAGAATTTTTTTGTATATTATTTCATTGGAGTTCAATTTGCCAACATATAGCGTAACACCCAGTGAACATCCCTTCAAGTGCCTCCCTCAGTGCCGGTCAACCAATCACCCCATCCCCCACCCATCTCCCCATCCACTATCCCTTGTTCGTTTCCCAGAGTTAGGAGTCTCTCATGTTCTGTCTCCCTTTCTGATATTTCCCACTCATTTTTTCATCTGATATAAAAACGAGTTGTACTGGATAAAGGGGAAAAAAAGGAGGGGTACCCTCTAGTTCTATATACTGTAAATCCCTTGACTTCCCCTGGAGCTTTCCAGCGCTGCTTGGCCAAGAACTTGCTCTTCCCCTGTCCTTCCAGCTGGTCTTCTGGGGGAGGGTTTGCTGTGCTGATGATTCTCAGGTGTGTGCACCTGCGGGAGCTGCCTTGCCCCCGCCGGGTGCTGGGCTCAGGGGGAGCTGTTTACCCTGTGAGGCCTCTGTTCCCTGAGGGGCCCCGCCTCTCCCGGGCACAGGGTGACGCCAGGAGGAACAACTCCACTGGCGGCGGCCAGGTCTCCAGCTCTGGAGTCAGCTCCAGCAGTAACTACCACAGTCTCCCAGTGTGCACTGGCCTAAGTGCTCCCGGGCTGGTGGGGGTGCTGACCTGCACAACTTGGGGGCGCCTGGTGGCAGGAGAGTCCATGCTGTCCCGTGACCTCCCCAGGTCTGCCTGTTCCGGGGGGAGCGCAGGATCCTGGGCTGTGTCCCCCGGTGCCCTGGGCTCCGGGGCCTGCGCTGCTGGAATCGCGCTCCCAGGCTGCAGCTCCAGAAGGCAGCAGAGCGCAGCCCCCTCCGCGGAGCCCCCGCCTACTGACTGGGGCTTCTCCCCCAGACCCCCCGGTGCGCGCTCCAGCCCTTTCCCCAGCTCTGCCCGTGGCATGTGGCGCGCTCTCCCCCGGGGCGCCCTTCCTCTGTTAGTGACCCGGGGAGACTGGAGGCTCCACTGCCCCTCTTGCGGTTCTACCTGGTTTCCCTGCTGATCCATCCAGGAAGATGCCAGTGAAGATTTTTAAAGTTCCTGCTTCTCCGGGGCTGGGCTTTCCTGTCCTGGAGGCTTTTGTGGGGCCTTAGCCTGGCTCCTCGTGGTGCCTCTCCTTCACCTGATTCTTTTTTTTTTTTTCTGCCTTCCTACCTTGTTAGAAGTGAAAACCTTCTCTCTGTCACATTCCAGCTGTTATTGTCTTTAAATCTCATGTGGAATTAGTAGGTGTTCAGGATGATTTGAAAGTTATCCAGGTAAATTGGTGGGGCCAGGTGGGTTGAGGACCCCTACTCCTCTGCCATCTAACACATTTCTCTATTTAAAATAGATGGAGCCCAACTTTCTTTGACATGTGTCCATTCTTTGCACTCCACCTTTGAACCCAGGAGGAAAGTAAGGCGTCCCAAGGGAGGAGAACTCAGGACCCCATCTTGGGATCTGAGAACAAAGAGACATAGGAAACTCTAGGAAGAAAAAAAAAGGAAGGAAGGAAGGAAGGAAGGAAGGAAGGAAGGAAGGAAGGAAGGAAGGAAGGAAGGAAGGAGAAAGAAAGAGAAAGAAAGAAAGAAGAAAGAAAGGAAGGAAGGAAGGAAGGAAGGAAGGAAGGAAGGAAGAAAGAAAGAAAGAAAGAAAGAAAGAAAGAGAGAAAAGAAAGAGAAAGAAAAGAAAAGAAAAGAAAGAAAAGAAAAGAAAAGAAAAGAAAAGAAAAGAAAAAAAGAAAAGAAAGATTAAAAGAAAAGCTTGTAACATCATTAGAGTGTAGCCAGATCTTCCAGGGCTCAGGGACTGTGGAAAGGAGCAGGAGAGCAGAGATGGAGGATACCAAGCAAGATCAGAGGGAAGGAGATCCCAGACTGAGAGGCTGGGGGGTGCAAAGTAATGGGGAGACCAGAGGCTCAGCAGGTCTGTAGAGAAGAAGCTGAGCAGACCTCAGAGCTGATGAGGAGGATGGATTAAACACCTAATGCACTCAGATGTATGATTCTTTACAACTGCGCACGGTTCTTTGGCAGGAGCTCATTTTACCTCTGACAACAGGCTCCAGAAGCAGAAGTTAGTGCTGCTAATTTATAATGACTTTAAGGCACAGAGAGGGTAAGTCACTGGCCTCAAATCACAAAGCAGGTGAGGGCAGAGCAGAGAATCACAGGACTGCGTGTGGGGCCCCATCCTGTAGGCTCTGCCCTGAGAAGCAGCCAGGCTTGGGGCCAGGGGTGGAAGGGACAGGAGACTCTCCAGAGGGCAAAAGACCCCACTCCTGGGGCCCTTCTCAGCATGTCCTGCCCAGAAGAGCTTTGCCAAGTTGAGGCCTCAGCTGGGAAGTGGGGCAGGAATACCTTACCCTCTGCACATGAGAGGCTGATACACATCATGTTTGGAAGGTCTTTGAATTTTAAACAAAGAATTCCATCCATGGAAGGGGTGGGTGAGGAAGAGAGCCCAGAGAAAGGTCTGAGAGCCTTCAGGCTTCCCATGACCCTCCCCCCACCCACCACTGATTCCCTCTTCCTCTTCCTGTCTCCTGACCCACAGGGGACCCTGTCCAGACCCCAGCTGCTGTGTTCAGGCTTATCATCTTCACAGCCCAGGAGGACAGGTTAAGGCCAGAAGTCAGTGTCGCTCCCAGTGTCCTGCCCACCCAGCCTGGGTCAACATGGAGATACAGCCCTGGCACATGATACATAGTGACTCCACATCCAGCAGACCCTCCTCCTCCATCCCTCTGCCTCCCTCACACACACTTCCCAACACACACACACACACACACACACACACACACACACACACACAGACACTCCCTCCTCAAGTATCACTCAGGCTCACATCCCCTCCCCTAAGGTCATGCACTTCCTGAGAGCTCTGACTTCTCTGACCATCTCCTCTCTGGGTTCCTGCTACTTGCTACTAACAGAGCATCATCCTCCTTGTTTCCTTGGAAACCTTTTGGACTTCTGTGTCCTCCTCCATTTTCCCTCCTTTGGACATTGCCAGGTTCCCATCATCTGACTCATCTGTCCTGGTCCACTTGCCCTTGACCACACACACACACACACACACACATACACACACACAACACACTTGCTGAGGGAGCACCCAGAGCCCTGTGTCACTCTGCCCTGGCTGTCAGCCTCCTCTTCCCAGCTGTCAGGGAGCTCCCCCAGGGCAGGGTCTCTGATCCTCCCTCTGGATCTCCCCTGGGTGCCCAGCACACAGAGAGGGTAGACTGTAGGACTCACTGCTTCTGATCCCCAGGAGACAGGAGGGAAGTGAGAGAGAAAGCCAGGCAAAGTTAGCAATCTGAGCCTCCCCTACCCTGTGAGGATCACAGTCAGGGCAGCAGCAGCTGGAGGGAATCTATCTCCAGGGGGTAGTGCTTTCCTTTAAAACTCCCAGTGCACCTCTGTGTGTGTGTGTGTGTGTGTGTGTGTGTGTGTGTGTGTCTGCACCTGCCATGCAGGGTGGGGAGGGAGGATGTGGGTATGAGGCTCCAGGAATCCAGGACCTATGTGGACAGGAGAGGACTGGAGGAACTGGACCCCAGACCAGGGCAGCTCCCAGCACACACAGGCCCATGAGCGCAGGGACAGAGGGGGCCAGTGTGGCCACAGTAGGATGGATGCAGGGTGGACCATGGGCATGCCTTCTTTTCTCTGAGTGTGACATGATTTCACACTTCCTGAGTGTGAAATCATTCACATGGTTTCCTGTGTCCTGTGATTCAATCCAATCCCCATTCTCCCTTCTTGTCCACATTCGCAGGCATTTCTGGTGTGCAAAGCTAGGAGCCTATTTTTGGCTGAACCATATGCAATTCCTAATAGTCAGTTTGGGCTTACACAGTCTATTACTTTCACTTTTCTTGCTTCTAAATATTCTTTTGGACTCCAGGGTAAGGGCCCGGGGAGCAGAGTGAGGAAGGGCAGATACTAAGGGCTCATGTTTACTGAGCGCACACCGTGTGCTAGACTGTGGCATTCCTACCACAGCGCTGATGCTCACTACAGCCCCATGAAGGCTTTCCTGCATCCCCAACAGGTATTCCCCACCTGTTCCAGGTGAGTGAGTCCAGGTGAGGAGGCTACACCAGGAGGAACAGGGCAGGGATCAAACTCAGCCCCAGGCCTCCTGCTTCCCCACCTCCATCCACCATCAGGGAGGTCCTGACACAGCCTGTGAGCCAAAGGCCATGCCTGCAGCTTCAGAACAGGGAGGGCAGGGGGTACACGACACATGGGAACTCTGGGGGGGGGGGCGGAGAGCCCCCATGGAAAGGCAGAAATCTCAGGGAGCACACCTGAACCCCAGCTGAGAAGGGCCAGTCCAAGAAAGAACCTGTTCAAAAACACATTCAGAGCTGGGAGGAGCCTCTGGCAGAGACTGGAAAGCCCTGGGTGGGTATGGACAGAACAGAAGGGAGGTGACAGGGAAGAACAAGGCTGCAGAGTCTAGGGCGCAAGGAGGGAGCACTAGTGGGGACAGGAGAGGAAAGATAAAGTCCAGGGGAAAGGATGGAGCAGGAGGGAGGGAGGGAGCTTGTGGCACAGACATGGAACTGAGGCACATGGAGGGCCCCAGGAGTAGAGGCAGTGCTCAGAGAAGGAGTAGGGTCAGCCCCAGAGAGGGGATGGATGTGGAAGGACTGGGGAAGGGGTGAAGGAGGCTGCACTCACACACACACACACACACACACACACACACACACACACACACACTCCAAGGTAAAAAGGACAATTGTCTGTTGATTGCTCAGAGTCCCAGTAAGCACACACAGCCCCATCATCCTAAACTATGGAAGGAATTTGGAAGTGATGGAAGGCAGGGCCACAGAGCTCAGAGGAAGGGTGGAGAGGGGGTCATGACCAGTGAGTGTGTGCCCTTCTGTGTGGGGCAGGCCTGTGGGTGCCTGAGAGTGTGTGTGTGTGTGTGTATGAGTGAGTGCACCTGCTCTGGTGAACAGCCAGTGCCTGCAGGACTGGGTGTGGGTCTGGGGCCCTGAGGCCTATGTCCGGGTTCCTCCCCTGCAGGGAGCGTCTGCACAGGTTTACCCGGTGCTGGTCTCTGTGGGCAGAGCACTTTGCCACTGTGCTGTTTGCCCCCTTGTCAGGCCCTCAGCGGGGGCAGATCTACCCAGTGGAGGGAGAGCAGGAGGTGATGCGGGGGCAGCCAGGGCCCAGTCCCCACACTTCCTGCAGACACACGCAGACACACGCAGACATGTACGCCCACGCGTGCGCACACACACACATCCTGCACATACGCTGACCTCTATCACATGCAGCCAAATAAAATACACAAAAGTCAACCAAGACATCATCACATATGAGCACATGAGATACACAGATAAACAAAGGTGCTCAGAGAGGCCAACATGCCATCACCCACACGGATGGAAATATAAGAGCCTGGGGCACAAGCCACTCGGAAAATTGTTACCTGGATCTACATCTTGCTCTCTCAACATACACACACACACACACACACACACACACACACACACACACATACAGAAGACATGCTGGCTGGGGCACACACTTCTGCAGACAACTGCACATGCGCATCACTGCCCAGCACATCCCAGGGCTCCCTCCGTGGGCCTCATTCCCAACTCTCGGGACACCCAGTCTGGCTGTGAACATCTGCTTCCCCCACCCCTTTCATGCCGAGTCCCCAATCCAGCTGTTTATTCCAGGCCAGCCCAGCTGTCTCCTGCCTGGTGAGGGTTTGCTCTTCCTGCTTCAGAAGCAAGAGAGAGCGGTGACTGGGGCTCCAGCAGCCACCAGGAATGTCTCCTCTGTCACATGCTGGGAGCTTCTCCCTCACAATGACCTCTCAGAGCCATGTGGGAGGAGGCACATCCTCCACTGTGTCTCCCACATCCACCTGGTTTTTCACTGGAAATCCTGCCCCCGGCTGGGTCCTCCCTTCTCCCCCAGCCTCGGAGAGCACTAGGCGATCCTCAACACTGAGATCCGCCCCGGAGGACACACGGGCCCCTGGTGAGGACGCTCAGGGCGGCCCTGCAGGCTGTGAGGGCCATCCCCACAGAGGAGGCCGCAGGAGCCAGGCTCCTGCAGGGACAGGTGACACCGCCACTGGGAAGCAGGTGGCATCCAAGTGACAGGCTCACTGTACTGTAAACAGGGCAGAGGGACAGGGTCAGCCCAGAAGCAGCCCTGATGGCCTCCCCACCTCAGCACAGGGTTGTGTCCACCCAGCCCAGGTCTCTGGGGGCACAGGAGCCCTGCTGGCTTCCCCCCTGCCCCTGACCTGCTTCCCCACAGCCCTGTTTTCCCCAGCGCCCCTGGGTCTCTTGAACCCCTGCCTCCCACAGGTGTCCTGCTCCAGCCCTGTCCCCCTCAGTCCTCTGTCCCTTCCCCACTCTTAGGTCCTCTCCCTCTGATCTTGGGGTGTGGAGGAGGTGGCGCTGCCACTTCTTTCCCAGCTCAGGCTGTCCCTGACTTGCATCTGGTGTCTCTCCCTGCCTCCCTCCTGCTCAGAGCAGGGGTTGCAGAGAGAGGGGGTGCAGGGGCCCCTTCAGCACCAGAGGACTCTGGCATTGTGACTAGAGCTCTGGCCTGCTGAGATCCTCACACACACACACACACACACACACACACACACACACACACAGGTGCCCCTCCTCCCACCACAGCCCCAGGTCCTGAGAGGCCAGCAGAGCCCTTGACTCAGAGCCTGCACCCCACCCTCTGCCACCTCTCCCTGCTCCTTCTCCTCACCTCCTCCCTGCCCCCACCTCCTCCTCTCCCTCCTCTGTCTCCCTCTCCCTTCCTCCCTGTGGGCCCTTCTCTGGTGTCTCCTCACCCTGGTCCCCGGTCCAGGGATCTGCCTTTGGCTCTGGGTCCCTAGCTTTCCCACCTCCTGAGCCTGGGTCCTTCTCCTGTCTCTGAGTCCATGTCAGTCTCTGCTATCTCTGGCCTCTGGCCATGCTCTCTGTCTTGGATTTTCTGCTCTGGTCCCTGGAGGCTCCCTCTTTCCTCTCTCCTGTCTCTGACTCTGTCTCCCTGTGTCTCTATTGCACTGCCCGCTGTCTGTCTTGGTGACTCTGTGTCTCTGAATCTTGGACTCTCCAGGTGCTGGACTGGCTCCAACTTTTTGTTCCCAGTCCCTGTGTCTTGAAGTGAATATACTGGGCCCCTCGGTGTCTGTCTGTGTATCCATCTCTCCACATCTTTGCCCTCCAGCCCTGCCCCGTGGTTCTGGGTACAGGCTGGTGCAGAGTGCTGGGAGCAGAGAAGTTGGGCACACCTGTGTGGAAGGTAGATGGCTGGTCAGTTAGGATGCAGCTCAGGCTCTCCAAGCAGTACTCTGTCCCTCATGAACATTCCCTGTGACTCCAGAGTCCCTTGTCTTCCTGCCTGCTATGCTGGCAGAGCCGGCCTGAGACTTATCCCTGAGGCTTACCCCCAGTTAGTCCACTAGGAGTGACTGGAAATTCTGGGAGGGCACTCAAGGATCTCCTAGGCCAGGTATGTAGGTGTCTGGAGAATTCTGTGACAGGAGGAGGAAGAGAAGGGAGGGCCACGGGAGGGGCTTTGCCAGAGGGGTGTCAGGGTATGTACAACAGAGAGCTGGGAGCTCTGCCTCTACATCTTCAGAGAACACTGTGGCTCCTTGCATCCCTCAGACTGGCAGACATGGGGCAACCAGTCCCAGAAGTAGATATGTGACATCTCAAATATGGGAAGGGGGACAAAAATATGTGTCCCTCTTTTATCCCCTCATTGCACTTGTAACCCTTCCTTGCCCACAGGAAAGTCTCCAAAAATTTATTGGCTCCTATTGCACCAGGTCTTGTGCAATTACCCCTAAGCCAATAGAACTCAAAACCTTTCAATTGCCCTTCCCACCCCCACCTGCACACCCCCAGCACCCCAGTATCTGTCTGCAGCACAGTGTCCCTGCTGAGCCTGCCCAGCACCGCAGTGATCAGGGGACCCCAGCTCAAATCCCAGGTGTCCCAAGCCCACCTCCTCCCTCATTTCCCTGGGGCCCCTCCCTCATCCTCTCCACACTGCCAACCCAATACAACCTGCCCCCCTGGGTGTCTCCCCAAAGACAGGCAGTTCCTAATGAGCCCTGAGCACTAGATGGGGAGGGGCCAGGGCAGCCTGGTGGGGGAAGGGGTTCCAGAGCTAGAGATAAGGAGTCCTGTCAGCATCTGTCCATCTGCCACCTCCTCCAGCATCCCTGTCTCCTGCCTCCTGGCTCCTGCCCATCCATCTCCCTGCTGAGGCTGATGGCTGAGCTCAGGGGCAAATGCACAGAAGCATAGACTCATAATAACTCAGCTCCAGACCCATGTTCTCCAGGAATGTCACAACTGCTGCCATCATTCCTTGAATGCTCTCAAGGAGCAGGTGAAGCTGAGGGTGTAGATTGAACCCAAAGAGTAAGATAAATTATTCCTTCAGCTCAATATTTTCACCTCAGCCCTTGTCTCCACCACACATCCCCGAAACAAAACTTAAAACCTCAGGAAATAGCAATGAAGGTAAAATCTCAGGAAGACTTTCCTAGCCTTAAGGAAGTGTAGAGTGCCACCAGAAACCAGAGACATGAGATGAAAGATGAGGTTGGAATCACAGAATGCTTCTTGTGATATAAGCAATTTGCACAAGGGGGACAAGAGCATGGCCTGGGGACTTGATGGGAAGTTTCTCAGCAGTAGTCTGTGAAGCCCTAGGTGGCGACCAGAGGGCTGCAAGGAAGGGCACTACCTGCAGATCCAGCCTGGACCTTGGGCTCCAAGAGGGGGCTGGGCTGCCCAGGCTGGGGAGTCTGTAGCTCCAGCAAGAACCCTATCAGAATGCCATGGACTTTCATCACAGAGTTGGAACACATAATCTTAAGATTTGTGTGGAATCAGAAAACACCCTGAATAGCCAGAAGAATACAGAATAAGAAAACCAATGCCGGGGGCACCACAATGCCAGATTTCAAGTTGTACTACAAAGCTTGATCATCAAGACAGTGTAGTACTGGCACAAAAACAGACACATAGATCAATGGAACAGAATAGAGAATCCAGAAGTGGACCCTAAACTCTATGGTCAACTAATATTCAACAAAACAGGAAAGAATGTCCACTGGAAAAGGACAGTCTCTTCAATGAATGGTGCTGGGAAAATTGGATAGCCATGTGCACAAAAATGAAAGTAGACAATTCTCTTACACCACACACAAAGATAAACTGAAAATGGATGAAAGATCTAAATGTGAGACAAGAATCCATCAAAAACCCAGAGGAGAACACAGGCAACATCCTTTATGAACTTGGCCACAGCAACTTCTTGCAAGATACATCTATGAAGGCAAGGGAAACAAAAGCAAAAATGACCTATTGGGACTTCATCAAGATAAAAAAAAAAAAACATCTGCACAGCAAAATAAACAGTCAACAAACTAAAAGACAACCTACAGAATGGAGAAGAGATTTGCAAATGACCTATTGGATAAAGGGCTAGTATCCAAGATTCATAAAGAACTTATTAAACTCAACACACAAAAAACAAACAATCCAATCATGAAATGGGCAAAAGACAAGAACAGAAATCTCACAGAGGAAGACATAGACGTGGCCGACACGCACGAGAAAATGCTCCGCATCACTTGCCATCAGGGAAATACAAATCAAAACCACCATGAGATACCACCTCACACCAGTGAGAATGGGGAAAATTAACAAGGCAGGAAACCACAAATGTTGGAGAGGATGTGGAGAAAGGGGAACCCTCCTGCACAGTTGGTGGGAATGTGAACTGGTGCAGCCACTCTGGAAAACTGTGTGGAGGTTCCTCAAAGAGTTAAAAATAGATCTGCCCTACGACCCAGCAGTTGCTCTGTTGGGGATTTACCCCAAAGATACAGATGCCTTGAAAGACCAAGACACCTGCACCCCAATGTTTCTAGCAGCAATGTCCACAATAGCCAAACTGTGGAAGGAGCCTTGGTGTCCATTGAAAGATGAATGGATAAAGAACATGTGGTCTATGTATATAATGGAATATTCCTCAGCCATCAGAAAAGACGAATCCCCACCATTTGCTTCGACGTGGATGGAACTGGAGGGTATTATGCTGAGTGAAGTGAGTCAATTGGAGGACAATCATTATATGGTTTCACTCATATAGGGAATATAAGAAACAATGAAAGGGATGATAGGGGAAAGGAAGGGAAATGAGTAGGAAAACATGAGAGACTCCTAACTCAGGGAAAGGAACAAAGGGTAGTGGAAGGGGAGGCAGGCACAGGGATGGGGTGACTGGGTGACAGGCACTGAAAGGGGCACTTGATGGGATGAGTACTGGGTGTTATACTATATGTTGACAAATGAAACTTCAATAAAAAATATATAACAAAAAATAATTTTCTAGATAAAAAAAAAGAACAGGAATTTCCAAAATCAGGAAACACCGCTGTCCTTCCCACTGGCATCCCTTATTCCCTTCAGTCTCTGAAGTGCAATATGCTGCTGTACTACCTTCCCTTTCTGGACCCCAGCCCTGGGGCTGCTGGCACAGAAGGCCCACCTGGCTTTTTCTTTATGCTTGGACAGCAGGTGACATCCCAGGTCGATCCCAGGTTGCAAAGTTGATGCCTCCCAGGGACCCAGATGATAACTACAGCCAGAACTGGAGCCCATGTGTTCTTGATTCCCACTTACCATGGGTGCTGACAGCCGCAGACCCCAGTGGGAAGTCAGCTCATAGCCCTGAGTTTAGAAACCTGCTGTCAGAGCCACCTCCTTCTGCATGTGATATCTGCTCACACACAGAAGTGGGGCACAAGGACTGTGAACCCCAAAGTACAGACCTATGCGTCGCACACCATGCTGTACACACCCCTGTTCTCAGCACCCACACCCTCTGCTCCTCAGACTCCCCCAGCCCCTGCCCTCTGTTCCTCCTTTCTGAGCTGCCAGAGGAGCTTCTCTTCACCCCTCATTTGCTCTGTGCCCTGTGTGTCCAGAGGCTCCTGGAAGCTGCAGACAGGGAAGCACTCTCCCTGCTCTAATAGGATCCCTCCCACCACAGCCTCTGTTTTCAGTTTCCATGGCACTCCTTGGGGAGACAGGAAAACAAAGGGAAATCTGGTGGTCTCTGAGCTTTCTGCTCTGAATCGGCCTGCCCAGGAATGGCTTGACCCATCAATAACCCACCAGGATTTACCCTATATGTTCTCAGACTTCCTACACTCCGATCCACTTCCCTATCAGAAGAAACTACTCCCATGCTGCAGGGTGAGGTGCTGGGCCTGACTTCACAAACTGACCCTGGCCTTATAGGGCACAAAATGCAACAAGATGATTTAAGTTGGACTCAGTAGGAACTTCCCAACACAAGGGGTCTGAAATCTTCATCAAATGAGAAATTCAGTAAGGATGTATACATAGCCTCACTAGAAGCCTCCAGGAGACAAGGACTTGTTCTGGACCTGTCTGGGTAGTACTGACTTGAGACAGAGGTTTTCACTCTGATTCAAGTTATCCCAGCTTCAGAATGTGGCACACGAGGACTTCTGGGGACCCTAAGGCCCTCAGGCAGATTGGGGGGAGCCTAGAGTTAGGACCTACAGCATGGTCCCCTCATTCCCAGATCCTAGAGTGGAGAATGGGAGAGAGTAGGCCTGAACCCCCCAACGTCTGGCCTCCTTCCCACCCTGGCCACCCCTCTTTATGGTCTCCCTGGTCAGAGCAGGGCCTCTGAGCTCTTCCCATGCAGCCCTGAGTGCAGGCCCCAGCCTCAGACCCAGGACCCTGATACCCTCCCCCTGTTCCTGGCAGGGCAGAGGCACACATCCCCCACCGCCAGGACTGACAACCTCCCTCTTCTGGGCTCCCACCCCACCCCATAGCACAGCCTGAAATCTGCTGGAAATTTCTATAAATCAAATCAAAGACATCAGCTGTGAGTTTTCAGGCTCCCCTGGGATGGCACACACACATACACACATACACATGCACCTGCACCCATGCAGCTACTCACAGTTCTTACACTCATACAGACACATAGACTCATATCATCAAAATACACACATATACACATCCATGCATCACAAACACTCTCACGTGTATACAACACAAAGACACATCCTCACAAACTCATATATTTACAGACAGACCTGCACATGCAGACTTGTACACTCTCATACACTCATCAAACACACCTGTGCACATATACACACCACTCTGTTTCTTCCAAGAGCCTAGAGCCCAGCTGCCTAGAGTCCAGAGGTCTATAATGTCCAAGAGAAAGCAGGAAAACCCGCATGACACCTATTTCCAGGTTCTAGGCCCACACTGGAGCTCCTCTGCTCTCTCCCCTTCCTTTCACCAGAGTCTCTAGGACTGTGGCCCACACTGTGGAAGTACAATCTGCAGAGATAATTAGTCTCTTCAGACAAGAAACACTTTTGATCACTAACAACACCCCCACCTCACCTCCCACCCCCAGGCCTGCAGTTGAGGCAGACACATAAAGAATAAGACCTTCTGCCCAGTGGTATGTGGGAAAGAGAAATAGCTCAGGAGTCAAGTATCTAAGTTCAAATCCTGCTTTGCCCCTTCATATTTTGGGCTGTTGACATAAAACCTCTCTGAGCCTCGGTTTCATCACTTATAAGGTGGGATTAATAACATTTACCTAATAAGTCTGTAAAGACTAAGACAAGTAAAGCTTCCATCAGCAATGTGTCCACCCATAGAAAGGGACCCCATTCCATTCCTCAACCCCTGTGGTGAGCATCTCCTCAATACCCTTCCAGTCCTGCTGTCCCTGACACAGAAACCCCATCTCTTTCAGCTTCAGACCCCCAGATGCCTACCTCAGGAAAACTGATCTCAGACTAGGCCAGCTCCTTAGGTTGCCCTTGCCCCCACCTCTGCCCCATCCCCCCTGGTCCCTAGTGCCTCTTACCTATTGGAGTTAGTCTTTTCCCTAATAACATTTAATGCAGCTGACCATGGTGCAAATCTCTGAGTTTCCATCTGACACTGACCCATCTTGGTGCCAACATCTCCCCACCGTGCCCACCCCCCATCCCTCTGATCCCTCCCCTGCCCATCTCTCCTGCTCTCCTCTCCCACCTGGACAACCTCCCACCACACCAGCTTGCCTCCCTCCCCTCCTGGCTCACCTCCCCAGACATCCCCACCTCCCAGTGGGCTCCACCTTCCCATTACCTCCATCTCTCTACATCCTGCTGCATCTTACCATTTTCCCCATTTCTAATCACTTCTACATGTGCTTTCACACCTCACCCACCCTTCAGAATCTAGGGATTAGGGCAGGGCTCAGAGCCCAGTGAAAGGGAAGACATTTGTCCCCTTCTCTCTCCTGCCCTCTTCCTGAGGACGACCCGGTCCGGTGATACCAAGAGCTGAAGAGAAATCTCTCCGTTAGCAAACTGATGGGCAAGGGTGCACAGAGGAAGAGAGGTGACCAGGGGATATTGGCCAGGCAATTCAGTCCCATCTGGGAAGCCACGCCCACCACACAAAGCAACACCCCTTCCTGGGTGGCCTCAGGAAGGCAAGGAGGGCCAGATCACAGCTCTGCCCCACCCCACATCAGAAGGGACCCTTGGCAGCCCGGGGACCTCAGGAAGGCCTGATGACCTGGTCACCCCAAAGCCATTCCGTGTCAGGAGAGGACAGAGGCAAACGGTGACTGCTCCCCCTCCAGTCGTCCCACCACCTCAGCCTCCACTCCATCTGGAGGGAGACTCCCCCTCTGCTCCCAGGGCAGGTTTACCAGAGAGAAAGGACCCTGCACAGCCTGAGTCTTTCCTCCCCACAGATCATGGAGGTCTGAGAGCTCAGCAGAGGGCGCCTGGTTTATCAGTGACCCTGTGTGTGTGGGACAGGCCTGGCGCCTCCACCTGGAAGCCAGAGATCCCCCTAGAGCCTCAACTCCTTATTTGCCTGTTTGCACTAAGTGATCTCCCCTTCCCCCACTACAGCTTGCTGAACCCCAACACTCCTGGGGAGAGAGTCTCTCTCTGTGGGTCTCCTGTCCTTCCCTGTATCAGGCCCAGGATTTGTGCTTCAGAAAACAAGCAGCGCTGTCTGCTCAAGGGAGTTTCTTCCTTTCCTCTTGCTTTAATTGTTCTTGCTGCTGTAAATAATCATACTGTTGGGAAAACATGCAGCTCTCTCCCAACCTTCCCTTTCTCCCCACTTCTTCAGTTTCTCCATAGTTTGTCCCAAATATCTAGCTTCAGATGCCAGGCTTCAGAGGAGGCTTCTGGGCTGGAAGATCACCCCTGACAATGAGATGTCTGTGTATCTGGGTGGGCTGCAAGGGGAAGGCAGTGGTTCCTGGGTGAGAAAGCCAGAGAACACTTTGGAGCTCTGTGCACACAGTGGGTGTGTAATAAGTGTGAAATGGCCCATTGAGAAGCTGGGCTTAGGTAGGTGAGGGAGGGGAGAGAGGATAGGAGTGAGGCTGGGCTGGTCTGAACTGTCTGCTCACCATTCTCTTCCCTTCTGCTCTGGGTCACCTGGAGAGAATATGCTCTAAGATAGGACCTGAGTCTGGAATCCTCCCTAAGCTGTGGGGGTGTCCTCCCCTCCATCCACCTCCACCCAGCCCAGCTCAGGACACCAGTATACCCTCCCCCAGGAGCCGAGCCACTGTTCCCCCACCCCGCCAACCATATACACCCTCTCTTCATCCAGGGCTCCAGATCTCTGAGCACTCATCTTGCACCCCGGCCTGAATGCCCCCATCCTGGCAGACTTAGGTGACCTCCCTGAGTCCCTGCTGTCAACATAGTAGTGTCTAAGCTTTAGCCAGCTCCTTTAGCCCACATGATGATTGACTAATCATTCTTTGTATACCTATGCCCCCAGACCCCCATGCACAAACCCCTGGCACTAGGAACAAGACCCCCTTGCACAATGTTCTAATGCTACAACAGTAGCTGGTACCCTGGAGTCTCATGTAATCAGGAAATGTTAGGGTCCCCTTTACTCCCTTCACTAATTAACTACCTTAATCTCCTTTAAAAACCCTTGGGCCAGTTACAAACCTGGCAGTTGGCCTTGGACTAGCGTTTAACTTCTCCCTAGGTGGCCCAGCTCCTCAATAAAGCTCATGTTCCTTTTCAATCCAAGCTCCTCTCTACAGTATTGGCTCCTGGAGTGACAGGCAGTTGAACTTAGATTGTGGTAACAGATTTTGGCAAGCCAGCCAGGAGCCAAGACCCCTGTGGCATCTAGTTCCCTGGTAATCCCAAGGTGGAGTAATTAGCCTGGACCAGCCTATGGCTTCCTCCTTAGTTTATTGGGCTAGTACCTTGGAAAACCACAGGAGGTTAGTTGTTCCAGGCTAATTGCCTTTGGGGAGGGAATCTGAGGGATCTGTCCTGACAGCTATCCAGACTATATTTGTTTCAGAGAATGTCCCTGCAGATTCCTGACCCATGCTAGTTGCCAATTTCACTTTTGGTTTGGAGAGCTAAGAAAAGGAGCATTTGAGGAAACTGAGGAACTCCTGGACCCGGTAAGTCCTTTGGAGTGCACACTGCCATGATCATTCATTAAAAACTGTGTCTTTTTGTTTTGTTGTCATGCTTCTCCCATTAGAAAAACAGGACTTTGCAGACAAACTAAAAGGATTTCAATAATTATCAATTTAAGTAGGATTTGGAACAGATCTATTGTGGTGTGTGTGCATGGGGGTGTGTGTTGTGCTGTGTTGCATTGTGTTAACACTGTGTATAACGGGGAGGTCATCTCTATCCTACCAACTAGCCCACTGGCATGAATTTGGAATAATTGGAAGGAATATAGTCAAGAATCTATGACCAAGAAAAAGACAATTTCTATTGTGATACCACCTTGCCATGCGTGTTAAGCTCAGAGGAAAGATGGCCATGAAATGACCCTCTTGGGTTTCTTCCTGCCATTGGGTTGCCTCCAAGTAGGGGATTTAATGTGGCTCTCTCAGCTTGTCTAGGGAGGCCTGATGTTTAGTCAGTGGAGGAATCAGACATTAGGAAGCCATTTGGTTCAGTTGACAAGGCCCCAACTTTTAAGGAAAAGCAACATCAACCGAGGTACTCTGTGCTTCATTTAGTCTTAGTTTTGTTTCCTCTGTGTTATTTCTGAAATCTTGCTCAGGAAGATAGGAGCACTCCTTCTGTTCCCAAAGAAAATCCATTAGAATATTATTTATTTTCTTAAGATCTATTTATTTATTTCAGAGAAAGAGTGGGGGAGAGAGAGAGAGAGAGAGAGAGAGAGCTAGCATTAGCAGGGGAAGGGCAGAGGGAGAGGAACAAGAAGACTCCCCACTGAGCAGGCAGCCAGTGTGGAGTAGTCTTTAAGCATTAGCCAGCACCCTTACTCCCTGAAAGAGATGGGTCACGGGTATGTCTACACCAGGGAGACATAACAAGATAAACTCACATGATATGGAATGGAGGATCAGAGATATTATTAGCAATCAACTATCCATTTTCAATCAATTATATTGTGATTGAAAAGGGATAAAGTAGAAAAGCAAAGCAGTTAATGGAGACCATGATTCTCCATGAAGCCTCCCCTTTTCTCTCATGCCTTAATCCAGTGAACCCAGAGAG
Organism: Canis aureus; assembly: GCF_053574225.1. Lineage (NCBI taxonomy): Eukaryota > Metazoa > Chordata > Mammalia > Carnivora > Canidae > Canis > Canis aureus. The sequence continues at coordinate 26,272,246 of NC_135635.1, forward strand.
GATAACTGGACCCTCTTCCTTCCGGTGTCTCCCATCCTCTCCTCCTCCATCTTTTGAACAAAGCTCCTTTGGAAAATCTGCCCATATTCACCCACATTCATATCCTCTCTGGCACCAGAATGTGCTCCAGCTGTCCTGATCCACATGCCCCATCCTGTCTGCCTCAGAAGGGAGCCAGTAATGCTGCTGCCCAATGAGGGAGAGACTCCAGAAAGGAAGGACCGTCAGCTAGGAACTAGAGTATTAGTACAGTTTACAGATTATGAACTCTGCCCTGGATATAAATCTGGGCTCCCTGGGTTCAGGAGTCAGCTTCACCGTTCCCCTGCCTCCATATGTGTTCTGGCCTCCCGCCTCTTTTTCCTCGGCCAAGCAGTGATCTTTCTTTCCTACCTCACTTCCCTGCACCCATAGTATGCAGCCCCTGGCTAGATCTAAATCCCACAGGAGCTCATCCCAGCTGCTGGCCCTAAAGCAGATGTTAGTACATATACCTCCTGCTTCAGGGCAGCAAGTGGACCAGCTGGGACAAGAACCTGACTTTTTGACTTCAAGAGCTCCACAAGTCCAAAGTGGCTTTCCATGTCTCTGGATCAGAAGTGTGTCTTGTGTGTGCCCTGAGCAGCTAGAAGGAAGTATAGTTCTTTCTCTTGCAGCAAGTGTCTCTTCAAAACATCATGCCTAACTCCACCAAGGAGAGTAGGGCCTTTGTGAGGCTAGGAGAAACATTACTCTTGAGCTAGCAACCAAAACCTGTTATCCCAACAAGAAGCAGGGTTAGGAAAGGGTTAGTGGGTATAAAAGCTCCAGGTACCATGCTCAGATTCTTTTTAGTCACTTCCCAGCCTTTCCTACTACAACCACTGCAAAAGACAGAAATGAGTGCTCCCAACTTGTGTCAGGAGAAGGAGGGCAGGAAAGTAGTGGAAAGAAGACCCTGGTAATGACCGAGCTGGCTGAGGCTGCTGCAATATTGGCAAACTGCCTGCTCCTCACAGCCTGGGTTGTCTTCAGCCTTGGAGTAGGGGCAGGAATGACTGAGGAGGGGGAGACAGTCTCAAATTTACTCAGGTGACATCTTCTCCCTCTCCAAAAGCTCAAAAGCCCTGAACAACTCCCCGAGAGAGAACAGAGCCCAGAACCCACTGAAATTGAAATGGGAGCTGAGAGGGAGTCTCTGTGACAGCAGTTAGCCTCTCTCTGTGCGTACTTCTGTCTCCAAGTCTCTAGCAAGATCAAAGCTCTTAACCCCTGTTTAATCTGCAGACTCTGAAGCTGGAGAGAAGGGTCCATCCTGAGTCTAGGGGATAGCCGAGATGTCCCCTCTACCCAAAGCAGAGAGGAGGTTGGGAAGTTGGACCAAAAAGAGAGTCGATCCTAGGATTGATTGACAAACAGACCCTGTGGTAGGAAGTCTGTTATTGTCATTCTCTCATTGATTTTATTATTGTTGCTCTTCAGGTTAAAAATTAAAGTAACTCATAGTGATAGTAGGATAAATATATGATAGTGACTATGAAGGCCTTTCCTAACCTCCATATCTAAATAAAACTCCCTGTTTTTATTAATCACAAGACTGTGTTTATTTCCTTTGGAAGTTTATCACACTCTGTAATTATTTGAACATTTGTTTTCATGTTTATTGTCTATTTCCCACTAGGAAAAGCACTAGATTTGAATGAGAGAAAGAATGAATGATGAATGAATATATTATATAGGAATAAACCTCCTGATGGGATAAACATTTCCTAACAATATGATCTATACCTCAAAGTATCATGTCTAGACATTTATTAACAATAATATCCGTTATCAATATTCATAATGCTCTGTTTCTACACCTATACCCATGGCCTCTTTCTCTACACCTGTATATCATGCATGCATGAAAGTTATTTAATAATTCTTTATCTCTGAGTTAAGCCTTGTGGAGAGAATATAACAATATACAGGGCACAGTCTCCCCATCCCAGAGCATACAGTTGAGTGAGGGAGAAAGGGAAGAAATAGGGTAACTATACCTGAAGACAGTGTTTGGAGAGACAACTATGATAATGCTGATCAAAGGAGTAGAGGAGGTTAAAGGAATTATATTGAGTCAGAGGCAGATAATCCAGGAAGGCATGGGCAGCAGGTAACATTTAAACTGGACCTTGAGCATTGCATAGAATTTTAGTAGTCAGAGACTGAGAGGATGGAATTTCAAGGAAAGACATAGGAAGCCTTTCTTGACTTTGGGTATCATTTAATATTTGAACTTCTGTTCATCATGAGAGATGGAGATGCAGGGACCAGTGAAATTCAAAGTAAAAGTGCAGAAGGTAGAGCTGGAGGTTTTCTATAGGGAAGACAGCATCCAGGACCTGGTCCCAGCCCAGGTTCCATTTATTCCCACTTCTCTTACATCTGATCTTATTGAAGGGGTATATGATTCCAATGGGACAGGGTATCCATTATGCCTCCACCCATATGTCTCTCATCTCCTCTCTGCCCTCACTGAGTTCTTTATTAACAGTGAAAGGATTTCTTAATCTCATTACTGAGAAGAGCACAAAACACAGAAAAGCATATACTCAACTAATTAAATTAGGTGGTTTGCATGCCTGGGGAAAGAGAGAAACCCTTCCACCTCCCCCTTCCATCTCCATAGGCAATTTTCCTCCACCTTCTGACACTATAATCTGTATACAATATCTATATTTCCTCCTTCCCTGGACCAAAGATACTGTGAAATGTTTAATGTAAAGTTTATCATAAAAATCTCTCAGAACAGTCTCCTCAGCACTGGAGTTGGAAGGTGGAGCCGGAGTTTCTGTGCTGTGTCTGCCTTCAAACCATATGCAGGTTGTCCTGCCTCCGGCTTCCAAAGTTTGCTTCATATTTTCTTAGGAAGGAAACAGAGATGTTCAACTCTTCTTGCCAATCTTGCTCCTGTCAAAGCTCAATGCTCTCTATGAAGTTAATGTCACAAATGACCAGTTTCTCATAATCTCAACTCTAAATTTTTTAATAAGTAAAATTTTTAATTTTCCTCTTTCTTGGGTAGCTCAAAAAAGAGTCCCACTTGGAAGCAAATAAGTAAATAAAATGGCTCCTCTTAGTACCTTCCATGAAGAGGTTCTAGGAGAGGGGAGGTGGTTATGTGGAGAGTGTACATACAATGGCGGCTATGTATTAGGTTAGAAAATAAAGGACTGGATGGGATTGCCTTGTGGCTGCTGTTCTCTCTTTGTCTACAAACCTCTTCTGATTGTAGCTGATGTATAGGGGCTCCACAGCATCCTAGCATCTTAGCCATAAACTTCCCAAAAAGAGAACTCACTGAGGTTCCTTTGGGAGGTGATGAAAAATAAATATCAGGGCTTGGTACAAGCACACCAACTAGTGTCGGGAAAGGAAGGCAGCCAGTTACTTAGAGGTGGTTGAACTCCTTCAGGATATGTGTACATACACACAGAAACAGACACAGACAAACACACACAGACACACAGACACACACACATAAACACTATATCCAAAATGTCTAAATAATATGCTGATGTGTATAGACCTATCAAGATAAACATATCCCACACCTTGGTGCATATTTCCACTCAAATTCAAACACATATGTCCATATATTAGACACACACAGAACTCTTAGTGAGGTGCTTTATGAATATATGCACCCAGCCTCACCCCTATTCTAAGCTCCTGACTGCGGGGTGAGGACCAGTGATGGTGAAGGAGAGAGTGTCTGATATGAGCTGCATGTGTCACTAAGTGTGCCTCTGACTTCACGCCACAAAACACATAAAAATTGTTTTTCATTATTCATTATGTGGAGTTATCCACTGTCTTTCAATTGTCTCTATGCCATCAAGTTAGTGATCATCTGCTCCTTACTGAGCCGTTATTCTCTGGGGAGTGTAGCTCAAGGGTTAGAAGCACAAGCCTTGCTCAAACTTAGTACAAATCCTAGCGTCAGTTGGCTCAGTGGTTGAGCATCTGCCTTTGGCTCAAGTCGTAATCCCAGGGTCCAGGGATCAAGTCCTTCATCGGGTTCCCCACGGGGAGCCTGCTTCTCCCTCTGCCTATGCCTTTGCCTCTCTCTCCATGTCTCTCATGAATAATAAAAAAAAAAATCCTAGCTTCACTACTCACTTTGTACAAATGACCTAACCTCCCTGAAACTTAGTTTCAACTTTTGCAAAATGAGCAATATACTCACCTCGTACAACCTTTGTATTAAATAGGTGATTATGAGATGAGATCGGGCGCGTTCAGGGTGGTATGGCCGTAGACAAAAACAAAAATGAACTATTGGGACTTCATCAAGATAAGAAGCTTTTGCACAGCAAAGGATACAGTCAACAAAACTAAAAGACAACCTACAGAATGGGAGAAGATATTTGCAAATGACATATCAGATAAAGGGGTAGTTTCCAAGATCTATAAAGAACTTCTTAAACTCAACACCAAAGAAACAAACAATCCAATCATGAAATGGGCAAAAGACATGAAGAGAAATCTCACAGAGGAAGACATACACATGGCCAACATGCATATGAGAAAATGCTCTGCATCACTTGCCATCAGGGAAATACAAATCAAAACCACAATGAGATACCACCTCACACCAGTGAGAATGGGGCAAATTAACAAGGCAGGAAACAACAAATGTTGGAGAGGATGCAGAGAAAAGGGAACCCTCTTACACTGTTGGCGGGAATGTGAACTGGTGCAGCCACTCTGGAAAACTGTGTGGAGGTTCCTCAAAGAGTTAAAACTAGACCTGCCCTATGACCCAGCAATTGCACTGTTGGGGATTTACCCCAAAGATACAGATGCAATGAAACGCCGGGACACCTGCACCCCGATGTTTCTAGCAGCAATGTCCACAATAGCCAAACTGTGGAAGGATCCTCAGTGTCCATCGAAAGATGAGTGGATAAAGAAGATGTGGTTTATGTATACAATGGAATATTCCTCAGCCATTAGAAATGACAAATACCCACCATTTGCTTCAACGTGGATGGAACTGGAAGGTATTATGCTGAGTGAAGTAAGTCAATCGGAGAAGGACAAACAGTGTATGTTCTCATTCATTTGGGGAATATAAATAATAGTGAAAGGGAATATAAGGGAAGGGAGAAGAAATGTGTGGGAAATATCAGAAAGGGAGACAGAACATAAAGACTGCTAACTCTGGGAAACGAACTAGGGGTGGTGGAAGGGGAGGAGGGCAGGGGGTGGGGGTGAATGGGTGACGGGCACTGAGGGAAGCACTTGATGGGATGAGCACTGGGTGTTATTCTGTATGTTGGTTAATTGAACACCAATAAAAAATAAATTTATTAAAAAATAAAAAAATAAAAAAATAAAAATAAAAATAAATAGTAATACAAATAGGCCCTAAAAAGCATTAATTTGGTCTCTGTCAGGCAGTTATCCCTTATGCAGTCATCTGGTCTCTCCTTAAACTTTTCAAAAGATGAAAGTATCCTAATGGGTGCCTGAGTTGCTCAGTTAGTTAAGCATCTGCCTTTGGCTCAAGTCATGATCCTGGGCTCCTGGGGTTGAACCCCATGTTGGGATCCCTGCTGAGGGAGGTGTCTGCTTTTCTCTCTCCCTCTGCTGCCCTCCACTGCTTGTGCTGTCATAAATCAATCAATCAATCAATCAATCAATCCAATCGGTCTTTACAAAGAAAGATGAGGAGTGCCTGGATGTCTCAGTTGGTTAAGCATCTGCCCTCACCTCAGATTATGATCTCAGGGTTCTGGGATGGAGTCCCACATCAGGCTCCCTGCTCCGCTGGGAGTCTTCTTCTCCTCCCTCTGCTCGCTGTTCCCCCTGCTTCGTGCTCTCTCTTCAAATAAATAAATAAAATGCTGTTCAAAAAAAAGATTAAAGTCCTAATTTCTAGGACTGATCATTAAGAACTCCCATTTCACTCCTCCCCAAACCCGCACAGCTCCTTCAATTTGTATCATCAAGTTATAACACAGTTGATGAAGGGACAGTGCAAACCTGATGCACGGCATGACCAATATGACTCTTTAGTCCCCTTCAGGTCATCAAAGGAAGTAAGGGAAATAGAATTGCCCACAGGGGTAACCCATGTAATCCATGCTCCAGAGGACCCCTGAGAACCAGGCAGACTCCAGCGAGGGCAGAGGCATCCCGAAGTGGGCGGAGCGCTAATCCTGCCATAGTGACTGGTCTGGGAGGCCTGGGAACAGGAGGGCAGCCTAGCCCACACTTCTCCCCAAATTCAATTTCCCCAGCCTGGGCCCCTCCTCTTATGTTCCCAGTTCCAAAGTTGTCACACCTTTCCACAGTGGTCATCTGAAGTCTGACACTTGTCATCCATCGCCTAAGTCAAGTCCTTATCAAACTAGAAAGACCATTTGAAGCACTTGGTTCTGATTCAGCAGCTATGGGTTTGAGCCTGAGATTCTGCATTTCTAACAAGCTTGCAGGTGACAAGCACACCGTTGGTCCATGGACCACACTCTGAAGAGCAGGATCTAGAAGACCATAGCAGGTACTGCAACTGTCTCCCAGGAACAGTCTCTCTGTCTACAACCTTCTGTCTGTCTATCCTCAAGTTGGCAATGAGAATCATATCCCATCCTTTCCTCATTCAGGAATCTTGTTCCATGGAATAATACATAACACAGACTTGGCTCATAAATCCCTTCAGTAGTGAAAATACACATTCCTCACTAGAGTCTCATCTCCATCACTCCAAAAGGTCCCTGTAGCCTAGTATTACTGTCCTATTTCTTGTCCAACTCACCTATCCCTCTTCTTTTTTTTTTTTTTTCACCTATCCCTCTTCTATTTCCTAAATTGCTTCATTGGCATCCTCCTCCAAGAAGGATCTCATTTCTGCTCATACCTTTCCTTCTCAAATAATGATGCCTCAATCCCTATTCAATTCCTAATTTCTCCTATTTTGGTCCACTTTTCTCCCCATTTGAGGTATAAATTCTCTCCCCCCAAGAAATCTTAGATGCTCTCACAAGGTTTTTACATCAGTTTCTCAAAAAAGCATCTAAAAGAGTTCTAAGTATTTGGGTAATCCGGCCACTAGCAGGCATCCCTGAAGTCACCTACTCCCTGTTGGGAAGATAAGAAATTCCACAAGTAAGAGAGTAGCTTCCTATCCCTCCCTCCTAGGCAGGCCCTATACATAAGTATAATAGAAAAACTATGGCTCTACTATGCCAATCATAAACCCCTGACTGTGTCGACGAAGATGTCTGCCTACACTGGAGCCAGTCTCATCTTCTGGAATTCCCTGGAGTCAAATAAACTGGTTGGACCCTCTCTCGATTTCACTACTTCTTTCCCCATCCCCCACCATATCCCATTGGAATAGATGGAGCAGGACCAAGGTGATTGTGTCAGACATTCTCCTGCCCCAGGTCAGTACTTACCCTGTTGCTCTTTGAATACACAAAACTGTTCTTAATGTTGGATATAAAGGAATGGAGGAACCCACTCCCTGCACTAAGCAAGATTCCGCTCTGATAAAACACAGAAGATAGGTCCAGAATTCAGGCATAGCCACACAAAGGCAAAACTGGAAGTGCCTGGTACAGTTCTAGATGCTTGGTACAGATCTAGTTACAGTTCTAGAAATGCTGTTTGCCAAGAAAGTCTCCTAGAAGATAGTTTTAAAAGTAGTACAGTGCTAGTTTGAAAGAAAGGAGGGCTTTCTATACAAAAAAAGTAAGGCTCAATTAAATTTAACATGAATTTATTAAATGCTCATTACGTGCGTGGCCCCAAGTGGATGCTCAGGGGAGTGAACAAGATACACTCCTGTTGGTCTACAATCAAGTAACAAAATTTGAAAAAAATAAAACACACAGATAACTGTGATTGTTTTAATTTCAGCTTTATTGAGTCATAATTGACATGTAAAATTATAGTATATTTAAAGTGTACATTGTGGTGATTTGATATACATATATATTATGAAACTATTCAGTATGGTTTCCCCACTGTGGAAGGATTAAAGGTCGTATTTTAATATAAGTGTTTCCTTAGATGAGGGAAATGATCAAAGGGTGCGTATGTTTGCTTTGCTTCATCTTTACATGTGCAAGGGCTTCAGCTGGAGCCTTGATCTTCAACATGAGTTCCCTGGACCAGCAGTATCAGCATCACCAGCATACTTGTTAGAAGTGCCAGTTCTGGCCTCCACTCAGACCTACTGAATTCCAAATGCTGGGGATGGGGGCCCAGAAATCTGTGTTTTCACCAGCCCTGTGGGTGAGGTGACACTTGCTAAAGGTTGAGCACCACTTAGCAGAGAACTATTCCTGGCCTCTCTCCACCACCTCTCGCACTATGACTTTGATTAGTGGGTTGAAGAGACGGCACTCAGCCCCTTCGAGTTTTTGGTTGATTTCCTTTTTTTATCCAAAATCAACCTGCCCATAGGACACATGCATTCTAACCTGCTCATACAAAGGAAAAGTTAATAAAAGCAGGCTCCCTCTTGTGTTGGGAGACAGGAGGTGCTCAGTACTACTTGTGATGAGTAAGTCTGTCAATTTAATGGAGTGAAGCAGGATTCACAAGCCAATTAGGATGCATATCTACAGCTGACTGTTTAATTGTCTGTCTCTATCTCTGGATTATCAATTGGTTCCAAACATAGGAGGGGGAAATGGCATGTTATTTATTGTACCTCTACAGTTCCAATAGTGAGTTGTAGTGAAATGTGGGCAGGATGCAGGTACAGATCTCATACAGTACAGAGACCTAGTTGAAAGAATAACAGGACAGAAGAACCAGGGGGAATCTTAGAATTTTTTAAGTAATCAGAACTTTAGAAATGATTATTTCTGACCTCATGTGTTACAGTTAAATAAGCAGAGCGTGGAAGGAACTGAGGGGCTCCCCCAAGCTCACATTGCTAGTTGGTGGTGGAAACCATGCAGGAAACCAGGACCCATGGCTTTCAGTTGTGCACTTTCTGAGCTGGTGGACCAAAGCAGACATCAGTGAAGAAACTCTGAAGTCCAAGAATGCCAATCTCACCAACTAGAAGTACCAGCCCCAGAGATTTTCAGCATGGGTATTGGGTTCAAAGCCAAAGTACCTTTTGTGCTCAGAAGAAAGCTCTGCTCCAATCCACTTGTGCATGCCCTGTTGCCCCCTCACACAGCCACAGCTCAGGCTACAAATCCTGCTCAGTGTGCTCTGCACATTGCTTCTTTTCCTTTGATTTTACTATTGCTGTTCTCTCTGCCTACAGTCTCTCCTTCCTGACCATGTGTGGAAAATTGTTATCTTACTCTGGAGAGAGCCAACACAAGGGCCATTCCTCTACAGCATCTTCTGTGATTTCACCACTTAACCCTCACCTCTGTTCCACCCACAAATGATTATCCTCCATTCTGAATTCCCACTTAATTTGTATGTTACTTATGACAACATTTTCTTTTTTTTAATTTTTTAAAAAGAATTTATTTATTAATGAGAGGCACAGAGAGAGACAGAGACATAGACAGAGGCAGAGAGAAAAGCAGGCTCCATGCAGGAAGCCCGATGCAGGACTCAGTCCTGGGTCTCCAGGATCACGCCCTGGGCTGAAGGCAGACGCTCAACCACTGAGCCACCCAGGCGTCCTAACAACATTTTCTAATTTGTGTCACAGCTATACTCTATGCTTTATATTAGAATATAAGATCCTTAAGGGCAGGTGCTACATTTCCACTCTTTTTCGGTCTTTTTATAGTTTCCTTTATTGTTTTATTATACTGTAATTAACAAACAATGTTGTTATATTGCTCTCAGGTGTACAATGTAATGATTCCACAATTCTGTATATTTCTCAGTGCTCATAAGTGTACAATTAATTCCCTTTATCTATTTCATCTGTCAGTGCACCTAACTCCCCTTTGGTGAACACCGATTTGCTCCTTTAATATTTAAGTATTTGTTCCTTTAGTATTCCAGTATTTAAGAGTCTGGGTAGGGTTTTTGTTCATTTGTTTCTTTTTTTTTCCTTTTGTTTCTTCATTTGTTTTGTTTCTTAAATTCCACATATGTTTGAAATCATATGGTATTTGTCTTTCTCTGACCGACATATTTCACTTAGCACTATTCCCTCTCAATACATCCATGTTGTTACAAATGCCAAGGTTTTTCTTTTCAATGGCTGACTAGTATTCCATTCTCTATATATGCTTCATCTTCTTTATCCATTCATCTGTGGACACTTGTGCTGCTTCCATGTCCTGGCTATCATATAAAATGTGGCAATAACCATATCTATGCATCTATCTTTCCAAAATCATGTAAATAAGAACCTTTTGTATGGTGAAAAAAATACTATCAACAAAACAAAAAATGCTACCCACTGAATGAGAGAAGATATTTGAAAATGATATATCTAATAAATGCTTAATATCCAAAACATATAAAGAACTTATACAACTCAAAACCGAAAAAATCCACTTAAAAAACGAGCAGAGGCCAACGGGCACAAGAAAATATACTCAGCATCACTAATAATCAGGGAAATGTAAATTAAAAATACAAGGAGATGCCACTTCACACTTGTCAGAATGGCTAAAATAAAAAAGACAAGAACTAAAAAGTATCGGCAACGACTTTGAGAAAAAGGAAACCTCATGCACTGCCTGTGTGAATGTAAATTAGTGCAGCCACTATGGAAAATGTGTGCAGGTTCCAAGAAAATTAAAAATAGTATTACCATATGATCCAGTATTTCTACTACTGGGTATTTACTCAAAGAAAACAAAACACTTTTTCTAGTTTTCTTTAATAGTAAATTTTCAAAGCCAGTACAGCTATAGACACAACTGAAAAGCAGACAAGCAAAGGAAATAAAAAGAGAGGAAAAAGAGCAAAGACACATTCTTTCCTCCACAAAGCACAGCCATATTACTCTTGCCTCCACCAAAATTCTGTGTGAGGCCTATGTTTCATGAGCTCAAGAGTACTCTTCATTATTGTGCAGGGGGACCTACATTCAAGTAAGACAATGTCAAAGCAAATATGTACTGGCACTGCTGAGTTCAAGATCTACAGTATAGGCCCTAAGTGAAGTGGGGTTAAGGGGCCAGGCTGTGCTGAATCCCATAGCTGAAGTAGATAGCAAGCCCAATCAGAATCCAGACACCAAATAGAGCCCAGGTACCAGCTATCATTTGCATCATGAGGTAAACATTCAAAAAGATGCTCAGGAGTGGGAGGAGAGGCAGACCAGGTACCTTGAAGTGAAGGGCAGTGGAGCTCTGTGGCTGTCTCCAGATGACTCCAGTGACTCCAGTGATGAGCACCAGGAGGAGCATAACCACTGTGATCCACACTGGGTCTCCAGAAAGTAGATGAGGCCACTGGGCCAGCACCAGGCAGAGAAGAGTCAGCAGCAGAGCAAGCAGTGAGGAGCAAGCAGAGACAACCTGGCCAGAAAGTGGAGTGGGGGTGGGGCTGCCTGGAAAAAATAGTGTCTGTAGAGTCAGCTTCTCTGCTGCAGGTCTGTTCTCCTCCTGCACCTGTGCTTCATTTCCCTCATTCTTCCTCTCAGGCTGATACCTGAGGATGAGGACACAAGCAGCCACCAGGGAGTGAGTAAACAGGGTCCCAACTGACATGAAGTCCACAAGATCAATGAACTCAAAGAATAATGCCATGATTGCTGCCATAGTGCCCGAGACCACAGTGGCCACGATGGGGATGTCTTTGCTGGTGTGGGTGCTGGCAAGGACATGGAACAGGAGGCCATCTTTTGCCATCACCAAGATCATCTGACGGGAGGAGAACATATAATTCAAAATGGTGGTAAAAAGAGTACACAGAGCTCCAGTAGCCACAACATAACAAGCAGAGGTCCAGCCAATATGGAGAAATGCCTCAGGCAAGGGGCTCCCACGATGAATCAGGTAGTAGGGCACCATAAGTGTAAGCACTGAACAGACACCAAAATACACCAAGAAGCAGATGAACAGTGAAATTACAATGCCCATGGGGATGGAACGTTTGGGATTCTGGGCTTCCTCAGCTTTGGTAACGATATTGTTGAAACCTATAAATGCATAGAAACAGGTAGCTGATCCACGGAGAATCCCCTGGAAGCCAAAAGGCATGAATCCTCCAGAGCCCAGAGGGCCCAAGCTAGAGGTGTCATTGAATCCAGCCTTTATGTAGTCCTCTTCTGTGAGCTTCCAGTTGTGCAGGTCCCCTTTAATGAAGCCAGAGAGGATGACAAAACTGAGAACCAAAAGGCTCAATAATGTCATCACTTTGGTAACCAAGACTGACTCCTTAGCCCTCAGAGCCAGTATTCCAGTGAGCAACAACACCAGGCCCATAGCAAAGAAGTCTGTATATTCCACAAGCACATGTGGAACATGCAGTAAAACGCTTTCACGCATGGCCTGAGAAATCTGGTTCCCAATCAGATAGTAAAAAGCTAAGGTCCAAGCCAGGGCCACACCGGCTGCACCAGCAACATAGGAGATGATGAAGATCCAGCCAGTGATGAAAGCCCATATTTCACCCATAGTGACATAGGTGAAGCGATATGCAGAGCCAGAACAGGGAATCCAGGAACCAAACTCTGCATAGCACAGCCCAGCCAACACGGAGGATAGGCCAGCCACCAAAAAGCATAACACCGTGGCTGGTCCACGGTGACTGATTGCTGACCACCTCACCAGTCAGGAAATATATACCTGCACCCAATGTGTAGTCTACACCCAGGGTCACTAAGTCCAGAGTAGTCAGGATTCTGGCAGAGGAAGTCTCAGTTTCACTTAGCTCCACTGGACGTCTGTAAACAAGCCTTTGACCAAACCTGTGAAGTGCCTGACCCTGCATTTTAGCTGGAATTGAATAGGATTCTAGTATCAAAGAGCTGTAGCAAGCCCAGGGAGCAGAGAGTCTGGGATCAGGTTCAGTGAGGCCAAGTTACACAAAGTTGGGTTGGGGCTGATGAGTTCAGCTTCTTAGGTTTCCAAACTGCTACTTCGTACTCTTCTGGTATGTGCTCTCCCTCCTTAGTGCCTAGGTGGACAATAGATAGTATGTAAAAAAATAAAAAATAAAAAATAACTACCACCTAAGTAAAGAAACAACACCTAAATAAAAAAATAAACATGGTGTACAACCCACCAACCAAAGCTCAGAAGTCCCATGTCACATGCTGCAGCCCAAATACCACAGACACTAACACCAAAGGGCATCATAGGAAACTCAACCCTGTTTTTCCCCTCAGAAAAAGTGCCAAACATCTCCCATATTGTGCTTTTTTACATAACACATGACATAATCCCATTTGGGTCCATCTAACTTATTTAGCTTCATGTACTAATTAAGCTATAAGACAAAACAGGGCATGAATATATCGTTCAATAATTCACAGGTGGATTATGTGCAAAGTGCTTGAGCATGAGTTATGACATATTAATTCAAGGACTAGCAGGCCTCATTGCAATTACAGAACCATATTTAAAATATCATCTGAGTTTCAAATACAAATATTGGTTCCTGGGTCTTAAAACTCTCATCCCCAACATCAGCTAGCCAAGGTGAGATGGCACTTTGGCCCCCTTCCTCACTCTGCCTCATCCATTCAGCTGTACTGATGGCCAGGAATGTACAGACCACCCCTTCCTTTACCTACCTAGGCCCACAGTGGTGCAGTGAACAGAGAGGAGGAGGGAGAAAGGGGCAGAGTGTTCATAACCACCTGCAAGAAGGAGAGGACCAGGCTGCCTGGGAAGGAAACTCTCGAGAAATGGAGGCAGCAGCCACCGCAGGTCCAGGACTGAGAAGGGAGAGGAGCCAGGAAGGTGGTTTTTGGAATTCTGACATTCAATATACCTCACCCAAAGTAGCCAGGCAAAATTCACTACGGTTTTTGTATCCACAGTTATGAGAATATGATGGGTAAGGAGAAAAGAAATAAGTCACCTAGCTCAGTAGCTACAACCTAAACAATCCCTTCTATCTCCTCCCTCTCTAGGCTCCAGGAGAGTAGGTGAGCTCACTTCTGCAGACAGTCTCCTTACTGGCCACACTGTACTCTATATACACCCTATGCCATCAGTGAAGTCAGCTGCCAGGGGCCTCTAGAATCTGCCCTGTTCTGTGAGCTTGCATTAAAAAAGGACTCACTTCTAACTGTCCATTAATTTTTCACAAAGAGTTATTTTTAACTTGCTCAAACCATGCCAAAATGTTTTGTAAATGAAGGCATTAGCATGTGTTTCCTCCTTTCTCCTCCTCCCCTGCTGCTATTCAAATGGTACCCTCCTTAAGAGGAGCAAGGCTTTGGACAAACAATATAGCAATGCCCCAGAAATGAGTAGTGGATGACAGAGAACACAAAATCATGCAGGCTCCAATCTACACCCTACTCAGGTTTTGGTTTTGAGAGAATTTTTGGAAAGATTTTCAGAGATTTTGAAAGACAAGAAAGATCAACTCAGAGCTGAAGAGTTTTCTCTATAGATAATCAAAAGTAATGCTTGGGTTATTGGGTAAGACCTTCCACCTACAAATCCATCTAGACTCTTTATTTGCTACTCACCAGTTCCAATGTTATGCCTAACCAACACACACATGATAAAGATAAGGAGGCTCAGTTCTTAGCTCATGGAAGCCTTCTACACTATAAATATGACTGAAGGGTGCCCCACCGATCCCCAGGCTGCAGACCCTTCCGTGGTTTCCACAGCCCTTCCTTCATAGTCCTTCCTTCCTTTACAATCTCACCTCTGCTGATTCCTCCAGCCTCATTCCCTGCCCAGTTTTTGCTCTAGCTTCAAAATTCAACACTCACCCTGTTCCCTTGCCTCTAACACTTTCCTAACCCCTTCACTCACCTACCCCTCCAAATATCTTTCAGTTCCCACCTCAAGAGTACTTCCCTAGGAAGCCTCCCCTGACCCTTATGATGCCCTTTCTATGTGCTCTCAGAGCACCTGGGCTTCCCCATGTGCCATTGACCCTAACGTATCAGAATTCCCGGTCAGCTGCCTATATCTTTCATCAGACTGTGAATTGGGTGCTCAATAAATATTTCTTGAACAAATACCAAACTAAGAAGAGAAACCTGAAAGAGCACATAATCCAGACTTCCTATCTACTGGACATTGAGACACATACTTTGTAGCCAGGCAACCTTTATAAACCTGTGTCAGGTAAAGATATAAATGGTATCATCTTCCTTGGAGAAGGCGAGGAAAATGAAAAGTGTGAAAGGAAATACAATTGTGGTAAAAGCTTGACCACACATCATTCATGGCGGGTATAGGTAAAAGAGGGTGATAAAGAATAGTTTGCCTTTGAGGACACTTGTTGTAAAGCCATTAGTCTGCCTGTGGTTATAGGCAAACAACTACCCATGCCCTACCCACTTACTCTTTTGAAGGCATCATGCTCAAGTGCTATAATCCAGGTAGGATGTCCTAACACAGAGGTTCTCACTTCAGGGGACAGAGGCAGGTATAATGAAGACATCGGGGGACATGTTCAAACTTCAGATCCTTTCCCTCTGGAGATTCTAGTCCACTGGTCCTGTACTTCCCTTGACTGCTCTAAGCCACCCCCAACTTGCCCTCAAGTTCAAGAGGAAGAGATTGTAAAAGCTTCCTTCACAGGAAGGCAGCACAGTTTAGTAGTTTGGAGTGAGGCTCTGGATGTAGACTGTTCAGGGTCATTCACAACTCAACCTCATAGCCAAGTAACTCTGGAAAAATTGCTTCACCTCCCAGGGCTTTAGTTTCCACACTAGCCAAATAGGATTAAAAGTAAATCCCTCACAGGGTAGTTGTGAGGCGCAAGATAAATTATGCCTGTAAATTACGTAGCTCGGTGTCTAGCAAACAGTATGGACATAACATCATCTAGCTAACACATAATATTAAATCTGATCCAGAGTCCTCTGACATTGCTAATAAGTCTTTATAAATGTCTAACCTCAAAATTATCTGCTAAATCTCAAGCCAGTTAGCTAGCCCTCAAGAGACAATGAAAACAGGTTTTTTTTTTTTTGTTTTGTTTTTTAACATATAATTTGCCTTGAAACCCTAAGGACTCTAACTAGACATTCTCATCCATGCTGGTGCTAAACATGAGACGGCTCTAGGCTAATGGAGTTAGAGCAGGCATCAAGAAATGTAAGGCTCAGATATAATAAGTAATAATAATAGTAAATAACATCTTTGCTTTCAGATAATAATAACAATATCTGTGCCTACAGATGCCTCATCTTATTTCTGAAAGAGCCAGTGCTGGGCACTATAGAAGGAAGAGTAATGACCATTATCTCAGAAATGCTGCATGTGTGTCCTGGCCCTTCCACGTGACCACATGAACTCAGGGAATTTGCTCACTCTCTCTAAGCGTCAGTCTCCTTGTCCACAAGGGCCCTCACCTGACCTTCCTCACTGCATCAGCATGAGAATTCAGTGAGAAGATACAAACCATCAGGTACCACTGGTGGGAGTGTCACTGAAGCACAATCCCAGTGGAATTAAGAATGCACACACCCTCCCACCTCCCAGTCCCTCTCCCAGCTACGCACCCAGGTACTGTCTCTTGAGTCCATAAGGAGCCCATGTGAGCACGTTCATCACAGGACTGGTTGTGGTGGCAGGAAGTAGGGGCTGTGCCAGTGTCTGCTCCTAGAATAACACATAAGTACAATGTGCCATGTGTGCACAATGAAATATGACACAGTCAGAGATAATAAAGTAGATTTACAGACAGCAACTTGGGTAGATCTCAGAAACAAGGATGAGTAGAAAACTTAAAAGCCATATGAGATGTGTAGCACAATACCATTATGTACATTTACAAAAAAGTCCCAAAATACTGTATGTTTGTTGAGGATACACATATACTTGTTAGAAATGTTATGTCATTCCTCTGCTCAAAATCTTCCACTAGTTTCCCTTTTCATTCAGAGTAAAGCCAACCTCTGCATTTAAAATAATTACAAAGTCCTACAGTATTTGTCATTGACCCAGCTACCTCTCAGCCTTCATTTTCTCTCTTCCCAAGTATTTCACTCTAGCTACTGGCCTCCTAATATACAAGGCAAGACCCTACCTCAGGGCCTTTGCACTAGCTATCTCCTATAACTGTACCACTTCTAGTTCAGATATCCACATGGTTGTTCCCTTAACTGCATTTGGTAACACAGCACCTTTGTTTTTTTTTGTTTTGTTTTGTTTTTAATTTTTTTATTGGAGTTCAATTTGGCAACATACAGCATAACACCCTGTGCTCATCCCACCAAGTGCCCCCCTCAGTGCCCAAATCCAGTCACCCGACACCCTCCAACCACTTCCCTTTCCACTACCCCTTGTTTGTTTCCCAGAGTTCGGTGTCTCTCATGTTTTGTCACCCTCACTGATATTTTCACTCATTTTCTCTCCTTTCCTTTTATTCCCTTTCATTAATTTTTATATTCCCCAAATTAATGAAACCATATAATGTCTTGTCCTTCTCGAATTGACTTATTTCACCTTTGGAGCACAACCTTCATGAGTCACTCCATTTAATAGCCCAACCCCTTCCTGACCACACAAAACAGACTTGATTCTCTTGCTATTCTTTTTCCCATAGCAATTGTCACTATTTAACATACTATACGTTTTAGTTTATTTGGTCATGACTTTTTTAACTTCAAAAGACTGTAAGCTCCATGAAAGCAGGACTCTTTAAAAATTGTTTTGACCCTGGCTATACTTCCAGCACCTACTATGGTGCCTGACAGAGTTAGCAGTGTACTTTTTGAGTGGGCAAATGTATCTAAATACACATGTAGAGCATGGGTTGAAAGAGTTTCTTAAATACACTAAAGCACATACCTCCAATGGGAAGGGAAAATGAAAATAGAGATAAGGTTGAAAGGGGAGGGGCACCTGGGTGGTTCAGTGGTTGAGCACCTGCCTTTGGTTCAGGGCATGATCCTGGTCCCAGGATCCAGCCCCACATCAGGATCATTGCAGGGAGCCTATGTCTCTGCCTGTGTCTCTCTCTCTCATGAATAAATACATAAGTATCTTTAAATTTAAAAAAAGGATGAAAGGGGAAAATACAATGCATCAAAAGGAGCCTGGCAGAAAATGATCATGCAAACACACCATGACTGAGGGATGGACTGACCCCACTCTGTGCACTGCAAGTTCCACACAGGAATTGCAGGAAATAATGTTGCGAGAGGAGCTGGTACAGAGCCTTATAAATGGTAGGCACTCAGTAGATTTAAATTGAAGGGGAAAAGGAATTTTCTAATCGTCAGGCTATGGAGAATAGGACGAAGAAATACCTGCTAGAAAGAGGGTGAAGAACAGGGAAGATGGGGCACCCCTCCGACTTCTTCCCTCTGAACCCATTTCCCTTCTTCCAATTTCTCTTTCTCCTTCAACTCCTTCAACTGTCTGTGGAGGCACCTGTAGTTCACACTAACAATGCTTGTAGTATGTTTCTCTCTCTGGGGAACTGTCCCCAGCCACCTACCTCCCAACAAAGACACAGCAGTGGTTCTTCACATTGTTGAATCACACACCATTCTGAGGTTGATCACCTCACAAAAATATCAGACACTCTTCTGAAACCCATCGCTGGACCCTGAGCGGAAAACCCAAAAGAAGATGATCTGAATGACAGGGGCAGAAAGGGGTCATGCTTTTGATAATTTGTTTCCCTCAACTGTGTTGCGCAGTGTGATCCTTGCACTCTTCCCACTTTTATTGAACATGAAAAACAGTGGGCCTACAGAGTGAATGAACCAAAAGAACAAATACCTCAGAATAAAATAATCATATTTTAAGACTCCAACAGAAGCAAGTAGAACAAACAAATGAACAAACAACCTTGCAGAAGAGAAAGGAAACGCATCATTCAGAATCCAGAGAGTCTACCACAAATCCAGCTTATAACCAACAGGGAAAGGTCAATGTCAAACACAATGTTAAGAAATGCCTTTTCTCTGTGCAATAATCTGTGATTATTCCATTGGTATATTTAGTCCAGACTATCTGACCCACCTATCAGAGTCCCACCCTAATTCTGCCCATATCTCAGATACATCACTTCCTTCTAACTCAGCTCCTCACATCCTGACTTATCATTCCTGGGTACATTACCTGCCCTGCCAGCGATGCCCTCCTCACTCCTTCTGTCCAGTCTTGATCTTCTAGCTCCTCTCAATCCTATTCTACAATTCCTCCACACATCTAGGAAGCCTTTAATAGCCTTCCTGACTGATCCCCATCTCCAACCTTCTTCCCCTTCCCACCAACCCTTACAGCCAATCCTGATGCTCAGCTGAAACTAATTTCCCCTGTTTGCTGGTATACTGGATATGTCACTTAAATCTCTTTATATCTAAAGGCTTCCAGAGGGCTATGCCAGGATCTATGTATCTCATCATTCTGGATTCCACACTCCCATTTCCAATTCTCACTACACAAGACAAAGATCTGCTCATAATTGTAGCAAGCAACAAAAAAGGCATTTAGAAAAGAGAAAATGAATATATAGATGTATTCATTGACTACCAAGTCTTAAGATTCCTAGAAGAAGGGTTGTTTTGTTGTTTGGAAAGAGAGAAAGGCCCAAACAGAGGTATAAACAGGAGACTAGAACATGCACCATCATGTAGTTCGAAAGCATTTCCTAAGGACATTTCCTAATGAGGGCACTAGCACTCTGAGTCTCAGTTTAATTAGGAAACAATCTCTCCCAAAAGAAGATCTTGTTCAGGGGGATTGTTTGAAGAAATTCAGAGAGGGGCCAGGGAACATGAAGTCAGCTTGTAAGAATTCCATAATGGCTCCAGCTCTCTCTCTCCTCCTTCCCTCTCCCTGTGTTTCTCTTGGTCTCTGAGCTCCTTCCTTCCAAAGTCTAAAAGAAAAGTTCCATCCCATGTTGCTCAGAAGAATACCTGTCGATAATGCAGGCTGTCTTCTTTTCCTAGCAGCCCTACTAACTCTCCTTTGTCCTAGAGGTCATTATGTTCTCTCCTCTGTCTCTATGAAGGGCATAGCACTCACTCTGTACCTTTCACTTTCAAAATATTTTTTCCAAGGTAGTAAGTTCCACTGGTTCCTGTGCTTGGGTGTTAACACTCCTGCCAACCAGGAAGTTGGTCTTGTGGCTCCTCCTAAATAGCTTCAAAGATAATTTGTATACCAGTTGCTTTGCTAGAAGTCTGATAAAGAATTGGAGGATGGCTAATGAGGGTGTTAAGTAAGGAATTTTCAAGTTCTCCAAGTTTCAGAGAAGTGGACTTTAAATGCGGTATCTCCAGAGATTATAACAATCCCTCTATATCCAAGCATAGCTCCTTCCTGATCCCAAAGTATGCAAATACTCTCATCCTCCTTAAAATTTCCAGACAAGGAAAACGCCAGAGCCTATCAAAGAAGTAGCTCCCAAACAAACAAGTATAAAGCTTTTTGAATAGATGAACTTCCCCAGAGCTCCTGAAGTCCCAACTCAAGCAGCCATGGACTCAGGTAGGGGGCAGTCAGGAATACAAGAGTAGAGGCTTTGAGTTCACGGCCAGAGTTTGAAATATTAGTACATATGGTGCATATGGTGCAGGTGTAACCTACCCTTTCATTGTGCAAACAATTCAGAATATATATGAAAAGTGAAAAAGAACAAAAGCCACTATGAATACTGGGGCTGAGTCTCATATCCAAGGGTAAAAAATATAGATTACAAAATCAAATGAAAAATGGATTCTTCCCATTTTCTCTTTATGTTCCTACTTTCTGCAGGAGTCTATGTCAAATAATGGTCCTTCATTTATTCATTCAACAATATACTGCTCCCCGTTTATTTAGTGCTATGGATAAAGCAAAAGAAAACACACACATCCCTCCACTCAAGTTACTTACAATCCTCTAGGAGGGAGAAAAAAACACATTAGTAATAAGAATATGTATCGAGTTGTATTTGCAATCAGTGCTGCAAAGAAAAGGGAAACAAGAAAAGGTTAGGATGTGCTCAGAGGGTTGCTGTCATTTTAAAATGGGGGGTTCAAGGCAGTCTCACCTTCACACTGTTGTCTAACTGTCACCACCATCCTTTTCCAGAACTTGCTCATCTTCCTCAGCTGAAACTCTGTACCTATTACACAGTACCTCCCTATTCTTCCCTCCTGCAGCCTCTGGCAACCACCCTTCTACATCCTGTCTCTATGAATTTGACTACTCTAGGTACCTTATATAACTAGAATCACAATATTGTTCTTTTGTGATCTGCTTACTTCACTTGGCATAATGTCTTCAAGGTTTATCCAGGTTGTGGCCTATGTCAAAATATCTTTCTTGTCTAAGGCAAAATAATATTCTATTGTGTGTATATCCCACATCTTGGTGATCTATTTATTCACTGATGGACACACTGGTTGTTTACCTATTGGCTGCTATGAATTATGTTGTTATGAATTAATTCTTATGAATTAATCCCTGCTTTCAATCCTTGAGGTACAAACCCAGAAGTGGGATTGCTGGATCATAGGGTAATTGTATAGGTTTACCTTTTTGTTGTTGTTTGTTTGAGAAATCACCATACTGTTTCCCACAGCGGCTGCCCCATTTACTTTCTCACCCACAATGCACAAGCATCCCAATTTCTCCACATCCTCACTAATACTCATTATCCTCTGTTTTTTATTAGTAGCCATCCTAATGGGTGTGAGGTGGTACTTGGCTATTTTTTAGGAAATACAGGGAAGCCCATAGCGCCAGGACACAGTGAATGAGGGGGAAGCAGTGGGTGATGAGATCAGAGAGAAAGCAGGAAACCAGATCCTTCATGTATGGTCTAAAAGTCACTGTGAGGACTTTGGCTATTACTCTGGGGTGTGATGGAAACCCTAGAAAAACTGAGAGTTTCATACATTGCCGACTGATTTCATGTTCTGTGAACTAGGTATTGGGTTCTCTATCTAAAGAAAGGCCTCCTCCAGAGTTTGAAAGCAAGGAGTGGAATGGAGACAACGCTTGCAGAGCTCTCAGTAGATGTCCAGTGCTTCTGATAACACAGTGAGGGCTGAACAAGCTGTACGCTTCCATCTGCCTCCCTTTCTAGATGCTAAATAAGAGAAGCCATACAGCCTCCCATGGGACTGTGACATGACAGATTGCTTTCAATGAAGCTGTTCACTTTCTGGATTATTTCCAGGCAGGGCTCCATCACTTAAAAATCAAACAAAAGTCATTTTAGTGTTATTCACTATTTTAGGTTGTTCCCACCAGTATTTTGAATAACCAAGAGCTGACATGGAGATAAATGGCCTTTTTGTGGAACCTGGTGTAATTAAGGACTGCAAAGACTGGGATAGGCAGATAGAAAGGGGACAGGAAACATGTGAATCAGGCACTGAATCATGTGCAGAACTGAATTGACGAATCCAGTCCTAAGGCCCAGATGCTTTAGAAAGGACTGTCAGAAATGTCTGAGATGCTCAGAGCTGGAGATAGAAAGGGCCCCAAGGGGAAGCCTGAATACACATTTCTATGAGGCGAACAGAAGCTCTCATAACCTCATTTCCCTTGGGCAATGGTAATGAAAGCTTCTACATCCAAATGAAAAGTCCAAGGAGTTATACAGTTTCTCAACAACAAATAATCTGGTGGGAAGATGGCTGCCCAACCAATGACTATAAATGCTGGAAAACATACACTTGTAGGGTGAGGGGTAGGGGGACATGGAAGAGTAGAGAAGGAAAGAATTATTGGACTTTCCCTGTCGGAAAGAAGGAGATAGAGAAATTAATTTTCACTATTGCATTCTTAGGATACAAAAAGGGGCTAGGGGAGAGAAGGAAGTAAAATATCCCAGCAAAGCAAAAGGCCCTGTACTCCTAGGTTCCATGTGCTGTGTTTCTTTCCAGCTGAGGACCACTGTATCCATCCTCTACTCTCAACATAGTATGATCACCACCCACCTCCAGGGTAGAGATTCCACAGTTTGCCTCACAACATAATTCCCATCACATTTCCCCTCTCTGTGGGCTCCTTATAGACATCTGGGTTACCCTTAACTTTCAAACATGTATTATAAAAATGGGACTAGAATATAGGAGAAAGCTGCTCTTTCTCCTGTCCTCAAGTAGAAAAATAATAGACGTAACTAGCACTAAAAGCCTTATGTCATTCATCATTAATTCAATCAATAAATAATAAGCACCTTCTAAATGCCAGTCCTAGTGTTTGGCCCTATGTACAAAATTAGAGGAAAAGGATGTGTTATCTACCTAATGGCACTAATTATCTTTAACAATGTTCTTATACTCCTGCCCAAAATGTGTAACCTGAATCCAATGACAAACAAAATGAATAAGTCTGGGTTTGTTCCTAGGCATCTTATGACTTTTGAACATCAGTATTCTGAAAGCTATAGAAAATTTATTTTAAAAAATTGAAGAGGACACTAAGAAATGCAAAAAAACATTCCATGCTGATGGATTGGAAGAACAAACATTGTGAAAATATTTGTAGCATCCAAAGAAATCCATACATTTAATGAAATCCCTATCAAAATGCTACCAACATTTTTCGCAGTGCCAGAACAAACTATAGTAATTTGTATGGAACCACAAAAGGTCCCAAACAGCCCAAGCAATCTTGAAATAGAAAAGCAATGCTGGAGGTATCACAATTCTGGGCTTCAAGCTGTATCACAAAGCCATAGTCATCAAGACAGTATTGTACTAGCACAAAACAAACACATATATCAATGGAACAGAAGAGAAAACCAGAAATGGACCCACAATTATAGGGTCAAATATTCTTTAACAAAATGGGAAAGAATATCCAAAGGAAAAAAAGGCAGTCTCTTCAACAAATGGTGCTGGGCAGACTGGATAGCAACATGTAGAAGAATGAAACTGGACCACTTCTTACTGCATACACAAAAGTCAAAATGGGGCACCTGGGTGGCTCAGTCAGTTAAGTGTTTGCCTTTAGCTCAGGTCATGAACTCAGGGCCCTGCGATAGTCCTCGGCATTGAGTGCCCTGTTCAACATGGAGTCTGCTTCTCCCCCTGCCACTCCCCCTGCTTGTGCTTGCTTGCTCTTTCTCTGTCAAATAAATAAAATTTTCAAAATAAAAATAAAGTAAAAATGGATGAAGAATCTTCTCAACGTGAGGCAGAAAACCCTCAGAATCCCAGAGAAGAACACAGCTGGGAACATCTTTGATCTCAGACATAGCAACTTCTTACAGCCACATCTCCAGAGGCAAGGGCAACAAAAGGAAAAAAGAACTACTGAGACTTCATCAAGATAAAAATCTTCTGCACAGCAAAGGTAACAATCAAAACTAAAAGACAGCCTATGTAATGGCAGAAAATATTTGCAAATGGCATATCTGATAAAGGGCAAATATCCAAAATCTATAAAGAATTTATCAACCTTAACACTCCAAAAATAAATAACCCCAATAGTATTTTTTTATTTTTAAATATTTTTATTTATTTATGATAGTCACAGAGAGAGAGAGAGGCAGAGACACAGGCAGAGGGAGAAGCAGGCTCCATGCCAGGAGCCTGATGTGGGATTCGATCCCGGGTCTCCAGGATCGCGCCCCGGGCCAAAGACAGGCGCCAAACCGCTGCACCACCCAGGGATCCCAATAACCCCAATAATAAATAGGCGTAAGACTTGAACAGACATTTTTCCAAAGAAGACACCCAGATCGCTAACAGACACGTGAAAAGATGCTCAACATCACTCATCATCAGGGAAATACAAATCAAAACCATAATGAGGTATCACCACACACCTGTCAGAATGACTAAAATTAACAATACAGAAAACAACAGGTGTTGGTAAGGATGTGGAGAAAGGGGAACTCTCCCACACTGTTGGTGCAAATGCAAACTGGTGCAGTCACTCTGGAGAACAGTGTGGAGGTTTCTCAAAAAAGTTAAAATAGAACTACCCTATAATCCAGCAATTGTACTGCTAGGTATTTACCAAAGGATAAAAAATAATGATTTAAAGGGCCACATGCACCTTACTATTTATAGCAGCATTATCAACAATAGTGAAATTATGGAAAGAGCCTAGATGTCCATCAACTATGAACAGATAAAGAAGATGTGAGATGCACACGCACACACACACACACATACACA
This sequence comes from Canis aureus, assembly GCF_053574225.1. Classification (NCBI taxonomy): domain Eukaryota; kingdom Metazoa; phylum Chordata; class Mammalia; order Carnivora; family Canidae; genus Canis; species Canis aureus. The sequence continues at coordinate 26,297,393 of NC_135635.1, forward strand.
CACACAATGAAATATTACTCAGCCATTGAAAAGAAGAATCTTGTCATTCGCAACAATGTGGATATAACTTGACTGTATGTATTATGTTAAGTGAAGTAAGTCAGTCACAGTATGACAAATACCACATCATTTCACTCATATGTGGAACTTAAGAAACAAAACAGATGAACACAGGGGAAGAGAAGGAAAAATGAAATAAAAACAGAGAGAGAAGCAAGTCATAAGAGACTCTTAATGGTAGAGAACAAACTGAGGGTTGATGGAAGAAAGTGGGTAGAGGATGGATGGTGGGTTTTTAAGAGGGCACTTGTTATGATGAGCACTGGGTGTTAGCTGTAAGTGATGAATCACTAAATTCTGCACCTGAAATCAATTTTATCAAATATGTTAACTACCTAGAATAAAAACTTGAAATAAAAAAAAACTGTTCAGTCTACAAAGCAATTTTCCACAGAAAGCTGACTTGCTATAAAATAGCTGACCTACACTGTTCAAAACTGTCATGTTGGGAATGGCAGGCTGAGGACCTATTGCAGATTAAAGGAGAATAATGAGACATGACCATGAGATGTAATACAGAACCCTGGATTGCACCTGGATCAGGGAGAAACATTTTACTAATAAAAAAATTGAATAATTAATAAACTTTGAATACGGACCACACTTCATACACACACACACACTCACACACACACACACACACACACACACACAGGAGAGAGGAAATGCATGTGGCAAAATATTAAAGGGCAAATATCCAAAATCTATTACATTGCTCAATCTCATTGAAAGATAAAAGGGTGTTAAGACTACTATTCTTGAAACTTTCTTTAGGTTTGATATTTGTCAAACAAAAACTGTAGGAGGAAAGCAACAATGTCTCAGTAGTATAGGCTATGGTTTCTCCTTCCTTAAACTTCCCTTATAAACAAGCTTGCCATCACTTTTGGCTAAAACAAAATCCCATCCAGGATGATCTAGCCCCAGATAAGGATCATTAGATCAGAGGAGTGGGTGGAAAGCCAGAACTCCTTTGGCTTTGATTTACAACCCAAATTGTCAGCAAGCAAAAATTCCTAGAAGTAAATATTCCCTCGACTCGTGTTAGTATGGTTATAAAAACTCTATCCCTTTATTGTTATTTTGTTGGACTAACACAAACGAATACATCTGAGCCCGGGACTTGAACTCTAGAGGCATTGGGGAACCTGTGCATAGGCGAGAGGCAGAGAAAAATGGTATCTGGCAAATAGGGAAACCAGGTATATGTGTAAGATTTAGGGATACATGGACATACGGATGAAAGAGAACCAGAACTTGTTGAGCTTCAAGGAATGCACAGACTTTATTTCATTTAAGCCCCATAATAGCCCAATGACATAAATATTGTTATTCCACATTACAGACTGAGAGGAGAGACAACTGTCCCAAGCTCATACAGCAAGTACAAAGAAGAGCTGGAATTGAACTTGGTCTTTGTTACTTCAAAGACCATGTTCATTCAATGGCAGCACCTAACCTCCACAAAGAGTCAAGACTCTAGGGCATGGCTAGTAAAGTAGTATTTGAGTATTTTCTTAGTGATAAGTCAAAGAAGAAGAAGTCTTTACCTATCTTCTCCCATCTCCCAAGTGAATACTGATGGGCCAAGATTTAGAAGTACTGGGATCATTAAATCTGAGAGCTCTATCTAAAATATGTTCTGCTAAAATCCAAACCTAATATAGGGCCAGAATGTCTCCAGACTATTCTTTGAGATGCCAAGAATATTCCAAAGTATTTCTGTACCTATTCCAGTGGACCCAGATATGATTTTATTTCCTGCCCAAAACTTTAGCCCATTTCCTTTTGCTTGGCTGTGAGTAGAAATATAGGATAGATCTATAGATCTATAGATCTATAGATGCCAAATATGACACCCTCCTGAGACGAAAAAAAAATGGGCATCAGTGTTCTCCACTGTGACCTATGACTGTGACCAGCTCTGAGCACATAGCACCTCTAGGTACATTGTAAATATTTATTGATCACTCATGGAAAGAATAGCAAAGACCAATGCACATCAGGCATCATTATAGACATCTTTGTCTATTTTGGATTCACCTCTCTATATTTCTATATTTTTATGTTATTAACAAATATGGATTTGATAAGGAATAATGGGCATTGTGAACATGCTATTAGTATAGGAAGATCAACAGAGAAGATAAAAGATAACCTTTCTGTTTTAGTTTCAAAACATGAAAACCATAAATATGTCCAGAAAAAAGAGGATTGACAAAGCAGCCTCTAAGGACTTTATTGGAGGAAATTGCAAAAAGAAATCTAAGGAATCCTAACTGAAATAATTGGTTTCAGATATTTCAGAATCACCAATCTAGCCCTCAACTCAATTCAGCTGACATGAAGTCACATAGACATTCAGCGCCTTGTCCATACAACCTCTACCTACAAGGTTCTATGGATTGCAAATACTGCATATCCAGGGCCAGCCTCCTGCTATACTCCTGGTCCATAAAATTGGTAAATCTAACAATGAGACACTATCACATCTCATTCATTTTCAAGCAGCATCCATCAAAGAGAGCTGCCCTTCTTTAAAGCAGCATAAAAAAAAATAAAGCAGCATAAAGCCCTAGATCACATTCTTTCTGACAACCACATTGCACCAGATAATTGAAATGTGAATGCTCTCTACCCTCCTTATGGAAAACGACACTTTCCTTAAGTCTTAAGAAGACACACACACACACACACACACACACACACACACACACACTATCCCAAACAGACCTGAGTTTCCTGCTCTCTATCAAATCCAAATTTCTAAGATTGTATCTCTAAGTCATTCTCCTCACTGTCCTACTACTTGCTTCTACTATTAACCTTTTATGTAGCTCCTACTTGAACAGGACAAATATTTCCCCCCACATACATATCTTGCTGACATTAACATCAGCCCTCACACAGACTGTCCCTCTCTGCCTAAAAACATTCTTTCCAAATCCTGTCCATCATGACTCTACTTCCAGAAATGGCTTGGTCACACCTACAGATAGATATCAGATCTTTCCAGTATGCTCCACTTGCCCCATGCTCTCCCTTCATTAATGTCCAGTGGTATACCTCAGGGCCTAGAATGCTGCACTGGGAGAAATCCCAGTTAGGGAAGAGAGAAGGAGTAGTAGGTGGTGAGGTGGAGCCCAGTAGCAGAGCTTCTGCCTGATGTTGGTTGCAACTTGCCTTTCATTCCCCAGCTGAAGCCTGAGGTACAAAGAGTTAACTGGCCACAGCCAAGGAAGTACTTTAGGCCCTCCAGCCCATTTTGCTTGTCAGAGATCTGACACAAGAACTGAGGTCCAATTCTCTTTCACCACAACAAAGTGAAAGTACAAGGGAAGTAACCCAAGTCAACTGGGACAGAGTGTATTACCTGTGACAATAGTGATTTGCTCCAGTGTCCTCTCCTTGATGTGCGACTACTGAACAGGCAACAATGGAGAGTTTTATTGCTTTACTTTAGTTGTAAAACAAGTCACCTAATGATTTGACATTAGGGAACATGACATGATTCGCTAACAGCCATAACTACATGTAAGGCTAGCCTGCAGAGGGAGGAGTGTACAACAAAGGATTCAATGGTGTGTAGAATAGGATCTCACTTGTTTCAGGAGGATAGGGAAGTATTGATGAAATGAACTTATATTGTAAGCTCCTATGATGAGGGTTTTCTGTATTTGCTCTTGTTTCTCATGTTCTGTCTGTGAATAACTATGTAGATGTGTTCAGGGGACTTTGGGTTGGGCCTAAACAGAGAAATTGCATGGTCTTTCAAATAGAAACCACATGAAGCTTCTAAGTGAGAAAGACTGAATTCAATCTATTAAAGATCAGATTTGAACTAAGTATAAATGAATTAAAAAGCAAATTCCAAATTAGAAAATGGAGGGACCACAGGGATTCTTTGTGCAAAAGAACTCAATCAAAAGCAACAAATTCCTTCCCAGTAATTTATCAACACCAACACCATTACCCTCAATCACCACACACTCAGTTACACACAGTGAAATACAATGGTGGCATATACAGATCCTCCTCTCTGGGAACTTAAAATTTAGTACAATTTGTGAAAAACCCCCCACATGCCGAAATAGGTAGAAGAATACATAATCTACAAACTAGGAAGAGTATTCCTAAGTAAAAAATAAACAGTCAAGGCAAGGGCATGTCAAGCTCCCACATGGCTTCCTAGTTGATGGAAGGTAAAGAATATTGAGGACTGCACTTTCTGGTGTTGGGAAGATGACTGAGAATCTTCTGTGCACTGTGGGTCACCAGCATGAAAGAGGAGGGAATTACCCCATCTTGGCATTGTGTATAACTATTTCCTAGGAAACCATTAGCTCAGGCATATCCTCAGCCTAGGTCATGATCCAATATGTCAAGCCCCTTCAGGCCTTCTTCCCATGCCCCCCACCAAAACCACAAAACAAAATCCACTGCACCTTGACTCAATAAATCCAGTTTGTCCAACTAGACAGATCCAGTTAAATATTTGCTATAGATACTAATACAGATCATGAATGAAGATAAAACGATGATGATGATGATGAAGATGAAGATGATGATGATGACGATGATGATGATGATAATTCTCAGTCCTGGTCTGCACAGAAATGAAAGAGAGAAACCATTACAGTCCTAATAAATGTGTGACTTCTCTCCTGGGGAAAGAGAAGGAAAGGTCAGATAACTTCCTTGAAAGGTTGGCAAGAAAGCTGTAGTAACAGAACTCAGCTCATACCAAAGAAAATAAATACACAAACCTATCTCCCAGGAGTCATCTGCAAACAACCTCACTGAACAAATCATTTACAAATAATAGGCATGCTCTCTATTTTGTACTGATCTTATTTTGTACCATATCCTGTTTGCATGTTACTTGGAAGAATCCTTTTTCTCTCTTTTGAAAATAAAACTCCTGGGATGCCTAGATCACTCAGGTTGGGTGCTTGCCTTTGGCTCAGGTCATGATCACGGGATCCGGGATCAAGTCCTGCATTAGGCTCCCTGTGAGGAGCCTGCTTCACCCTCTGCCTGTGTCTCTGCCTCTTTCTGTGTCTTTCATGAATAAATAAATAAATATTTTAAGAAAAGAAAAGAAAAACTCCTTAGGATAGAACCTGCTTCATGTTCCTCTCCTTGAGGCTAGAAACCCTAATTCTGCAAGTAAATATTACTACGGGTAACCGAGACTTGAATTTGAAGGCATGGAAGCCCCCAAACTGTCTGCTCATTAGATGAAGAGGAAACACAGCCATCTTCTCCAACTCACCTATCTACCCTCCTGCCCCCAGCACTACACCTCTCAAATCCCATCCAGGCAGGCAGAGGCAGAATTCAAAGTCACTGAAACCTCATCCTGATGCAGACTAACACCCTCCACACCCACTGTATGTAGACCAAATCCATCCACGCAGATGTAGATCAAAATCTATGTAGATGTGGACTAAAACATTTTGCTTCCTTCCTACAAAATATGTGGTGTCCCCACTAGCAGCAAGACTGTGCTAGATCATGGCATCATTATTTGGGTAAATAATCAGATTACCAGAGCTTCTCTCCAGGTTTTATAGACTCCATATTATCTAGTGTCATTCTGGGACGGTTGTGAACAGGAAACTTTTCTTAGTCCCTCCAGGATAACTTGAGAGAATACAGGGTGAAATGCAACATTCCTTGATTTGACATATTGACAGGTTGAGATTCAGTCAGAATCCAGTGTTGGAAATTCTTCACATCTGTGTTTACACCAAAACAAGATGATTAATATAACAAATCAGAAAAGCCTGAGCTTTGGCTTCTCTAAAGCTTTTAGCTTTAGAGTTATTCAGGAATTAATGGACTCCTAACTCTGGGAAACAAACAAGGGGTAGTGGAAGGGGAGGTAGGCAGGCGGGTGGGGTGACTGGGTGACAGGCACTGAGGGGGGCACATGACGGGATGAGCACTGGGTGTTATACTATATGTTGGCAAACAGAACTCCAATTTAAAAATATAATAATAATAATAATAATAGAAATAAAAATCAGCATGCAGATGTAAAAAAAAAACAATAAAGTAATGGGCTATCCAGAAGAATCAGAATGAGATTGTCCAAACAGGAATGAGAAAGAGATCTGAGAAAAGCCAGGAAGGGTGTGCAATTAAGTGACACACTAATTCCAAGGAATTAGAAAGTGATGGGACACACCTATGTCAACAGTAAAAATAACTTTCTTCTCAACTTCTACCTATGATTCTTCATTTTCTTAATCCTGAATGCTGTCAACACAGAACATCTAATAAAAGCCCTCACAAGAAAGCAGGTAGAAGGAAATCCATCTGCCTGTCCACCTTATGCTCCAAATTACAACTATAGTGTAAGGGAGCCCAGAGCCACATCACTTTTGCCAAGAAGGCTTACTAAACACCTCTGTTTTATTCCCTCAAAACCCCCTCTTTTCTTCTAAGCACAGAATCTAGAAATTCATCCAGTGGTCGCATCCATCACTATACTCTGTCTCCACATATAGACAAGCAGGTCAGATTAGTCAGAGCATATGGCTCCTTCTACCATGCACTTCCTCCCAATACACAACCTCAGTAATACACTCCACACCCAGTGGCTTAGGAAAGGCCAACTATCTCTCTGGTTATTTTCCTTCAAATCTTTAAGTGTGTCCTTCTGTCCTTCCACAGAAGGACTCAGCTGTTTCTGTCTCTTTGTCTCTCTCACCAGACTGTGCTTGGTCCTCTCATAGGCCTAGGTAGCTTCTCCACACTGCCACCATCTCCTTGGAAAGTTAATTGTTTTGTTTTGTTTTATTGAAGGAAAGACATCTGATCATGTGAAACATATGAAAGTTCTTTTGTGCCTCAAAATCCTGAGAACTTATCCAAATATAGACCCATAAGACTTCTACATCAAGACCTATCTGCCTTACCCCAGCTTAGGCAACCTAATCTACAACCAAGAGCCTCCACCACTAGGGACATTCTTTATCCCTCTTCCCTAGTTTTTTCTAATCCCTACTCTGCTTTGTGTTATCTGTGATGATCAGAGAAAAAATGGACAAGGATAAACCAAGGAAATTAATACAGAAATCATATTTATCAATTTGGAAAATACTTGGTAAAGAAATTGCCCTTTCACCATGATTTTGCTTAAACTAAGGATAAAATGTATCTGCCTTCTAGACGCATGTAGCATGTTTCAGTTGATAATGGAGAGAAGTTGCCCAAAAACTACTACAGGGCGAGAGAAAGACAATCTAGAAATTACCATGTGCCACATATAATCAATAAAACAGGTGTCTCACATGGATAAGTGTAGTCTGGGCTTTGATGCTGGCCTACTGCCCACAGTGTGCATGGGGGTAGGTAGGGTGGAGTCCAGTTTAAGACTCCAAGGGCCTTCAAGTTTAAAGAGTTGCAAATATGTTTTGTGATAACAGCAAACTGCTTTTTGGCGACCCAGTGTTTTAAAGACCACTAGGCAGGCATACTCCAGGAGAATTTGGTAATCTTTCCTCCTATAGACTGACCCAGCCTATAACCCATCCCCACCCACAATTTTTTAAATTATGTAAGAAAGGCAGGGAGATACCATCAGCAGCTGTAAAAATATTTAGCTCTTTGAGCCCGGAGGATGAAGACCTTCAAATCCCCTTTGGTAATGGGGGACCACCTTATCAAACTGGACCAGCTATTCTGCAGAATAAGGAAGTATCCACGAAACGCCATATATTATAAGCTCCCAGAGAAAAGAATTCTCTGTATTTGCTACCATTTTTTCCTGTATTGTCTGTTAGTAACGACACAGATGGGTTTTGTTCACCTTGGATTGGGTCTAAAGTGAGAAATTGGATGGTTGCTCAAGTAGAAACCACAAAAAGTATCTAAGCGTGAAAGACTGGACACCTATTCAAGATCAGATTTCAACTAAGTGTAAATGAATACAGGGGCAAATTCCAACTTAGAAAATTCAGGCACCACACTGATTCACTGTGCAAAAGAACTCAAGGAAAAACAATATTTCTCTTCCCCTCTAAGTTATCAATACCACTACCGTTACCTCCAAATCATCACATACTCAGTGCAAGACAATAGTGGCAAATAGACAATTAACTGCTCTGGGAACTTACAATTAAGGGCATTTTGTGAACATCCCACACATACACACCTGCTGAAATAAGTAAAAGTTACATAAACTATGAACCAGGTAGAGAATTCCTAAATCAGACATGAACAGTCATAGCAAGGGCACGTAAAGATCCCACATGGCTTCCTAGCTGATGGAAGACAAGTGTAGTAAGGACCTCATTTTCCAGAATTGGCAAGACTAGTGAGTCTTCCATGCATTGTGGGTCATCCTGGGAAGGCTGCCTGGAAGAAGCGATACTGCTCCACCTTGGCATTGCATATAACTGTTTCCAATGAAAACATCAGTTCAAGCTACATTTCAGTTTGGGACATGATCCGATAAATACAGCCTTTCGGGCTTTCCTCCCATGCCTCCCACCAAAACAAAATAAATTCCATCACACCTTGAACCTATAAACCCAATTTGCCCAACCAGACAGTTCCAGTTAAATATTTCCTACAGATACTAATACGGATCTAGATAATAAGATGCAATATATATATATATATATGCAATATGTATATATACACATATATAAATATATATGTATAAATTATATATGTATATATGTATGTGTATGTATATATACATATATTTATATATGTATAAATATATGTATATATATTTCTGTGCTGAAAAGGCCAGTAGAGAGAAACCACTGCAGTAGCAATAAGTATGTAATTTAATTTCTCCCCTGAGAAAAGAGAAGGACCCTGAAGGACCCTTTCACTGAAAGTTTAGAAAGAAAATTAAAGTAACCAAATTCAACTCATACTAAAGAAAATAAATATGCCAACTTATCTCCTGGGAGTCTTCTGAGAAAAACCTCACAAAAGGGATCACTTTCCAGGCATCCTCCCACCCATGATCTTACTTTGTACTATATACTCTTTGCATACTACTGGGAAGAAACCTATATCTCCCTTTCTAAAATAAAACCTCCTTAGAGTAGAACCTGTTTCATGTCCTCTCCATGAGGCTAAAACCGTAATTCTGCAAGTAAATATTATAAAGTGCAATCCAGACTTGAACTTGAAGCATGGCAACCTCCAAACTGTATGCTCATTAGACCAAGAGGAAACACAGCCACCTCCTCCCACTCACTTACCACCCCTAGCACTGTATCTCCCAAATCCCATCCCAGTTTGGAAGAGGCTGAATTCCAAGTCAGTGAAAACCCATCCTGATGCAGACTAACATGCTCCAGACCAACTACATATAGACCAGATCCATCCACATAAATGTAGACCAAAATCTGTGTAGATAAAGACCAAAACATTGTTGCTTCCCTCCCACAATATCTATGGAGTTTCTGCTACAAGCACACACCAAACTAGTATCATTGCACGATTAATTGGGTGAATAATCAGAGAGCTAGAGCTTCTCTAGAGGCTGCATAGACTCTACATTATCTAGCATCATTCTGGAATGACTGAAGATGGTGACTTTTCTTAGACCCTCTGGGATAACTTCACAGAAAACAGTGAAATGCAACATTCCTCAGGTTCAGTTTCAGGCAGAATCCAGTTCTGGAAATTTTTAACATTTCTATCACACCAAAATAATGTGGCAAATCAGAAAAGCCTGAGCATCTGCTTCTAGAGGTCTTCAGAAACTACATGGGCTACCAGGAAGAATCAGAATTTAGAATTTCTAAACAAGAATCAGAAAGAGAGCTGGGAAAATGCAGGAATGGTGTATAATTAAGGGATTAGAAAGCGATATGATACATTGATGTCAACATTGAAAATCAGTTTCTCCTTTTTTCCCTCATGATCGTCTGCTCCGTTTTCTCAACCACTGAATCCTGTCAACATAGGATACCTAATAAAAGTCCTCAGGAGAAAACAGTACAAGGATATCCATCTGCCTGTCCAAACTACAACTATTTATTTTCCAAATTACAACTCTAATGTAGGATGCCCTTGATCTACAATGAGCACTGATCTACACTCATTTTTTCCAAGAAATCTTCCCGACAGTTTTGTTTTCCCCACCCACTGACCCTTCCTTTACCTGTAAAAAGAGAATCTAGAATTCTATCCAGTGATCCCATACTCTGCCTCCACTTTTTGACTAGCAGTCATGAATGATCAGAACCCATGACTCCTTTTTCCACGTACCTTCTCCCAGTACACACCCTTAGTAATACACTGCACACTCCGTGGCTTAGGAAGGGCCAACTATCTCTCTGGCTATCTTCCTTCATATCGTTAAATGTGTTCCTTTGTCCTCCCATGTAAGGACTCTGCTATCTCCTTCTCTCTGTCTTCTATCACCCGACTGTGCCCTACTTACTGCCCTATTCCACACCACGACCATCCACCTTGAAAAGTTAATTTGTTTTGTTTCGTTGTAAGAAATATACCAGATCATCTGAGTCATATGAATGTTCTATCATGCCCCGAAGTCCTGAGATCTGATCCAAATGTAGATCCATATGACTTCTCTACCAAGACCCACCTGCCTCACCCAGCTCAGGCAACATAATCTACAATAAAGAGCCTCCACCACCACTTTTTCTGGGACACTCTTTATCTCTCTCCCCTAGTTCTTTCTACTCTCCACTCTGCTTTGTGATTTCTAGGAGATAAAAGAAAAAATGAAAGAGGATAAACCAAAAGGATATAATCCAAAACTCATATTTATCAATTTGGAATATACTCGGTGAAGCAACTTCACCTTTCCACTTGACTTTACTTTGAGGTTAAATTGAATCTGTCACCTGGAAGCATGTAACATGCATCAAATGATGATGGAGAGAAGTTACCCAAAAACTGCTAGATGGCAAGAGAAAGAAAACCTAGAAATCAACATTTGCCATATACATTCAAGAAAACAGGTGTCATGCATGGATAAGTGTTGTGTGGGTTTCTGGTGTTCAGTGCTAGCCAAAGTGTACCTAGCTGTGAGGAAGAGGGAAAGGGAGCACAGTTTAAGATTCCAAAGACCTTAAATTTACAAGTTGAAAATATGTATTGTGATAACAGTAAACTGTCTGCTGAAGACATCAGAAGTCAGTCCTACTTCAGGCTTCTCCTCCAATATACCTGTCATGATTGATAGATTCTAAAAGACACAAGAGAGCCCTTCAGTTTTAAGGTTTATTTAGTACAGGCTCATGTATAATATACTTGGGGACTCAAACAAGCCTTCATAAAGTGTTTCAAAGACCACTAGGCAGCCACACCCCAAGAGAACTTGGTTATCTTTCCTCCTACAGCCTGACCTGGTCCATAATCAATCCCCACCACAACCTTTTAAAATGAGATAAAGGGGGATCCCTGGGTGGCGCAGCGGTTTAGCGCCTGCCTTTGGCCCAGGGCGCGATCCTCGAGACCCAGGATCGAATCCCACGTAGGGCTCCCGGTGCATGGAGCCTGCTTCTCCCTCTGCCTATGTCTCTGCCTCTCTCTCTCTGTGTGTGACTATCATAAATAAATAAAAATTTTAAAAAAGAACTTCTTTAAAAAAAATAAAATGAGATAAAGGGCATTTGGGTGGCTCAGTGGTTGAGCATCTGCCTTTGGCTCAGGTCGTGATCCTGGGGTCCTAGGATCAAGTCCCACATCAGGCTCCCCACAGGGAGCCTGCTTCTCCCTCTGCCTATGTCTCTGCCTCTCTTTGTGTGTCTCTCATGAATAAATAAAAAAATAAAATCTTTAACATTAGATAAGAAAGGCAGGGAGATACTTTGAGACACTGTAAAAACACATATCTAACTCTGTGAGCCTGGAGGAAGAACACCTTCAAATCCTCCCTGGTGATGGGGGCCCACCTATCAAACTGGACCTGTTATTCTGCAAAGTTCATACAGATGTCCTCTCTAAGAAGATGAGAGACAGAGACTTTCAGAATCTCCAGTGAGAAAGTGAAGCAAAACATGAAGAAGGCAGCAGAGCCAGGTGGGAGAATCTTCATTCATTACATAACATGTCTAAGCACACTGTGTGCTGAGCCCTCTGGGAGAGACAGAGATGAAGAAAGCAAGCTGTGCACCAGGTCAGAAAGGAAAAGGCCGGAAGGAGAGCAGGGCAAACAGGTGGGAGGACGCTGGAGGAGAAGTTCCAAGGAATAACTGAATAATCTCCTATTCTGATTGTCCTCATCAGAGCTGAGACCCTTTCTGATAAGGAGGAGAATAGAGTGTACGCCTCCAAATCCCTCTGACCCCAGAAACCCTACCTGCCTTCCCTGAACTCTCATGTCCTCTGGTTTAAACACACACACACACACACACACACACACACACACACACAACACACACCAATCAAAGGTCTACCATGAATTACCCTCCATTCAAACCCAGCAGGGCAAGACAGCCAGCTGCACTTCAAGGACAGTCTCTTTTTCTGTCTCTGTCTCAGTTTTCTTGCCAACTCTATAAACACAGGAAAACACTTACCCATGGGGTTCTCTTGCCTCAGAGCAGAAAGAACAGATATGAAAGTGCAAGCCGTGGGACACCTGGGTGGCTCAGGGGTTGAGCATATGCTTTTCGCTCAGGGTAGGATCCTGGAGTCCTGGGATCCAGTGCCCCATTGGGCTTCCTGCATGGAGCCTGCCTCTCCCTCTGCCTATATCTCTGCTTCTCTCTTTGTGTCTCAAATAAATAAATAAATAAATAAATAAATAAATAAATAAATAAAATATTTTAAAAATAAAAGAAAAAGAAAGTGCAAGCCAAGCCCAAGGACAGGGAAAGGCTTGGCCAAGCAGTCAGGACTTAGAGTGAAGTTTGGCAGAGGCCCATCAGAGATGGGGCCCTTGGGGGGTGGGGCCATGGGGAGGTGGGGCCATGGGAAGTGGTATGAAACCAGAAAGGGGTTGGCTTAGACAGAAACCAGGAAGAAAGCTTGAGGTGGACAAAGGAAGACTAGTGGGGCCCTTTTTGTGTAAGGAGGTGGACCGAGGGCTGAAATGAGACTTTGTTGGAGATGTTTTTGGCAGCCAGATGTGAATTTAGACCAAGGTCCTGGGTATGGAGGAGGCCCTGGCTGGCAGGAGGAGAGTATGGCAAACCAAGTGGAGCCCAGCCTGTGGTGATTTAGAGGCAAGTCCCAGATCCAGCTAAAGAGCCCACTCAGCAGACCTTTAAATAAAAAGAAAAGCACCACCCCCTAGCTGTCTCTCCCACAATCTCCTACTAGATTCTCTACCACCATCACTCACTCCCCCACTCTTAACACCATTCCAGGAATAAAACTAAAAGGGAACTGGCCTAAGCTTTAACAGGGATTCCCTGAGACACTCTTTCACTATTCTTGGCATATACTAACTGAATGTGCATTGAGCATTGTGCTGGAGGAAGCAATGGAAAGATAGAGTCCTTGTCTAGCAGAGCTTCCTGCTCTAAACATTCAAATGATAGGGCTTCCAAGATATACAAATAGGTGACCAAAGGAAGGGGCCTCGTTCTTCCCAGAGCATTAATCCTGAAATAGAAACAAGTCTTGTCAGAGATGGAGAAAATGGGGCCTAATTAGACACCCAGGGATGAATGTACAAGTGATGGACTCAAAATCACTTGAGCCTAAAGAAAAATGGGCACTACTACCTCTACTTGAGGGTGCTGAGTCCTCTACACCCTAAAGGAGATTCCTTAAGGACTCAGGTGAAGGTGGAGGGAGGAGAGAAAAGGGTCGCAGCAGGTCTCTAAAGGGACAGAGTCTGTACTAAATACACTAAGATAGAACATTGAAATTAGAACAGAAAGAAGTGCCCCCCATCTCAGGAAGAACATTCACCTGAGGAAACCTACAGATCCCACTGCCCCTGCCCTAACACATCTCCAGGAAGCAGGGACCAGGGCCCTGACTGAGCACCTCCTGTGTTCCAGGCACTGTGCTGGGGAGGGGGTGAGTGGCCCAGCCCAGACCACAGAGCTAGGATTCCCAGAGGCAAAGGAGCCTGGCAGGATTGGCAGGAGGGCTGTGATGACAGGACAGTAGGGGAGGGGCAGCTGGGTGTGTGATCTGTGTCTATTCCCAGGGTCCTAGGCAGTCTTCCCTGCCTCAAGATGGGATTGTTCCAGATGTGCCTCTGCTTGAGGGAAAGAAGGGCAGGTGCAGGGGAGGGTCTGTGTATCCTGCATCTGGTCCCCAGAGCAATCCCTTCCCCTTCTCCCTGTGCTATTTACTCTCTGATGGGGAGAGGGTGGGAGGCTGGGGGACAGGCCAGGGCCCCAAACATCACCAGTTATGAGAAGAACTTACTGAGGCACGTTTCCTGACTCCATCTCACAGAGCAGCTTAGGTGCTCTGATGTTTCCCCCCAGCTCCCTGGGACCCAGCTGCTTCAGGTGGACTTGCTCCCCCTTCTCCCTGCTGCCCTTGCTATTGAGCCCCGGGCACTATTGCCTCCTCCACATTGGCCATGGAGGCTCTGAAGCCCCCACCTCCTCTCTCTCAGGTTTCCACTCCTTCAGTTAAGTCCACGCCAATGTCTCTTCAACCACCATCACCACAGCCGTGGCCACCCCATGTTGTAACCCTAATCTCAGTGTTCACTGTCACTCAGGCCCATTTGTCTTGAAGAAGAAGACAATGAGCAAAGGAACCTACACATGTGCCTTTGCACCAACAAGTTCCAGAATGGCTACAAGCTCTGGAGGCAGAGGCCATATTCATGGGAGCCAAGGCTGTCAGGGCCCCCTGGGTGCTGTGGAGATGCCATGGTGCCTCTGCCTTCTGAGTATCCCCAGCTGATCAGAGCTGGTAGGGAGGAAATGCAGGTGCAGGCCATGGAGGGGTCACAGGGAGGACCCAGTGGCCACAGGTGGCTGGTGACCATTACCGCCTCCAGAAAGCATATCCAGGAGAAGCACACCTGTGACATGCCTGGCAAGGCCTTATGCACGGTCTCCTGCCAGAGCCAACAGGAGCTGCAGCACTGCAGACACAAGGACCCAATGAGCTACCTCACTACTCAAGTCCTACAGCTGCTCCCACTGCAGGATAGATTCTCCTGCCATTCACCTCTACAGTCGCACCCAACAAATGCACTCCACAGACGAGGCTGCTGCCAGGGCTGCCCCAGGCTCCTTCCTGTACCTACCTGGGGGTCCCAGAGGCCCTACGTGGATATGGAAACTGTCTCCCCTGCCCTCCCTCCCATGATGCTGCCATCAAAGGAGGCCTGAGCTCAGCCCTAATGTCTCAGAGTTCATGCAGTCTGGCACTCCCAGTGCTGGGGACTGGGAACCAATGAAAAGGAGAAACTGAGGCAGGCAGGCAAGGGCGGCTGGCCAGCTCCGAGGGATGTGCTGGAACAGCCTGGTTAGGGTTCCCATAGAGGAGAGGGAGGAGAAGTTTAGGCCTGGGACTCTGTCTGCACCATGCACAGAGTGAGCAAAATAACCTATTAGTGGCTGCCCATTAATTTGGGGACACACATCTGTTATGAAACACACTGAACCAGACTTGGGACTTCAGAAACTTCCTCCCCTGGAGAGATGGGCTTAATTTTACAGAAATAAATTTAGAAGGCACTTTGGAAAGGATTTCCCTAGAGCTAAGATAAGTAAACGCTAGAGCCAGAGAAACACACACACAGAACCCAAACGGAAAAAGGGTTGTGCTACTTCCTTGCCTGTGACATGGACCTCTGAGTGACATGTCCCACATCAGGGAATACAAAACAGTCTCTCTAAACATTAGGAAAGTAATTCCCCAGCATCCCTGAGCTACAAGAGGGCGATGACTTTTCCCCTCCCCAGTCATGGCAGACATTCTAAGGAAGGAGGACATAGTCTGGAGTTAAGAGCCCACCTACAAATGCCTAGTTTGCTGTCCTGTCTCCCAAGGCCTCCCTCTCCTGGTGGATCTCCACCTGTCTGCACCTCTCTGTGTCCATTCTTTGGACTCCCTCTGTGAACCCAGCCCAGGGGGAAGGAAAGCATCCCAAGGGAAGAGAAGACACCACCCTGTTCTCTGAGATGTGAGTCGAGAGACACACAACACAACAAACCCTGGCAAATGAAAAGGTTGGAAGAGGAAAAGGAGGAAGAAGGAGAAGGAGAAGAACAAGAATGAGAAGAAGGAAGAGGAGGAGGGTGATGGTGGAAGAGTAAAGCACTGCTGTTTCATCTGGTTTCCTTGAATCCAGCTAGATATCTATCAAATCTTTCTGAACACCTGCAAACTCAACCAGAGATATAAGAAAAGAATAACTGCAACTCCTCCTAGGCAGATCTGCAGGTCGTCCCTCCCACCCTGCTGAAGTGAGCAGCTGGACCACAGAATTACTTAGAAGCTGCGGCTGTAGGCAGATTGGGCAGAGTGTGAGCCCACGGTGAAGAGGCAGTGGCTTCTGTGTGTGCAGTTTGCTTGGGTAGTGAGGTAAGACACTGCAGTGGCTCAGCGCTACCTGGCCTAGAACAACTGGGAGATGGAAAGAGCGATGAACTCCTACTTCAATCTGCCGGTGCAGGAGAGCACCAAGGAGAGCTGCCAAGAGACCTTGATGGGGCCAGAGTCCTGCCCAGAGTCCTAATGGATGAAGAGACAACTGATTTAGATAGTTCTAAAACTAGCACATCTGAAAGGAGTCAGCAAGAAGATGACAGCATATTCTCCTTCATCACATGGTATGCTGATGGATTGAATCTAAACAATCTACAAGAGAGGTCTCAAGAGGTGTGTTCCTATTTAACTTTGTACAGCCCAGATGTGGTATTTCTACAGGAAGTTATTCCCCCAAATTGTAGCAACCTAAAGAAGCGAATAAGTAGTTGTGAGATTATTACAGGTCATGAAGAAGGGTATTTCACAGCTTATATATGTGTTGAAGAAATTGAGAGTGAAATTTAAAAGCCAGGAAATCATCCCTTTTCCAAATTCAAAAATGATGAGAAACCTTTTGTGTGTATACACAAGTGTGTCGGGAAATGAAGTTCGCCTTAAGACTCAGTTGGAGAGCACAAGAAAGCATTCTAAGAAACAAATGAATCAGTTAAAAATAGTTTTAAAGAGGGACACCTGGGTGGCTCAGTGGTTGAACTTCTGCCTTCGGCTCAGGGCATGATCCTGGAGTCCGGGTATCGAGTGCCACATGGCACTCCACTTGATGAGCCTGCCTCTTCCTCTGCCTATATCTCTAATTCTCTATGTCTCTCATGAATAAGTAAATAAAATCTTGAAAAAATAGTTTTAAAGAAAATGCAAGAGGCTCCAAAGTCAGCTACAGTTATATTTACAGGAGAAACAAATTTAAGGAATCACAATATGAATGACAAAATCAATTCTGTGCTTGTGGGCAGAAATTAAATGAGAGATGAAAGGCTGTCAGGACTTCACTTCTGAAGTGAAGGCAGTATCTTAGAGTGGTGCTCTCCTTCTCTTTGTGATTTTATGTCCTTGTACATAGATTATTTTTTAAAAAGTCAAACTGACTATTGGACTGTGTGCAAATCAGTGATCATGGTAGCTGTTTTGTGGTACCTGGTTGACTAACTGACCTGCTCAAGAGAAAAATTCTGTTTTTCAACAAATGGTGATGTGAAAACTTGATACTTACATGCAAAAGAAAAAACAAAGTTGCATCCTTACTTTATACCCTGTACAAAAGTTTATTCAAAATGGATCAACAACCTACACATAAGAGCTAAAACTATAAAACTCTTGGAAGAAAACAAAGGGGAAAATCTTCAGGACGTTGGATTTGGCAACAACTTCTTGGATATGACAGGAAAGGCACAGATAACAAAAAAAAAAAAGAGATAAGATTAACTTTATCACAATGAAAAACTTTTGTGCATCAAAGGAAATGATCACAGAATGAAAATGCAGCCCATGGGATGGAAAAAATATTTGGAAATTCTATCAATGACAAGTGAGTAATAATAATATAATTAATATAATATTGATGGGGGGAGGGGCAAGATTGCAGAAGAGTAGGGTCCCCAAGTCACCTGTCCCAACCAAATTACCTAGATAAACTTCAAATCATCCTGAAAATCTATGAATTCGGCCTGAGATTTAAAGAGAGAACAGGTGGAATGCTACAGTGAGAAGAGTTCATGCTTCTATCAAGGTAGGAAGACGGGGTAAAAGAAATAGAGAAACAAAAGGCCTCCAAGGGGGAGTGGCCCACGAGGAGCCAGGCTGAGGCCGGGGCGAGTGTCCCCAGGACAGGAGAGCCACGTCCCGGAGAAGCAGGAGCTGCACCAACCTTCCAGGGCGGAAAGGGGCTCGCAGGAAGTTGGAGCAGGACCCAGGAAGGCGGGGATGCCCTCGGGCTCCCGGGGACACTAACAGACACCTGCGCCCCGGGACAGTGCGCCGAGCTCCCTAAGGGCTGCAGCGCGCACGGCGGGACCCGGAGCAGCTCGGAGGGGCTCGGGGGCAGCTCTGCGGAGGGGGCTGCGGGGCGGGAGCAGCTCGGGGGGGCTCGAGGGCGGCTCCACGGAGGGGGCTGCGGGGCGGGAGCAGCTCGGGGGGCTCAGGGGCAGCTCCGTGGAGGGGGCTGCACCACCGGGAGCACGAATCCAACAGCGCAGGCCCTGGAGCACTGGGCACAGGGACACAGCCCAGGATCCGGCCTCCCCCCGGGACAGGCAGAGGCTGGGAGGGCCCAGGACAGCAAGGACACTCCTGCCTCAAGCTGAGCAGATCAGCGGCCCCACCCCGGAGCCTCAAGGCCCTGCAGACAGAGAGCTCTGTGGTTACTGTGGGAGCTGACTCCAGGGCTCCAGAGCTGGCCCCGCCACTGTGGTTGTTCCTCCTGGGGCCTCACGGGGTAAACAACCCCCACTGAGCCCTGCACCAGGCAGGGGCACAGCAGCTCCCCCAAGTGCTAACACCTGAAAATCAGCACAACAGGCTCCTCCCCCAGAAAACCAGCTAGACGGACAAGTTCCAGGGGAAGTCAAGGGACTTAAAGTACACAGAAACAGAAGATACTACCGCGTGTTTTTTTTTCTTTTTGATTTCTGATTGCTTCCCCACCCTTTTGTTCCTTTCTTTCTTTTTCTTTCTCTTTTTCTTTTTTCTTTTTTTCTTCCTTTTTTCTTTTTTCTTTTTCTCTTTTCTTTCCTTCTTTCTCTCCTCTCTTTTTCTCCTTTTCCCAATACAACTTGTTTTTGGCCACTCTGCACTGAGCAAAATGACTAGAAGGAAAACCTCACCTCAAAAGAAAGAATCAGAAACAGTCCTCTCTCCCACAGAGTTACAAAATCTGGATTACAATTCAATGTCAGGAAGCCAATTCAGAAGCACTATTATACAGCTACTGGTGGCTCTAGAAAAAATGCATAAAGGACTCAAGAGACTTCATGACTGCAGAATTTAGATCTAATCAGGCTGAAATTAAAAATCAATTGAATGAGATGCAATCCAAACTAGAAGTCCTAAAGACGAGGGTTAATGAGGTGGAAGAACGAGTGAGTGATATAGAAGACAAGTTGATGGCAAAGAGGGAAACTGAGGAAAAAAGAGACAAACAATTAAAAGACCATGAAGATAGATTAAGGGAAATAAACGACAGCCTTAGGAAGAAAAACCTACGTTAATTGGGGTTCCAAAGGGCGCCGAAAGGGCCAGAGGGCCAGAATATGTATTTGAACAAATCATAGCTGAATACTTTCCTAATCTGGGAAGGAAAACAGGTATTCAGATCCAGGAAATAGAGAGATTCCCCCCCTAAAGTCAATAAAAACCATTCAACACCTCGACATTTAAGAGCAAAGCTTGCAAATTCCAAAGATAAAGAGAAGATCCTTAAAAGCAGCAAGAGACAAGAAATCCCTGACTTTTAAGGGGAGGAGTATTAGGGTAACAGCAGACCTCTCCACAGAGACCTGGCAGGCCAGAAAGGGCTGGCAGGATATATTCAGGGTCCTAAATGAGAAAAACATGCAACCAAGAATACTTTATCCAGCAAGGCTCTCATTCAGAATGGAAGGAGAGATAAAGAGCTTCCAAGACAGGAAGGAACTGAAAGAATATGTGACCTCCAAACCAGCTCTGCAAAAAATTTTAAGGAGGACTCTTAAAATTCCCCTTTAAGAAGAAGTCTAGGGATCCCTGGGTGGTCCAGCCGTTTGGCGCCTGCCTTCGGCCCAGGGCGCAATCCTGGAGACCGGGGATCGAATCCCACGTCTGGCTCCCAGTGCATGGAGCCTGCTTCTCTCTCTGCCTGTGTCTCTGCCTCTCTCTCTCTCTCTCTATCATAAATAAATAAAAAAAATTAAAAAAAATAATTTAAGAAGAAGTCCAGTGGAACAATCCACAAAAACAAGGACTGAATAGATATCATGATGACACTAAACTCATATCTTTCAATAGTAACTCTGAACATGAACGGGATTAATGACCCCATCAAAAGGCGCAGGGTGTCAGACTGGATAAAAAAGCAGGACCCATCTATTTGCTATCTACAAGAGACTCATTTTAGACAGAAGAACACCTACAGCCTGAAAATAAAAGGTTGGAGAACCATTTACCATTCAAATGGTCCTCAGAAGAAAGCAGGGGTCGCCATCCTTATATCAGATAAACTAAAATTTACCCCGAATACTGTAGTGAGAGATGAAGAGGGACACTATATCATCCTTAAAGGATCTATCCAACAAGAGGACTTAACAATCCTCAATATATATGCCCCGAATGTGGGAGCTGCCAAATATATCAATCAATTAATAACCAAAGTTAAGATATACTTAGATAATAATACACTTATACTTGGTGACTACAATCTAGCTCTTTCTACCCTTGAAAGGTCTTCTAAGCACAACATCTCCAAAGAAATGAGAGCTTTAAATGATACACTGGACCAGATGGATTTCACAGATATCTACAGAAATTTCCATCCAAACTGAACTGAATACACATTCTTCTCAAGTGCACATGGAACTTTCTCCAGAATAGACCACATACTGGGTCACAAATCAGGTCTGAACCGATACCAAAAGATTGGGATCATCCCCTGCGAATTCTCAGACCATAATGCCTTGAAATTAGAACTAAATCACAACAAGAAGTTTGGAAGGACCTCAAACACGTGGAGGTTAAGGACCATCCTGCTAAAAGATGAAAGGGTCAACCAGGAAATTAAGGAAGAATTAAAAAGATTCATGGAAACTAAGGAGAATGCAGGAACTACAGAGCTCTCAGCCTGCAGGGCCTGGAGGCTCCGGGGTGGGGCCACTGATCTGCTCAGCTCGGGGCAGGAGCATCCTTGCTGTCCTGGGCCCTCCCGGCCTCTGCCTGTCCCGGGGGAGGCCAGATCCTGGGCTGTGTCCCGGCGCCCTGTGCTCCGGAGCCTGAGCTGTTGGATTCGCGCTCCCGCCCCGCAGCCCCCTCCGCAGAGCTGCCCCCGAGCCCCCCGAGCTGCTCCCGCCCCGCAGCCCCCTCCATGGATACGCCTCCCGAGCCCCTCCAAGTTGCTCCGGGTCCCGCCCTGCGCGCTGCAGCCCTTCAGGGAGCTCGGAGCACTCTCCTGGGCACTAACAGGTGTCTGTTAGTGTCCCCGGGAGCCCGAGGGCATCCCCGCCCTCCTGGGGTCCTGCTCCAACTCCCTGCAGCGCCTTTCCACCAGGGAAGATTGGTGCAGCTCCGGCTTCTCCAGGACGGAGCTCTCCTGTGCTGGGGACACTCTCCCCGGCCTCAGCCCGGCTCCTTGCCGCCCCTCCCCCTTGGAGGCCTTTTGTTTCTTTATTCCTTTCCGTCTTCCTACGTTGATAGAAGCAGGAACTCTTCTCACTGTAGCGTTCCAGCTGTTCTCTCTTTAAATCTCAGGCCAAATTCATAGATTTTCAGGATGATTTGACGGTTATCTAGGTAATTTGGTGGGGACAGGTGATTTGGGGACCCTACACTTCCGCCATCATCCCCCTCCCTCGGGTCAACCAGGAAATTAAGGAAGAATTAAAAAGAGTCATGGAAACTAATGAGAATGAAGATACAACCATTCAAAATCTTTGGGATGCAGCAAAAGCAGTCCTAAGGGGGAAAGACATCGCAATACAAGCATCCATTCAAAAACTGGAAAGAACTCAAATACAAAAGTGAACCTTACACATAAAGGAGCTAGAGAAAAAACAGCAGATTGACCCCATGTCCAGCAGAAGAAGAGAGTTACTTAAAATTCGAGCAGAACTCAACGAAATCGAGACCAGAAGAACTGTGGAACAGATCAACAGAACCAGGAGTTGGTTCTTTGTAAGAATTAAGAAGATAATAAACCATTAGCCAGCCTTATTAAAAAGAAGAGAGAGAAGACTCAAATTAATAAAATCATTAATGAGAAAGGAGAGATCACTACCAACACCAAGGAAATACAAAGGATTTTAAAAACATATTATGAACAGCTATGTGCCAACAAATTAGGCAATCTAGAAGAAATGGACACATTCCTGGAAAGCCACAAACTACCAAAACTGGAACAGGAAGAAATAGAAAACCTGAACAGGCCAATAACCAGGGAGGAAATTGAAGCAGTCATCAACAACCTCCCAAGACACAAGAGTCCAGGGCCAGATGGCTTCCCAGGAGAATTTTATCAAACGTTTAAAGAAGAAATCATACCTATTCTCCTAAAGCTGTTTGGAAAGATAGAAAGAGATGGAGTACTTCCAAATTCGTTCTATGAGGCCAGCATCACCTTAATTCCAAAACCAGACAAAGACCCCACCAAAAAGGAGAATTATAGACCAATATCCCTGAGGAACATGGATGCAAAAATTCTCAACAAGATACTAGCCAATAGGATCCAACAGTACATTAAGAAGATTATTCACCATGACCAAGTAGGGTTTATTCCCAGGACACAAGGCTGGTTCAACACTCGTAAAACAATCAATGTGATTCATCATATCAGCAAGAGAAAAACCAAGAACCATATGATCCTCTCATTAGATGCAGAGAAAGCATTTGACAAAATACAGCACCCATTCCTGATCAAAAATTTCAGAGTGTAGGGATAGAGGGACCATTCCTCAACATCTTAAAAGCCATCTACGAAAAGCCCACAGCAAATACCATTCTCAATGGGAAGCACTGGGAGCCTTTCCCCTAAGATCAGGAACAAGACAGGGATGTCTACTCTCATCACTGCTATTCAACATAGTATTGGAAGTCCTAGCCTCAGCAATCAGACAACAAAAAGACATTAAAGGCATTCAAATTGGCAAAGAAGATGTCAAACTCTCCCTCTTCACCGATGACATGATACTCTACATAGAAAACCCAAAAGACTCCACCCCAAGATTGCTAGAACTCATACAGCAATTTTGTAGCATGGCAGGATACAAAATCAATGCCCAGAAATCAATGGCATTTCTATACACTAACAATGAGACTGAAGAAAGAGAAATTAAGGAGTCAATCCCATTTACAATTGCACCCAAAAGCATAAGATACCTAGGAATAAACCTCACCAAAGAGGTAAAGGATCTATACCCTAAAAACTATAGAACACTTCTGAAAGAAATTGAGGAAGACACAAAGAGATGGAAAAATATTCCATGCTCATGGATTGGCAGAATTAATATTGTGAAAATGTCAATGTTACCCAGGGCAATATACACGTTTAATGCAATCCCTATCAAACTACCATGGACTTTCTTCAGAGAGTTAGAACAAATTATTTTAAGATTTGTGTGGAATCAGAAAAGACCCCAAATAGCCAGGGGAATTTTAAAATAGAAAACCATATCTGGGGGCATCACAATGCCAGATTTCCGGTTGTACTACAAAGCTGTGGTCATCAAGACAGTGTGGTACTGGCACAGAAACAGACACATAGGTCAATGGAATAGAATAGAGAACCCAGAATTGAACCCTGAACTTTATGGTCGACTAATATTCGATAAAGGAGGAAAGACTATCCATTGGAAGAAAGACAGTCTCTTCAATAAATGGTGCTGGGAAAATTGGACATCCACATGCAGAAGAATGAAACTAGACCACTCTCTTTCACCATACACAAAGATAAACTCAAAATGGATGAAAGATCTAAATGTGAGACAAGATTCCATCAAAATCCTAGAGGAGAACACAGGCAATACACTTTTTGAACTCAGCCACAGTAACTTCTTACAAGCTATATCCATGAAGGCAAAAGAAATAAAAGCAAAAATGAACTATTGGGACTTCATCAAGATGAGAAGCTTTGGCACAGCAAAAGGATACAGTCAACAAAACTAAAAGACAACCTACAGAATGGGAGAAGAGATTTGCAAATGACGTATCAGATAAAGGGGTAGTTTCCAAGATCTATAAAGAACTTCTTAAACTCAACACCAAAGAAACAAACAATCCAATCATGAAATGGGCAAAAGACATGAACAGAAATCTCACAGAGGAAGACATAGACATGGCCAGCAAGCACATGAGAAAATGCTCTGCATCACTTGCCATCAGGGAAATACAAATCGAAACCACAATGAGATACCACCTCACACCAGTGACAATGGGGAAAATTAACAAGGCAGGAAACCACAAATGTTGGAGGGGATGCGGAGAAAAAGGAACCCTCATACACTGTTGGTGGGAATGTGAACTGGTGCAGCCACTCTGGAAAACTGTGTGGAGGTTCCTCAAAGAGTTAAAAATAGACCTGCCCTACGACCCAGCAATTGCACTGTTGGGGATTTACCCCAAAGATACAAATGCAATGAAACGCCGGGACACCTGCACCCCGATGTTTCTAGCAGCAATGTCCATAACAGGCAACTGTGGAAGGAGCCTCAGTGTCCATCGCAAGATGAATGGATAAAGAAGATGTGGTCTGTGTATACAATGGAATATTACTCAGCCATTATAAATGACAAATACCCACCATTTGCTTCAACGTGGATGGAACTGGAGGGTGTTATGCTGAGTGAAGTAAGTCGATCGGAGAAGGATAAACATTATATGTTCTCATTCATTTGGGGAATATAAATAACAGTGAAAGGGAATATAAGGGAAGGGAGAAAAAGTGTGTGGGAAATATCAGAAAGGGAGACAGAACATGAAAGACTCCTAATTCTAAGAAACGAACTAGGGGTGGCGGAAGGGGAGGAGGGCGGGTTGGGGGTGAATAGGTGATGGGCACTGACGGGGGCACTTGACGAGATGAGCACTGGGTGTTATTCTGTATGTTGGTAAACTGAACACCAATAAAAATAAATTTATTATTAAAAAAAAACAAAAACAGAAAAAAACTAACTAAAATAACTTATGGTCACCTACGTTAGATATTCTTAATAGTTTGAGGTGTCACTCAGCATGACCAAGGAGGGCAGGGCGTTTGTGAGAAGGGCAACCTTACTCTTGAGCTAGCAAGATAAATGTGTTATCCCAACAAGAAGCAGAGTCAGGAAAGGGTTAGTGGGTATAAAAGCTCCAGGTACCAGTCTCTGATTCCTTTTACCCACTCCCAATTCTTTCCAAAGAGGCTACTGTACAAGAGACAGAAACGATTGTTACCAACTTTTGCCAGGAGGAGGAGGCAAGAAAGTAGTCAAAGGAAGACCCTGGTAATGACAGAGCTGGCTGAGGCAGCTGGGATACTGGCAGACTGCCTTCTCCTCACAGCCTGAGTTGTGTTCAGCCTTAGAGCAGGAATCCAGGAATGACTGGGGGACTAAGGGTTGCTCTCCCTCCTTCCTATCCTTGTAACTTATCTACATCTCCTACCTAATCAGTTATTCCTGCCTTCTTTCTAGGTTATGTCCACTTACTCTGTTCCTCTCAACCTTCTTTATGTATGATTCCAACTTTCAAGAGATAAGAAGATAAGTTTTAAGGGCAGCATCTGTGAAGGAGTGGGATATGGACCCAGCAAGAGGCATGGTGGTCAGACACCAGGAAGAACCTGATAGGCACTGACGAACTGGCCTCAGCTCCTCCTGACTTATCTTCCCTAATAGATTGTGCTGAGGTAAAAGTGACAGAGACTTCAATAAAATTGGTTAGGTTAAGGGGTCCAGAAGCCCTCTTAGCCTGATGTCTGGCCTTAACACTATCCTAATTATGAGGAATCACTGGCAAGTTGGGGAGGACTTGTCTGGGGATAATGGTGTCCGCAGATGCATTCTTTAACCAGTCATAAGGAAAGTGGGGCCATCCACCACTTCCACAAGTCACAGCCTCATGAAGTGGAATGAGCTCTGGCATTTAAGGAGGTTTTATTTCTCAGCCTCATAGAACTGGTGAAGGTGATAGTTGAATTACGTAGTTGCCCAGGAGTCCATCCCATTGTTCAGTTGTTCAACAGTCCTCATATGCCCATCGGGTCCTGTTATTATCTCCATAGAGTTATAAGCACAAAGATTGTCTATATATGAGTTACTATGATAATTTCTCTGAAGTATTCCTCAAGTTATCTAGCTTAGGCAAACAACAAATGTTCAAAGACAATTAATCAGAACTAGAATTTAACATCCACAGAGGTGTGTTATTGAAACATAATATTGTCTTTAAAATCATCCTCAATTCCAAATAAAGCCATATAGAGTCTAATTTATTTGGAAGACAAGTCCAATTTTAATAATATTGGCCTAATTATTTACAGAAGAATAGTGTTTGACCTTATAGGTTCTTTCAGACTTGCTTCGCTGGAACTTTTCATAAGAAATCTCTTGATTGAACTTTTTAATAGCCTCTGGAGGCCAGAATACAAACCAACTACTTGCCATCAGACTTGCCTGCAATATCCATAGATTTGGGTGAAGTCCTCCTCTTGAGGTGCCCCAAATATTATGAGGTTTCCTACACCTGCCAAGAAGTGACATTCTTTCCTCACCTACTAAGGCTGCTGACAGCTGTTAAGCAAGGGATCTGGCCAGCATTTCCCAGGGGCTTTATGGGCTCTACAAATTCAAACTTAGTTTCTTAAAGTTGTCTGGTCCTAATTCATCTCTGCATGTCTCTCAAATATGAATCCCAGTCACAGCCTTGGCAAAGTAACCAATGTTTCCAGTGTTGTCCTGTTACAAGGAGAACAGATTCTTATTGAACACCTACAAATATCTACAATTGCCATGAAAGAAAAGAATTACAAAGAGTTTCTGAACTCTTGAGGTTCAGAGAAGTTAAATATTTCAATTTGTTCAGGAAGCAACATTTCACCATGTGTCTGTAAGTCATAGATACCTTAAGAGAAAGTTTCCTTAAATATGGAAGAGCCAGCATTAGAAAGGCAGCAATGTTTCTTTTTCTTAAGATTTATTTATTTATGAGAGAGAGAGAGAGAGAGAGAGAGGCAGAGACACAGTCAGAGGAAG
The DNA here is from genome assembly GCF_053574225.1 of Canis aureus. Lineage (NCBI taxonomy): Eukaryota > Metazoa > Chordata > Mammalia > Carnivora > Canidae > Canis > Canis aureus. Next base: position 26,324,788 of record NC_135635.1, read on the forward strand.
AAGCAGGCTCCATGCAGGGAGCTCAACGTGGGACTTGATCCCGGGTCTCCAGGATCACGCCCTGGACTGAAGGCGGCGCTAAAACGCTAAGCCACCGGGGAGCCCTCAAACAAGATTCATAAAAAGTATAATCATATAAAAATAGTGAAAGGTATTATAAGGGAAAGGGGGGGAACTGAATGGGAAAAATTAGAGAGGGAGACAAACCATGAGAGGCTCTTAACTCTGGGAAATGAACAAAGGGTTGTGGAAGGGGAGGTAGGCGGGGGGATGGGGTAACTGGGTGACAGGCACTGAGGAGGGCACTTGATGCGATGAACACTGGGTGTTACACTATATGTTGGCAAATTGAAGTTCAATAAAAGCAAATTAAAAATAAAATAAAATGCAGAAGAATGAAACTAGACCACTCTCTTACACCATACACAAAGATAAACTCAAAATGGATGAAAGATCTAAATGTGAGACAAGATTCCATCAAATCCTAGAGGAGAACACAGGCAACACCCTTTTTGAACTCGGCCACAGTAACTTCTTGCAAGATACATCCACGACGGCAAGAGAAACAAAAGCAAAAATGAACTATTGAGACTTCATCAAGATAAGAAGCTTTTGCACAGCAAAGGATACAGTCAACAAAACTAAAAGACAACCTACAGAATGGGAGACGAGATTTGCAAATGACATATCAGATAAAAGGCTAGTTTCCAAGATCTATAAAGAACTTCTTAAACTCAACACCAAAGAAACAAACAATCCAATCATGAAATGGGAAAAAGACATGAACAGAAATCTCACAGAGGAAGACATAGACATGGCCAGCAAGCACATGAGAAAATGCTCTGCATCACTTGCCATCAGGGAAATACAAATCGAAACCACAATGAGATACCACCTCACACCAGTGACAATGGGGAAAATTAACAAGGCAGGAAACCACAAATGTTGGAGAGGATGCGGAGAAAAGGGAACCCTCTTACACTGTTGGTGGGAATGTGAACTGGTGCAGCCACTCTGGAAAACTGTGTGGAGGCTCCTCAAAGAGTTAAAAATAGACCTGCCCTACGACCCAGCAATTGCACTGTTGGGGATTTACCCCAAAGATACAGATGCAGTGAAACGCCGGGACACCTGCACCCCGATGTTTCTAGCAGCAATGTCCACAATAGCCAAACTGTGGAAGGAGCCTCAGTGTCCATCGCAAGATGAATGGATAAAGAAGATGTGGTCTGTGTATACAATGGAATATTACTCAGCTATTATAAATGACAAATACCCACCATTTGCTTCAACGTGGATGGAACTGGAGGGTATTATGCTGAGTGAAATGAGTCAATCAGAGAAGGACAAACATTATATGTTCTCATTCATTTGGGGAATATAAATAATAGTGAAAGGGAATACAAGGGAAGGGAGAAGAAATGGGTAGGAAATATCAGAAAGGGAGACAGAACATAAAGACTCCTAATTCTGGGAAACGAAGTAGGGGTGGTGGAAGCGGAGGAGGGCGGGGGGTGGGGGTGAATGAGTGACAGGCACTGAGGGGGGCACTTGACGGGATGAGCACTGGGTGTTATTCTGTATGTTGGTAAATTGAACACCAATAAAAAATAAATTTATTATTAAAAAATAAAATAAGTTTTAGCTAAAAATTAAAAATAAAAACTATAATCATCTCCCTCCATTCATTCAGCCCCAGTGTAACTAATTCTTATTTCTCTTTGAATGCAGGTTTCCCATTAGGTCCAGAAATTTTTACCCAGTTTAGTTTTGTTTCTGTTTTTGTTTTTGTTTTTTTGTTTTTTTGTTTGTTTTTGCTTTTAAAGAAAAGGACCCTGCATTTATCAAAAATCCTTTCAGCGACTCTCCCTGAAAAGGAAACTCATTTTGCAAGGGCATTAATATAATAAATGTTAATAATAGAAAACTCAAAAGTGGACATGGTTCAAGATCTGGTGAAAGTTCATGATAATGCAGTTGTCAAAGAAATCTGGTTATGTCTGTGACACACAACTTTTCATCATTAGAATGTCAAGTGGTGACCTTATACCAGGACATATTAACACTTCAGGAATTTCCTCTTTTTCTAGAACAGTTATAGTCTGTACTCATACAGTAAGCCTCCCATGTAATTTAGCATACCAAATACACAAGTCTAATTTGCCAAAAAGATTTCATTTACAATTCAAATTTTGGGGAGTTTGTTCAAAACCTCAGAAAACTCTGAAGCACACACTTAAATAGGATTACAAATCAGTACAAAGCTTAATATTATCTATTTAGCCAAGCTGACAGTAAGAGATTCTACATAAGTATATGATTGTTAACAAAAATAAGCTCCTTTAATATTGAGAAGTTTTAATTCTCTGAAGTAACCAAAAACCTGCTAAAACATAGAAAACATAGTTTGTTTTGTTTTGCTTTCTGATTCTTTTCAGACCTTTTCAGCCTTTATTTAACATATGTCCTGATGAATTTTCTTTGGGAAAATAAGGAGTGTTTCCATCTTCCTAGGCAAAAGTTCAGACAACATACAAAAACAAAACCATGACTAAATGAGGCCCAGAGGACCTCTGTTGGCATTCCCTTTTCCCGAAAAGTTGAGGCCTTTACCAACTGAACCAAATGCCTTTCTAATTTCTGGTTCCTCCCCCAAAGTCAGAGTTCCACTGACGGAACCAGAGGGCTCCCTGACAAGCTGAAAGAGCCAAACCCCAAACCCCTATCTGGAGGCAACTCAATGGGAAGAAGAGACCAGGAGGGCCATTTCATGGTCATCTTTCCTCTGAGCTTGACATACATGGCAATGTTGTGTCACAGTAAAAATAATATCTTTCTTAGTCATAGATTCCTGCCTTCCACTTACTCAAATTTGGCCAACTGAAATAGAGAGGGAACACTCATTATACACAAATTTAATACAACACAACACAACCTTCACTTTCTGCACACACACCAAAACAGATCTGTTCCAAATTCCAAATAAGTGAACATTATTCGAGTCCCTTATAGTTTCTCCCAAAACTGTGCCTTTCTAATGGAAATGCATGGACAAGGAAACAGAAGATGATGCATCAGGAATGAACAACTTGCATTGGTATGAACTCCTCGGGATGTATCTTGTCGAGAAGCTGCTCAGCTTCCCCAAATACCCCGTTCCTTACCACTACAACCAAAAAGTGAAATCGGCAGCTGGCATGAAGAGGGTATTAGCAGGGACTTTCTCTCAGACAAGAATAGTCTGGGCAGCTGCCATGTAGATCCCTCAGATTCCCTCCCAGAGACCAACTAACCTGGAGCAGCTAACCTCCAGGGGCATTGGCTCCTGGCTGGCTTGCCAAAATTTGCTGCTGAAGCCAAGTTGAGCTGCCTATTGCCCCAAAAGCTAATGCTCAAGAGATGGGCTTTGATTGGAATGTAATATGAGCTCTACTCAGGGGCTCAGCCACCTGGGGAGAGGCTGGACTCTTGTCCAAAGTCCAACTCCCAGATTTCTGCCTAGCCCTGGGGTTCTTAGTTTGGAGTGGTTAAGCAGTAAAGAAGTCCAGTGGTTCCTAACATTTCTTGATTACATGAAGACTGATGATACCAGCTAGATATATTATCTCAGTGCTGGGCAGTTGTGCAAGGAGATCTGGTTCCTTGGTGCACAGGATTGGGGGATATTGTACAACAGCCTTTGGATTCTTTTTCATGATGTGTAGAAGAGCTCTGTTCTGTTCTTTTCTAGGAAAGGATGCATGATCTACAGGGATACAAAAAAAGGTTAATCACGGGGGCTCAGAGTGCAGGCTAAAGCTTAAAGATTAGGAGGTCAATGTTCCTTGGAATGGATCCTTTTGGGGTGATTAAGCCCTTCAGGCTCTTCTGATGTGTGGGCTCAGCACTCCCTTGGGAAGATTTGGGAAGATTTGGGCCATCTGCATTAAAGGTTATTAGGGGAAACTGACAGTTCAAAGGGTCAAGAGTCATGGTGGACATAGGTGGGGAGAGCCACGTTTCGGGAAAGGGAGTTCTATGTTGGGACCACATCAGAGATTTCCTTAGGTGGGCACCTGAGGGTGTTAGGCTGAAGGAGATGGAGTTCCCATTCAAGAGACAGGAGGACTGGAAGTGTGTTGGAGAGACACTCAGCACAGGGGCTAAAGGATGAAATCGGGTCACTTTCCATGAGTGGACACATTACTGATGGAAGTTTTACCTGTCCTTTAATCATCACAGAATTATTAGGAAAATTTTAGTAATCCCATTTTACAGGTGATGAAACGGAGGCTCAGAGAGGTTCTAGCCAGTGCCAAAGGTAACACAGCATATGAAGAGGCAAATTCAGGAATGTGAACTCTGGTCCTTGGCTCCTGAGCTCTTGCTCTTTCCACCACACCATTGGGCAGAAAAGCCTTATTCTTTTATGTGCCTGCCTCAGCTGCAGGCCTGGGGGTGGGGTGCAGTTGTGGGGGCTGGCAGATAGGTGCTTAAAAGTGTCTATTATATGAAGGATGCATTCACTCTATAGATCGCACTTCCACAGTGTGGACCACAGTCCTCGAGACTCTGGTGGCAGGAAGGGGGATACAGCAGAGGAGCTCCAGTGTGGGCCTGGAAACTGGAAATAGGTGTCCTGTGGGTTTCCCTGCTTTCCCCTGGACATTCTAGACCTCTAGACTCTAGAGGACTGGGTTCCGGGGCCTTCGAAGGAAGGAAGAGAGTGGTGTGTATATGTGCACAGGCGTGTTTCATGGGTGTATGAGAATGTGTAAGTCTGGGTGTACAGGCCTGTCTGTAACTGTATGAGCTTTGACATGTGTATTTCTGTTACATATAAGTGAGAATGTTTTGACATATATTTTTGTATACATATCTATTTTGAGGGCATGCATTTGTATGTATGTATGAGTGTGAGAAACTGTGTGTATGGAAATGCATGGGTGTAGGGGTGTGAGTCCTGGGGGTGGAGGATGGGAGCCTGAGCAGGGGGTGCCTCTGCCCTGCCAGGCACAGGGGGAGGGCATTAGGGTCCCGGGTCTGAGGCTGGGTGCAGACTGGGGCCTGAGGCCTGCACTCAGGGCTGCATGGGAAGAGCTCAGAGGCCCTGCTCTGATCAGGGAGGGCCATAAAGCGGGCGTAAGGGCAGAAGGGAGGCCAGACAGTGGGGGTCCAGGCCGGATCTCTCCCTGCCCCCACCCCCAGGATCTGGAAATGAGGGCACCAGGATGCAGATCCGCTCTAGCTACCCCCATTCTGCCTGAGGACCTTAGGGTCCCCAGAAGTCTTTGTGTGCCACCTTCCGAGGCTGAGATGACCTGAATCAGAGTGGAAACATCTGTCTCAAGTCAGTCCTACCCAGACAGGTCCAGAATAAGTCTTTGTCCCCTCGAGGCATCTGGTATGAATTCTTGCTGAATATCATATATGGTGGGCCATCAGACCCCTTGTTCTGGGAAGTTCTTACTGAGTCTAACTCAAATCCCCTTGTGGCACTTCCAGTCCTATCCACTGAAACTGAGTTTGTGAGGTTGGACCCACACCCCACCCTCCAGCATGGAATGGTTTCTTCTGGATAGGGACGTGGGTCAGAGTGTAGGGACCCTGAGAGGAGAGAATGTGGGGTAAAGCCTGGTGGGTCGCAGGGGGTCAGACCTTTCCTGGGCCGGAGGCCCTGATGAGCAGGGCAGATCCAGAGCAGGGAGCTCAGAGAACACCAGGAGCAACACTCCCACCTGCAGACAGGAGCCGAGGCCCCCGGGGTGGGAACACTCAGTGTCCCCTGCTCGGTGATGGCCGCCTCAGGCAAACAGGCCCGGACCCTGGTCCAGGAGTCCTTCATGTGCCCCGCTGGAGGCCCCTAGACTCTGTCCTCTTCTATTGGCTTTATGGGATGGGGAGAGGGGAGGAGTACTCCAGCTAGACTGGGGTACTCTCCCCCCTTCCTCCACCTCCAGTGACTCCTGCCCAGCCTTCGCAGCTGGGCTTCAGGGCCTCCTGCCCACTGACACCTGTCCCTGGTCCTTCCCGCCCTCCCTCCACAGGCTCCCTGCATCTGGTCTCTTAGATCCCCCTGGCAGCCTCCTGCCCCCTCCTAGCCTTATAGCCTGTCCCCACTCTGAGCCATCCTCTCTCCTCCTCTCCTGCAGACCAGCCTCTCAGCTCCTTGCAAACTCGCCCCATCCTCTCCTCTGGGAAGCCTTGCGGGATTAATTCTTCTGGTTCTGGACCCCACACTGTTTCTATCTGAACCACTGCCAGGGTACCTGCAGGCCTGTCCTGTTCCTCTGTCTTCTCCTTCCTGGCTGTGTGCCTGGTCCCTGCTCCCCCTCTGTCCTCACCCCCTCTACATACAGCTGTGCCCCCATAGGCAGGGCTGGGTTTCCCCTCGACCCCCTCCAGGCACCAGGAGGACCAGGACTGCCCTGGACAATTGCCTGGGCCCCTCCCCATGTTCTGTGCTCAGGGAATAGCAGAGAAGATGGTGTCCAGCCTGGGCTCATCCCGAGGAGGGAGGGGGCAGTGTGGACCCTCCCCTGTCTCTTTCCTCTTTTATTGAGGTGTAGGCCTTCCCTGGCCCCATCCTCCTGTCCTTGTCTGCCTCTGACCCAGTGCACAGGCCTGTGGAGATGGAGGCCCCTGACCCCCTGGGATGCTGGCCTGGGGTGGGGAGCAGCAGGCAGGCCCACTGACATTTCTCAACCTGAGCCTCAGCTGCCCCTGGGCACCTGCTTCCTGGTTGGGGCTCTGCACACCAGTGCTCTCCCAGGCTCCTCTTCCAGGCTCCCTTCCTTCCTCCCCTCCCTCCTCATGCAGCCCACCTGTCCCCACTGCCTGGGCTCCTTCAGCCCACTCTGCCTCTCCTGAGAACCTTGGGGTTGGCCTGCTGCCTGGAGAGGAGGGTGAGTGGTGGTGATGCAGGTGGAGGGGAGGGGCCTGGCTCTGGGGAGGCATCACCCTAGCTTGAGGACTGTCTCTGTGTGGGTTGCTCCCTTGTGGCCTTCCCAAGAGCTGCAGGATGGGGGTCCCTGTGCTGAGATGGAGGGGGAGGATGTCCTCTGGGCCTGTTGGGGGAGGGGAGCAGGCCTCAGGGACCCTGGAGGCTTCCTCAGGGATCTTTCAATTCCTGGTTGACAGGGGAGTAGAGACCTGGGGGGGGGGGGGAGGCGGGAGAGCAAATCAGCATGGACTCATCTACAGGGGGACATTGAAACTCTGTAAGTGACCAAGGTCCTAGTCAAATTCTCCCTCCCCAAAAGAGCCCTAAAGGGAAACAATGTGAAACTACAGCAAGAGGAGCTGACATCTGACCTGAGAGGAACTTCCCAGGCAATCCTGAAGTGCATTTGGGCGCCACTGCTTCTGAAATGTGCACAGCTTTTGCAAAGCTCCCCAGTTTCCCAGTAGGTTGCCCCGCCTCCCCCAGATTTGGCCCAATGCTCAGCTCAGGGGGCCTATGCAGAGAAGCCCAGGGTCCTCCCCGTCCCTACTGCAGCCTGTGTGTGGCGATGGCCAAGATGCTACTGTGGGAAGTCCCTTCTCTGGTCTCCCTGCAGTCCTTCCTGTGCGCTGGGAATGGGGGGATCCGCCAACCAGCTAGAAGAACTGCAGGTGGGAAGGTGGCTAGAGTACAACAATCTGTGTGAGGAAGGTCCTGGGGGAGGGCTGTTGTGCCTCACTTTCTCCACCACCCCCCCTCCTCTTCCTTGCCCCATGGGCCCGGGGAGATGAAGGCGATGGCACAGATGGCTCAAAAACTGGGGAACAGTCTCTGCTTGGGCTTCAGGACTCACAGGTGCTGGGGAAATACAGCTGAGTCCCAGTCATGGCCCTTGTTCTCTGCTGTGGATGGGTCTCTAGGGGAGGGCAGATGGGGCGGGGTCAGAGTCCATCATCCTGAGGCCCTTTGAAGCCCCTTCTGTTCCTGGCACCCACATTCCAGTTCCTCAGGAGCCTTCAGGATGGTATCTCCTCCTCCACCCCCACCCCCAGTCCAGAGTGGACAAGGAGGCACATGGGGGGTGGGAGGAGGGTTTGGTCTGTTCAGGTTCCCCTGTGGGTTGAAAGTAGGAATAAGGTGTTTGAAAGGTTTGAAAGGCTGGTGTTTTCTCTGGTCTTCTTCTAGAAGGAAGGGGTCCTGGACTGGGGAAAGGCAGGGAGATCATGTGGAGGGTGCTGTGGGGAAGGGGTGGGGGGCCCTCCTATCTGCGCCCATTCAGCCCATCAGCTCAGGAGTTTGCACCTGTGCTCCCTGCCCCAAGTGTCTCCATTCCACTGAGGCAGTGCAGTCAGTGCAGCTGCCATCCCCTAGGGCAGCTCTTCAGCTCCAAGGAGAGGTGGGGGGAGGGAAGGACGAGCCAGGACCCGGGGTCACACTACACCAGAACCTTCCAGTGGAGGGTCAAGGGATCAGGACAGAGCTGCTCCTGCTCTGCTTTAGGATTTCTTCCCTGTCCCCCCCCCCCCCCGCCACCTTCTCTCTCTTCAGTGCTCATTTCCAAGGTGACCCAGCTACTGAGGTTAGAAGGGGACCTGTGACAGCAGGAAGGATCTGGAGCAGGAGCAGGTGGGTCAGAGATGGAGGGAGAAGGAGGGGCAGGGAGGGCTTGAGAGAGAGGATCCCTGGGAAGAGGGGGCTCAGCACCCTGGGTGTCCCCTCAGCTCCATGTGTCCAGGGCTGTGGTGGGAGGGACCGGATTAGAGCAGGGAGAGTGCTTCCCTGTGTGCAGCTTCCAGGAGCCCCTGGACACACAGGGCACAGAGCAAATGAGGGATGGAGAGAAGCTCCTCTGGCAGCTCAGGAGGGAGGAGCAGAGGGCAGGGCTGGGGGAGTCTGAGGAGCAGAGGGTGTGGGTGCCGAGGCCGGGTGTGCACAGCAGGCGTGTGCGGCCCGCGGGTCTGTGCTGCGGGGTTCACAGTCCTTGTGCCCAGTTCTGTGTGTGAGCAGGTATCACCCGGGGCAGGGGTGGCTGTGACATCAGGTTATCGAAGCCCAGGGCTGCGAGCTGCCTTCCCACTGGGCCTACAGGGTGTGCTTTGCTTTTAGGAGCAGCTGTGGGCGCCCAGGGAAGACCCCTGGGTTGGGAATGGAGCCCGCGTGGGCTCCAGGGCTGGCTCTAGTGACCAGCGGGGCCCCTGGAGGCATCACCTCTGGGAGCTGCGCTGCCACCTGCTGTCCAAGCATAAAGGAAAAGCCAGGTGGCCCTTGTGTGCCAGCAGCCCCAGGGCTGGGGCCAGGAAGGGAAGGGGCTGCCGCGGGGGTCAGGGACGCCGGTGGGGAGGGCGGCAGGAGGGCTTCCCTGAACTCGGAACTGCCTGGGTTCTCGCTGGAGCCCCGACTCCCCAGGCTGGGCGGCCCCCCCTCTCTCAGCGCCCAGGGCCCAGGGCGGGCTGTGCGGGGAGCGCCCTTCTCTGCCGCCCTCTGCTGGCCGCGGAGCGCGTCGCAGGCCGCTGCGGAGAAGGTGCCCCTCAAGTCCCCAGGGCCGGGTCCCTCCCCCCTGGTGGAAATTGCATTTATGAGGAGAAGCAAACTTGACTGTTCCCCTGCATCTCCCGGATCCCGGCCTGGCCCCTGCTTCCCAGGGGCAGTCAGGAGCTCCTTAAGGCTGAGAAAGTCTTCCTGAGATTTCAACCCCTTTGTCATTGCCTAAGTTTTCATTTCTTCCTATTGGGAATGTGCTGTGAGGACAAAGGGCTGAGATCAAGATATTGAGGAATGAGACCAATTTCTGCTCGTCCTTGGGGTCCATCTAGAATTTCACCTTAAGAAGGTCATTGAAGGGTTGCAAGGAATGATGGCAGAGGTAGTGACATTCCTGGAGAACATGGGTCTGGAGCCGACCAGGCATGATGAGTCTGGGCTTCTGTGCATTTGCCCCTGAGCTCAGTCCATCAGCCTCAGCAGGGAGATGGATGGGCAGGAGCCAAGAGGCAGGAGACAGGGATGCTGGAGGAGATGGCAGATGGACAGATGCTGACAGGTCTCCTTATCTCTAGCTCTGGAAGCCCCTCCCCCACCAGGCTGCCCTGGGCCCTCCCCTCTAGTGCTGTCTTTGGACCTTTCTTTGGGAGACACCAAGGAGGCCAATTTGCATTGGGTGTGCAGGAGGGAGAGGAGGGAAGGGAACCCAGATAAATGAGGGAGGAGGAAGTTTTGGGATGCCTGGGATTTGAGCTGGGGTCCCCTGATCCCTGGGGCATGGCAGGCTTGGCAGGGACACTGTGCTGGGCACACATACTGAGGTGCTGGGGGTGAGGGATTGGGGGTGGGATGGGAAGGGATATTAAAAAGGATTGAGTTCCACTGATTTGGGGCTTATTGTGGGAGACCTGGTGCAATAGGAGCCAAAGACTTTATGAAGAGCTTCCTATGTACACAGAGGGGTTACAGGTGCCATGCTGGGATAAAAGAGGGACACACATATTTCTGTTCCCATTTCCTTATTTGGAGACCTCACACATCTCCTTGGTTTCTCCAGGTGTGACTATCTGTGGTGCAAGGAGCTGCTGGGTTGTTCCTGCCCAGGGTGCAGAGCCAGAGCTCCCAGGTTTTCTGTTCTGCACACCCTGGTACTCCTCTGCCAAAGCACTTCCAGTGGTGTCTTGCCTCTCCTCACGTCTCTAATATGCTCCAGATATATAGATACCTGGTCAAGGGGAGCTGAAATGCCCTCCCAGTATTTCCTGTGGATCTCAGTGGATGGACTGGGAAAGGTCAGATCAAACCTTAAGGTGGGAGGAGAACTGCATTCGGAGTCGTGGAGAATGTTCTGAGAGGAGCAGGATGTTGCAGTAGGATTCCAACCTGCATCCTAATCCACCGGCCATCTACCTGCCACACAAATGGCTTCCAGGCACAGTTCCTCTGTGCTCTATGTGCCAGCCCACCCCTGCATGTAGGGGGCAGTTGAGGGGGAGCAGGCCGAGAAGGAGGATATGGCTATAGGGACAGGGACAGAAAGGACCAGGATATTCATGCCCAGACCAACAGATGAGACCAATACGACGGAGCTGGTCCCAGGACCTGGTGGGTCCTATAGACCCATACACAGAATCACCAGAGACAGACAGTGGACTGTGGGACAGAGACACAAGGGGATAGAGCCAGACACAGGAGAAAGGAAAGAGAAGAGCCTCCATGGACCAGAGCAGAAGATCATGACAGACACAGAAATACCCCGAGGCCAGAGATAACAGAGACAGACATGGACTCAGAGACAGGAGAGGGACCTAGGCTCAGGGGGTGGGAAAGCCATGGACCCAGAGCCAAAGGCAGATCCCTGGACAGGGGGGACAGGGTGATGAGACTCCAGAGAAGGGCCCACAGGGAGGGAGGGAGAGGGAGACAGAGGAAGGCAAGGAGGAGGTGGGGGCAGGGGAGAGGCAGGGAGAAGGGGCAGGAAGAGGCAGCAGAGGGTGGGGTGCAGGCTCTGAGCCAAGGGCTCTGCTGGCCTCCCAGGTCCTGGGGCTGTGGTGGGAGGAGGGGCTTGTGTGTGTGTGTGGTGTGTGTGTGGGGCAGGACCCCAGCAGGCAGGAGCTCTAGTCACAATGCCAGAGTCCTGTGGTGCTGAAGGGACCCCTGCACCCCCTCCCTCTGCAGCCCCTGCTCTGAGGTGGAGGAGGCAGGAGAACACCAGATGCAAGTCAGAGACAGTCTGAGCTGGGAAAGAAGTGACAGGGCCACCTCCCCCACACCCTGAGATCAGAGGGAGAGGACCTGAGAGTGGGGAAGGGACAGAGGACTGAAGGGGACAGGGCTGGAGCAGGACACCTGTGGGAGGCAAGGGTTCAAGAGATGCAGGGGGGCTGGGGGAGTCAGGGCTGTGGGGAAGCAGGTCAGGGGCAGGGGGAGGCCAGCAGGGCTCCTGTGTCCCCAGAGACCTGGGCTGGGTGGACACAACCCTGTGCTGAGGTGGGGAGGCCGGCAGGGCTGCTTCTAGGCTGACCCTGTCCCTCTGCCCTGTTTTCCGTACAGTGAGCCTGTCCCCTGCCTGCCGCCTGCTTCCCAGTGGCGGTGTCACCTGTCCCTGCAGGACCCTGGCTCCTGCGGCCTCCTCTGTGGGGATGGCCCTCACAGCCTGCCTGGCCGCCCTGAGCATCCTCACCAGGGGCCCCGTGTGTCCTCTGGGGCGGATCTCAGTGTTGAGGATCCCCTAGTGCTCTCTGAGGCTGGGGGAGAAGGGAGGACCCAGCCGGGGGCAGGATTTCCAGTGAAAAACCAGGTGGATGTGGGAGACACAGTGGAGGATGTGCCTCCTCCCACATGGCTCTGAGAGGTCATTGTGAGGGAGAAGCTCGCAGCATGTGACAGAGGGGACATTCCTGGTGGCTGCTGGAGCCCCAGTCACCTCTCTCTCTTGCTTCTGAAGCAGGAAGAGCAAACCCTCACCAGGCAGGAGACAGCTGGGCTGGCCTGGGGTAAACAGCTGGATTGGGGACCCGGCATGAAGGGGACAGATGTTCACAGTCAGGCAGGGTGTCCGAGGTTGCTAGGGTTGGGAGTGAGGCCCACGGAGGGAGCCCTGGGATGTGCCGGACCGTGATGCGCACGTGCACAGGTGTCTGCAGAGGTGTGTGCCCCAGTTAGCGTGTCTTCTGAGCGTTGGTGTACGTGTGTTTATGTTGGGGGGAGACATAATCAGGTGACATCGTGTTAAGAAGCTTTGTGTCCCAGATTCCCTGTCTTTCCCTGTGTGTGTTGATGGCATGTTGGTCTGTCTGAGCAACGTCTGTTCCTTTGTGGGACTCCTTGTGGTCACCTGCGAATGGGTCTCAGTTGCATTTTGTGTTTTATTTGTGATGGAGGAAAGCATGTGTGCAGGTGTGCAAGGGTCTGTGTGTGTGCACATGTGTCCGCAGGGGGAGAACAGTCTGCAGAGCCCTGGCTGCCCCCGCATCACCTCCTGCTCTCCCTCCACTGGGTAGATCTGCCCCCGCTGAGGGCCTGACAAGGGGGCAAACAGCACAGTGGCAAAGTGCTCTGCCCACAGAGACCAGCACCGGGTAAACCTGTGCAGACGCTCCCTGCAGGGGAGGAACCCGGACATAGGCCTCAGGGCCCCAGACCCACACCCAGTCCTGCAGGCACAGGCTGTTCACCAGAGCAGGTGCACTCACTCATACACACACACACACACACTCTCAGGCACCCACAGGCCTGCCCCACACAGAAGGACACACACTGGTCATGACCCCCTCTCCCCACCCCTCCTCTGAGCTCTGTGGCCCTGCCTTCCATCACCTCCAAATGCCGGTCAGGGTTTGGGCAGATGGGGCTGTGGGTGCTAACTGGGACATGGGAGCCGATCATCAGACACTTGCTCTTTATGCCTTCATAAGTTGTGTGTGTGTGTGTGCCCCCCAACTCCTTTCCCTGTCCTGCCACCCTACCCTCTCTCTGGGGCTGACTCTACCTCCCCATCTGAGCACTGCCCCTGCCCCTGGGTCCCTCCATGTACCTGAGTCCCATGTCTCCTCCGCAGTCTCTCTCCCTGCCCCCTGCTTCCATCCTTCCCCTGGACTTTATCATTCCTCCCCATGCCTGTCCCGCCCTGGCACCCTAGACGCTGCAACCTGGTTCCTCCCTGATACCACCCTTCTGTTCTGTCTACACCCTCCCAGGCTCTGACCTCTGCTGCTGCCACCCACCTCGTAGGCTCCTCTCTGATATCGCTGTGTTTCTGCCCTGGTTCTGTCTTCCACTGTCCCTTCTTTGCTGGGGTGCAGGTATGCTCCCTGGGCATTTCTCCTGCCCCTTCCATGAGGGCTCTCCAGCTCCCCCAGAGTTCCAGAGTGGCCTGTCCTCTCCCCCTCCTCCCCATTCTGAAGCTGCAGGCATGGCCTGGCTCTGAGAGGACTTCCCTGGTGGTGGGTGGAGGTGGGGAAGCAGGAGGTCTGGGGCTGAGTTTGAATCCCCGCACTGTTCCTCTCCAGGTAGCCTCCTCATCTGGACTTACTCACCTGGAACAGGTGTGGAATACCTGTCAGGGCTGCAGGAAATTTCTCCAGGGGCTGTAGGGTCTGTAGTGAGCATCAGCGCTGTGGTGGGCATGCCACAGGCCAGCACACAGTGTGCGCTCAGTAAACGTGAGCTCTTAGTATCCGCCCTTCCTCACTCTGCTCCCCGGGCCCTTAGCCTGGAGGCAAAACATGTTTAGAAGAGAGAAGAGTGAGAATAAGACCATGTAAGCCCAAACTGATGGCCTCTCAGGAAATTCATGGAGTTCAGCCTAACAAAATCTCTAAGGTCTGATCACAGGAATTGCCCTTGAGTGTGGACCAGAAGGGAGGATGGGGTTTGGATTGAACCACAGGACACAGGAAACCATGGGAATGAGCATGTCACATGCAGGGAGGAAGGAGTCATGCCCCCAGTCCACCCTGTATCCATCCTGTGGTGGCCACACTGGCCCCCTGTCCCTGCGCTCATGGGCCTGTGTGTGCTGGGAGCTGCCCTGGTCTGGGGTCCAGCTTCCCCAGTCCTCTCCCCTCCACACAGGACCTGGACTCCTGGAGCCTCAGACCCACATCCTCCCTCCCCTCCCTGCATGGCAGGTGCAGACACATGCACACACACGCACACAGGCACACAGAGGTGCCCTGGGATTTCTAAAGGAAAGTACTACCCCCTGGAGATGGGTTCCCTCCAGCTGCTGCTGCCTTGACCCTGAACCTCACAGGGCAGGGGAGGCTCAGAATGCTGCCCCTGCTTGCCTCTCTGTCTCATCCCCCTCCTTTCTCCTGAGGAGCAGAAACAGTGAGTCCCACACTCCTCCCTCTCTGTGTGCTGGGCACCCAGGGGAGACCCAAGGGAGGATCAGGGGCCCTGCCCTGGGGGAGCTCCCTGCCAGCTGGGAAGAGGAGGCTGACAGCCAGGGCAGAGAGGCACAGGGCTCAGCAAGTGTGTGTGTGAGCAGAGTGGGTCAAGGGCAAGTGGACCAGGACCCATGACTCAGATGATGGGAGCCTGGCAATGAGCAAAGGAGGGAAGATGGAGGAAGATAGCGAAGTCTAGAAAGTGTCCAAGGAGACAAGGAGGATGATGCTCAGTTAGTAGCAAGGGGCAGGAACATGGAGAAGAGAGGGTCAGAGAAGTCAGAGCTCCCCAGAAGTGCATGATCTTGGGGGAGGGGGAGTGAGCCTGGGAGACACTTGAGGAGGGACTGTGTGTATGTGTGTGTGTGTGTGTGGCAGGACCTCAGCAGGCCAGAGCTCTAGTCACAATGCCAGAGTCCTGTGGTGCTGAAGGTGCCCCTGTCCCCCTCCCTCTGCAGCCCCTGCTCTGAGCAGAGGGGGGCAGGGAGAGACACCAGATGCAAGTCAGAGACAGTCTGAGCTGGAAAAGAAGTGGCAGCGCCACCTCCCCCACACCCTGAGATCAGTGGGAGAGGACCTGAGAGTGGGGAAGGGACAGAGGACTGAGGGGGACAGTGCTGGAGCAGGACACCTGTGGGAGGCAGGGGTTCAAGAGACGCAGGGGGGCTGGGGGAGTCAGGGCTGTGGTGAAGCAGGTCAGGGGCAGGGGGGAGGCCAGCAGGGCTCCTGTGTCCCCAGAGACCTGGGCTGGCTGGACACAACCCTGTGCTGAGGTGGGGAGGCCGGCAGGGCTGCTTCTAGGCTGACCCTGTCCCTCTGCCCTGTTTTCCGTACAGTGAGCCTGTCCCCTGCCTGCCGCCTGCTTCCCAGTGGCAGTGTCACCTGTCCCTGCAGGAGCCTGGCTCCTGCGGCCTCCTCTGTGGGGATGGCCCTCACAGCATGCAGGGCCGCCCTGAGCGTCCTCACCAGGGGCCTGTGTGTCCTCCGGGGCGGATCTCAGTGTTGAGGATCGCCTAGTGCTCTCCGAGGCTGGGGGAGAAGGGAGGACCCAGCCAGGGGCAGGATTTCCAGTGAAAAACCAGGTGGATGTGGGAGACACAGTGGAGGATGTGCCTCCTCCCACATGGCTCTGAGAGGTCATTGTGAGGGAGAAGCTCGCAGCATGTGACAGAGGGGACATTCCTGGTGGCTGCTGGAGCCCCAGTCACCTCTCTTGCTTCTGAAACAGGAAGAGCAAACCCTCACCAGGCAGGAGACAGCTGGGCTGGCCTGGGGTAAACAGCTGGATTGGGGACCCAGCATGAAGGGGACAGGGTGGGGGGGGGCAGATGTTCACAGCCAGGCAGGGTGTCCGAGGTGGCTAGGGTTGGGAGTGAGGCCCACGGAGGGAGCCCTGGGATGTGCCGGGCCGTGATGCGCACGTGCACAGGTGTCTGCAGAGGTGTGTGCCCCAGTTAGCGTGTCTTCTGAGCGTTGGTGTACGTGTGTTTATGTTGGGGGGAGACTTATTCAGGTGACATCGTGTTAAGAAGCTTTGTGTCCCAGATTCCCTGTCTTTCCCTGTGTGTGTTGATGGCATGTTGGTCTGTCTGAGCAAGGTCTGTTCCTTTGTGGGACTCCTTGTGGTCACCTGCGAATGGGTCTCAGTTGCATTTTGTGTTTTATTTGTGGTGGAGGAAAGCATGTGTGCAGGTGTGCAAGGGTCTGTGTGTGTGCACACATGTGTCCGCAGGGGGAGAACAGTCTGCAGAGCCCTGGCTGCCCCCGCATCACCTCCTGCTCTCCCTCCACTGGGTAGATCTGCCCCTGCTGAGGGCCTGACAAGGGGGCAAACAGCACAGTGGCAAAGTGCTCTGCCCACAGAGACCAGCACCGGGTAAACCTGTGCAGACGCTCCCTGCAGGGGAGGAACCCGGACATAGGCCTCAGGGCCCCAGACCCACACCCAGTCCTGCAGGCACAGGCTGTTCACCAGAGCAGGTGCACTCACTCATACACACACACACACACACACTCTCAGGCACCCACAGGCCTGCCCCACACAGAAGGACACACACTGGTCATGACCCCCTCTCCCCACCCCTCCTCTGAGCTCTGTGGCCCTGCCTTCCATCACCTCCAAATGCCGGTCAGGGTTTGGGCAGATGGGGCTGTGGGTGCTAACTGGGACATGGGAGCCGATCATCAGACACTTGCTCTTTATGCCTTCATAAGTTGTGTGTGTGTGTGTGCCCCCCAACTCCTTTCCCTGTCCTGCCACCCTACCCTCTCTCTGGGGCTGACTCTACCTCCCCATCTGAGCACTGCCCCTGCCCCTGGGTCCCTCCATGTACCTGAGTCCCATGTCTCCTCCGCAGTCTCTCTCCCTGCCCCCTGCTTCCATCCTTCCCCTGGACTTTATCATTCCTCCCCATGCCTGTCCCGCCCTGGCACCCTAGACGCTGCAACCTGGTTCCTCCCTGATACCACCCTTCTGTTCTGTCTACACCCTCCCAGGCTCTGACCTCTGCTGCTGCCACCCACC
Organism: Canis aureus; assembly: GCF_053574225.1. Classification (NCBI taxonomy): domain Eukaryota; kingdom Metazoa; phylum Chordata; class Mammalia; order Carnivora; family Canidae; genus Canis; species Canis aureus. The sequence goes on from NC_135635.1 coordinate 26,342,108, forward strand.
TCGTAGGCTCCTCTCTGATATCGCTGTGTTTCTGCCCTGGTTCTGTCTTCCACTGTCCCTTCTTTGCTGGGGTGCAGGTATGCTCCCTGGGCATTTCTCCTGCCCCTTCCATGAGGGCTCTCCAGCTCCCCCAGAGTTCCAGAGTGGCCTGTCCTCTCCCCCTCCTCCCCATTCTGAAGCTGCAGGCATGGCCTGGCTCTGAGAGGACTTCCCTGGTGGTGGGTGGAGGTGGGGAAGCAGGAGGTCTGGGGCTGAGTTTGAATCCCCGCACTGTTCCTCTCCAGGTAGCCTCCTCATCTGGACTTACTCACCTGGAACAGGTGTGGAATACCTGTCAGGGCTGCAGGAAATTTCTCCAGGGGCTGTAGGGTCTGTAGTGAGCATCAGCGCTGTGGTGGGCATGCCACAGGCCAGCACACAGTGTGCGCTCAGTAAACGTGAGCTCTTAGTATCCGCCCTTCCTCACTCTGCTCCCCGGGCCCTTAGCCTGGAGGCAAAACATGTTTAGAAGAGAGAGGAGTGAGAATAAGACCATGTAAGCCCAAACTGATAGCCTCTCAGGAAATTCATGGGGTTCAGCCTAACAAAATCTCTAAGGTCTGATCACAGGAAATGCCCTTGAGTGTGGACCAGAAGGGAGGATGGGGTTTGGATTGAACCACAGGACACAGGAAACCATGGGAATGAGCATGTCACATGCAGGGAGGAAGGAGTCATGCCCCCAGTCCACCCTGTATCCATCCTGTGGTGGCCACACTGGCCCCCTGTCCCTGCGCTCATGGGCCTGTGTGTGCTGGGAGCTGCCCTGGTCTGGGGTCCAGCTTCCCCAGTCCTCTCCCCTCCACACAGGACCTGGACTCCTGGAGCCTCAGACCCACATCCTCCCTCCCCTCCCTGCATGGCAGGTGCAGACACATGCACACACACGCACACAGGCACACAGAGGTGCCCTGGGATTTCTAAAGGAAAGTACTACCCCCTGGAGATGGGTTCCCTCCAGCTGCTGCTGCCTTGACCCTGAACCTCACAGGGCAGGGGAGGCTCAGAATGCTGCCCCTGCTTGCCTCTCTGTCTCATCCCCCTCCTTTCTCCTGAGGAGCAGAAACAGTGAGTCCCACACTCCTCCCTCTCTGTGTGCTGGGCACCCAGGGGAGACCCAAGGGAGGATCAGGGGCCCTGCCCTGGGGGAGCTCCCTGCCAGCTGGGAAGAGGAGGCTGACAGCCAGGGCAGAGAAGCACAGGGCTCAGCAAGTGTGTGTGTGAGCAGAGTGGGTCAAGGGCAAGTGGACCAGGACCCATGACTCAGATGATGGGAGCCTGGCAATGAGCAAAGGAGGGAAGATGGAGGAAGATAGCGAAGTCTAGAAAGTGTCCAAGGAGACAAGGAGGATGATGCTCAGTTAGTAGCAAGGGGCAGGAACATGGAGAAGAGAGGGTCAGAGAAGTCAGAGCTCTGGGGAAGTGCATGGCCTTGGGGGAGGGGGAGTGAGCCTGGGAGACACTTGAGGAGGGAGTGTGTGTGTGTGGGGGGGGGGGGGGAGTGTGTGTGAGGGAGGCAGAGGGATGGAGGAGGATGGTGGTTTGCTGGATGCAGGGTCACTAGATAACATGTGCCTTGGCTGTAGCTCCACAGTGACCCTGGGCTGGGCGGGCAGGACGCTGGGAGCAAGGCTGACTCCCTGGGCTTGCTGGTCCTCCTGGGCTGTCAGGATGATGAACCTGGACCGCACTGGCTCGGGAGCCATGCCTGGGGGGACACAGTAGCTGGAACTGCACGGGGGCGGGGGAAGCAGCTCCTGGAGGTCAGGAGACCAAAAGAGGGAGAGGGAGACAGGGATGGGGTGGGGAGGGTCATGGGAAGCCTGAAGGCTTTGAGACCTTTCTCCGGGCTCTCCCCTTCACCGCCCCTTCCACGTACAGAATTCTTTGTTTGAAACTCAAAGACTTTCCATGAATGTTGAGGTTCAGCCTCTCACGTGCAGAGCTAAGCTATTCCTGCCCCACTTCCCAGCTGCGGCCTCAACCTGTCAAAACTCTCCTGGGCAGCACATGCTGAAAGGGCCCCAGAGGCAGGTCTGTTCCCCTCTGAGGAGTCCCTTGTCCCCTCCACACCTGGGCCCCAGGCCTGGCTGCTTCCCAGGGCAGAATCTGCAGGAGGGGGCTCCACATGAATTCATGGGAGTCTCTGCTCTGTCCTCTCCTGCTGTGACTTGAGAGGAGTTACTTACCCTCTCTGTGCCTTAGTTTCATTATCTATAAAATAGCAGCAGTAACACCTGCTTCTGTAGCTGGTTATAGAGGAGATAATGAGAGTCACGCAAAGGAACTGCTCAGTTTTAAAGACTCAGACACCTGAGAGCCTTAGGCACTTTACACCACCCTCATCCTCATCTTTGATGACATCTCAGTCTTCTCTGTAGACCTGCTGAGCCACCAGCCTCCTGTCTCCCAAGCCCTGTGCACCCCCAGCCTCTGATTCTGGCATCTTCTTCCCTCTGATCTTGCTTAGTATTCTACATCTCTGCTTCCATCCTCCTTTCCAGAGTGCCTCAGTACTGGAGGATCTGGCCATATTCTATGAATTCATATGCTTTTTTTTAATTTTTTCTCTTTAACTGGGGTTTCTTATGTATCTCTCTTCTCAGATGCCAGAGAACAGTGCCCTGTGCTCTCCTCCCTTGGGATGCTTTTCTTGCTCCTGGGTTGGGTTCACAGGTTGAGGCCAAGGAACCTCTCTGCACAGAGAGGTGCAGAGAGGTGGAGATCCACCAGGACAGGGAGGCCCTGGGGTCAGGACTGCAACCTGGGCATCTGCATGTGGGCAGATGAGGGAAGACCCTCCAGGCTGTGTCATGCTTCCTCAGAATGTTTGCCATGACTGGGGGAGGGAAATTGTCATCTCCCTTCTCGACCTAAGAGTTAGAGGGAAATTACTTTTCTAATGTTTAGAACGACTGTGTTTTGTTCCCTGACGTGGGCCATATCATTTGGAGGTCCATCCCACACCCAAAGAAAGAGCAGTCAAGTGAGGTCTTTCCTTTTTGCTTTGGATGGGATGAGTGTGTCTGCCTGTTGTTTCTCCGGTTCTAACATTTACCAAACATAGTCCTAATAACGTCCTTTCCAAAATGTCTTCTAATTTTTATTGCAAAAAAATTAAGTCCATTTTTCTAGCGGAGGCAGTTTCTACAGTCCAGGATCTGGTTCAATGATTTCATAAAGATATGTCCCTGGGGGATGAGGAGAGTCATGGGCAGAACTTGGAGAAGATGTGATTATCCACCTCCTGGCTTGAATTACCCAAAAGCCCAGAATGCTCTGGACTTTGTTACACTTCAAAGTGTTCATGGGACTGAGATTAAGCTCATAGCCTTTGCTCCCAGGTCTTTCTGCAGGACTTCTCTGGAAGGTTCCGTCTGCACCCTCCCTCCTGCTGCTACAGAGACTCCCTGGGCTCCAGCTGTAACCACACAGCTGGCCTCTGGGACCTTCACATGTGGCTGACAGAGCCGGGGGCGGGGAGAACAATTCTCCTTTAGGTTGCTTGAGTCAATGTTCTCAGGGTCTCCCCTGGCCCTGAGAGGACCTGGGGGAGCTGGTCTCTGCAGAGCCCTGAGAAAGCCTGGGTAAGAGGTGGGGGCAGCTTGCCATGCTGTCTTAGGTCCTCACATACTTGTCTGGGTGCTTCATCCCTGGTCCCTTATAACCTAGATTCAAGCAAGTAGACTGGACTCAAGGTCTCTAGTCTGTGTTTCAGTTTCTCCTTTTGTGGGCTGCATATGTGTATTTGTGGGGGCCCTTTAGTGAGGAGCTGCTTGAAGGCATGAATGGTGACAGCTCAGAAGGTGTCTACACTGCTGACCCCAAAATGATGGACAGTCACTAGTACGTTATTTTGTTCCCACCGTGTGTGGTGCCTCTTTAGCTCTCAATGCAGACACCTTCCCAGACCTTCAGATCTTCCCCCTTCCTCCATGGGATCCCTAACCAGGCTATCCCAGCACCTTCTCCAGAACTGGTTAGCATCCCTGCCTGCCTCAATTTCTCTTTCTCTTTGGCCCCCATGCCCCAGCACTGGGTGTGCTGCATGAACTCTGAGACATTAGGGCTGAGCTCAGACCTCCTTTGATGGCAGCATCTTCGGCAGGGGTGTAGGGGGGGAGGGCAGGGGAGGCCGTGTCCATATCCACATAGGGCCCCTGAGACCCCCAGGTGGGCACAGGAGGGAGCCTGGAGCAGCCTTGGCAGCAGCCTGGCCCTGTCAGCTCTCTGGGCCCATCCAGCAGCAGCAGCTCCTGAGAGGGGCCTGGGCTCAGCAGGAGCCAGGAGGGAGGGCACAGGCTCCTGGAGCCACTCTGCAGCCCCCTCCCTGGCCTGGCTCCCCCTCCTGCTGCACACCTGCCTCCTTCTCTCTCCCTGTCTGCTCCCAACGTCCTCCCTGCAGCCCTGGCTTCTTCCTTCCATCTTGGCCTCCTTCACCTTCACCTCTGTCAGCAGATATGTCTGTCTCAGGGCCTGTCTGTCTGACTCCAGATGTTCTGTGGTCTGAGGTTTCCCAGGACTGGGTCTGCCCTCAGCTTCTCCCTCTGGCTGACCCCTGCCTGTGTCCCTCCCTCAGGGTCTGGGGGTCTCTCTTCCCCTCACATCTGTGTGAGTCTCACCCTGGGAGCCTGTCAGTGTCTCCCCCTGCATGTCCTGCTGTCTGTCTCCTGTGCTGCCTCACCCATCCCTTGTCTCTCTCTGCCTTCCCTTCCAGGGCTTTCCCTGCTTCTCTCATCTCTGTGTCTCTCAGCCTTTCCCCCTGTCCCTCACTCACTCCCCTGCCTCCTCCCCTCTTCTCTTCCCTCCCTCAAGGTTCAGACAATTCCTGTGTCATAGCCTGGGTGGGCTGCATCTTCCAGGTCCCCCCATCTATCCTCCTACTCCGGGGAGACATATGATCCCATCTCTGCATCCTCTGCATTCCCCCAACCTAGGCCAGTTATTTTCCTTTCCAGGTTTTTAAAAATTCACTGTAGTGTGGACCACTTAAAAGGAGGATGTAACATGCAGGACACTTAGGAGAAGATGACATGGCCAGGGCCACCATCTCTCGTGGGGTATTGCATGTGAAGAAAAAGCCAGGGTGAATCTGGGGTGGAAGAGGGATGGGGGCACTGTGGCTGCTTCTCCCCACTCCAGGAAGCTCCTGTGTTCCCTGGATCCCCCCTTTCATTCTGCCACCCTAGGATTCCATCTCTGTCCTGTCTCTGGCCCTAGTGGCTCCTTAGTTTGCTCTCCTTGACTTGTTTTATTCTGACAGATTCTCGGGTAAGAGGATGTTTGGGACTTGAGTCCAAACATCCCACCTGCTGAAGGTGCTATGGTTGCCTTCCCTCCTTCTGCGCCTTCTCCAATCTACCTTTCTCCCTCTTGGGTTCCCCTCAGTCCTCTCCTCCCTTCCCCTAGAAAACTAAATGACCACTTCCCCAGGAAGGGACAGTAGACAGTAGGAGGGGGAAAGGTGGAAGGAGGGGGAGCAAGGACCATCCAGGAGAAGGCTCCAAGATCCCTGGAAGAGCAGGGCAGTGGGTCCAGAGAGGATCGGGGTGAGGGCAGGGGCCGCTTATGTCCTCTCCACCCCTGCCCAGTGTCCAGGGGACCTCAGCACAACTGGGGGGACATGTGTGTGTGGGGGGTCAAGTCTGAGAGGGAGGAAGGAGCAAGGAGCAGGAGAAACAAAGAGTGAAAACCTAGCAAACTCCCCTGAGAAATATCTCCTCCTCCTTTACTTCTGGAGGCTCCCTGGTGGTGGGAAGCAGTAAGGTGATGGTGGGAAGTGAGGGGAAGAGGAGAGGGTACCACGGAGTGTCCTCCAATTTCCACTCTCCCTGCCACCAGCATGGAGCTCAGCAGGGCTGGGAGGGGAGTAGCTGGGAGATCAGGGGGCACCTGGGAGAAGCACTCTACCCTGGCAGGGATCCCACAGCCCTGTGACGGTGTGCCAGTGCCCCTGCTGCCCCAGAGCAGACCTCACGGTACCTTTCCTGCAGAGCTCACAGACATGCTGAGGGACCTGGCGCTGCAACTTCATGTCATCAAAAATGTAAGCTGAGTTTCTCATCTTGCCACACACATGTTGCACCTTCTCTGCTATCCTACTATGTGCATCCACGGTCGACTTGCGTAGCAAAAGCTGCCACACCTGTCACATTTGAAGGGCCGTCTGTGGAGCGCACTGTGGAGCATGGTGAGATGAAGTGGCAGGAAAAGCTCTCCCACACTGGGAGCAGCTTAGGACTTGTGCACTGTGCCTTCCTCTCCTTGGCTTGCAGCGCCGCTGGCACGCTGGGCACTGGCCGGCTCCCTGTCTGAGTGCCAAGCCTGTCAGTTCCAGGGGGACATTGTGGAAGGTCTTGCCATTCGTGTCCTAGGTGTGCTTCTCCTAGATGTGCTTTTCTGAGGCAGTTGCGGTCACCTCCCATCTGCCACCATGGCCCCTTGGCAGCTCCAGCACCCCCACCCACATCTCCCCCTTGCCCCAGCTGCTGGGGACACTCAGGAGGCTCAGGGGCACTGCAGTGGGCAACTCCATAGCCCCCAGGGGCCTCGGCCAGCCTGGCTCCACTGTGGATGGCCTCTGCCTCCAGAGGCTATAACTGTTCTGGACTTCTTGGCACACCAGGCCCACCTATAGGTTGCCCTGCTCGTTGTCTTCTTCTCCCAGGCAGATGAGACCCAGGGCCACGTTGACCATTGAGGTTCTAACACAATGATTGTGGCCTGACTGCAGACATGGTGGCGGCAGAGACAGGGTCCTGGCCTAGGTAGCCAGCAGAAACACACGTGGAGGCTTCAAAGCCACTTTGTCCTTGGTGGAGGAGGCTGGGCTGAGGGCACAGTAGCAAGGGCAGCAGTGGTGATGGCAGACTCTTGGGTGCCAGCAGGAACTGAGAACAAGTCCACCTGGAGGGGCTGCACCTGGGGGCTGCGGTGTCGCTGGGGGCACTGGCAGATCCTGGAATGGACTCTGGGAGCAGACCTGGGAGACAAAGAAGGGGGATGGAGCTCAGTCGTTACCTGCAGGTGGCTCTGGGTGAGACCCCGTGGTGAGTGGAAGGAGATCATGAGGCAGCAGATCCCACTGAAATCCAGGCCAAGCACGGTTAGGTGGGGCCAGCAGCATGCAAGGGAACATGAGGAATATGGCCTCAGCCACAATGGGACCCTGGCAGGGCTCAGAGGGAGCCATGGGTAGGGAGCCCCCAGGGCCAAGGCTCCATGCCTCAACCCTGGCCTGCCAAGCTGGGCCAAGCCTAAAGCATAGCCCTATGGCCCCTAGGCTCCCTGTGTAAACCTGCTGTCCTCCAGGGAAGAAGGGGACCTGGACCAGTTCATTTCCTTACCTGGTAATTGTCTAGGGCCCTGGCCTGTCCCCCAGCCTCCCACCCTCTCCCCAGCAGGCAGTGAGTAACACAAGGAGAAGGGGAGGGGATTGTTCTGGGGACCAGATGCAGGATACACAGACCCTCCCCTGCACCTGCCCTTCTTTCCCTCAAGCAGAGGCACATTTGGGACAATCCCAGCTTGAAGCAGGAAGACCGCCTAGGACCCTGGGAACAGAAGCTGATCACACACCCAGCTGCCCCTCCCCTACTGTCCTGTCATCTCAGCCCTCCTGCCAATCCTGCCAGGCTCCTTTGCCTCTAGGAATCCTGGCTCTGTGGTCTAGGATGGGCCACTCACCCCCTCCCCAGCACAGTGCCTGGAACACAGGACCTGCCTCCTGGAGATATAGGGATCTGTAGGTTTCCTTAGGGGGAGTTCTTCCTGGGATCTGGGGCACTCTTTCTGCTCCCACTTCAATGCCCTGTGTTCATATAGTTAGTACAGATCCTGTCTCCTTAGGGACCTGCTGCCCTCCTTCTCTCCCCTCCCTCTACCTCCAGCCCAGGCTTTAAGGAACCTATTTGATGTTTTAGAGACATCTCAGCACTATCAAATTGAGGCAGTAGTGCCCCTTTTCCTTGAGACCCATGGCTTCTTGGATCTATCACCTGTGCATTCAGCCCTGGGTGCCTAGGTAGGTCCTACCTTCTCCATCTCTGACAAGTCTTGCTTCTGTTTGAAGACCAGTGTTCTGGGAAGGAGCGGCACTTTCCTTTGGTCACTGTTTCAGGGTCCTGGAAGACCTATGTTTTAAATGTCTACAGCAGGAAGATCTGTAGGCAGGGACTATATCTTTTTCTTACTTCTTCTAGCACAATGCTAAATGCACATTGAGTCAGAATATGGTATGAACACTGAGTGGACTGTTTCAGAACATTCCTTGTGGTGAAGTTGAAGCCTGCTCCCTTTTAATTCCTGAAACGATGGGAAATCAGGGTGAGGGGCCAGGATGGATGGAGATGGTGGATAAAACTGTGGGAGATGCTGGATGAGGCAGCCTGGGTATGAGAAGGTGTTTCTGTCCCTGTTTACAGGACTGCTGAGTGGGCTTTTCAGCTGGATCTGGGACTGGCCTCCATACACCACAGGGTGAACTCCACCAGGCTCTCCACACTCCCCTCTTGCCAGCCAGGACCTCCTCCATACCCAGGACCCTGAGAAGCTTGTTTCCTTCTAAATTCACACCTTGCTGCCAGCAAAGTCTCCAGCAAAGTCCCATTTAAGCCCTCAGTCCACCTTTTCACCCAGACAGAGGCCATCTGGTCTTCCATTGCCCACCGGCTGCTTTCCTCCAGGATTCTGCTTAATCTACTTCCTTTACCCTTCCTGGCCCTTCCCCTGGGCACTTCTGTGGAGTGCCCCAACCTTCTGAGGGCCCCACCTCTCTGAGGGCTCCACCTCCTAAAAGCCTCAACTCCCTGAGGGCACCCTGTGAGCTCCATTCCAAGTGCTGACTCTTCTTGGACAAGCTCCTGTTTATAGAGTTGGCAAGAAAACTGAGGCAGAGCCAGAGACGAAGCTTGGGCTTGGAGCACTGCTGGCTGTGGAAGACCTTGGTGTTTCAGCAGAAGGTATTCCAGAGCCCTAGAGGTAGACTTTGGATTGCAGGATGCAGACCAGAGGCCTGATAAGTTTGGGAAGAGCAGGTAGGTTTACTGGGGTCAGAGGCATTTGGAGGCCTACGCTCTGTTCTCCAGACCAGATGGGTTCTCAGCTCTGATGAGGAAATTTTGATGCTTCTCCAGCATCTCCCCACCTGTTTCCCCTGCCCTCCTTCCTACATGGTGCTCTCTGACATGGTGCACAGCTTGCTTTCTTCATCTTTGTCACTGCCAAAGGGCCCAGCACACAGTGTGCTTATACATGTTCCTTGAATGAATATCCTCTACCTGACTCTGCTGCCTCCTTCATGTTTTCCCTCACTCTCACACTGGAGATTTTGAAAGTCTCTGTATTACATTTTCTCTGTATTACATCAGTGTGGAGGACTTTGCAGAATAGCAGGCCTGGTTTGATAAGATGGTCCCCCATCACCAGGGAGGATTCGAAGGGCTTCTTCCTCCAGGCTCCAGGAGCTAGCTATCTATTTTTACAGCTGATGAAAGTATCTCCCTACTTTTCTTATCTAATTTAAAAAAATTATGGTGGGGATAGGATATAGGTCAGGTCAGTGTGTAGGAGGAAAGATTACCAAAGTTCCCTGGGGGGGTGGCTGTCTCATGGGTCTCCAAGAGGCAGTTTGCTTTTATCACAAAACATACTTGCAACTCTTTAGTTTTAAAGGGCCCTGCAGTCTTTTTTTTTTTTAAATAAATTTATTTTTTATTGGTGTTCAATTTACCAACATACGGGCCCTGCAGTCTTAACTGTCTCCCCCCTTCCAGACTCTGCCACATACACTCTGGGTAGCACCCCAACACCAAAAGCCCAGACAACACTCATCCATGCATAACACCTGTTTTCTTGATTATATGCGACAAATGTTGTTTTCTAGGTTGTCTTTATGCTGCCCTGTAGCAATTCTTGGGCTACTTGTCTCCATTGTCAATTGATATATGTTATGTTCTTCCAGCAGGCAGATTCACTCTAATTCAAGCAAAATCATGTGGAAAGACCAATTTCCTTCACCAAGTATATTCCAATTGATAAATATGATTTTTAGCTAGTATCTTGTTGAGAATTTTTGCATCCATGTTCATCAGGGATATTGGTCTGTAATTCTCCTTTTTGGTGGGGTCTTTGTCTGGTTTTGGAATTAAGGTGATGCTGGCCTCATAGAACAAATTTGGAAGTATTGAAGTATTCCATCTCTTTCTATCTTTCCAAACAGCTTTAGTAGAATAGGGATGGTTTCTTCTTTAAGTTTGATATAATTCCCCTGGGAAGCCATCTGGCCCTGGACTTTTGTATCTTGGGAGGTTTTTGATGACTGCTTCAATTTCCTCCCTGGTTATTGGCCTGTTCAGGTATTCTATTTCTTCCTGTTCCAGTTTTGGTAGTTTGTGGTTTTCCAGAAATGCATCCATTTCTTCTAGATTGCGTAATTTATTGGCGTATAGCTGCTCATAATAAGTTTTTAAAATCGTTTGTATTTCCTTGGTATTGGTGGTGATCTCTCCTTTCTCATTCATGATTTGACTTGTCTTTTCTCTCTTCTTTTTAATAAGGCTGGCTAATATATTCTCCCATTCTGTAGGTTGTCTTTGAGTTTTGTTGACTGTATCCTTTGCTGTGCAAAAGCTTCTTATCTTGATGAAGTCCCAATAGTTCATTTTTGCTTTTGTTTCTTTTGCCTTCGTGGATGTATCTTGCAAGAAGTTACTATGGCCGAGTTCAAAAAGGGTGTTGCCTGTGTTCTTCTCTAGGATTTTGATGGAATCTTGTCTCACATTTAGATCTTTCATCGATTTTGAGTTTATCTTTGTGTATGGTGAAAGAGAGTGGTCTAGTTTCATTCTTCTGCATGTGGATGTCCAATTTTCCCAGCACCATTTATTGAAGAGACTGTCTTTCTTCCAATGGATAGTCTTTCCTCCTTTATCGAATATTAGTTGCCCATAAAGTTCAGGGTCCACTTCTGGATTCTCTATTCTGTTCCACTGATCTATGTGTCTGTTTTTGTGCCAGTACCACACTGTCTTGATGACCACAGCTTTGTAGTACAACCTGAAATCTGGCATTGTGATGCCCCCAGATATGGTTTTCTTTTTTAAAATTCCCCTGGCTATTCGGGGTCTTTTCTGATTCCACACAAATCTTAAAATAATTTGTTCTAACTCTCTGAAGAAAGTCCACGGTATTTTGATAGGGATTGCATTAAACGTGTATATTGCCCTGGGTAACATTGACATTTTCACAATATTAATTCTGCCAATCCATGAGCATGGAATATTTTTCCATCTCTTTGTGTCCTCCTCAATTTCTTTCAGAAGTGTTCTATAGTTTTGAGGGTATAGATCCTTTACATCTTTGGTTAGGTTTATTCCTAGGTATCTTATGCTTTTGGGTGCAATTGTAAATGGGATGGACTCCTTAATTTCTCCTTCTTCAGTCTCATTGTTAGTGTATAGAAATGCCACTGACTTCTGGGCATTGATTTTGTATCCTGCCACGCTACCGAATTGCTGTATGAGTTCTAGCAATCTTGGGGTGGAGACTTTTGGGTTTTCTATGTAGAGTATCATGTCATCGGCGAAGAGGGAGAATTTGACTCCTTTTTGCCATTTTGAATGCCTTTTATGTCTTTTTGTTGTCTGATTGCTGAGGCTAGGACTTCCAATACTATGTTGAATAGCAGTGGTGAGAGTAGACATCCCTGTCTTGTTCCTGATCTTAGGGGAAAGGCTCCCAGTGCTTCCCCATTGAGAATGATATTTGCTGTGGCTTTTTGTAGGTGGCTTTTAAGATGTCGAGGACAGTTCCCTCTATCCCTACACTCTGAAGAGTTTTGATCAGGAATGGATGCTGTATTTTGTCAAATGCTTTCTCTGCATCCAATGAGAGGATCATATGGTTCTTGGTTTTTCTCTTGCTGATATGATGAATCACATTGATTGTTTTACGAGTGTTGAACCAGGCTTGTGTCCCGGGGAAAAATCCTCCTTGGTCATGGTGAATAATTTTCTTAATGTACTGTTGGATCCTAATGGCTAGTATCTTGTTGAGAATTTTTGCTTCCATGTTCATCAGGGATATTGGTCTGTAATTCTCCTTTTTGATGGGGTCTTTGTCTGGTTTTGGAATTAAGATGATGCTGGCCTCATAGAACGAATTTGGAAGTACTCCATCTCTTTCTGTCTTTCCAAACAGCTTTAGTAGAATAGGTGTGATTTCTCCTTTAAACGTTTGATAGAATTCCCCCGGGAAGCCAACTTGCCCTGGACTCTTGTGTCTTGGGAGGTTGTTGATGACTGCTTCAATTTCCTCCCTGGTTATTGGCCTGTTCAGGTTTTCTATTTCTTCCTGTTCCTGTTTTGGTAGTTTGTGGCTTTCCAGGAATGCGTCCATTTCTTCTAGATTGCCTAATTTATTGGCGTATAGCTGTTCATAATATGTGTTTAAAATCGTTTGTATTTCCTTGGTGTTGGTAGTGATCTCTCCTTTCTCATCATGCTTTTATTAATTTGAGTCTCCTCTCTCTTCTTTTTGATAAGGCTGGCTAATGGTTTATGGATCTTATTAATTCTTTCAAAGAACCAACTCCTGGTTCTGTTGATCTGTTCCACAGTTCTTCTGGTCTCGATTTCGTTGAGTTCTGCTCGAATTTTAAGTAACTCTCTTCTTCTGCTGGGCATGGGGTCAATCTGCTGTTTTTTCTCTAGCTCCTTTATGTGTAAGGTTAGCCTTTGTATTTGAGTTCTTTCCAGTTTTGAATGGATGCTTGCATGGCGATGTATTTCCCCCTTTGGACTGCTTTTGTTGCATCCCAAAGATTTTGAACGGTTTTATCTTCATTCTCATTAGTTTCCATGAATCTTTTTAATTCTTCCTTAATTTCCTGGTTGACCCTTTCATCTTTTAGCAGGATGGTCCTTAACCTCCACGTGTTTGAGGTCGTTCCAAACTTCTTGTTGTGATTTAGTTCTAATCAAGGCATTATGGTCTAAGAATATGCAGGGGACGATCCCAATCTTTTGGTATCGGTTCAGATCCGATTTGTGACCCAGTATGTGGTCTATTCTGGAGAAAGTTCCATGTGCATTTGAGAAGAATGTGTATTCAGTTGAGTTTGGATGTAAAGTTCTGTAGATATCTGTGAAATCCATCTGGTCCAGGGTATCATTTAAAGCTCTAGTTTCTTTGCAGATGTTGTACTTAGAAGACCTATCGAGGGTAGACAGAGCTAGATTGAAGTCACCAAGTATAAGTGTATTATTGTCTAAGTATTTCTTCACTTTGGTTATTAATTGGTTTAAATATTTGGCAGCTCCCACATTCGGGGCATATATATTGAGGATTGTTAAGTCCTCTTGTTGGATAGATCCTTGAAGTATGAGATAGTGTCCCTTTTCATCTCTCACTACAGTCTTCGGGGCAAATTTTAGTTTATCTGATATAAGGATGGCTACCCCTGCTTTCTTTTGAGGACCATTTGAATGGTAAATGGTTCTCCAACCTATTATTTTCAGGTTGTAGGTGTCCTTCTGTCTAAAATGAGTCTCTTGTAGACAGCAAATAGATGGGTCCTGCTTTTTTATCCAGTCTGAAACCCTGCACCTTTTGATGGGGTCATTAAGCCCATTCACGTTCAGAGTTACTATTGACAGATATGAGTTTAGTGTCATCAGGGTATCTATTCAGTCCTTGTTTTTGTAGATTGTTCCACTGGACTTCTTCTTAAAGGGGAATTTTAAGAGTCCCCCTTAAAATTTCTTGCAGAGCTGGTTTGGAGGTCACCTATTCTTTCAGTTCTTGCCTGTCTTGGAAGCTTTTTATCTCTCCTTCCATTTTGAATGAGAGCCTTGCTGGATAAAGTATTCTTGGTTGCATGTTCTTCTCATTTAGGACCCTGAATATATCCTGCCAGCCCTTTCTGGCCTGCCAGGTCTCTGTGGAGAGGTCTGCTGTTACCCTAATATTCCTCCCCTTAAAAGTCAAGGATTTCTTGTCTCTTGCTGCTTTAAGGATCTTCTCTTTATCTTTGGAATTTGCAAGCTTCACTATTAAATGTCAAGGTGTTGAACGGTTTTTATTGACTTTAGGGGGGGATCTCTCTATTTCCTGGATCTGAATGCCTGTTTCCCTTCCCAGATTAGGAAAGTTTTCAGCTATGATTTGTTCAAATACATATTCTGGCCCTCTGGCCCTTTCGGCGCCCTCGGGAACCCCAATTAAACGTAGGTTTTTCTTCCTCAGGCTGTCGTTTATTTCCCTTAATCTAACCTCATGGTCTTTTAATTGTCTGTCTCTTTTTTCCTCAGTTTCCCTCTTTGCCAACGATTTGTCTTCTATGTCACTCGTTCTTCCACCTCGTTAACCCTCGTCGTTAGGACTTCTAGTTTGGATTGCATCTCATTCAATTGATTTTTAATTTCTGCCTGATTAGATCTAAATTATGCAGTCATGAAGTCTCTTGAGTCCTTTATGCTTTTTTCTAGAGCCCCCAGTAGCTGTATAATAGTGCTTCTGAATTGGCTTTCTGACATTGAATTGTAATCCAGATTTTGTAACTGTGTGGGAGAGAGGACTGTTTCTGATTCTTTCTTTTGAGATGAGGTTTTCCTTCTAGTCATTTTGCTCAGTGCAGAGTGTCCAAAAACAAGTTGTATTGGGAAAAGGAGAAAAAGAGAGAGAGAATGAAAGAAAAGAGAAAAAGAAACGAGAAAAAAGGAAGAAAAAAAGGAAAAAAGAGAAGAAAAAGAGAAAGAAAAAGAAAGAAAGGGGGAAAAAAGGGTGGGGGAAGCAATCAGAAACCAAAAAGAAATAAAAAACCACGGGGGAGTATCTTTTGATTCTGTATACTCTAAGTCCCTTGACTTCCCCTGGAACTTGTCCATCAATCTGGTCTTCTGGGGGAGGGGCAAGTTGTGCTGATTTTCAGGTGTTAGCACTTGGGGGAGCTGCTCTGCCCCCTGCCTGGTGCAGGGCTCAGTGGGGGTTGTTTACCCCGTGAGGTCCCTGGAGGAACAACCCCAGTGGTGGAGGCCAGCTCTGGAAACCTGGATTCAGCCCCCACAGGAACTTTGAAGCACTCCGTCTGCAGGGCCTGGAGGCTCTGGGGCTGGGCTGCTGATCTGCTCAGCTCCCGGCAGGAGTGTCCTTGCTGTCCTGGGCCCTCCGGGCTTCTGCCTGTCCCGCGGGGAGCCCGGATCTTGGGCTGTGTCCCCTGCGCACAGTGCTCCGGGGCCTGCACTGTTGGATTCGTGCTCCCGCCCCGCAGCCCCCTCCGCGGAGCCGCCAGCCGAGCCCCTCCGAGCTGCTCCGGGTCTTGCCGTGCGCGCTGCAGCCCTCAGGGAGCTCGGCGCACTCTCCCGGGGGCGCAGGTGTCTGTTAGTGTCCCAGGGAGCCTGAGGGCATCACCGCCCCTCCTGGGATCCTTCTCTAACTCCCTGTGAGCACTTTTCCACCCGGGAAGATTGGTGCAGCTCCTGATTCTCCGGGATGGTGCTTTCCTGGCCTGGGGGCACTCGCCCTGGCCTTACCCCCCCTCCTTGCATGCCCCCCGCCTTGGATGCCTTTCCTTTCTTCAATTCTTTTTTCCCCCATCTTCCTACCTTGATAGAAGCACGAACTCTTCTCACTGTAGCATTCCAGCTGTGCTCTCTTTAAATCTCAGGCCAAATTCATACATTTTCAGGATGATTTGAAGGTTATTTAGGCAATTTGGTGGGGACAGGTGATTTGGGGACCCTACTCTTCCACCATCTTGCCCCTCCTCTCCCTGCTTAGGTTTATTTTAAACTTTTATGCAATGTCCCAGAATAAAGTCAGGCTCCAAAGTCTGATTTGTCAATCCTCTTGTTTCTGAACATATTTGGCTTTTTTTCCCTTTGAAACTAAACAGAAAGACAATCCTTTACCTTGTCTGTTGATCTTCCTTTAGTAATAGCATGTTGAGAATATCCATGATTCTTTATATCTAGCCCATATTCCTTAATAACTTCAAAAAATAATGAAGAGATCCAATATTAGACAAAGAGGTCTGTACTGATGCCTGATGTCCGTTGGTCTTTGTGCTTATTTCTGTGAATGATTAATAAATACTAATAATGCTCTAATGCTGTGAGCTCAGAGCTGGTCACAGACATGGATCATAATGGAAAACACAAATGCCCATTTTTTTATAGTCTACTATGTCAGACCTCTGGTTGTCAACAACAACCAAGCCAGAATGATTAATCTGATATGACTGAAGTATTTTTTCCAGCATAACTCTGCCAGTTTAGCTCTGGAAATTGGTTAATCATACTTGAACTGACTGTTGGGCTCAGTTTTCTGGTTCTGGTTCTTCCGAGTTAAGGATAAAGAAGAGATTTCCATCTCTGGCAAACATTCAACCTGGTAAGGAAGTGATGTAGACTGCAAGAAGGAAGGAACATCAGAACAGTTAAAGCAGAAGGAATAGCATGAGCACAAAGGTTCACTTTCAGGAATTAAGAGGTGACCAGTGTAGCTGGTGTTGCGGGGCGGGGACCACATGACATGTGGAGGTGAGGATGGGGGAGAGATCATGAGCAGCACTGTAGTGTGTAAGGAAAGCATGGAAGTTGTAATAGTGGAGAAGCACAAAGGAAAGTCAAAGGTTTTTAAGCAGGAGAGTAACATACTTTTGCTTATGTTTTAAAATTTTCCATCCATTTTTTTAAAGATTTTACTTATCTGACTGAGAGAGAGAAAGAGAGAGAGAGAGAATGAGGATATGGAGAAAGTGGGACGCCTAACCATTGCTGGTGGGAATGTAAAATAGTGCAGTAGCTGTGGAAAATAGTATGATGATTTCACAAAAAAATTACATATGCAAATAATTTATGATCCAGCAATCCCATTTCTGGGTTTACATCCCAAACAACTGAAAGCAAGTACTCAAAAAGATATTTATATACCTGTATTCAAAACAGCATTATTCACAACAACTGAAAGGTGAAACAATACACATCCCTATAGTTTAGTGGGTGGATTGTTGGATTTGACAGTTTTTCTTGGAGATTTGGGATGGAACTTTTGTTTTGGAGTTTGCAAGGAGCTGAGAGACTTAGAGCAACACAGGGAGGAGGAAGGAGGGAAGCTTGGGGGCATTATGGGCTTCATATAAGCTGATTTCATGTTCCCTCCTCCGTCTCTGCATTTCTTTAAGCATTTCTCCTGAGCAAGCACCACCTTTGGGAGAGACTGTTTCCTACTTAAACTGAGATTCACAGACCCAGAGCCCTTATTAGGAAATGTTTTCAGGAAATGCTCTTGAAATAAATAATAGTGTGTGTTTTAGTCTCCTATTTCCTCCATGGTTTTTTTTCCAAAACATGGTTTTTCCAAAACAAACAAACAAACAAACAAGCAAAAAACAAGAAAACAAAACCCCTACTTCTCGGAATCTTAAGATATAGTGATTAATCAATACACATCTGTATTCATTTTCTCTGTCCTAAATGCCTCTTTCGGTTGCTTGCTGCAATCATGAGCAGATCCTTGCCCTGGGTAGTGCAGGTTTGGTGTAGAAGTGTGGAAATCCGAAGGAGGAGGAGATACATGGATTGTAGCCCCACGTTCCAGAAGCTTTTAGACTGTAGAGGAATGTAAATGACACACTCAGGACACCAGCTGACAGAAAGGGAAAATGTTTCAAATGAGCATCAGGACAGGCTATAAGTGCTGGTGGGAAGGGGAAGAGGATTGGGGATGAGGATCAGGCAGGATGGTTTAGGAAAGGCTTTTTAGATGTAGGGGGAAGGTTGTAGAATAAGGTTGAGAAGAACTAGAGGGTCAAGACTGGACAGAAGGAGTGAGAAGGGCGTCCCTGGCAGGGCACATACTTACCCAGGCCACAGGCTTATCCCAGGAAGGGTAAGTCAGGATGTGATGAGCTGAGTAAGGAAGGAGGTGATGGGCCTGAGGATAGGAGAAGAATTAGGGGCGGGACTCTGAAAGCTGGGTCAGAGGGTCTGGACTAAACAAAACTATTAGAATAATCGCAGATTAGTGTACGGAGAAAGAACATTTCTGAACATGGTGATTGAGAACAATGTTTCTCTGTGTTGTTATAAGCTGAATTTGTAGCAGGCTCTCTCAGGATTCCCAATTATGGGTTTGCTCTCTCTTCTGTGCATTTGGTTGTTCATTTGTTTGTTCTGCCTTCTACCTGATTCTGTTGGAGAAATAAAATATGATTATTTAGTTCCCATACATTTTGTTCTTTATGTTGATTCTTTGGTTATCTTCATACTTTGTCCGTAGATCTACTCTCCCCCATCTTCAGTAAAAGTAGGAAGAGTGCAAGCACCACACTGTACAACACAATTGAGGGAAACAGAAATTATCAAAAGCATTGACCATCTCTGACCCTGCCATTCAGATGGTCCTCCGCTGCGATCCTGCTCAGTCCATGGATGGAATTTGAAGAGTGTATGATATTTTTTTAAGGTGACCCACCTCAGAGGGGTCTGTGATTCAACAAATGTGAAGAACCACTGTTATGTCTTTGTTGGGAGGTAGGGGGTTTAGGACAGCTCCCCAGAGAGAGAAACGTGGTACAAGCATCGTTAGTGCTAACTATAGAAGCCTCCAGTACACTTGAAGGGGCTGAAGGAGAAAGAGGAATTGGGAAAAGGGTCATGGGTTCAGAGGAAGCTAGAGGAAGGGTGCTCTATCTTCCCTGTTATCCCCCCTCTTCCTAGCAGGTATTTCTTCTTTGTATTCTCCATATCCTGGCAATCACAGGACTCTGGTTTCCCTTCATGTTAAATCTCCTGAATGCTTGCCATTTATCAGGGTCTTTACCAGGTCCTATCAAAACATTATCTCCTGCAATTCCTGTGTGCGATCTACAATGCACAGAGTAGGCTCAGTCCTTCCCTCAGTCATAGCATGTTCGTACCATCACTTGCTGTCAGGCCCCTTTGCAATGCATTTTGTTTTCTACTCTCATCTTTATCTCTATTTTCATTTCCCCTCCTCACAGAAGTGGTGGACTGTACATTCTTGGCCATAAGTACAGCTAAGTGGATGATGCAGAATGAGGAAAAATGGGGATCAAAGTACCATCTGACCTTGGCCAGGGATTTGGTGCCCAAGGATGTAAGAACAGGAGACTAATATTTATATTTTAAACTCAGATGATATATACAAATGGCTCTGTAATTGCAATGAAACATCTAGTCTGTGAATTAATGTGTCATTACTCAAACTCAAGAACCTTGTAAATATCCCATATGTGAATTATTGTACATTTATACTCTGTTGGGTCTTGCAGCTTAATTACTACATGAAACTGCACGAGTTAAATGAACTGAGATGGGTTTATGTCATGTGGTATGCAAAAAAAGGAGAATGTTGGGAGGTATTTGGCACTTTTTCTGGGTGGAAAGCAGGGTTTATTTTGCTATGATGTCCTTTGGTGTCAGTTTCTGTTGTATTTGGGCTGCAACAGGTGACATGGGACTTCTGAGCTTTGGTTGGTGGGTTGAATAATGAGTTCAGTAAAAATTTATTGTTTACTATGTTTTAGGCATTGTGAAGGGATGACACATACCAGAAGAAATATGAGACAGCACCTTTGAAGCCTGAGCAACCAATCGAGGCAGCCCCAACCCAACTCTGCTTAACTTAGCCTCACTGAACTTGATCTGCGACTCTCTGACCCTTGGATTTGCTACAGCTCTCTGATTCTAGAATCCTCTTCAATTCCAGCTAGAATGCTGCGTCAGGTACTTCGAAGATTTGGTAAAAAGCTGGTGCACAAACATCCGCTGGAGCAATCTGTGGCTGAGACTGCCCCTGCCAGAACTCAGAACACTCTGGATTTAGTGGCCCTGGGTGTGGGCTACACAATGGATATAGATGTTTATATTCTGGCTGGGGAGGTGTTTGGATTTATAGCAGGACCAGCCATTGTGATCTGCTTTTTGGTGGCTGGCCTAACTTCATTGTTGGCTGGGTTGTGCTATGCAGAGATTAGTGCCTGGGTTCCCCACTCTGGCTCTTCATATCTCTACACTTATGTCACTGTAGGTGAACTTGGGGCTTTCATCACCAGCTGGAATGTCATCCTTACCAATGTTGCTCGTATGGCATTAGTTTTCCGAGCCTGGACCTTAGCTTTTGACAGCCTTTTTGGGAACCAGCTCTCTCAGATCTTGCACAGGAGCATTTCATTGCATGTTTCCCAGGACTTTATAGAAATTCTAGGCTATTTTGTTGTGGGCCTTGTGATGGTGTTCATGGAAGTGCTGACTTCAAACATTAGACAGCTTCTCCTGGTTGTTACCAAAGTTTCCGCATCAATGAACATTTTGGTTATCAGTTTTATCATCATCTCTGGCTTCATAAAGGGGGACCTGCACAACTGGAAGCTCACAGAAGAGGACTACATAAAGGCTGGACTCAATGACACCTCTAGCTTGGGTCCTCTGGGCTCTGGAGGATTCATGCCTTTTGGCTTCCAGGGTATTCTCCATGGAACAGCTATCTGCTTCCATGTTCTTAGTAGTTTCACCATTATTATTACCAGAGTTGAAGAAGCCCAGAATCCTGAGCGTTCCATCCCAATGAGCATTGTGATTTCACTGTTCATTTCCACTTTGATGTATTTTAGTGTCTCTGCAGCATTTACACTTATGGTGCCTTACTACCAGCTCCACTCTGGGAGCACCTTGCTAGAGACATTTCTTCATATTGGCTGGGTCCCTGCCTACTATGTTGTAGCTTTTGTAATTTTATCTAATATTTTTTTAAACATCTTTGGCTTTACATTCTTCTTCCATCGGGTGATATCCAAGATGGCAGAGGATGGCCTCCTGTTCCCCGTCCTTGCCAGGATCCAAACTGGCATATGCTTTCACATCACAGCCACTGTAGTCTTTGTTATTATTGCAGCAATCATGACTTTCTTTTTCGGAATCATTGACCTTATGCGTCTCAGGTCACTGGTGTCTCTGGTAATTTTCTCTCTGATATCCTTTGGGGTTCTCATCATCAAGTATCTGCCCAAAAAGAAGAGTGAGGGAAGTGAAGCAGAGGTGCAGGAGGAGAGTGAGATAAATGAAGCAGAGGTGCAGGAAGAGAATGGACCCATAGCAGAGAAGCTGACTTTACAGGGACTACTCTTTCCAGGCAGCCCCACCCCCACCGCACTCTCTGGCCGGATTGTCTCTGTTTGCTCCTCACTGTTTGCTCTGCTGCTGACTCTTCTCTGCTTGGTGCTGGCCCAGTGGCCATATCTGCGTTCTGGAGACCCAGTGTGGATCACAGTGGTTGTGCTGCTCCTGCTGCTCATCACTGGGATCACCGGGGTCATCTGGAGACAGCCACAGAACTCCACTCCCCTTCACTTCAAGGTACCTGGTCTGCCTCTCCTCCCACTCCTGAGCATCTTTCTCAATGTTTATCTTATGGTGCAGATGACAGCTGGCACCTGGGCCCTATTTGGTGTCTGGTTGCTGATTGGGTGTGCTATCTACTTTGGCTATGGGATCCAGAGCAGCTTGGTCGCTAATCTCACTTAAGTTGGGGCCAAAACTGTAGATCTTGAACTCAACTAGTACATATTTGGTTGGTATCATCACACCTGAATGCACTGTGGCCCCCTGAATGATAATGGAGAATACTCCTAGCACATGCAAAGCAAGGCCTTCCAAGAGATGTTGGCCACGGTACACTAACAGAGCTGTGTATTTATTGTAGAGTGACGGATGTGTCTTAGGTCTTTTTCTTGTTTTTCAAACTGTCTACTTTACAATTGTGTCTTACCTGCTTACTGGCTTTAGAAAAATTCTTAATAAAAGAGCTAGAAAAAATGTTTCTGTTTTCTTTGGGTTAATATCTAGTAGTGGAAATACTGGATCATATGGTAAGTAGTTCTATTTTTAATTTTTTTTATAAATTTATTTTTATTGGTGTCCAATTTGCCAACATATAGAATAACACTCAGTGCTCATCCCATCAAGTGCCCCCTCAGTGCCCAACAGCCAGTCACCCACATCCCCTGCCCACCTCGCCATCCACCACCCCCAGTTCGTTTCCCAGAGTTAAGAGTCTTTCTTGTTCTGTCTCCCTTTCTGATATTTTCCAGTCATTTTCTCTCCTTTCCCCTTTATCCCTTTCACTATTTTTTATATTCCCCAAATGAATGAGACCATATAATGTTTGTCCTTCTCTGACTGACTGATTTCACTCAGCATAGTAACCTCCAGTTCCATTTACGTTGGAGCAAATGGTGGGTATTTGTCGTTTCTAATGGCTGAGTAATATTCCATTGTATACATAAACCACATCTTCTTTATCCATTCATCTTCAATGGACACCGATGCTCCTTCCACAGTTTGGCTATTGTGGACATTGCTGCTACAAACATTGGGGTGCAGGTGTCCTGGTGTTTCATTGCATCTGTATCTTTGGGGTAAATCCCCAGCAGTGCAATTACTGGGTCATAGGGCAGGTCTATTTTTAACTCTTTGAGGAACCTCCACACAGTTTTCCAGAGTGGCTGCACCAGTTCACATTCCCAGATTTCTGTTCATGTCTTTTGCCCATTTCATGATTGGATTATTTGTTTCTTTGCTGTTGAGTTTAAGAAGTTCTTTATAGATCTTGGAAACTAGCCCTTTATCTGATACGTCATTTGCAAATATCTTCTCCCATTCTGTAGGTTGTGTTTTAGTTTTGTTGACTGTTTATTTTGCTGTGCAGAAGCTTTTTATCTTGATGAAGTCCCAATAGTTCATTTTGCTTTTGTTTCCCTTGCCTTTATAGATGTATCTTGCAAGAAGTTGCTGTGGCCAAGTTCAAAAAGGATGTTGCCTGTGTTCTCCTCTAGGATTTGGATGGAATCTTGTCTCACATTTAGATCTTTCATCCATTTTGAGTTTATCTTTGTGTATGGGCAAGAGAGTGGTCTAGTTTCATTCTTCTGCATGTGCATGTCCAATTTTCCCAACACCATTTATTGAAGAGACTGTCTCTTTTCTAGTGGATAATCTTTCCTCCTTTGACGATTATTAGTTGACCATAAAGTTGAGGGTCCACTTCTGGATTCTCTATTCTGTTCCATTGATCTATGTGTCTGTTTTTGTGCCAGTACCACACTGTCTTGATGACCACAGCTTTGTAGTACAACCGGAAATCTGGCATTGTGATGCCCCCAGCTATGGTTTTCTTTTTTAAAATTCCCCTGGCTATTCAGGGTCTTTTTTGATTCCACACAAATCTTAAATATTTTGTTCCAACTCTCTGAAGAAAGTCCATGGTATTTTGATAGGGATTGCATTAAACGTGAAAATTGCCCTGGGTACATTGACGTTTTCACAATATTAATTCTGCCAATCCATGAGCATGGAATATTTTTCCATCTCTTTGCGTGTTCCTCAATTTCTTTCAGAAGTGTTCTATAGTTTTGAGGGTATAGATCCTTTACCTCTTTGGTTAGGTTTATTCCTAGGTATCTTATGCTTTTGGGTGCAATTGTAAATGGGACTGACTTCTTAATTTCTCTTTCTTCAGTCTCATTGTTAGTGTATAGAAATGTCACTGACTTCTCGGCATTGATTTTGTATCCTGCCATACTGCTTAATTGCTGTATGAGTTCTAGCAATCTTGGGGGGGAGGTTTTTTGGTTTTCTATGTAGAGTATCATGTCATCGGCAAAGAGGGAGAGTTTGACTTCTTCTTTGCCAATTTAAATGCCTTTAATGTCATTTTGTTGTCTGATTGCTGAGGCTAGGACTTCTAGTACTATGTTGAATAGCAGTGGTGAGAGTGGACATCCCTTTCTTGTTCCTGATCTTAGAGGAAAGGCTCCCAGTGCTTCCCCATTGAGAATGATATTTGCTGTGGGCTTTTCCTAGGTGGCTTTTAAGATGTTGAGGAATGTTCCCTCTATCCCTATACTCTGAAGAGTTTTGATCAGGAATGGATGCTGTATGTTGTCAAATTCTTTCTCTGCATCTATTGAAAAGATCATAAGGTACTTGTTTTTTCTCTTGCTGATATGCTCAATCACATTGATTGCTTTAGGAGTGTTGAACCAGCTTCACATCCCGGGGAAAAATCCTCCTTTGTCATGGTGAATAATCTTCTTTATGTACTGTTGGATCCTATTGGCTAGTATCTTGTTGAGAATTTTTGCTTCCATGTTCATCAGGGATATTGGTCTGTAATTCTCCTTTTTGGTGGGGTCTTTGTCTGGTTTTGGAATTAAGGTGATGCTGGCCTCATGGAACGAATTTGGAAGTACTCCATCTCTTTCTGTCTTTCCAAACAGCTTTAGTAGAATAGGTATGGTTTCTTCTTTAAACGTTTGATAGAATTCCCCCGGGAAGCCATCTGGCCCTGGACTTTTGTGTCTTGGGAGGTTGTTGATGACTGCTTCAATTTCCTCCCTGGTTATTGGCCTGTTCAGGTTTTCTATTTCTTCCTGTTCCTGTTTTGGTAGTTTGTGGCTTCCCAGGAATGTGTCCATTTATTCTAGATTGTCTAATTTATTGGTGTATAGCTGTTCATAATATCTTTTTTAAATCGTTTGTATTTTTAGTGTTGGTAGTGATCTCTCCTTTCTCATTCATGATTTTATTAATTTGAGTCTTTTCTCTCTTCTTTTTAATAAGGCTGGCTAATGGTTTATGTATCTTATTAATTCTTTCAAAGAACCAACTCCGGATTTTGTTGATCTCTTCCACAGTTCTGGTCTCGATTTCATTGAGTTCTGCTCAAATCTTTATTAACTCTCTTCTTCTGCTGGGTGTGGGATCTATTTGCTGTTTTTTTCTCTAGCTCCTTCAGGTGCAAGGTTAGTTTTTGTTTTTGAGTTCTCCCCAGTTTTTGGAGCATTGCTTGTATTGCGGTGTATTTCCCCTCGGGACTGCTTTTGATGTATCCCAAAGATTTTGAACGGTTGTATCTTCATTCTCATTAGTTTCCATGAATCTTTTTAATTCTTCCTTAATTTCCTGGTTGACCCTTTCATCTTTTAGCAGGATGGTCCTTAACCTCCATGTGTTTGAAAGCCTTCCAAACTTCTCGTTGTGATTTAGTTCCAATTTCAAGGCATTATGGTCTGAGAATATGCAGGGGACGATCCCAATCTTTTGGTATTGGTTCAGATCCAATTTGTGACCTTATATGTGGTCTATTCTGAAGAAAGTTCCATGTGCACTTGAGAAGAATGTGTGTTCAGTTGAGTTTGGATGTAAAGTTCAGTAGATATCTGTGAAATCCATCTGGTCCAGAGTATCATTTAAAGCTCTTGTTTCTTGGAGATGTTGTGCTTAGAATACCTATCAAGTGTAGAAAGCACTAGACTGAAGTCACCAAGTATAAGTGTATTATTATCTAAATATATCTTTACTTTGGTTATTAATTGATTGATATATTTGGCAGCTCCCACTTTCGGGGCATTTATTTTGATGATTGTTAAGGCCTCTTCTTTAATAGATCCTTTAAGTATGATATAGTGTCCCTCTTCATCTCTCACTACAGTCTTCGGAGTAAATTTTAGTTTATCTGATATAAGGATGGCTACCCCTGCTTTCTTTTGAGGACCATTTGAATGGTAAATAGTTCTCCAACCTATTATTTTCAGGTTGTAGGTGTCCTTCTGTCTAAAATGAGTCTCTTGTAGACAGCAAATAGATGGGTCCTGCGCTTTTATCCAGTCTGACATGCTGCACCTTTTGATGGGGTCATTAAGCCCATTCACGTTCAGAGTTACTATTGAAAGATATGAGTTTAGTGTTATCATGATACTTATTCACTCCCTGTTTTTGTGGATTGTTCTATTGGACTTCTTCTTAAAGAGGAATTTTAAGAGTCCCCCTTAAAATTTCTTGCAGAGCTGGTTTGGTGGTCACATATTCTTTCAGTTCCTGCCTGTTTTGGAAGCTCTTTATCTCTCCTTCAATTCTGAATGAGCCTTGCTGGATAAAGTATTCTTGGTTTCATGTTCTTCTCATTTAGGACCCTGAATATATCCTGCCAGCCCTTTCTGGCCTGCCAGGTCCCTGTGTAGAGGTCTGCTGTTAATCTAATATTTCTCCCCATATAAGTTAGAGATTTCTCGTCTCTTGCTGCTTTAAAGATCTTCTCTTTATCTTTGGAATTTGCAAGCTTCACTGTTAAATGTTGAGGTGTTGAGCGGTTTTTATTGATTTTGGGGAGGATCTATTTCCTGGATCTGAATGCCTGTTTCCATTCCCATATTAGGAAAGTGTTCAGCTAGGATTTGTTCAAATACATATTCTGGACCTCTGTCCCTTTCGGCACCCTCAGGAACCCCAATTAAACGTAGGTTTTTCTTCCTCAGGCTGTCGTTTATTTCCCTTAATCTATCTTCACGGTCTTTTAATTTTTTGTCTCTTTTTTCCTCAGTTTCCCTCTTTGCCATCAACTTGTCTTCTATGTGACTCACTCGTTCTTCCACTTCGTTAACCCTCATCATTAGGACTTCTAGTTTAGATTGCATCTCATTCAATTGATTTTTAATTTCTGCCTGATTAGATCTAAATTATGCAGTCATGAAGTCTCTTGAGTCCTTTATGCTTTTTTCTAGAGCCCCCAATAGCTGTATAGTAGTGCTTCTGAATTGGCTTTCTGACATTGAATTGTAATCCAGATTTTGTAACTGTGTGGGAGAGAGGACTGTTTCTGATTCTTTATTTTGATATGAGTTTTTCCCTCTAGTCATTTTGCTCAGTGCAGAGTGTCCATAAACAAGTTGTATTGGGAAATGGAGAAAAAGAGAGAAGAGAAAAAAGAAAGAAAAAGAAAAAAAAGGAAAAAAGAAAGAAAAAATGAGGAAAAAAAAAGAAAAGAAAAAAGAAAAAACGGGGGGTGGGGAAGCAAACAGAAATAAAAAAACAAAAAACAAGGGGGAGTAGCCTCTAATTCTGTATACTGTAAATCCCTCGAGTTCACCTGGAACTTTCCAGTGTTGCTTGGTCAATAATTTGTTTTTCCCCTGTTGGTCTAGTTGGTCTTCTGGGGGAGGGGCCTGCTGCACTGATATCAGGTGTTAGCACTTGGGGGAGCTGCTCTGCCCCCTGCCTGGTGTAGGGCTCAGTGGGGGCTGTTTACCCCGTGAGGCCCCAGGAGTAACAACCACAGTGGCCGCAGCCAGCTCTGGAGCCCTGGAGTCAGCTCCCGCAGTAACTACAGAGCTCTCTGTCTGCAGGGCCTGGAGGCTCCGGGGCGGGTCCGCTGATCTGCTCAGCTCGGGGTGCCCGGCGGCAGTAGCGTCCTCGCTGTCCTGGGCCCTCCCGGCCTCTGCCTGTCCCGGGGGGAGGAGGATCCTGGGCTGTGTCCCCGGCGCCCAGTGCTCCGGGGCCTGCGCTGTTGGATTCGTGCTCCCGCCCGGCAGCCCCCTCCGAGCTGCTCCCGCCCCGCAGCCCCCTCCGCGGAGCCGCCCCCGAACCCCCCCCGAGCTGCTCACGCCCCGCAGCCCCCTCCGCGGAGCCGCCCCCAAGCCCCCCCGAGCTGCTCCCGCCTCGCAGCCCCCTCCGCAGAGCCGCCCCCGAGCCCCCCGAGCTGCTCCCGGCCCCGCCGTGCGCGCTGCAGCCCTTACGGAGCTCGGCGCACTCTCCCGGGGCGCAGGTGTCTGTTAGTGTCCCAGGGAGCCCGAGGGCACCCCCGCCCTCCTGGGTCCTGCTCCAACTCCCCGCGAGCCCCTTTCCCCCGGGAAGGTCGGTGCAGCTCCTGCTCCTCCGGGATGGGGCTCTCCTGTCCTGGGGACACTCGCCCCGGCCTCAGCCCGGCTCCTCGCGGGGCCCCTCCCCCTTGGAGGCCTTTGTTCCTTTATTTCTTTTTCCCCGTCTTCCTACCTTGATTGAAGCACGAACTCTTCTCACTGTAGCATTCCAGGTGTTCTCTCTTTAAATCTCAGGCCGAATTCGTAGTTTTTCAGGATGATTTGAAGGTTACCTAGGTAATTTGGTGGGGACAGGTGACTTGGGGACCCTAGTCTTCCGCCATCCTGCCCTGCCTCCTATTTTTAATTTTTGTGGAACTTTCATACTCATTTACATAGTGTCTGCACCAATATATTGTCACTCGCAGTGCATGAGGGTTCCTTTTCTCCACATCCTCACCATCACTTTTTATTTGACTTTTTTTCATTGTTATGACAGATGTAAAGTGATATCTTATGTAGTTTTAACTTACATTTCCTTGATGATTAGTGATGCTGAGCATGTTTTCCTGTGTCTATTACCCATCTCACATGTTCTCATTGGAGAAATGTTTATTCAGGTCCTCTGCCCATTTTTTAATGGATCATTTGGTTGTTTTTGGTATTGAGTTATGGAAAATACTTATGTGTTTTGGAAATTAATCCCTTATTGGAGATAGGTCTTATAATATCAAATTAGGTACTTTGCCTTTTGGTTTTGTTGATGATTTCCTTTGCCGTAAAATGTTTTATCGACATGAAATCAAAAAGATATATGCACTTCTATGTTTATGGCATCCTTATTTACAAAAGCAAGCATATGAAAGCAACCCAAATGGCCATTGATAGATAAATGCATAAAGAAGATGTAGTGTATGTATGTATTAATATATATAAATACATATTTACATAGTTTATATAATGGAGTATAATTCAGTAATGAAATCT
Organism: Canis aureus; assembly: GCF_053574225.1. NCBI lineage: Eukaryota > Metazoa > Chordata > Mammalia > Carnivora > Canidae > Canis > Canis aureus. The sequence continues at coordinate 26,370,789 of NC_135635.1, forward strand.
TTCCATTTATAACTACATGGATATACCTAGACGCTATTATGTAAAGTGGAGTAAGTCAGAGAAAAACAGATACTATATGATTTCACTCATATATGTACTTAAGAAATAAAACAAAAAAAACATAGAAAAAGAAGAGATAAATGAAAAAAAAAAACAGAATTAAAGATAGGGAACTGGTGGTGTCCAGCAGAGAGATGGTTGGGGGGACGGGTGAAATAGATTAAAGGAATTAAGAAAACACTTATATTGATGAGCCCTGAATATGTATCACTGAATCATTATATTGTATACATAAGAATAAAATAACAATATTGTATGTTAATTATACTTCAATAAAAATAAAAGAAACAAAGAAATCCCCCCAAATATGAAATATGATCACTGACTTTAAGGAGCTTAAATTCTTAGTTTCATTCTTTTTGCTTTTACTTTTTTTTTAATTTAAATTCCATTAGCCATCTTATAGAACATCATTATTTTCAGATGTTGAGTTAAGAAATCCATCAGTTGTATATAACACCCAGTGCTCATCACATCATGTGCTCTCCTTAATGCCTATCTCCCAGTTACCCCATCCCCCTACCTACCTACCCTCAGTTTCTTTCCCATAGTTAAGAGTCTCTCATGGTTTATCTCCCTCTTTGATTTCTTCTTATTCTGTTTTTCCCTCCTTTCCTCTATGATCCTCTGTGCTGTTTCTTATATTCCTCATATGAGTGAAACCATATGATAATTATCTTTCTCTAACTTATTTCTAAGGAGCTTAAATTCTAATACAAGGGGTAAAGCATAGCTGTAACACAGAGTATTGTCATAAGTAATAAGCAGATAATGTGTCTTGCAAATTCAGAGTTGAGAAAATCTTTTGTGGCTGGCACAGTGGTGAGAGTTGATTGGTGAAACCAGAGAAGATTTTGCAGAGGAATGGCATTTGAATTGGTTCTCTCCAAAGACAGATAGGATATTCCACACAGGGAAAGCAGGGAGAGAGTGCAGGCAGAGGGAACACTAGGAAAAGCACAAGAAAATGAAGCAGAGTTCAGAGCACACAGAGCCAGCTGTGTAGTTTGAGCTGTGGCTGTGTGAGGGGGCAACAGAGCATGCAGAGGTGGATTGCAGCCAGTGTTTTCCTCTGAGCACAAAGCACTTTGACCTTGAACCCACTACCCATGCTGAAAACCCTGGGGGCTGCTTCTTCCACTTGGTGACATCTGCATTCTTGGACTTTCAACTTTCTCTATTGTTGTCTGCTCAGCAGGGCTCAGAAAGTGCACTGCTGAGAGCCACGTGTCCTGGGTCCTGGTCTGGTTTCTACCACTAACCAAAATGTAGGCTTGGATAAGCCTCTCAGTGTCTTCCATGCTCTGCTTATATTTATGTGTAACTGGATCAGAACTGACCATTTCTGACTTATCTGATCTGTTTATTAACAAAGTTCTAGGATTTCCTCTGGTTCTTCTGTCCTGTTATTCTCTCAACTAGATCTGTCTACTGCATGTGATCTGAACCTGCATCTTGCCCACTTTCCTTACAATCCATTGTTGGAATTGTAGAGGTCCAATAAGTAACACCCCATTTCCCCCTACATGTTTGGAACCAAGTGATGGATTAAGACATAGAAATAGATTATTAATCCCTCAGTTTTAGATCTGTGGCCTAATCGTTTTGTTAATCATGCATCACTCCGACAGATTGACTGACTCCTCATCATATGTAGTGCTGAGCATGCCTGCCTTCCAACACAGGAGAGAGATCACTTTTATTAGATTTTCTTGTGTATCGGCAGGTTAGAATGCATGTGTCATGTGGTCAGGTTGATTCTGGATGAAAAAAGAAAACTGGTCTTAGGTAATGGATGACAGTTGCTTGGCAACAGATGAGCTCTATGGAAAATCTGAAAAATTTGGAATTAGGAGCACAAAAGGAGGGGCCTAGGCTGGGGAAATTGAATTTGGGGAAGAGGAGAAGTATGCATAGGTCTTGGCTGCCCTCCTGTCTCCAGGCCTCCTGTGTCAGTCATTATGCTGGGATTTGGCACACTGCCCACTTTGGTAAAATGCCTTCCTTACCTACCCTAGAGTCTGCCTGGGCTCAGGGGCTCCTGTGGGACAAGCATTGGTTGGGTTGGAACTGCCAATTCTGTTTCCCCTTCTTCATATGATGGCCTGAAAGGGACTCAGAGGTCATGGTAGTCATGCCTCGCCTCAGGGTTGTACTGTCCCTTAATCAAATGAGTGATAACTTGATGATACTAATTGAGGAGGCTATGGAGGTTAGGGGATGAAATAGGAGTACTTAACTGTCTGTCCTGGAAATTAGGATACTTCCATCTTCCAAAAGCTTTAAAAATATATCTTATTTATTTATTTGGCAGAGAAAGAGAGAGCACACAAGCTGTGGGAGTGGCAGGCAGAGGGAAAGGCAGAAGCAGGCTCCCTACTGCGCAGGGAACCCAATGGAAGGCTCCACCCTAGGACCCTGAGATCATGACTTAAGCTAAAGGCAGATGCTTAATTAACTGAGCCACCGAGGCACCTCTCATCTTTCAAAAGTTTTAAGGAGAGACCAGATGACTGAATAAGTGGTTATACCTGGGTAGGAACCAAACTAAAGCTTTTTAGGGGATTTTTAAATTATTTTTAATGGGTTATTGACATAATATATGAGTCCTATATTCCAGACACCTGGAGTGATTGGCAAATGGAACAATATTACCAGGTGGGCATTTGAAAATTTTCTGAAGCTTTCAAGAGTTTGTGTATCCCATTCCCTATAAGAATAGGTGATAAATAGAGGTCAATATTGATGGAAAAGAGATGGAGATTGAACATAAAGAAGAATTTTCTGTTTTTACAGGATGACAGAGGGGATGGGAGGGTGCAGGCTCTCTGGCTGTGGGCATGACTGTCTCACTTGGGTTTGGATTGCCTCAGATAGGTTCCTGCCCAGAAACAGGGAAATGTACAAAATGAACTCTCAAAATCTTTGTTATGCCAAGAATTCTCCAATCAACTTCTTAAATGAGAGGCCGGGGTGGATGTGTGGTGTATGTAAGGTGGGGAAGCATGAGGATAATGAATGACAGAAAGAAAAACCAATCTTATTAGAACGTTGACACCTGCTAAATGTTTGAAACAGGGCTTGGATTTAGGAGAACAAATTGCGTGGTAGGGCTCAAATAAGAGTTTTAGGTTTCCTATTCTTTCTCTCTCCGTGTCTTCATCTTGTTTCATTAATGAGATTTAAAAGTGACCCAGGGTCCCTAATAGAAAAGGTTGTCCTTTGTGACCTACATTTAAGTCTGAGGCAGGTGTCTATGAAATTTAACTCCCACCTATCATGTCTCTTCAACGGACACCAAATGTGTGTCATATATATTAATGTAAAATGTTGTAGTAAAATTTTATCAGAACCTTATGAAAAACCCAATAAGTATGTTTTATGATGCTGCTTGAGAAAATAATATGCAGGTATAAATACTACCTACTGTATCATAAATAGAGTTGACATTTATTTATACAACAATATAACTGCCACCAAAATACTTGCCACTCATTGTGCACTAATTTTAGACTATGCTTGATCAAAATGCCTAGTAATTTCTCACATATTCCCCATGCATTCCTTATTCTTGTCTATTAGTTCTTTTACTTATACAACAAATGTTAACTGGGCACCCACTATGAGCTAGTTATTATTCTTATACTTAAACATCGTTAATTACTCAACATATCTCAACATATGTTTTATGGTCTACTTGATGATGTCATCCACTTAAACTTGTCTTTGAATAGGGCTAGCATAAATAATATACATGCATGATATGTTAATTTATAAGATAATGTGAAATGTACAGAGTCCTATATTATTTATTGACTTATGTATATTATCCTCCAACACTCCGATGACACAGCAAGGCAAGGATAATTATTCTTGCTTTGGAGAAGAGGAAACTGAGATTCAGGGATGCAAAATGAATTGCACAAGAATTCAGGGCTTATGACTCTCAGATCAAAACTCTGTCCATGTATCACTCTATGCAGAATAATAAGGAATTTATTTATAAATAGGTCAGGAACATTCAGAGTAAGTTCTTAAATATACACACTTCAAAGCATGCCTGTCCCTTAACATTCTTCATTGTTATACCTAGGTTATAGTAAACAGTATTTTTTGAATCATGAGGTGGAAATGTGAGCCAGATTTAGAAACGAATAAAGCATTCATAGTCCTGGGGGTACCTGTGTGGCATAGTCAGTTGAGTGTCTGACTTTTGGTTTTGGCTTGGGTCATGATTTCCTAGTTGTGGGATCAGGACTTGCATCTGCCTCTGAGCTCAGCCTGGAGCAAGCTTCGTTTTCTATCTCCCTCTGTCATTTTCTTCTTCTTCTTCTTCTTCTTCTTCTTCTTCTTCTTCTTCTTCTTCTTCTTCTTCTTCTTCTTCTTCTTCTTCTTCTTCTTCCTCTTCTGTCTGTCTGTCTGTCTCTCTCTCTCAAATCAATAAGTAAAATATTTTAAACAAGTATTCATAGTCCTGGAGTACAAAAAAAAAAAGTGCTTTTGGCTAGTGTTGCTGAACTTTTTTTTTTTTAAGCCATAGTCAATTTCCCTTCTTCTGGTGACCAGTTTTACTTCATCTGACACTTAAGACTTCTGTTAAATTAGTGAAGCTATAAGATAAATGGAAGTCGACCTCATATGCCTGTCTTTATTCTCTCTGAATTGTATTCTTCTATGCTCAGTTAATTTAATCTTTTATTACTGATCTCCCAATGGATTTTATTTTCTGAGTTGTGAGATTTACTGACATCCTGAAGACATCAGGATTATTCTTATTCTTATTCATTATTCTTATTAACAGTCCTCCAAAGTGGATAAAAGTGCATCCCTTTAAAATTAGAATAAGAAATGGCCAAAAAGTCATAAAGATTCCTATTCTGCAACATTTTTATCTTAGTTCTGCTCGTTATACTAAAGAGCTATTTAATTTAAAAAGCTATTTTGACTATCTTAAAGGCCATCAGAAATCCTAGAAGTTAGAGTAAAGGCATCCAACAACACCACATGTTCTCAAGAGCTAGATCCCTCCCATCCCAATATTGATAAAGATAGGGGAAATAAGCACATAATCAAGTTGCAGGATATGGTAAAATGTATTAGCAGACAGGAAAGCTGAATGTTTCAGTAGATGCTTCATACTAGGTCAAGAGACCATAACAATGAGGACTGAATCATTAATTCCTTCCTCGAGGTTCCTTAGTAACAAGTAACAGAAAACTTTTTGGCTGACTTAAGTAAAAAATAATAATAACTGATTAAAGATATGGGGTAGTTCATGGAATTTAGGAAAACTGAAATCCCAGGTTGCCAATGGGAGCATCCCCTTCTTCCTTTTCCCTGAAGACCCTACAAAACTTCACATGAGGCGATTCCCACACAATGGAATGTTTATTCTCCTTAAGACCAATCACTAACAAATATTAGCTCCCATATTCCTTGAAGCAGAGAGTCAAACTCTTAGTGGTGATATACAACATTTTCCCTGTACAATATGGTGGCCACCAGAAACGTGTGGCTATCAAGTACTAGAAGTGTGGATCATCTGAATTGAGATGCTCTTTAAGTGTTACACCTTCCTGGATTTCAAAGATTTTTTTTTATTTCAAAGATTTAAAATAAAAAGAAAATGATAATACAATGTTTAATTAATAAAAAAGTGCCCTAGGGAAAAGAGCATATATATATATTTAAATTTCAAATTTATTTATTTTTTTAATTTTATTTTTATATAAATTTATTTTTTATTGGTGTTCAATTTGCCAACATATAGAATAACACCCAGTGCTCATCCCATCAAGTGCCCCCCTCAGTGCCCATCACCCGGTCACCCCCACCCCCCTCCCAACTCCCCTTCCACCACCCCTAGTTCGTTTCCCAGAGTTAGGAGTCTCTCATGTTCTGTCTCCCTTTCTGATATTTCCCACTCATTTTTTCTCCTTTCCCCTTTATTCCCTTTCACTATTTTTTATATTCCCCAAATGAATGAGACCATATAATATTTGTCCTTCTCCGATGGACTTATTTCACTCAGCATAATACCCTCCAGTTCCATCCACGTCAAAGCAAATGGTGGGTATTTGTCGTTTCTAATGGCTGAGTAATATTCCATTGTATACAGAAACCACAATTTCTATTTAGTCAACATATATGGTAAAAGTGGTTTCAGGGTTAGAATTTAGTGATTCATCACTTACATATAATATCCAGAGCTCAACATAAGAGAACATCTCTTTTATATATTACTTCTTTATATCTCTAATGCTCACAAGATGATGATGGAAATATTACCTACCATTTGTTGAGTAGTAAGTCTTATACTTAACAATTTACATAATCACCCTTTTAATGCAAAAGTTTAATAAGGTGAGTATTGTCATTCCCATTTTACAAAAGTTGAAACTAAGGCTCAGAGAAGTTCATTTGTGCAAATGTAATGAAGCTAGTATTTGTACCAAGTTTGAGCGAATCTATATTCTGCACAGAATAGTGGCTCATTGATACTTGATGACATACACTAAATGAAAGGCAGTGAATAAATCTAAATAGTGAATAATTAATAACCAATTTCTATGTATTTCATGGCATGTAGTGAGAGATGCTTAGTGACACATGTAGCAGACACTCAGACATTCTTTCCTTCACCCTCACTGTGCTCCACCCTGCAGTCAGGATCTTGGAAAGGGGGTGAAGCTGGATGCATATATTCATAAAGCACCTAATTGAAAGTCATGTGTGTGTACATACTATATGGACATACATGTTTGAATTTGGATGGAAACGTAACCTGCAGTGTGGGTATGTTTATTTCCATAGGTCTATAAATATGAGCATACTTGTTAGACTTCTTAAGTATGGATTGTGTGTGTGTGTGTGTGTGTGTGTGTTGTGTGTTGTATGTACATAAAACCTGTGAGAGTTCAACCAGTTATAAGGCACTAGCTTCCTTCTTTCACTGACCCTGGATGGTGTATTTGTAGCAACCCTGATTTTTATTTTTTATCCCAATTCAAGGAAATCTCAATGATTTTTCTTTCTGGAAAGTTTATGGCTAAGATGCTGGGCTGCTGTGGAGCCCTCATGAATCTGCTACAATCCGAACGTATTAGCAGAGAAAGAGAAATAGCAGCCATAAGACAATGCCCTCGTGTCCATTACTTTCTTTTTTTTTTTTTTTTAAGATTTTATCTATCCAGGGGATCCCTGAGTGGGTCAGCGGTTTAGCACTTGCCTTTTGCCCAATGCATGATCCTGGAGTCATGAGAGGCAGAGGGAGAAACAGGCTCCATGCAGGGAGCCCGATGTGGGACTCGATCCCGGGTCTCCAGGATCACGGCCTGGGTTGAAGGCAGGTGCCAAACCACCGAGCCACCAGGTGTCCCAGTCCATTGCTTTCTAGCCTAATACACAGCTGCCCTTGTATGTATACCCCCCATGTAACCCCTCTGATAGAACCCGTTAATGGGAGGTTCTAAGAAAAGACATTGTATTTACTTCTTTGTTTCCAAGTATGACTCTTTCTTTGTTTTTTTTAATAATAAAAAAATTATTTTTTATTAGTGTTCAATTTGCCAACATACAGAATAACACCCACTGCGCATCCCATCAAGTGACCCCCTCAATCCAGAAAGTGGAGAACTAAGGGGGGCACTTGATGGGATGCGCACTGGGTGTTATGCTATATGTTGGCAAATTGAACTCCAATAAAAAATAAATTTAAAAAAACACAAAAATATCATCTGTGCTTAAAATAAAAAAAAATAAAAATTGTATTAATTGAGGAATCTAGTTGAGAAAAGGGTCATATGGAAAAATAATTTCATAGAAAGGAATGACCTTTGACAGATGCAACAATGGTAATGGGAGTTGGAAATCTCTGTTTTACTCTATGTTTACTTCTTTATTATTCTTTTTTTAGAATTCCAGCTGTTCTCTTTATTTTTTTTTTTTGAAATTTATTTCAAAATTATTTCAGGGCAGATCCAGAGCAGGGAGCTCAGAGACCACCAGGAGCAGCACTCCCACCTGCAGACAAGAGCCGAGGCCCCCGGGGTGGGAACACTCAGTGTCCCCTGCTCGGTGATGGCCGCCTCAGGCAAACAGGCCCTGACCCTGGTCCAGGAGTCTCTCATGTGTCCCAACTGGAGGCCCCTAGACTCTGTCCTGTTCTATTGGCTTTATGGGATGGGGAGAGGGGAGGAGTACTCCAGCTAGACTGGGGTACTCTCCCCCCTTCCTCCACCTCCAGTGACTCCTGCCCAGCACTCCCAGCTGGGCTTCAGGGCCTCCTGCCCACTGACACCTGTCCCTGGTCCTTCCCGCCCTCCCTCCACAGGCTCCCTGCATCTGGTCTCTTAGCTCCCCCTGGAAGGCCAGCCCAGGATTCAGCACCACTGCCCCCTCCTAGCCTTATAGCCTGTCCCCACTCTGAGCCATCCTCTCTCCTCCTCTCTTGAAGACCAGCCTCTCAGCTCCTTGCAAACTCGCCCCAATCTCTCCTTCTCTGGGAAGTCTTGCGGGATTAATTCCTCTGGTTCTGGACCCCAAACTGTTTCTATCTGAACCACTGCCAGGGTACCTGCAGGCCTGTCCTGTTCCTCTGTCTTCTGCTGGGTTGTTCCTGCCCAGGGTGCAGAGCCAGAGCTCCCAGGTTTTCTGTTCTGCACACCCCGGCACCCCTCTGCCAAAGCACTTCCAGTGGTGTCTTGCCTCTCCTCACATCTCTAATATGCTCCAGATACATAGATACCTGGTCAAGGGGAGCTGAAATGCCCTCCCAGTATTTCCTGTGGATCTCAGCGGATGGACTGGGAAAGGTCAGATCAAACCTTAAGGTGGGAGGAGAACTGCATTCGGAGTCGTGGAGAATGTTCTGAGAGGAGCAGGATGTTGCAGTAGGATTCCAACCTGCATCCATATCCACCAGCCATCTACCTGCCACACAAATGGCTTCCAGGCACAGTTCCTCTGTGCTCTATGTGCCTGCCCACCCCTGCATGTAGGGGGCAGTTGTGGGGGGGGCAGGCCGAGAAGGAGGAAATGGCTATAGGGACAGGGACAGAAAGGACCAGGATATTCATGCCCAGACCAACAGATGAGACCAATACGACGGAGCTGGTCCCAGGACCTGGTGGGTCCTATAGACCCAGACACAGAATCACCAGAGACAGACAGTGGACTGTGGGACAGAGACACAAGGGGATAGAGCCAGACACAGGAGAAAGGAAAGAGTGGAGCCTCCATGGACCAGAGCAGAAGATCAAGAGAGACACAGAAATACCCCGAGGCCAGAGATAACAGAGACAGACATGGACTCAGAGACAGGAGAGGGACCTAGGCTCAGGGGGTGGGAAAGCCATGGACCCAGAGCCAAAGGCAGATCCCTGGACAGGGGGACAGGGTGATGAGACTCCAGAGAAGGGCCCACAGGGAGGGAGGGAGAGGGAGACAGAGGAGGGCAAGGAGGAGGTGGGGGCAGGGGAGAGGCAGGGAGAAGGGGCAGGGAGAGGCAGCAGAGGGTGGGGTGCAGGCTCTGAGCCAAGGGCTCTGCTGGCCTCCCAGGTCCTGGGGCTGTGGTGGGAGGAGGGGCTTGTGTGTGTGTGTGTGTGTGTGTGTGTGTGTGTGTGGCAGGACCTCAGCAGGCCAGAGCTCTAGTCACAATGCCAGAGTCCTGTGGTGCTGAAGGTGCCCCTGTCCCCCTCCCTCTGCAGCCCCTGCTCTGAGCAGAGGGGGGCACGGAGAGACACCAGATGCAAGTCAGAGACAGTCTGAGCTGGGAAAGAAGTGACAGCGCCACCTCCCCCACACCCCGAGATCAGAGGGAGAGGACCTGAGAGTGGGGAAGGGACAGAGGACTGAGGGGGACAGGGCTGGAGCAGGACACCTGTGGCTGGCAGGGGTTCAAGAGACGCAGGGGGGCTGGGTGAGCCAGGGCTGTGGGGAAGCAGGTCAGGGGCAGGGGGAGGCCAGCAGGGCTCCTGTGTCCCCAGAGACCTGGGCTGGGTGGACACAACCCTGTGCTGAGGTGGGGAGGCTGTCAGGGCTGCTTCTAGGCCGACCCTGTCCCTCTGCCCTGTTTTCCGTACAGTGAGCCTGTCCCTTGCCTGCCTCCTGCTTCCCAGTGGTGGTGTCACCTGTCCCTGCAGGAGCCTGGCTCCTGCGGCCTCCTCTGTGGGGATGGCCCTCACAGCCTGCAGGGCCGCCCTGAGCGTCCTCACCAGGGGCCCGTGTGTCCTCCGGGGAGGATCTCAGTGTTGAGGATCGCCTAGTGCTCTCCGAGGCTGGGGGAGAAGGGAGGACCCAGCCGGGGGCAGGATTTCCAGTGAAAAACCAGGTGGATGTGGGAGACACAGTGGAGGATGAGCCTCCTCCCACATGGCTCTGAGAGGTCATTGTGAGGGAGAAGCTCGCAGCATGTGACAGAGGGGACATTCCTGGTGGCTGCTGGAGCCCCAGTCACCTCTCTCTCTTGCTTCTGAAGCAGGAAGAACAAACCCTCACCAGGCAGGAGACAGCTGGGCTGGCCTGGGGTAAACAGCTGGATTGGGGACCCGGCATGAAGGGGACAGATGTTCACAGTCAGGCAGGGTGTCCGAGGTTGCTAGGGTTGGGAGTGAGGCCCACGGAGGGAGCCCTGGGATGTGCCGGGCCGTGATGCGCACGTGCACAGGTGTCTGCAGAGGTGTGTGCCCCAGTTAGCGTGTCTTCTGAGCGTTGGTGTACGTGTGTTTATGTTGGGGGGAGACTTATTCAGGTGACATCGTGTTAAGAAGCTTTGTGTCCCGATTCCCTGTCTTTCCCTGTGTGTGTTGATGGCATGTTGGTCTGTCTGAGCAAGGTCTGTTCCTTTATGGGACTCCTTGTGGTCACCTGCGAATGGGTCTCAGTTGCATTTTGTGTTTTATTTGTGGTGGAGGAAAACATGTGTGCAGGTGTGCAAGGGTGTGTGTGTGCACATGTGTCCGCAGGGGGAGAACAGTCTGCAGAGCCCTGGCTGCCCCCGCATCACCTCCTGCTCTCCCTCCACTGGGTAGATCTGCCCCCGCTGAGGGCCTGACAAGGGGGCAAACAGCACAGTGGCAAAGTGCTCTGCCCACAGAGACCAGCACCGGGTAAACCTGTGCAGACGCTCCCTGCAGGGGAGGAACCCGGACATAGGCCTCAGGGCCCCAGACCCACACCCAGTCCTGCAGGCACAGGCTGTTCACCAGAGCAGGTGCACTCACTCATACACACACACACACACACACACTCTCAGGCACCCACAGGCCTGCCCCACACAGAAGGACACACACTGGTCATGACCCCCTCTCCCCACCCCTCCTCTGAGCTCTGTGGCCCTGCCTTCCATCACCTCCAAATGCCGGTCAGGGTTTGGGCAGATGAGGCTGTGGGTGCTAACTGGGACATGGGAGCCGATCATCAGACACTTGCTCTTTATGCCTTCATAAGTTGTGTGTGTGTGTGTGCCCCCCAACTCCTTTCCCTGTCCTGCCACCCTACCCTCTCTCTGGGGCTGACTCTACCTCCCCATCTGAGCACTGCCCCTGCCCCTGGGTCCCTCCATGTACCTCAGTCCCATGTCTCCTCCGCAGTCTCTCTCCCTGCCCCCTGCTTCCATCCTTCCCCTGGACTTTATCATTCCTCCCCATGCCTGTCCCGCCCTGGCACCCTAGACGCTGCAACCTGGTTCCTCCCTGATACCACCCTTCTGTTCTGTCTACACCCTCCCAGGCTCTGACCTCTGCTGCTGCCACCCACCTCGTAGGCTCCTCTCTGATATCGCTGTGTTTCTGCCCTGGTTCTGTCTTCCACTGTCCCTTCTTTGCTGGGGTGCAGGTATGCTCCCTGGGCATTTCTCCTGCCCCTTCCATGAGGGCTCTCCGCTCCCCCAGAGTTCCAGAGTGGCCTGTCCTCTCCCCCTCCTCCCCATTCTGAAGCTGCAGGCATGGCCTGGCTCTGAGAGGACTTCCCTGGTGGTGGGTGGAGGTGGGCAAGCAGGAGGTCTGGGGCTGAGTTTGAATCCCCGCACTGTTCCTCTCCAGGTAGCCTCCTCATCTGGACTTACTCACCTGGAACAGGTGTGGAATACCTGTCAGGGCTGCAGGAAATTTCTCCAGGGGCTGTAGGGTCTGTAGTGAGCATCAGCGCTGTGGTGGGCATGCCACAGGCCAGCACACAGTGTGCGCTCAGTAAACGTGAGCTCTTAGTATCCGCCCTTCCTCACTCTGCTCCCCGGGCCCTTAGCCTGGAGGCAAAACATGTTTAGAAGAGAGAAGAGTGAGAATAAGACCATGTAAGCCCAAACTGATGGCCTCTCAGGAAATTCATGGGGTTCAGCCTAACAAAATCTCTAAGGTCTGATCACAGGAAATGCCCTTGAGTGTGGACCAGAAGGGAGGATGGGGTTTGGATTGAACCACAGGACACAGGAAACCATGGGAATGAGCATGTCACATGCAGGGAGGAAGGAGTCATGCCCCCAGTCCACCCTGTATCCATCCTGTGGTGGCCACACTGGCCCCCTGTCCCTGCGCTCATGGGCCTGTGTGTGCTGGGAGCTGCCCTGGTCTGGGGTCCAGCTTCCCCAGTCCTCTCCCCTCCACACAGGACCTGGACTCCTGGAGCCTCAGACCCACATCCTCCCTCCCCTCCCTGCATGGCAGGTGCAGACACATGCACACACACGCACACAGGCACACAGAGGTGCCCTGGGATTTCTAAAGGAAAGTACTACCCCCTGGAGATGGGTTCCCTCCAGCTGCTGCTGCCTTGACCCTGAACCTCACAGGGCAGGGGAGGCTCAGAATGCTGCCCCTGCTTGCCTCTCTGTCTCATTCCCCTCCTTTCTCCTGAGGAGCAGAAACAGTGAGTCCCACACTCCTCCCTCTCTGAGTGCTGGGCACCCAGGGGAGACCCAAGGGAGGATCAGGGGCCCTGCCCTGGGGGAGCTCCCTGCCAGCTGGGAAGAGGAGGCTGACAGCCAGGGCAGAGAGGCACAGGGCTCAGCAAGTGTGTGTGTGAGCAGAGTGGGTCAAGGGCAAGTGGACCAGGACCCATGACTGAGTTGATGGGAGCCTGGCAATGAGCAAAGGAGGGAAGATGGAGGAAGATAGCGAAGTCTAGAAAGTGTCCAAGGAGACAAGGAGGATGATGCTCAGTTAGTAGCAAGGGGCAGGAACATGGAGAAGAGAGGGTCAGAGAAGTCAGAGCTCTCTGGAAGTGCATGATCTTGTGGGAGGGGGAGTGAGCCTGGGAGACACTTGAGGAGGGAGTGTGTGTGTGTGTGTGTGTGTGTGTGTGTGCTGGGGAGTGTGTGTGAGGGAGGCAGAGGGATGGAGGAGGATGGTGGTTTGCTGGATGCAGGGTCACTAGATAACATGTGCCTTGGCTGTAGCTCCACAGTGACCCTGGGCTGGGCGGGCAGGACGCTGGGAGCAAGGCTGACTCCCTGGGCTTGCTGGTCCTCCTGGGCTGTCAGGATGATGAACCTGGACCGCACTGGCTCGGGAGCCATGCCTGGGGGGACACAGTAGCTGGAACTGCATGGGGGCGGGGGAAGCAGCTCCTGGAGGTCAGGAGACCAAAAGAGGGAGAGGGAGACAGGGATGGGGTGGGGAGGGTCATGGGAAGTCTGAAGGCTTTGAGACCTTTCTCCGGGCTCTCCCCTTCACCGCCCCTTCCATGTACAGAATTCTTTGTTTGAAACTCAAAGACTTTCCATGAATGTTGAGGTTCAGCCTCTCACGTGCAGAGCTAAGCTATTCCTGCCCCACTTCCCAGCTGCGGCCTCAACCTGTCAAAACTCTCCTGGGCAGCACATGCTGAAAGGGCCCCAGAGGCAGGTCTGTTCCCCTCTGAGGAGTCCCTTGTCCCCTCCACACCTGGGCCCCAGGCCTGGCTGCTTCCCAGGGCAGAATCTGCAGGAGGGGGCTCCACATGAATTCATGGGAGTCTCTGCTCTGTCCTCTCCTGCTGTGACTTGAGAGGAGTTACTTACCCTCTCTGTGCCTTAGTTTCATTATCTATAAAATAGCAGCAGTAACACCTGCTTCTGTAGCTGGTTATAGAGGAGATAATGAGAGTCACGCAAAGGAACTGCTCAGTTTTAAAGACTCACACACCTGAGAGCCTTAGGCACTTTACACCACCCTCATCCTCATCTTTGATAACATCTCAGTTCTTCTCTGTAGACCTGCTGAGCCACCAGCCTCCTGTCTCCCAAGCCCTGTGCACCCCCAGCCTCTGATTCTGGCATCTTCTTCCCTCTGATCTTGCTTAGTATTCTACATCTCTGCTTCCATCCTCCTTTCCAGAGTGCCTCAGTACTGGAGGATCTGGCCATATTCTATGAATTCATATGCTTTTTTTTTCTTTTTTCTCTTTATTTTTTTTCTTTTTATTTTATTTTTATTTTTTATTGGTGTTCAATTTACTAACATACAGAATAACCCCCAGTGCCCGTCACCCATTCACTCCCACCCCCCGCCCTCCTCCCCTTCTACCACCCCTAGTTCGTTTCCCAGAGTTAGGAGTCTTTATGTTCTGTCTCCCTTTCTGATATTTCCCACACATTTCTTCCCCCTTCCCTTATATTCCCTTTCACTATTATTTATATTCCCCAAATGAATGAGAACATATAATGTTTGTCCTTTTTTCTCTTTTTTTTTTTTATTTTTTTTTGTCCTTTTTTCTCTTTAACTGGGGTTTCTTATGTATCTCTCTTCTCAGATGCCAGAGAACAGGGCCCTGTGCTCTCCTCCCTTAGGATGCTTTTCTTCCTCCTGGGTTGGGTTCACAGGTTGAGGCCAAGGAACCTCTCTGCACAGAGAGGTGCAGAGAGGTGGAGATCCACCAGGACAGGGAGGCCCTGGGGTCAGGCCTGCAACCTGGGCATCTGCATGTGGGCAGATGAGGGAAGACCCTCCAGGCTGTGTCATGCTTCCTCAGAATGTTTGCCATGACTGGGGGAGGGAAATTGTCATCTCCCTTCTCGACCTAAGAGTTAGAGGGAAATTACTTTTCTAATGTTTAGAACGACTGTGTTTTGTTCCCTGACGTGGGCCATATCATTTGGAGGTCCATCCCACACCCAAAGAAAGAGCAGTCAAGTGAGGTCTTTCCTTTTTGCTTTGGATGGGATGAGTGTGTCTGCCTGTGTGTTTCTCCGGTTCTAACATTTACCAAACATAGTTCTAATAACGTCCTTTCCAAAATGTCTTCTAATTTTTATTGCAAAAAAATTAAGTCCATTCTTCTAGCGGAGGTAGTTTCTACAGTCCAGGATCTAGTTCAATGATTTCATAAAGATATGTCCCTGGGGGATGAGGAGAGTCATGGCCAGAACTTGGAGAAGATGTGATTATCCACCTCCTGGCTTGAATTACCCAAAAGCCCAGAATGCTCTGGACTTTGTTACACTTCAAAGTGTTCATGGGACTGAGATTAAGCTCATAGCCTTTGCTCCCAGGTCTTTCTGCAGGACTTCTCTGGAAGGTTCCGTCTGTACCCTCCCTCCTGCTGCTACAGAGACTCCCTGGGCTCCAGCTGTAACCACACAGCTGGCCTCTGGGACCTTCACATGTGGCTGACAGAGCCAGGGGCGGGGAGAACAATTCTCTTTTAGGTTGCTTGGGTTAATGTTCTCAGGGTCTCCCCTGGCCCTGAGAGGACCTGGGGGAGCTGGTCTCTGCAGAGCCCTGAGAAAGCCTGGGTAAGAGGTGGGGGCCAGCTTGCCATGCTGTCTTAGGTCCTCACATACTTGTCTGGGTGCTTCATCCCTGGTCCCTTATAACCTAGATTCAAGCAAGTAGACTGGACTCAAGGTCTCTAGTCTGTGTTTCAGTTTCTCCTTTTGTGGGCTGCATATGTGTATTTGTGGGGGCCCTTTAGTGAGGAGCTGCTTGAAGGCATGAATGGTGACAGCTCAGAAGGTGTCTACACTGCTGACCCCAAAATGACGGACAGTCACTAGTACGTTATTTTGTTCCCACCGTGTGTGGTGCCTCTTTAGCTCTCAATGCAGACACCTTCCCAGACCTTCAGATCTTCCCCCTTCCTCCATGGGATCCCTAACCAGGCTATCCCAGCACCTTCTCCAGAACTGGTTAGCATCCCTGCCTGCCTCAATTTCTCTTTCTCTTTGGCCCCCATGCCCCAGCACTGGGTGTGCCAGGCTGCATGAACTCTGAGACATTAGGGCTGAGCTCAGGCCTCCTTTGATGGCAGCATCTTCGGCAGGGGTGTAGGGGGGGAGGGCAGGGGAGGCCGTGTCCATATCCACATAGGGCCCCTGAGACCCCCAGGTGGGCACAGGAGGGAGCCTGGGGCAGCCTTGGCAGCAGCCTGGCCCTGTCAGCTCTCTGGGCCCATCCAGCAGCAGTAGCTCCTGAGAGGGGCCTGGGCTCAGCAGGAGCCAGGAGGGAGGGCACAGGCTCCTGGAGCCACTCTGCAGCCCTGGCTTCTCCTTCCATCTTGGCCTCCTTCACCTTCACCTCTGTCAGCAGATATGTCTGTCTCAGGGCCTGTCTGTCTGACTCCAGATGTTCTGTGGTCTGAGGTTTCCCAGGACTGGGTCTGCCCTCAGCTTCTCCCTCTGGCTGACCCCTGCCTGTGTCCCTCCCTCAGGGTCTGGGGGTCTCTCTTCCCCTCACATCTGTGTGAGTCTCACCCTGGGAGCCTGTCAGTGTCTCCCCCTGCATGTCCTGCTGTCTGTCTCCTGTGCTGCCTCACCCATCCCTTGTCTCTCTCTGCCTTCCCTTCCAGGGCTTTCCCTGCTTCTCTCATCTCTGTGTCTCTCAGCCTTTCCCCCTGTCCCTCACTCACTCCCCTGCCTCCTCCCCTCTTCTCTTCCCTCCCTCAAGGTTCAGACAATTCCTGTGTCATAGCCTGGGTGGGCTGCATCTTCCAGGTCCCCCCATCTATCCTCCTACTCCGGGGAGACATATTATCCCATCTCTGCATCCTCTGCATTCCCCCAACCTAGGCCAGTTATTTTCCTTTCCAGGTTTTTAAAAATTCACTGTAGTGTGGACCACTTAAAAGGAGGATGTAACATGCAGGACACTTAGGAGAAGATGACATGGCCAGGGCCACCATCTCTCGTGGGGTATTGCATGTGAAGAAAAAGCCAGGGTGAATCTGGGGTGGAAGAGGGATGGGGGCACTGTGGCTGCTTCTCCCCACTCCAGGAAGCTCCTGTGTTCCCTGGATCCCCCCTTTCATACTGCCACCTAGGATTCCATCTCTGTCCTGTCTCTGGCCCTAGTGGCTCCTTAGTTTGCTCTCCTTGACTTGTTTTATTCTGACAGATTCTCGGGTAAGAGGATGTTTGGGACTTGAGCCCAAACATCCCACCTGCTGAAGGTGCTATGGTTGCCTTCCCTCCTTCTGCGCCTTCTCCAATCTACCTTTCTCCCTCTTGGGTTCCCCTCAGTCCTCTCCTCCCTTCCCCTAGAAAACTAAATGACCACTTCCCCAGGGAGGGACAGTAGACAGTAGGAGGGGGAAAGGTGGAAGGAGGGGGAGCAAGGACCATCCAGGAGAAGGCTCCAAGATCCCTGGAAGAGCAGGGCAGTGGGTCCAGAGAGGATCGGGGTGAGGGCAGGGGCCGCTTATGTCCTCTCCACCCCTGCCCAGTGTCCAGGGGGCCTCAGCACAACTGGGGGAACAGATGTGTGTGGGGGGTCAAGTCTGAGAGGGAGGAGCGAGGAGCAGAGAAACAAAGAGTGAAAACCTAGCAAACTCCCCTGAGAAACATCTCCTCCTCCTTTACTTCTGGAGGCTCCCTGGTGGTGGGAAGCAGTAAGGTGATGGTGGGAAGTGAGGGGAAGAGGAGAGGGTACCAGGGAGTGTCCTCCAATTTCCACTCTCCCTGCCACCAGCATGGAGCTCAGCAGGGCTGGGAGGGGAGTAGCTGGGAGATCAGGGGGCACCTGGGAGAAGCACTCTACCCTGGCAGGGATCCCACAGCCGTGTGACGGTGTGCCAGTGCCCCTGCTGCCCCAGAGCAGACCTCACGGTACCTTTCCTGCAGAGCTCACAGACATGCTGAGGGACCTGGCGCTGCAACTTCATGTGATCAAAAATATAAGCTGAGTTCCTCATCTTGCCACACACATGTTGCACCTTCTCTGCTATCCTACTATGTGCATCCACGGTCGACTTGCGTAGCAAAAGCTGCCACACCTGTCACATTTGAAGGGCTGTCTGTGGAGCGCACTGTGGAGCATGGTGAGATGAAGTGGCAGGAAAAGCTCTCCCACACTGGGAGCAGCTTAGGACTTGTGCACTGTGCCTTCCTCTCCTTGGCTTGCAGCGCCGCTGGCACGCTGGGCACTGGCCGGATCCTTGTCTGAGTGCCAAGCCTGTCAGTTCCAGGGGGACATTGCGGAAGGTCTTGCCATTCGTGTCCTAGGTGTGCTTCTCCTAGATGTGCTTTTCTGAGGCAGTTGCGGTCACCTCCCATCTGCCACCATGGCCTCTTGGCAGCTCCAGCACCCCCACCCACATCTCCCCCTTGCCCCAGCTGCTGGGGACACTCAGGAGGCTCAGGGGCACTGCAGTGGGCAACTCCATAGCCCCCAGGGGCCTCGGCCAGCCTGGCTCCTCTGTGGATGGCCTCTGCCTCCAGAGGCTATAACTGTTCTGGACTTCTTGGCACACCAGGCCCACCTATAGGTTGCCCTGCTCGTTGTCTTCTTCTCCCAGGCAGATGAGACCCAGGGCCATGTTGACCATTGAGGTTCTAACACAATGATTGTGGCCTGACTGCAGACATGGTGGCGGCAGAGACAGGGTCCTGGCCTAGGTAGCCAGCAGAAACACACGTGGAGGCTTCAAAGCCACTTTGTCCTTGGTGGAGGAGGCTGGGCTGAGGGCACAGTAGCAAGGGCAGCAGTGGTGATGGCAGACTCTTGGGTGCCAGCAGGAACTGAGAACAAGTCCACCTGGAGGGGCTGCACCTGGGGGCTGGGGTGTCGCTGGGGGCACTGGCAGATCCTGGAATGGACTCTGGGAGCAGACCTGGGAGACAAAGAAGGGGGATGGAGCTCAGTCATTACCTGCAGGTGGCTCTGGGTGAGACCCCGTGGTGAGTGGAAGGAGATCATGAGGCAGCAGATCCCACTGAAATCCAGGCCAAGCACGGTTAGGTGGGGCCAGCAGCATGCAAGGGAACATGAGGAATATGGCCTCAGCCACAATGGGACCCTGGCAGGGCTCAGAGGGAGCCATGCGTAGGGAGCCCCCAGGGCCAAGGCTCCATGCCTCAACCCTGGCCTGCCAAGCTGGGCCAAGCCTAAAGCATGGCCCTAGGGTCCCTAGGCTCCCTGTGTAAACCTGCTGTCCTCCAGGGAAGAAGGGGACCTGGACCAGTTCATTTCCTTACCTGGTAATTGTCTAGGGCCCTGGCCTGTCCCCCAGCCTCCCACCCTCTCCCAAGCAGGCAGTGAGTAACACAAGAAGGGGAGGGGATTGTTCTGGGGACCAGATGCAGGATACACAGACCCTCCCCTGCACCTGCCCTTCTTTCCCTCAAGCAGAGGCACATTTGGGACAATCCCAGCTTGAAGCAGGAAGACCGCCTAGGACCCTGGGAACAGAAGCTGATCACACACCCAGCTGCCCCTCCCCTACTGTCCTGTCATCTCAGCCCTCCTGCCAATCCTGCCAGGCTCCTTTGCCTCTAGGAATCCTGGCTCTGTGGTCTAGGATGGGCCACTCACCCTCTCCCCAGCACAGTGCCTGGAACACAGGACCTGCCTCCTGGAGATATAGGGATCTGTAGGTTTCCTTAGGGGGAGTTCTTCCTGGGATCTGGGGCACTCTTTCTGCTCCCACTTCAATGCTCTGTGTTCATATAGTTAGTACAGATCCTGTCTCCTTAGGGACCTGCTGCCCTCCTTCTCTCCCCTCCCTCTACCTCCATCCCAGGCTTTAAGGAACCTATTTGATGTTTTAGAGACATCTCAGCACTATCAAATTGAGGCAGTAGTGCCCCTTTTCCTTGAGACCCATGGCTACTTGGATCTATCACCTGTGCATTCAGCCCTGGGTGCCTAGGTAGGTCCTACCTTCTCCATCTCTGACAAGTCTTGCTTCTGTTTGAAGACCAGTGTTCTGGGAAGGAGCGGCACTTTCCTTTGGTCACTGTTTTAGGGTCCTGGAAGACCTATGTTTTAAATGTCTACAGCAGGAAGATCTGTAGGCAGGGACTATATCTTTTTCTTACTTCTTCTAGCACAATGCTAAATGCACATTGAGTCAGAATATGGTATGAACACTGAGTGGACTGTTTCAGAACATCCTTGTGGTGAAGTTGAAGCCTGCTCCCTTTTAATTCCTGAAATGATGGGAAATCAGGGTGAGGGGCCAGGATGGATGGAGATGGTAGATAAAACTGTGGGAGATGCTGGATGAGGCAGCCTGGGTATGAGAAGGTGTTTCTGTCCCTGTTTACAGGACTGCTGAGTGGGCTTTTCAGCTGGATCTGGGACTGGCCTCCATACACCACAGGGTGAACTCCACCAGGCTCTCCACACTCCCCTCTTGCCAGCCAGGACCTCCTCCATACCCAGGACCCTGAGAAGCTTGTTTCCTTCTAAATTCACACCTTGCTGCCAGCAAAGTCTCCAGCAAAGTCCCATTTAAGCCCTCAGTCCACCTTTTCACCCAGACAGAGGCCATCTGGTCTTCCATTGCCCACCGGCTGCTTTCCTCCAGGATTCTGCTTAATCTACTTCCTTTACCCTTCCTGGCCCTTCCCCTGGGCACTTCTGTGGAGTGCCCCAACCTTCTGAGGGCCCCACCTCTCTGAGGGCTCCACCTCCTAAAAGCCTCAACTCCCTGAGGGCACCCTGTGAGCTCCATTCCAAGTGCTGACTCTTCTTGGACAAGCTCCTGTTTATAGAGTTGGCAAGAAAACTGAGGCAGAGCCAGAGACGAAGCTTGGGCTTGGAGCACTGCTGGCTGTGGAAGACCTTGGTGTTTCAGCAGAAGGTATTCCAGAGCCCTAGAGGTAGACTTTGGATTGCAGGATGCAGACCAGAGGCCTGATAAGTTTGGGAAGAGCAGGTAGGTTTACTGGGGTCAGAGGCATTTGGAGGCCTACGCTCTGTTCTCCAGACCAGATGGGTTCTCAGCTCTGATGAGGAAATTTTGATGCTTCTCCAGCATCTCCCCACCTGTTTCCCCTGCCCTCCTTCCTACATGGTGCTCTCTGACATGGTGCACAACTTGCTTTCTTCATCTTTGTCACTGCCAAAGGGCCCAGCACACAGTGTGCTTATACATGTTCCTTGAATGAATATCCTCTACCTGACTCTGCTGCCTCCTTCATGTTTTCCCTCACTCTCACACTGGAGATTTTGAAAGTCTCTGTATTACATTTTCTCTGTATTACATCAGTGTGGAGGACTTTGCAGAATAGCAGGCCTGGTTTGATAAGATGGTCCCCCATCACCAGGGAGGATTCGAAGGGCTTCTTCCTCCAGGCTCCAGGAGCTAGCTATCTATTTTTACAGCTGATGAAAGTATCTCCCTACTTTTCTTATCTAATTTAAAAAAATTATGGTGGGGATAGGATATAGGTCAGGTCAGTGTGTAGGAGGAAAGATTACCAAAGTTCCCTGGGGGGGTGGCTGTCTCATGGGTCTCCAAGAGGCAGTTTGCTTTTATCACAAAACATACTTGCAACTCTTTAGTTTTAAAGGGCCCTGCAGTCTTTTTTTTTTTTAAATAAATTTATTTTTTATTGGTGTTCAATTTACCAACATACGGGCCCTGCAGTCTTAACTGTCTCCCCCCTTCCAGACTCTGCCACATACACTCTGGGTAGCACCCCAACACCAAAAGCCCAGACAACACTCATCCATGCATAACACCTGTTTTCTTGATTATATGCGACAAATGTTGTTTTCTAGGTTGTCTTTATGCTGCCTTGTAGCAATTCTTGGGCTACTTGTCTCCATTGTCAATTGATATATGTTATGTTCTTCCAGCAGGCAGATTCACTCTAATTCAAGCAAAATCATGTGGAAAGACCAATTTCCTTCACCAAGTATATTCCAATTGATAAATATGATTTTTAGCTAGTATCTTGTTGAGAATTTTTGCATCCATGTTCATCAGGGATATTGGTCTGTAATTCTCCTTTTTGGTGGGGTCTTTGTCTGGTTTTGGAATTAAGGTGATGCTGGCCTCATAGAACAAATTTGGAAGTATTGAAGTATTCCATCTCTTTCTATCTTTCCAAACAGCTTTAGTAGAATAGGGATGGTTTCTTCTTTAAGTTTGATATAATTCCCCTGGGAAGCCATCTGGCCCTGGACTTTTGTATCTTGGGAGGTTTTTGATGACTGCTTCAATTTCCTCCCTGGTTATTGGCCTGTTCAGGTATTCTATTTCTTCCTGTTCCAGTTTTGGTAGTTTGTGGTTTTCCAGAAATGCATCCATTTCTTCTAGATTGCGTAATTTATTGGCGTATAGCTGCTCATAATAAGTTTTTAAGTTTTTAAGATCGTTTGTATTTCCTTGGTATTGGTGGTGATCTCTCCTTTCTCATTCATGATTTGATTTGTCTTTTCTCTCTTCTTTTTAATAAGGCTGGCTAATGGTTTATCTATCTTATGAATTCTTTCAAAGAACCAATTCCTGGTTTTGTTGATCTGTTCCACAGTTCTTCTGGTCTCTATTTCATTGAGTTCTCCTCCAATCGTTATTAACTCTCTCTTCTGCTGGGTGTAGGATCTATTTGCTGGTTTTTCTCCAGCTCCTTTAGGTGCAAGGTTAGCTTTTGTATTTGAGTTCTTTCCAGTTTTTGAATGGATGCTTGTATTGTGATGTATTTCCCCCTCAGGACTGCTTTTACTGTACCCCAAAGATTTTGAATGGTTGTATCTTCATTCTCATTAGTTCCTATGAATCTTTTTAATTCTTTCTTAATTTCCTGGTTGACCTTTTCATCTTTTAGCAGGATGGTCCTTAATCTCCAAGTGTTTGAAATCCTTCCAAACTTCTTATTGTGATTTAGTTCTAATTTCAAAGCATTATGGTCTGAAAATATGCAGGGGACGATCCTAATCTTTTGGTATCGGTTAATATCTGATTTGTGACCCAGTATGTGGTCTGTTTTGGAGAAAATTCCATGTGCACTTGAGAAGAATGTGTATTCAGTTGCATTTGGATGTAAAGTTCTGTAAATATCTGTGAAATCCATCTGGTCCAGAGTATCATTTAAAGTTCTTGTTTCTTTGGCGATGTTGTGCTTAGAAGATCTGTCAATTGTAGAAAGCGCTACATTCAAGTCACCAAGTATAAGTGTATTATTATCTAAGTATGTCTTAACTTTGGTTATTAATTGATTGATATACTTGCAGCTCCCACATTCAGGGCATAAATATTAATGATTTTAGGTCTTCTTGTTGGATAGATACTTTAAGTATGATATCGTGATTTTTAAATTATATTCTTTTGGTTTATCTTTTTCTCTTTCTCTTTTCTAATTGCAGAAATCACAAAGCAGAAGGGATTAGAAAAAACTAGGGAAGAGGGATAAAGAGTGTCCCTAAAACAGTGGTGGTGGAGGTTCTCTGTTGTAGATTTTGTTGCCTGAGTTGGGGTGAGGCAGGTGGGTCTTCATGGGGAAGTTGTATTGGTCTATATTTGGATGATAACTGAGGACTTTTAGGCAGGATACAACTTTCATATGCCTCAGATGATTTGGTGTCTTTCCTACAACAAAACAAAGCAAGACAAGTTAACTTTGCAAGGGAGCAGATGAAGCAGCCGTGTAGGGCTGTGAGAGGGCCAAGCACAGTCTGGTGAGAAAGGACAGAGAGAAAGAGACAAGTGAGTCCTTACACAGGAGGACAGTGCACACTTAAAGATATGAAGGAAGATAATGAGAGAGATAGTTGGCCTTTCCTAAGATGTACTGTGTGCAGTGTATTACTGAGGGTGTGTATTGGGAGGAGGTGCATGGAAGAAGGAGCCTTGGGCTCTGAGCACTCAAAACTGTTATTCTAGGTGAAGACAGAGTATAGTGATGGATGGGACTACTGGATGGACTTTTAGATTCTGTGCTTACAAAGAAAGGAAGGATTTGAGGAAAAACAAAATGTTTAGTAAGGCTTCTTAGAAAAAGTGTTCTGAATCAGTACTCTCCTATGTTATACTTGTAATTTGGAAAATGAGAAGGACAGGCAGATGGATTTCCTTCTACTGTTTCCTTTGAGGATTTTTATTAGGTGTTGTGTATTGACAGGATCCTGGGTTGAGAAAAAAAGAGTATTGAGTCCTAGGGGGAAGTAGAGAAAAAACTCATTCTCCCTTTTGACATCAATGTATCACATGATTTTCTAATCCCTTCTTAGCTTTCCCAGCTCTCTCTTTCTTTCTTTCTTTTTTTTTTGTATATTTTTTATTGGAGTTTGATTTGCCAACATATAGCTTAACATCCAGTGCTCATCCCATCGAGGGCCCCCCTCAATGCCCATCACCCAGTCACCCCAACCTCCCACCCACCTCCCTTTTCACCACCCCTGGTTCATTTCCCAGAGTTAGGAGTCTCTCATGTTCTGTCACCCTCACTGATATTTCTCACTCATTTTCTCTCCTTTCACTGTTATTCCCTTTCATTATTTTTTATATTACCCAAACCAGCTCTCTTTCTAATTCCTGTTTGGAAAATCTCATTCTGATTCTTTCTGGTAGCCTATCTGGTTTCTGAAGATCTCTAGAAGCAGAAGCTCAAGCTTTTCAGATTTGTCAGTTTTATCATCTTGTTTTATTTTGTATATTTTTATTGCTGTTCTATTTGCCAACAGATAGTATAACACCCAGTGCTCATCCCGTCAAGCGCCCTCCTCAGTGCCTGTCACCCAGTCACCCCAACCCCCTGCCCACCTCCCCTTCCACTACTTCTTCCTTGTTTCCCAGAGTTAGGAGTCTCTCATGTTCTGTCACCCTCTCTGATTTTTCCCACTAATTTTCTCTCTTTTCCCCTATAATCCCTTTCACTATTTTTTTATATTCCCCATATGAGTGAAACCATATAATGTTGTCCTTCTCTGATCGACTTACTTCACTCAGCATAATACCCTCCAGTTCATCTTGTTTTGATGTGATAGAAATGTTTCGAGTTCCAAAACTGGATTCTGACTCAAACCAAATGTGTTAATGTGTCAAACCATGAATGAGAAAGTTGCATTTAACTCTATCTCCTCTGAGGTTACTAAGAAAAGCCACCTTGCTCACAACCATCCCACTATGGTACTACACAATCTGGAGTCTATACAGTCTCTAGAGAAGTTCTGGTTATTTGATTGTTTACCAAAATAATGGTGCAATGATCCTATATGATGTGTGCATATAGTAGAGACTCTATAGATATTGTAGGGGGGAAGTAAAAATGTTTCGTTCTACTTCTATATAGATTTTGGTCTACATCTGTTGGATAGACTTGTTCTACATACAGTTGGTCTTGGTGTGCTAATCTGCCTCAGGATCGGTTTTCGGTGACTTGCAATTCAGCTGGTGAGAGACTGGGATGGGATTTGAGAGGCATAGGCCTGGGGGTGATAGGTTATGTAGGTGAGTTGGGGGACGTGGCTGTGTTCCCTCTTGTTTAATGAGAGGGTAGCTTGGGGGCTGCCATGTCATCAAGTTCAAGTCTTGTTTGCACATAGTAATATTTAATTGCAGAATTAGAGTTTCAAGTCTCATTGAAAGAACATGAAACAAGTTGTACCCTAGGGAATTTTTATTTTAGAAGGGGAGACAAAGGCTTCTTCCAAGTAACATGCAATCAGAATATAATGCCAAATAAGATCTGAGGTGGGAGGATGCCAGGTAGGTGATCTGTTTGTTGAGGTTGTTCTTAGGGGAGTCCTGGGAGGTAGGTTTGAACATTAATTTTCTTTGGAATGAGCTGAATTTGGCACTTTAGCTTTCTTTCCAATCTTTCAGGGAAGTTATCTGACCTTCTCTTTCCCCTGGAGAAAAGTTACATATTTATTAATCCTGCAGTGGTTTCTCTCTCTTTTCAGCACAGATCAAGTTGGAGAATTATTATTATTAATTATTATTATTATTATTATTACCATCATCATCATCATAATCCTCCTCCTCATCATCATCATCTTAGTATCCAGATCTGTAGCAAATATTTAACTGGGTCTGTCTAATTGGGTAAATTGGATTTTTTGGTTCAAAGTGTGTTAGAGTTTGGTTTTTGTTTTTGGTGGGGAGCAAGGAAGAAGTGCCTAAAAGAGGCTCTATATATTGAATCACGTCCAATCATGAAGACATACCTAACAGATGTTCTCCTGGGAATCAGTTGTATACAATATCACGATGAAGTTATTCCCTCCTCTTCCCTAAGCCTTCTCGGGCTGACCTATGGTGCACAGAAGATAATCACTAGCTTTGCCAACACTGGAAAATGAGATCCTTACTACTGTTACCTTCCATTAACTAGGAAGTCATTTGGGATCTTCACATACTCTTGCCATGAATGTTCATTTCTTATTTAGGAATATGCTTGCCATCTGCCTTTGGCTCAGGTCATGATCCCCGATCCTGGGATCAAGTCCCACATCAGGCTCCCCATGGGGAGCCTGCTTTTCCCCTCTGCCTATGTCTCCCTCTCTCTCTTGCCTCTTATAAGTAAATAAATGAAATCTTTTTAAAAAGGAATACATTTCCTGGTCACAGTCTGTATATCTTTTACTTATTCTGGCAAGTGGGGAAGTATTTATGAAACACTCTAAGTTGTATGCTCTCAGAGAGGGGAATTCGCTCTTTGCTACCATTGTCTTACACTGTGTATAACTGTGTGATGATTTTTGGGTAATGGTGCTGGTTTTGATAATTTAAGGGGAATAAAAATGTTGCTTTTGCTTGAGTTCTTTTGCACGAAGAATCACTGTGGTTCCTACATTTTGTACTCTGGAATTTTGCCTTTGTATTCCTTACACCTAGTTGAAATCTAATCTTTAATTGATTTTTTTAAATTTATTTTTTATTGGTGTTCAATTTACTAACATACAGAATAACCCCCAGTGCCCGTCACACATTCACTCCCACCCCCCGCCCTTCTCCCCTTCTACCACCCCTAGTTCGTTTCCCAGAGTTAGAAGTTTTTACGTTCTGTCTCCCTTTCTGATATTTCCCACACATTTCTTCTCCCTTCCCTTATATTCCCTTTCACTATTATTTATATTCCCCAAATTAATGAGAACATATAATATTTGTCCTTCTCCGACTGACTTACTTCACTCAGCATAATACCCTCCAGTTCCATCCACGTTGAAGCAAATGGTGGGTATTTGTCATTTCTAATAGCTGAGTAATATTCCATTGTATACATAAACCACATCTTCTTTATCCATTCATCTTTCGTTGGACACCGAGGCTCCTTCCACAGTTTGGCTATCGTGGCCATTGCTGCTAGAAACATCGGGGTGCAGGTGTCCCGGCGTTTCATTGCATTTGTATCTTTGGGGTAAATCCCCAACAGTGCAATTGCTGGGTTGTAGGGATTGAATCCAGTCTTTCTCACTCAGAAACTTTCTGGATTCTACTTGAGAGACCATCCAATTTCTCACTTTAGATCCAACCCAATGTACACCAAACCCATCCGTGGAGTTACTTACAGACAGTACAGGTAAAATGGTAGCAAATACAGCAAAGTCTTTTCTCTGGGAGCTTACACTATAAGGATTCCCCATTCTCCTGAAACAAGTGAAATCCTATTCTACATACCAGTCAAATGACTTTTGTCCTACTCTCCACTTTCGCAAGCTAGCCTTACATGTAGTTATTGTAGTTTGCGTCTCAAGTTATGTTGCCTGATGCCCAAGCATTAAATGACTTATTTTCCAAATAAAGTAAAGCAGTGGAGGTAACAAAACTCAGTGTTGTCTGTCTGTTCAGTTGTCACTTATCAAGGAGATGACTAGACTTCTATTTAGTAGGTTCCTACACTGGAGCAAATCATAAATGTCCCACATAATGCACTTTGTCTCAGCTGACTTGGGTTACTTCCCTTGAACTTTCACTTTGTTGTGGTGGAAGAGATTTGGTTCTCAGTTCTTGTGTTGGATCCCTGATATTCCCAAACTGAGTGTATCTTGGGGTACTTCCACACCTGTGGAATTAACTAGCTAATTAACTCTTTGTACTTCGGGCTTCAGCTGGAGAAGGAAGGCAAGCACCATCAGGCAGAAGCTCTGCTCCTGGGCTCCACCTCACCACCTACTACTCCTATCCTCTTCCCTACTGGGTGTCCTGCCTATGGAAATATCTAGGCCAGTGAGTTATGCCACTGGGCATTGAAGAGCACAGAGCAGGGACAAGGAGTACATACTGGGGAGATCAGATATCTGTATGTTGGTGTGGCCAGAGAGGCTTTGGGAGGGAAGGAGGGCTATGATGAACAGGGCCTGGAAAGAGCATATTCTAGGCAGATAGGAACAGTCTGTGTGGAGGCTGATGATAATGCCAGCAAGATGGGCATGTGTGGGGAAAGATTTGTCCTGTTTTAGTAGGAACCACAGAAAAGGTTAATACTAGCAGTAAGTGATAGAAGAGCAGTGAGAAGATAGACAGAAATATAATCTTAGAACATGAGAGACTCCTAACTCTGGGAAACGAACTAGGGGTGGTGGAAGGGGAGGTGGGTAGGGGGTGGAGGTGACTGGATAATGGGCACTGAGGGGGGCACTTGATGGGATGAGCCCTGGGTGTTATTCTGTATGTTGGCAAATGGAACACCAATAAAAAATAAATTTGTAAAAAAAAGAATAAAATATTTGAAAAAAAGAAGTTTGAATTTAATAGAGAGCAGGAAACTACAGGTATGTGTGTGTGTGTGTGTGTGTGTGTGTGTGTGTGTGCATGAGTGAGTCTTTAAGACTTGAGGAAATTATCATTTTCCAGGAGAGCAGAGAGTACTTATACTTTATTTATCTGATGCAATGTAGTAGTCAGGAATAATAGGATTTAGGGCTTTATCTTGCTTCAAGGCCAGCACTCTCTGATGGCTACTGGGTGAATCCAGTAGGAGCTGAGAGGATCTCATTTGTTAGTGTTACCAATATTATGGACAAGGAGGGTGGACTCGGGAGTATGGCAGCAGGCTGACCCTGAATTTGCAGTATTTCTAAACTGTAGGAACGAACTAGATATAAGTCTAGCGTGGATACAGTGGTAAGTGTCTAAGTGACTCCATGTCAGCTGAATTGAATTGAGGCTTAGGTTGCTAATGCCCAAATATCTGAAACCAGTGAATTCAGTTGTAGTTGCTTAGATTTATTTAAAAAATTTAAAAGATTTTTAAAATAAATTAGTTTCTTATTGGTGTTCAATTAACCAACATACAGAATAACACCCAGTGCACATCCCCACATGAGGATGCCCCTCAGTGCCTGTCACCCATTCACCCCCACCCCCCGCCCTCCTCCCCTACCACCACCCCTAGTTCGTTTCCCAGAGTTAGGAGTCTTTATGTTCTGTCTCCATTTCTGATATTTCCTACACATTTCTTCTCCCTTCCCTTATATTTCCTTTCACTATTATTTATATTCCCCAAATGAATGAGAACATACACTATTTGTCCTTCTCCGATTGACTTACTTCACTCAGCATAATACCCTCCAGTTCCATCCACGTTGAAGCAAATGGTGGGTATTTGTCGTTTCTAATGGCTGAGTAATATTCCATTATATACATAAACCACATCTTCTTTATCCATTCATCTTTCGATGGACACCGAGGCTCCTTCCACAGTTTGGCTATTGTGGACATTGCTGCTAGAAACATCGGGGCGCAGGTGTCCCGGCGTTTCATTGCATCTGAATCTTTGGGGTAAATCCCCAACAGTGCAATTGCTGGGTCGTAGGGCAGGTCTATTTGTAACTCTTTGAGGAACCTCCACACGGTTTTCCAGAGTGGCTGCACCAGTTCACATTCCCACCAACAGTGTAAGAGGGTTCCCTTTTCTCCGCATCCTCTCCAACATTTGTGGTTTCCTGCCTTGTTAATTTTCCCCATTGTCACTGGTGTGAGGTGGTATCTCATTGTGGTTTCGATTTGTATTTCCCTGATGGCAAGTGATGCAGAGCATTTTCTCATGTGCATGTTGGTCATGTCTATGTCTTCCTCTGTGAGATTTTTCTTCATGTCTTTTTCCCATTTCATGATTGGATTGTTTGTTTCTTTGGTGTTGAGTTTAAGAAGTTCTTTATAGATCTTGGAAACTAGCCCTTTATCTGATAGGTCATTTGCAAATATCTTCTCCCATTCTGTAGGTTGTCTTTGAGTTTTGTTGACTGTATCCTTTGCTGTGCAAAAGCTTCTTATCTTGATGAAGTCCCAATAGTTCATTTTTGCTTTTGCTTCTTTTGCCTTCGTGGATGTATCTTGCAAGAAGTTACTGTGGCCAAGTTCAAAAAGGGTGTTGCCTGTGTTCTCCTCTAGGATTTTGATGGAATCTTGTCTCACATTTAGATCTTTCATCCATTTTGAGTTTATCTTTGTGTATGGTGAAAGAGAGTGGTCTAGTTTCATTCTTCTGCATGTGGATGTCCAATTTTCCCAGCACCATTTATTGAAGAGACTGTCTTTCTTCCAATGGATAGTCTTTCCACCTTTATCGAATATTAGTTGACCAAAAGTTGAGGGTCCACTTCTGGGTTCTCTATTCTATTCCATTGATCTATGTGTCTGTTTTTGTGCCAGTACCACACTGTCTTGATGACCACAGCTTTGTAGTACAACCTGAAATCTGGCATTGTGATGCACCCGCTATGATTTTCTTTTTTAAAATTTCCCCGGTTATTCATGGTCTTTTCTGATTCCACACAAATCTTAAAATAATTTGTTCTAACTCTCTGAAGAAAGTCCATGGTATTTTGATAGGGATTGCATTAAACGTGTAAATTGCCCTGGGTAACATTGACATTTTCACAATATTAATTCTTCCAATCCATGAGCATGGAATATTTTTCCATCTCTTTGTATCTTCCTCAATTTCTTTCAGAAGTGTTCTATAGTTAGAACACTATAGAATAGTTAGGTATAGATCCTTTACCTCTTTGGTTAGGTTTATTCCTAGGTATCTTATGCTTTTGGGTGCAATTGTACATGGGATTGACTCCTTAATTTCTCCTTCTTCAGTCTCATTGTTAGTGTATAGAAATGCCATTGATTTCTGGGCATTGATTTTATATCCTGCCACACTACCAAATTGCTGTATGAGTTCTAGGAATCTTGGGGTGGAGGCTTTTGGGTTTTCTATGTAGAGTATCATGTCATCGGCGAAGAGGGAGAATTTGACTCCTTTTTTGCCATTTTGAATGCCTTTAATGTCTTTTTGTTGTCTGATTGCTGAGGCTAGGACTTCCAATACTATGTTGAATAGCAGTGGTGAGAGTAGACATCCCTGTCTTGTTCCTGATCTTAGGGGAAAGGCTCCCAGTGCTTCCCCATTGAGAATGATATTTGCTGTGGCTTTCTGTAGGTGGCTTTTAAGATGTCGAGGACAGTTCCCTCTATCCCTACACTCTGAAGAGTTTTGATCAGGAATGGATGCTGTATTTTGTCAAATGCTTTCTCTGCATCTAATGAGAGGATCCTATGGTTCTTGGTTTTTCTCTTGCTGATATGATGAATCACATTGATTGTTTTACGAGTGTTGAACCAGCCTTGTGTCCCGGGGAAAAATCCTCCTTGGTCATGGTGAATAATTTTCTTAATGTACTGTTGGATCCTAATGGCTAGTATCTATTTGAGAATTTTTGCATCCATGTTCATCAGGGATATTGGTCTGTAATTCTCCTTTTTGATGGGGTCTTTGTCTGGTTTTGGAATTAAGATGATGCTGGCCTCATAGAACGAATTTGGAAGTATTCCATCTCTTTCTGTCTTTCCAAACAGCTTTAGTAGAATAGGTATGATTTCTCCTTTAAACGTTTGATAGAATTCCCCCGGGAAGCCATCTTGCCCTGGACTCTTGTGTCTTGGGAGGTTGTTGATGACTGCTTCAATTTCCTCCCTGGTTATTGGCCTGTTCAGGTTTTCTATTTCTTCCTGTTCCTGTTTTGGTAGTTTGTGGCTTTCCAGGAATGCGTCCATTTCTTCTAGATTGCCTAATTTATTGGCGTATAGCTGTTCATAATATGTGTTTAAAATCGTTTGTAGGGATCCCTGGGTGGCGCAGCGGTTTGGCGCCTGCCTTTGGCCCAGGGCGCGATCCTGGAGACCCGGGATCGAATCCCACGTCGGGCTCCCGGTGCATGGAGCCTGCTTCTCCCTCTGTCTATGTCTCTGCCTCTCTCTCTCTCTCTGTGACTATCATAAATAAAAAAAAATTTTTTAAAAATAAAATAAAATAAAATAAAATCGTTTGTATTTCCTTGGTGTTGGTAGTGATCTCTCCTTTCTCATTCATGCTTTTATTAATTTGAGTCTCCCCTCTCTTCTTTTTGATAAGGCTGGCTAATGGTTTATGGATCTTATTAATTCTTTCAAAGAACCAACTCCTGGTTCTGTTGATCTGTTCCACAGTTCTTCTGGTCTCGATTTCTTTGAGTTCTGCTCGAATTTTAAGTAACTCTCTTCTTCTGCTGGGCATGGGGTCAATCTGCTGTTTTTTCTCTAGCTCCTTTATGTGTAAGGTTAGCCTTTGTATTTGAGTTCTTTCCAGTTTTTGAATGGATGCTTGTATTGCGATGTCTTTCCCCCTTAGGACTGCTTTTGCTGCATCCCAAAGATTTTGAACGGTTATATCTTCATTCTCATTAGTTTCCATGAATCTTTTTAATTCTTCCTTAATTTCCTGGTTGACCCTTTCATCTTTTAGCAGGATGGTCCTTAACCTCCACGTGTTTGAGGTCGTTCCAAACTTCTTGTTGTGATTTAGTTCTAATCAAGGCATTATGGTCTAAGAATATGCAGGGGACGATCCCAATCTTTTGGTATCGGTTCAGATCCGATTTGTGACCCAGTATGTGGTCTATTCTGGAGAAAGTTCCATGTGCACTTGAGAAGAATGTGTATTCAGTTGAGTTTGGATGTAAAGTTCTGTAGATATCTGTGAAATCCATCTGGTCCAGGGTATCATTTAAAGCTCTAGTTTCTTTGCAGATGTTGTACTTAGAAGACCTATCGAGGGTAGACAGAGCTAGATTGAAGTCACCAAGTATAAGTGTATTATTGTCTAAGTATTTCTTCACTTTGGTTATTAATTGGTTTAAATATTTGGCAGCTCCCACATTCGGAGCATATATATTGAGGATTGTTAAGTCCTCTTGTTGGATAGATCCTTTAAGTATGAGATAGTGTCCCTCTTCATCTCTCACTACAGTCTTCGGAGCAAATTTTAGTTTATCTGATATAAGGATGGCCACCCCTGCTTTCTTTTGAGGACCATTTGAATGGTCAATGGTTCTCCAACCTATTATTTTCAGGCTGTAGGTGTCCTTCTGTCTAAAATGAGTCTCTTGTAGACAGCAAATAGATGGGTCCTGCTTTTTTATCCAGTCTAAAACCCTGCACCTTTTGATGGGGTCATTAAGCCCATTCACGTTCAGAGTTACTATTTACAGATATGAGTTTAGTGTCATCAGGGTATCTATTCAGTCCTTGTTTTTGTAGATTGTTCCACTGGACTTCTTCTTAAAGGGGAATTTTAAGAGTCCCCCTTAAAATTTCTTGCAGAGGTGGTTTGGAGGTCACCTATTCTTTCAGTTCTTGCCTGTCTTGGAAGCTTTTTATGTCTCCTTCCATTTTGAATGAGAGTCTTGCTGGATAAAGTATTCTTGGTTGCATGTTCTTCTCATTTAGGACCCTGAATATATCCTGCCAGCCCTTTCTGGCCTGCCAGGTCTCTGTGGAGAGGTCTGCTGTTACCCTAATATTCCTCCCCATAAAAGTCAGGGATTTCTTGTCTCTTGCTGCTTTTAAGGATCTACTCTTTATCTTTGGAATTTGCAAGCTTCACTATTAAATGTCAAGGTGTTGAACGGTTTTTATTGACTTTAGGGGGGGGATCTCTCTATTTCCTGGATCTGAATGCCCGTTTCCCTTCCCAGATTAGGAAAGTTTTCAGCTAGGATTTGTTCAAATACATATTCTGGCCCTCTGTCCCTTTCGGCGCCCTCGGGAACCCCAATTAAACGTAGGTTTTTCTTCCTCAGGCTGTCGTTTATTTCCCTTAATCTAACCTCATGGTCTTTTAATTGTCTGTCTCTTTTTTCCTCAGTTTCCCTCTTTGCCATCGATTTGTCTTCTATGTCACTCGTTCTTCCACCTCGTTAACCCTCGTCGTTAGGACTTCTTGTTTGGATTGCATCTCATTCAATTGATTTTTAATTTCTGCCTGATTAGATCTAAATTATGCAGTCATGAAGTCTCTTGAGTTCCTTATGCTTTTTTCTAGAGCCCCCAGTCGCTGTATAATAGTGCTTCTGAATTGGCTTTCTGACATTGAATTGTAATCCAGATTTTGTAACTGTGTGGGAGAGAGGAGTGTTTCTGATTCTTTCTTTTGAGATGAGGTTTTCCTTCTAGTCATTTTGCTCAGTGCAGAGTGGCCAAAAACAAGTTGTATTGGGAAAAGGAGAAAAAGAGAGAGAGAATGAAAGAAAAGAGAAAAAGAAAAGAGAAAAAAGGAAGAAAAAAAGGAAAAAAGAGAAGAAAAAGAGAAAGAAAAAGAAAGAAAGGGGGAAAAAAGGGTGGGGGAAGCAATCAGAAACCAAAAAGAAATAAAAAACCACGGGGGAGTATCTTCTGATTCTGTATACTCTAAGTCCCTTGACTTCCCCTGGAACTTCTCCGTCAATCTGGTCTTCTGGGGGAGGGGCAAGTTGTGCTGATTTTCAGGTGTTAGCACGTGGGGGAGCTGCTCTGCCCCCTGCCTGGTGCAGGGCTCAGTGGGGGTTGTTTACCCCGTGAGGTCCCTGGAGGAACAACCCCAGTGGTGGAGGCCAGCTCTGGAAACCTGGATTCAGCCCCCACAGCAACTTTGAAGCACTCCGTCTGCAGGGCCTGGAGGCTCTGGGGCTGGGCTGCTGATCTGCTCAGCTCCCGGCAGGAGTGTCCTTGCTGTCCTGGGCCCTCCGGGCTTCTGCCTGTCCCGCGGGGAGCCCGGATCTTGGGCTGTGTCCCCTGCGCACAGTGCTCCGGGGCCTGCGCTGTTGGATTCGTGCTCGCCCCGCAGCCCCCTCCGCGGAGCCGCCAGCCGAGCCCCTCCGAGCTGCTCCGGGTCTTGCCGTGCGCGCTGCAGCCCTTAGGGAGCTCGGCGCACTCTCCCGGGGGCGCAGGTGTCTGTTAGTGTCCCAGGGAGCCTGAGGGCATCACCGCCCCTCCTGGGATCCTTCTCTAACTCCCTGTGAGCACTTTTCCACCCGGGAAGATTGGTGCAGCTCCTGATTCTCCGGGATGGTGCTTTCCTGGCCTGGGGGCACTCGCCCTGGCCTTACCCCCCCTCCTTGCATGCCCCATCCCTTGGATGCCTTTCCTTTCTTCAATTCTTTTTTCCCCCATCTTCCTACCTTGATAGAAGCACGAACTCTTCTCACTGTAGCATTCCAGCTGTGCTCTCTTTAAATCTCAGGCCAAATTCATACATTTTCAGGATGATTTGAAGGTTATTTAGGCAATTTGGTGGGGACAGGTGATTTGGGGACCCTACTCTTCCACCATCTTGCCCCTCCTCTCCCTGCTTAGGTTTATTTTAAACTTTTATGCAATGTCCCAGAATAAAGTCAGGCTCCAAAGTCTGATTTGTCAATCCTCTTGTTTCTGAACATATTTGGCTTTTTTTCCCTTTGAAAATAAACAGAAAGACAATCCTTTACCTTGTCTGTTGATCTTCCTTTAGTAATAGCATGTTGAGAATATCCATGATTCTTTATATCTAGCCCATATTCCTTAATAACTTCAAAAAATAATGAAGAGATCCAATATTAGACAAAGAGGTCTGTACTGATGCCTGATGTCCGTTGGTCTTTGTGCTTATTTCTGTGAATGATTAATAAATACTAATAATGCTCTAATGCTGTGAGCTCAGAGCTGGTCACAGACATGGATCATAATGGAAAACACAAATGCCCATTTTTTTATAGTCTACTATGTCAGACCTCTGGTTGTCAACAACAACCGAGCCAGAATGATTAATCTGATATGACTGAAGTATTTTTTCCAGCATAACTCTGCCAGTTTAGCTCTGGAAATTGGTTAATCATATTTGAACTGACTGTTGGGCTCAGTTTTCTGGTTCTGGTTCTTCCGAGTTAAGGATAAAGAAGAGATTTCCATCTCTGGCAAACATTCAACCTGGTAAGGAAGTGATGTAGACTGCAAGAAGGAAGGAACATCAGAACAGTTAAAGCAGAAGGAATAGCATGAGCACAAAGGTTCACTTTCAGGAATTAAGAGGTGACCAGTGTAGCTGGTGTTGGGTGGGGGGACCACATGACATGTGGAGGTGAGGATGGGGGAGAGATCATGAGCAGCACTGTAGTATGTAAGGAAAGCATGGAAGTTGTAATAGTGGAGAAGCACAAAGGAAAGTCAAAGGTTTTTAAGCAGGAGAGTAACATACTTTTGCTTATGTTTTAAAATTTTCCATCCATTTTTTTAAAGATTTTACTTATCTGACTGAGAGAGAGAAAGAGAGAGAGAGAGAATGAGGATATGGAGAAAGTGGGACGCCTAACCATTGCTGGTGGGAATGTAAAATAGTGCAGTAGCTGTGGAAAATAGTATGATGATTTCACAAAAAAATTACATATGCAAATAATTTATGATCCAGCAATCCCATTTCTGGGTTTACATCCCAAACAACTGAAAGCAAGTACTCAAAAAGATATTTATATACCTGTATTCAAAACAGCATTATTCACAACAACTGAAAGGTGAAACAATACACATCCCTATAGTTTAGTGGGTGGATTGTTGGATTTGACAGTTTTTCTTGGAGATTTGGGATGGAACTTTTGTTTTGGAGTTTGCAAGGAGCTGAGAGACTTAGAGCAACACAGGGAGGAGGAAGGAGGGAAGCTTGGGGGCATTATGGGCTTCATATAAGCTGATTTCATGTTCCCTCCTCCGTCTCTGCATTTCTTTAAGCATTTCTCCGGAGCAAGCACCACCTTTGGGAGAGACTGTTTCCTACTTAAACTGAGATTCACAGACCCAGAGCCCTTATTAGGAAATGTTTTCAGGAAATGCTCTTGAAATAAATAATAGTGTGTGTTTTAGTCTCCTATTTCCTCCATGGTTTTTTTTCCAAAACATGGTTTTTCCAAAACAAACAAACAAACAAGCAAAAAACAAGAAAAAAAACCCCTACTTCTCGGAATCTTAAGATATAGTGATTAATCAATACACATCTGTATTCATTTTCTCTGTCCTAAATGCCTCTTTTGGTTGCTTGCTGCAATCATGAGCAGATCCTTGCCCTGGGTAGTGCAGGTTTGGTGTAGAAGTGTGGAAATCCGAAGGAGGAGGAGATACATGGATTGTAGCCCCGCGTTCCAGAAGCTTTTAGACTGTAGAGGAATGTAAATGACACACTCAGGACACCAGCTGACAGAAAGGGAAAATGTTTCAAATGAGCATCAGGACAGGCTATAAGTGCTGGTGGGAAGGGGAAGAGGATTGGGAATGCGGATCAGGCAGGATGGTTTAAGAAAGGCTTTTTAGATGTAGGGGGGAGGTTGTAGAATAAGGTTGAGAAGAACTAGAGGGTCAAGACTGGACAGAAGGAGTGAGAAGGGCGTCCCTGGCAGGGCACATACTTACCCAGGCCACAGGCTTATCCCAGGAAGGGTAAGTCAGGATGTGATGAGCTGAGTAAGGAAGGAGGTGATGGGCCTGAGGATAGGAGAAGAATTAGGGGCGGGACTCTGAAAGCTGGGTCAGAAGGTCTGGACTAAACAAAACTATTAGAATAATCGCAGATTAGTGTACGGAGAAAGAACATTTCTGAACATGGTGATTGAGAACAATGTTTCTCTGTGTTGTTATAAGCTGAATTTGTAGCAGGCTCTCTCAGCATTCCCAATTATGGGTTTGCTCTCTCTTCTGTGCATTTGGTTGTTCATTTGTTTGTTCTGCCTTCTACCTGATTCTGTTGGAGAAATAAAATATGATTATTTAGTTCCCATACATTTTGTTCTTTATGTTGATTCTTTGGTTATCTTCATACTTTGTCCGTAGATCTACTCTCCCCCATCTTCAGTGAAAGTAGGAAGAGTGCAAGCACCACACTGCACAACACAATTGAGGGAAACAGAAATTATCAAAAGCATTGACCATCTCTGACCCTGCCATTCAGATGGTCCTCCGCTGCGATCCTGCTCAGTCCATGGATGGAATTTGAAGAGTGTATGATATTTTTTTAAGGTGACCCACCTCAGAGGGGTCTGTGATTCAACAAATGTGAAGAACCACTGTTATGTCTTTGTTGGGAGGTAGGGGGTTTAGGACAGCTCCCCAGAGAGAGAAACGTGGTACAAGCATCGTTAGTGCTAACTATAGAAGCCTCCAGTACACTTGAAGGGGCTGAAGGAGAAAGAGGAATTGGGAAAAGGGACATGGGTTCAGAGGAAGCTAGAGGAAGGGTGCTCTATCTTCCCTGTTATCCCCCCTCTTCCTAGCAGGTATTTCTTCTTTGTATTCTCCATATCCTGGCAATCACAGGACTCTGGTTTCCCTTCATGTTAAATCTCCTGAATGCTTGCCATTTATCAGGGTCTTTACCAGGTCCTATCAAAACATTATCTCCTGCAATTCCTGTGTGCAATCTACAATGCACAGAGTAGGCTCAGTCCTTCCCTCAGTCATAGCATGTTCGTACCATCACTTACTGTCAGGCCCCTTTGCAATGCATTTTGTTTTCTTCTCTCATCTTTATCTCTATTTTCATTTCCCCTCCTCACAGAAGTGGTGGACTGTACATTCTTGGCCATAAGTACAGCTAAGTGGATGATGCAGAATGAGGAAAAATGGGGATCAAAGTACCATCTGACCTTGGCCAGGGATTTGGTGCCCAAGGATGTAAGAACAGGAGACTAATATTTATATTTTAAACTCAGATGATATATACAAATGGCTCTGTAATTGCAATGAAACATCTAGTCTGTGAATTAATGTGTCATTACTCAAACTCAAGAACCTTGTAAATATCCCATATGTGAATTATTGTACATTTATACTCTGTTGGGTCTTGCAGCTTAATTACTACATGAAACTGCACGAGTTAAATGAACTGAGATGGGTTTATGTCATGTGGTATGCAAAAAAAGGAGAATGTTGGGAGGTATTTGGCACTTTTTCTGGGTGGAAAGCAGGGTTTATTTTGCTATGATGTCCTTTGGTGTCAGTTTCTGTTGTATTTGGGCTGCAACAGGTGACATGGGACTTCTGAGCTTTGGTTGGTGGGTTGAATAATGAGTTCAGTAAAAATTTATTGTTTACTATGTTTTAGGCATCGTGAAGGGATAACACATACCAGAAGAAATATGAGACAGCACCTTTGAAGCCTGAGCAACCAATCGAGGCAGCCCCAACCCAACTCTGCTTAACTTAGCCTCACTGAACTTGATCTGCGACTCTCTGACCCTTGGATTTGCTACAGCTCTCTGATTCTAGAATCCTCTTCAATTCCAGCTAGAATGCTGCGTCAGGTACTTCGAAGATTTGGTAAAAAGCTGGTGCACAAACATCCGCTGGAGCAATCTGTGGCTGAGACTGCCCCTGCCAGAACTCAGAACACTCTGGATTTAG
This sequence comes from Canis aureus, assembly GCF_053574225.1. NCBI lineage: Eukaryota > Metazoa > Chordata > Mammalia > Carnivora > Canidae > Canis > Canis aureus. The sequence goes on from NC_135635.1 coordinate 26,410,638, forward strand.
TGGCCCTGGCTGTGGGCTACACAATGGGTATAAATGTTTATATTCTGGCTGGGGAGGTGTTTGGAGTTATAGCAGGACCAGCCATTGTGATCTGCTTTTTGGTGGCTGGCCTAACTTCATTGTTGGCTGGGTTGTGCTATGCAGAGATTAGTGCCTGGCTTCCCCACTCTGGCTCTTCATATCTCTACACTTATGTCACTGTAGGTGAACTTGGGGCTTTCATCACCGGCTGGAATCTCATCCTTACCAATGTTGCTCATATGGCATTAGTTTTCCGAGCCTGGACCTTAGCTTTTGGCAGCCTTTTTGGGAACCAGCTCTCTCAGATCTTGCACAGGAGCATTTCATTGCATGTTTCCCAGGACTTTATAGAAATTCTAGGCTATTTTGTTGTGGGCCTTGTGATGGTGTTCATGGAAGTGCTGACTTCAAACATTAGACGGCTTCTCCTGGTTGTTACCAAAGTTTTCGCATCAATGAACATTTTGGTTCTCAGTTTTATCATCATCTCTGGCTTCATAAAGGGGGACCTGCACAACTGGAAGCTCACAGAAGAGGACTACATAAAGGCTGGACTCAATGACACCTCTAGCTTGGGTCCTCTGGGCTCTGGAGGATTCATGCCTTTTGGCTTACAGGGTATTCTCCATGGAACAGCTATCTGCTTCTATGCTTTTGGTAGTTTCACCATTATTATTACCAGAGTTGAAGAAGCCCAGAATCCTGAGCGTTCCATCCCAATGAGCATTGTGATTTCACTGTTCATCTCCACTTTGATGTATTTTAGTGCCTCTGCAGCATTTACACTTATGGTGCCTTACTACCAGCTCCACTCTGGGAGCACCTTGCTAGAGACATTTCTTCATATTGGCTGGGTCCCTGCCTACTATGTTGTAGCTTTTGTAATTTTATCTAATATTTTTTTAAACACCGTTGGCTTTACATTCTTCATCCATCGGGTGATATCCAAGATGGCAGAGGATGGCCTCCTGTTCCCTGTCCTTGCCAGGATCCAAACTGGCATATGCTTTCACATCACAGCCACTGTAGTCTTTGTTATTATTGCAGCAATCATGGCTTTCTTTTTCGGAATCATTGACCTTATGCGTCTCAGGTCACTGGTGTCTCTGGTAATTTTCTCTCTGATATCCTTTGGAGTTCTCATCATCAGGTATCTGCCCAAAAAGAAGAGTGAGGGAAGTGAAGCAGAGGTGCAGGAGGAGAGTGAGAGAAATGAAGCAGAGGTGCAGGAAGAGAATGGACCCATAGCAGAGAAGCTGACTCTACAGGGACTACTCTTTCCAGGCAGCCCCACCCCCACCGCACTCTCTGGCCGGATTGTCTCTGTTTGCTCCTCACTGTTTGCTCTGCTGCTGACTGTTCTCTGCTTGGTGCTGGCCCAGTGGCCATATCTGCGTTCTGGAGACCCAGTGTGGATCACAGTGGTTGTGCTGCTCCTGCTGCTCATCACTGGGATCACCGGGGTCATCTGGAGACAGCCACAGAACTCCACTCCCCTTCACTTCAAGGTACCTGGTCTGCCTCTCCTCCCACTCCTGAGCATCTTTCTCAATGTTTATCTTATGGTGCAGATGACAGCTGGCACCTGGGCCCTATTTGGTGTCTGGTTGCTGATTGGGTGTGCTATCTACTTTGGCTATGGGATCCAGAGCAGCTTGGTCGCTAATCTCACTTAAGTTGGGGCCAAAACTGTAGATCTTGAACTCAACTAGTACATATTTGGTTGGTATCATCACACCTGAATGCACTGTGGCCCCCTGAATGATAATGGGGAATACTCCTAGCACATGCAAAGCAAGGCCTTCCATGAGATGTTGGCCACGGTACACTAACAGAGCTGTGTATTTATTGTAGAGTGACGGATGTGTCTTAGGTCTTTTTCTTGTTTTTCAAACTGTCTACTTTACAATTGTGTCTTACCTGCTTACTGGCTTTAGAAAAATTCTTAATAAAAGAGCTAGAAAAAATGTTTCTGTTTTCTTTGGGTTAATATCTAGTAGTGGAAATACTGGATCATATGGTAAGTAGTTCTATTTTTAATTTTTTTATAAATTTATTTTTTATTGGTGTTCAATTTGCCAACATATAGAATAACACTCAGTGCTCATCCCGTCAAGTGCCCCCTCAGTGCCCAACAGCCAGTCACCCACATCCCCTGCCCACCTCGCCATCCACCACCCCCAGTTCGTTTCCCAGAGTTAAGAGTCTTTCTTGTTCTGTCTCCCTTTCTGATATTTCCCAGTCATTTTCTCTCCTTTCCCCTTTATCCCTTTCACTATTTTTTTATATTCCGCAAATGAATGAGACCATATAATGTTTGTCCTTCTCTGACTGACTGATTTCACTCAGCATAGTAACCTCCAGTTCCATTTACGTTGAAGCAAATGGTGGGTATTTGTCGTTTCTAATGGCTGAGTAATATTCCATTGTATACATAAACCACATCTTCTTTATCCATTCATCTTCAGTGGACACCGAGGCTCCTTCCACAGTTTGGCTATTGTGGACATTGCTGCTACAAACATCGGGGTGCAGGTGTCCTGGTGTTTCATTGCATCTGTATCTTTGGGGTAAATCCCCAGCAGTGCAATTACTGGGTCATAGGGCAGGTCTATTTTTAACTCTTTGAGGAACCTCCACACAGTTTTCCAGCACATTTAGATCTTTCATCCATTTTGAGTTTATCTTTGTGTATGGGCAAGAGAGTGGTCTAGTTTCATTCTTCTGCATGTGCATGTCCAATTTTCCCAACACCATTTATTGAAGAGACTGTCTCTTTTCTAGTGGATAATCTTTCCTCCTTTGACGATTATTAGTTGACCATAAAGTTGAGGGTCCACTTCTGGATTCTCTATTCTGTTCCATTGATCTATGTGTCTGTTTTTGTGCCAGTACCACACTGTCTTGATGACCACAGCTTTGTAGTACAACCGGAAATCTGGCATTGTGATGCCCCCAGATATGGTTTTCTTTTTTAAAATTCCGCTGGCTATTCAGGGTCTTTTTTGATTCCACACAAATCTTAAATATTTTGTTCCAACTCTCTGAAGAAAGTCCATGGTATTTTGATAGGGATTGCATTAAACGTGAAAATTTCCCTGGGTATATTGACGTTTTCACAATATTAATTCTGCCAATCCTTGAGCATGGAATATTTTTCCATCTCTTTGCGTGTTCCTCAATTTCTTTCAGAAGTGTTCTATAGTTTTTAGGGTATAGATCCTTTACCTCTTTGGTTAGGTTTATTCCTAGGTATCTTATGCTTTTGGGTGCAATTGTAAATGGGATTGACTCCTTAATTTCTCTTTCTTCAGTCTCATTGTTAGTGTATAGAAATGTCACTGACTTCTCGGCATTGATTTTGTATCCTGCCACACTGCTAAATTGCTGTATGAGTTCTAGCAATCTTGGGGTGGAGGTTTTTTGGTTTTCTATGTAGAGTATCATGTCATCGGCATAGAGGGAGAGTTTGACTACTTATTTGCCAACTTGAATGCCTTTTTTTTCTTTCCGTTGTCAGATAGCTGAGGCTAGGACTTCTAGTACTACTTTGAATAGCACTGGTGAGAGTGGACATCCCTGTCTTGTTCCTGATCTTAGGGGAAAGGCTCCCAGTGCTTCCCCATTGAGAATGATATTTGCTGTGGGCTTTTCCTAGGTGGCTTTTAAGATGTTGAGGAATGTTCCCTCTATCCCTATACTCTGAAGAGTTTTGATCAGGAATGGATGCTGTATGTTGTCAAATTATTTCTCTGCATCTATTGAAAAGATCATAAGGTACTTGTTTTTTCTCTTGTTGATATGCTCAATCACATTGATTGCTTTAGGAGTGTTGAACCAGCTTCACATCCCGGGGAAAAATCCTCCTTGGTCATGGTGAATAATCTTCTTTATGTACTGTTGGATCCTATTGGCTAGTATCTTGTTGAGAATTTTTGCTTCCATGTTCATCAGGGATATTGGTCTGTAATTCTCCTTTTTGGTGGGGTCTTTGTCTGGTTTTGGAATTAAGGTGATGCTGGCCTCATAGTACGAATTTGGAAGTACTCCATCTCTTTCTGTCTTTCCAAACAGCTTTAGTAGAATAGGTATGGTTTCTTCTTTAAACGTTTGATAGAATTCCACAGGGAAGCCATCTGGCCCTGGACTTTTGTGTCTTGGGAGGTTTTGATGACTGCTTCAATTTCCTCCCTGGTTATTGGCCTGTTCAGGTTTTCTATTTCTTCCTGTTCCGGTTTTGGTAGTTTGTGGCTTCCCAGGAATGTGTCCATTTATTCTAGATTGTCTAATTTATTGGTGTATAGCTGTTCATAATATCTTTTTAAAATCGTTTGTATTTCCTTAGTGTTGGTAGTGATCTCTCCTTTCTCATTCATGATTTTATTAATTTGAGTCTTTTCTCTCTTCTTTTTAATAAGGCTGGCTAATGGTTTATGTATCTTATTAATTCTTTCAAAGAACCAACTCCTGATTTTGTTGATCTCTTCCACAGTTCTGGTCTCGATTTCATTGAGTTCTGCTCAAATCTTTATTAACTCTCTTCTTCTGCTGGGTGTGGGATCTATTTGCTGTATTTTTCTCTAGCTCCTTCAGGTGCAAGGTTAGTTTTTGTATTTGAGTTCTTCCCAGTTTTTGGAGCATTGCTTGTATTGTGGTGTATTTCCCCTCAGGACTGCTTTTGATGTATCCCAAAGATTTTGAATGGTTGTATCTTCATTCTCATTAGTTTCCATGAATCTTTTTAATTCTTCCTTAATTTCCTGGTTGACCCTTTCATCTTTTAGCAGGATGGTCCTTAACCTCCACGTGTTTGAAAGCCTTCCAAACTTCTCGTTGTGATTTAGTTCTAATTTCAAGGCATTATGGTCTGAGAATATGCAGGGGATGATCCCAATCTTTTGGTATCAGTTCAGACCTGATTTGTGACCTTATATGTGGTCTATTCTGAAGAAAGTTCCATGTGCACTTGTGAAGAATGTGAGTTCAGTTGAGTTTGGATGTAAAGTTCAGTAGATATCTGTGAAATCCATCTGGTCCAGAGTATCATTTAAAGCTCTCGGTTCTTGGAGATGTTGTGCTTAGAATACCTATCAAGTGTAGAAAGCACTAGATTGAAGTCACCAAGTATAAGTGTATTATTATCTAAATATATCTTTACTTTGGTTATTAATTGATTGATATATTTGGCAGCTCCCACTTTCGGGGCATTTATTTTGATGATTTTTAAGGCCTCTTCTTTAATAGATCCTTTAAGTATGATATAGTGTCCCTCTTCATCTCTCACCACAGTCTTCGGAGTAAATTTTAGTTTATCTGATATAAGGATGGCTACCCCTGCTTTCTTTTGAGGACCATTTGAATGGTAAATAGTTCTCCAACCTATTATTTTCAGGTTGTAGGTGTCCTTCTGTCTAAAATGAGTCTCTTGTAGACAGCAAATAGATGGGTCCTGTGCTTTTATCCAGTCTGACATCCTGCACCTTTTGATGGGGTCATTAAGCCCATTCACGTTCAGAGTTACTATTGAAAGATATGAGTTTAGTGTTATCATGATACTTATTCACTCCCTGTTTTGTGGATTGTTCTATTGGACTTCTTCTTAAAGAGGAATTTTAAGAGTCCCCCTTAAAATTTCTTGCAGAGCTAGTTTGGTGGTCACATATTCTTTCAGTTCCTGCCTGTTTTGGAAGCTCTTTATCTCTCCTTCAATTCTGAATGAGAGCCTTGCTGGATAAAGTATTCTTGGTTTCATGTTCTTCTCATTTAGGACCCTGAATATATCCTGCCAGCCCTTTCTGGCCTGCCAGGTCCCTGTGTAGAGGTCTGCTATTAATCTAATATTTCTCCCCATATAAGTTAGAGATTTCTCGTCTCTTGCTGCTTTAAAGATCTTCTCTTTATCTTTGGAATTTGCAAGCTTCACTGTTAAATGTCGAGGTGTTGAGCGGTTTTTATTGATTTTGGGGAGGATCTATTTCCTGGATCTGAATGCCTGTTTCCATTCCCATATTAGGAAAGTGTTCAGCTAGGATTTGTTCGAATACATATTCTGGACCTCTATCCCTTTCGGCACCCTCGGGAACCCCAATTAAATGTAAGTTTTTCTTCCTCAGGCTGTCATTTATTTCCCTTAATCTATCTTCACAGTCTTTTAATTTTTTGTCTCTTTTTTCCTCAGTTTCCCTCTTTGCCATCAACTTGTCTTCTATGTGACTCACTCGTTCTTCCACTTCGTTAACCCTCATCATTAGGACTTCTAGTTTGGATTGCATCTCATTCAATTGATTTTTAATTTCTGCCTGATTAGATCTAAATTATGCAGTCATGAAGTCTCTTGAGTTCTTTATGCTTTTTTCTAGAGCCCCCAATAGCTGTATAATAGTGCTTCTGAATTGGCTTTCTGACATTGAATTGTAATCCAGATTTTGTAACTGTGTGGGAGAGAGGACTGTTTCTGATTCTTTATTTTGATATGAGTTTTTCCCTCTAGTCATTTTGCTCAGTGCAGAGTGTCCATAAACAAGTTGTATTGGGAAATGGAGAAAAAGAGAGAAGAGAAAAAAGAAAAAAAAAAGAAAAAAGAAAGAAAAAATGAGGAAAAAAAAAGAAAAGAAAAAAGAAAAAACGGCGGGGGGGGGGAGCAAACAGAAATCAAAAAACAAAAAACAAGGGGGAGTAGCCTCTAATTCTGTATACTGTAAATTCCTGGAGTTCACCTGGAACTTTCCAGTGTTGCTTGGTCAATAATTTGTTTTTCCCCTGTTGGTCTGGTTGGTCTTCTCGGGGAGGGGCCTGCTGCACTGATATCAGGTGTTAGCACTTGGGGGAGCTGCTCTGCCCCCTGCCTGGTGCAGGGCTCAGTGGGGGCTGTTTACCCCGTGAGGCCCCAGGAGTAACAACCACAGTGGCGGCGGCCAGCTCTGGAGCCCTGGAGTCAGCTCCCGCAGTAACTACGGAGCTCTCTGTCTGCAGGGCCTGGAGGCTCCGGGGTGGGGCCGCTGATCTGCTCAGCTCGGGGCGCCCGGCGGCAGTAGCGTCCTCGCTGTCCTGGGCCCTCCCGGCCTCTGCCTGTCCCGGGGGGAGGTCGGATCCTGGGCTGTGTCCGACGCCCAGTGCTCCGGGGCCTGCGCTGTTGGATTCGTGTTCCCGCCCGGCAGCCCCCTCCGACCTGCTCCCACCCCGCAGCCCCCTCCGCGGAACCGCCCCCGAGCCCCCCGAGCTGCTCCCGGCCCGCAGCCTCCTCCGTGGAGCCGCCCCCGAGCCCCCCGAGCTGCTCCTGCCTCGCAGCCCCCTCCGCGGAGCCGCCCCCGAGCCCCCCGAGCTGCTCCCGCCCCGCAGCCTCCTCCGTGGAGCCGCCCCCGAGCCCCCCGAGCTGCTCCCGCCCCGCAGCCCCCTCCCCGGAGCCGCCCTCGAGCCCCCCCGAGCTGCTCCCGCCCCGCAGCCCCCTCCGCGGAGCCGCCCCCGAGTCCCCCGGGCTGCTCCGGGTCCCGCCGTGCGCGCTGCAGCCCTTAGGGAGCTCGGCGCACTCTCCTGGGCGCGCAGTTGCTGTTACTGTCCCGGGGAGCCCGAGGGCATCCCCTCCCTCCTGGGTCCTGCTCCAACTCCCCGCGAGCCCCTTTCCGCCCGGGAAGGTCGGTGCAGCTCCTGCTCCTCCGGGACGGGGCTCTCCTGTCCTGGGGACACTCGCCCCGGCCTCAGCCCGGCTCCTCGCGGGGCCCCTCCCCCTTGGAGGCCTTTTGTTTCTTTATTTCTTTTTCCCCGTCTTCCTACCTTGATAGAAGCACGAACTCTTCTCACCGTAGCGTTCCAGCTGTTCTCTCTTTAAATCTCAGGCCGAATTCGTAGTTTTCAGGATGATTTGAAGGTTATCTAGGTAATTTGGTGGGGACAGGTGATTTGGGGACCCTAGTCTTCCGCCATCCTGCCCTGCCTCCTATTTTTAATTTTTGTGGAACTTTCATACTCATTTACATAGTGTCTGCACCAATATATTGTCACTCGCAGTGCATGAGGGTTCCTTTTCTCCACATCCTCACCATCACTTTTTATTTCTTGACTTTTTTTTCGTTGTTATGACAGATGTAAAGTGATATCTTATGTAGTTTTAACTTATATTTCCTTGATGATTAGTGATGCTGAGCATGTTTTCCTGTGTCTATTACCCATCTCACATGTTCTCATTGGAGAAATGTTTATTCAGGTCCTCTGCCCATTTTTTAATGGATCATTTGGTTGTTTTTGGTATTGAGTTATGGAAAATACTTATGTGTTTTGGAAATTAATCCCTTATTGGAGATAGGTCTTATAATATCAAATTAGGTACTTTGCCTTTTGGTTTTGTTGATGATTTCCTTTGCCGTAAAATGTTTTATCGACATGAAATCAAAAAGATATATGCACTTCTATGTTTATGGCATCCTTATTTACAAAAGCAAGCATATGAAAGCAACCCAAATGGTCATTGATAGATAAATGCATAAAGAAGATGTAGTGTATGTATGTATTAATATATATAAATACATATTTACATAGTTTATATAATGGAGTATAATTCAGTAATGAAATCTTTCCATTTATAACTACATGGATATACCTAGACGCTATTATGTAAAGTGGAGTAAGTCAGAGAAAAACAGATACTATATGATTTCACTCATATATGTACTTAAGAAATAAAACAAAAAAAAACATAGAAAAAGAAGAGATAAATGAAAAAAAAAAAAAACAGAATTAAAGATAGGGAACTGGTGGTGTCCAGCAGAGAGATGGTTGGGGGGACGGGTGAAATAGATTAAAGGAATTAAGAAAACACTTATATTGATGAGCCCTGAATATGTATCACTGAATCATTATATTGTATACATAAGAATAAAATAACAATATTGTATGTTAATTATACTTCAATAAAAATAAAAGAAACAAAGAAATCCCCCCAAATATGAAATATGATCACTGACTTTAAGGAGCTTAAATTCTTAGTTTCATTCTTTTTGCTTTTACTTTTTTTTTAATTTAAATTCCATTAGCCATCTTATAGAACATCATTATTTTCAGATGTTGAGTTAAGAAATCCATCAGTTGTATATAACACCCAGTGCTCATCACATCATGTGCTCTCCTTAATGCCTATCTCCCAGTTACCCCATCCCCCTACCGACCTACCCTCAGTTTCTTTCCCATAGTTAAGAGTCTCTCATGGTTTATCTCCCTCTTTGATTTCTTCTTATTCTGTTTTTCCCTCCTTTCCTCTATGATCCTCTGTGCTGTTTCTTATATTCCTCATATGAGTGAAACCATATGATAATTATCTTTCTCTAACTTATTTCTAAGGAGCTTAAATTCTAATACAAGGGGTAAAGCATAGCTGTAACACAGAGTATTGTCATAAGTAATAAGCAGATAATGTGTCTTGCAAATTCAGAGTTGAGGAAATCTTTTGTGGCTGGCACAGTGGTGAGAGTTGATTGGTGAAACCAGAGAAGATTTTGCAGAGGAATGGCATTTGAATTGGTTCTCTCCAAAGACAGATAGGATATTCCACACAGGGAAAGCAGGGAGAGAGTGCAGGCAGAGGGAACACTAGGAAAAGCACAAGAAAATGAAGCAGAGTTCAGAGCACACAGAGCCAGCTGTGTAGTTTGAGCTGTGGCTGTGTGAGGGGGCAACAGAGCATGCAGAGGTGGATTGCAGCCAGTGTTTTCCTCTGAGCACAAAGCACTTTGACCTTGAACCCACTACCCATGCTGAAAACCCTGGGGGCTGGTTCTTCCACTTGGTGACATCTGCATTCTTGGACTTTCAACTTTCTCTATTGTTGTCTGCTCAGCAGGGCTCAGAAAGTGCACTGCTGAGAGCCACGTGTCCTGGGTCCTGGTCTGGTTTCTACCACTAACCAAAATGTAGGCTTGGATAAGCCTCTCAGTGTCTTCCATGCTCTGCTTATATTTATGTGTAACTGGATCAGAACTGACCATTTCTGACTTATCTGATCTGTTTATTAACAAAGTTCTAGGATTTCCTCTGGTTCTTCTGTCCTGTTATTCTCTCAACTAGATCTGTCTACTGCATGTGATCTGAACCTGCATCTTGCCCACTTTCCTTACAATCCATTGTTGGAACTGTAGAGGTCCAATAAGTAACACCCCATTTCCCCCTACTATGTTTGGAACCAAGTGATGGATTAAGACATAGGAATAGATTATTAATCCCTCAGTTTTAGATCTGTGGCCTAATCATTTTGTTAATCATGCATCACTCCGACAGATTGACTGACTCCTCATCATATGTAGTGCTGAGCATGCCTGCCTTCCAACACAGGAGAGAGATCACTTTTATTAGATTTTCTTGTGTATCGGCAGGTTAGAATGCATGTGTCATGTGGTCAGGTTGATTCTGGATGAAAAAAGAAAACTGGTCTTAGGTAATGGATGACAGTTGCTTGGCAACAGATGAGCTCTATGGAAAATCTGAAAAATTTGGAATTAGGAGCACAAAAGGAGGGGCCTAGGCTGGGGAAATTGAATTTGGGGAAGAGGAGAAGTATGCATAGGTCTTGGCTGCCCTCCTGTCTCCAGGCCTCCTGTGTCAGTCATTATGCTGGGATTTGGCACACTGCCCATTTTGGTAAAATGCCTTCCTTACGTACCCTAGAGTCTGCCTGGGCTCAGGGGCTCCTGTGGGACAAGCATTGGTTGGGTTGGAACTGCCAATTCTGTTTCCCCTTCTTCATATGATGGCCTGAAAGGGACTCGGAGGTCATGGTAGTCATGCCTCGCCTCAGGGTTGTACTGTCCCTTAATCAAATGAGTGATAACTTGATGATACTAATTGAGGAGGCTATGGGGGTTAGGGGATGAAATAGGAGTACTTAACTGTCTGTCCTGGAAATTAGGATACTTCCATCTTCCAAAAGCTTTAAAAATATATCTTATTTATTTATTTGGCAGAGAAAGAGAGAGCACACAAGCTGTGGGAGTGGCAGGCAGAGGGAAAGGCAGAAGCAGGCTCCCTACTGCGCAGGGAACCCAATGGAAGGCTCCACCCTAGGACCCTGAGATCATGACTTAAGCTAAAGGCAGATGCTTAATTAACTGAGCCACCGAGGCACCTCTCATCTTTCAAAAGTTTTAAGGAGAGACCAGATGACTGAATAAGTGGTTATACCTGGGTAGGAACCAAACTAAAGCTTTTTAGGGGATTTTTAAATTATTTTTAATGGGTTATTGACATAATATATGAGTCCTATATTCCAGAGACCTGTAGTGATTGGCAAATGGAACAATATTACCAGGTGGGCATTTGAAAATTTTCTGAAGCTTTCAAGAGTTTGTGTATCCCATTCCCTATAAGAATAGGTGATAAATAGAGGTCAATATTGATGGAAAAGAGATGGAGATTGAACATAAAGAAGAATTTTCTGTTTTTACAGGATGACAGAGGGGATGGGAGGGTGCAGGCTCTCTGGCTGTGGGCATGACTGTCTCACTTGGGTTTGGATTGCCTCAGATAGGTTCCTGCCCAGAAACAGGGAAATGTACAAAATGAACTCTCAAAATCTTTGTTATGCCAAGAATTCTCCAATCAACTTCTTAAATGAGAGGCCGGGGTGGATGTGTGGTGTATGTAAGGTGGGGAAGCATGAGGATAATGAATGACAGAAAGAAAAACCAATCTTATTAGAACGTTGACACCTGCTAAATGTTTGAAACGGGGCTTGGATTTAGGAGAACAAATTGCGTGGTAGGGCTCAAATAAGAGTTTTAGGTTTCCTATTCTTTCTCTGTCCGTGTCTTCATCTTGTCTCATTAATGAGATTTAAAAGTGCCCCAGGGTCCCTAATAGAAAAGGTTGTCCTTTGTGACCTACATTTAAGTCTGAGGCAGGTGTCTATGAAATTTAACTCCCACCTATCCTGTCTCTTCAACGGACACCAAATGTGTGTCATATATATTAATGTAAAATGTTGTAGTAAAATTTTATCAGAACCTTATGAAAAACCCAATAAGTATGTTTTATGATGCTGCTTGAGAAAATAATATGCAGGTATAAATACTGCCTACTGTATCATAAATAGAGTTGACATTTATTTATACAACAATATAACTGCCACCAAAATACTTGCCACTCATTGTGCACTAATTTTAGACTATGCTTGATCAAAATGACTAGTAATTTCTCACATATTCCCCATGCATTCCTTATTCTTGTCTATTAGTTCTTTTACTTATACAACAAATGTTAACTGGGCACCCACTATGAGCTTGTTATTATGCTTATACTTAAACATCGTTAATTACTCAACATATCTCAACATATGTTTTATGGTCTACTTGATGATGTCATCCACTTAAACTTGTCTTTGAATAGGGCTAGCATAAATAATATACATGCATGATATGTTAATTTATAAGATAATGTGAAATGTACAGAGTCCTATATTATTTATTGACTTATGTATATTATCCTCCAACACTCCGATGACACAGCAAGGCAAGGATAATTATTCTTGCTTTGGAGAAGAGGAAACTGAGATTCAGGGATGCAAAATGAATTGCACAAGAATTCAGGGCTTATGACTCTCAGATCAAAACTCTGTCCATGTATCACTCTATGCAGAATAATAAGGAATTTATTTATAAATAGGTCAGGAACATTCAGAGTAAGTTCTTAAATATACACACTTCAAAGCATGCCTGCCCCTTAACATTCTTCATTGTTATACCTAGGTTATAGTAAACAGTATTTTTTGAATCATGAGGTGGAAATGTGAGCCAGATTTAGAAACGAATAAAGCATTCATAGTCCTGGGGGTACCTGTGTGGCATAGTCAGTTGAGTGTCTGACTTTTGGTTTTGGCTTGGGTCATGATTTCCTAGTTGTGGGATCAGGACTTGCATCTGCCTCTGAGCTCAGCCTGGAGCAAGCTTCGTTTTCTATCTCCCTCTGTCATTTTCTTCTTCTTCTTCTTCTTCTTCTTCTTCTTCTTCTTCTTCTTCTTCTTCTTCTTCTTCTTCTTCTTCTTCTTCTTCCTCTTCTGTCTGTCTGTCTGTCTCTCTCTCTCAAATCAATAAGTAAAATATTTTAAACAAGTATTCATAGTCCTGGAGTACAAAAAAAAAAATGTGCTTTTGGCTAGTGTTGCTGAATTTTTTTTTTTTAAGCCATAGTCAATTTCCCTTCTTCTGGTGACCAGTTTTACTTCATCTGACACTTAAGACTTCTGTTAAATTAGTGAAGCTATAAGATAAATGGAAGTCGACCTCATATGCCTGTCTTTATTCTCTCTGAATTGTATTCTTCTATGCTCAGTTAATTTAATCTTTTATTACTGATCTCCCAATGGATTTTATTTTCTGAGTTGTGAGATTTACTGACATCCTGAAGACATCAGGATTATTCTTATTCTTATTCATTATTCTTATTAACAGTCCTCCAAAGTGGATAAAAGTGCATCCCTTTAAAATTAGAATAAGAAATGGCCAAAAAGTCATAAAGATTCCTATTCTGCAACATTTTTATCTTAGTTCTGCTCGTTATACTAAAGAGCTATTTAATTTAAAAAGCTATTTTGACTATCTTAAAGGCCATCAGAAATCCTAGAAGTTAGAGTAAAGGCATCCAACAACACCACATGTTCTCAAGAGCTAGATCCCTCCCATCCCAATATTGATAAAGATAGGGGAAATAAGCACATAATCAAGTTGCAGGATATGGTAAAATGTATTAGCAGACAGGAAAGCTGAATGTTTCAGTAGATGCTTCATACTAGGTCAAGAGACCATAACAATGAGGACTGAATCATTAATTCCTTCCTCGAGGTTCCTTAGTAACAAGTAACAGAAAACTTTTTGGCTGACTTAAGTAAAAAATAATAATAACTGATTAAAGATATGGGGTAGTTCATGGAATTTAGGAAAACTGAAATCCCAGGTTGCCAATGGGAGCATCCCCTTCTTCCTTTTCCCTGAAGACCCTACAAAACTTCACATGAGGCGATTCCCACACAATGGAATGTTTATTCTCCTTAAGACCAATCACTAACAAATATTAGCTCCCATATTCCTTGAAGCAGAGAGTCAAACTCTTAGTGGTGATATACAACATTTTCCCTGTACAATATGGTGGCCACCAGAAACGTGTGGCTATCAAGTACTAGAAGTGTGGATCATCTGAATTGAGATGCTCTTTAAGTGTTACACCTTCCTGGATTTCAAAGATTTTTTTTTATTTCAAAGATTTAAAATAAAAAGAAAATGATAATACAATGTTTAATTAATAAAAAAGTGCCCTAGGGAAAAGAGCATATATATATATTTAAATTTCAAATTTATTTATTTTTTTTAATTTTATTTTTATATAAATTTATTTTTTATTGGTGTTCAATTTGCCAACATATAGAATAACACCCAGTGCTCATCCCATCAAGTGCCCCCCTCAGTGCCCATCACCCGGTCACCCCCACCCCCCTCCCAACTCCCCTTCCACCACCCCTAGTTCGTTTCCCAGAGTTAGGAGTCTCTCATGTTCTGTCTCCCTTTCTGATATTTCCCACTCATTTTTCCTCCTTTCCCCTTTATTCCCTTTCACTATTTTTTATATTCCCCAAATGAATGAGACCATATAATATTTGTCCTTCTCCGATGGACTTATTTCACTCAGCATAATACCCTCCAGTTCCATCCACGTCAAAGCAAATGGTGGGTATTTGTCATTTCTAGTGGCTGAGTAATATTCCATTGTATACAGAAACCACAATTTCTATTTAGTCAACATATATGGTAAAAGTGGTTTCAGGGTTAGAATTTAGTGATTCATCACTTACATATAATATCCAGAGCTCAACATAAGAGAACATCTCTTTTATATATTACTTCTTTATATCTCTAATGCTCACAAGATGATGATGGAAATATTACCTACCATTTGTTGAGTAGTAAGTCTTATACTTAACAATTTACATAATCACCCTTTTAATGCAAAAGTTTAATAAGGTGAGTATTGTCATTCCCATTTTACAAAAGTTGAAACTAAGGCTCAGAGAAGTTCATTTGTGCAAATGTAATGAAGCTAGTATTTGTACCAAGTTTGAGCGAATCTATATTCTGCACAGAATAGTGGCTCATTGATACTTGATGACATACACTAAATGAAAGGCAGTGAATAAATCTAAATAGTGAATAATTAATAACCAATTTCTATGTATTTCATGGCATGTAGTGAGAGACGCTTAGTGACACATGTAGCACACACTCAGACATTCTTTCCTTCACCCTCACTGTGCTCCACCCTGCAGTCAGGATCTTGGAAAGGGGGTGAAGCTGGATGCATATATTCATAAAGCACCTAATTGAAAGTCATGTGTGTGTACATACTATATGGACATACATGTTTGAATTTGGATGGAAACATAACCTGCAGTGTGGGTATGTTTATTTCCATAGGTCTATAAATATGAGCATACTTGTTAGACTTCTTAAGTATGGATTGTGTGTGTGTGTGTGTGTGTTGTGTGTTGTATGTACATAAAACCTGTGAGAGTTCAACCAGTTATAAGGCACTAGCTTCCTTCTTTCACTGACCCTGGATGGTGTATTTGTAGCAACCCTGATTTTTATTTTTTATCCCAATTCAAGGAAATCTCAATGATTTTTCTTTCTGGAAAGTTTATGGCTAAGATGCTGGGCTGCTGTGGAGCCCTCATGAATCTGCTACAATCCGAACGTATTAGCAGAGAAAGAGAAATAGCAGCCATAAGACAATGCCCTCGTGTCCATTACTTTCTTTTTTTTTTTTTTTAAGATTTTATCTATCCAGGGGATCCCTGAGTGTGTCAGCGGTTTAGCACTTGCCTTTTGCCCAATGCATGATCCTGGAGTCATGAGAGGCAGAGGGAGAAACAGGCTCCATGCAGGGAGCCCGATGTGGGACTCGATCCCGGGTCTCCAGGATCACGCCCTGGGTTGAAGGCAGGTGCCAAACCACCGAGCCACCAGGTGTCCCAGTCCATTGCTTTCTAGCCTAATACACAGCTGCCCTTGTATGTATATCCCCCATGTAACCCCTCTGATAGAACCCGTTAATGGGAGGTTCTAAGAAAAGCCATTGTATTTACTTCTTTGTTTCCAAGTATGACTCTTTCTTTGTTTTTTTTAATAATAAAAAAATTATTTTTTATTAGTGTCGCCTCAGGCAAACAGGCCCTGACCCTGGTCCAGGAGTCTCTCATGTGTCCCAACTGGAGGCCCCTAGACTCTGTCCTGTTCTATTGGCTTTATGGGATGGGGAGAGGGGAGGAGTACTCCAGCTAGACTGGGGTACTCTCCCCCCTTCCTCCACTTCCAGTGACTCCTGCCCAGCACTCCCAGCTGGGCTTCAGGGCCTCCTGCCCACTGACACCTGTCCCTGGTCCTTCCCTCCCTCCCTCCATAGGCTCCCTGCATCTGGTCTCTTAGCTCCCCCTGGAAGGCCAGCCCAGGATTCAGCACCCCTGCCCCCTCCTAGCCTTATAGCCTGTCCCCACTCTGAGCCATCCTCTCTCCTCCTCTCTTGAAGACCAGCCTCTCAGCTCCTTGCAAACTCGCCCCAATCTCTCCTTCTCTGGGAAGTCTTGCGGGATTAATTCCTCTGGTTCTGGACCCCACACTGTTTCTATCTGAACCACTGCCAGGGTACCTGCAGGCCTGTCCTGTTCCTCTGTCTTCTCCTTCCTGGCTGTGTGCCTGGTCCCTGCTCCCCCTCTGTCCTCACCCCCTATACATAGAGCTGTGCCCCCATAGGCAGGGCTGGGTTTCCCCTCGACCCCCTCCAGGCACCAGGAGGACCAGGACTGCCCTGGATAATTGCCTGGGCCCCTCCCCATGTTCTGTGTTCTGGGAATAGCAGAGAAGATGGTGTCCAGCCTGGGCTCATCCCGAGGGGGGAGGGGGCAGTGTGGACCCTCCCCTCTCTCTATCCTTGTGTTTTATTGGGGTGTAGGCCTCCCCTGGCCCCCCATGCTCCTCTCTTGTCCACCTCTGACCCAGTGCACATGCCTGTGGAGACACCAGAGGTCCTGGGATGCTGGCCTGGGGTGGGGAGCAGCAGGCAGGCCCACTGACATTTCTCAACCTGGGCCTCAGCTGCCCCTGCACACCTGCTTCCTGGTTGGGGCTCTACACACCTGTGCTCTCCCAGGCTCCTCTTCCAGGCTCCCTTCCTTCCTCCCCTCCCTCCTCATGCAGCCCACCTGTCCCCACTGCCTGGGCTCCTTCAGCCCACTCTGTCTCTCCTGAGACCCTTGGGGTTGGCCTGCTGCCTGGAGAGGAGGGTGAGTGGTGGTGATGCAGGTGGAGGGGAGGGGCCTGGCTCTGGGGAGGCATCACCCTAGCTTGAGGACTGTCTCTGTGTGGGTTGCTCCCTTGTGGCCTTCCCAAGAGCTGCAGGATGGGGGTCCCTGTGCTGAGATGGGAGGGGGAGGGTGTCCTCTGGGCCTGTTGGAGGAGGGGAGCAGGCCTCAGGGACCCTGGAGGCTTCCTCAGGGAGCCTTTCAATACCTGGTTGACAGGGGAGTAGAGACTTGGGGGGAGAGCCAATCAGCAAGGACACATCTACAGGGGGACATTGAAACTCTGTCAAGTGACAGATCTCCTAGTCAAATTCTCCCTCCCCAAAAGAGCCCTAAAAGGGAAACAGTGTGAAACCACAGAGGAGGAGCTGACATCTGACCTGAGAGGAACTTCCCAGGCAATCCTGAAGTGCATTTGGGCGCCACTGCTTCTGACAGGTGCACAGCTTTTGCAAGGCTCCCCAGTTTCCCAGTAGGTTGCCCCACCCTCCCCAGATGACTTGGCCCCATGCTCGGCTCAGGGGGCCTATGCAGAGAAGCCCAGGGTCCTCCCCGTCCCTACTGCAGCCTGTGTGTGGCGATGGCCAAGATGCTACTGTGGGAAGTCCCTTCTCTGGTCTCCCTGCAGTCCTTCCTGTGCGCTGGGAATGGGGGGATCCACCAACCAGCTAGAAGAACTGCAGGTGGGAAGGTGGCTAGAGGACAACAATCTGTGTGAGGAAGGTTCTGGGGGAGGGCTGTTGTGCCTCACTTTCTCCACCACCCCCCCTCCTCCTCCTTGCCCCATGGGCCCGGGGAGATGAAGGCGATGGCACAGGTAGCTCACACACTGGAGAACGGTCTCTGCTTGGGCTTCAGGCCTCACAGGTGCTGGGGAAATACAGCTGAGTCCCAGTCATGGCCCTTGTTCTCTGCTGTGGATGGGTCTCTAGGGGAGGGCAGATGGGGCGGGGTCGGAGTCCATCATCCTGAGGCCCTTTGAAGCCCTTTCCGTTCCTGGCACCCACATTCCAGTTCCTCAGCAGCCTTCAGGATGGTATCTCCTCCTCCACCCCCACCCCCAGTCCAGAGTGGACAAGGAGGCACATGGGGGTTGGGAGGAGGGTTTGGTCTGTTCAGGTTCCCCTGTGGGATGAAAGTAGGAATAAGGTGTTTGAAAGGTTTGAAAGGCTGGTGTTTTCTCTGGTCTTCTTCTAGAAGGAAGGGGTCCTGGACTGGGGAAAGGCAGGGAGATCATGTGGAGGGTGCTGTGGGGAAGGGGTGGGGGGCCCTCCTATCTGCGCCCATTCAGCCCATCAGCTCAGGAGTTTGCACCTGTGCTCCCTGCCCCAAGTGTCTCCATTCCACTGAGGCAGTGCAGTCAGTGCAGCTGCCATCCCCTAGGGCAGCTCTTCAGCTCCAAGGAGAGGTGGGCGGGGGGGTGGGGGGGAGGATGAGCCAGGACCCGGGGTCACACTCACACCAGAACCTTCCAGTGGAGGTTCAAGGGATCAGGATAGAGCTGCTCCTGCTCTGCATTAGGATTTCTTCCCTGTCCCCCCCGCCACCTTCTCTCTCTTCAGTGCTCATTTCCAAGGTGACCCAGCTACTGAGGTTAGAAGGGGACCTGTGACAGCAGGAAGGATCTGGAGCAGGAGCAGGTGGGTCAGAGATGGAGGGAGAAGGAGGGGCAGGGAGGGCTTGAGAGAGAGGATCCCTGGGAAGAGGGGGCTCAGCACCCTGGGTGTCCCCTCAGCTCCATGTGTCCAGGGCTGTGGTGGGAGGGACCCGTTTAGAGCAGGGAGAGTGCTTCCCTGTGTGCAGCTTCCAGGAGCCCCTGGACACACAGGGCACAGAGCAAATGAGGGATGGAGAGAAGCTCCTCTGGCAGCTCAGGAGGGAGGAGCAGAGGGCAGGGCTGGGGGAGTCTGAGGAGCAGAGGGTGTGGGTGCCGAGGCCGGGTGTGCACAGCAGGCGTGTGCGGCCCGCGGGTCTGTGCTGCGGGGTCCACAGTCCTTGTGCCCAGTTCTGTGTGTGAGCAGGTATCACCCGGGGCAGGGGTGGCTGTGACATCAGGTTATCGGAGCCCAGGGCTGCGAGCTGCCTTCCCACCGGGCCTACAGGGTGTGCTTTGCTTTTAGGAGCAGCTGTGGGCGCCCAGGGAAGACCCCTGGGTTGGGAATGGAGCCCGCGTGGGCTCCAGGGCTGGCTCTAGTGACCAGCGGGGCCCCTGGAGGCATCACCTCTGGGAGCTGCGCTGCCACCTGCTGTCCAAGCATAAAGGAAAAGCCAGGTGGCCCTTGTGTGCCAGCAGCCCCAGGGCTGGGGCCAGGAAGGGAAGGGGCTGCCGCGGGGGTCAGGGACGCCGGTGGGGAGGGCGGCAGGAGGGCTTCCCTGAACTCGGAACTGCCTGGGTTCTCGCTGGAGCCCCGACTCCCCAGGCTGGGCGGCCCCCCCTCTCTCAGCGCCCAGGGCCCAGGGCGGGCTGTGCGGGGAGCGCCCTTCTCTGCCGCCCTCTGGTGGCCGCGGAGCGCGTCGCAGGCCGCTGCGGAGAAGGTGCCCCTCAAGTCCCCAGGGCTGGGTCCCTCCCCCCTGGTGGAAATTGCATTTATGAGGAGAAGCAAACTTGACTGTTCCCCTGCATCTCCCGGATCCCGCCCTGGCCCCTGCTTCCCAGGGGCAGTCAGGAGCTCCTTAAGGCTGAGAAAGTCTTCCTGAGATTTCAACCCCTTTGTCATTGCCTAAGTTTTCATTTCTTCCTATTGGGAATGTGCTGTGAGGACAAAGGGCTGAGATCAAGATATTGAGGAATGAGACCAATTTCTGCGCGTCCTTGAGATCCATCTAGAATTTCACCTTAAGAAGGTCATTGAAGGGTTGCAAGGAATGATGCCAGAGGTAGTGACATTCCTGGAGAACATGGGTCTGGAGCCGACCAGGCATGATGAGTCTGGGCTTCTGTGCATTTGCCCCTGAGCTCAGTCCATCAGCCTCAGCAGGGAGATGGATGGGCAGGAGCCAAGAGGCAGGAGACAGGGATGCTGGAGGAGATGGCAGATGGACAGATGCTGGCAGGACTCCTTATCTCTAGCTCTGGAAGCCCCTCCCCCACCAGGCTGCCCTGGGCCCTCCCCTCTAGTGCTGTCTTTGGACCTTTCTTTGGGAGACACCAAGGAGGCCAAGTTGCATTGGGTGTGCAGGGGGGAGAGGAGGGAAGGGAACCCAGATAAATGAGGGAGGAGGAAGGTTTGGGATGCCTGGGATTTGAGCTGGGGTCCCCTGATCCCTGGGGCACGGCAGGCTTGGCAGGGACACTGTGCTGGGCACACATACTGAGGTGCTGGGGGTGAGGGATTGGGGGTGGGATGGGAAGGGATATTAAAAGGGATTGAGTTCCACTGATTTGGGGCTTATTGTGGGAGACCTGGTGCAATAGGAGCCAAAGACTTTATGAAGAGCTTCCTATGTACACAGAGGGGTTACAGGTGCCATGCTGGGATAAAAGAGGGACACACATATTTCTGTTCCCATTTCCTTATTTGGAGACCTCACACATCTCCTTGGTTTCTCCAGGTGTGACTGTCTGTGGTGCAAGGAGCTGCTGGGTTGTTCCTGCCCAGGGTGCAGAGCCAGAGCTCCCAGGTTTTCTGTTCTGCACACCCTGGTACTCCTCTGCCAAAGCACTTCCAGTGGTGTCTTGCCTCTCCTCACGTCTCTAATATGCCCCAGATATATAGATACCTGGTCAAGGGGAGCTGAAATGCCCTCCCAGTATTTCCTGTGGATCTCAGTGGATGGACTGGGAAAGGTCAGATCAAACCTTAAGGTGGGAGGAGAACTGCATTCGGAGTCGTGGAGAATGTTCTGAGAGGAGCAGAATGTTGCAGTAGGTATCCAACCTGCATCCTAATCCACCAGCCATCTACCTGCCACACAAATGGCTTCCAAGCACAGTTCCTCTGTGCTCTACGTGCCAGCCCACCCCTGCATGTAGGGGGCAGTTGAGGGGGAGCAGGCCGAGAAGGAGGATATGGCTATAGGGACAGGGACAGAAAGGACCAGGATATTCATGCCCAGACCAACAGATGAGACCAATACGACGGAGCTGGTCCCAGGACCTGGTGGGTCCTATAGACCCAGACACAGAATCACCAGAGACAGACAGTGGACTGTGGGACAGAGACACAAGGGGATAGAGCCAGACACAGGAGAAAGGAAAGAGAGGAGCCTCCATGGACCAGAGCAGAAGATCATGACAGACACAGAAATACCCCGAGGCCAGAGATAACAGAGACAGACATGGACTCAGAGACAGGAGAGGGACCTAGGCTCAGGGGGTGGGAAAGCCATGGACCCAGAGCCAAAGGCAGATCCCTGGACAGGGGGGACAGGGTGATGAGACTCCAGAGAAGGGCCCACAGGGAGGGAGGGAGAGGGAGACAGAGGAGGGCTAGGAGGAGGTGGGGGCAGGGGAGAGGCAGGGAGAAGGGGCAGGGAGAGGCAGCAGAGGGTGGGGTGCAGGCTCTGAGCCAAGGGCCCTGCTGGCCTCCCAGGTCCTGGGGCTGTGGTGGGAGGAGGGGCTCGCGTGTGTGTGTGTGTGTGTGTGTGTGTGTGTGTGTGTGTGTGTGAGTGTGACAGGACCCCAGCAGGCAGGAGCTCTAGTCACAATGCCAGAGTCCTGTGGTGCTGAAGGTGCCCCTGTCCCCCTCCCTCTGCAGCCCCTGCTCTGAGCAGAGGGGGGCAGGGAGAGACACCAGATGCAAGTCAGAGACAGTCTGAGCTGGAAAAGAAGTGGCAGCGCCACCTCCCCCACACCCTGAGATCAGAAGGAGAGGACCTGAGAGTGGGGAAGGGACAGAGGACTGAGGGGGACAGGGCTGGAGCAGGACACCTGTGGGAGGCAGGGGTTCAAGAGACGCAGGGGGGCTGGGGGAGTCAGGGCTGTGGGGAAGCAGGTCAGGGGCAGGGGGGAGGCCAGCAGGGCTGCTTCTAGGCTGACCCTGTCCCTCTGCCCTGTTTTCCGTACAGTGAGCCTGTCCCCTGCCTGCCACCTGCTTCCCAGTGGAGGTGTCACCTGTCCCTGCAGGAGCCTGGCTCCTGCGGCCTCCTCTGTGGGGATGGCCCTCACAGCCTGCAGGGCCGCCCTGAGCGTCCTCACCAGGGGCCCGTGTGTCCTCCGGGGCGGATCTCAGTGTTGAGGATCGCCTAGTGCTCTCCGAGGCTGGGGGAGAAGGGAGGACCCAGCCGGGGGCAGGATTTCCAGTGAAAAACCAGGTGGATGTGGGAGACACAGTGGAGGATGTGCCTCCTCCCACATGGCTCTGAGAGGTCATTGTGAGGGAGAAGCTCCCAGCATGTGACAGAGGGGACATTCCTGGTGGCTGCTGGAGCCCCAGTCACCTCTCTTGCTTCTGAAGCAGGAAGAGCAAACCCTCACCAGGCAGGAGACAGCTGGGCTGGCCTGGGGTAAACAGCTGGATTGGGGACCCAGCATGAAGGGGACAGGGTGGGGGGGGGCAGATGTTCACAGCCAGGCAGGGTGTCCGAGGTTGCTAGGGTTGGGAGTGAGGCCCACGGAGGGAGCCCTGGGATGTGCCGGGCCGTGATGCGCACGTGCACAGGTGTCTGCAGAGGTGTGTGCCCCAGTTAGCGTGTCTTCTGAGCGTTGGTGTACGTGTGTTTATGTTGGGGGGAGACTTATTCAGGTGACATCGTGTTAAGAAGCTTTGTGTCCCGATTCCCTGTCTTTCCCTGTGTGTGTTGATGGCATGTTGGTCTGTCTGAGCAAGGTCTGTTCCTTTGTGGGACTCCTTGTGGTCACCTGCGAATGGGTCTCAGTTGCATTTTGTGTTTTATTTGTGGTGGAGGAAAGCATGTGTGCAGGTGTGCAAGGGTCTGTGTGTGTGCGCACATGTGTCCGCAGGGGGAGAACAGTCTGCAGAGCCCTGGCTGCCCCCGCATCACCTCCTGTCTCCCTCCACTGGGTAGATCTGCCCCCGCTGAGGGCCTGACAAGGGGGCAAACAGCACAGTGGCAAAGTGCTCTGCCCACAGAGACCAGCACCGGGTAAACCTGTGCAGACGCTCCCTGCAGGGGAGGAACCCGGACGTAGGCCTCAGGGCCCCAGACCCACACCCAGTCCTGCAGGCACAGGCTGTTCACCAGAGCAGGTGCACTCACTCATACACACACACACACACACTCTCAGGCACCCACAGGCCTGCCCCACACAGAAGGACACACACTGGTCATGACCCCCTCTCCCCACCCCTCCTCTGAGCTCTGTGGCCCTGCCTTCCATCACCTCCAAATGCCGGTCAGGGTTTGGGCAGATGGGGCTGTGGGTGCTAACTGGGACATGGGAGCCGATCATCAGACACTTGCTCTTTATGCCTTCATAAGTTGTGTGTGTGTGTGTGCCCCCCAACTCCTTTCCCTGTCCTGCCACCCTACCCTCTCTCTGGGGCTGACTCTACCTCCCCATCTGAGCACTGCCCCTGCCCCTGGGTCCCTCCATGTACCTGAGTCCCATGTCTCCTCCGCAGTCTCTCTCCCTGCCCCCTGCTTCCCTCCTTCCCCTGGACTTTATCATTCCTCCCCATGCCTGTCCCGCCCTGGCACCCTAGACGCTGCAACCTGGTTCCTCCCTGATACCACCCTTCTGTTCTGTCTACACCCTCCCAGGCTCTGACCTCTGCTGCTGCCACCCACCTCGTAGGCTCCTCTCTGATATCGCTGTGTTTCTGCCCTGGTTCTGTCTTCCACTGTCCCTTCTTTGCTGGGGTGCAGGTATGCTCCCTGGGCATTTCTCCTGCCCCTTCCATGAGGGCTCTCCAGCTCCCCCAGAGTTCCAGAGTGGCCTGTCCTCTCCCCCTCCTCCCCATTCTGAAGCTGCAGGCATGGCCTGGCTCTGAGAGGACTTCCCTGGTGGTGGGTGGAGATGGGGAAGCAGGAGGTCTGGGGCTGAGTTTGAATCCCCGCACTGTTCCTCTCCAGGTAGCCTCCTCATCTGGACTTACTCACCTGGAACAGGTGTGGAATACCTGTCAGGGCTGCAGGAAATTTCTCCAGGGGCTGTAGGGTCTGTAGTGAGCATCAGCGCTGTGGTGGGCATGCCACAGGCCAGCACACAGTGTGCGCTCAGTAAACGTGAGCTCTTAGTATCCGCCCTTCCTCACTCTGCTCCCCGGGCCCTTAGCCTGGAGGCAAAACATGTTTAGAAGAGAGAGGAGTGAGAATAAGACCATGTAAGCCCAAACTGATGGCCTCTCAGGAAATTCATGGGGTTCAGCCTAACAAAATCTCTAAGGTCTGATCACAGGAAATGCCCTTGAGTGTGGACCAGAAGGGAGGATGGGGTTTGGATTGAACCACAGGACACAGGAAACCATGGGAATGAGCATGTCACATGCAGGGAGGAAGGAGTCATGCCCCCAGTCCACCCTGTATCCATCCTGTGGTGGCCACACTGGCCCCCTGTCCCTGCGCTCATGGGCCTGTGTGTGCTGGGAGCTGCTCTGGTCTGGGGTCCAGCTTCCCCAGTCCTCTCCCCTCCACACAGGACCTGGACTCCTGGAGCCTCAGACCCACATCCTCCCTCCCCTCCCTGCATGGCAGGTGCAGACACATGCACACACACGCACACAGGCACACAGAGGTGCCCTGGGATTTCTAAAGGAAAGTACTACCCCCTGGAGATGGGTTCCCTCCAGCTGCTGCTGCCTTGACCCTGAACCTCACAGGGCAGGGGAGGCTCAGAATGCTGCCCCTGCTTGCCTCTCTGTCTCATTCCCCTCCTTTCTCCTGAGGAGCAGAAACAGTGAGTCCCACACTCCTCCCTCTCTGTGTGCTGGGCACCCAGGGGAGACCCAAGGGAGGATCAGGGGCCCTGCCCTGGGGGAGCTCCCTGCCAGCTGGGAAGAGGAGGCTGACAGCCAGGGCAGAGAAGCACAGGGCTCAGCAAGTGTGTGTGTGAGCAGAGTGGGTCAAGGGCAAGTGGACCAGGACCCATGACTCAGATGATGGGAGCCTGGCAATGAGCAAAGGAGGGAAGATGGAGGAAGATAGCGAAGTCTAGAAAGTGTCCAAGGAGACAAGGAGGATGATGCTCAGTTAGTAGCAAGGGGCAGGAACATGGAGAAGAGAGGGTCAGAGAAGTCAGAGCTCTCGGGAAGTGCATGGCCTTGGGGGAGGGGGAGTGAGCCTGGGAGACACTTGAGGAGGGATTGTGTGTGTGTGTGTGCTGGGGAGTGTGTGTGAGGGAGGCAGAGGGATGGAGGAGGATGGTGGTTTGCTGGATGCAGGGTCACTAGATAACATGTGCCTTGGCTGTAGCTCCACAGTGACCCTGGGCTGGGCGGGCAGGACGCTGGGAGCAAGGCTGACTCCCTGGGCTTGCTGTGTCCTCCTGGGCTGTCAGGATGATGAACCTGGACCGCACTGGCTCGGGAGCCATGCCTGGGGGGACACAGTAGCTGGAACTGCATGGGGGCAGGGGAAGCAGCTCCTGGAGGTCAGGAGACCAAAAGAGGGAGAGGGAGACAGGGATGGGGTGGGGAGGGTCATGGGAAGCCTGAAGGCTTTGAGACCTTTCTCCGGGCTCTCCCCTTCACCGCCCCTTCCATGTACAGAATTCTTTGTTTGAAACTCAAAGACTTTCCATGAATGTTGAGGTTCAGCCTCTCACGTGCAGAGCTAAGCTATTCCTGCCCCACTTCCCAGCTGCGGCCTCAACCTGTCAAAACTCTCCTGGGCAGCACATGCTGAAAGGGACCCAGAGGCAGGTCTGCTCCCCTCTGAGGAGTCCCTTGTCCCCTCCACACCTGGGCCCCAGGCCTGGCTGCTTCCCAGGGCAGAATCTGCAGGAGGGGGCTCCACATGAATTCATGGGAGTCTCTGCTCTGTCCTCTCCTGCTGGGACTTGAGAGGAGTTACTTACCCTCTCTGTGCCTTAGTTTCATTATCTATAAAATAGCAGCAGTAACACCTGCTTCTGTAGCTGGTTATAGAGGAGATAATGAGAGTCACGCAAAGGAACTGCTCAGTTTTAAAGACTCACACACCTGAGAGCCTTAGGCACTTTACACCACCCTCATCCTCATCTTTGATGACATCTCAGTTCTTCTCTGTAGACCTGCTGAGCCACCAGCCTCCTGTCTCCCAAGCCCTGTGCACCCCCAGCCTCTGATTCTGGCATCTTCTTCCCTCTGATCTTGCTTAGTATTCTACATCTCTGCTTCCACCCTCCTTTCCAGAGTGCCTCAGTACTGGAGGATCTGGCCATATTCTATGAATTCATATGCTTTTTTTTTATTTTTTCTCTTTAACTGGGTTTCTTATGTATCTCTCTTCTCAGATGCCAGAGAACAGGGCCCTGTGCTCTCCTCCCTTGGGATGCTTTTCTTGCTCCTGGGTTGGGTTCACAGGTTGAGGCCAAGGAACCTCTCTGCACAGAGAGGTGCAGAGAGGTGGAGATCCACCAGGACAGGGAGGCCCTGGGGTCAGGACTGCAACCTGGGCATCTGCATGTGGGCAGATGAGGGAAGACCCTCCAGGCTGTGTCATGCTTCCTCAGAATGTTTGCCATGACTGGGGGAGGGAAATTGTCATCTCCCTTCTCGACCTAAGAGTTAGAGGGAAATTACTTTTCTAATGTTTAGAACGACTGTGTTTTGTTCCCTGACGTGGGCCATATCATTTGGAGGTCCATCCCACACCCAAAGAAAGAGCAGTCAAGTGAGGTCTTTCCTTTTTGCTTTGGATGGGATGAGTGTGTCTGCCTGTTGTTTCTCCGGTTCTAACATTTACCAAACATAGTCCTAATAACGTCCTTTCCAAAATGTCTTCTAATTTTTATTGCAAAAAAATTAAGTCCATTTTTCTAGCGGAGGCAGTTTCTACAGTCCAGGATCTGGTTCAATGATTTCATAAAGATATGTCCCTGGGGGATGAGGAGAGTCATGGGCAGAACTTGGAGAAGATGTGATTATCCACCTCCTGGCTTGAATTTCCCGAAAGCCCAGAATGCTCTGGACTTTGTTACACTTCAAAGTGTTCATGGGACTGAGATTAAGCTCATAGCCTTTGCTCCCAGGTCTTTCTGCAGGACTTCTCTGGAAGGTTCCGTCTGCACCCTCCCTCCTGCTGCTACAGAGACTCCCTGGGCTCCAGCTGTAACCACACAGCTGGCCTCTGGGACCTTCACATGTGGCTGACAGAGCCGGGGGCGGGGAGAACAATTCTCCTTTAGGTTGCTTGAGTCAATGTTCTCAGGGTCTCCCCTGGCCCTGAGAGGACCTGGGGGAGCTGGTCTCTGCAGAGCCCTGAGAAAGCCTGGGTAAGAGGTGGGGGCAGCTTGCCATGCTGTCTTAGGTCCTCACATACTTGTCTGGGTGCTTCATCCCTGGTCCCTTATAACCTAGATTCAAGCAAGTAGACTGGACTCAAGGTCTCTAGTCTGTGTTTCAGTTTCTCCTTTTGTGGGCTGCATATGTGTATTTGTGGGGGCCCTTTAGTGAGGAGCTGCTTGAAGGCATGAATGGTGACAGCTCAGAAGGTGTCTACACTGCTGACCCCAAAATGATGGACAGTCACTAGTACGTTATTTTGTTCCCACCGTGTGTGGTGCCTCTTTAGCTCTCAATGCAGACACCTTCCCAGACCTTCAGATCTTCCCCCTTCCTCCATGGGATCCCTAACCAGGCTATCCCAGCACCTTCTCCAGAACTGGTTAGCATCCCTGCCTGCCTCAATTTCTCTTTCTCTTTGGCCCCCATGCCCCAGCACTGGGTGTGCTGCATGAACTCTGAGACATTAGGGCTGAGCTCAGACCTCCTTTGATGGCAGCATCTTCGGCAGGGGTGTAGGGGGGGAGGGCAGGGGAGGCCGTGTCCATATCCACATAGGGCCCCTGAGACCCCCAGGTGGGCACAGGAGGGAGCCTGGGGCAGCCTTGGCAGCAGCCTGGCCCTGTCAGCTCTCTGGGCCCATCCAGCAGCAGCAGCTCCTGAGAGGGGCCTGGGCTCAGCAGGAGCCAGGAGGGAGGGCACAGGCTCCTGGAGCCACTCTGCAGCCCCCTCCCTGGCCTGGCTCCCCCTCCTGCTGCACACCTGCCTCCTTCTCTCTCCCTGTCTGCTCCCCAACGTCCTCCCTGCAGCCCTGGCTTCTTCCTTCCATCTTGGCCTCCTTCACCTTCACCTCTGTCAGCAGATATGTCTGTCTCAGGGCCTGTCTGTCTGACTCCAGATGTTCTGTGGTCTGAGGTTTCCCAGGACTGGGTCTGCCCTCAGCTTCTCCCTCTGGCTGACCCCTGCCTGTGTCCCTCCCTCAGGGTCTGGGGGTCTCTCTTCCCCTCACATCTGTGTGAGTCTCACCCTGGGAGCCTGTCAGTGTCTCCCCCTGCATGTCCTGCTGTCTGTCTCCTGTGCTGCCCCCCATCCCTTGTCTCTCTCTGCCTTCCCTTCCAGGGCTTTCCCTGCTTCTCTCATCTCTGTGTCTCTCAGCCTTTCCCCCTGTCCCTCACTCACTCCCCTGCCTCCTCCCCTCTTCTCTTCCCTCCCTCAAGGTTCAGACAATTCCTGTGTCATAGCCTGGGTGGGCTGCATCTTCCAGGTCCCCCCATCTATCCTCCTACTCCGGGGAGACATATGATCCCATCTCTGCATCCTCTGCATTCCCCCAACCTAGGCCAGTTATTTTCCTTTCCAGGTTTTTAAAAATTCACTGTAGTGTGGACCACTTAAAAGGAGGATGTAACATGCAGGACACTTAGGAGAAGATGACATGGCCAGGGCCACCATCTCTCGTGGGGTATTGCATGTGAAGAAAAGGCCAGGGTGAATCTGGGGTGGAAGAGGGATGGGGGCACTGTGGCTGCTTCTCCCCACTCCAGGAAGCTCCTGTGTTCCCTGGATCCCCCCTTTCATACTGCCACCTAGGATTCCATCTCTGTCCTGTCTCTGGCCCTAGTGGCTCCTTAGTTTGCTCTCCTTGACTTGTTTTATTCTGACAGATTCTCGGGTAAGAGGATGTTTGGGACTTGAGTCCAAACATCCCACCTGCTGAAGGTGCTATGGTTGCCTTCCCTCCTTCTGCGCCTTCTCCAATCTACCTTTCCCCCTCTTGGGTTCCCCTCAGTCCTCTCCTCCCTTCCCCTAGAAAACTAAAGGACCACTTCCCCAGGAAGGGACAGTAGACAGTAGGAGGGGGAAAGGTGGAAGGAGGGGGAGCAAGGACCATCCAGGAGAAGGCTCCCAGATCCCTGGAAGAGCAGGGCAGTGGGTCCAGAGAGGATCGGGGTGAGGGCAGGGGCCGCTTATGTCCTCTCCACCCCTGCCCAGTGTCCAGGGGACCTCAGCACAACTGGGGGGACATGTGTGTGTGGGGGGTCAAGTCTGAGAGGGAGGAAGGAGCAAGGAGCAGGAGAAACAAAGAGTGAAAACCTAGCAAACTCCCCTGAGAAACATCTCCTCCTCCTTTACTTCTGGAGGCTCCCTGGTGGTGGGAAGCAGTAAGGTGATGGTGGGAAGTGAGGGGAAGAGGAGAGGGTACCACGGAGTGTCCTCCAATTTCCACTCTCCGTGCCACCAGCATGGAGCTCAGCAGGGCTGGGAGGGGAGTAGCTGGGAGATCAGGGGGCACCTGGGAGAAGCACTCTACCCTGGCCGGGATCCCACAGCCGTGTGACGGTGTGCCAGTGCCCCTGCTGCCCCAGAGCAGACCTCACGGTACCTTTCCTGCAGAGCTCACAGACATGCTGAGGGACCTGGCGCTGCAACTTCATGTCATCAAAAATATAAGCTGAGTTTCTCATCTTGCCACACACATGTTGCACCTGCTCTGCTATCCTACTATGTGCATCCACGGTCGACTTGCGTAGCAAAAGCTGCCACACCTGTCACATTTGAATGGCCGTCTGTGGAGCGCACTGTGGAGCATGGTGAGATGAAGTGGCAGGAAAAGCTCTCCCACACTGGGAGCAGCTTAGGACTTGTCACTGTGCCTTCCTCTCCTTGGCTTGCAGCGCCGCTGGCACGCTGGGCACTGGCCGGCTCCTTGTCTGAGTGCCAAGCCTGTCAGTTCCAGGGGGACATTGTGGAAGGTCTTGCCATTCGTGTCCTAGGTGTGCTTCTCCTAGATGTGCTTTTCTGAGGCAGTTACGGTCACCTCCCATCCTCCACCATGGCCCCTTCGCAGCTCCAGCACCCCTACCCACATCTCCCCCTTGCCCCAGCTGCTGGGGACACTCAGGAGGCTCAGGGGCACTGCAGTGGGCAACTCCATAGCCCCCAGGGGCCTCGGCCAGCCTGGCTCCTCTGTGGATGGCCTCTGCCTCCAGAGGCTATAACTGTTCTGGACTTCTTGGCACACCAGGCCCACCTATAGGTTGCCCTGCTCGTTGTCTTCTTCTCCCAGGCAGATGAGACCCAGGGCCATGTTGACCATTGAGGTTCTAACACAATGATTGTGGCCTGACTGCAGACATGGTGGCGGCAGAGACAGGGTCCTGGCCTAGGTAGCCAGCAGAAACACACGTGGAGGCTTCAAAGCCACTTTGTCCTTGGTGGAGGAGGCTGGGCTGAGGGCACAGTAGCAAGGGCAGCAGTGGTGATGGCAGACTCTTGGGTGCCAGCAGGAACTGAGAACAAGTCCACCTGGAGGGGCTGCACCTGGGGGCTGGGGTGTCGCTGGGGGCACTGGCAGATCCTGGAATGGACTCTGGGAGCAGACCTGGGAGACAAAGAAGGGGGATGGAGCTCAGTCGTTACCTGCAGGTGGCTCTGGGTGAGACCCCGTGGTGAGTGGAAGGAGATCATGAGGCAGCAGATCCCACTGAAATCCAGGCCAAGCACAGTTAGGTGGGGCCAGCAGCATGCAAGGGAACATGAGGAATATGGCCTCAGCCACAATGGGACCCTGGCAGGACTCAGAGGGAGCCATGGGTAGGGAGCCCCCAGGGCCAAGGCTCCATGCCTCAACCCTGGCCTGCCAAGCTGGGCCAAGCCTAAAGCATAGCCCTATGGCCCCTAGGCTCCCTGTGTAAACCTGCTGTCCTCCAGGGAAGAAGGGGACCTGGACCAGTTCATTTCCTTACCTGGTAATTGTCTAGGGCCCTGGCCTGTCCCCCAGCCTCCCACCCTCTCCCCAGCAGGCAGTGAGTAACACAAGGAGAAGGGGAGGGGATTGTTCTGGGGACCAGATGCAGGATACACAGACCCTCCCCTGCACCTGCCCTTCTTTCCCTCAAGCAGAGGCACATTTGGGACAATCCCAGCTTGAAGCAGGAAGACCGCCTAGGACCCTGGGAACAGAAGCTAATCACACACCCAGCTGCCCCTCCCCTACTGTCCTGTCATCTCAGCCCTCCTGCCAATCCTGCCAGGCTCCTTTGCCTCTAGGAATCCTGGCTCTGTGGTCTAGGATGGGCCACTCACCCCCTCCCCAGCACACTGCCTGGAGCACAGGACCTGCCTCCTGGAGATATAGGGATCTGTAGGTTTCCTTAGGGGGAGTTCTTCCTGGGATCTGGGGCACTCTTTCTGCTCCCACTTCAATGCTCTGTGTTCATATAGTTAGTACAGATCCTGTCTCCTTAGGGACCTGCTGCCCTCCTTCTCTCCCCTCCCTCCACCTCCAGCCCAGGCTTTAAGGAACCTATTTGATGTTTTAGAGACATCTCAGCACTATCAAATTGAGGCAGTAGTGCCCCTTTTCCTTGAGACCCATGGCTTCTTGCATCTATCACCTGTGCATTCAGCTCTGGGTGCCTAGGTAGGTCCTACCTTCTCCATCTCTGACAAGTCTTGCTTCTGTTTGAAGACCAGTGTTCTGGGAAGGAGCGGCACTTTCCTTTGGTCACTGTTTCAGGGTCCTGGAAGACCTATGTTTTAAATGTCTACAGCAGGAAGATCTGTAGGCAGGGACTATATCTTTTTCTTACTTCTTCTAGCACAATGCTAAATGCATATTGAGTCAGAATATGGTATGAACACTGAGTGGACTGTTTCAGAACATTCCTTGTGGTGAAGTTGAAGCCTGCTCCCTTTTAATTCCTGAAACGATGGGAAATCAGGGTGAGGGGCCAGGATGGATGGAGATGGTGGATAAAACTGTGGGAGATGCTGGATGAGGCAGCCTGGGTATGAGAAGGTGTTTCTGTCCCTGTTTACAGGACTGCTGAGTGGGCTTTTCAGCTGGATCTGGGACTGGCCTCCATACACCACAGGGTGAACTCCACCAGGCTCTCCACACTCCCCTCTTGCCAGCCAGGACCTCCTCCATACCCAGGACCCTGAGAAGCTTGTTTCCTTCTAAATTCACACCTTGCTGCCAGCAAAGTCTCCAGCAAAGTCCCATTTAAGCCCTCAGTCCACCTTTTCACCCAGACAGAGGCCATCTGGTCTTCCATTGCCCACCGGCTGCTTTCCTCCAGGATTCTGCTTAATCTACTTCCTTTACCCTTCCTGGCCCTTCCCCTGGGCACTTCTGTGGAGTGCCCCAACCTTCTGAGGGCCCCACCTCTCTGAGGGCTCCACCTCCTAAAAGCCTCAACTCCCTGAGGGCACCCTGTGAGCTCCATTCCAAGTGCTGACTCTTCTTGGACAAGCTCCTGTTTATAGATTTGGCAGGAAAACTGAGGCAGAGCCAGAGACAAAGCTTGGGCTTGCGGCACTGCTGGCTGTGGAAGACCTTGGTGTTTCAGCAGAAGGTATTCCAGAGCCCTAGAGGTAGACTTTGGATTGCAGGATGCAGACCAGAGGCCTGATAAGTTTGGGAAGAGCAGGTAGGTTTACTGGGGTCAGAGGCATTTGGAGGCCTACGCTCTGTTCTCCAGACCAGATGGGTTCTCAGCTCTGATGAGGAAATTTTGATGCTTCTCCAGCATCTCCCCACCTGTTTGCCCTGCCCTCCTTCCTACCCTTTGCTCTCTGACATGGTGCACAACTTGCTTTCTTCATCTTTGTCTCTGCCAAAGGGCCCAGCACACAGTGTGCTTATACATGTTCCTTGAATGAATATCCTCTACCTGACTCTGCTGCCTCCTTCATGTTTTCCCTCACTCTCACACTGGAGATTTTGAAAGTCTCTGTATTACATTTTCTCTGTATTACATCAGTGTGGAGGACTTTGCAGAATAGCAGGCCTGGTTTGATAAGATGGTCCCCCATCACCAGGGAGGATTCGAAGGGCTTCTTCCTCCAGGCTCCAGGAGCTAGCTATCTATTTTTACAGCTGATGAAAGTATCTCCCTACTTTTCTTATCTAATTTAAAAAAATTATGGTGGGGATAGGATATAGGTCAGGTCAGTGTGTAGGAGGAAAGATTACCAAAGTTCCCTGGGGGGGTGGCTGTCTCATGGGTCTCCAAGAGGCAGTTTGCTTTTATCACAAAACATACTTGCAACTCTTTAGTTTTAAAGGGCCCTGCAGTCTTTTTTTTTTTTAAATAAATTTATTTTTTATTGGTGTTCAATTTACCAACATACGGGCCCTGCAGTCTTAACTGTCTCCCCCCTTCCAGACTCTGCCACATACACTCTGGGTAGCACCCCAACACCAAAAGCCCAGACAACACTCATCCATGCATAACACCTGTTTTCTTGATTATATGCGACAAATGTTGTTTTCTAGGTTGTCTTTATGCTGCCCTGTAGCAATTCTTGGGCTACTTGTCTCCATTGTCAATTGATATATGTCATGTTCTTCCAGCAGGCAGATTCACTCTAATTCAAGCAAAATCATGTGGAAAGACCAATTTCCTTCACCAAGTATATTCCAATTGATAAATATGATTTTTAGCTAGTATCTTGTTGAGAATATTTGCATCCATGTTCATCAGGGATATTGGTCTGTAATTCTCCTTTTTGGTGGGGTCTTTGTCTGGTTTTGGAATTAAGGTGATGCTGGCCTCATAGAACAAATTTGGAGGTATTGAAGTATTGCATCTCTTTCTATCTTTCCAAACAGCTTTAGTAGAATAGGGATGGTCAGAAATCTCACAGAGGAAGACATAGACATGGCCAACATGCATATGAGAAAATGCTCTGCATCACTTGCCATCAGGGAAATACAAATCAAAACTACAATGAGATACCACCTCACACCAGTGAGAATGGGGAAAATTAACAAGGCAGGAAACAACAAATGTTGGAGAGGATGTGGAGAAAAGGGAACCCTCTTACACTGTTGGTGGGAATGTGAACTGGTGCAGCCACTCTGGAAAACTGTGTGGAGGTTCCTCAAACAGTTAAAAATATACCTGCCCTACGACCCAGCAATTGCACTGTTGGGGATTTACCCCAAAGATACAAATGCAATGAAACGCCGGGACACCTGCACCCCGATGTTTCTTCTTTAAGTTTGATATAATTCCCCTGGGAAGCCATCTGGCCCTGGACTTTTGTATCTTGGGAGGTTTTTGATGACTGCTTCAATTTCCTCCCTTGTTATTGGCCTGTTCAGGTATTCTATTTCTTCCTGTTCCAGTTTTGGTAGTTTGTGGTTTTCCAGAAATGCATCCATTTCTTCTAGATTGCGTAATTTATTGGCGTATAGCTGCTCATAATAAGTTTTTAAGTTTTTAAGATCGTTTGTATTTCCTTGGTATTGGTGGTGATCTCTCCTTTCTCATTCATGATTTGATTTGTCTTTTCTCTCTTCTTTTTAATAAGGCTGGCTAATGGTTTATCTATCTTATGAATTCTTTCAAAGAACCAATTCCTGGTTTTGTTGATCTGTTCCACAGTTCTTCTGGTCTCTATTTCATTGATTTCTCCTCCAATCGTTATTAACTCTCTCTTCTGCTGGGTGTAGGATCTATTTGCTGTTTTTTCTCCAGCTCCTTTAGGTGCAAGGTTAGCTTTTGTATTTGAGTTCTTTCCAGTTTTTGAATGGATGCTTGTATTGTGATGTATTTCCCCCTCAGGACTGCTTTTACTGTATCCCAAAGATTTTGAATGGTTGTATCTTCATTCTCATTAGTTTCTATGAATCTTTTTAATTCTTTCTTAATTTCCTGGTTGACCTTTTCATCTTTTAGCAGGATGGTCCTTAATCTCCAAGTGTTTGAAATCCTTCCAAACTTCTTATTGTGATTTAGTTCTAATTTCAAAGCATTATTTTCTGAAAATATGCAGGGGACGATCCTAATCTTTTGGTATCGGTTAATATCTGATTTGTGACCCAGTATGTGGTCTGTTTTGGAGAAAATTCCATGTGCACTTGAGAAGAATGTGTGTTCAGTTGAGTCTGGATGTAAAGTTCAGTAGATATCTGTGAAATCCATCTGGTCCAGAGTATCATTTAAAGCTCTCGTTTCTTGGAGATGTTGTGCTTAGAATACCTATCAAGTGTAGAAAGCACTAGATTGAAGTCACCAAGTATAAGTATATTATTATCTAAGTATGTCTTAACTTTGGTTATTAATTGATTGATATACTTGCAGCTCCCACATTCAGGGCATAAATATTAATGATTTTAGGTCTTCTTGTTGGATAGATACTTTAAGTATGATATCGTGATTTTTAGATTATATTCTTTTGGTTTATCTTTTTCTCTTTCTCTTTTCTAATTGCAGAAATCACAAAGCAGAAGGGATTAGAAAAAACTAGGGAAGAGGGATAAAGAGTGTCCCTAAAACAGTGGTGGTGGAGGTTCTCTGTTGTAGATTTTGTTACCTGAGTTGGGGTGAGGCAGGTGGGTCTTCATGGAGAAGTTGTATTGGTCTATATTTGGATGATAACTGAGGACTTTTAGGCAGGATACAACTTTCATATG
Organism: Canis aureus; assembly: GCF_053574225.1. Lineage (NCBI taxonomy): Eukaryota > Metazoa > Chordata > Mammalia > Carnivora > Canidae > Canis > Canis aureus. The sequence goes on from NC_135635.1 coordinate 26,446,735, forward strand.
CCTCAGATGATTTGGTGTCTTTCCTACAATAAAACAAAGCAAGACAAGTTAACTTTGCAAGGGAGCAGGTGAAGCAGCCATGTAGGGCTGTGAGAGGGCCAAGCACAGTCTGGTGAGAAAGGACAGAGAGAAAGAGACAACTGAGTCCTTACACAGGAGGACAGTGCACACTTAAAGATATGAAGGAAGATAATGAGAGAGATAGTTGGCCTTTCCTAAGATGTACTGTGTGCAGTGTATTACTGAGGGTGTGTATTGGGAGGAGGTGCATGGAAGAAGGAGCCTTGGGCTCTGAGCACTCAACACTGTTATTCTAGGTGAAGACAGAGTATAGTGATGGATGGGACTACTGGATGGACTTTTAGATTCTGTGCTTACAAAGAAAGGAAGGATTTGAGGAAAAACAAAATGTTTAGTAAGGCTTCTTAGAAAAAGTGTTCTGAATCAGTACTCTCCTATGTTATACTTGTAATTTGGAAAATGAGAAGGACAGGCAGATGGATTTCCTTCTACTGTTTCCTTTGAGGATTTTTATTAGGTGTTGTGTATTGACAGGATCCTGGGTTGAGAGAAAAAGAGTATGGAGTCCTAGGGGGAAGTAGAGAAGAAACTCATTCTCCCTTTTGACATCAATGTATCACATGATTTTCTAATCCCTTCTTAGCTTTCCCAGCTCTCTCTTTTTTTTTTTTTTGTATATTTTTTATTGGAGTTTGATTTGCCAACATATAGCTTAACATCCAGTGCTCATCCCATCAAGGGCCCCCCTCAATGCCCATCACCCAGTCACCCCAATCTCCCACCCACCTCCCTTTTCACCACCCCTCGTTCATTTCCCAGAGTTAGGAGTCTCTCATGTTCTGTCACCCTCACTGATATTTCTCACTCATTTTCTCTCCTTTCGCTGTTATTCCCTTTCATTATTTTTTATATTACCCAAACCAGCTCTCTTTCTAATTCCTGTTTGGAAAATCTCATTCTGATTCTTTCTGGTAGCCTATCTGGTTTCTGAAGATCTCTAGAAGCAGAAGCTCAAGCTTTTCAGATTTGTCAGTTTTATCGTCTTGTTTTATTTTGTATATTTTTATTGCTGTTCTATTTGCCAACAGATAGTATAACACCCAGTGCTCATCCCGTCAAGTGCCCTCCTCAGTGCCTGTCACCCAGTCACCCCAACCCCCTGCCCACCTCCCCTTCCACTACTTCTTCCTTGTTTCCCAGAGTTAGGAGTCTCTCATGTTCTGTCACCCTCTCTGATTTTTCCCACTAATTTTCTCTCTTTTCCCCTATAATCCCTTTCACTATTTTTTTATATTCCCCATATGAGTGAAACCATATAATGTTGTCCTTCTCTGATCGACTTACTTCACTCAGCATAATACCCTCCAGTTCATCTTGTTTTGATGTGATAGAAATGTTTCGAGTTCCAAAACTGGATTCTGACTCAAACCAAATGTGTTAATGTGTCAAACCATGAATGAGAAAGTTGCATTTAACTCTATCTCCTCTGAGGTTACTAAGAAAAGCCACCTTGCTCACAACCATCCCACTATGGTAGTACACAATCTGGAGTCTATACAGTCTCTAGAGAAGTTCTGGTTATTTGATTGTTTACCAAAATAATGGTGCAATGATCCTATATGATGTGTGCATATAGTAGAGACTCTATAGATATTGTAGGGGGGAAGTAAAAATGTTTCGTTCTACTTCTACATAGATTTTGGTCTACATCTGTTGGATAGACTTGTTCTACATACAGTTGGTCTTGGTGTGCTAATCTGCCTCAGGATCGGTTTTTGGTGACTTGCAATTCAGCTGGTGAGAGACTGGGATGGGATTTGAGAGGCATAGGCCTGGGGGTGGTAGGTTATGTAGGTGAGTTGGGGGGCGTGGCTATGTTCCCTCTTGTTTAATGAGAGGGTAGCTTGGGGGCTGCCATGTCATCAAGTTCAAGTCTTGTTTGCACATAGTAATATTTAATTGCAGAATTAGAGTTTCAAGTCTCATTGAAAGAACATGAAACAAGTTGTACCCTAGGGAATTTTTATTTTAGAAGGGGAGACAAAGGCTTCTTCCAAGTAACATGCAATCAGAATATAATGTCAAATAAGATCTGAGGTGGGAGGATGCCAGGTAGGTGATCTGTTTGTTGAGGTTGTTCTTAGGGGAGTCCTGGGAGGTAGGTTTGAACATTAATTTTCTTTGGAATGAGCTGAATTTGGCACTTTAGCTTTCTTTCCGATCTTTCAGGGAAGCTATCTGACCTTCTCTTTCCCCTGGAGAAAAGTTACATATTTATTAATCCTGCAGTGGTTTCTCTCTCTTTTCAGCACAGATCACGATGGAGAATTATTATTATTAATTATTATTATTATTATTATTACCATCATCATCATCATCATAATCCTCCTCCTCATCATCATCATCTTAGTATCCAGATCTGTACCAAATATTTAACTGGAACTGTCTAATTGGGTAAATTGGATTTTTTGGTTCAAAGTGTGTTAGAGTTTGGTTTTTGTTTTTGGTGGGGAGCAAGGAAGAAGTGCCTAAAAGAGGCTCTATATATTGAATCACGTCCAATCATGAAGACATACCTAACAGATGTTCTCCTGGGAATCAGTTGTATACAATATCAAGATGAAGTTATTCCCTCCTCTTCCCTAAGCCTTCTCGGGCTGACCTATGGTGCACAGAAGATAATCACTAGCTTTGCCAACACTGGAAAATGAGATCCTTACTACTGTTACCTTCCATTAACTAGGAAGTCATTTGGGATCTTCACATACTCTTGCCATGAATGTTCATTTCTTATTTAGGAATATGCTTGCCATCTGCCTTTGGCTCAGGTCATGATCCCCGAATCCTGAGATCAAGTCCCACATCAGGCTCCCCATGGGGAGCCTGCTTTTCCCCTCTGCCTATGTCTCCCTCTCTCTCTTGCCTCTTACAAGTAAATAAATGAAATCTTTTAAAAAAGGAATACATTTCCTGGTCACAGTCTGTATATCTTTTACTTATTCTGGCAAGTGGGGAAGTATTTATGAAACACTCTTAGTTGTATGCTCTCAGAGAGGGGAATTCGCTCTTTGCTACCATTGTCTTACACTGTGTATAACTGTGTGATGATTTTTGGGTAATGGTGCTGGTTTTGATAATTTAAGGGGAATAAAAATGTTGCTTTTGCTTGAGTTCTTTTGCACGAAGAATCACTGTGGTTCCTACATTTTGTACTCTGGAATTTTGCCTTTGTATTCCTTACACCTAGTTGAAATCTAATCTTTAATTGATTTTTTTAAATTTATTTTTTATTGGTGTTCAATTTACTAACATACAGAATAACCCCCAGTGCCCGTCACCCATTCACTCCCACCCCCCGCCCTTCTCCCCTTCTACCACCCCTAGTTCGTTTCCCAGAGTTAGAAGTTTTTACGTTCTGTCTCCCTTTCTGATATTTCCCACACATTTCTTCTCCCTTCCCTTATATTCCCTTTCACTATTTTTTATATTCCCCAAATGAATGAGGCCATATAATGTTTGTCCTTCTCTGACTGACTGATTTCACTCAGCATAGTAACCTCCAGTTCCATCCACGTTGAAGCAAATGGTGGGTATTTGTCGTTTCTAATGGCTGAGTAATATTCCATTGTATACATAAACCACATCTTCTTTATCTATTCATCTTTCGTTGGACACCGAGGCTCCTTCCACAGTTTGGCTATTGTGGACATTGCTGCTAGAAACATCGGGGTGCAGGTGTCCCGGCGTTTCATTGCATTTGTATCTTTGGGCTAAATCCCCAACAGTGCAATTGCTGGGTCGTAGGGATTGAATCCAGTCTTTCTCACTCAGAAACTTTCTGGCTTCTACTTGAGAGACCATCCAATTTCTCACTTTAGATCCAACCCAATGTACACCAAACCCATCCGTGGAGTTACTTACAGACAGTACAGGTAAAATGGTAGCAAATACAGCAAAGTCTTTTCTCTGGGAGCTTACACTATAAGGATTCCCCATTCTCCTGAAACAAGTGAAATCCTATTCTACATACCAGTCAAATGACTTTTGTCCTACTCTCCACTTTCGCAAGCTAGCCTTACATGTAGTTATTGTAGTTTGCGTCTCAAGTTATGTTGCCTGATGCCCAAGCATTAAATGACTTATTTTCCAAATAAAGTAAAGCAGTGGAGGTAACAAAACTCAGTGTTGTCTGTCTGTTCAGTTGTCACTTATCAAGGAGATGACTAGACTTCTATTTAGTAGGTTCCTACACTGGAGCAAATCATAAATGTCCCACATAATGCACTTTGTCTCAGCTGACTTGGGTTACTTCCCTTGAACTTTCACTTTGTTGTGGTGGAAGAGACTTTGTTCTCAGTTCTTGTGTTGGATCCCTGATATTCCCAAACTGAGTGTATCTTGGGGTACTTCCACACCTGTGGAATTAACTAGCTAATTAACTCTTTGTACTTCGGGCTTCAGCTGGAGAAGGAAGGCAAGCACCATCAGGCAGAAGCTCTGCTCCTGGGCTCCACCTCACCACCTACTACTCCTATCCTCTTCCCTACTGGGTGTCCTGCCTATGGAAATATCTAGGCCAGTGAGTTATGCCACTGGGCATTGAAGAGCACAGAGCAGGGACAAGGAGTACATACTGGGGAGATCAGATATCTGTATGTTGGTGTGGCCAGAGAGGCTTTCGGAAGGAAGGAGGGCTATGATGAACAGGGCCTGGAAAGAGCATATTCTAGGCAGATAGGAACAGTCTGTGTGGAGGCTGATGATAATGCCAGCAAGATGGGCATGTGTGGGGAAAGATTTGTCCTGTTTTAGTAGGAACCACAGAAAAGGTTAATACTAGCAGTAAGTGATAGAAAAGCAGTGAGAAGATAGACAGAAATATAATCTTAGAACATGAGAGACTCCTAACTCTGGGAAACGAACTAGGGGTGGTGGAAGGGGAGGTGGGTAGGGGGTGGAGGTGACTGGATAATGGGCACTGACGGGGGCACTTGATGGGATGAGCCCTGGGTGTTATTCTATATGTTGGCAAATGGAACACCAATAAAAAATAAATTTGTAAAAAAAAGAATAAAATATTTGAAAAAAATAAGTTTGAATTTAATAGAGAGCAGAAACTACAGGTGTGTGTGTGTGTGTGTGTGTGTGTGTGTGTGTGTCTGCATGAGTGAGTCTTTAAGACTTGAGGAAGTTATCATTTTCCAGGAGAGCAGAGAGTACTTATACTTTATTTATCTGATGCAATGTAGTAGTCAGGAATAATAGGATTTAGGGCTTTATCTAGCTTCAAGGCCAGCACTCTCTGATGGCTACTGGGTGAATCCAGTAAGAGCTGAGAGGATCTCATTTGTTAGTGTTACCAATATTATGGACCAGGAGGGTGGACTAGGGAGTATGGCAGCAGGCTGACCCTGAATTTGCAGTATTTCTAAACTGTAGGAACGAACTAGATGTAAGTCTAGCGTGGACACAGTGGTAAGTGTCTAAGTGACTCCATGTCAGCTGAATTGAATTGAGGCTTAGGTTGCTAATGCCCAAATATCTGAAACCAGTGAATTCAGTTGTAGTTGCTTAGATTTATTTAAAAAATTTAAAAGATTTTTAAAATAAATTAGTTTTTTATTGGTGTTCAATTAACCAACATACAGAATAACACCCAGTGCACATCCCCTCATGTGTCCCCCTCAGTGCCTGCCACCCATTCACCCCCACCCCCCGCCCTCCTCCCCTACCACCACCCCTAGTTCGTTTCCCAGAGTTAGGAGTCTTTATGTTCTGTCTCCATTTTTGATATTTCCTACACATTTCTTCTCCCTTCCCTTATATTCCCTTTCACTATTATTTATATTCCCCAAATGAATGAGAACATACACTATTTGTCCTTCTCTGATTGACTTACTTCACTCAGCATAATACCCTCCAGTTCCATCCACGTTGAAGGAAATGGTGGGTATTTGTCATTTCTAATGGCTGAGTAATATTCCATTATATACATAAACCACATCTTCTTTATCCATTCATCTTTCGATGGACACCGAGGCTCCTTCCACAGTTTGGCTATTGTGGACAATGCTGCTACAAACATCAGGGTGCAGGTGTCCCGGCGTTTCATTGCATCTGAATCTTTGGGGTAAATCCCCAACAGTGCAATTGCTGGGTCGTAGGGCAGGTCTATTTTTAACTCTTTGAGGAACCTCCACATGGATTTCCAGAGTGGCTGCACCAGTTCACATTCCCACCAACAGTGTAAGAGGGTTCCCTTTTCTCCGCATCCTCTCCAACATTTGTGGTTTCCTGCCTTGTTAATTTTCCCCATTGTCACTGGTGTGAGGTGGTATCTCATTGTGGTTTCCATTTGTATTTCCCTGATGGCAAGTGATGCAGAGCATTTTCTGATGTGCATGTTGGCCATGTCTGTGTCTTCCTCTGTGAGATTTCTGTTCATGTCTTTTGCCCATTTCATGATTGGATTGTTTGTTTCTTTGGTGTTGAGTTTAAGAAGTTCTTTATAGATCTTGGAAACTAGCCCTTTATCTGATACGTCATTTGCAAATATCTTCTCCCATTCTGTAGGTTGTCTTTGAGTTTTGTTGACTGTATCCTTTGCTGTGCAAAAGCTTCTTATCTTGATGAAGTCCCAATAGTTCATTTTTGCTTTTGTTTCTTTTGCCTTCGTGGATGTATCTTGCAAGAAGTTACTGTGGCCAAGTTCAAAAAGGGTGTTGCCTGTGTTCTCCTCTAGGATTTGGATGGAATCTTGTCTCACATTTAAATATTTCATCCATTTTGAGTTTATCTTTGTGTATGGTGAAAAGGAGTGGTCTAGTTTCATTCTTCTGCATGTGGATGTTCAATTTTCCCAGCACCATTTATTGAAGAGACGGTCTTTCTTCCAGTGGATAGTCTTTCCACCTTTATCGAATATTAGTTGACTAAAAGTTGAGGGTCCACTTCTGGGTTCTCTATTCTATTCCATTGATCTATGTGTCTGTTTTTGTGCCAGTACCACACTGTCTTGATGACCACAGCTTTGTAGTACAACCTGAAATCTGGCATTGTGATGCCCCCAGCTATGATTTTCTTTTTTTTATAATTTCCCTGGTTATTCGTGGTCTTTTCTGATTCCACACAAATCTTAAAATAATTTGTTCTAACTCTCTGAAGAAAGTCCATGGTAGTTTGATAGGGATTGCATTAAACGTGTAAATTGCCCTGGGTAACATTGACATTTTCACAATATTAATTCTTCCAATCCATGAGCATGGAATATTTTTCCATCTCTTTGTATCTTCCTCAATTTCTTTCAGAAGTGTTCATAGTTAGAACACTATAGAATAGTTAGGTATAGATCCTTTACCTCTTTGGTTAGATTTATTCCTAGGTATCTTATGCTTTTGGGTGCAATTGTACATGGGATTGACTCCTTAATTTCTCCTTCTTCAGTCTCATTGTTAGTGTATAGAAATGCCATTGATTTCTGGGCATTGATTTTATATCCTGCCACACTACCAAATTGCTGTATGAGTTCTAGGAATCTTGGGGTGGAGGCTTTTGGGTTTTCTATGTAGAGTATCATGTCATCGGCGAAGAGGGAGAATTTGACTCCTTTTTTGCCATTTTGAATGCCTTTAATGTCTTTTTGTTGTCTGATTGCTGAGGCTAGGACTTCCAATACTATGTTGAATAGCAGTGGTGAGAGTAGTAATCCCTGTCTTGTTCCTGATCTTAGGGGAAAGGCTCCCAGTGCTTCCCCATTGAGAATTATATTTGCTGTGGCTTTTTGTAGGTGGCTTTTAAGATGTTGAGGACAGTTCCCTCTATCCCTACACTCTGAAGAGTTTTGATCAGGAATGGATGCTGTATTTTGTCAAATGCTTTCTCTGCATCTAATGAGAGGATCCTATGGTTCTTGGTTTTTCTCTTGCTGATATGATGAATCACATTGATTGTTTTACGAGTGTTGAACCAGCAATGTGTCCCGGGGAAAAATCCTCCTTGGTCATGGTGAATAATTTTCTTAATGTACTGTTGGATCCTAATGGCTAGTATCTTGTTGAGAATTTTTGCATCCATGTTCATCAGGGATATTGGTCTGTAATTCTCCTTTTTGATGGGGTCTTTGTCTGGTTTTGGAATTAAGATGATGCTGGCCTCATAGAACGAATTTGGAAGTACTCCATCTCTTTCTGTCTTTCCAAACAGCTTTAGTAGAATAGGTATGATTTCTCCTTTAAACGTTTGATAGAATTCCCCCGAGAAGCCATCTTGCCCTGGACTCTTGTGTCTTGGGAGGTTTTTGATGACTGCTTCAATTTCCTCCCTAGTTATTGGCCTGTTCAGGTTTTCTATTTCTTCCTGTTCCTGCTTTGGTAGTTTGTGGCTTTCCAGGAATGCGTCCATTTCTTCTAGATTGCCTAATTTATTGGCGTATAGCTGTTCATAATATGTGTTTAAAATCGTTTGTATTTCCTTGGTGTTGGTAGTGATCTCTCCTTTCTCATTCATGCTTTTATTAATTTGAGTCTCCTCTCTCTTCTTTTTGATAAGGCTGGCTAATGGTTTATGGATCTTATTAATTCTTTCAAAGAACCAACTCCTGGTTCTGTTGATCTGTTCCACAGTTCTTCTGGTCTCGATTTCGTTGAGTTCTGCTCGAATTTTAAGTAACTCTCTTCTTCTGCTGGGCATGGGGTCAATCTGCTGTTTTTTCTCTAGCTCCTTTATGTGTAAGGTTAGCCTTTGTATTTGAGTTCTTTCCGGTTTTTGAATGGATGCTTGTATTGCGATGTATTTCCCCCTTTGGACTGCTTTTGCTGCATCCCAAAGATTTTGAACGGTTGTATCTTCATTCTCATTAGTTTCCATGAATCTTTTTAATTCTTCCTTAATTTCCTGGTTGACCCTTTCATCTTTTAGCAGGATGCTCCTTAACCTCCGCGTGTTTGAGGTCCTTCCAAACTTCTTGTTGTGATTTAGTTCTAATCAAGGCATTATGGTCTAAGAATATGCAGGGGACGATCCCAATCTTTTGGTATCGGTTCAGATCCGATTTGTGACCCAGTATGTGGTCTATTGTGGAGAAAGTTCCATGTGCACTTGAGAAGAATGTGTATTCAGTTGAGTTTGGATGTAAAGTTCTGTAGATATCTGTGAAATCCATCTGGTCCAGGGTATCATTTAAAGCTCTAGTTTCTTTGCAGATGTTGTACTTAGAAGACCTATCGAGGGTAGACAGAGCTAGATTGAAGTCACCAAGTATAAGTGTATTATTGTCTAAGTATTTCTTCACTTTGGTTATTAATTGGTTTAAATATTTGGCAGCTCCCACATTCGGGGCATATATATTGAGGATTGTTAAGTCCTCTTGTTGGATAGATCCTTTAAGTATGAGATAGTGTCCCTCTTCATCTCTCACTACAGTCTTCGGGGCAAATTTTAGTTTATCTGATATAAGGATGGCTACCCCTGCTTTCTTTTGAGGACCATTTGAATGGTAAATGGTTCTCCAACCTATTATTTTCAGGTTGTAGGTGTCCTTCTGTCTAAAATGAGTCTGTTGTAGACAGCAAATAGATGGGTCCTGCTTTTTTATCCAGTCTAAAACCCTGCACCTTTTGATGGGGTCATTAAGCCCATTCACGTTCAGAGTTACTATTTACAGATATGAGTTTAGTGTCATCAGGGTATCTATTCAGTCCTTGTTTTTGTAGATTGTTCACTGGACTTCTTCTTAAAGGGGAATTTTAAGAGTCCCCCTTAAAATTTCTTGCAGAGGTGGTTTGGAGGTCACCTATTCTTTCAGTTCTTGCCTGTCTTGGAAGCTTTTTATCTCTCCTTCCATTTTGAATGAGAGTCTTGCTGGATAAAGTATTCTTGGTTGCATGTTCTTCTCATTTAGGACCCTGAATATATCCTGCCAGCCCTTTCTGGCCTGCCAGGTCTCTTTGGAGAGGTCTGCTGTTACCCTAATATTCCTCCCCATAAAAGTCAGGGATTTCTTGTCTCTTGCTGCTTTTAAGGATCTTCTCTTTATCTTTGGAATTTGCAAGCTTCACTATTAAATGTCAAGGTGTTGAACGGTTTTTATTGACTTTAGGGGGGGATCTCTCTATTTCCTGGATCTGAATGCCCGTTTCCCTTCCCAGATTAGGAAAGTTTTCAGCTAGGATTTGTTCAAATACATATTCTGGCCCTCTGTCCTTTTCGGCGCCCTCGGGAACCCCAATTAAACGTAAGTTTTCTTCCTCAGGCTGTCGTTTTTTTCCCTTAATCTATCTTCACGGTCTTTTAATTTTTTGTCTCTTTTTTCCTCAGTTTCCCTCTTTGCCATCGATTTGTCTTCTATGTCACTCGTTCTTCCACCTCGTTAACCCTCGTCGTTAGGACTTCTTGTTTGGATTGCATCTCATTCAATTGATTTTTAATTTCTGCCTGATTAGATCTAAATTCTGCAGTCATGAAGTCTCTTGAGTTCTTTAGGCTTTTTTTCTAGAGCCCCCAGTAGCTGTATAATAGTGCTTCTGAATTGGCTTTCTGACATTGAATTGTAATCCAGATTTTGTAACTGTGTGGGAGAGAGGACTGTTTCTGATTCTTTCTTTTGAGATGAGGTTTTCCTTCTAGTCATTTTGCTCAGTGCAGAGTGGCCAAAAACAAGTTGTATTGGGAAAAGGAGAAAAAGAGAGAGAGAATGAAAGAAAAGAGAAAAAGAAAAAAGAAAAAAGGAAGAAAACAAGGAAAAAAGAGAAGAAAAAGAGAAAGAAAAAGAAAGAAAGGGAGAAAAAGGGTGGGGGAAGCAATCAGAAACCAAAAAGAAATAAAAAACCACGGGGGAGTATCTTCTGATTCTGTATACTCTAAGTCCCTTGACTTCCCCTGGAACATGTCCGTCAATCTGGTCTTCTGGGGGAGGGGCAAGTTGTGCTGATTTTCAGGTGTTAGCACTTGGGGGAGCTGCTCTGCCCCCTGCCTGGTGCAGGGCTCAGTGGGGGTTGTTTACCCCGTGAGGTCCCTGGAGGAACAACCCCAGTGGTGGAGGCCAGCTCTGGAAACCTGGATTCAGCCCCCACAGGAACTTTGAAGCACTCCGTCTGCAGGGCCTGGAGGTTCTGGGGCTGGGCTGCTGATCTGCTCAGCTCCCGGCAGGAGTGTCCTTGCTGTCCTGGGCCCTCCGGGCTTCTGCCTGTCCCGCGGGGAGCCCGGATCTTGGGCTGTGTCCCCTGCGCACAGTGCTCCGGGGCCTGCGCTGTTGGATTCGTGCTCCCGCCCCGCAGCCCCCTCCGCGGAGCCGCCCCCGAGTCCCCTCCGAGCTGCTCCTGGTCTTGCTGTGCGCGCTGCAGCCCTTAGGGAGCTCGGCGCACTCTCCCGGGGGCGCAGGTGTCTGTTAGTGTCCCAGGGAGCCTGAGGGCATCACCGCCCCTCCTGGGATCCTTCTCTAACTCCCTGTGAGCACTTTTCCGCCCGGGAAGATTGGTGCAGCTCCTGATTCTCCGGGATGGTGCTTTCCTGGCCTGGGGGCACTCGCCCTGGCCTTACCCCCCCTCCTTGCATGCCCCCCACCCCCTTGGATGCCTTTCCTTTCTTTAATTCTTTTTTCCCCCATCTTCCTACCTTGATAGAAGCACGAACTCTTCTCACTGTAGCATTCCAGCTGTGCTCTCTTTAAATCTCAGTGAAGTAAGTCAGTCGGAGAAGGACAAACATTATATGTTCTCATTCATTTGGGGAATATAAATAATAGTGAAAGGGAAAATAAGGGAAGGGAGAAGAAATGTGTGGGAAATATCAGAAAGGGAGACAGAACGTAAAGACTGCTAACTCTGGGAAACGAACTAGGGGTGGTGGAAGGGGAGGAGGGCGGGGGGTGGGAGTGAATGGGTGACGGGCACTGGGTGTTATTCTGTATGTTAGTAAATTGAACACCAATAAAAAATAAAAAAAAATAAATAAATAAATCTCAGGCCAAATTCATACATTTTCAGGATGATTTGAAGGTTATTTAGGCAATTTGGTGGGGACCGGTGATTTGGGGACCCTACTCTTCCACCGTCTTGCCCCTCCTCTCCCTGCTTAGGTTTATTTTAAACTTTTATGCAATGTCCCAGAATAAAGTCAGGCTCCAAAGTCTGATTTGTCAATCCTCTTGTTTCTGAACATATTTGGCTTTTTTTCCCTTTGAAACTAAACAGAAAGACAATCCTTTACCTTGTCTGTTGATCTTCCTTTAGTAATAGCATGTTGAGAATATCCATGATTCTTTATATCTAGCCCATATTCCTTAATAACTTCAAAAAATAATGAAGAGATCCAATATTAGACAAAGAGGTCTGTACTGATGCCTGATGTCCGTTGGTCTTTGTGCTTACTTCTGTGAATGATTAATAAATACTAATAATGCTCTAATGCTGTGAGCTCAGAGCTGGTCACAGACATGGATCATAATGGAAAACACAAATGCCCATTTTTTTATAGTCTACTATGTCAGACCTCTGGTTGTCAACAACAACCAAGCCAGAATGATTAATCTGATATGACTGAAGTATTTTTTCCAGCATAACTCTGCCAGTTTAGCTCTGGAAATTGGTTAATCATATTTGAACTGACTGTTGGGCTCAGTTTTCTGGTTCCGGTTCTTCCGAGTTAAGGATAAAGAAGAGATTTCCATCTCTGGCAAACACTCAACCTGGTAAGGAAGTGATGTAGACTGCAAGAAGGAAGGAACATCAGAACAGTTAAAGCAGAAGGAATAGCATGAGCACAAAGGTTCACTTTCAGGAATTAAGAGGTGACCAGTGTAGCTGGTGTTGGGGGGGGGGAACCACATGACCTGTGGAGGTGAGGATGGGGGAGAGATCATGAGCAGCACTGTAGTGTGTAAGGAAAGCATGGAAGTTGTAATAGTGGAGAAGCACAAAGGAAAGTCAAAGGTTTTTAAGCAGGAGAGTAACATACTTTTGCTTATGTTTTAAAATTTTCCATCCATTTTTTTAAAAGATTTTACTTATCTGACTGAGAGAGAGAAAGGGAGAGAGAGAGAATGAGGATATGGAGAAAGTGGGACGCCTAACCATTGCTGGTGGGAATGTAAAATAGTGCAGTAGCTGTGGAAAATAGTATGATGATTTCACAAAAAAATTACATATGCAAATAATTTATGATCCAGCAATCCCATTTCTGGGTTTACATCCCAAACAACTGAAAGCAAGTACTCAAAAAGATATTTATATACCTGTATTCAAAACAGCATTATTCACAACAACTGAAAGGTGAAACAATACACATCCCTATAGTTTAGTGGGTGGATTGTTGGATTTGACAGTTTTTCTTGGAGATTTGGGATGGAACTTTTGTTTTGGAGTTTGCAAGGAGCTGAGAGACTTAGAGCAACACAGGAAGGAGGAAGGAGGGAAGCTTGGGGGCATTATGGGCTTCATATAAGCTGATTTCATGTTCCCTCCTCCGTCTCTGCATTTCTTTAAGCATTTCTCCTGAGCAAGCACCACCTTTGGGAGAGACTGTTTCCTACTTAAACTGAGATTCACAGACCCAGAGCCCTTATTAGGAAATGTTTTCAGGAAATGCTCTTGAAATAAATAATAGTGTGTGTTTTAGTCTCCTATTTCCTCCATGTTTTTTTTTTCCAAAACATGGTTTTTCCAAAACAAACAAACAAACAAACAAACAAGCAAAAAACAAGAAAAAAAAACCCTACTTCTCGGAATCTTAAGATATACTGATTAATCAATACACATCTGTATTCATTTTCTCTGTCCTAAATGCCTCTTTCGGTTGCTTGCTGCAATCATGAGCAGATCCTTGCCCTGGATAGTGCAGGTTTGGTGTAGAAGTGTGGAAATCCGAAGGAGGAGGAGATACATGGATTGTAGCCCCACGTTCCAGAAGCTTTTAGACTGTAGAGGAATGTAAATGACACACTCAGGACACCAGCTGACAGAAAGGGAAAATGTTTCAAATGAGCATCAGGACAGGCTATAAGTGCTGGTGGGAAGGGGAAGAGGATTGGGGATGCGAATCAGGCAGGATGGTTTAGGAAAGGCTTTTTAGATGTAGGGGGAAGGTTGTAGAATAAGGTTGAGAAGAACTAGAGGGTCAAGACTGGACAGAAGGAGTGAGAAGGGCGTCCCTGGCAGGGCACATACTTACCCAGGCCACAGGCTTATCCCAGGAAGGGTAAGTCAGGATGTGATGAGCTGAGTAAGGAAGGAGGTGATGGGCCTGAGGATAGGAGAAGAATTAGGGGCGGGACTCTGAAAGCTGGGTCAGAGGGTCTGGACTAAACAAAACTATTAGAATAATCGCAGATTAGTGTACGGAGAAAGAACATTTCTGAACATGGTGATTGAGAACAATGTTTCTCTGTGTTGTTATAAGCTGAATTTGTAGCAGGCTCTCTCAGGATTCCCAATTATGGGTTTGCTCTCTCTTCTGTGCATTTGGTTGTTCATTTGTTTGTTCTGCCTTCTACCTGATTCTGTTGGAGAAATAAAATATGATTATTTAGTTCCCATACATTTTGTTCTTTATGTTGATTCTTTGGTTATCTTCATACTTTGTCCGTAGATCTACTCTCCCCCATCTTCAGTAAAAGTAGGAAGAGTGCAAGCACCACACTGTACAACACAATTGAGGGAAACAGAAATTATCAAAAGCATTGACCATCTCTGACCCTGCCATTCAGATGGTCCTCCGCTGCGATCCTGCTCAGTCCATGGATGGAATTTGAAGAGTGTATGATATTTTTTTAAGGTGACCCACCTCAGAGGGGTCTGTGATTCAACAAATGTGAAGAACCACTGTTATGTCTTTGTTGGGAGGTAGGGGGTTTAGGACAGCTCCCCAGAGAGAGAAACGTGGTACAAGCATCGTTAGTGCTAACTATAGAAGCCTCCAGTACACTTGAAGGAGCTGAAGGAGAAAGGGGAATTGGGAAAAGGGACATGGGTTCAGAGGAAGCTAGAGGAAGGGTGCTCTATCTTCCCTGTTATCCCCCCTCTTCCTAGCAGGTATTTCTTCTTTGTATTCTCCATATCCTGGCAATCACAGGACTCTGGTTTCCCTTCATGTTAAATCTCCTGAATGCTTGCCATTTATCAGGGTCTTTACCAGGTCCTATCAAAACATTATCTCCTGCAATTCCTGTGTGCAATCTACAATGCACAGAGTAGGCTCAGTCCTTCCCTCAGTCATAGCATGTTCGTACCATCACTTGCTGTCAGGCCCCTTTGCAATGCATTTTGTTTTCTTCTCTCATTTTTATCTCTATTTTCATTTCCCCTCCTCACAGAAGTGGTGGACTGTACATTCTTGGCCATAAGTACAGCTAAGTGGATGATGCAGAATGAGGAAAAATGGGGATCAAAGTACCATCTGACCTTGGCCAGGGATTTGGTGCCCAAGGATGTAAGAACAGGAGACTAATATTTATATTTTAAACTCAGAAGATATATACAAATGGCTCTGTAATTGCAATGAAACATCTAGTCTGTGAATTAATGTGTCATTACTCAAACTCAAGAACCTTGTAAATATCCCATATGTGAATTATTGTACATTTATACTCTGTTGGGTCTTGCAGCTTAATTACTACATGAAACTGCACGAGTTAAATGAACTGAGATGGGTTTATGTCATGTGGTATGCAAAAAAAGGAGAATGTTGGGAGGTATTTGGCACTTTTTCTGGGTGGAAAGCAGGGTTTATTTTGCTATGATGTCCTTTGGTGTCAGTTTCTGTTGTATTTGGGCTGCAACAGGTGACATGGGACTTCTGAGCTTTGGTTGGTGGGTTGAATAATGAGTTCAGTAAAAATTTATTGTTTACTATGTTTTAGGCATCGTGAAGGGATAACACATACCAGAAGAAATATGAGACAGCACCTTTGAAGCCTGAGCAACCAATCGAGGCAGCCCCAACCCAACTCTGCTTAACTTAGCCTCACTGAACTTGATCTGCGACTCTCTGACCCTTGGATTTGCTACAGCTCTCTGATTCTAGAATCCTCTTCAATTCCAGCTAGAATGCTGCGTCAGGTACTTCGAAGATTTGGTAAAAAGCTGGTGCACAAACATCCGCTGGAGCAATCTGTGGCTGAGACTGCCCCTGCCAGAACTCAGAACACTCTGGATTTAGTGGCCCTGGGTGTGGGCTACACAATGGGTATAAATGTTTATATTCTGGCTGGGGAGGTGTTTGGAGTTATAGCAGGACCAGCCATTGTGATCTGCTTTTTGGTGGCTGGCCTAACTTCATTGTTGGCTGGGTTGTGCTATGCAGAGATTAGTGCCTGGCTTCCCCACTCTGGCTCTTCATATCTCTACACTTATGTCACTGTAGGTGAACTTGGGGCTTTCATCACCGGCTGGAATCTCATCCTTACCAATGTTGCTCATATGGCATTAGTTTTCCGAGCCTGGACCTTAGCTTTTGCCAGCCTTTTTGGGAACCAGCTCTCTCAGATCTTGCACAGGAGCATTTCATTGCATGTTTCCCAGGACTTTATAGAAATTCTAGGCTATTTTGTTGTGGGCCTTGTGATGGTGTTCATGGAAGTGCTGATTTCAAACATTAGACAGCTTCTCCTGGTTGTTACCAAAGTTTCCGCATCAATGAACATTTTGGTTCTCAGTTTTATCATCATCTCTGGCTTCATAAAGGGGGACCTGCACAACTGGAAGCTCACAGAAGAGGACTACATAAAGGCTGGACTCAATGACACCTCTAGCTTGGGTCTTCTGGGCTCTGGAGGATTCATGCCTTTTGGCTTCCAGGGTATTCTCCATGGAACAGCTATCTGCTTCTATGCTTTTCGTAGTTTCACCATTATTCTTACCAGAGTTGAAGAAGCCCAGAATCCTGAGCGTTCCATCCCAATGAGCATTGTGATTTCACTGTTCATCTCCACTTTGATGTATTTTAGTGTCTTTGCAGCATTTACACTTATGGTGCCTTACTACCAGCTCCACTCTGGGAGCACCTTGCTAGAGACATTTCTTCATATTGGCTGGGTCCCTGCCTACTATGTTGTAGCTTTTGTAATTTTATCTAATATTTTTTTAAACATCTTTGGCTTTACATTCTTCTTCCATCGGGTGATATCCAAGATGGCAGAGGATGGCCTCCTGTTCCCCGTCCTTGCCAGGATCCAAACTGGCATGTGCTTTCACATCACAGCCATTGTAGTCTTTGTTATTCTTGCAGCAATCATGGCTTTCTTTTTCGGAATCATTGACCTTATGCGTCTCAGGTCACTGGTGTCTCTGGTAATTTTCTCTCTGATATCCTTTGGGGTTCTCATCATCAGGTATCTGCCCAAAAAGAAGAGTGAGGGAAGTGAAGCAGAGGTGCAGGAGGAGAGTGAGAGAAATGAAGCAGAGGTGCAGGAAGAGAATGGACCCATAGCAGAGAAGCTGACTCTACAGGGACTACTCTTTCCAGGCAGCCCCACCCCCACCGCACTCTCTGGCCGGATTGTCTCTGTTTGCTCCTCACTGTTTGTTCTGCTGCTGACTCTTCTCTGCTTGGTGCTGGCCCAGTGGCCATATCTGCATTCTGGAGACCCAGTGTGGATCACAGTGGTTGTGCTGCTCCTGCTGCTCATCACTGGGATCACCGGGGTCATCTGGAGACAGCCACAGAACTCCACTCCCCTTCACTTCAAGGTACCTGGTCTGCCTCTCCTCCCACTCCTGAGCATCTTTCTCAATGTTTATCTTATGGTGCAGATGACAGCTGGCACCTGGGCCCTATTTGGTGTCTGGTTGCTGATTGGGTGTGCTATCTACTTTGGCTATGGGATCCAGAGCAGCTTGGTCGCTAATCTCACTTAAGTTGGGGCCAAAACTGTAGATCTTGAACTCAACTAGTACATATTTGGTTGGTATCATCACACCTGAATGCACTGTGGCCCCCTGAATGATAATGGAGAATACTCCTAGCACATGCAAAGCAAGGCCTTCCAAGAGATGTTGGCCACGGTACACTAACAGAGCTGTGTATTTATTGTAGAGTGACGGATGTGTCTTAGGTCTTTTTCTTGTTTTTCAAACTGTCTACTTTACAATAGTGTCTTACCTGCTTACTGGCTTTAGAAAAATTCTTAATAAAAGAGCTAGAAAAAATGTTTCTGTTTTCTTTGGGTTAATATCTAGTAGTGGAAATACTGGATCATATGGTAAGTAGTTCTATTTTTAATTTTTTTTATAAATTTATTTTTTATTGGTGTCCAATTTGCCAACATATAGAATAACACTCAGTGCTCATCCCGTCAAGTGCCCCCTCAGTGCCCAACAGCCAGTCACCCACATCCCCTGCCCACCTCGCCATCCACCACCCCCAGTTCATTTCCCAGAGTTAAGAGTCTTTCTTGTTCTGTCTCCCTTTCTGATATTTCCCAGTCATTTTCTCTCCTTTCCCCTTTATCCCTTTCACTATTTTTTATATTCCCCAAATGAATGAGACCATATAATGTTTGTCCTTCTCTGACTGACTGATTTCACTCAGCATAGTAACCTCCAGTTCCATTTACGTTGAAGCAAATGGTGGGTATTTGTCGTTTCTAATAGCTGAGTAATATTCCATTGTATACATAGACCACATCTTCTTTATCCATTCATCTTCAATGGACACCGAGGCTCCTTCCACAGTTTGGCTATTGTGGACATTGCTGCTACAAACATCGGGGTGCAGGTGTCCTGGTGTTTCATTGCATCTGTATCTTTGGGGTAAATCCCCAGCAGTGCAATTACTGGGTCATAGGGCAGGTCTATTTTTAACTCTTTGAGGAACCTCCACACAGTTTTCCAGAGTGGCTGCACCAGTTCACATTCCCAGATTTCTGTTCATGTCTTTTGCCCATTTCAATATTGGATTATTTGTTTCTTTGCTGTTGAGTTTAAGAAGTTCTTTATAGATCTTGGAAACTAGCCCTTTATCTGATACGTCATTTGCAAATATCTTCTCCCATTCTGTAGGTTGTGTTTTAGTTTTGTTGACTGTTTATTTTGCTGTGCAGAAGCTTTTTATCTTGATGAAGTCCCAATAGTTCATTTTGCTTTTGTTTCCCTTGCCTTTATAGATGTATCTTGCAAGAAGTTGCTGTGGCCAAGTTCAAAAAGGGTGTTGCCTGTGTTCTCCTCTAGGATTTGGATGGAATCTTGTCTCACATTTAGATCTTTCATCCATTTTGAGTTTATCTTTGTGTATGGGCAAGAGAGTGGTCTAGTTTCATTCTTCTGCATGTGCATGTCCAATTTTCCCAACACCATTTATTGAGGAGACTGTCTCTTTTCTAGTGGATAATCTTTCCTCCTTTGACGATTATTAGTTGACCATAAAGTTGAGGGTCCACTTCTGGATTCTCTATTCTGTTCCATTGATCTATGTGTCTGTTTTTGTGCCAGTACCACACTGTCTTGATGACCACAGCTTTGTAGTACAACCGGAAATCTGGCATTGTGATGCCCCCAGCTATGGTTTTCTTTTTTAAAATTCCCCTGGCTATTCAGGGTCTTTTTTGATTCCACACAAATCTTAAATATTTTGTTCCAACTCTCTGAAGAAAGTCCATGGTATTTTGATAGGGATTGCATTAAACGTGAAAATTGCCCTGGGTACATTGACGTTTTCACAATATTAATTCTGCCAATCCATGAGCATGGAATGTTTTTCCATCTCTTTGCGTGTTCCTCAATTTCTTTCAGAAGTGTTCTATAGTTTTGAGGGTATAGATCCTTTACCTCTTTGGTTAGAATTATTCCTAGGTATCTTATGCTTTTGGGTGCAATTGTAAATGGGATTGACTCCTTAATTTCTCCTTCTTCAGTCTCATTGTTAGTGTATAGAAATGTCACTGACTTCTCGGCATTGATTTTGTATCCTGCCACACTGCTAAATTGCTGTATGAGTTCTAGCCATCTTGGGGTGGAGGTTTTTGGTTTTCTATGTAGAGTATCATGTCATCGGCGAAGAGGGAGAGTTTGACTACTTATTTGCCAACTTGAATGCCTTTTTTTTCTTTTCGTTGTCTGATAGCTGAGGCTAGGACTTCTAGTACTACTTTGAATAGCACTGGTGAGAGTGGACATCCCTGTCTTGTTCCTGATCTTAGGGGAAAGGCTCCCAGTGCTTTCCCATTGAGAATGATATTTGCTGTGGGCTTTTCCTAGGTGGCTTTTAAGATGTTGAGGAATGTTCCCTCTATCCTTACACTCTGAAGAGTTTTGATCAGGAATGGATGCTGTATGTTGTCAAATTCTTTCTCTGCATCTATTGAAAAGATCATAAGGTACTTGTTTTTTCTCTTGCTGATATGCTCAATCACATTGATTGCTTTAGGAGTGTTGAACCAGCTTCACATCCCAGGGAAAAATCCTCCTAGGTCATGGTGAATAATCTTCTTTATGTACTGTTGGATCCTATTGGCTAGTATCTTGTTGAGAATTTTTGCTTCCATGTTCATCAGGGATATTGGTCTGTAATTCTCCTTTTTGGTGGGGTCTTTGTCTGGTTTTGGAATTAAGGTGATGCTGGCCTCATGGAACGAATTTGGAAGTACTCCATCTCTTTCTGTCTTTCCAAACAGCTTTATTAGAATAGGTATGGTTTCTTCTTTAAACGTTTGATAGAATTCCACAGGGAAGCCATCTGGCCCTGGACTTTTGTGTCTTGGGAGGTTGTTGATGACTGCTTCAATTTCCTCCCTGGTTATTGGCCTGTTCAGGTTTTCTATTTCTTCCTGTTCCTGTTTTGGTAGTCTGTGGCTTCCCAGGAATGTGTCCATTTCTTCTAGATTGTCTAATTTATTGGTGTATAGCTGTTCATAATATCTTTTTAAAATCGTTTGTATTTCCTTAGTGTTGGTAGTGATCTCTCCTTTCTCATTCATGATTTTATTAATTTGAGTCTTTTCTCTCTTCTTTTTAATAAGGCTGGCTAATGGTTTATGTATCTTATTAATTCTTTCAAAGAACCAACTCCTGATTTTGTTGATCTCTTCCACAGTTCTGGTCTCGATTTCATTGAGTTCTGCTCAAATCTTTATTAACTCTCTTCTTCTGCTGGGTGTGGGATCTATTTGCTGTTTTTTTCTCTAGCTCCTTCAGGTGCAAGGTTAGTTTTTGTATTTGAGTTCTTCCCAGTTTTTGGAGCATTGCTTGTATTGCGGTGTATTTCCCCTCAGGACTGCTTTTGATGTATCCCAAAGATTTTGAATGGTTGTATCTTCATTCTCATTAGTTTCCATGAATCTTTTTAATTCTTCCTTAATTTCCTGGTTGACCCTTTCATCTTTTAGCAGGATGGTCCTTAACCTCCACGTGTTTGAACGCCTTCCAAACTTCTCGTTGTGATTTAGTTCCAATTTCAAGGCATTATGGTCTGACAATATGCAGGGGACGATCCCAATCTTTTGGTATCAGTTCAGACCTGATTTGTGACCTTATATGTGGTCTATTCTGAAGAAAGTTCCACGTGCACTTGAGAAGAATGTGTGTTCAGTTGAGTTTGGATGTAAAGTTCAGTAGATATCTGTGAAATCCATCTGGTCCAGAGTATCATTTAAAGCTCTCGTTTCTTGGAGATGTTGTGCTTAGAATACCTATCAAGTGTAGAAAGCACTAGATTGAAGTCACCAAGTATAAGTGTGTTATTAACTAAATATATCTTTACTTTGGTTATTAATTGATTGATATATTTGGCAGCTCCCACTTTCGGGGCATTTATTTTGATGATTGTTATGGCCTCTTCTTTAATAGATCCTTTAAGTATGATATAGTGTCCCTTTTCATCTCTCACTACAGTCTCTTCGGAGTAAATTTTAGTTTATCTGATATAAGGATGGCTACCCCTGCTTTCTTTTGAGGACCATTTGAATGGTAAATAGTTCTCCAACCTATTATTTTCAGGTTGTAGGTGTCCTTCTGTCTAAAATGAGTCTCTTGTAGACAGCAAATAGATGGGTCCTGCGCTTTTATCCAGTCTGACATGCTGCACCTTTTGATGGGGTCATTAAGCCCATTCACGTTCAGAGTTACTATTGAAAGATATGAGTTTAGTGTTATCATGATACTTATTCACTCCCTGTTTTTGTGGATTGTTCTATTGGACTTCTTCTTAAAGAGGAATTTTAAGAGTCCCCCTTAAAATTTCTTGCAGAGCTGGTTTGGTGGTCACATATTCTTTCAGTTCCTGCCTGTTTTGGAAGCTCTTTATCTCTCCTTCAATTCTGAATGAGAGCCTTGCTGGATAAAGTATTCTTGGTTTCATGTTCTTCTCATTTAGGACCCTGAATATATCCTGCCAGCCCTTTCTGGCCTGCCAGGTCCCTGTGTAGAGGTCTGCTGTTAATCTAATATTTCTCCCCATATACGTTAGAGATTTCTCGTCTCTTGCTGCTTTAAAGATCTTCTCTTTATCTTTGGAATTTGCAAGCTTCACTGTTAAATGTCGAGGTGTTGAGCGGTTTTTATTGATTTTGGGGAGGATCTATTTCCTGGATCTGAATGCCTGTTTCCATTCCCATATTAGGAAAGTGTTCAGCTAGGATTTGTTCAAATACATATTCTGGACCTCTGTCCCTTTCGGCACCCTCGGGAACCCCAATTAAACGTAGGTTTTTCTTCCTCAGGCTGTCGTTTATTCCCTTAATCTATCTTCACGGTCTTTTAATTTTTTGTCTCTTTTTTTCCTCAGTTTCCCTCTTTGCCATCAACTTGTCTTCTATGTGACTCACTCGTTCTTCCACTTCGTTAACCCTCATCATTAGGACTTCTAGTTTGGATTGCATCTCATTCAATTGATTTTTAATTTCTGCCTGATTAGATCTAAATTATGCAGTCATGAAGTCTCTTGAGTTCTTTATGCTTTTTTCTAGAGCCCCCAATAGCTGTATAATAGTGCTTCTGAATTGGCTTTCTGACATTGAATTGTAATCCAGATTTTGTAACTGTGTGGGAGAGAGGACTGTTTCTGATTCTTTATTTTGATATGAGTTTTTCCCTCTAGTCATTTTGCTCAGTGCAGAGTGTCCATAAACAAGTTGTATTGGGAAATGGAGAAAAAGAGAGAAGAGAAAAAAGAAAGAAAAAGAAAAAAAAAGAACAAAGAAAGAAAAAATGAGGAAAAAAAAGAAAAGAAAAAAGAAAAAACGGGGGGTGGGGGAAGCAAACAGAAATCAAAAAACAAAAAACAAGGGGGAGTAGCCTCTAATTCTGTATACTGTAAATCCCTCGAGTTCACCTGGAACTTTCCAGCGTTGCTTGGTCAATAATTTGTTTTTCCCTTGTTGGTCTAGTTGGTCTTCTGGGGGAGGGGCCTGCTGCACTGATATCAGGTGTTAGCACTTGGGGGAGCTGCTCTGCCTGCTGCCTGGTGCAGGGCTCAGTGGGGGCTGTTTACCCCGTGAGGCCCCAGGAGTAACAACCACAGTGGCGGCGGCCAGCTCTGGAGCCCTGGAGTCAGCCCCCGCAGGAACTCCGGGGCTCTCTGTCTGCAGGGCCTGGAGGCTCCGGGGCGGGGCCGCTGATCTGCTCAGCTCGGGGCACCTGGCGGGAGTAGCGTCCTCGCTGTCCTGGGCCCTCCCGGCCTCTGCCTGTCCCGGGAGGAGGTCGGATCCTGGGCTGTGTCGGAGCCCAGTGCTCCGGGGCCTGCGCTGTTGGATTCGTGCTCCCGCCCGACAGCCCCCTCCGAGCTGCTCCCGCCCCGCAGCCCCCTCCGTGGAGCTGCCCCCGAGCCCCCCGAGCTGCTCCCGCCCCGCAGCCCCCTCCGCGGAACCGCCCCCGAGCCCCCCGAGCTGCTCCCGCCCCGCAGCCTCCTCCGTGAAGCCGCCCCCGAGCCCCCCGAGCTGCTCCTGCCTCGCAGCCCCCTCCGCGGAGCCGCCCCCGAGCCCCCCGAGCTGCTCCCGCCCTGCAGCCCCCTACGCGGAGCCGCCCCCGAGCCCCCCCTGAGCTGCTCCGGGTCCCGCCGTGCGCGCTGCAGCCCTTAGGGAGCTCGGCGCACTCTCCCGGGGCGCAGGTGTCTGTTAGTGTCCCCGGGAGCCCGAGGGCATCCCCACCCTCCTGGGTCCTGCTCCAACTCCCTGCGAGCCCCTTTCCGCCCGGGAAGGTCGGTGCAGCTCCTGCTTCTCCGGGACGGGGCTCTCCTGTCCTGGGGACACTCGCCCCGGCCTCAGCCCGGCTCCTCGCGGGGCCCCTCCCCCTTGGAGGCCTTTTGTTTCTTTATTTCTTTTTCCCCGTCTTCCTACCTTGATAGAAGCACGAACTCTTCTCACTGTAGCGTTCCAGCTGTTCTCTCTTTAAATCTCAGGCCGAATTCGTAGTTTTTCAGGATGATTTGAAGGTTACCTAGGTAATTTGGTGGGGACAGGTGACTTGGGGACCCTACTCTTCCGTCATCTTGCCCTTCCTCCTATTTTTAATTTTTGTGGAAATTTCATACTCATTTACATAGTGTCTGCACCAATATATTGTCACTCGCAGTGCATGAGGGTTCCTTTTCTCCACATCCTCACCATCACTTTTTATTTCTTGACTTTTTTTTCGTTGTTATGACAGATGTAAAGTGATATCTTATGTAGTTTTAACTTACATTTCCTTGATGATTAGTGATGCTGAGCATGTTTTCCTGTGTCTATTACCCATCTCACATGTTCTCATTGGAGAAATGTTTATTCAGGTCCTCTGCCCATTTTTTAATGGATCATTTGGTTGTTTTTGGTATTGAGTTATGGAAAATACTTATGTGTTTTGGAAATTAATCCCTTATTGGAGATAGGTCTTATAATATCAAATTAGGTACTTTGCCTTTTTGTTTTGTTGATGATTTCCTTTGCCGTTAAATGTTTTATTGACATGAAATCAAAAAGATATATGCACTTCTATGTTTATGGCATCCTTATTTACAAAAGCCAGCATATGAAAGCAACCCAAATGACCATTGATAGATAAATGCATAAAGAAGATGTAGTGTATGTATGTATTGATATATATAAATACATATTTACATAGTTTATATAATGGAGTATAATTCAGTAATGAAATCTTTCCATTTATAACTACATGGATATACCTAGACGCTATTATGTAAAGTGGAGTAAGTCAGAGAAAAACAGATACTATATGATTTCACTCATATATGTACTTAAGAAATAAAACAAAAAAAACATAGAAAAAGAAGAGATAAATGAAAAAAAAAAAAAACAGAATTAAAGATAGGGAACTGGTGGTGTCCAGCAGAGAGATGGTTGGGGGGACGGGTGAAATAGATTAAAGGAATTAAGAAAACACTTATATTGATGAGCCCTGAATATGTATCACTGAATCATTATATTGTATACATAAGAATAAAATAACAATATTGTATGTTAATTATACTTCAATAAAAATAAAAGAAACAAAGAAATCCCCCCAAATATGAAATATGATCACTGACTTTAAGGAGCTTAAATTCTTAGTTTCATTCTTTTTGCTTTTTCTTTTTTTTAATTTAAATCCCATTAGCCATCTTATAGAACATCATTATTTTCAGATGTTGAGTTAAGAAATCCATCAGTTGTATATAACACCCAGTGCTCATCACATCATGTGCTCTCCTTAATGCCTATCTTCCAGTTACCCCATCCCCCTACCTACCTACTCTCAGTTTCTTTCCCATAGTTAAGAGTCTCTCATGGTTTATCTCCCTCTTTGATTTCTTCTTATTCTGTTTTTCCCTCCTTTCCTCTATGATCCTCTGTGCTGTTTCTTATATTCCTCATATGAGTGAAACCATATGATAATTATCTTTCTCTAACTTATTTCTAAGGAGCTTAAATTCTAATACAAGGGGTAAAGCATAGCTGTAACACAGAGTATTGTCATAAGTAATAAGCAGATAATGTGTCTTGCAAATTCAGAGTTGAGGAAATCTTTTGTGGCTGGCACAGTGGTGAGAGTTGATTGGTGAAACCAGAGAAGATTTTGCAGAGGAATGGCATTTGAATTGGTTCTCTCCAAAGACAGATAGGATATTCCACACAGGGAAAGCAGGGAGAGAGTGCAGGCAGAGGGAACACTAGGAAAAGCACAAGAAAATGAAGCAGAGTTCAGAGCACACAGAGCCAGCTGTGTAGTTTGAGCTGTGGCTGTGTGAGGGGGCAACAGAGCATGCAGAGGTGGATTGCAGCCAGTGTTTTCCTCTGAGCACAAAGCACTTTGACCTTGAACCCACTACCCATGCTGAAAACCCTGGGGGCTGGTTCTTCCACTTGGTGACATCTGCATTCTTGGACTTTCAACTTTCTCTATTGTTGTCTGCCCAGCAGGGCTCAGAAAGTGCACTGCTGAGAGCCACGTGTCCCGGGTCCTGGTCTGGTTTCTACCACTAACCAACAATGTAGGCTTGGATAAGCCTCTCAGTGTCTTCCATGCTCTGCTTATATTTATGTGTAACTGGATCAGAACTGACCATTTCTGACTTATCTGATCTGTTTATTAACAAAGTTCTAGGATTTCCTCTGGTTCTTCTGTCCTGTTATTCTCTCAACTAGATCTGTCTACTGCATGTGATCTGAACCTGCATCTTGCCCACTTTCCTTACAATCCATTGTTGGAACTGTAGAGGTCCAATAAGTAACACCCCATTTCCCCCTACTATGTTTGGAACCAAGTGATGGATTAAGACATAGAAATAGATTATTAATCCCTCAGTTTTAGATCTGTGGCCTAATCATTTTGTTAATCATGCATCACTCCGACAGATTGACTGACTCCTCATCATATGTAGTGCTGAGCATGCCTGCCTTCCAACACAGGAGAGAGATCACTTTTATTAGATTTTCTTGTGTATCGGCAGGTTAGAATGCATGTGTCATGTGGTCAGGTTGATTCTGGATGAAAAAAGAAAACTGGTCTTAGGTAATGGATGACAGTTGCTTGGCAACAGATGAGCTCTATGGAAAATCTGAAAAATTTGGAATTAGGAGCACAAAAGGAAATTGTGGGCTGGGGAAATTGAATTTGGGGAAGAGGAGAAGTATGCATAGGTCTTGGCTGCCCTCCTGTCTCCAGGCCTCCTGTGTCAGTCATTATGCTGGGATTTGGCACACTGCCCATTTTGGTAAAATGCCTTCCTTACCTACCCTAGAGTCTGCCTGGGCTCAGGGGCTCCTGTGGGACAAGCATTGGTTGGGTTGGAACTGCCAATTCTGTTTCCCCTTCTTCATATGATGGCCTGAAAGGGACTCGGAGGTCATGGTAGTCATGCCTCGCCTCAGGGTTGTACTGTCCCTTAATCAAATGAGTGATAACTTGATGATACTAATTGAGGAGGCTATGGAGGTTAGGGGATGAAATAGGAGTACTTAACTGTCTGTCCTGGAAATTAGGATACTTCCATCTTCCAAAAGCTTTAAAAATATATCTTATTTATTTATTTGGCAGAGAAAGAGAGAGCACACAAGCTGTGGGAGTGGCAGGCAGAGGGAAAGGCAGAAGCAGGCTCCCTACTGCGCAGGGAACCCAATGGAAGGCTCCACCCTAGGACCCTGAGATCATGACTTAAGCTAAAGGCAGATGCTTAATTAACTGAGCCACCGAGGCACCTCTCATCTTTCAAAAGTTTTAAGGAGAGACCAGATGACTGAATAAGTGGTTATACCTGGGTAGGAACCAAACTAAAGCTTTTTAGGGGATTTTTAAATTATTTTTAATGGGTTATTGACATAATATATGAGTCCTATATTCCAGAGACCTGGAGTGATTGGCAAATGGAACAATATTACCAGGTGGGCATTTGAAAATTTTCTGAAGCTTTCAAGAGTTTGTGTATCCCATTCCCTATAAGAATAGGTGATAAATAGAGGTCAGTATTGATGGAAAAGAGATGGAGATTGAACATAAAGAAGAATTTTCTGTTTTTACAGGATGACAGAGGGGATGGGAGGGTGCAGGCTCTCTGGCTGTGAGCATGACTGTCTCACTTGGGTTTGGATTGCCTCAGATAGGTTCCTGCCCAGAAACAGGGAAATGTACAAAATGAACTCTCAAAATCTTTGTTATGCCAAGAATTCTCCAATCAACTTCTTAAATGAGAGGCCGGGGTGGATGTGTGGTGTATGTAAGGTGGGGAAGCATGAGGATAATGAATGACAGAAAGAAAAACCAATCTTATTAGAACGTTGACACCTGCTAAATGTTTGTAACAGGGCTTGGATTTAGGAGAACAAATTGCGTGGTAGGGCTCAAATAAGAGTTTTAGGTTTCCTATTCTTTCTCTCTCCGTGTCTTCATCTTGTCTCATTAATGAGATTTAAAAGTGCCCCAGGGTCCCTAATAGAAAAGGTTGTCCTTTGTGACCTACATTTAAGTCTGAGGCAGGTGTCTATGAAATTTAACTCCCACCTATCATGTCTCTTCAACGGACACCAAATGTGTGTCATATATATTAATGTAAAATGTTGTAGTAAAATTTTATCAGAACCTTATGAAAAACCCAATAAGTATGTTTTATGATGCTGCTTGAGAAAATAATATGCAGGTATAAATACTACCTACTGTATCATAAATAGAGTTGACATTTATTTATACAACAATATAACTGCCACCAAAATACTTGCCACTCATTGTGCACTAATTTTAGACTATGCTTGATCAAAATGCCTAGTAATTTCTCACATATTCCCCATGCATTCCTTATTCTTGTCTATTAGTTCTTTTACTTATACGACAAATGTTAACTGGGCACCCACTATGAGCTAGTTATTATTCTTATACTTAAACATCGTTAATTACTCAACATATCTCAACATATGTTTTATGGTCTACTTGATGATGTCATCCACTTAAACTTGTCTTTGAATAGGGCTAGCATAAATAATATACATGCATGATATGTTAATTTATAAGATAATGTGAAATGTACAGAGTCCTATATTATTTATTGACTTATGTATATTATCCTCCAACACTCCGATGACACAGCAAGGCAAGGATAATTATTCTTGCTTTGGAGAAGAGGAAACTGAGATTCAGGGATGCAAAATGAATTGCACAAGAATTCAGGGCTTATGACTCTCAGATCAAAACTCTGTCCATGTATCACTCTATGCAGAATAATAAGGAATTTATTTATAAATAGGTCAGGAACATTCAGAGTAAGTTCTTAAATATACACACTTCAAAGCATGCCTGCCCCTTAACATTCTTCATTGTTATACCTAGGTTATAGTAAACAGTATTTTTTGAATCATGAGGTGGAAATGTGAGCCAGATTTAGAAACGAATAAAGCATTCATAGTCCTGGGGGTACCTGTGTGGCATAGTCAGTTGAGTGTCTGACTTTTGGTTTTGGCTTGGGTCATGATTTCCTAGTTGTGGGATCAGGACTTGCATCTGCCTCTGAGCTCAGCCTGGAGCAAGCTTCGTTTTCTATCTCCCTCTGTCATTTTCTTCTTCTTCTTCTTCTTCTTCTTCTTCTTCTTCTTCTTCTTCTTCTTCTTCTTCTTCTTCTTCTTCTTCTTCCTCTTCTGTCTGTCTGTCTGTCTCTCTCTCTCAAATCAATAAGTAAAATATTTTAAACAAGTATTCATAGTCCTGGAGTACAAAAAAAAAATGTGCTTTTGGCTAGTGTTGCTGAACTTTTTTTTTTTTAAGCCATAGTCAATTTCCCTTCTTCTGGTGACCAGTTTTACTTCATCTGACACTTAAGACTTCTGTTAAATTAGTGAAGCTATAAGATAAATGGAAGTCGACCTCATATGCCTGTCTTTATTCTCTCTGAATTGTATTCTTCTATGCTCAGTTAATTTAATCTTTTATTACTGATCTCCCAATGGATTTTATTTTCTTAGTTGTGAGATTTACTGACATCCTGAAGACATCAGGATTATTCTTATTCTTATTCTTATTCATTATTCTTATTAACAGTCCTCCAAAGTGGATAAAAGTGCATCCCTTTAAAATTAGAATAAGAAATGGCCAAAAAGTCATAAAGATTCCTATTCTGCAACATTTTTATCTTAGTTCTGCTCGTTATACTAAAGAGCTATTTAATTTAAAAAGCTATTTTGACTATCTTAAAGGCCATCAGAAATCCTAGAAGTTAGAGTAAAGGCATCCAACAACATCACGTGTTCTCAAGAGCTAGATCCCTCCCATCCCAATATTGATAAAGATAGAGGAAATAAGCACATAATCAAGTTGCAGGATATGGTAAAATGTATTAGCAGACAGGAAAGCTGAATGTTTCAGTAGATGCTTCATACTAGGTCAAGAGACCATAACAATGAGGACTGAATCATTAATTCCTTCCTCGAGGTTCCTTAGTAACAAGTAACAGAAAACTTTTTGGCTGACTTAAGTAAAAAATAATAATAACTGATTAAAGATATGGGGTAGTTCATGGAATTTAGGAAAACTGAAATCCCAGGTTGCCAATGGGAGCATCCCCTTCTTCCTTTTCCCTGAAGACCCTACAAAACTTCACATGAGGCGATTCCCACACAATGGGATGTTTATTCTCCTTAAGACCAATCACTAACAAATATTAGCTCCCATATTCCTTGAAGCAGAGAGTCAAACTCTTAGTGGTGATATACAACATTTTCCCTGTACAATATGGTGGCCACCAGAAACGTGTGGCTATCAAGTACTAGAAGTGTGGATCATCTGAATTGAGATGCTCTTTAAGTGTTACACCTTCCTGGATTTCAAAGATTTTTTTTTATTTCAAAGATTTAAAATAAAAAGAAAATGATAATACAGTGTTTAATTAATAAAAAAGTACCCTAGGGAAAAGAGCATATATATATATTTAAATTTCAAATTTATTTATTTTTTTAATTTTATTTTTATATAAATTTATTTTTTATTGGTGTTCAATTTGCCAACATATAGAATAACACCCAGTGCTCATCCCATCAAGTGCCCCCCTCAGTGCCCATCACCCAGTCACCCCCACCCCCCTCCCAACTCCCCTTCCACCACCCCTAGTTCGTTTCCCAGAGTTAGGAGTCTCTCATGTTCTGTCTCCCTTTCTGATATTTCCCACTCATTTTTTCTCCTTTCCCCTTTATTCCCTTTCACTATTTTTTATATTCCCCAAATGAATGAGACCATATAATATTTGTCCTTCTCCGATGGACTTATTTCACTCAGCATAATACCCTCCAGTTCCATCCACGTCAAAGCAAATGGTGGGTATTTGTCGTTTCTAATGGCTGAGTAATATTCCATTGTATACAGAAACCACAATTTCTATTTAGTCAACATATATGGTAAAAGTGGTTTCAGGGTTAGAATTTAGTGATTCATCACTTACCTATAATATCCAGAGCTCAACATAAGAGAACATCTCTTTTATATATTACTTCTTTATATCTCTAATGCTCACAAGATGATGATGGAAATATTACCTACCATTTGTTGAGTAGTAAGTCTTATACTTAACAATTTACATAATCACCCTTTTAATGCAAAAGTTTAATAAGGTGAGTATTGTCATTCCCATTTTACAAAAGTTGAAACTAAGGCTCAGAGAAGTTCATTTGTGCAAATGTAATGAAGCTAGTATTTGTACCAAGTTTGAGTGAATCTATATTCTGCACAGAATAGTGGCTCATTGATACTTGATGACATACACTAAATGAAAGGCAGTGAATAAATCTAAATAGTGAATAATTAATAACCAATTTCTATGTATTTCATGGCATGTAGTGAGAGACGCTTAGTGACACATGTAGCACACACTCAGACATTCTTTCCTTCACCCTCACTGTGCTCCACCCTGCAGTCAGGATCTTGGAAAGGGGGTGAAGCTGGATGCATATATTCATAAAGCACCTAATTGAAAGTCATGTGTGTGTACATACTATATGGACATACATGTTTGAATTTGGATGGAAACATAACCTGCAGTGTGGGTATGTTTATTTCCATAGGTCTATAAATATGAGCATACTTGTTAGACTTCTTAAGTATGGATTGTGTGTGTGTGTGTGTGTGTGTTGTGTGTTATATGTACATAAAACCTGTGAGAGTTCAACCAGTTATAAGGCACTAGCTTCCTTCTTTCACTGACCCTGGATGGTGTATTTGTAGCAACCCTGATTTTTATTTTTTATCCCAATTCAAGGAAATCTCAATGATTTTTCTTTCTGGAAAGTTTATGGCTAAGATGCTGGGCTGCTGTGGAGCCCTCATGAATCTGCTACAATCCAAACGTATTAGCAGAGAAAGAGAAATAGCAGCCATAAGACAATGCCCTCATGTCCATTACTTTCTTTTTTTTTTTTTTTATTTTATCTATCCAGGGGATCCCTGAGTGGGTCAGCGGTTTAGCACTTGCCTTTGGCCCAATGCATGATCCTGGAGTCATGAGAGGCAGAGGGAGAAACAGGCTCCATGCAGGGAGCCCGATGTGGGACTCGATCCCGGGTCTCCAGGATCACGCCCTGGGCTGAAGGCAGGTGCCAAACCACCGAGCCACCCAGGTGTCCCAGTCCATTGCTTTCTAGCCTAATACACAGCTGCCCCTAATACACATACCCCCCATGTAACCCCTCTGATAGAACCCGTTAATGGGAGGTTCTAAGAAAAGCCATTGTATTTACTTCTTTGTTTCCAAGTATGACTCTTTCTTTGTTTTTTTTAATAATAAAAAAATTATTTTTTATTAGTGTTCAATTTGCCAACATACAGAATAACACCCAGTGCGCATCCCATCAAGTGACCCCCTCAATCCAGAAAGAGGAGAACTAAGGGGGGCACTTGATGAGATGCGCACTGGGTGTTATGCTATATGTTGGCAAATTGAACTCCAATAAAAAATAAATTTAAAAAAACACAAAAATATCATCTGTGCTTAAAATAAAAAAAATAAAAATTGTATTAATTGAGGAATCTAGTTGAGAAAAGGGTCATACGGAAAAATAATTTCATAGAAAGGAATGACCTTTGACAGATGCAACAATGGTAATGGGAGTTGGAAATCTCTGTTTTACTCTTTGTTTACTTCTTTATTATTCTTTTTTTAGAATTCCAGCTGTTCTCTTTATTTTTTTTTTTGAAATTTATTTCAAAATTATTTCAGGGCAGATCCAGAGCAGGGAGCTCAGAGACCACAAGGAGCAGCACTCCCACCTGCAGACAAGAGCCAAGACCCCCGGGGTGGGAACACTCAGTGTCCCCTGCTCCGTGATGGCCGCCTCAGGCAAACAGGCCCTGACCCTGGTCCAGGAGTCTCTCATGTGTCCCAACTGGAGGCCCCTAGACTCTGTCCTGTTCTATTGGCTTTATGGGATGGGGAGAGGGGAGGAGTACTCCAGCTAGACTGGGGTACTCTCCCCCCTTCCTCCACCTCCAGTGACTCCTGCCCAGCACTCCCAGCTGGGCTTCAGGACCTCCTGCCCACTGACACCTGTCCCTGGTCCTTCCCGCCCTCCCTCCACAGGCTCCCTGCATCTGGTCTCTTAGCTCCCCCTGGAAGGCCAGCCCAGGATTCAGCACCCCTGCCCCCTCCTAGCCTTATAGCCTGTCCCCACTCTGAGCCATCCTCTCTCCTCCTCTCTTGAAGACCAGCCTCTCAGCTCCTTGCAAACTCGCCCCAATCTCTCCTTCTCTGGGAAGTCTTACGGGATTAATTCCTCTGGTTCTGGACCCCAAACTGTTTCTATCTGAACCACTGCCAGGGTACCTGCAGGCCTGTCCTGTTCCTCTGTCTTCTCCTTCCTGGCTGTGTGCCTGGTCCCTGCTCCCCCTCTGTCCTCACCCCCTCTACATAGAGCTGTGCCCCCATAGGCAGGGCTGGGTTTCCCCTCGACCCCCTCCAGGCACCAGGAGGACCAGGACTGCCCTGGATAATTGCCTGGGCCCCTCCCCATGTTCTGTGTTCTGGGAATAGCAGAGAAGATGGTGTCCAGCCTGGGCTCATCCCGAAGGGGGAGGGGGCAGTGTGGACCCTCCCCTCTCTCTATCCTTGTGTTTTATTGAGGTGTAGGCCTCCCCTGGCCCCCCATGCTCCTCTCTTGTCCACCTCTGACCCAGTGCACACGCCTGTGGAGACACCAGAGGTCTTGGGATGCTGGTCTGGGGTGGGGAGCAGCAGGCAGGCCCACTGACATTTCTCAACCTGGGCCTCAGCTGCCCCTGCCCATCTGCTTCCTGGTTGGGGCTCTACACACCTGTGCTCTCCCAGGCTCCTCTTCCAGGCTCCCTTCCTTCCTCCCCTCCCTCCTCATGCAGCCCACCTGTCCCCACTGCCTGGGCTCCTTCAGCCTACTCTGTCTCTCCTGAGACCCTTGGGGTTGGCCTGCTGCCTGGAGAGGAGGGTGAGTGGTGGTGATGCAGGTGGAGGGGAGGGGCCTGGCTCTGGGGAGGCATCACCCTAGCTTGAGGACTGTCTCTGTGTGGGTTGCTCCCTTGTGGCCTTCCCAAGAGCTGCAGGATGGGGGTCCCTGTGCTGAGATGGGAGGGGGAGGGTGTCCTCTGGGCCTGTTGGAGGAGGGGAGCAGGCCTCAGGGACCCTGGAGGCTTCCTCAGGGATCCTTTCAATACCTGGTTGACAGGGGAGTAGAGACTTGGGGGGCCAGCCAATCAGCAAGGACACATCTACAGGGGGACATTGAAACTCTGTCAAGTGACAGATCTCCTAGTCAAATTCTCCCTCCCCAAAAGAGCCCTAAAAGGGAAACAGTTTGAATCCAAAGGATGGACACTGACCAGGTGCAGAGAGGTGGAGGTCCACAGGACAGGGAGGCCTCGGGGGACAGGACAGGTAACCAGGCATCTGCACGTGGGCTCTTCCCTCCAGGCTGTGTCATCCTTCCTCAGAATGTTTGCCATGACTGGGGGAGGGGAACAGTCCTCTCCCTCCTGCAGTTCAGGGTGAGAGGGGAATCCATTTCTTAATGTTTAGAGAAACTATATTGTGTTCCTTGATGTGAGCCCCATCATCTGGAGGTCCACCCCCAGGCAAATAAATAGCAGTCAAGTGAAGGCTTTCCTTTTCATGTTTGGGTGTGCGTGTGTTTGTATATGTTCTCGGGTTCTAGCATTTACCAACCCTAGCTCTAAGGAAATCCTTTCTGAGGCATTTTCTAAATTTCTTTGCTTTAATTAAGCCCATTTCCCTAGTGGAGGCAGCTGCTACATTCCAGGATCTGATTCAGACTGTTTCAGAAAAGATGCTTGTCTGTGGGGAATGAATAAGATGAAGGGTAGACCTTGAGAAGAAATGTGATTTCCAGCTTCTGGCTATAATGACCTGGGAGCTCTGGACATTCTGAACTTTATTATACTTATTAGTTCCATGGGACTGGGATGGACCCGGTGAGCTTTGGACCCTATTCTCTGCAGGACTTCTCTGGAAGCAGATAAACTTCTCTGGGTCCCTCTGCACCCTCCCTCCTGCTGCTACAGAGACTCATTGGGCTCCAGCTGTAGCCACACATCTGGGTCTTGGACCTTCACATGTGGCTGACAGAGCAGAGGGCGGGGAGAACAATTCTCTTTTAGGTTGCATGGGTTAATGTTCTCAGGGTCTCCCCTGGCCCTGAGAGGACCTGTGGGAGCTGGTCTCTGCAGAGCCCTGAGAAAGCCCTGGGGGAGAAGGAAGGGGCTTCTCAGTTTGCCATGCTGTATTAGGTCTTCACACACTTGGCTGGTGGCTTCATCACTGGTCCCTTGTAACCTAGATTCAAGCATGTACACTGACCTCAAGGTCTCTATTCTCTCCCTTAGTTTCTCTTAAGTGGGTTTCATATGTGTATTTGTGGGGGCCCTTTAGTGAGGAGCTCCTTGAAGGCATTGATGGTGATTGCTCAGAGGTTGTCTATATTGCTGACCCCAAAATAATGGATAGTAGTAGGTTATTTTGCTCCCACTGTGTGGGGAACTTTCTTAGCTCTCAATGCAGACAGTCCCAGGCCTTCCCTCCCCTCCCTTTCCTCCATGGGATCCCTAACCAGGCTGTCCCAGCATCTTCACCAGAGCTGGTCAGCCTCCCTTGCCTGCCTGCCTCAATTTCTCTCTACTTGTCCCCCACTCTGCAGCACTGGGTGTGCCAGGATGCACGAACTCTGAGACATTAAGGCTGAGCTCAGGCCTCCTTTGATGGCTGCATCGTGGTGGGGAGGGCAGGGGAGTCAGTGTCCATATCCTCATAGCGCCCCTGGAACCCCAAGGTGGGCACAGGAGGGAGCCTGAGGCAGCCCTGGCAGCAGCCTGGCCCTGTCAGCTCTCTGGGCCCATCCAGCAGCAGCAGGTCCTGAGAGGAGCCTGGGCTCAGCAGGAGCCAGGAGACAGGCAGAGGCTCCTGGAGCCACTCTGCAACCCCCTCCCTGGCCTGGCTCCCCCTCCTGCTGTACACCTGCCTCCTTCTCTCTCCCTGTCTGCTCCCTCACCTCTCCCTGCAGCCCTGGCTTCTTCTTCCATCTTGGCCTCCTTCACCTTCACCTCTGTCAGCAGATATGTCTGTCTCAGGGCCTGTCTTTCTGTCTCTCTGACTCCAGAGAGGATTCCATAGGAGTGGCCTGAGGTTTCCCAGGACTGGGTCTGCCTTCAGCTCCTCCCTCTGCCTGTCTCCTTGCCTGTGTCCCTCCCTCAGGGTCTGAGGGTCTCTCTTCCCCTCACATGTGTGTGAGTCTCACCCTGGGAGCCTGTTAGTGTCTCCCCAGCATGTCCTGCTGCCTGTCTCCTGTGCAGCCTCCCCCATTCCTGGTCCCTCTCTGCCCTCCCTTCAAGAGCTCTCTTTGTCTTACATCTCTGTGTGTCTCAGCCTCTCCCCCTGTCCCTGGCTCATACCCCTGCCTCCTCTGTTCTTCCCTCCTCACTGTCCTTCAAGGTTGAGATATTTCATGTGATATCACCTGGGTGGGCTCCACCTGCCAGTGGAGGTGGCAGGTGGAGCACCTCTGTGCTCCTCCTCCAGGACGGACTTATGATCCTAGCTCTGCATCCTCAGCATTCCCCTGCCCTGGCCTATTCTCTTCTTTACTTGATGATTGTTGGAGTCCTAGCTTCTTCCACAGTCCCCCACCCTCTCCCCAGCAGGTGTGGACAGCACAGGGAGAAAGGGAAGGGATTGGTCTGGGGATCAGATGTGGGATAGACAGACCCTCCCTCCGCTGCACCTGCCCTTCTTTCCCTTAAGCAGACGCACATGTCTGAAAATCCCAGCTTCAGGCAGGGAAGACAGCTTAGGATGTTGGAACAGACACAGACCAAATACCCAGATATCTCTCCCCTACTGTCCTACCATCTCAGCCCTCCTGCCAATCCTGCCTGTTTCCTTTGCCTCTAGGATTTCTAGCTCTGTAGTCCTCACTGGCCCACTGACCCACTGCCTAGCACAGCACTGGGAACACAGTTGGTGTGGAGAGAGTTAGTCTGCACCAGGATGGGTTTTCAGTGATTTGGAATTCGGACACTGGGAGACTGGGGTGGGACTTGAGAGGTGTAGTGCTGGAGCTGATAGGACATGTAGGTGAGTTGGAGGAGGTGGTGTGTTTCGTCTTGGTCTGATGAGCTGACTGTTTGGGGGCTGCTGTGCCTTTCAATTTAAGTCTTGGTGGCACCTAGGTTAAATTTACTTGCAGAATTAGGGGTTCTAACCTCATGGAGGGAACATGAAGCAGGTTATACCCTAAGGATTTTTTATTTTCAAAAGGGTGAAAAAAACTTCTTCCCAGTAACATGCAAACAGACTATAGAACAAACTAAGATCATAGGTGGGAGGATGCCTGGTAAGTGATGCCTTTGGTGGGGTTGTTCTCAGAAGACTCCTGGGAGATAAGTAGGGATATTTATTTTCTTTAGTATGAGCTGAATTTAGTTACTTCAGCTTTCTTTCAACCTTTCAAGCAAGTTTTCTGACTTTTCCTTCTCTTTCCCCAGGGGAGTAGCTACACATTTACTACTATTGAAATGATTTCTCTCTCTCATTTCTGTGCAGACCAGGACGGAGGATTATTATTATTATTATTATTATTATTATTATTATTTATTATTATTATTATTATCATTATTATTAATATTATGCCTTAGTATCTAAGTCTGTATTAATATCTATAGCAAATATTTCACTGGATCTGTCTAGTTGGGTACATAGACTTACTGGCTAGAGGCATGCTGGGGTTTGTTTTGTGCTTTTGGTGGAGGCATAGAAGGAAGGCCTGAAGGGACTCTACTTATTGGATCATGGCCCAAATGAGGATGTAGCTTGAACTGATGTTTTCCTGGGAAACATTATACACAATGCCAAAATTGTGTGATTCCCTCCCCCTTCCATGCAGTCTTCTCAGGCTGACCAGAGTGCACAGAAGATACTCATTAGTCCTGTCAACAATGGAAATGTGGCCCTTAGTACTCTTATCTTCCATCAACTAGGAAGCTACGTGGGATCTTGACATGCCCTTGCCTTGACTGCTCATTTCTTACTTCGGAATATCCTTCTTCATTCATATATTATGTATGTTTTACTTATTTTGGCATGTGGGGATGTATTCACGAAATGCACTAAATTGTAAGTTCCCAGAGAGGGGAACCTGTAATAAGCCACAATTGTCTTGCACTCTGTGTAACTGAGTACATGATAATTTAAGATAATGGTGTTGGTGTGGATAAATTAGGGCCAAGAAAAAATGTTACTTTTGCTTGAGTTCTTTTGTACAAAGAATCACTATAGTTTCCTGCCTTTTCTAATTTGGAATTTGCCCTTGAATTAATTTATTCTTCGTTCAAATCTTATTTTTAATAGATTGAATCCAGTCTTTTTCACTTAAAAATGTCATACGGTTTCCACTTGAGAGATCATCCAGCTTCTCTGTTTATATCCAATCCAAAGTACACTGAACCCATCTGTGTAGTTACTTGCATACAGTACCTGAAAAATGGTACCAAATACAGAAATATCTTTCCTCTGGGAACTGATAGTCTAAGGATACTTCCCTATTCTCCTGAAGCAGGTGTGATTCTATTCGGCACACCATTCAATCAGTTGACATTTCCTCACTCCCCCCTTCCTCAGGCTAGCCTTACGTGTAGTTGATTGCAGTTTGTGTCTTGAGTCACGTTGCCCAATGCCAAAGCATAAGATGACTTAGTTTCCAAATAAAGTAGAGCAGTGGAAATAATAAAACTCCATGTTGTCTGTTTAGTTGTTACATATCAAGGGGATGAAACTGAAGCAAATCATAAATGTCACAGATACTGTATTTAGTCTTAGCTGACCTGGGTTACTTCCCTTGTACTTTCACTTTGTTGTGTTAAAGAGTCTTTGACCTCATTTCTTGTGTCTTATCTCTGACTTTGCCAAACTGGACTGTAGAGCCTGGAGTACTTCTTTGGCTGTGGCCATTTCACTCTTCGTACCTCAGGCTTCAGCTGGAGAAGGAAAGACAATCCGGAAGCATCACCAGACAGAAATTCTTCTCCTGGGATCCACCTCACCACATACTACTCCTGCTCTCTTCCCTAACTGGGATTTCTCCCAGTGCCATAATTCTAGGCCCTGAATTATGCCACTAAATATTAATGGGCAGGGGACAAGCAGAGCATACTGGAGACATCTGATATTTATCAGTAAGTGTGACCAAGCTGTTTCTGGATGTAGAGTCATGTCAAACTTGGTTTGGGGAGAGTGTTTTTATGAAGAGAGGGAAGGTCTGTGTGAGGGCTGATATTAATGTCAGCAAGGTGTGCATGTGTGGGGAAACATCTGTCTTGTTCAACAGAGACACACAGAAAAGGTTAATAGTAGGAAAGTGGAAGAAAACAGTGAAAAGAAAGACTTAGAAATACAATCTTAGATGTTTGGATTTGATAGAAAATAGAAAACTGCCGGTCTGGTTTGGACTCTGTGTGTGTGTGTGTGTGTGTGTGTGTGTGTGTGTGTGCGTGTGTGTATCTTTTTAAGATTTGAGGTAAGTGTCATTTTCTAGAAGGAGGTCAGAGGGTACTCACACTTCAGTTATTTGGAGCAATGTAGTAGTCAGGAATAAGATGATTTAGAGCTTTATCCTGTTTCAAGGAAGGGCAGCAGTGTCTGATGGCTGCTGGGTTAATCTGAATGAAAGCTGAGAGGATCTCATTGTTTAGAGTTACCAATTTTATGGACAAGGAAAGTGGACCAAGGAATATGGCAGGAGGCTGGCTCTAGGTATACAGTATTCAGAAGCCATAGGAACTTACTAGATAGAGGTCTAGTGTAGACAAGGCTGTAAGTGTCTATGTGGCTTCATGTCAGCTGAATTGAATTTATGGATATGTTGGTGACTCCCAAATATCTGAAACCAATGATTTCACTTGGAATTCCTGGATTTATTCCAAATTTGTGTGCAGTATCCTTGAATAAAGTCCATAGAGTCTGCTTTGTTATTCCCTTTGTTTCTGGACATATTTAGGGTTTTCTTAGTTTTGAACCTAAACTAGAAAGGCAATCCTTTGTCTTCTCTATTGAATTTTCTATACCAGTCAGAGGTGGTCACAGACATCATCACAATCAGGAACACCAATGTCTATTTTAGTCTCAAGAGGGTGTCTTGTTTTGGCATAGAGATCTATTATCCTGTATTTTCCCCAAAAGCTAAAGAAAAGGAAATGGACTAAAGTTCAGGGCAGGTATTCAAATTAGCTGTAAACTCATATCTGGGGTCTGTTGTAATGGTACTGAGATGCTTTGGAATCTTCCTCGGTGTCTAAAAGGATGGTCTGAGATATTTTGCCTCTGGATTAGGTCTGGATTTTAGCAGACATGGTTTAGATGGAGCTCTCAGATTTAAGGGTCCCAGGACATCACTATGTGTTTGGGAAGAGAGAGAAGACATGGACAGAGGGTGATCTGGTCACAAAGAGAAGAATTGGCTCAAATACTCCTTTATTAGCCATGCCCTAGAGTCTCGGCTCTTAGTGGAGGTAGCATGCTGCCATAGAAAGATACGTTTTTTGAAGTAACAAAGAACCAAGGTCAAATTCTAGTTCTTCCTCCTACTGGCTATCTAAGCTTGGAGCAATTGTCTCACCCCTCAATCTGTAATGTGGAATAGTAATATTTGTGTCATTGGGTTGTTATGGGTGTTAAATGAACTAACATATGTGGATTCCTTGCAGCTTAACAAATCTGGTTCTCTTTCACTCTTCTCTCCCTGTATCCCTAAATATTACATATATGCCTGGTTCCCCTACTTGCCAGATATAATTTTTCTCTGTTTTATTTCCAGCCTCTGCACGTGTTCACCAATGCCTCTAGAGTTCAAGTGTAGGGCCTTGGTTTATTAGTTTGTGAAGGTCCCACAAATGACAGTAAAATTATTGTGTTTTTTGTAACAGTACTAACATGAGCCATGGTTATGGTTTCATTGCAGGCATTTTTGTTAGCTGACAATTTTGGTTGTAAATCAAAGACAGGAAAGTTTTACCTTCCCTTCCACTCTTCTGATGCAGGATCTGCTGCTATATCATTCCAGATAGAATTTGGTTCCAACCAATAGTGATGACAAGCTTGTTTATAAAGGGCATTTAGGGAAGGAGAAACTATAATCTATACTAAGAGGACACTCGTGTTTTCCTCCTACCATTTTCGTATGACGAATAGCAAATCTACAGGGTGTTGCACAAAGAGTAGTATTTATGCCCTTTATCTTTCAACAAGATTGAGGAATTATTAATATTTTGACGCATTTGCTTGCTCTCTCCTGTGTGTGTGTGTGTAGTGTGTAGAAAAAAGATACATATTCTCAGCTTATGAATTGTCCAATTTCTTATAGTAAAATGTTTCTCCCTGATCTGAGTGCAGGGCTCTGCATTGCATCTCACAATCACGTCTCTTTATGCTCCTTTAATCTACAACAGTTCCTCAGCCTGCCATGCCTGACATTGGCAGTCTTGAACAGCACAGGTCAGTTGTTTTATCAAAAGTCAGCTTTCTGTGGAAAACTGTTTTGTAGACTGATCCTTTTTTATTTCAAGTTTTTATTTAATGTGTAGTTAGTTAACGCATATGGTAAAATTGGTTTCAGGTGCAGAATTTAGTGATTCATCACTTACATCTAACACCCAGTGCTCATCACAAGTTTCCTCCTTAAAGCCCACCATCCATCTAGTCCACCCGTTCCCCACCTCCCTTCATTGACCCTCAGTTTGTTCTCTATCCTTAAGAGTCTTTTATGGTTTGCTTCCCTCTCTCTTTTTTCTCCCTTCCCTTATGTTTACCTGTTTTGTTTCTCACATTCCACATATGAGTGAAATCATGTGGTATTGTCTTTCTGTGACTTATTTTTCTTAGCATAATATACTCTTAAGTCTATCTAGATTGTTGCACACGGCAAGATTTCAGTCTTTCAAATAGCTGAATAATATTCCATTTTATATATATATACACTTATATATGTATGTATAAATATATAAATTTTATATATAAAAATAAAATTTCCTTATATATATTATATATGTGTGATATATAAAATATATATGTGATATATAAAAATATACATATGTGATATATACATATATCACATCATCTCCATCCATTCATCATTAATGGACATTTGGGCCCTTTCCATAATTTGGCTATTGTTGATAATGCTGCTATGAACATTGGGGTGCATGTGCCACTTTGAATCA
Source organism: Canis aureus (assembly GCF_053574225.1). Lineage (NCBI taxonomy): Eukaryota > Metazoa > Chordata > Mammalia > Carnivora > Canidae > Canis > Canis aureus. The sequence goes on from NC_135635.1 coordinate 26,489,361, forward strand.
GTATTTTTTATCCTTTGGGTAAATACCTAGTAGTATAATTGTAAGATCATAGGGTAGTCCTGTTTTTAACTTTTTGAGGAACCGCCACACTTCTCCAGAGTGGCTCTATCAGTTTGCACTCAAACCAACAATGTAGGAAGGCTCCCCTTTCTCCACATCCTTGCCAACACCTGTTGGGTGTTTTTGTTGTTAATTTTAGCCATCCTGACATGTGTGATGTGGTCTCTCATCATGGTTTTGATTTGTATTTTTCTGATGATGAGTGCTGTTGAGCATCTTTTTCATGTGTAAGCTATCTGCATGTCTTCTTGGAAAAGTGTCTTCTACGATCTGCTCATATCTTCTGCCCATTTCTTCCCTGAAGTATTTATTTTTGGGGTGTTGAGTTTGATAAGTTCTTTATAGATTTTAGATATGAACCCTTTATCAGAGATGTCATTTGTAAATATCTTTCCCAATCCATATGTTGTCTTTTAGTTTTGTTGGCTGTTTCCTTCACTGTGCAGAAGCTTTGAATTTTGATAAAATCCCAATGGTTCATTTTTGCTTTTATCCCTTGCCTCTGGAGATGTGTTTGTAAGAAATTGCTATGGCTGAGGTCAAAGAGGTTGCTTCCTGTGTTCTCCTCTAGGATTTTGATGGTTTTGTTTCTTTGTTAGGTCTTTCATCCATTTTGACTTTATTTTTATGTATGGAATAAGAAAATGGCCCAGTTTCATTCTTCTGCATGTTGCTGCCCAATATTCCCAGCACCATTTGTTGAAGAAACTGCCTTTTTCCCATTGGATGTTCTTTCCTCCTTTGTCAAACATTATTTGTCCATAGACTTGTGGGTCTATTTCTCAGATTTCTATTCTGTTTCACTTATCTATTAAATGTGTAGATTGCTTTGGGTGGTACAGACATTTTAACAATGTTTGTTCTCCTAATCCATGAGCATGGAATGTTTTTCCATTTCTTTGTGTCTTCCTCAAATAATTTTCCTTGTGTCTTCCTCAAAGAAATAAGTCTATAGTTTTCAGAGTACAGATGTTCAAAAATCATAAGGTACCGAGGAATACAGCTGGACTGATTCTTTTTTGTCATTAGATTCAGGTTACACATTTTGGGTAAGAGTATTACATAAGAAACTTGTTAGGACAATTAGTGTCATATAGGTAGGGAACACGTCTTTTTCCTCTCTGGTATGTACCTTGGGTCAAGCAGTAGGACTGGCATTTATTTATTTATTTATTTATTTATTTATTTATTTATTTATTTATATCTTTGTCTTTATTTGTTTTGTTGTTTAAAGATTTTATTTATTTATTTATTTATTCATTCATGAGAGACACAGAGAGAGAGGCAGAGGGAGAGGCAGGCTCCCTGCAGGAAAACCAACGTGGGACTCAATACCGGGTCTCCAGGATCAGGCCCTGGGCTGAAGGCGGCGCTAAACCGCTGAGCCACCCGGGCTGCCCTAGGACTGGCATTTAGAAACACATTCTAAATGGTGCTTAATATTTATGGAATGAATGTCATAAGATTTTGACTGCTACTTAGCTCTATTATTTTTCCACTTGAGGACAGGGAAAGAGCAGCCTTCTCCTATATTACAGTCCCATTTTTATAATACATGTTGGAAGGCTTAAAGATAATGCAGGACCTGTGTAAAGAGCCCACAGAGATGGGAAATGAGATGGAGACTATGATGTGAGGTAGGCTGAACAGTCTCTTTACCCTGGGGTGAATGGGGATCATATTATGTTGAGAGTGAAGGAATAAGGTGTCCTTAGATGGAAAGAAGCACAGCACACCAGAACTTAGGAGTCTATGTCCTGTTTCCTTGCTGAGGGAAATTAGTTATTTAGGTTTCCAGATTTTACTATACTTCTCCCCCTGACCTCCATTTGAATCCTATGAATGCCATGTTGAAAATGGATTTTGTCCCTCCTCCTTTCCCAATGGGAACAGCCCCATAGTTATCTCCTTCTCTACCCTCCATGTCCCACACCCTACATAAGTGTGTATTTTCTAATATAGTTGGTGGTTGGGCAGCTATTCACTCCAGATTATTAGTTGTTGAGAAACTGTATGACTTCTGGACTTCTTATTTGGGTGTAGAATCTTTCATACCTGTCACCTGGAGAGGGGGGAGTAAGGTTATGAAAGGTACTCTTTGCCTCTCAGAAATGTGTATTCAGATTTCCACTGGGGGCTCTTTCTCTCCCAGTTCTGAGCATCTCAGACATTTCTGACAGTCCTTCCTGAGGCAACTGGGGCTGGGGCTTGGATTAATCTATTTAATTCTGCACTTGTGAGTGCCTGATCCCCGTGGGTCCTGTCACTTTTCCTGAGAGTCTGCCTACTCTTGTCTTTGCAGTCCTTAATTTCACCAGGTTCCAGAAAAAGCATCCTTTATCTCCATGTCAGCTCTTGATTATCCACAGTAATGGTGGGAATAACCTAAAGCAGTGAATGATACTAACATGACTTTTGTTTGAGGTTTAAATAATGGAGTCCTGCCTAGAGATAATCCAGAAAGTTAACAGCTGTGGTGAAAATAATCCTCACGTCCCTGTCCCATGGGTGGCTGTAGGATATCTCTTTTTTGACATCTAGAGAGGGAAGCAGATGGAAGCACACAGCAAAACCTGTCTTCGTGTCTTGTTTTCAAACTTGGGAGAAGCCTTTCCTTAGATCCCAATACTCAGTTTAAAGAATATGAAAAACTCTCCATTTTTCTAGGGATTCCATCACACCCAGAATAACAGCCAAAATCCTCAGGGTGACTCTACATGAAGAATCTGGCTTCTTGTTTTTTCTCTGACCTCATCTCCTATTGCTTCCCCCTTACTTACACTGTCATGGCCCTACAGGACTCCTAGTTATTTCTTAAAAATAGCCAAGGGCCACTTCATACCCATTAGGCTGGCTGATATTTAAAAAAAAAAGGATAACAAGTATTGATGAGGATGTGGAAAAATTGGGACGCTTGTGCATTGCTGGTAGGAGTGTAAAATGGGGCAACAACTGTGGAAAACAGTGTGGTGATTTCTTTAAAAAATACATATACAATTACCCTATGATCCAGCAATCCCACTTTTGGGTATATATGCCAAGAAATTGAAGGCAGGGTTTCAAAAAGATATTCATAGACCTGTCTTCATAGCAACATTATTCATAGCAGCCTGTAGGTAAAACAACCAGCATGCCCATCTGTGGATGAACAGAAAACCAAGATGTGGGATACACACACAATAGAATATTATCACCCTTAGAGGTAAGGGCATTCTGACACATGCTGCAACATGGATGAACCCTGAAGACATTATGCCAAGGGAAATAAGCCAGTGACAAAAGGATAATGCTGTGATTCCACTTATACGAGGTACCTAGATGAGTCAAATTCCTAGGGATGGGAAGTGGAATGGTGGTTGCCAGTGGCTGCAGGAGAGAAGAATAGAGAGCTATGGTTTAATGGGTACAGAGTTTCAGCTGAGGAAAATGAACAAATTCTAGAGATGGATGGTGGTGATGGATGCATGACAGTGTGAGAGTGGGTCTGTCTTGAACCACCCATTTTAACATCACAGCAACCACTCTGAGCACCTTCTAACCTTTTCTTGCTTTCCTGCAGCACTGATTACAAATCCAACACCATATATATTCTTATTACTAATGTGTTTATTTTTATTTTTGCTTCTTCCTACAGAAATTTAAGTAACTTGAGTGGAGGGATGTTGGTGTTTTACTTTGCTTTATCCATAGTACTAAGTAATTGGGAAGCAGTATATTTTCGGAATGGATAGATGAAGGACCATGATTTGACATAGACTCCTGAAGGCAAAAACAGAGAGAGAGAATGAGAAAATCCCATTTTTCTTTGATTTTGTAAACTATATTTTGTATTTCTGGATATGAGACTCAGCTCCAGAATTCACAGTGGCTTTTGTTCTTTTTTATTTTTCATATATATTCTGAGCTGTTTACAATTTGAAAGTATTGGTTATACATGCACCACACATACTATAATTTCAAACTCTTGCCTTGAACTCAAAGCCTCTACTCTCGTATCCTGACTGCCCCCTGGTAGTTAAAGTAGGGGGGGGGGTCCATGGACCACCCTGCAAAACACAGTTGAGGAAAACAGAAATGACCAAAATCAATACCCCTCTCCAACTCTGCTATTCAGTTGCTCCTCCTCCAGTATTCCTGCTCTGGTATGTGAATGGACTTCAGAGCGTATAACATCTTTTTGAGGTGAGCCATCTCAGAGGGGTCTGTGACTTAAAGGATGTGAAGAACTACTTTTGTGTTTTTGCTGGAGGTAGATCACTGGGGATGCTTCTTTAGAGAGAGAAACGTGGCACAAGCATCTTTAGTGCCAACTGCAGGAGCCTCTGAGGACAGTTGAAGGAGTTGAAGGAGAAAGAGGAATTGGGAAAAGGGAAATGAGTTCAGAGAGAACTACGATGGGTGCCCCACCTTCCCTCATTCTTTGCTCTCTTTCTAGCAGGTATTCCCACTCTGTATTCTCCATATGCTGGTGATTACAGGGTTCTGGTTGCCCTTCGTGTTAAACCTACTGAATGCCTGCCATTTATTGGGCTCTGTAACGGGTCCTCTCACATGATCTCCTGCAATTCCTTTGTTGAACCTACAGTGCACAGAGTGGGGTCAGTCCCTCTCTCAATTGTGGCATATTTTCATCATCACTTCCTGTCAGGCCCCTTTCAATGCATTTATTTTCCCCTTTCATCGTTATCTCTATTCTCATTTTCCTCCTCACAGGAGATGTGCTTTATTGTATTTAACAAATAATTTTCCTATCTATGCTCCATATATGTATTAAGATACATTCATCCACTCAACAAATACACAGTGCTGACTCTGTCAGGCACAGATGTAGGTGCAGGAGTACAGCCAGGAATAAAACAATCAAAAAATCCTGCTTTCATGGAGCTCTCAATCTTATGTAGTGAAACAAATCATGACCGAATAAATAACTGAAACATAAAGTACCTTAAATAGTGATAAGTGTTAAGGGAAAAAGAAAAACAGGGGGTTCAAGTCTGTAGGTGGCAGGAGCAGACTGCAGTTGTATGTGGGGTGATTCAGGAAGGTCGTGTTACAAATGTGCTATTTCACCAAATGCAGTGAAGGGAGCAAGCATGTGGGTATCTGGGCTAGAAGTAGAGCAGTTACATGGGACAGCAAGTACAAAGGCCCTGACGTAGTGTCTGGCCTGGTATGTTAGGAGGCCAAAATGTTCAGGAGGCCAGTGGCTAGAGAGAAATGAGTGAGGAGGGAGAGAAACAAGGTGAGAGGTAGCTGGGTCAGTGACAAATGCTGTAGGTCTCTGTAGGCCATTGTAAATGAAGTCTTTTGCATTAGTCTCAATTCAGAAATCAGTGGAAGTTTGTGCATAGAGGAATGTTATGACATTATTAATAGGTCTATGCATTTCCTTAACAAATATACAATGTTTTTGGCTGTTTTTTAAAGGTACATAATGGTATGTGCTCTATATCTCATCCTGCTTTTACTTTTGTTACCCAACATTGTTTCCTACCAAGTTGCTGTCTATAAATCTACTTTATTATCTCTGACTGCTGTGTCATATTTCATTGTGCACACATGGCGCATTTTACTGATATATTCCTCCAGGAACAGACACTGGTACAGCCCCCAATTCCTGGCACCACAAACAGTCCTATGATGAAGATGCTCACATGGGCTCCTAATGGACTCAGGAGAGAGTTTCCTGGGGGTATACCTGGGAGAAGGATTGTGGAGTGTGAGAGTGTGTGCATTCTTAATTCCACTGATATCATGCTTCAGGATGATGACCCAGTGTGCTCCCACCAATGGTGCGTGATGGTTTGTATCTTCTCACTGAATTCTCATGCTGACCCAGTGAGGGCAGTCAGGTGAGGTCCCTTGTGGACAAGGACACCAGGGTTTAGAAAGCGTGAGCAAATGCTCCGAGTTCATGTGGTCATGTGGAAGGGCCAGGGCTCACACGCAGAATTTCTGACATAACGTTCATTGCTCTTGGGCAGCCTTGGTGGCTTAGCAGTTTAGCGCCGCCTTTGGCGTGGGTTGTGATCCTGGAGACCCGGGATCAAGTCCCAAATTGGGCTCCCTACATGGAGCCTGCTTCTCCCTCTGCCTGTGTCTCTGCCTCTCTCTCTCTCATGAATAAATAAATAAAATCTTTTAAAAAATGTTCATTGCTCTTACGTCCATAGTACCCAGCACTGCCTCTTCCAGAAATAAGATGAGGTATTCCCATGGAAAGATATTATTATTATTATTATTATTATTATTATTATTATTATTATTATCATTACATCTGACCCTTGCATTTCTTAATGCCTGGTCTAACTCAGTGAGCCTAGGACCCCCACATGTATAGCATCATCATGTATGAAGGTGTCTAGTAAGAGCCCTTTGAGTTTAATGGTGAATTACATGGGGAAAAAAAACCTGTTTTCTTGGTCTCATGAGGGCTAGCTAGCAGGCTTGAGTGGCAGTACATGATATCAAGGCTAGTCATTTGTAAAGACTATGATTTTTAAAGGAGGACTTTGGATCAGATTTTAATAGTAAATACTAAATAGATGATATTAAGTCCCTACTGTTTGCTAGGCACTGAGCTGTGTACTTTACAGGCTTTATTTCACTTATTCCTCACAACTACACCAGGAGGGATTTACTTTTACTCCCATTTGACTATTGCGGAAAGTAGAAATAAGGTGAACAAATTTGTTCAGAGTCACCAGCTGTGAAGTTGAGGTGTAATTTGAACTTGAGCCATCTACCTGCAGAGCCTTACTCCTAACTACTCAGCTGTGTGCCCTCCTGTGAAGGAAGCTTGAAAATCTATTCCTCTTGAACTTGAGAACGATTCTCTGTCAGTTGGAGTGGTTTAGAGCAGTCATGAGACATACAGGGACAGGGGACAAGAATCTCCAGAAGGAAAGGATGTGGAGTTTGAAAATGTTCCCCAGGTGTCTTTATGATGCCTGCCTCTATACCCAGAAGTGAGAACTTCTGCCTTAGGATATCCTCCCTGGAATATAGGGACTGAGGATGATGCCTTTCAAAAAGTAAGAATTCTTTAATTGGGCATGAGTGGCTGGTTGTCTATAACCCAAGGCAGATTGATGGTTTTCAAACAAGTTTCCTACAATGCAAACAATTCTTTGTCACCCTGTGTAGCTTATACCTCCCCTGAATGATGTTCAGTCAAAGTTTTATCACGTTGGTTTTCCTTCCACACTTGTCATTTTGCTTGTCTTCTGCAAGGAAGGTGATACCATTTACATCGCTACTTGAGCCAGGTTTATAAAGGTTGCCTGGCTACAGAGTATGTATCTCAAAGTCAAGTGGATAGAAATTCTGGATTATGTTTTCTTTCAGGTTTTTCTTCTCAGGGTGGTCATTTGTTCCACAAATTCATATGGAGCACCTAACTTGCAGTCTGATGGAGGAGACCTGGAACTCTGATATATTAGGGTCAATGGCACATGGGGGAAGCCCAGGAGCTATGAGAGCACATAGGAATGGCAGCATGAGAGTCAGGGGAGGCTTCCTGGACAAGAACTCTAGAGCTGGGAACTGAAAGAGGAGTGAGGGGTGATAAGTGAAGGATCCAAGAGGGTATTAGAGGGAAGGGAACAGGCTGAGTGTAGGATTTCATAGTTGGGGCAGGAATTGGGCAGGGGATGAGGCTGGAGGAATGAGCACAGGTCAGGTGATGAAGGAAGGAAGGACTATGAAGGAAGGGCAGTGGGAACCATGGAAGAGTTTGAAGCCTGAGGGTAGATGGGGGACACCTCAGTCACATTTAGAGTATAGAAAGTTCTTGTGAGTGAAGAATTGACCCTTCTCATCTATCTCGTGTGTTTGTTGGTAAATCATAAATTGTAACTGGTGAGTAGCAAATAAGGAGTCCAGATGGATTTATATACAAGTCTGACCCATAACCCAATGGTTCCTTATGATCATCTATATAGAAGACTTTTCAATTTTGACTTAATCTTTCTGTCTTTAAAATTTCTGACACCATTTCCTAAAATTCTCTCAAAACCAAAGCCTGAGTAGGGGGGAGACTAGGGGTTGCATAACTTTGTTTTTTTCTGTTGTTTACAACTCATTTCTGAGGAATTAGTGTGAATTGTTCATTCAAAGGCATGCTCTCCCTGATTAGGGTCCTATTTGAATGGCAGCTGGGGGTAGGAAGAAGGAGGAGCCATATCCAAGTTTCTTTCATGAAGAAAATATTTGGGCAATGATTTGAGTGAGTTAAAAATAACTCCTTGTGAAAATTTATTGGGAGTTACAAGTGAGTGGGTTTTTTTTAAAGATATATTGATTAGTTTTAGAGAGAGAGTGAAGGAGAGCAAGTGTGAGTGGGATGGGGCATGATGATCAGAGGGAGAGAGAGAATCTCTATTCCATGTCCTCGCCAGGACCTATTTTGGCATACTCACCCAGGTTGTGGTCATTGTGATCGTTTGCGTTATTGCAGCAATTGTGGCATTCTTCTTTGCATTTACTGATCTGGTGGACCTCAGTTCAATTGGGTCCCTGATACCTCAATCCCTTGTTGCTATTTGTGTATTCATCCTCAGGGACAAGACTGAGAGAAGGAATGGGGGAATTGAAGCACAGGTGAAGAAGGAGAATGGACCTGCAGCAGAGAAGCAGATTCTACAAGGACTATTTTTTTTTCCCAGGCACCCTCACCCTCACTCCACTTTCTGGTCAGATTGTCTCTGTTTGCTCCTCACTCCTTGTTCTGCTGCTGACTCAGCTCTGCCAGGCCCGGTGGCCAGTACTACTTTCTGGAGACCCATTGTGGATCACAGTGATTGTGCTGCTCCTGGTACTCATCACTGGGATCACTAGGGTCATCTGGAGACAGCCACAGAGCTCCCATCCCCTTCACTTTAAGGTACTTAGTCTGCCTCTCCTCCCCACTCCTGAGCATCTTTATGAATGCTAGCACCTGGGCCCTATTTGGTGTCTGGATGCTGGCTGGGTTTGCTATCTACTTCAGCTATGGGATCCAGCACAACCTGGTTCCTTAACCCCACTTCACTTAGAGCTCAAACTGTAAACTGGAACCCAGCAGTGCCAGTACATATATGGTTTGACGTTATCATACCTGAATGCAGTGTGGTCCCCTGCACAGTAATGGGGAGTACTCTTGAGTACAAAAATAGCTAGGTCCCCATGGGATGTTGATGGAGGACACGAATAGAATTTATTTATTAATAGATATATTTATTATGGAGTGATGGTTGAATTTTTGTTATTTCTCCTGTTTTAAAAACTTGTCTACTTTCAATTGTGTCTATAGCTGCTTACTGGCTTTTAAAAATATTATTAAAATAAACTTGAAAAAATGTTTTCCTTTTCTGTATTTACATGGCCACTACTGGAGGGAGTGCCTGGCTAGCTCAATCAGTAGGGCATGGGACTCTCCCCAGAGTGGTGACTTTGAGCCCAGTGTTGGCTGTATAACTTACTTAGCAAAATATCCAGTAGCAGAATCAGAATTACTGGTCATATGATAGTTCTTTTTTAACGTTTTCCATAGTGGCTACATCAATTTACATTCCCACCAACCATGCACAAAGGTTTCTTTTTCTCTACATTCAGCCAACACTTGTTTTTCTAGTTTTATGTTTTTTGTTTTTGTTTGTTTGTTTGGGTGGTTTTTTTTAGCCATCCTGACAGGTAAAAAGTGATATCTGACTGTAGCTTCAATTTGTATTTCCCTGATGGCTAGTGATGCTGAGCATCTTTTCATTTGTCTTTTGGGCATCTAATGTCTCCTGTGGAAAAATGTCTATTCAAGTCCACTGCCCATTTTTTAACCAGATTCTTTGGTTTTCATGTGTGTGTGTGTGTGTGTGTGTGTGTGTGTGTATTGGGTTGTGTAAATTCTACTCCCATTGTAGGTTGCTTTTTTGTTTTGTTGATGATTTCCTTTTCTGTGCAAAAACTTTTTAGTTACATAAATTTGAAAAGATACATGTACCCCTATGTTTATTGCAGCATTATTTTTAATAGCCAGGATATGGAAGCAATCCAAGTGTCCATCAATAAATGAATAAAGAAAATGTGGTTTATCTGTATATACAATGGACTATTACTCAACCATAAACAAGAATGAAATCTTGTCATTTGTACCAATATGGATGGACTGGGTGAGTATAATGCTAATTGAAATATGTCAGTCTGAGAAAGAAAAATCCCATATGTTTTCACTCTTATATGGAATTTAAGATATCAAACAACCTTTAAAAAAAAAAGGAATAAAGAGAGACAAACAAACATATCCCCTTCGAAAATACAGGAAACAAAGAGTTGCTGCCAAAGGGGAGTTGGGTAGAAGGATGGGTGATTTAGATAAAGGGAATTAAGAGTACACTTATCTTGATGAGCACTGAGAAATATGTGGAATTGTTGGCATTACATTGTACACCTGAAAATAATATGGCAATAGTGTATGTTAATTATACTTCAAAAATGAAAGAAACTAGAAAAAGGCAAATAAAGAGATGAAATGTGTCCTCTGCCCTTAAGGAGCCTATATTCTAATCCAAAGAGTAAAGCATAGCTGTAATACAAAGGAGGAAGTGTTTTCTTTTGTTGTCCCAAAATATTGGGAATTCAGAATGAAGGATGATCATTTGTGGCTGGCACAGTGGTAAGCACTGATTCGTGAGATCAGAGGAAACTGTAGAGGAATGGCATTGGAGTTGGCTCCCTCTAGGGAAAGACAGGATTTGGGCACATAGGGGCTTCAGGGAAAGACTGTGAGCAGAGAGAACACCATGAGGAAAAGCACAGGAAAACGAATCAGTGTTCAGAGCTGACCCAGCAGGCTGTGTAGCCTGAGCCGTGGCTGGGTGAGGGGCCACAGAGCATGGACAGGTGGATTGGAGTAGAGCTTTCCTCTGAGCCCAGAGCTCTTTGGCTTTGAAGCCACTGCCCATGCTGAAAATTCCTGGGGCTGGTTCTTCTACTTGGTGACATCTGGATTCTTGGACTTTAAAGTTTCTGTACTATTATCTGCTTTGATCCACCTGCTCAGAAAGTGCACAGCTGAGAGCCACGTGTCCTGCGTCCTGGTCGGTTTCCACCACTAACCAGTGATGTGACCTTGGGCAAGCCTCCCAGTCCCTTCCAAGCTCTACATATTCATCTGCAGCATGAGAGATCAGAACTGATCATTTCTAAAGTTACATTTACTTAAAAAAATGCTAGGATTCCCTCTGCTTTTTTCTGTCTGGTTACTCTTTGAACTAGGCCTCACTATTGCACGTGATCTATATCTGCATCCTGTCCACTGCTCACTACAACCCATTGTTGGAGCTGCAGGGGGCCAATAAATAACATGCCATTTTCTCATCCTATGCTTGGAAACAATTTTAATGGAGACATAAAGACATGATTAAACTGTTAGCTGTATATCTTCAGCCTAATTGGCTCACTAACGCCACATCATTGAATAGGCAGACTTACTCCTTATCACAAGTAGTGCTGAGCACCCCTGTTCCCACAACCGGAGAGAGTCTGCTTTTTTTAGATTTTCTGCTATATGAACAGGTTGGAATGCATGTGTCTTGGGGTCAGGGTGGTTCTGGATACAAAACGAAAAACAACAAAAAACTGCAAGGGGCTGAACTGGACATAGTCAGGGTCATTTATTCAACTCACTAATCAATGTCACAGTGAGAGAGGGAGGGTGGGGAGAGGACAGGCACAGTACTCTGTTTGGTGGTGCTCAAATTTAAGCAGGGGTCATCTCACCTGGAGGGCCTGTGAAAACAGATTGGTGGGCCCCGGCCCCCGTGTTTGGAACTCAGCAGGTCTGGATGGGTCCCAGAACTTGTACTTCTCACATGGTCTAAGGAGATGCTGATACTGCTGGACACGGACCACACTTTGAAAACCAAATCACCAGCTGAAGCTTCTTTACATGGAAGGTAAACTGAGGGAAACAAAGATGTCCTTGAACACTTACTTTCATTAAGGGAAACATTTAGATTAAAATATATCATTGATCCTTTCACAGTGAGGAAATCATAATGAATCTTTTCACAATGTAGGTGTATATTAAATAATCACAATGTACACTTTAATAATTTACAGTTTTCTATGTCACTTAAACCTCAATAAAGCTGAAATAAAAAAATACCTCAGTCATCTGTGTGTCTTTATTTTCTGTATTTTGTTCCTGATTGTAGATTATAAGTAAGGAGTATTTTTGTTCACTCCCCCAGAGCATCCAGCTGGGGAGCAGGCACATAGGAGCATTTAATAAATTCATGTTAAGTTGAACTGAGCCTTACACATTTATTTGGAACAAACATTCTTCATTCCTTCAGGCTAGCACTGTGCTACTCCTTTACAACTATCTCCTGGGATGCTTCCTTGACAAGTAGCATTTCTCTCCATCCAGATCAGATTCTGTACCCAGCATCTAAAACTGTACCCAGGCACTTCTAGTTTTGCCTTGTGTGGCTATGCCTGAGTTCTGGTGACTGTCCTGTCTGTTCCATGAGACTGGAATCTTGCTCAGAGCCAGGAGCAGGTTCTCCCCTTCCTCTAGGCCCAACCATAAGAATAGTGTTCTTCATTCAAAGAGCAGGAGGGAAAATACAGCCCTGGGCTGGAGAATGGCAGACATGACTTCCCTGGATCCTGCTCCACCTATTCCCATGGGATTTGGAATAGGGCCTAAAATAGTGCAATGGATAGATTGTCCAACTGGCTCTACCTGACCCCAGGGGTTCCTTGAAGAGGCAACTGGCTCCAGTGTGGGCACAACAGGCATCTTTCTTGAAGCAGCCAGTTTTATGGTTGGGAGAGAAGGACCAGTGATTTTTCTATTGTATTTATGCATGGAGCCTGCCTGGGAGGGGTGGATAAGAAGCTGCATTCTTGTGGAATTTCTCATCTTCCCAACAGACAGCAGGTGACTCCAGGGAAGACTCTAGGGGAAGGATTACTTATACCCTTACCAACTCCTTTAGATGCTTTTTTCAGAGACAGGTGCAAAAACCTTGTGAGAACATCTAAGATTCTTTGGGGAGAATGTATTTACAAAGCAAATAGGGAGGAAAATGCACTGAAATAGAAGGAATTAGGAACTGTTGGGTTGGAGTCATCATTGCTTTGGAAAAGAAGGTATGAGTAGATAACTGAGAGAGAGGTATTGGTTAAGGGATACTTCCTAGAGGAGGATGCCTCTGGAGCAGTCTGGGAAATAAAAGAGGGATGGGTGAATTGAAAAAGAAAAGGACAGCACTTCTAGGTTACAAGGACCTTTAGGAGTCACAAAAGAATGAGACTCCTTGAGGCATGTGTGTTCTCACATTTTATTTTATTTTATTTAAAGATTTTATTTATTTATGCATGAGAGACATAGAGAGAGAGAGAGGCAGATACACAGGTAGAGGGACAAGCAGGCTCTATGCAGGGAGCTCGATGTGGGACTCGATCCTGGGTCTCCAGGGTCAGGCCCTGGGCTGAAGGCGGCACTAAACCGCTGAGCCACCCGGGCTGCCCTGTTCTCACATTTTAAGGGAATTTAGGAGCAGGCTTATATTATATATTGTGCCATTAAGTGAGACTTCTGAATCAGTTAGAGATGAGACATAATTCTCATTGCCATCTGGGGGATAGACAGACAGAAGGTTGTCGACAGACAGACTCTTCCTGGGAGACATTTGTAGCAGTTGCTGCACTTATCTAGATCCTTATTCTTCAAAGCATGGTCCATGGATGTCACCTCAGAGCTTGTGTAGAAATGCAGAATCTAAGGGGCTCCTGGATGAGTCCATCTCTGAAGCATCCAGCTCTTGATCTCAGCTCAGGTCTTGATTTCAGGGTCTTGAATTCAAGCCCTAAGTTCGAGCCCTGAGTTGCGCTCTATTTTAGGCATGAGGCCTACCTAAAAAGAAATTAAACTAAAAGATACGCAGAATTTTTGACCCCAACCCAGACTTGCTGAAACAGAATCTGCATTTTTAACAAGATCCCAAATGACCTGTATGCTCCTTAAATTTTGAGAAGCACTGGCCTTAAATTAGTGATGAGAGGTGTCTGGCCTCAGATGAATGCTATAGAAGGTCTGAGATTGGGAGCACAAGAAGAGGGGCTAGGCTACGGAAACTAAATTGGGGAAGAGGGAGAAGTGTGGCCCCTGACTGCCCTCCTGTCCCCAGGCTTCCCACATCAGTCACTATGGAGAGTTTGGCACTCTGCCTCCTTTGGGAAAATACCTGCCGTGCCCTCGCTGGAATCTGCCTGGTCCTCAGGAGCTCCCCTGATGCAAGTATTGCATGGATGGAGACCACTGCCAGTTCTGTTACCTCTACATATGAGTCATGCCCCGCCTCAGGGTTGTACTGTCCCTTAATCAAGTATGAAAATACTAATTGAGGAGCCTTTGGAGGTCTGAGGATTGAAAGGGGAGTCCTTTTCACTATCTGTCCCAGAAGTTAGGATACTTTCATCTTTCAAAAGCCTTAAGGAGTGACCAAATGATCTCATAAAGGATTATACCCTGGTAGGGACCAAATTAGTAGCTTTTTAAGGGATCATTTGATGACTTTTAATGGGCTAATAAGAAAATATCAGGCCTATAATCCAGAGACCTGGAGTGATAGGCCATAGAACAAGGTTACCAGGTGAGCATTTGAGAATTTTCTGCAGCCTTTGAGGATTGTGTATATCATCCCCAATCAGAACGAGTGATAAAGAAGCCAATATTGAAGGAAAACAGACTGAGATGGAACTTGAGGAAGAATTTTCTGAGATTAGAGGGTGACAGAGTAAGGGGGAAGGCACAGGCTCTCTGGTCATGCCCACGGCTGTCTCATTTGAATTGGGAGTGCCTCAGATGGGCTCCTGCCCAGAAACAGTGAAAAGTACACAACAAACTCTCAAAATCTTTTCCTCAAAAGAATTCTCCAGTCCACTCCTGAAATGAAAGGCTGGGGCAGATGTGCGATGTATGTAAGGTGGTGAGGCATGGGATGATGATTGACAGAAGAAAAAAAACTTAAAACACTGAAATTGGAAAATTTAAAAACACGGCCTGGATTTAGGAGGACAATTTGCATGTTAGGGCTCAAAAAAGAGTGTCAGGTTTCTGTGTGTACTTTCTCTCTCCATGTTTCTATTATCTTGCTTCATTGATGGTATTTTAAATCTTCCTCAGGGAAAAGAACATCTCTTTTACATATTACTTCTTTGGATCTCCAGTGCCCCCACAATGACGATGATAGTAATAGCTACCATGTGCTGAGTGCTATGCCCTATACTTTGTCCAAACACTTTCCATAATCATCTACCTAATATAAAGTTCAAAGAGGTCACTATTAATGCTCCTTTTACAAAAGTTGAAAGTAAGGCTCAGAGAGGTGAAGTCATTTGTGCAAAGTGAAGCTTGGATTTGTACCAAGTTTGAGCAAAGTCGGTGCCTCTTACTCCTGAGCATATTCTGCAAGGAGTAGCCCAGTAAGGAATAGATGATGAATAAACTTGATTTCATAGAGATCATTGAAAGGCAGTAGGTAATACCAAATAGTGAATAATTTAAAAAAATAATTTCTATGTGTTTTGTGGCATGAAGTCAGAGACACACTTAGTGACACAGGCAGCTTCTACTCAGACATTCTCTCCTTCATCCTAACTGGACCCCACCCTGTAGTCAGGAGCTCAGAAAGAGGGTGATGCTGGGTGCATATGTTCATAAAACAACTCAGTGTAAGTCATATACGTGTGCCTAATATATGGACATACGTATTTGAATTTGAGTGCAAATATGCATATTTGTTACACTTTGGGGGGATGGTGTGTGTGTGTGTATGTGTGTGTGCACATGCACAAATCCTAAAGGAGTTCAACCATCTATAAGAACTGAGTATTTTCCTTCTTTAGTCCTGTTTGGAGTGTTTGTAGCAAACCCTGATATCTTTTTCTTTCTTTCTTTGTTTCTTTCTCTTTCTTTCTTTCTTTCTTTCTTTCTTTCTTTCTTTCTTTCTTTCTTTCTTTCTTTCTTCTTTCTTTCTTTCTTTCTTCTCTCTCTCTCTCTCTCTTTCTTCTTTCTTTCTTTCTTTCTTTCTTTCTTTCTTTCTTTCTTTCTTTCTTTCTTTCTTTCTTTCTTTCTTTCCTTCCTTCCTTCCTTCCTTCCTTCCTTCCTTCCTTCCTCCTTTCTTTCTTTCTTTCTTTCTTTCTTTCTTTCTTTCTTTCTTTCTTTCTTTCTTTCTTTCTTTCTTTCTTTCTTTCTTTCTTTCTTTCTTCTTTTTTTCTTCTTTTTTCTCCTAAGGGAACCTCAATGACTTTTCTTTCTGGGAATTTCCTGGGTAAGATGCTGGGCTGCTGTGGAGTTCTATAGGGGGACAATCAGCTACAATCGGAAAAATTTTGCAGAGAAACATAAACAGCAAACATAAGAAAATCCCCTTGTGAGCACTGGGTGTTATTCTATATGTTGGCAAATTGAACACCAATAAAATATAAATTTATAAAAAAAAAGAAAATCCCCTCCTGACTTTTATTTAATATTATTATTATTATTTAAAAAAATATTATTATTATTATTTTAATGGAGTACAATTTGCAACATATAGCATATCACCCAGTGCTCATCCCGTCAAGAGCCCCCCTCAATGTCCATCACCCAGTCACCGCATTCCCCTGCCCACCTCCCTTTCACTACCTCGTTCGATTCCCAGAGTTAAGTGTGTCTCCTGTTTTGTCACCTTCACTGATACTTCCCACTCATTTTCTCTCCTTTACCCTTTATTCCCTTTCATCATTTTTTTTATTCCCCAAATGAATGAGACCATATAATGTTTGTCCTTCTCCGATTGATTACTTCATTCAGCATAATACCACCCAGTTCCATCCAAGTCAAAGCAAATGGTGGGTATTTGTCATTTCTAATGGCTGAGGAATATTCCATTGTATACATAAACCACATCTTCTTTATCCATTCATCTTTTGATGGACACCGAGGCTCCTTCCACAGTTTGGCTATTGTGGACATTGCTGCTAGAAACATCGAGGTGCAGGTGTCCCGGCGTTTCACTGCATCTGTATCTTTAGGGTAAATCACCAGCAGTGCAATTGCTGGTCATAGGGCAGTTCTATTTGTAACTCTTTGAGGAACCTCCACACAGTTTTCCAGAGTGGCTGCACCAGTTCACATTCCCACCAACAGTGCAAGAGGGATCCCCTTTCTCCACATCCTCTCTCATATTTGTTGTTTCCGGTCTTGTTAATTTTCCCCATTCTCACTGGTGTGAGGTGGTATCTCATTGTGGTTTTGATTTTTATTTCCCTGATGGCCCGTGATGCAGAGCATTTTCTCATGTGCGTGTTGGCCATGTCTATGTCTTCCTCTGTGAGATTTCTGTTCATGTCTCTGGCCCATTTCTTTATTGGATTGTTTGTTTCTTTCCTGCTGAGTTTAATAAGTTCTTTATAGATCGTGGATACTAGCCCTTTATCTGATAGGTCATTTGCAAATATCTTCTCCCATCCTGTAGGTTGCTTTTTAGTTTTGTTGACTGTTTGGATGTGCAGAAGCTTCTATCTTGATTAACTCCCAATAATTCATTTTTGCTATTCTTTCCCTTGCCTTCATCAATGTATCTTCCAAGAAGTTACTGTGATCAAGTTCAAAAAGGGTGTTGCCTGTGTTCTTCTCTAGGATTTTGGTGGATTCTTGTCTCACTTTTAGATCTTTCATCCATTTTGAGTTTATCTTTGTGTCTGGTGTGAGGGAATGGTCTAGTTTCATTCTTCTGCATGTGGATGTCCAGTTTTCCCCACACCACTTATTGAAGAGACTGTCCTTTTTCCAGTGGACAGTCTTTCCTGCTTTGTTGAATATTACTTGAACATAGAGTTGAGGGCGCATTTCCAGATTCTCTATTGTGTTCCATTGATCTATGTGTCTGTTTTTGTGACAGTTCACACTGTCTTCATGATCACAGCTTTGTAGTACAACCTCAAATCTGGCTTTCTGATGCCCTTGGCTGTGGTTTTCTTTTTTAATATTCCCCTGGTTTTTTGGGGTCTTTTCTGATTCCACACAAGTCTTAAGATGATTTGTTCCAACTCTCTGGAGAAAGTCCATGGTATTTTGATAGGGATTACATTAAACGTGTAAATTGCCCTGGGTAACATTGACATTTTCACAATATTAATTCTTTTAATCCATGAGCATGGAATAGTTTTCCATCTCTTTGTGTCTTCCTCAATTTCTCTCAGAAGTGATCTGTAGTTTTAAGGGTATAGATCCTTTACCTCTTTGGTTAGGATTTTTCCTATGTATCTTATGCTTTTGAGTGCAATTGTAAATGGGATTGACTCCATCTCTTTCTATCTTTCCAAATAGCTTTAGCAGAATAGGTATGGTTTCTTCTTTAAACTTTTGATAGAATTCCCTGGGAAACTATCTGGCCCAGGACTTTTGTGTCTTTGGAGGTTTCTGATGACTGCTTCAATTTCCTCCCTGGTTATTGGCCTGTTCAGGTTTTCTATTTCTTCCAGTTCCAGTTTTGGTAGTTGTGGTTTTCCAGAAATGTGTCCATTTCTTCTAGATTGCCTAATTTTTACGTATAGCTGCTCATAATATGTATTTAAAATCATTTGTATTACCTTGGTTGGTGGTGGTCTCTCCTTTTTCATTCATGAATTTATTTTTTTTATTTATTTTTTTAATAAATTAATTTTTTATTGGTGTTCGATTTACCAACATACAGAATAACACCCAGTGCTCATCCCGTCAAGTGCCCCCATCAGTGCCCGTCACCCACTCACCTCCACCCCCCGCCCTCCTCTCCTTCCACCACCCCTAGTTCGTTTCCCAGAGTTAAGAGTCTTTATGTTCTGTCTCCCTTTCTGATACTTCCCACACATTTCTTCCCCCTTCCCTTATATTCCCTTTCACTATTATTTATATTCCCCAAATGAATGAGAACATACACTGTTTGTCCTTCTCCAATTGACTTACTTCACTAGGCATAATACCCTCCAGTTCCATCCACGTTGAAGCAAATGTTGGGTATTTGTCGTTTCTAATGGCTGAGTAATATTCCATTGTATACATGAACCACATCTTTATCCATTCATCTGTCGATGGACACCAAGGCTCCTTCCACAGTTTGGCTATTTTGGACATTGCTGCTATAAACATCAGGATGCAGGTGTCCTGGCGTTTCATTGCATCTGAATCTTTGGGGTAAATCCCCAACAATGCAATTGCTGGGTCCTAGAGCAGGTCTATTTTTAACTCTTTGAGGAACCCCCACACAGTTTTCCAGAGTGGCTGCACCAGTTCACATTCCCACCAACAGTGTAAGAGGGTTCCCTTTTCTCTGCATCGTCTCCAACATTTGTGGTTTCCTGCCTTGTTAATTTTCCCCATTGTCACTGGTGTGAGGTGGTATCTCATTGTGGTTTTGATTTGCATTTCCCTGATGGCAAGTGATGCGGAGCATTTTCTCATGTGCATGTTGGCCATGTCTATGTTTTCCTCTGTGAGATTTCTGTTCATGTCTTTTGCCCATTTCATGATTGGATTGTTGGTTTCTTTGGTGTTGAGTTTAAGAAGTTCTTTATAGATCTTGGAAACTAGCCCTTTATCTGATACGTCATTTGCAAATATCTTCTCCCATTCTGTAGGTTGTCTTTGAGTTTTGTTGACTGTATCCTTTGCTGTGCAAAAGCTTCTTATCTTGATGAAGTCCCAATAGTTCATTTTTGCTTTTGTTTCTTTTGCCTTCGTGGATGTATCTTGCAAGAAGTTACTGTGGCTGAGTTCAAAAAGGGTGTTGCCTGTGTTCTCCTCTAGGATTTGGATGGAATCTTGTCTCACATTAGATCTTTCATCCATTTTGAGTTTATCTTTGTGTATGGTGAAAGAGAGTGGTCTAGTTTCATTCTTCTGCATGTGGATGTCCAATTTTCCCAGCACCATTTATTGAAGAGACTGTCTTTCTTCCAGTGGATAGTCTTTCCTCCTATATCGAATATTAGCTGACCATAACGTTCAGGGTCCACTTCTGGGTTCTCTATTCTGTTCCATTGATCTATGTGTCTGTTTTTGTGCCAGTACCACACTGTCTTGATGACCACAGCTTTGTAATACAACCTGAAATCTGGCATTGTGATGCCCCCAGCTATGGTTTTCTTTTTTAAAATTCCCCTGGCTATTCGGGGTCTTTTCTGATTCCACACAAATCTTAAAATAATTTGTTCCAACTTCTGAAGAAAGTTCATGGTATTTTGATAGGGATTGCATAAAACGTGTAAATTGCCCTGGGTAACATTGACATTTTCACAATATTAATTCTGCCAATCCTTGAGCATGTAATATTTTTCCATCTCTTTGTGCCTTCCTCAATTTCTTTCAGAAGTGTTCTATAGTTTTGAGGGTATAGATCCTTTACCTCTTTGGTGAGGTTTATTCCTAGGTATCTTATGCTTTTGGATGCAATTGTAAATGGGATTGACTCCTTAATTTCTCTTTCTTCAGTCTCATTGTTAGTGTATAGAAATGCCATTGATTTCTGGGCATTGATTTTGTATCCTTCCATGCTACAAAATTGCTGTATGAGTTCTAGCAATCTTGGGGTGGAGTCTTTGGGTTTTCTATGTAGAGTATCATGTCATCGGCGAAGAGGGAGAGTTTGACTTCTTCTTTGCCAATTTGAATGCCTTTAATGTATTTTTGTTGTCTGATTGCTGAGGCTAGGACTTCTAGTACTATGTTGAATAGCAGTGGTGAGAGTGGACATCCCTGTCTTGTTCCTGATCTTAGGGGAAAGGCTCCCAGTGCTTCCCCATTGAGAATTATATTTGCTGTGGGCTTTTTGTAGATGGCTTTTAAGATGTCGAGGAAAGTTCCCTTTATCCCTACACCCTGAAGAGTTTTGATCAGGAATGGATGCTGTATTTTGTCAAATGCTTTCTCTGCATCTAATGAGAGGACCATATGGTTCTTGGTTTTTCTCCTGCTGATATGATGAATCACATTGATTGTTTTACGAGTGTTGAACAAGCCATGTGTCCCAGGGATAAATCCTACTTGGTCATGGTGAATAATTTTCTTAATGTGTTATTGGATCCTATTGGCTAGTATCTTGTTGAGAATTTTTGCATCCATGTTCCTCAGGGATATTGGCCTATAATTCTCCTTTTTGGTGGGGTCTTTGTCTGGTTTTGGAATTAAGATGATGCTGGCCTCATAGAACGAATTTGGAAGTACTCCATCTCTTTCTATCTTTCCAAACAGCTTTAGTAGAATAGGTATGATTTCTTCTTTAAACATTTGATAGAATTCCCCTGGGAAGCCATCCTGCCCTGGACTCTTGTGTTTGGGAGGTTTTTCATGACTGCTTCAATTTCCTCCCTGGTTATTGGCCTGTTCAGGTTTTCTATTTCTTCCTGTTCCAGTTTTGGTAGTTTGTGGCTTTCCAGGAATGCATCCATTTCTTCTAGATTGCCTAATTTATTGGCGTATAGCTGTTCAAAATATGTTTTTAAAATCGTTTGTATTTCTTTGGTGTTGGTAGTGATCTCTCCATTCTCATTCATGATTTTATTAATTTGAGTCTTTTCTCTCTTCTTTTTAATAAGGCTGGCTAATGGTTTATCTATCTTCTTAATTCTTTCAAAGAACCAACTCCTGGTTCTGTTGATCTGTTCCACATTTCTTCTGGTCTCGATTTCGTTGAGTTCTGCTTGAATCTTTATTAACTCTCTTCTTCTCCTGGGTGTAGGATCTATTTGCTGTTTTTTCTCTAGCTCTTTTATGTGTAAGGTTAGCTTTTGTATTTGAGTTCTTTCCAGTTTTTGAATGGATGCTTGTATTGCGATGTATTTCCCCCTTAGGACTGCTTTTGCTGCATCCCAAGATTTTGAATGGTTGTATCTTCATTCTCATTAGTTTCCATGAATGTTTTTAATTCTTCCTTAATTTCCTGGTTGACCCTTTCATCTTTTAGTGGGGTGGTCCTTAATCTCCACGTGTTTGAGGTCCTTCCAAACTTCTTGTTGTGATTTAGTTCTAATTTCAAGGCATTATGGTCTGAGAATTCGCAGGGGATGATCCCAATCTTTTGGTATCGGTTCAGACCCGATTTGTGACTCAGTATGTGGTTTATTCTGGAGAAAGTTCCATGTGCACTTGAGAAGAATGTGTATTCAGTTGAGTTTGGATGTAAAGTTCTGTAGATATCTGTGAAATCCATCTGGTCCAGTGTATCATTTAAAGCTCTCGTTTCTTTGGAGATGTTGTGCTTAGAAGACCTATTGAGGGTAGAAAGAGCTAGATTGAAGTCACCAAGTGTAAGTGTTTTATTATCTAAGTATTTCTTCACTTTGGTTATTAATTGGTTTAAATATTTGGCAGCTCCCACATTCGGGGCATATATATTGAGGATTGTTAAGTCCTCTTGTTGAATAGATCCTTTAAGTATGAGATAGTGTCCCTCTTCATCTCTCACTACAGTCTTCGGGGTAAATTTTAGTTTATCTGATATAAGGATGGCTACCCCTGCTTTCTTTTGAGGACCATTTGAATGGTAAATGGTTCTCCAGCCTTTTATTTTCAGGTTGTAGGTGTCGTTCTGTCTAAAATGAGTCTCTTGGGGATCCCTGTGTGGCGCAGCGGTTTGGTGCCTGCCTTAGCCCAGGGCGCGATCCTGGAGACCCGTGATCGAATCCCACGTCGGGCTCTCAGTGCTTGGAGCCTGCTTCACCCTCGGCCTGTGTCTCTGCCTCTCTCTCTCTCTCTCTCTGTATGACTATCATAAATAAATAAAAAATTAAAATGAGTCTCTTGTAGACAGCATATCGATGGGTCAGCTTTTTTATCCAGTCTGAAACCCTGCGCCTTTTGATGGGGTCATTAAGCCCGTTCACGTTCAGAGTTACTATTGACAGATGTGAGTTTAATGTCATCAGGGTATCTATTCAGTCCTTGTTTTTGTGGATTGTTCCACTGAACTTCTTCTTAAAGGGGAATTTTAAGAGTCCCCCTTAAAATTTCTTGGAGAGCTGGTTTGGAGGTCACATATTCTTTCAGTTCCTGCCTGTCTTGGAAGCTCTTTATCTCTCCTTCCATTTTGAATGAGAGCCTTGCTGGATAAAGTATTCTTGGTTGCATGTTCTTCTCATTTAGGACCCTGAATATATCCTGCCAGCCCTTTCTGGCCTGCCAGGTCTCTGTGGAGAGGTCTGCTGTTACCCTAATATTCCTCCCCATAAAAGTCAGGGATTTCTTGTCTCTAGCTGCTTTAAGGATCTTCTGTTTATCTTTGGGATTTGCAAGCTTCACTATTAAATGTCGAGGTGTTGAACGGTTTTTATTGATTTTAGGGGGGGAATCTCTCTATTTCCTGGATCTGAATGCCTGTTTCCCTTCCCAGATTAGGAAAGTTTTCAGCTAGGATTTGTTCAAATACATATTCTGGCCCTCTGTCCCTTTCGGCGCCCTCGGGAACCCTAATTAAATGTAAGTTTTTCTTCCTCAGGCTGTCGTTTATTTCCCTTAATCTGTCTTCATGGTCTTTTAATTGTCTATTTTTTCTTCAGTTTCCCTCTTTGCCATCAACTTGTCTTCTATGTCACTCACTCGTTCTTCCACTTCGTTAACCCTCATCGTTAGGACTTCTAGTTTGAATTGCATCTCATTCAATTGATTTTTAATTTCAGCCTGATTAGCTCTAAATTCTGCAGTCATGAAGTCTCTTGAGTCCTTTATGCTTTTTTCTAGAGCCCCCAGTAGCTGTATAATAGTGCTTCTGAATTGGCTTTCTGACATTGAATTGTAATCCAGATTTTGTAACTCTGTGGGAGAGAGGACTGTTTCTGATTCTTTCTTTTGAGGTGAGGTTTTCCTTCTAGTCATTTTGCTCAGTGCAGAGTGGCCAAGAACAAGTTGTATTGGGAAAAGGAGAGAAAGAGAGAGAGAGAAGGAAAGAAAAGAGAAAAAGAAAAAAGAAAAAAGGAAAAAAAAAGGAAAAAAGAGAAGAAAAAGAGAAAAAAAGAAAGGTGAAAAAAAGAGTGGGGGAAGCAATCAGAAATCAAAAAGAAAAAAAAAACACGGGGGAGTATCTTCTGATTCTGTATACCCTAAGTCCCTTGACTTCCCCTGGAACTTGTTCGTCTAGCTGGTCTTCTGGGGGAGGGGCCTGTTGTGCTGATTTTCAGGTGTTAGCACTCAGGGGAGCTGCTCTGCCCCCTGCCTGGTGCAGGGCTCAGTGGGGTTGTTTACCCCGTGAGGCCCCTGGAGGAACAACCCCAGTGGCTGCGGCAGCTCTGGAAACCTGGATTCAGCCCCTGCAGTAACTATGGAGCTCTCCATCTCAGGGCCTGGAGGCACGGGGCGGGGCCGCTGATCTGCTCAGCTCGGGGCAGGAGTGTCCTTGCTGTCCTGGGCCCTCCCGGCCTCTGCCTGTCCCGGGGGAGGCCGGACCCTGGGCTGTGTCCCGGCGCCCTGTGCTCCGGGGCCTGCGCTGTTGGATTCGGGCTCCCGCCCCGCATCCCCCTCCGGGGAGCCGCCCCCGAGCCTCCTCCCCAGCTGCTCCCGCCCCGCAGCCCCCTCCGGGGAGCCGCCCCCCGAGCCCCCCGAGCTGCTCCCGCCCCGCAGCCCCCTCCGCGGAACCGCCCCCGAGCCCCCCGAGCTGCTCCCGCCCCGCAGCCTCCTCCGTGAAGCCGCCCCCGAGCCCCCCGAGCTGCTCCTGCCTCGCAGCCCCCTCCGCGGAGCCGCCCCCGAGCCCCCCGAGCTGCTCCCGCCCTGCAGCCCCCTACGCGGAGCCGCCCCCGAGCCCCCCCTGAGCTGCTCCGGGTCCCGCCGTGCGCGCTGCAGCCCTTAGGGAGCTCGGCGCACTCTCCCGGGGCGCAGGTGTCTGTTAGTGTCCCCGGGAGCCCGAGGGCATCCCCACCCTCCTGGGTCCTGCTCCAACTCCCTGCGAGCCCCTTTCCGCCCGGGAAGGTCGGTGCAGCTCCTGCTTCTCCGGGACGGGGCTCTCCTGTCCTGGGGACACTCGCCCCGGCCTCAGCCCGGCTCCTCGCGGGGCCCCTCCCCCTTGGAGGCCTTTGTTTCTTTATTTCTTTTTTCCCCGTCTTCCTACCTTGATAGAAGCGTGAGCTCTTCTCACTGTAGCATTCCAGCTGTTCTCTCTTTAAATCTCAGGCCGAATTCGTAGATTTTCAGGATGATTTGAAGGTTATCTAGGTAATTTGGTGGGGACAGGTGATTTGGGGACCCTACTCCTCCATCTTGCCCCTCCTCTCTCATTCGTGATTTTATTAATTAGAGTATTTTCTCTTTTGTTTTTAATAAGGCTGGCTAATGGTTTATCTATCTTATTAATTCTTTCAAAGAACCAACTCCTGGTTTTGTTGATCTGTTCCACAGTCTTTTGGTCTCTATTTCATTGAGTTCTGCTTGAATCTTTATTAACTCTCCTCTTCTGCTGGGTATAGGTTATAGTTATTATTGAAAAGATATAAATTTAGTGTCATCATAATACCTGTTCTGTTTCTGTTTTTGTGGATTATTTCTTTGGGCTTCCTCTGTCTTTTACAGGTTCCCCTTAATATTCCCTGTAGAGCTGGTTTGGTGGTCACATATTCTTTCAGTTTCTGCCTATCTTGGAAGCTCTTTATGTCTCCTTCTATTCTGAATGAGAGCCTTGCTGGATAAAGTATTCTTGGCTGCATGTTCTCCTCATTTAGGACCCTGAATATATTTTGCAAGCCCTTTCTGGCCTGCAAGGTCTCTGTGGAGAGGTCTGCTGTTAATCTATTTTTTCTCCCCATATGATTTATGGATCTCTTGTCTCTTGTTGCTTTAAGGATTTTTTCTTTTTCTTTGGAATTTGCAATTTTCACTATTAAATATCGATGTGTTCAATGGTTTTTATTGATTTTAGGGGGCACCTTTCTATCTCCTGGATCTGAATGTCTGTTTCCCTCCCCAAATCAGGGACGTTCTCAGCTATGATTTGTTCAAATATGCTTTCTGTCCCTCTGTCACTCCTGGCATACTCTGTAACCCCAATTAAAAATAGATTTTTCCTTCTGACACTGTCATTTATTTCCCTTAACCTTTCCTCATGGTCTTTTAATAGTTTTTGTCTTTTTCCCTCAGCTTCCTTCTTTGCCATCAACTTGTCTTCTCTGTCACACACTCGTTCTTCTACCACTTTAACCCTTGTTGTTAGGACCTCCAGATTAGATTTCATTTCATTTAATTGATTTTTAATTTCGGCCTGATTAGATCTAAATTATGCAGTGAAGTCTCTTGAATCCTTTATGCTTTTTTTCCAGAGCCACCAGTAGCTTTATAATTGTGCTTCTGGATTGGCTTTCTTTTTTTTTTTAATTTTTATTTATTTATGATAGTCACAGAGAGAGAGAGAGAGAGGCAGAGACATAGGCAGAGGGAGAAGCAGGCTCCATGCAACGGGAGCCCGACGTGGGATTGGATCCCGGGTCTCCAGGATCGCGCCTTGGGCCAAAGGCATACGCCAAACCACTGGGCCACCCAGGGATCCTCTGGATTGGCTTTCTGACATTGAATTGTAATCCAAATTCTGTAACTCTGTGGGAGAGAGTGCTGTTTCTGATTCTTTTGTGGTGAGTTCTTTCTAGTCATTTTGCTCAGTGCAGAGTGGCTAAAAACAAGTTGTACTGGAAAAAGGAAGAAAAAAGGAAAAAACAAACAAAAAATAGAACAACAACAACAACAACAACAAAAAGGTGGGGTATCCTCTGCTTCTATATACTGTAAATCCCTCGACTTCCCCTGGAGTTTTCCAGTACTGCTGGGTCTAGAACTTGCTCTTCCCCTGTCCTTCCAGCTGTCTTCTGAGATGAGGGGCCTGCTGTGCTGGTTCTCAGGTGTGAGCACCTGAGGGAGTTCCCCCGACCCCTGCCAGGTGCATGGCTCAGTGAGAGCTGTTTATCCTGTGAGGCCCGTGTTCCTTGGTGGCCCCGCTCTGTCCCAGGCACAAGGTGACTCCTGGAGGAACAAGACTGGTGGCGGCCAGCTTGAGTCCCTGGAGTCAGCGCCCGCAGTAACTACCGCAGATCCCAGTCTGCAGGGTCCTGGATGCTCCGGGGGCGGGGAGGCTGACCTGCACAGCTTGGGGGCGCCCAGTGGCAGGAGCGTCCTCGCTGTCCTGTGTCCACCCCGCCTCCTCCTGTCCCAAGGGGAGCGCAGGATCCTGGGCTGTGTCCCCAGGGCCCTGGGCTCCTGGGCCTGCACCACTGGAATCACTCCCGGGCGCGCAGCCCCCTCCCTGCAGAGCTGCCACCTGAGCCGCCACCTGAGGCTCCTGAGCGCCCCCCCCCCCGCCCCCGGGGCCCGCTCCAGCCCTTACCGAGCTCCACCTGCAGTGTGTGGCACTCTCTCCCGGGGTGCACCTCCTCTGTTAGTGACCGCGGGAACCTGGGGGCTCCACTGCCCCTTCTAGGGTCCTGCCCAAGTTCCCTGTGAGCGCCTTTCTGTCCGGGAAGATTGGTAAAGTTGCTGCTTCTCTGGGCCTGGGCTTTCCTGTCCTGGGGGCTCTTGCCTCCCGGCCTTAGGCCTGCTCTTTGCGGGGAGGGGGGGACTCCCCCACTGGATTCTTTTTTATTTATTTTCCATCTTCCATCCTTGAGGGAAGCGCGAACACTTCTCACTGTAGCATTCTAGCTGTGCTCTCTTTAAATCTCAGGCCGAATTCGTAGATTTTCATGATGATTTGAAAGCGATCTAGGTAAGTTGGTGGGGACAGGAGACTTGGGGACCCTACTCTTCCAAAATCTTGCCTCATCTGTCCCTTTAGAGACAATCAAAACTCAAATTTAACAACCACAAAGGTGTGCTTGAAACATAATTTATCTTTCAAAAATCATCCTTATTTCCAAAGAGAGTCAAACTGAGACTAACTCATTGGAAAAGCAAGTGCTGTTTCAACAAAGTTGGCCTAATTATTTATATAAACTCCTCAAGGATAATGATTAACCTTATAGAGTCTTTCAAAAATGCTTCCCTAGATCTTTTCATAACGAATCATTAGATTGAACTTTTCGTCACTTCTCAAGGTCAAGAGCCAAGCCATCAGACTTGCCTGCAATACCTGCAGATTTGGGTGAATTCCTCTTCTTGAGGTCCCACAAATATCTGGAGTTTTCTGAACCTGCCAGGAAGTGACATTCTTTACTTATCTGATAATGCTGCTAGGAGCTCTGTAAGCAACGAATCTGGCCAACATTTCGAAGGGGCTTAATTGGCTCCATAAAGTCAACCTTTGCTCCTTAAAGCAGGCAGGCCATACCTGAGTCTATGCATGTCTTTCTCAAATGTAACATTCATCAAAGCCTTGATGAAGTAACCAACGTTTCCCATTGTGTCTATTACACGGAGAATAGGTTCTTATCAAACTACATGAACAACTGTAATTGCCATTAAAGAAAAAATATCCACCAAGAGTTTCTGAACTCTGGAGAGTTCAGATGGAGGGAAAATTTAAGTGCTTCAATTTGTTCACAATGGAGTATTTTATCATGTTTCTGTAACTTACAGATATCTTAAAGGAACACTTCCTTAAATCTGGAAGAGCCAACATTTGAGAACCAGCAATATTTCAAACAAGAGTCCTAAAAACTATGGTCATCTTCCTCAATGCACTCAGCCCCAAGTTACTAACTCTGTTTGAATGCAGCTTTTCCAATAGTTCCAGAAATTCTTACCAGTTTAGTTTTATGATTTTAAAGATATCAAAGCTCTGTATCGGTCAAAAGTCTCCTTTCCATGAATCTCCTTGAAGGGGAAACACATTTTGCAAGAGCATGAGAACAATAACTGTAAATGACAAGAGACTGAAAAATGACCATGGTTCAAGATCTGATGAGAGTTCACTGTAATGCAGGGGACAAGAAAATCTTATCTCTGTAACTCACAGCATTTCAATAATAGCATATCAATGATATCCATATACCTAGATGTGTTAAAACTTCAGGAGTTCCATATATTTTCTAGAACAGTTATAAAATGTACCCAGACAGTATAACTTAAGGTTTATCATCATAGTGTTTAGTAATGCTTCCCATGTCATAAAACACACCAAAAAAATAAAAAAGCCTAACTTAGTGAAAAAGATTTCATTTAGAATTCAAGTCTTGGAAAGCTTATTAAAATGCTCAGAAATTTCTAAAGTATATACCTAAATAGGAATACAGATCATTGCAAACTTAATATTTAATTATATATTACCAACAAGAGATTCTACAGAAGGTTACAGTTGTTAGCAAAACTTCGTTCCTATAACATTAAAGTTTTAGTTCTCTTAAGTAATCAAAGATCCGATAAAGACAAAACGGAGAAACTTTGGTTTTCTGAGCAAATAAGGAAAAGAAAAAAACCACCTTTCTTAATAATTTCTTATCTAGAGCAGACTAACAATCCAAGAAAACTTTGTCTTCTAACAGAGAGAGATGCAGAATTTCAATGTTATACAAATCTGCTGCTCACCTTGGAGGGTGGGGCTTTGCCAGGTGTGACTGAGGGGCCTGGCAGGTTTCCTCTGGTCACCCCTTTATTCTGTGCACCCTCACCCATCACTTTGCTGATGAGGAGATGTCTCTGCAGCTGTTCTTAACACCTGATGGGGTCTGCCTGCAGGAAGAGGGGGGAACAGTAGGCAGAGGGCAGGAGGAGAGAGAACAAGGCAAATGTCCTTCCTTTCCCTGGGGTCTGAGCCCTGCCCTACTCCCTAGATTCTGAAGGGTGGGAGAGGTATGAGAGCAGACGTTGAAATGACTAGAAATGGGACAATATGGTAGGATGCACAGGGTGGAGAGATGGAGTTAATGGGAAGGTGGAACCCACTGGGAGGTGGGGATGTCTGGAGAGGTGAGCCAGGAGGGGAGGGAGGCAAGCTGGATGGGGTAGGAGGTTGTCCAGGTAGGAGGGGACAGGGTGGAAGGTGGGCAGGGGAGAGATCAGAGGGATGGGGGCTAGCAGGAGGGGAGGTGGAGGTACCAGGATGGGGCAGTGTCAGATGGAGACACAGAGATGGTCAGGGTGGCCAATTGTCTGGAAGGAGCACTGGAGGAGGATCCCACAGGGAGAAGGGGACACAGACAGCAGTTCAGAGCAGTCAGAGCCTGGGAGGCTGTAGGGAGAAAAGGCTGTGGCAGGGAAAGCAAGGGTGTTTGTGGGTCCTTGGAGGGTCCCAGGAAGGTGAGGGTAAGAGTCACTTTCCACTCAGGCTGAGGCCTGACTCTGTAGAGGAGCAGAGGAGGCCACCTGAGCAGGAGGGGTAGGGGTGCCATCCCAGCTCCCCCTTGGCCCAAGGCACCTACAGAGGGTTCCCATCTGGGTGGGGGCAGGGTGGGTCCATTCCCAGCTCTGAGCTCAGAATAGAGTGGGATTTCCTCTGAGTGATTGTTCGGTATTCGTGGGGAGACACAATCTCTCCCATATCTGCTCAACACAGCAAGTCCTGTCTGTAACTGTCACCCATACTGTCTATCCATAAAGAATGTCTTGAAATTGGGGTAATTCAGAGAAGTTAAGCAAGACTTTCCATGGGAGAGCTCTCTAGGGGATGATTAACCCTTCATGTCCATCTGATGGGCTGGCCCAGGGCTCCAATGGAAACATCTTTGCCTTGGTCAGCAGCATTAAAGATTATTATGGAATGAGATCAGAAGTTTGAAACTCAATACTTCTCACTCAATTCTAGTACTGAATGTCTGCACTGCCCTGCTCTGGTTTGTGAAATGGTGTTTATAATGTGTAGAACATTATAGATATATTTATTTTTTTATTTTTAACTTTTTATTTTTTTAATTGAAGTTCAATTTGCCAACATATAGTAAAACATCCAGTGCTCATCCCATTAAGTGCCTCCCTCTGTGCCCATCACTCAGTTACCCCATCCCCTCCACCTGACTCCCCTTCCACTACCCTTTGTTCCTTTCCCAGACTTAGGAATCTCTCATGTTTTGTCACCCTCTCTGATTTTTCCTACTCATTTCCCCCCCTTTCCCTTATAATCCTTTTCACTATTTCTTATATTCCCCATATGAATGAAACCAAATGATGATTGTCCTCCGATTGACTTACTTCATGATACCCTGTCTGATAACTGCCAACACATACAGACACAACAATGCTGTATATCGATTACAGAAACAATATCCAATCAAAGAGGAAGTTCATTTGGATCCATAATGCTATATTTTCTAAGAAAAACAATCCAATTGAATGGTTACCTTTGCAATTTCTGGATATATGGGTGTTACATTATTCTTTTTTAAAAATTTACATAAAGGGCAGCCCGGGTGGCTCAAGAGGTTTAGCGCCACCTTCGGCCCAGGGCCTGATCCTGGAGACCCGGGATCGAGTCCCACGTCAGGCTCCTTGCATGGTGCCTGCTTCTTCCTCTGCCTGTGTCTCTGCTTCTCTCTCTCCTCTCTGTGTATTCTCAGAAATAAATAAATAAAATCTCTTTAAAAATTTACATAAAAAGTAGTAAATCAGTATAATATAAAAAATAAAATAAAGGTTATTATGGAAATGCACATTGCAAATGGGCAAGGTGCCTGATGGAGCAGGAGGGGCAGGGGGTGGGATGGAGCTGTCCAAGTCTGAGATCCTGTTTCCCCAGATGTGGGCACCTGTGGGCCTGAGGCTTAAGGAGATGGAGTTTCTGTTTCAGGAATGGCAGGACTGGAAGAGTGTTGGTGAGAGCTCACTAAAGGGCTGGGGAATATAATGAGGTCACTTTCATTGGTGACATTTTTAAGATTTCATTTCGTTGATGGAAGTTTTACCTGCCTTAATTTTCACACAATTGTTAGGTAAATTTTACTAATCCCGCCTATAAAGTGATGAAACAGGCTCAGAAAAGATATATCAAGATCCCAAAGTAACAGAGCATATAAAGAGGAAAAGGCAGGATTTGTACTCAGGTTCTTTACACCTGAGCTCTTGCTTTTTACCATATCACTGGGCAGAAGGTCCTACTCTTTTATGTGTCTTCCTCAGCTGTAGGCCTGGGGGTGGGGGTGATGTAGGAAGTGGCAGGCAGGTACTCAAAAGTGTCTCTTTATGAATGAATGAGTTCTCTCTGTAGGTTGCACTTCCACTGTAGGGCCTCAGTCCTAAGGGACTCTGATCGCAGGAAGAGTGATAGAGCAGAGGAGCTCCAGTGTGGGCCTGGAAACTGGAAATAGGTGTCCTGTGGGTTTCCTGCTTTCCTTTTGGCATTCTAGACTTCTAGATTCTAGGGCCTGGGCTATAGGTCCTTAGAAGAAAAGAATAGGATGGTGTGTATATGTGCACAGGAGTGTTTGATGAGTGTATGAGAGTGTGTGAGTCTGGGTCTGCAGGTCTGTCTGTAAATGGATGAGTTTGTGAGGATGTCTTTGCATTACACACATGTGAGAATGCTAGTGATGTATGGATGTGTATGTGTGTGTATGTGAGTGTATGTGTCTGCACATATGTAGGAGTGTGAGCATCTCTGTGTGTGTGTGTGTGTGTGTATCTTCATGTGTGCACTGTGTGTGCTGTCCTAAGGAAGCCTGAAGTCTCAGAGCTGAAGATGTCTGTGATTTGATTTGTGGAAATTTCCAGCAGGTTTGTGCTGTGCTAGGGGGTAGGGGGAGGCAGGAAGCCAGAAGAAGGCTGCCAGTGCTGGGTGGGGGCAATGAGAGCCTGAGCAAGGGGTTCCTCTGCCTTGCAGGCACAGGGGGAGGGCATCAGGGTCCTGGGTTTGAGGATGGGTGCAGACTGGGTCCTGAGGCCTGCACTCAGGGCTGCATGGGAAGAGCTCAGAGGCCCTGCTCTGACCAAGGAGGGCAATAAACAGGGGGCAATAGTGGGAGGGAGGCCAGACAGTGGGGGTCCAGGCCTGGTCTCTCCCTGCCCCCAATCCCAGGATCTGGGAATGAGGGCACCTGCCTGCAGTTCCTAACTCTAGCTCCTCCATTCTGCCTGAGGGCCATAGGGTCCCCAGAAGTCTTTGTGTGCCACCTTCTGAGGCTGAGATGACCTGAATCAGAGTGGAAACATCTGTCTCAAGTCAGTACTACCCAGACAGGTCCAGAACATGTCCTTATCTCTTGGAGGCCTCTGGTATGAATTCTTGCTGAATATCACAGAAGGTGAGGGTTTCAGACCCATTGTGCTGGGAAGTTCCTCCTGAGTTTAACTCAAATCCTCTTCTTGCACTTTATGGCCTATAAGGCCAAGCTGGGTTTATGAAATTGGAACCCAGCACACCCACCCCAATGCGTGGAAATGGCTTCTTCTAGATAGAGAAGTGAGTCTGAGATTAGGGACCCTGAGAGGATGTGAGGTAAAGCCTGGTGGGTCACAGGTGGGTCAGACCTTTCCTGGGCAGAAGGGTGGTGATCAGCAGGGCAGATCCAGAGCAGGGAGCTCAGAGACCACCAGCTTTCCCTCTGTTTCCTCTGTCTCAATGGCCAGTGCTGGGGAAAAACACAGAGGCTGTGGTGGGAGGGACCCAATTAGAGCAGGGAAAGTGCTTCCCTGTCTGCAGCTTCCAGGAGCCCCTGGACACACAGGGCACAGAGCAAATGAGGGATGAAGAGAAGTTTCTTTGGCAGCTCAGGAAGGAGGAGCTGAGGGCAGGGCTGGGGGAGTCTGAGGAGCAGAGGGTGTGGGTGCTGAGGTCGGGTTGTGCACAGCAGGTGTGTGCAGCCCACAGGTCTGTGCTGCAGGATTCACAGACCTTGTGCCCCACTTCTGTGTGTGAGCAGATATCACTTGGGAAGGGGGTAGCTCTGACATGGTGTATAAATTATCATGTTTAGTATGTGCCCTTCCTCACTCTGCTCACCTGGGCCCTTTTGCTGGAATCCAAAAATGTGTGGAAGCAGAAGGGTGAAAGTAGTTGACTGTATGAAGGAAAACTGATTATCAGGAATTACTATGTTTCAGCCTAAGAAAAGCTCTAAGGTCTCACACTAGGGACCACCTGTGAGTGTGGACAAGAAAGAGGAAGGGGCCTGAACTGATCTGCAGGACACAGGAAACCATGTGAATGAGCCAATTCACATGCAGGGAGGAAGGAGGCATGCCCATGGTCCACCCTGCATCCATCCTATGATCATCACACTGGCCCCCTCTGTCCCCACACTCATGGGCCTGTGTGTGTTGGGAGCTGCCCTGGTCTGGGGTCCAGCTCCCCCAGTCCTCTTACCTCCACACAGGACCTGGATTCCTGTAGCCTCAGACCCACATCCTCCCTCCCCTCCCTGCGTGGCAGGTGCATACACACACACACACACACACACACACATCAGAGGTGCCCTGGGATTTCTAAAGGAAAGCACTACTCCCTGGAGATGGATTCTCTCCAGATGCTGCTGCCCTGACAGTGATCCTCACAGGGCAGGGGAGGCTCAGAATCCTGCCCCTGATTGTCTTTCTCTCTCACTTCCTTCCTTTCTTCTGGGAAACAGAAGCATTGAGTCCCACACTCTACCCTCTCTGTGTGCTGGGCACCCAGGGAAAACACAGGGGAAGGATCAGGGACCCTGCCCTGGGGGAGCTCCCTGCCAGCTGGGAAGAGGAGGCTGACAGCCAGGGCAGAGAGACACAGGGCTCTGGGTGCTCCCTCAGCAAGTGTGCGTGAGCAGAGTGGGTCAAGGGCAGATAGACCAGGATCCATGAGTCTGATGATGGGAGCCTGGAAATGAGCAAAGGAGGGAAGATGGAAGGAGACACAGAAGTCTAGAAGGTTTCCAGGAGAAAACAAGAATGATGCTCAGTTAGTAGCAAGGAGCTCATGAAGAAGAGAGGGTCAGAGAAGTCAGAGCTCTCAGGAAGTGCATGACCTTGGGGAAGGGAGTGTGTGTGTGTGTGTGTGTGTGGGTGTGTGTGTGTGTGTTGGAGAGTGTGTGTGAGGGAGGCAGAGGGATGGAGGAGGAGGGTCTGCTGGATGCAGGGCCACAGTGGAACCTGTGCCAGGGCTGTAGGCTGTAGTTCCACGGTGACCGGGGGCTGGGCAGGCAGGTCTCTGGGAGGGAGTCTGACTTCTGGCCTTGATTTGTCCTCCTGGGGTGTGAGGATGGTGAGCCTGGATCCCACAGGCTGGGGAGCCATGGCTTGGGGGGACATAGTGGCTGGGGTCTGGACATATGTGGAAGGGGTCCCTGGGAATCAGGAGAAGAAAGAGGGAGTGGGAGACAGAGGTGGAATGGGGAGGGATCATGGGAAGCCTGAAGGCTCTGAGACCTTTCTCCTGGCTCTCCTGCTCACCCACCCCTTCCATGGATGGAATTCTGTGTTTATGCTCTAAGACCTTCCATAAATGATGAGGTTCAGCCTGTCATATGCAGAGGGTAAGGTTTCTCAGCCCCACTTCCCAGCTAAGGCCTCAAACTGGCAAAAATCTCCTGGGCAGGACATGCGGAGAAGGGCCCCAGGAGGCAGGTGTTTTGTGCTCTGGGGAGTCCCTTGTCCCTTCCATGCCTGCGCCCCAAGCCTGGCTGCTTCCCAGAGCAGAAAGTTCATGAGGGGGTCCACTGTGTGGTCATGTGACTCTGCTGTTCTCTCACCTGTTTTATGACTTGAGGTGAGTTACTTACTCTCTCTATGCCTTAGTTTTATTATCTGTAAGATGGCAGCACTAGTGTCTGCTTCTGTAGCCTGTTATTGAGGAGAAAATGAAATTTATGCAAAAGAACTTTGCACATTTTAAAGATTTCTAGGATCTGCTTTTGTGTATTTCCTGAAAGACATGTGTCCATGGTCGACTAAGAGGGTAAAATGTTCAACATGGAGGAGAAGTGTGATTACCTACCCAGCTCCTTAATTTTTGTTAACTCTGAACATTCTGAAGTTGATTACACTTCAAAGTGTCCATGGGACTGCGAATTACATTGGGTTTTGCTCCGTGGTCTTCTCTGCATGACTTCTCTGGAAGGTTCCCCTGCACCTTCCCTCCTTGAACTTCGGCTGTAATCACACATCTGGCTCTGGGACTTTCACATGTGGCTGACAGAGCAGAGGGCGTGGAGAACAATTCTCCTTTAGGTTGCTTGGGTCAATGTTCTCAGGGTCTCCCCTGGCCCTGAGAGGAGTTGGGGGAGCTGGTCTCTGCACTGTTGTGAGAAAGCCTGGGGGAGAAGGCAGGGGCCAGCTTGCTGTGCTGTCTTAGGTCTTCCCATACTTGGCTGGTGGCTTCATCCCTGGTCCCTTATAACCTAGATTCAAGCATGTACCCTGGCCTCCAGGTCTCTATTCTCTACCTCAGCTTCTCCTTTTGTGGATTTCATATGTGCACTTGTGGGAGCCCTTAGCGAGTAGCTGCGTGAAGGCATTGATCCTGACTGCTCAGAAGGTGTCTACACTGCTGACCCCAAATGAAAGGACAGTCACTCTTGTGTTATTTTGCTCACACCATGTGTGGTTCTTTTTTAGCTATCAATGAAAAACAGTCTTGGACTTTACCTCCTCCCTTTCCTCCATGAGATCCCTAACCAGGCTGTCCCAGCACCTTCACCAGAGCCGGTCACCTCCCTTTCCTGCCTGCCTCAGTTTCTCTTTCTCCTTGTCCTCCACTCTCCATTGTTTGTGTGTCTGGCTGTATGAAATCTGATACGTTAGGGATGAGCTCAGGCCTCCTTTCATGGTGGCATTCTTGGATGGGGGGCAGGCAGGGGAGGCAGTGTCCATATCCATGTAGGGCCCCTGGAACCCCCAGGTGGGAACAGGAGGTAGCCTGGGGCAGCCCTGGCAGCAGCCTGGCCCTGTCAGCTCTCTGGGCCCATCCAGCAGCAGCAGCAGGTCCTGAGAGGGGCCTGGGCTCAGCAGGAGCCAGGAGGGAGGGCAGAGGCTCCTGGAGCCACTCTGCAGCCCCCTCCCTGGCCTGGCTCCCCCTCCTGCTGCACACCTGCCTCCTTCTCTCTCCGTGTCTGCTCTGCTCTCTCACCTCTTCCCTGCAGCCCTGGCTTCTTTCTTCCATCTTGGCCTCCTTCACCTTCACCTCTGTCTAATGCATCTGTTTGTCTGGGGGCCTGTCTGTGTGTCTGTCTGACTCCCAATAGTCTGTGGTCTGAGAATTCCCAGTACTGGGTCTACCCTCAGCTATTCCTCCTGGCTGTCCTCCCCTTTGTGTCAAACTGTCAGGGTTGAAAGGTCTCTCTTCCCATCACATCTGTGTGAGTCTCACCCCGGGGGCCTGTGAGTGTCTCCCCCTTGCATGTCCCCTGTCAACCTCCTGTGCTACCTCCCCCATCCCTGGTCCCTCTTTACCCTCCCTTCCAGAGCTCTCCCTGCTTCTCTCATCTCTGTGTCTCTCATCTCTATGCCTGTCTCTGGCTCACACTCTTGTGTCCTCCCCTATTCCCTCCTCCCCCTTCAAGGTTCAGAGTCTTCAAGAGAAATCACCAGGAATGGACAGAACCAACAGATTTCACCATGTTGTGCACCTCCTTGATGAGGCCTTTATGGACCAATAATGCATCCTCCCTATTTCCCCAGCCCTGGGCCAGATCATTTCTTTATCTGGTGATTATTTGTGGAACTTGGCTTTTCCTCCAACCTCCCACCCTCTCCCCAGCAGGCAGTGAGTACCATAAGGAGAAGGGGAAGGGATTGCTCTGGAGACCAGATGCAGGATACCCAGACCCTCCTCTGCACCTGCCTTTCTTTCCCTCAAGCAGAGGTACATCTCAGAAAATCCCAGCTTGAGGCAGGAAAGACTGCCTAGGACCCTGGGAACAGACACAGATCACATACCCAGCTGCCCCTCTCCTACTGTCTTGTCATCACAGCCCTCCTGCCAATCCTGCCAAGCTCCTTTACCTCTAGGAATCCTGGCTCTGTGGTCTAGGCTGTGCCATCATCACCCCCTTCCCCAGCCCAGTGCCTGGAACACAGGAGGTGCTCAGTCAGGGCCCCTGGTCCCTGCTCCCTGGAGATGTGTTAGGACGGGAGCCATGGGATCTGTAGGGTTATTATTATATTATTATTATTATTATTATTATTAAAGTCTCATTTGCCATCATATAGTATAACACCCAGTGCTCATCCCATCAAGTGCCTCCTCCGTTCCTGTCACCCAGTTACCCCATCCCCCCGCCCACCTCCCGCTCCAATACCCTTTGTTTGTTTCCCAGAGTTAGGAGACTCTCCTGGTTTGTCTCTATCTCTAATTTTTCCCACTCATTTTTCCTGTAGGTTTTCCTCAGATGGAGGTTCTTCCTGAGATATGGGGCAGTTCTCTCTGCTCTATGTTCAAAGGTCTGTGATTATATAGTTAGTATAGACTCTGTTCCTTTAGGGACCTGCTGCTCCCATTCTCTCCCCTCCTTCCACCTCCACCTCTGTCTTTAAGGCACATAATTTATGATTTAGATGAATCTTGTGACTATCAAGTAGAGGCAGTTGTTCCACTTTCCTTGAGACCCATTGCTTGTGGGACTATCACGTGTCCATTCAGCCCTGGGTGTCTAAATAGGCCCTACTTTCTCCATCTCTGGGAGGTCTTGCCTCTGTTTGAAGGTTAACATTCTGGGAAGGATGAGGTCCCTTCACTGTTCACTGTTTCAGGGTCTTGGAAGCCTTACATTGTGATTGGCTAGAGCAGAGAAATCTATAGGCAGGGACTATATCTTACTTCCACCAGCACAAGGCTTAATGCACATTCATTCAGAATATGCTATGAACACTGAGTGACTGTCTCAGGACATCCCTTTGGGGATGCTTAAGTCTATTCTCTAGTTTTATTCCTGGTATCATTGGAAACGTGGCTGAGGGGCCAGGATGGTTGGTGGTTTTAGAGGACCCTGTAGGAGATTCTGGGAGAGGCAGCTGGGGGTCAGGAGGGTTGCTTCTGTGTTTGTTCACAGGACTGCTGAGATCTGGGACTGGCTTCCATACCCTGAACTCCACCAAGCTCTCCACACCCTCCTTCTAATAGCCAGGATCTCCTCCAGGCCCAGGACCCTGGAGAACTTGTTTCCTTCCACATTCACATCTTGCTGCCAGCAAAGTCTCCAGCAAAGCCCCATTTAAACCTTTAGTCCACTTCCTCACCATGTAGGGCTACACTGGTCTTCCATTGTCCCCCTCTAGTCTTCCTCCAGGATTCCAGCTAAGCCACCTCCTTCCTACTTTCACTTCCTTCCCAGGCCCATTTTGCCCTTTGGCCTCAACAACCTGAGGCCCAGCCTGGTTAGTGCTCAGACTTCCTGAGGCCCCTCCTCCTCAGGATCTTGCCTCCCCAGGGCCTCAACTCAATCAGGGCCTCTCTAAGCTCCACTCCAAGCCTGATTCTGGTTGGCCAAGCTCCTTCCTTGTCCATGGGTTTGTCTTGCTCTTTCATCCCAAGTGTTTCTCCTTGGAGGCAGAA
Organism: Canis aureus; assembly: GCF_053574225.1. Classification (NCBI taxonomy): domain Eukaryota; kingdom Metazoa; phylum Chordata; class Mammalia; order Carnivora; family Canidae; genus Canis; species Canis aureus. The sequence continues at coordinate 26,528,783 of NC_135635.1, forward strand.
AAAGCCCCTGGGTAAGTGATTTCTGCTGTTAATAGAGTTGGCAGAAAAACTGAGACAGAGTCAGAGAGGAAGAAGACTGGGCTTGGAGCACCACTGGCTACAGAAGCCCTGTGGGGTTTAAGCAGAGGGTATTTCATGGCACCAGAGCTAGACTTTGATCTGGCTGGTGTAGACCACTACCTTGTGAGTTTGGGAAAAGCAGGTATGTTTGCTGGGGTCAGAGGGATTTGGAGACCTACACTCTGTTCTTCTCCAGAACAGAAAGGTTCTCAGCTCTGATGAGCAAAATATGAGTTAAGGGAGGTTGGAGCTTCTCTTCTAGCATCCTCCCACTGTTTGCCCTGCCCTCCTTTCCTTTCTGACCTGGTGCACAGCTTACTTTCTTCATCTTTGCCTCTCCCACAGGGCCTAGCACATAGTATGCTTAGACATATTCCTGGAATGAATGAAGGCTTTTTCACTGGGTGATACTTCCTTCTTCATGTTTTACCTTGCTCCCTCACTGGAGTTTCAGAAAGTCTCTTCTCATATCTTCTTAGAGAAGATGTTGGTGTGCAATTTGTGGAATAGCAGGTCCAGTTTGATAAGGTGGTCACCCATCACCAGAAAGGACTTGGAGGCTTCTTCCTCCAGGCTCAAGGAGCTAGATATCTATTTTTATAGCTACTAAAGTTATCTCCCTGCCTTTCTTATCTAATTTTATTTTGTTTTATTTTATTTTATTTTATTTTATTTTATTTTATTTTATTTTTTAGTGTCATTGTACCAGGCACCGCTACACTTTATTACTTCGTGTTATAGACTAGGCAAATGAGACTCCCAAGTAAAATAATTTGTGCATAGCAACAGTTCTGAAATGAGAAATACAGTCTGTGTGACTCCACAGCTGCTTCCTGCTTCACCACCCTGCCCTTGTAGACGTCTATAAGCTACAGCTCTTATACAGTGATTTCTTAATATGAACATAAAGAAAAGAGACAGATATGATAGTGCGATGAGTGGTGATTCTATTTCTGCACCATATCTTGCATTTCACTTATTCTTATCATACCTCCCACCATTTTTCTATTTCAGGCATTTGTTACATCCCATTTAGAGTTCCATAATAACCTCTTAATTATTCTCCTCTCTCTAGGTTCCATTCTACACCCAAATACTGTTCCCAAAGCATATCTTGTGTCATGTCATTCTTCTGTTTAAAACTGTTTCACGGTTTCTAATGATCTGTACTACAAACTTGAGTTTGTGCTCTTAATCTACACTGTCTCACTGTTCTAATGCAAATCCCTCTGCTGAACTGGTAACATGTTTAATCTTCACTTTTACAAATATAAACTTTGCTTTCTCTGCTCACTCCACCTGGAATAACCCTCCTTTTGCCTTCATTTGTAGAAATGTTTTTCAACTTGAAATCAAAATGTTGTTCATTCAGTTAATATCGCTCAGGTCCCCACTGGAAAGAGATCTTTCCTTCCTGTTTCCATGACATTTTGTAGCTGTAAGACAACTGAAGTTATTAAGAATGTTGAGAGTGGATGTTGATATGAAAACTATTCCCCATCATGTACCTGCGTGTTTGTGTTCTTCCCTTTAGAGCTTCAGAGAGTAAGCTTATCCTTCTTCCAGTTGACCATCCTTCAAATATCTGAAGATAGTTTTCATATCTTATCTAATTTTAAAAAGTGTGGTGGTCATGGATTATAGGCCAGATCAGAATGTAGGTGGAAAGAGTACCAAAGTCCCATGAGGTGTGGCCTCTTAGTGGCCATTAAAACACTGAGTCACCAAGAGGCAGTTGGCTGTTATCACAAAACTTATTTGCACCTCTTTAATTTTGAAGACTCTTGGAGTCTTCAACTGTTACAGTGTATACTCTTGGCAGTGGGCCAACACCAGAAGCCAAGACAATACTTATTCATGAATGTCCCCTGTTTTTTGCATTACATGTGGCAAATGTTAATTTCTAGGTTTTCTTTCTCTTGCTCTCTAGCAGTTCTTGGTCTCCTTCTCTCCATTATCAATTGATATGTGTTATGTGCTTCCAGAAAGCGGATTCATTTTAATCTTAGTTAAAGCAAAAATTATGTGGAATGGTCAGTTTCTTTACCAAGTATGTTCCAAATTTGGAAATCAGCCGCTGCCAGACTGGGATGGGAGTTGGGAGGTGCTGAGGGTGATAGGGTAGGTAGATGAGTTGGAGGAGGTGGCTGTATTTCCTCTTGGTCTAATTAGCAGACACTTTGGGGGCTGTCATGCCTTCAAGTTGTTTGCACCTAGTAATATTTACTTGGATAATTAGGGTTTCTAGCCTTATTGAGAGAACATGAAGCAGATTCTACCCTAACGACTTTTATATTAGAAAGGGAGACAAAGACTTCTCCTAACAACTGCAAACAGAATATAGTACAAAGTGAAATAATAGTTGAAAGGATACCTGGTAAATGATTGATTTGGTAAAGTTACTCTCAGAAGGTTCCTGGGTGATAAGTTAGAATATTTTTATGTCTTAGCTGAATTTGGTTACTTCAGCTTCTTTTCCAACCTTTCAGGGAAGCTATGTGATTTTTACGTCCCTTTCTCCAGAGGAGAGGTTGTACATTCATTACTACTGCAGTGGTTTCTCTCATTTTTCCACTTTTGCACAAACCAAGACTAAGAATAATAATAATTATTATTATATTAATAATAATTACTATTATTATAATAACTATTATCATTATATGTTAGCATTAAATCTGCACTAATATTTTTTTGTAAATTTATTTTTTATTGGTGTTCAACTTGCCAACATACAGAATAACACCCAGTGCTCATCCCATCAAGCGCCCCCCTCAGTGTCCGTCACCCAGTCACCCCCACCCCCTGTTCACTTCCCCTTCCACCACCCCTAGTTCGTTTCCCAGATTTAGGAGTCTCTCATGTTCCGTCTCCCTTTCTGATATTTCCCACTCATTTTTCCTCCTTTACCCTTTATTCCTTTCACTATTTTTTATATTCCTCAAATGAATGAGACCATATAATGTTTGTCCTTCTCCAATTGACTTATTTCACTCAGCATAATACCCTCCAGTTCCATCCACGTTGAAGCAAATGGTGGGTATTTGTCATTTCTAATGGCTGAGTAATATTCCATTGTATACATAAACCACATCGTCTTTATCCATTCATCCTTTGATGGACACCGAGGATCCTTCCACAGTTGGCTATTGTGGACATCGCTGCTATAAACATCGGGGTGCAGGTGTCCCAGCGTTTCACTGTATCTGTATCTTTGGGGTAAATCCCCAGCCATGCAATTGCTGGGTCGTAGGGCAAGATCTGCACTAATATCTATAGCAAATATTTAACTGGATCTATTTTAAATGGGCAAATAAGATTTACTGGCTAAAGTTGTGGTGGAGCTTGTTTTGTGCTTTTGGTGAGGGGCAAGGAAGGAAGGTCCAGGAGAGGTTCTATTTACCGGATAATGGCCAAAGCTGAAGATGTAGCTTGAACAGATGTTTCCTTGGGAAACAGTTATAGACAGTGCCTAGATGAGGTGATTATTTCCTCTTTCCTGACACTATTTCAGACTGACAAATGGTGCAAAGAACATACTCACTAGTCTTGCAAACATTGGAAAATGAGGTCCTTCTACTCTTTTATTTCATCAACTAGGAAGCAATTTGGGATCTCGACACGCCCTTGCCTCAAATTTTCATTTCTGATTGCAGAAAACCCTTCCTGGTTCATAGTTTATGTATCTCTTCCTTATTTTGGCAGGTGAAGAAATGTTCACAGAACATCCTTAATTAAAAAAAAAAAAAAAAAGAACGTCCTTAATTTTAAGTTCCCAGAGTAGGGAATTCTCTATTTGCCACCAGTGTTTTCCTATGTACAACTGAGTGTGTGATGATTTGGGGGTAATGGTGATGGTGTTGATAATTTAGGGGGAAGAAGAATGTTGCTTTTGATTGAGTTCTTTTGCACAAAGAATCAGTGTGGTGATTAAATTTTCAAATTTGTAATTTGCCTTTGTATTCATTTACACATAGTTGAAATCTTATCTTTAATAGACTGAATCCAGTCTTTCTCACTTAGAAACTTTTTGTGGTTTCTACTTGAGAGATCATCTAATTTTACACTTTAGACCCAACCTGATGTATACAGAACCCATCTGTGTAGGTATTTGCAGACAGTGTAGGAGAAATCATAGCAAGTACAGAAAATTCTTTTCTCTGGGGGCTTTCAGTATAAGGGCATTCCATGGATATTTCCCTATCCTCCTGAAACAAGTGAAATCCCATTCTACACAGCATTCAATCCATTAAGCATTGTCCCACTCCTTCCACAGGCTAGCCTTACAGGTAGTTATTGTAGTTTAAGTATTATGTCATTTTGCCTAATGCTAAAGCATTATGCAGCTTATTTTCTAAATAAAGTAAAGCAGATAAAGGAATAAAACTCTGTGTTGTCTGTCTGTTCAATTGTCACACATCAAGGGGATGACACTGGAGCAAATCACTAATATCACCGATAATGTACTTTGCCTCAACTGACTTGGGTTACTTCCTTTGTACTTTCACTTTGTTGTGGTGAAAGAGACTTGGACCTCAGTTCTGTGCCAGATCTCTGACATCCAAGCTGGGCTGGAGGGCCTAAGGTCCTTCCTAGGCTGTGGCCAGTTAACTCTTTGTACCTCAGGCTTCAGCTGGGGAAGGAAGGGCAAGTTGCAACCAACGTCAGGCAGAAGCTCTTCTCCTGGGTTCCACCTCACCACCTAATACTCCTACGCTTTTTCCTAACGGGGTGTTAACCCAGAACAAAATTCTAGTCTAGTGAGTTATGCCACTGGACATTAAAGAGGGGAGACCAGAGGACGAGGACAGCATATTGGAGAGATCAGATATCTATCTGTAGATGTGCCCAGAGAAGCTTCCAAAAGGATAGTCATGTTGAACAGTGTTTGGAAAGAGCATGTTCTAATCAGAGAGGGACAGTATGTGTGAGGGCTGGTGTTAATGCCACAACATGTGCATGTGTGGTGGAAAATTTGTCCTGTTTGAGCAAGAGCTACAGAAAAGATTGTACTAAGAGTAAGTGGTAGAACAGTAAATAGAAAGCCTTGTAAATATAATCTTAGAAATTTGGACTTAATAGAGAGAAGGAAACTGCATGTCTTGTTGAGAGTGTTTGTGTCTGTCTCATTCTGTCTGTCTTTTTAAGATTTGTGCTAAGAATCATTTTCCAGAAGGTGGGCGGAGAGAACTCAAACTTGTTTTCTCTTGCAATGTAGCAACCCAGAAGAATGTGATTTAGGGATTTATCACACCTTAAGGAAGGGAAACTCTCTTTAAGGGCTGCTGGGTGAATCTGAGTGAGAAATGAGAGCATCTCATTGGTTAGAGTTACCAATTTTATGGACCAGGAGGGTGGTCCAGGAAGTAGGGTAAGAGGCTGACCCAGGATATGCAGCATTTGTAAAGGATAGAAACCTACCAGATAGAGGTCCAGTGTAGACAAGGTTCTAAATATCAATGTGGCAACATGTGAAACTCTCACTTTTTCTAGGGTTTCCATCACACTCAAAGTAACAGCTAAAGTCCTCACAGTGACTCTCAGACCCTATGAGAAGGATCTGGTTTCCTGCTTTCTATCTGACCTCATCCCCTACTGCTTCTCCCTCACTTACTGTGTCCTGGACCCACAAGACTCCTTGTTATTCCTCAAAGACATCCAAGTACCACTTCACACCCATTAGGATGACTGCTATTCAAAAAACCAAAAAACCAAAAAATGAAAACAAAAACAGGACAAGGAGTGTTGGAGAGGACGTGGAGGAATTGGGATGCTTCCGGTTACTGGTGGAAATGAAAAATGGTACAATCACGGTGGAAAACATTATGGTGATTTTTCAAAATTATTAAATATGCAACTAGCAGGAAGCCTGCATGGCTCAGCGGTTGAGCATCTGCCTTCTCTTCAGGGCATGACCCTGGGGTCCTGGGATTGAGTCCTGTAACAAGCTCCCTGCGGGGAACCTACTTCTCCCTTTACCTATGTCTCTACCTTTCTCTGTGTCTCTGATGGATAAATAAATAAAATCTTTTAAAAAATGTAACTAGGGTATGTTCCAACAATCCTACTTCTGTGTATATATCCCACAAAATTGAAAATAGGGACTCAAGTGTCTTGTTCATAATAGCATTGTTCCCAAATTCTAAAATGTGAAATAACCAACATGACCACCAATGGATGAGTAGATAAACAAGATTTGGAATAGACACACAATGAGATATTAGTCAGCCTAAAAGGGGAATTAGTTCTCTATATGTTACAATGTGGATGAACCTTGAGACATTATGTTAAGTGGAATAAGCAGATCACAAAAGGCCAGTATTGTAGAATTCTACTTATATGAGGTACATAGAGTAGTCGAAGTCAGAGAGACAGGAAGTAGAATGGTTGTTGCCAGGAGCTCCAGGGAGGGAAGAATGGGGAGTTATTTTTTAATGGGTACATAATTTCAGCTGAGAAAGATGAACAAGTTCTGGAGATAAATGATGGTGATGACTTCACAACAGTGTGTATATGAGACTTGGGTTGGACCATCCATTTTAAAGTCACAACACCCACTCTGAGCACATACTAACATTTGCTTGCTTTCCTTTTCTCTGAAGCACGGATCACAAGTCCAACACGATATATATCCTTATTACTTATTTGTTTAATGTTTGCTTCCTAGTGCAGAAATGTTAGCTACTTGAGTGGAGGGTTGTTTGTGTTTTTGTTTGCATTATCTGGACTGTTGAATAAATAGAGAGCAGTATATTTATTTGTTGAATGAAGAAATGAAGGACGATGATTGGACATAGACTTCTAGAGAAGGCCCAACCAGAATGTGAAGTTGGGAAGGTGCTATTCCTCATTTGGTGTTGTTAAGTAATTTCTTCTACCCTGGATATGAGACTTGGCCCTAGTGTTCATGGTGGCTTTCCCTCTGTTTACCTTTCTGTATGTATTCTGACCTGTTTCCCACATTGGAAGTGTTTGTGTACACATGCACCACCACACTTAACTATAATTTAAAGCTCTCACCCTGAACTCAAAGCCTCTAATATTGTTGTCCTGACTGCTCCCTACATGACTTGTTGGGCTGTTTGAGTGAGAAATTCAGAAATTCTGAGGAAGTTCAGTTATCCAAAAAGATTTATAATTCTTTGTTTGAGAGCCACCGATTTGATTGGCTCTGCAGCTTTCATTCTCTGGAAATTTTAAGGACTAAAGTATTTAGACTTTAGTGACTTTTTAGTCACTTTGGGATCACGAAGGAGCTGTGCTTGGATACAGAGGATTGCTATAATCTCTGGAGATGTTGCATTGAAAGTCCACTTTTCTGAAACTTTGAGAACTTGAAGATCTTTAACACCCTCAGTACCCTTCCTTTCAAATATCAAATTTCTAGTAAAACAGTGTTGAAACTATCTTTGACAGCTATCATATGGTTTCACCCATCTGTGGAATTTAAGAAATAGTGCAGAGGACCATAAGGGATGGGAAGAGAACTGAATAGGAAAAAATGAGAGAGAGAGTGAGACAAACCATGAGAGGCTCTTAACTCTGAGAAACAAATTGAGAATTCCTGAAGGGGAAGTTGTTGGGGGGATGGGGTAACTGGGCAGTGGACACTAAGAAGGACATGTGATGTGATGAGCACTTGGTGTTATACACAACTGGTTAATTATTGAAAACTACATCTGAAAATGATGGCAATTGTTTGACAAAATTAAGTTAAAAAAAAAAAAAGAAACTATCTCTGAAGCTATCGAGGAGGAGCCAGCAGTCCAACTTCCTGATTGTCAGGAGTGTTAACACCCAGCCACAGGAACCAGTGGATCTTGCTGCCTTGAAAATGTTTTGAAAAGGAAAGGTCCAGAGTGAGGGTAGAACCCTTCTCAGGACAGAAGAATGAACACAATGACCTCAGGACAAAGGAGAGTGAGTGGGGCGGGCTGGGAATTCAAGACAGCTTGCAATTTAGTGCATGAATTGTTGGGTGTAACAGTAGTTCTTCATGGGGACTTGGGCTTTTGTTTTGTTTTGTTTTAGAGTTTCAAAGGAGCTCAGAGACTGAGAAAAACACTGGGAAGAGGAAGGAGGGAAGGAGGACTCAGGGGCATTATGGAATTCATGGACACTGGCTTCATGCTCTCTTATTTCTTCATTTATTTAAGCACATCCTCCAAGTAATCACCTCCTTTGGGAGAGACTATTTTCTTTTTTTATACATTTATTTTTTATTGGTCTTCAATTTGCCAACATATAAAATAACACCCAGTGCTCATCCCATTGAGTGCCCCCCTCAGTGCCCATCACCCAGTCACCCCCACGCCCCGCCCACGTCCCCTTCCAACACCCCTAGTTCGTTTCCCAGAGTTAGGAGTCTCTCATGTTCTGTCTCCCTTTCTGATATTTTCCACTCATTTTTATCCTTCCCCCTGTATTCCCTTTCACTATTTTTTATATTCCCCAGATGAATAAGACCATATAATATTTGTCCTTCTCCGATTGACTTATTTCACTCAGCATAATACCCTCCAGTTCCATCCACGTCGAAGCAAATGGTGGGTATTTGTCATTTCTAATGGCTGAGTAATATTCCATTGTATACATAAACCACATCTTCTTCATCCATTCATCTTTCGATAGACACTGAGGCTCCTTCCACAATTTGGCTATTGTGGACATTGCTGCTATAAACATTGGGGTGCAGCGGTCTTGGTTTTTCACTGCATCTGTATCTTTGGGGTAAATCCCCAGTAGTACAATAGCTGGGTCGTAGGGCAGATCTATTTTTAACTCTTTGAGGAACCTGCACACAGTTTTCCAGAGTGGCTATACCAGTTTACATTTCCAGCAACAGTGGAAGAGTGTTCCCCTTTCTCCACATCCTCTCCAATATTTGTTGTTTCCGGTCTTGTTAATTTTCCCCATTCTCCCTGGTGTGAGGTGGTATCTCATTGTGGTTTTGATTTGTATTTCCCTGATGGCAAGTGATGCAGAACATTTTCTCATGTGCGTGTTGGCCATGTCTATGTCTTCCTCTGTGAGATTTCTCTTCAGGTCTTTTGCCCATTTCATGATTGGATTGTTTGTTTCTTTGGTGTTGAGTTTAATAAGTTCTTTACAGATCTTGGAAACTAGCCCTTTATCTGATATGTCATTTACAAATATCTTCTCCCATTCTGTAGGCTGTCTTTTAGTTTTGTTGACTGTATCCTTTGCTGTGCAAAAGCTTCTTATTTTGGTGAAGTTCCAGAAGTCCTAGCCTCAGCAATCAGACAACAAAAATAAATAAAAAGCATTCAGCATACAGCAATTTGGCAGTGTGGCAGGTTACAAAATCAATGCCCAGAAGTCAGTGGCATTTCTATACACTAAAATGAGACTGAAGAAAGAGAAATTAAGGAGCAATGCACTGGGGGTTATTCTGTATGTTAGTAAATTGAACACCAATAAAAAATAAATTTAAAAAAATAAATAAAATTGCACCCAAAAGTATAAGATACCTAGGAATAAACCTAACCAAAGAAGTAAAGGATCTACACCCTAAAAACTACAGAACACTTCTGAAAGAAATTGAGGAAGACACAAAGAGATGGAAAAATATTCCATGCTCATGGATTGGAAGAATTAATATTGTGAAAATGTCAATGTTACCCAGGGCAATTTACACGTTTGATGCAATCCCTATCAAAATACCATGGACTTTCTTCAGAGTTGGAACAAATTATTTTAAGGTTTCTGTGGAATCAGAAAAGACCCCGAATAGCCAGGGAAATTTTAAAAAAGAAAACCATAGCTGGGGGCATCACAATGCTAGATTTCAGGTTGTACTACAAAGCTGTGGTCCACAAGACAGTGTGGTACTGTCACAGAAACAGATACGTAGATGAATGGAACAGAATAGAGAACCCAGAAGTGGACCCTCAACTTTATGGTCAACTAATATTCGACAAAGTAGGGAAGACTATCCACTGGAAAAAAAGACAGTCTCTTCAATAAGTGGTGCTGGGAAAATTGGACATCCACATGCAGAAGAATGAAACTAGACCACTCTCTTGCACCATACACAAGGATAGACTGAAAATGGATGATGGATCTAAATGTGAGACAAGATTCCATCAAAATCCTAGAGGAGAACACAGGCAACACCCCTTTTGAATTTGGCCACAGTAACTTCTTGCAAGAAACATCCACGAAGGGAAGAGAAACAAAAGCAAAAACAACTATTGAGAGACTATTTTCTAATTTCACTGAGATTCACAGACCTAGGAAATGTCCTCAGGATATTCACTTGGAATAGATGATGGTACATGTTTAACTCTCCTGCTTATACCCCAGTTTGACTGTTTCTTTCCAAAACAACAGCAAAAGCAGAACCTTCTAGGAATCTCAAGATAACAAGAGTCAATCAGTATTTTCATACATTCATTTTCTCTGCCCTAAATTCTTTTTATGGTTGCTCGGCATAACCTTCTCCTGGGGAGTGAGAATTGGGGATAAGAATGTATAATTTAGAAGTAGGAAGATGTATATGGACCCTGGCCTAGCCTTCTGGATGCTTTAGACTATAAAAGTATTTAAGGAGACATCTAGAACACTAGCTGACAGAAAGAGAAAATTAGTTTTAGCTGAGCATCAGGATGGACAATAAAAGGGGAGGAAGGTTGGTAATGGGGATCAGTCAGAATGGCTTAAGAATGGCTTTCTAGATGTTGGGGAAAGCCTTTGGAATAATGTTAAGAAGATCTATAGTGCCAAGAATGGACAGAAGGAATGAGGGGAGTAACCTTAACAGGGCAGATACCCAGGCCACAGGCTCATCCCAGGAAGGGTAAGTCAGGATGTAAGAGCTGAATTAGAAAGGAGGTGATGGGCCTGATGGTCAGGGAAGAATAAGGGTGGGGCTCTGACTAGCTGATTCGGAGATCTGGCCTGAACTTAAACCATTAGAATAATCAGATTATTGCATGGAGAAAGAGCATTTCTAGATATGGCATTTGAGGATGATCTTTCTCTGTGTTGTTATAGGGTGGATTTGTAGTAGGCTCACTCAGGATTCCCAATCATGGGTTTGTTTTCTTTTCTATAAGATTGCTTGTTCATTAGGCAGCCCAGGTGGCTCATCGGTTTAGTGCTGCGTTTTGCCCAGAGCGTGATCCTGGAGACCCGGGATCTGGTCCCATGTTGTCCTCCCTGCATGGAGCCTGCTTCTCCCTCTGCCTGTGTCTCTGTCTCTCTCTTTCTCTGTGTCTCTCATGAATAAATAAATAAATAAATCTTTAAAGAAAAGATTGCTTGTTTATGTACTTGTTTGGCCTTAACCTCTTGGAGTCATGTAATTATTTGATTTTCAGATGCTTTGTTCTTTGAACTGCTTCTCTGGCATCTTCCTCTTTTAGTCTGTAAGCCACTTTCCTTCATCTTCAGTAAATTGGAAAGGGAGCATGGACCACCCTGCACAACACAATTGAGGGAAACAGAAATTATGAAAAGTATTAGCCCTTTCTGACCCTGCCATTCAGATGATCCTCCTCTGGGATTCCTGCTCAAGGTCTATGATATGGACTTTAGAAAAGTGTATGATATTTTTTTGAGGTGACTAACCTCATGGGGTGGTGTGATTCAAGCACTGTGAAGAACCACTGTCGTGTCTTAGCTGGGAGGGAGGTGTCTGGGGACAGTTCCCCAGAAAGAGAAACCTAGTACAACCATTCTTAGTACCAACGACAGGAGCCTCCAAGGACAGCTGAAGGACCTGAAGGAGAAAGAGGAATTGAGAAAAGGAAAAGGAGTTCAGAAGAAACTAGTAGGAGGGGTGCCCCATCTTCCGTTGTTTTTCATCCTCTTTCTAGTAGGTATTCCTTCTTTGTATTCTCCATATCCTGAAGATTATATAATTCTGGCTCCTCTTCTTTTTTTTTCTTTTTTTAAAGATTTATTTATTTATTTATTCAGAGAGAGTGAGAGAAAGGCAGAGACACAGGCAGAGGGAGAAGCAGGCTCCATGCACGAAGCCTGACATGGGACTCAATCCCGGATCTCCAGGATCACACCACGGGCTTCAGGCGGTGCTAAACCGCTGCGCCACCAGGGCTGCCCTCTGGCACCTCTTCAACTTAAATCTACTGACTGCCTACCATTTATTAGCCCCTGTACTCGGTCCTCTCATAACATTATCTCCTGCAATCCCTGTATTGAACCTGCAGTGAACAGAGTGTGGTCAGTCTCTTCCTCAGTCATGGCATCTTCGCACCATCACTTCTTGTCAGGCCCCTTTTCAGTTCATTTTATTTTCCTTTTTCATCCTTACCTCTATTCTTGTTTCCCCTCCTTACTGGAGGGCCTTGCTTTGGTGTAGTTAACAATGTTCTTCCAATCCATGCTCTACATGTATATTTAGATACATTTACCCATTCAACAACTATAGTGCCCAATTGCGTGTGTGTGTGTGTGTGTGTGTTCTTAATTCCATTAAGATTGTGCTTAAGAATGGTGGCACAAGTGACACCCCCACAGCAGTTCATTATGGTTTGTATCTTCTCACTGAATTCTCAAGCTGAGCCAGGGAGGCCAGTCAAGTAGTTTCCTTCTAGATGAGGTAACTGAGGCATAGATGTTAAACAAATCTATAGTTTATGTAGCCAAGTGAAAGGTCCAGGATTCACACCGAGATTTTGTGTCATAATGATCATTATTCTTATCACTACAGCACCAGGCACTGTCTCTTCCAGAAATAAGATGAGGCATCTGTAGACAAAGATGATATTATTTATTATTATCATTATCACTATTATTGCTTTTTTTCAATGCCTGGTCTGACTCAGTAAGCCTGGACCTCCAAGTGTTTAGTAACAAAATGAATGAGAATATCAAATTAGAGTCCTTAGCTTTCAAGGCAAATTATTTGGAATAAAACTCTTTCCATGTCTCGTGAGGGGTAGCTAACAGGCTTCAGTTTTAGCAGATTTTGGGCTAGATATCTATAAAGACTAATTTATTATATTGTTTGGGGACTTTGGATCATTTTCAATTTTACTTTTGAGGTAGATGATATTAAGTCCATATTGTGTGCTGGGCATGTGCTAGGCAGTCAGCTACATATCTCACAGGCATCATTTCACTTACACCTCACAACTACCCGATGAGGGATTCACTTTTTCTCCCATTTGACTGTTGTGGAAACTAAAGCCCCAAGAGGTGAACTAATTTGCCCCCTGGGTGTGAGATTGAGTTGAGTTTTGAACCTGAACAGTCTACCTGCAGAGCCTTACTCCTAGACACTAAATTGTGCTGTCTTTCTGTGAAGGAAGCTTTTACAATTTATTCCCTTTGAAACTGACGACAATTTCTTGTCAGGTGGATGGTTCTTGTCAGGTGGACTGGAGAGCAGTCATGTGAAGTATGAGTGGAATAATATCTCCAGAGGGAGAGAATATGAAATTTATAAATATTACCCAGGTGTCTCTGGTAGGCCTCCTCTGTCTCCTGAAGTGAGGACCTCAGCCTTCGGACATTGTACCTAGGTTATACAGCCTGATCATGATGCCTTTCAAAAAGTAGGGATTCTCCAACTAGGCATAGGTAGTTGGTTGCCTATAATCTAAGACAGCCTGATATTTTAAAAGAAAGTATCCTCAACAGAGCAGGCTGGAAGCTGCAGGTGTCAAGAGGAACACTGTCAGTGCCAGACAGTGAGGACTGTCAAATCAAAAACTAGTGACCAATTTGTCATAATGGAGGGTAGTTTTTATGATTACAGGAAAAAAATGTGCTTTGTTTTGCAATTATGTCTCTGTATTTATAGGTACAGTATGAATATACTTTGTGCTTCATCATTTTTGTAAATTTATTTTTTTAGGAAAAATTGCTGAAAAAATAATGCCAAATATTTGAAGTAGGAGATTAAAACGTTATCAAATATTTAAAAAAAAGTGTCCTCAAAGGCAAACAATTCTTTATCATCTTGTATGGCTCATTCCTGCTATGAATGACATGCAGTGAAGGTTTTGTCACAGGTGATGTTCCCTACACACTTTTCACTTTCATTGACTTCTACAAGGAAGGTAATACCATCTACATGTTTACTGAGCAAGGTATTTAAGGTTTGCGTGGCTACAAAGTAGGTATCTCAAAGTCATGTAGGCAGGAATTCTGGATTATGGTCTCTTTTAGGTTTTCTTCTCAGTGTGGTCATTTGTTCCACAAATACTTCTTGATCATCTAACTCACAGTTTATTGGCGGAGACAGGAGGCTGATCTGGAATTCTGGCACATTAGGATCAATGGCACATGGGGGATCCTGTGTGCTATGAGAGTACATAGGGAGGGCACCACAAGGGTCAAGGGAGGCTTCTTGGGAAAGCACTCTTGAGCTGAGAACTGAAAGTGAAGTGGGGATAGCTAAGCGAAAGGACCAAGAGGGCATTAGAGGCAAGGGAACAGGGTGAGTGTAGAATTTTGCAGCTCGGGTAGGAACTGAGCAGGGGATGAGACTAGAAGGACAAGTACATTGATACTGTAGAAATGTTCTATTAGGGAAGAGCTGACCTGCCTTATGTATCTCACCTACTGGTTGATAAATCATAACATTGGAACTGGTGAGTCGCAAACAAGGAGTCTACATGGATTTATAGACAGAAGGTCTGTCCCATAACCCAAAAGTTCCTTTTGATCATCCATAGAGAAGACTTTTCAATTTTGACTACATCTTTATGTCTTTAAAATCTCTGACAATATTTTGTAATCTTCTCTCAAAACCAAAGCTTCAGTAAGGTGGAGAAAAGGGGCTGCATCACTGTCTGCTGTGTTCTCCACTACTCATTTCTGGACATTTTGTGAATTTGTCACCCAAAGCCTTGTTCCCCTTGGGGAGAACCATTTGAATAGCAGCAGGGAAGGAGAGGGTAGGATGAACCATATGTAGCATTTGTTCATTAAGAAAATATATTTAATATTTTCAGACAATGGTTCGTGGGAGTTAGAAAAACTCCTTGTGACAAATTAATAGACAGTTACACTCAAATGCTTTAATACCTACTCACAGAGCAGGGCAGGGTCTCCAGGCCCCTGGCAGCTGCCATCACAGATGGTGCAGGATGTTTATAAAGCACTGGCCAGTGAGGAGACTGTCTGCAGAAGTCAGCTCACCTTCTCTTTTGGAACCCAGAGAGGGGGGAGACTGAGGAATTGTTTTGGTTGTGAGCTGTTGAGCTAGGTGACTTACTTCTTTTCTCCCTATTCATCACATCCTCATAAATGTGCACATAAAAGTTGAGTGAGTTTTTGAGTAGTTGGTTTAGGCAAGGTGTATTGAATGTCAGAATTCACAAAACCACCTTCCTGGCTCTTCTCACTTCTCAGTCCTGGACCTAGGGTGGTACTGCCCCCACTTCTCTAGTGTTACCTTCCCAGGAATCCTGGTCCTTTCCTTTTTGCAGGTGGTTATGAAGGCCTTGCCCCTTCCTCCCTCTTCCTCTCTGTTCACAGGACACCTGTGGGCCTAGGTAGGTAATGGGAAGGGGTGGACTGTACATTCTTGGGCATCAGTACAGCTGAATGGATGAGGCAGAATGAGGATAGAGGGGACCAAATCCCTGTCTATCCTGACCATCTGGTTTTGGGGCTAAGTGTTGTAAGACTGAAGGATCTCTATTTGTATATTAAACTCAGATGATTTTTTAAAAATGAGTCTGTAATTGCAATGAGGCCCACTAGTCCCTGATTTTATGTGTTATAATTCATGTTCAAGCACTGCACACACATCCAGTGTGTAATTTATTCATGCCCTGCTGTGTCTTACAGGTTAATTAGTACATGAAGCTACAGGAATTTGATGAACCCAAATGGGATTATGTCATGTGGTGTGTAAAAAGAAGAATGCTGAGAGGTATTTGGTACTTTTTCTGTGGAGGAAAACTGAGTTGATCTTTCTATGATGTCCTTTGGTGTCACTTTCTGTGATATTTGGGCTGCAATATGTGATGTGGTTTCTGAGCTTTGGTTGGTGGGTTGAATAATGGGGTCAGTAAATATTTATTGTCTATTCTGTTTTAGGCATTATGAAGGGTCACCACATACCAGAGGAAATATGAAGCAGCAGCTTTGAAGACTGAGCAACCAATTGAGGCATCCCCAACCCAACTGGGCTTAACGCACCTTCACTGAACCTGATCTGAGACTCACAGCTCCCCGGGATTGCTACAACTCTAGCCTGAATGCTGTGCCAGGCACTCCGAAGATTTGGTAAAAAGCTGGTGCGCAAACATCCACTGGAGCTACCTGTGGCTGAGACTGCCCCTGCTAGAAGCTTGAGCACTCTGGATTTAGTGGTCCTGGGTGTGGGCAACACCCTGGGTGTAAGTGTATATATTTTGGTTGGGGAGGTGGCTAGAGATCAAGCAGGACCATCTTTAGTGATTTCCATTTTGGTGGCCGGCCTAACTTCAGTGTTGGCTGGGCTGTGCTATGGAGAGATTAGTGCTCGGGTTCCCCATTCTGGCTCCGCATATCTCTACAGCTATGTCACTGTAGGTGAACTCTGGGCTTTCATCACTGGCTGGTTCCTCATCATCACCAGTTTTGCTCATACGGGCATTAGGATCTGGGCCTGGACCTTATTCTTTGACAATCTTTTTGGGAACAA
Source organism: Canis aureus (assembly GCF_053574225.1). Lineage (NCBI taxonomy): Eukaryota > Metazoa > Chordata > Mammalia > Carnivora > Canidae > Canis > Canis aureus. The sequence continues at coordinate 26,545,470 of NC_135635.1, forward strand.
GTTCTCCCTGACCTTGCAGGAGACTTTTTTACCACAAGCTCCTGGTGTTTTTGTAGAAATTCTAGGCTTCATTGTTATGTTCCTTCTTTTGTTGCTCATAGAATTGCTGACTAGAAACATTAGGCAGCTTTCACTGGTTACCAAAATGCTCACTTTGGTGAAAGTATTGGTTCTTGGTTTTGTCATCATCTCTGGCTTCCTGAAGGGGGACCTGCACAACTGGAAGCTCACAGAAGACGACTACATAAAGGCTGGACTCAATGACACCTCTAGCTTGGGCCTTCTGGGCTCTGGAGGATTTGTGCCTTTTGGCTTCCAGGGGATTCTCCGTGGATCAGCTACCTGTGTCTTTGCTTTTACAGGTTTCAACATTATTGTTACCAGGGTTGAATTAGCCCAGAATCCCAAGTGTTCAATCCCCAAAAGCATTATGATTTCACTGTTTATCTGCTTTTTGGTGTATTTTGGTGTGTCTGCAGCACTTACACTTATGGTGCCTTACTACCAACTTCAACCTGGGAGCACCTTGCCTGAGGCATTTCTCCATATTGGCTGGGCCCCTGCCTACCACTTTGTAAACTTTGGATTTTTCTGTAGTCTTTCTACCAAAGTCTTTGGCAAGATGTTCTACATACGTCAACAGGTATACATGATGGCAAAGGATGGCCTCCTATTCCCTGTCCTTACCAGGATCCAAACCGGCACATATATGCCCATTCTGGCTACCATGATCATTTTCATTGTTGCAACAATAATGGCATTCTTCCTTGGATTCACTGATCTCTTGGACCTCAGGTCAACTGGGGCCTTGTTAGTTTTCACTCTGCTGGCTTTTATTGTTCTCATCCTCAGGTATCAGCCTGAAAGGAAGAATGGGGGAAAAGAAGCAGAGGTACTTGGAGAGAATGAGGGAAATGAAGTGCAGGTGCAGGAAGAGAATGAGGGAAATGAAGCACAGGTGCAAGAGGAGAATAAGGGAAATGAAGCACAGGTGCAGGAGGAGAGTGAGGGAAATGAAGCAGACGTGCAGGAGGAGAACAGACCTGCAGCTGAGAGTTTGACTCTGCAGGCACTATTTTTTCCAGGCAATCCCACCCCCACTGCACTCTCTGGCTGGGTTGTCTCTGTTTGCTCCTCACTGCTTGTTCTGCTGCTGACTCTTCTCTGTCTGGTGCTGGCCCGGTGGCCAGTTCTGCTTTCTGGAGACCCAGTGTGGATCACAGTAGTTGTGCTGCTTCTGGTGCTCATCACTGGGATGACTGGGGTCATCTGGAGGCAGCCACAGAGCTCCTCTCCCATTCACTTTAAGGTACCTGGTCTGCCTCTCCTCCCGCTCCTGAGCATCTTTTTGAATATTTACCTTATGATGCAGATGACAGCTGGCACTTGGGCTCTACTTGGTGTCTGGGCCCTGGTTGGATTTGCTATCTACTTTGGTTATGGGATCCGGCACAGCCAGATTCCTTAAACCCACTTCATTTAGGGCAAAAACTATAGATCTTGAACTTAGCAGAGCCAGTACATATTTGGTTTGATATCATCACATGAACACAATCTGGTTACTCTGCACAATAATGGGGAGTGCTCTTGAGCACGTGGACAGCTATGCCTCCCTTGGGACATTTGTAGAGGAACATTGATAATGCTCTTTATTTATTGTGAAGGATATTTCTTTTCTATCTCTCTCGTCTACTTTTCAGTTGTGTTTCTACTATATACTGGCTTTAAAAAGTTCTTATTGAAAGAACTAGAGGGGGATGCCTTGGTGGCTCATCAGTTAAGTGTCTGCCTTTGACTCAGGGTGTGATCCTGGAGTCCCAGGATTGAGACCCACATCAGGCTCCCTGCATGGAGCCTGCTTTTCCCTCTGCCTGTGTCTCTGCCTCTCTCTCTCTCTTTCTGTGTCTCTCATGAATAAATAAATACAATATTTTTTTTAAATGAAAGAATAGAGGGGGGCCTAGGTAGGTTAGTTAGTTCAGTGTCCAATTCTTGATTTTGGCTCCTGTCTTATTCTCAGGATCCTGAGATTGAGCCCCATGTCAGTCTCCATGTCTGGTGTGGAGCGTCCTTAAGAGTCTCTGTCCCTCTGCCCCTCCTCTCACTCATGCTCACTTTTTCTCTCTCTCTCTCTCTCTTTCTCTCTCTCTCTCCTCTCTCTATCTCTCTCAAATAAGTAAAGACATAAGTCTGTAAAAAATAAAAGCTTGAATAAATGGTTTTCTTTTCTTTGGATTAATTTTCAGTAGTGGAAATACTGATATTTCTGTATTTTGGGGCAGAGCTTCTATACTGATTTCCATAGTGGTATTATGAAATACATCCCATCAACAGTGCATGAGGGTTCCGTTTTCTTCAATCCTCACCCACATTTCTTATTTTAATGTCTTTTTTATTTTAGCTATTATGACTGGTATAGTGTTATCTTATTTAGTTTTTTTTAAATGCTCCTCTTTATTTTTTTAGTAAATTTATTTTTATTGGTGTTCAATTTGCCAGCATATATAATAACACCCAGTGCTCATCCCGTCAAGTGCCCACTTCAGTGCCCGTCACCCAGTCACCCCCACCCACCTCCCCTTCCACCACCCCTAGTTCGTTTCTCAGAGTTAGGAGTCTTTCATGTTCTGTCTCCCTTTCTGATATTTCCCACTCATTTTTCTCCTTTCCCTTTTATTCCCTTTCACTATTTTTTATATTCCCCAAATGAATGAGACCATATAATGTTTGTCCTTCTCCGATTGACTTATTTCAGTCATATTTAGTTTTAATTTACATATCCATGATAGTGATACTGAGCATCTTTTCACGTGTTTGCTGCCCACCTGACATGTCTTTTGAGATAAATGTTGATTCAGGTCCTCTACCCATTTTTTAATGTATTATTTGTGTTTCTTTGGGTTTCAGTTATGCAAGGCCTTTATGTATTTTGGACATCAACCCCTTATTGGATATGTCATTTGCAATATCTTCTCCCATTATACTTCACCTTTTGTTTTGTTGGTAGTTTCCTTTTCTGTGCAAAAAAGTTTTATTTATATGAATTCAAAAATGGTATATGCACTCCTATGTTTTTTTATAATAGCCCGGATATGTAAACATCCCAAGTATCCATTGAAAGACTAATTAATAAAGAAAATGTGTGTGGGGGGGACAAGATGGCAGAAGACTAGGGTCCCCAAGACACCCGTCCCCACCAACTTACCTAGATGACTTTCAAATCATTCTGAAAAACTACGAAATCGACCTGAGATTAAAGTTAGAACAGCTGGAATGCTACAGAGAGAAGACTTTGTGCTTCTAATAATTACAACTGATTTTTAACTACTCTGCACAGAACAAAATGACTAGAAGAACTCACCACAAAAAAAAAGAATCAGAAACAGTCCTCTCTCCCACAGAATTACAGAATTTGGATTAAAATTCGATGTCAGAAAGCCAATTCAGAAACACAATTATAAAGATACTGGTGGCTCTGGAAAAAAGCACAAAGGATTCAAGGGACTTCATGACTGCAGAATTTAGATCTAATCAGGCCAAAATTAAAAATCAATTAAATGAGATGGAATCCAAACTGGAGGTCCTAACGACAAGGGTTAATGAGGTAGAAGAACGAGTGAGTGACATAGAAGACACTTTGATGGCAAGGAAGGAAACTGAGGAAAAAAGAGAAAAACTATTAAAAGACCATGAGGAAAGATTAAGGGAAATAAATGACAGTGTCAGAAGGAAAAATCTACATTTAATTGGAGTTCCAGAGGACGCCAAGAGGGACAGAGGGGCAGAAAGCATGTTTGAACAAATTGTAGCTGAGAACTTCCCTGATTTGGGGAGAGAAACAGGGATTCAGATCCAGGAGATAGAGAGGTGCCCCCTAAAATCAATAAAAGCCATTGAACACATAGACATTTAATAGTGAAAATTGCAAATTCCAAAAAAGAGAAAATCCTTAAAGCAACAAGAGACAAAAGATCCAAAAATTGTATGGGGACAAATAATAGATTAACAGCAGACCTCTCCACAGAGACCTTGCAGGCCAGAAAGGGCTTGCAGGATATATTCAGGGTCCTAAATGAGAAGAACATGCAGCCAAGAATATTTTATCCAGCAAGGCTCTTATTCAGAAGAAGATCAAGAGCTTCCAAGATAGGCAGAAACTGAAAGAATATGTGACCACCAAAACAGCTCTGCAAGAAATGTTAAGGGGGACTCTGTCAAAGAAAGAGGAGTCCAAAGAAACAATCCTGATTGTCTCTAAAGTTTGTTGTTTGCCTAGCTAGACAACTTGAGGTAAATATCAGAGAAATCGACATGATAGTTCATTCATTGACAATCTTCATGTTTGTCATTCTGTGGGGACAGACTCCCCAACAATTATTTAACTCAACTTTCACTTTGAACAGTTCTATGTGGTTAGGATAAGAATTGCTCCTTAGAAGCCAGAGTACATCCCACTTCATGGGTTTACCTGTGGACTTGTGGAAGTGGTGGTTGGCCCTACTTTCCTCATGATTGTATGAAGGATGGACTTGTGGATGCCCATATCCCCAGATGAGTCTTCACCCATTTGTCAGTGATTCCTATCATTAGCATATTTTTAAGGCTAGTTATTAGGTAATGAGTTCTTCTGGACCACATAATCTAATCATTTTATTTAAGTCTCTGTCACATGCACCTCAGCATCATCTATTAAGAAACATGGGTCAGTAGGCACTGAGACCACTTTGTCAGTGCCTATCAGGTTATTCCTGGTGTCTGACCAGCATGCTTCTTGCTGGGGCCAAAGTCCACGCCCTGATAGATGTGGCCCTTAAAGGTCATCTTCCCAACTCTTCAATGTTGGAATCATAGATGAAGAAGGTTGAAAGGATAAAGGGAAGTGAACTAACCCAGAAAGAACTGAGCAGGCAGGAGCTGGGAGGAGTGACAAAGATGAGAAGGAAGGACCCAGAGGTTGCAGGGGGAAAATCAAAAGCCTGAGGAAGGAAGAGTAGAGGGAGTGGAATGTATAGAACATTATCCCTGACTCCAGAGGTGGTTATAGAAAGAAACAGACCTGGTGAGGAAGGAAAAGAGGACGAAGGGAGAGGAATGGGGAGGGAGGCAGACAGCTTTTCTGTAGGTAAACAACAGGAGTTCATGTGTGAGGGAGAAATCCCCAGAACACATGCTGTTTTGCTGTGGTAGAGCCTGTTCTGGAAGGGACTTGAGACTGAAAACCTTTTCCCTGAGAGATGAGTCACAGTAGCAACTGCTCCATGGAGACAGGACAGGATAAACTCATATGAGGTGGAATGGAGGCTCAGGGAAGTTATTATCAATCCTCTTTCTATTTCCTATCTCCTAAGTAGTGGTTGAAAAGGGATAAAGTAGGGAAGCAAGGCAGTTCATGGAGACCATGATTCTGACTAAAGCTTCCCCTTCTCTCTCACCCTTAATCCAGTGAATACAGAGAGATAATTGAACCCTCTTCCATCCTGTATTTCCCATCTTCTCCTCCTCCATCTTTTGAACAAAGATCCTTGGGAAATCTGTCCATACTCACTCACATTAATGTCAGTTCAGGGACCAGACTGTTCCCTGGCCTGCCTTGAGCCAGGTGCCCTATCCTGTCTGCTTCAGAAAGGAGCCAGTAATGCTGCTGCCCAGTGAGGGAGAGACTCCAGAAAGGACCTCCAGCTAGGAACTAGAGTATCGGTACACCTTATAGGTTATGAACTCTGCCCTGGACTTAAATCTGGGCTCCCTGGGTTCACGAATCAGCTTCACCACTGCCCTGCCTACATGTGTGTTCTGGCCTCACTCCTTTTCCTTTGCCAAGCAGTATTCATCCTTTTCCACCTCACTTCCCTGCACCCATAGCATGAAGTCCCTGGTCAGATCTAAATCCCATTTCCCCTCATCCTAGGTGCTGGCCCTAAGGCAGATGTTAGAAGATATACATTCTGCTTCAGGCACAACAAGTAGCCCAGTGGTGACAAAACATGGCTGTCTGACCACAGGGGCTCTGTAGGTACCACTCCTCCAAAGTGCCTATGCATCTCTGAAGGTAAGAAGTGTGTCTTGCTTATGCCCTGAGCAGGGAGAAGGAGTATATTTCTTCCTCCTACGGGAAGTATCTTTCAAACAAAGCAGTGTGGGATGCCTGGGTGGCACAGTGGTTGAGTGTCTGCCTTCAGCTCAGGGTATGATTCCTGGGTTCTGGGATCAAGTCCCACATCAGGCTCCCCACAGGGAGCCTGCTTCTCTCTCTACCTATGTCTCTGCCTCTCTCTGTGTGTCTCTCATGAGTAAATAAATAAAATCTTTAAAAAATAACCAAACCAATCAAAAATGCAGAAAGCAGTGTGAGTCTTCTGGGCACTGTTCTGGACTATAGAGCAGAGAGGTAGGGTTCCTCCTGAAGCAGAAGTACAGCCTGTACCCATGTGCCGGACACTGCTTGCCAAGAAGCCAGTCCCAGTGGGGTGGGAGAAGGCTGAAGAGAGGTGAGGGGCACAACTTCAATTAGAGGAACTCATGGTCACCTATGTAAGACCTTCTCAACAGTATGAGTGTCCTTCAGCGTGACCAAGAAGGGAAACCCCTTTGTTGGAAGGAGAATCACTACCCTTGAGATAGCAACCAAAACATGAAGCAAGCTCAGGAAAGTGTTATGGGTATAAAAGTTCCAGGTACCAGTGTCAGATTCCTCTTACCCATCCCCAAGCTCTCCTTAATGGGACCACTGCTCTGTAAGAGACAGAAACTAATGCTACTACCTGGTGCCAGGAGGAAGGGGCAAGAAAGTAATCAAGGGAAGACCCTAGTAATGACAGAGCTGGCTGAGGCTCCTGGGATACTGGTGGACTGCCTGCTCCTCACAGCCCAGGTTGTCTTCAGCCTTGGAGCAGGGATCCAAGAATGAAGGATATAGAGGGTGGGAGTCTCTAAAGTCACTCGCAGGATATCTTCCCCTCCCCAAATGCCCAAAATCCCTGACCAGTTCCCCCAGGAAATACAGAGCCCACTGAGACTGAGGTGGAAGGTGAGAAGGTGTTTATGTGACAGCAAATAGCCTCTGTCTTTGTGAACTGCTGTCTGCATCTCTTCCCCAGCTCCTCACATCCTGGAGTATTATATCAGATCTGTATCCAAGTCTTTAGCAAGATGAAAGCTCTTAACACTGTTTTGTTTGCCAATCCCTTAAGCTGGAGAAAAGAGGGAAGGGTCCAACCTGAGGCAAAGGGAGAGCCCTGTCTTTGCCTCTCCTGGAGCCAGAGGATAGTTTGGGAACTTGGACTGAAAAAGAACCAAATCCTAAGGTTGGGTTGACAAACTGGTTCCCTGGTGGGAAGACTGCTATTCTCATTCTGTTACAGATTTTATTATTATTGCACTTCAGTTTAGCAATGGAACTAACTCATAATCATAATAAGATAAATATGATACAATGACCAAAAAGGTCTTTGCAAACACACCTATCTAAAGAAACTACCCTGTTATTCTTTGCTCTAAGATCGTATTTATTTCCTTCTGGTGTTCCTCAACATTCTCTAATTATTAGAACAATTGTTTTCTTGCCTTATGTCTATTTCCCTTTTTTGTATATTTTTATTGGAGTTCCATTTGTCAACATATAGCATAACACCCAGTGCTCATCTCGTCAAGTGCCCCCCTCAGTGTCTGTCAATTTCCCTTTTTTAATAGTCTATTTCTTAATAGGAAAAGCTCTATATTTGAATAGAGAAAGAATGAATGATGAATAAATATATGGAAATAGGTCTACTGGTGGGATAAAATTTCCTAATAATATGATCTATACCTGAAAGTATCATGTCCACACCTACATTAACAATAATATCCTTCATCAGTGTTCATAATGCCCCTATTCCTACATCTCAATTAATGGCATCTTCCCCCACTGTATACCATGCATGAGAGTTATTCAACAATTCTTCAGCTCTGTGTTAAGCACTGTACAGATAATATAAAAGTATACAGGGCCCAGTTTCCCCACTCCAGAAGCTTACAGGTGACTGAGGGAGAAAGGGAAGACACAAGGTAATCATATCTGTAGACTGTGTGTAGAGGGACAGCTCTGGTGAGACGGATATAAAGAACTCTAGGAGGTCAGAGGAAATAATTACTTCTGATGTAGATTAACCAGGAAGGCATGAGTGGGAGGTAAATTTTAAATTAGATTCTGATGATTTTGTAGGATTTAATTTTGAACATTCTATTTATTTTGGAGATAGAGAGCACAAGTGTGTGAGGAGCAGAAGGAGAGGGACAAGCAGATTTGACCCTGAGCACAGAGCTCAATGTGGGGCTTGATATCAGGACCCTGAGATCATGACCTGAGCTGAAATCCAAGAGTTGGACCCTTAGCCAACTGAATTAACCAGGTGCTCCTTGTGCAGGATTTTAATAGACATTAACTGGTGGAATTCCAAGGATAGACATGGCCACCGGGAAGGATTTCGTGACTTTGGGTATCATTTGATATTGAACTTCTGTCCATCATGAGAGAGTGAGATGCAAGGACCAGTGAAATTCAAGGTAAAATCTGCAGAAGCTGGAGGCTTTGAATAGGGAAGATAGGAACCAGGACCTGGGTCGCAGTTCAGGGTCCATTTATATCCACTTCTTTTGCACCTGATCATATTGAAGGAATAATTGTTCATATGAGAGAGAAACCCATTATGCCTCCATCTCTATGTCTCTCCTCTCTTCTTCCCCTGCCCCGAGTTCTTTATTAACAATGAAAAGATTTCTTAATCTCATTACTGAGAAGAGCACAAAGTACAGAAAAGCATATGCTACACAAACTAAGTTAGGTTATTTGCATCCCCGGGGAAAGAGAGAAGCCTCTCCTTCTTCCATCTCCAAAGCGCCACTTTCTTCCATCTTCTGACACTATATGTTCCTAAGTATCTGTATTTCCTACTTCTCTGGACAGAGATTCTGTTTAATGTCAGATGTAAACTTTGTCATACAAATCTCTCATAAAAATGTCTCCTCAGCACTGGCATTGGAAGTTTCAGGAGGAGGGTGCTGAGCTGTGTCTGCCTTCAAACCACAAGCAGATCATCCTGCCTCCTGCTTCCAGGAGCTTTGTTTCAGGTTTTCTAAAGAAGTAAACAGATATTCAGTCTTCTTACTATCATTTTTTTTCTGTCACAGCTCATTACTTTTTTATGAATTGGTTTCACAAATGACCCGTTTCTCACAATCTCAACTCTAGATCCTTCATTGGTATAATTTTCAGTTCTTCTCTTTCTGGGATGGTTCAGAGAGCCTGATGTGGAAGGCAAGAAATAAATAAAATAGCTTCTCTTAGACCTTCCATGAGGGTATTTTAGGAGGCAGGTGGTGGTTACCTGGGTGGTTTACATAGAAGGGCTGCTCTGTGTTAGACTAGAATTTAAAAGTCAGGAGGGGGAGCGGAGCAAGATGGCAGAAGAGTAGGTTCCCCAAGTCACCTGTCCGCACCAATTTACCAACATAACTTTCAAATCATCCTGAAAAACCTACGAATTCGGCTGAGATTTAAAGAGAGAACAGCTGGAACGCCACAGAGAGAAGAGTTTGCGCTTCTATCAAGATAGGAAGACAGAAAAAATAAAAAGTAAAAAGAATCCAGTGGGGGAGGGGCCCCCGTGAGGAGCAGGGCCAAAGCTGTTTGGAAAAGCCTCCAGGACAGGAAAGCCTACTCCCAGAGAAACAGGAAACTTAAAAATCTTCCCAGAGGGAAAGGTGCTTGCAGGGAGCTCGGACAGGATCCCAGGAGGGGCAGTGGAGCCTCCAGGTCGCTGGGGTACTAACAGAGAGAAGTGCGCCCCCAGGGGGAGCTGGCATCACACACCGCAGGTGGACCACGGTAAAGGGCGGGAGCACAGGTCTAGGGGGGCCTCGGGAGCAGCTCAGGTGGCTGTTCTGGGCAAAGGGGGCAGCGCAGCCCCGGGAGCGCAATTCCAGCAGTGCAGGCCCCGGATCCCAGGGTGCCAGGGGACACAGCCCGAATGCTGCGCTCCCCTCGGCAGGGGTGGAGGCCAGGAGAGCACAGGACAGTGAGGAAACTCCTGCCACTGGGCGCCCCTGAGCTGTGCAGATCAAGGCCCCCACCCCTGGAGCATTCAGGTCAGTGTGGACAGGGAGACTGTGATAGTTATTGTGGGAGATGATTCCAGGGCTGGAGAGGTGGCCGCCACCAGTCTTGTTGTTCCTCCATGTGTCACCTTGTCTCTGGGATGGATCAGGGCCACCAAGGAAGAGGGGCCTCACAGGATAAACAGCTCCCACTGAGCCATGCACCTGGCATGGGGTGGCGCAGCTCTCCCAGGTGCACACACATGAGAATCAGCACAGCAGGCCCCTCCCCCCAGAAGACCACCTGGAAGGACAGGGGAAGAGCAAGTACTAGACTCAGCAGCGATGGAAAGCTCCAGGGGAAGTCGAGGGATTTACAGTATATAGAACCAGAAGATACCCCACCTTGTTTGTTTTGTTTTCTGTTTGTTTGTTTTTTCTTCCTTTTTCCAATACAACTTATTTTTAGCCACACTACACTGAGCAAAATGACTAGAAAGAAGAAATCACCACAAAAGAATCAGAAACAGTACTCTCTCCCACAGAGTTAAAGAATTTGGATTACAATTAGATATCAGAAAGCCAATTCAGAAGCACAATTATAAAGATACTGGTGGCTCTGGCAAAAAGCATAAAGAATTCAAGAGACTTTGTGACTGCAGGATTTAGATCTAATCAGGCAGAAATTAAAAATCAATTAAATGAGATGCAATCCAAACTGGAGGTCCTAACAATGAGGGTTAATGAGGTAGAAGAACCAGTGAGTGATATACAAGACAAGTTGATGGCAAAGAAGGAAGCTGAGGAAAAAATAGAAAAACTATTAAAAGACCATGAGGAAAGGTTAAGTGAAATAAATGACAGCCTCAGAGGGAAAAATCTATGTTTAAGTAGAGTTCCATAGAACGCCGAAAGGGAGAGAGGACCAGAAAGCATATTTGAACAAATCGTAGCTGAGGACTTCCCTAACTTGGGGAGGGAAACAGGCATTCAGATCCAGGAGATAGGGATATCTCCCCCCCATATCAATAAAAACCATTCAAAACCTCAACATTTAAGAGTGAAAATTTCAAATTCCAAAGATGAGAAAATCCTCAAAGCAACAAGGGACAAGAGATACCTAACTTATATGGGGAGAAGTATTAGATTAACAGCAGACCTCTCCACAAAGACATGGCAGGCCATAAAGGGCTGGCAGGATATATTCAGGGTCCTAAGTAGGAGGAGCATGCAGCTAAGAATACTTTATCCAGCAAGGCTCTCTTTCAGAATAGAAGGAGACATAAAGAGCTTCCAAGATAGGCAGAAACTGAAAGAATATGTGACTACCAAACAAGCTCTACAAGAAATATTAAGGGGACCCTGTAAAAGAGAGAGGAGGCCGAAAGAAATAATCCACAAAAACAGGGACAGAACAGGTATTATGATGACACCACATTCATATGTTTCAATAATAACTCTGAACGTGAATGGGCTTAATGATGCCATCAAAAGGCACAGGGTTCCAGACTGGATAAAAAAGCAAGACCCATCTATTTGCTGTCTACAAGAGACTCATTTTAGACATCAGGACACCTACAGCCTGGAAATAAAAGGTTGGAGGACCATTAACCATTCAAATGGTCCTCAAAAGAAAGCAGGGGTGGCAATCCTCATCTCAGATAAATTAGAGTTTATCCCAAAGATTGTAGTAAGAAATGAAGAGGGACAATATATCATACTTAAAGGGTCTATGCAACAAGAGGACCTAACAATCATAGATATTTATGCCCCTATTGCAGGAGCTGCCAAGTATATCAATCAATTAAAACCAAAGTAAAGACATACTTAGATGATAATACACTTATACTGGAAGACTTCAACATGGCATTTTCTGTAAATGATAGATCTTCTAAGCACAACATCTCCAAAGAAACAAGACCTTTAAATGATAGATGGGACCAGATGGATTTCACAGATATTTACAGAATTTTACATCCAAACACAACTGAATACACATTCTTCCCAAGTGCACATGGAACTTTCTCCAGAATAGACCACATTCTGGGTCACAAATCAGGTCTCAATCTATACCAAAAGATTGGGATAGTCCCCTGCATAATTTCAGACCATAATATTTTGAAACTTAAAATCAATCACTAGAAGAAATTTGGAAGAATTTCAAACACGTAGAGGTTAAAGAGCATCCTGCTAAAAGATGAAAGGGTCTCCCAGGAAATTAGAGAAGAATTAAAAAGATTCCTGGAAACTAATGAGAATGAAGACGCAACCATTCAAAATCTTTGGGATAGAGCAAAATCAGTCCTACGAGGGAAATACATTGTAATACAAGCATCCATTCAAAAACAGGAAAAAAATCAAACACACAAGCTAACCTTGCACCTAAAGGAACTGGAGAAAGAACAGCAAATAAAACCTACACCCAGCAGAAAAAGAGAGTTAATGAAACTTCGAGCAGAACTCAATGAAATAGAGACCAAAAGACTGTGGAACAGATCAATAAAACCAGGAGTTGGTTCTTTGAAAGAATTAATAAGATAGATAAACCATTAGCCAGCCTTACTAAAAACAAAAGAGAAAAGACTAATTAATAAAATCATGAATGAAAAAGGAGAGATCACCACCAACACCAAGGAAATACAAATGATTTTAAAAACATATTATGAGCAGCTATATGCCAATAAATTAGGCAATCTGGAAGAAATGGACGCATTTGTGGAAAACAACAAACTGCCAAAACTGGAAGACGAAGAAGTAGAAAACCTGAAAAGGCCAATAACCAGTGAGGAAATTGAAGCAGTCATCAAAAACCTCCAAAGATACAAAAGTCCAGGGCCAGATGGCTTCCCAGGGGAATTCTATCAAAAGTTTGAAGAAGAAACCATACCTAATCTACTAAATCTGTTCAGAAGGATAGAAAGAGGTGTAGTCAATCCCATTTATAATTGCACCCAAAAGCATAAGATACCTAGAAATAAACCTAACCCAAGATGTAAAGAATCTATACCCTAAAACTACCGAAAACTTCTGAAAGAAATTGAGAAAGACACAAAGAGATTGAAAACTATTTCATGCTCATAGCTTGGAAGAATTAATAATGTGAAAATGTCAATGCTACCCAGGGCAATTTACACATTTAATGCAATCCCTATCAAAATACCATGCACTCTCTTCAGAGAGTTGGAACAAATCATCTTAAGATTTGTTTGGAATCAGAAAAGATCCCAAAGAGCCAGGGGAATATTAAAAAAGAAAATGAAAAAAATAAAAAATAAAAAAATAAAAAAGAAAATGAGAGCCGGGGGCATCACAATGCCAGATTTGAGGTTGTACTACAAAGGTGTGATCATGAAGACAGTGTGGTACTGGCACAAAAACAGACACATAGATCAATGGAACACAACAGAGAATCCAGAAATGGGCCCTCAACTCTACGGTCAACTAATATTCAACAGAGCAAGAAAAACTATCCACTTGAAAAAGGACAGTCTCTTCAATAAATGGTGCTGGGAAAACTGGACAGCCACATGCAAAAGAATGAAACTAGACCATTCTCTCACACCAGACACAAAGATAAACTCAAAATGGATGAAAGATCTAAATGTGAGACGAGATTCCATCAAAATCCCAGAGAAGAACACAGGCAACACCCTTTTTTGAACTTGGCCACAGCAACTTCTTGCAAGATACATCCATGAAGGCAAGAGAAACAAAAGCAAAAATGAATTATTGGGACTTCATCAAGATAAGAAGCTTCTGCACAGCTAAAGAAACAGTCAACAAAACTAAAAAACAACCTACAGAATGGGAGAAGAGATTTGCAAATGACCTATCAGATAAAGGGCTAGTATCCACCATCTATAAATAACTTATTAAACTCAACAGCAAAAAAACAAACAATCCAATAAAGAAATAGGCCAAAGACATGAACAGAAATTTCACAGAAGAAGATATAGACATGGCCAACAAGCACATGAGAAAATGTTCCGCATCACTGGCCATGAGTGAACTAAAAATCAAAACTACAATGAGATACCACCTCACACCAGTGAGAATGGGGACAATTAACAAGACCAGAAACAACAAATATTGGAGAGGATGTGGAGAAAGGGGAGCCCTCTTGCACTGTTGATGGGATTGTGAACCTGTGCAGCCACTCTGGAAAACTGTGTGGAGGTTCCTCAAAGAGTTAAAAATAGATCTGCCCTATGACCCAGCAATTGCACTGCTGGGGATTTACCCCAAAGATACAGATGCAGTGAAACGCCAGAACACCTGCACCCCAATGTTTATAGCAGCAATGTCCCCACTAGCCAAATTGTGGAAGGAGTCTCGGTGTCCATCCAAAGATAAATGGATAAAGAAGATGTGGTCTATGTACACAATGGAATATTACTCATTAGAAATGAGAAATACCCACCATTTTCTTTGACATCGATGGAAATGGAGGGTATTATGCTGAGTGAAATAAGTCAATCGGAGAAGGACGAATATTATATAGTCTCATTCATTCAGGGAATATAAAAAGTAATGAAAGGGAAAAAAGGGTAAAGGAGAGAAAATGAGTGGGAAATATCAGTGAGGGTGATGGAACAGGAGACACACTTAACTCTGGGAAATGAATGAGGTAGTGAAAGGGAGGTGAGCAGGGGAATGGGGTGACTGGGTGATGGGCACTGAGGGGTGCACGTGACAGGATGATCACTGAGTGATATGCTATCTGTTGCAAATTGTACTCCAATAAAATAATAATAATAATAATGATAATGTTAATAAATAAAAGTCAGGAGGGGATTTTCTTATGGTTGCTGTTTCTGTTTCTCTACAAAACTTTTCTGATTGTAGCTGATGTATAGGCACTACACAGCAGCCCAACATCTTAGCCAGGAAATTCCCAGAAAGAAAACTCATTGAGGTACCCTTAAGAGAAAAAAAAAGAAAGAAAAAATATATATCAGGGTTTGCTACAAACACTCCAAACAGGACCAAAGAAGAAAAGTACTCAGTTCTTATAGATGGTTGAACTCCTTTAGGATTTGTGCATGCACACACACACGCACACACGCACACACCATCCCCCCAGAGCGTAACAACTATGCATATTTGCACTCAAATTCAAATATATATGCATATTTGCACTCAAATTCAAATACATATGTCCATATATTAGGCACACGTATATGACTTACACTGAGTTGTTTTATGAACATATACACCCAGCATCACCCTCTTTCTGAGCTCCTGACTACAGGGTGGGGTCCAGTAAGGATGAAGGAGAGAATGTCTGAGTAGAAGCTGCCTGTGTCACTAAGTGTGTCTCTGACTTCATGCCACAAAACACATAGAAATTATTTTTTTAAATTATTCACTATTTGGTATTACCTACTGCCTTTCAATGATCTCTATGAAATCAAGTTTATTCATCATCTATTCCTTACTGGGCTACTCCTTGCAGAATATGCTCAGGAGTAAGAGGCACCGACTTTGCTCAAACTTGGTACAAATCCAAGCTTCACTTTGCACAAATGACTTCACCTCTCTGAGCCTTACTTTCAACTTTTGTAAAAGGAGCATTAATAGTGACCTCTTTGAACTTTATATTAGGTAGATGATTATGGAAAGTGTTTGGACAAAGTATAGGGCATAGCACTCAGCACATGGTAGCTATTACTATCATCGTCATTGTGGGGGCACTGGAGTTCTAAAGAAGTAATATGTAAAAGAGATGTTCTTTTCCCTGAGGAAGATTTAAAATACCATCAATGAAACAAGATAATAGAAACATGGAGAGAGAAAGTACACAGAAACCTGACACTCTTTTTTGAGCCCTAACATGCAAATTGTCCTCCTAAATCCAGGCCGTGTTTTTAAATTTTCCAATTTCAGTGTTTTAAGTTTTTTTTTCTTTTGTCAATCATCATCCCATGCCTCACCACCTTACATACATCACACATCCGCCCCAGCCTTTCATTTCAGGAGTGGACTGGAGAATTCTTTTGAGGAAAAGATTTTGAGAGTTTGTTGTGTACTTTTCACTGTTTCTGGGCAGGAGCCCATCTGAGGCACTCCCAATTCAAATGAGACAGCCGTGGGCATGACCAGAGAGCCTGTGCCTTCCCACTTACCCTGTTACCCTCTAATCTCAGAAAATTCTTCCTCAAGTTCCATCTCAGTCTGTTTTCCTTCAATATTGGCTTCTTTATCATTCGTTCTGATTGGGGATGATGTACACAATCCTCAAAGGCTGCAGAAAATTCTCAAATACTCACCTGGTAACCTTGTTCTATGGCCTATCACTCCAGGTCTCTGGATTATAGGCCTGATATTTTCTTATTAACCCATTAAAAGTCATCAAATGATCCCTTAAAAAGCTACTAATTTGGTCCCTACCAGGGTATAATCCTTTATGAGATCATTTGGTCACTCCTTAAGGCTTTTGAAAGATGGAAGTATCCTAACTTCTGGGACAGATAGTGAAAAGGACTCCCCTTTCAATCCTCAGACCTCCAAAGGCTCCTCAATTAGTATTTTCATACTTGATTAAGGGACAGTACAACCCTGAGGCGGGGCATGACTCATATGACCTGTTCTCATTCAGGCCGTTATATGTGGTAGAGGTAACAGAACTGGCAGTGGTCTCCATCCATGCAATACTTGCATCAGGGGAGCTCCTGAGGACCAGGCAGATTCCAGCGAGGGCACGGCAGGTATTTTCCCAAAGGAGGCAGAGTGCCAAACTCTCCACAGTGACTGATGTGGGAAGCCTGGGGACAGGAGGGCAGTCAGGGGCCACACTTCTCCCTCTTCCCCAATTTAGTTTCCGTAGCCTAAGACCCTCTTCTTGTGCTCCCAATATCAGACCTTCTATAGCATTCATCTGAGGCCAGACACCTCTCCTCACTAATTTAAGGCCAGTGCTTCTCAAAATTTAAGGAGCATACAGGTCATTTGGGATCTTGTTAAAAATGCAGATTCTGATTCAGCAAGTCTGGGTTGGGGTCAGAGGTTCTGCATATCTTTTAGTTTAATTTCTTTTTAGGTAGGCCTCATGCCTAAAACAGAGCCCAACTCAGGACTTGAACTTAGGGCTTGAATTCAAGACCCTGAAATCAAGACCTGAGCTGAGATCAAGAGCTGGATGCTTCAGAGATGGACTCATCCAGGAGCCCCTTAGATTCTGCATTTCTACACAAGCTCTGAGGTGACACCCATGGACCATGTTTTGAAGAATAAGGATCTAGATAAGTGCAGCAGCTGCTACAAATGTCTCCCAGGAAAAGTCTGTCTGTCGACAACCTTCTGTCTATCCCTCAGATGGCAAAGAGAATTATATCTCATCTCTTCCTAATTCAGAAGTCTCACTTAATGACACAATATATAATATAGGCCTGCTCCTAAATTCCCTTAAAATGTGAGAACAGGGCAGCCCGGGCGGCTCAGCGGTTTAGCGCCGCCTTCAGCCCAGGGCCTAACCCTGGAGACCCAGGATCGAGTCCCACATCGAGCTCCCTGCATGGAGCCTGCTTCTCCCTCTACCTGTGTCTCTGCCTCTCTCTCTCTCTATGTCTCTCATGCATAAATAAATAAAATCTTTAAATAAAATAAAATAAAATGTGAGAACACACATGCCTCAAGGAGTCTCATTCTTTTGTGACTCCTAAAGGTCCTTGTAACCTAGAAGTGCTGTCCTTTTCTTTTTCAATTCACCCATCCCTCTTTTATTTCCCAGACTGCTCCAGAGGCATCCTCCTCTAGGAAGTATCCCTTAACCAATACCTCTCTCTCAGTATCTACTCATACCTTCTTTTCCAAAGCAATGATGACTCCAACCCAACAGTTCCTAATTCCTTCTATTTCAGTGCATTTTCCTCCCTATTTGCTTTGTAAATACATTCTCCCCAAAGAATCTTAGATATTCTCAGAAGGTTTTTGCACCCGTCTCTGAAAAAAGCATTTAAAGGAGTTGGTAATGGTGTAAGTAATTCTTCCCCTAGTAGACTTCCCTGGAGTCACCTACTGTCTGTTGGGAAGATGAGAAACTCCACAAGAATGCAGCTTCTTATCCACCCCTCCCAGGCAGGCTCCATGCATAAATACAATAGAAAAATCACTGGTCCTTCTCTCCCAACCATAAAACTGGCTGCTTCAAGAAAGATGCCTGTTGTGCCCACACTGGAGCCAGTTGCCTCTTCAAGGAACCCCTGGGGTCAGGTAGAGTCAGTTGGACAATCTATCCAGTGCACTATTTTAGGCCCTATTCCAAATCCCATGGGAATAGGTGGAAGAGGATCCAGGGAAGTCATGTCTGCCATTCTCCAGCCCAGGGCTGTATTTTCCCTGCTGCTCTTTGAATGAAGAACACTATTCTTACGGTTGGGACTAGAGGAAGGGGAGAACCTGCTCCTGGCCCTGAGCAAGATTCCAGTCTGATGGAACAGACAGGACAGTCACCAGAACTCAGGCATAGCCACACAAGGCAAAACCAGAAGTGCCTGGGTACAGGCACATTTTTTTAAGTAAATGTAACTTTAGAAATGAAGTGCCTGGGTACAGTTTTAGATGCTGGGTACAGAATCTGATCTGGATGGAGAGAAATGCTACTTGTCAAGGAAGTATCCCAGGAGATAGTTGTAAAGGAGTAGCACAGTGCTAGCCTGAAGGAATGAAGAATGTTCTCTTCCAAATAAATGTGTAAGGCTCAGTCAATTTAACATGAATTTATTAAATGCTCATATGTGCCTGGTCCCCAGCTGGATGCTCTGGGTAGTGAACAAAAATACTCCTTACTTATAATCTACAATCAGGAACAAAATACAGAAAATAAAGACACACAGATGACTGTGGTATTTTTTTATTTCAGCTTTATTGAGGTTTAAGTGACATAGAAAACTGTAAATTATTAAAGTGTACATTGTGATTATTTAATATACACCTACATTGTGAAAAGATTCACTATGATTTCCTCACTGTGAAAGGATCAATGATATATTTTAATCTAAATGTTTCCCTTAATGAAAGTAAGTGTTCAAGGACATCTTTTTTTCCCTCAGTTTACCTTCCATGTAAAGAGGCTTCAGCTGGTGATTTGGTTTTCAAAGTCTGGTCTGTGCCCAGCAGTATCAGCTTCTCCTTAGACCATGTGAGAAGTACAACTTCTGGGACCCATCCAGACCTGCTGAGTTCCAAACACTGGGGCCGGGGCCCACCAATCTGTTTTCACAGGCCCTCCAGGTGAGATGACTCCTGCTTAAATTTGAGCACCACCAAACAGAGTACTGTGCCTGTCCTCTCCCCAACCTTCCTTTCTCACTATGACATTGATTAGTGAGTTGAATAAATGACACTGAGTATGTCCAGTTCAGCCCCTTGCAGTTTTTCGTTGGTTTTCATCCAGAACCACCCTGACCCCAAGACATATGCATTCCAACCTGTTCATATAGCAGAAAATCTTTAAAAAGCAGACTCTCTCCCATTGTGGGAGCAGGGGTGCTCAGCACTACTTGTGATAAGGAGTAAGTCTGCCTATTCAATGATGTGGGGTTAGCGAGCCAATAAGGCTGAAGATATACAGCTAACAGTTTAATCATCTGTCTTTATGTCTCCATTAAAATTGGTTCCAAGCATAGGAGGAGAAAATGGCATGTTATTTATTGGCCCCCTGCAGCTCCAACAATGGGTTGTAGTGAGAAGTGGACAGGATGCAGATATAGATCACGTGCAATAGTGAGGCCTAGTTCAAAGAATAACCAGACAGAAAAAAACAGAGGGAATCCTAGCATTTTTTTAAGTAAATGTAACTTTAGAAATGATCAGTTCTGATCTCCCATGTTGCAGATGAATATTTAGAGCTTGGAAGGGACTGGGAGGCTTGCCCAAGGTCACATCACTGGTTAGTGGTGGAAACAGACCAGGACGCAGGACATGTGGCTCTCAGCTGTGCGCTTTCTGAGCAGGTGGATTAAAGCAGATAATAGTACAGAAACTTTAAAGTCCAAGAATCCAGATGTCACCAAGTAGAAGAACCAGCCCCAGGAATTTTCAGCATGGGCAGTGGCTTCAAAGCCAAAGGGCTCTGTGCTCAGAGGAAAGCTCTACTCCAATCCACCTGTCCATGCTCTGTGGCCCCTCACCCAGCCACGGCTCAGGCTACACAGCCTGCTCGGTCTGCTCTGAACACTGATTCATTTTCCTGTGCTTTTCCTCATGGTGTTCTCTCTGCTCACAGTCTTTCCCTGAAGCCCCTATGTGCCCAAATCCTGTCTTTCCCTAGAGGGAGCCAACTCCAATGCCATTCCTCTACAGTTTCCTCTGATCTCAGGAATCAGTGCTTACCACTGTGCCAGCCACAAATGATCATCCTTCATTCTGAATTCCCAATATTTTGGGACAACAAAAGAAAACACTTCCTCCTTTGTATTACAGCTATGCTTTACTCTTTGGATTAGAATATAGGCTCCTTAAGGGCAGAGGACACATTTCATCTCTTTATTTGCCTTTTTCTAGTTTCTCTCATTTTTGAAGTATAATTAACATACACTATGCCATATTATTTTCAGGTGTACAATATAATGCCAACAATTCCGCATATTTCTCAGTGCTCATCAAGATAAGTGTACTCTTAATTCCCTTTATCGAAATCACCCATCCTTCTACCCAACTCCCCTTTGGCAGCAACTCTTTGTTTCCTGTATTTTCAAAGGGGATATGTTTATTTGTCTCTCTTTATTCCTTTTTTTAAAGGTTGTTTGATTTATTAAATTCCATATAAGAGTGAAAACATATGGGATTTTTCTTTCTCAGATTGACATATTTCAATTAGCATTATACTCACCCAGTCCATCCATATTGGTACAAATGACAAGATTTCCCCTTTGGGAAATTCCCCTTTGGCAGCAACTCTTTGTTTCCTGTATTTTCGAAGGGGATATGTTTATTTGTCTCTCTTTATTCCTTTTTTTAAAGGTTGTTTGATTTCTTAAATTCCATATAAGAGTGAAAACATATGGGATTTTTCTTTCCCAGATTGACATATTTCAATTAGCATTATACTCACCCAGTCCATCCATATTGGTACAAATGACAAGATTTCATTCTTGCTTATGGTTGTATATACAGATAAACCACATTTTCTTTATTCATCTATTGATGGATACTTGGATTGCTTCCATATCCTGGCAATTGTAAATAATGCTGCAATAAACATAGGGGTGCATGTATCTTTTCAAATTTATGTAACTAAAAAGTTTTTGCACAGAAAAGGAAATCATCAACAAAACAAAAAAGCAACCTACAGAATGGGAGAAGAATTTACACAACCCTATACACACACACACACACACACACACACACACACTTGAAAACCAAATAATCCAGTTAAAAAATGGGCAGTGGACTTGAAGACATTTTCCACAGGAGACATTAGATGCCCAAGAGACAAATGAAAAGATGCTCAGCATCACTAACCATCAAGGAAATACAAATTGAAGCTACAGTCAGATATCACTTTTTACCTGTCAGGATGGCTAAAAAAAACACCCAAACAAACAAAAACAAAAAACATAAAACTAGAAAAACAAGTGTTGGCTGAATGTAGAGAAAAAGAAACCTTTGTGCATGGTTGGTGGGAATGTAAATTGATGTAGCCACTATGGAAAACATTAAAAAAAGAACTACCATATGACCAGTAATTCTGATTCTGCTACTGGATATTTTGCTAAGTAAGTTACACAGCCAACACTGGGCTCAAAGTCAACACCCTGAGGAGAGTCCCATGCCCTACTGATTGAGCTAGCCAGGCACTCCCTCCAGTAGTGGCCATGTAAGTAGAGGAAAGGAAAACATTTTTTCAAGTTTATTTTAATAATATTTTTAAAAGCCAGTAAGCAGCTATAGACACAATTGAAAGTAGACAAGTTTTTGAAACAGGAGAAATACCAAAGATTCAACCATCACTCCATAATAAATATATCCTATTAATAAATAAATTCTATTCGTGTCCTCCATCAACATCCCATGGGGACCTAGCTATTTTTGTACTCAAGAGTACCCCCCATTACTGTGCAGGGGAGCACACTGCATTCAGGTATGATAATGTCAAACCAAATATGTACTGACACTGCTGGGTTCCAGTTCACAGTTTGGGCTCTAAGTGAAGTGAGGTTAAGGAACCAGGCTGTGCTGGATCCCATAGCTGAAGTACATAGCAAACCCAGCCAGCATCCAGACACCAAATAGGGCCCAGGTGCTAGCATTCATAAAGATGCTCAGGAGTGGGGAGGAGAGGCAGACTAAGTACCTTAAAGTGAAGGGGATGGGAGCTCTGTGGCTGTCTCCAGATCACCCTAATGATCCCAGTGATGAGTACCAGGAGCAGCACAATCACTGTGATCCACACTGGGTTTTGAGAAAGCAGTACTGGCCACCGGGCCAGCACCAGGCAGAGCTGAGTCAGCAGCAGAACAAGGAGTGAGGAGCAAACAGAGACAATCTGACCAGAAAGTGGAGTGAGGGTGGGGCTGCCTGGAAAAAGAAATAGTCCTTGTGGAATCCGCTTCTCTGCTGCAGGTCCATTCTCCTTCTTCACCTGTGCTTCATTTCCCCCATTCCTCCTCTCAGTCTGGTACCTGAGGATGAATACACAAATAGTAACAAGGGAGTGAGGTATCAGGGACCCAATTGAACTGAGGTCCACAAGATCAGTAAATCCAAAGAAGAATGCCACAATTGCTACAATTATGCAAATGATCACGATGACCACAACCTGGGTGAGTATGCCAAAATAGGTCCTGGCGAGGACATGGAATAGAGATTCTCTCTCTCACCCTCTGCCCATCATGCCCCATCCCACTCACACTTGCTCTCCTTCACTCTCTCTCTAAAATTAATCAATATATCTTTTAAAAAAACCCACTCACTTGTAACTCCAATAAATTTTCACAGGGAGTTATTTTTAACTCACTCAAATCATGGCCCAAATATTTTCTTTTTTTTAATAAAATAATTTTTTATTGGTGTTCAATTTACCAACATACAGAATAACACCCAGTGCTCATCCCGTCAAGTGTCCCCCTCAGTGCCCGTCACCACTCACCCCCACCCCCTGCCCTCGTCCCCTTCCACCACCCCTAGTTCGTTTCCCAGAGTTAGGAGTCTTTATGTTGTCTCCCTTTCTGATATTTCCCACACATTTCTTCTCCCTTCCCTTATATTCCCTTTCACTATTACTTATATTCCCCAAATGAATGAGAACATATAATGTTTGTCCTTCTCTGATTGACTTATTTAACTCAGCATAATACCCTCCAGTTCCATCCACGTTGAAGCAAATAGTGGGTATTTGTCATTTCTAATGGCTGAGTAATATTGCACTGCTGGGGATTTACTCCAAAGATACAGATGCAATGAAACGCCGGGACACCTGCACCCCGATGTTCATAGCAGCAATGTCCACAATAGCCAAACTGTGGAAGGAGCCTCAGTGCCCATCGAAAGATGAATGGATAAAGAAGATGTGGCTTATGTATACAATGGAATATTACTCAGCCATTAGAAATGACAAATACCCACCATTTGCTTCAACGTGGTTGGAACTGGAGGGCATTATGCTGAGTGAAATAAGTCCGCTTCTGAGGCCTGCGGAGTGAGCGGCCGAGTATCCCAGTTCGTCAGTTTCAAAGCTATTTTCTTTTTTTTCAAAGCTATTTTCGAATCCCTCTTAAATTAGGAGGGACTTGGCCTCATCTGATTTTGCTCCTTTCTTTCTCCCCAAAATCTATTCCGTATATCTTCTTGCAAAATATTCATTTTAATCTCATCTCCTTATTCCCTCTTCCCTGGTTGCCTATTGATTTCTTCTTCAGCTGAACTGCTGGTCCATTTTCATTCATCTACGTTATTACTGATTTCTAGTCCTGGTCCCTATCACTTCCAATGAGCACCTGATTTTGACATCCCTGTCACTTTGGGTTTTGGTGTATTCTCCCATTCTCCACTCCCTGATGCAAGAGTGTTTCTTATTTATTCATTGTCTACTTATTCAATAACTGTTTATTGATTGTTATGCCAACCACCATGCTGAAGAGTGATGAATGAACTACACAGACAGTCCTTTCCTTCAAGGGCTCTAACAATGTATAATAGCTCCTTGTCTATCTCCTTGCAGGGCTTCAGAGATATTTCAAATGTGCTTCATCCAAGCAGTTCTTGGTACTTCCCCCTTATACCTTAGATGCCTTGCGTAGTAGTCAGAATTCAAAGATGATCTCCAGGAGCACAGCTCCCAGGCCCTGGCCCCAGGCACAGCTCCCCAGCCCGCGCGCAGCTCCCCTGCTGCATCTCCCCGAGCCCGAGCGCAGCTCCCCGGCCCCGAGGGGAGCTCCCGCCTGCGCTCAGCTCCTCTGCCCCAGTGCAGCTCCGCGAGCCCGAGCGCAGCTCCCCGAGCCCGAGCGCAGCTCCCCGGCCCCGAGTGCAGCTCCCCAGCCCGCGCGCAGCTCCCCGAGCCCGAGTGCAGCTCCCCGCCCCGAGTGCAGCTCCCCGGCCGGCGCGCAGCTCCCCGGCCCCGAGTGCAGCTCCCCGGCCCCGAGTGCAGCTCCCCAGCCCCGAGTGCAGCTCCCGGGCCCCGAGTGCAGCTCCCCGGCCCCGAGTGCAGCTCCCCGGCCCCGAGTGCAGCTCCCCGGCCCCGAGTGCAGCTCTCCGGCCCCGAGTGCAGCTCCCAGGCCCCGAGTGCAGCTCCCCAGCCCGCGCGCAGCTCCCCGAGCTCACCTCCCCGGCCCCGCCCCAGCTCCCCGCCCGCGCACCAGGGCAGCCCGCGAGGGGAGCGGCAGGACCGCGCGAGGCTGGGGGCCCGCGGGCGCGGCCCCGCGCTGCCGGGCGGGAGGCTGGGGGGGCCGGGGTCGTGGCCGCGCCCCGGACCGGGTGGGGCCGGGGTCCGGGGCGGCGGCGGCTCCTCGCGCGGCTCTGGGGGCGCGGACACCCCGGCAGAGCCCCTCCGGGGTGGGGCATGGCAGCCGGGAGCATCACCACGCTGCCCGCCCTGCCGGCGCCTCCCGCCCGGACACTTCAAGGACCCCAAGAGGCTGTACTGCAAAAACGGGGGCTTCTTCCTGCGGATCCACCCCGAGGGCCGGGTGGACGGGGTCGGGGAGAAGAGCGATCCTCACGTCAAATTGCAACTTGAAGCAGAAGAGAGAGGCGTTCTGTCCGTCTGAGGAGCATGTGCAAATCGCTATCCTGCTATGAAGGCAGGTGGAAGGTTACTGGCTTCTCAGTGTGTTACCGACGAGTGCTTCTTTTTTGAACGATTGGAATCTAAGACCTACAATACTTACTGGCCAAGGAAATGCTCCAGTTGGTATGTGGCACTGGAACGAACTGGGCAGTGTAAACTTGGACCAAAAACAGGACCTGGGCAGAACGCTATACCTTTTCTTCCAATGTCTGCTAAGAGCTGATCTAAATGGCAGCATCTGATCTCATTTCACATGAAAGAAGATGCATATTTTGGAAATTTGTTAATGAAAGAAAAAAAATGTGTACAGTTATCTGCTCGGTTTGGATAAATGGTCAGATAACCTTTTATCTAAGAGTAAATATTTAATCATTGCCTTACTAAAGAAAAAGCAACAAAAATGCCTGGAAAATGTATAGACTTCCACCTTTTATATTGCATTTGCCTTTATCTAGTGAAGCTTACTTAGAGCTACACTCTCTTCCTTACATTTGCTTCATTTGAAAAGAGATTTTTAAAATTTGCACATTTTCTTCAAGTAAGTTTTCTTCAGGTAAATTATACTGTGAGAAAATTAAAATCAGATATTTAGTTAACCCCAAATGTCCACTACTTTTTATAATATGGCACACATTATTCTGCATGTACAATTTACTTAAGATTTTTAAAAATATGCAAATATGGATTTAATCCATTCCTGTCATAGTTCTGTAATTATCAGTTCCTTGTGATAGAGTTTATAGAACAAGCCTGCGTAAACTGCTGGAAGTTCTTCCGTGGTGAAATCAATCTTGTCAAACCCTTCTCTGTATCCATAGAGCAGCAGCCTAGCGACTCTGCTGGTGATGGGAGTTGTATTTTCAGTCTTGGTCAGGTCATTGAGATCCATCCATTCACACCTCAAGCATTCATGCTGGCAAAAATTTATGGTGAATGAATATGGCTTTAAGAGACAGATGATATACATATCTGACTTCCCCAAAGCTCCAGGGTTGGCGTGCTGTTGCTGAATGCTCAGGAGGAACTTGAACTCTGATTTTATAGCAGTCTCTTCAAAAACTTCTCGAACTGCTGTGTCTCCTACATAAAAGATAGGTGTACAAATCAGTAAGGATCACATTTTGAGAATTTTAATCACCAAAGATTTTCAGATATAGTAGCACTATCCAAAGGTTGAAAAGCAAAACTTCAATATAAACTCTTTGCCTTCTGGACATCCTGAAATACTAAAGTATTTTCTTACAACTATACATCTTAGAAGCTTTTGAAATAGCGAATATTTCTTTGGCTGCTATTTGTAGGCTTACCCACCTCGTATGTATATTTTGGGGGTCACATTTTTAATCTCTTCTGACTCTATTTCCCAAAAGTTGAAAACACAGGTTCTTACCATTAATACTCTTACATATTTCTTCATTATTTCCTGTTTGTGATCATCCATCAAAACTGCCTAAATTTATACATATCAGTATTAAGAAAAATTGATTCATTCTTCCTTACAAGAGTTTGTAGAGCTGCAGAATGCACTGAGGTGTGGAAAGTTCAAAACCTTCCTGGTGATCTTGGGTGGGACTGTCAAGCCTCTAAAGTCATAGAAGAGTTTCATTTATAACCATTTTGTTATGCTCCCCTAATTATTCTGTCAGGGGAATCCCAGTAGTAATTTTTGGCATTCCCTTTCGTTTCTTGAGATTCCAAAGAACTATTTTATCAAAAGTGTTAAAAAAAAAAGAAAAGCTTGCAATTTACAGAATTTTATAATACGACATGGATTTCACATTTTATAAGGTTGATTTTTCAATATTATGCAAATTTCTGGGACAGGATTTTGATCACCATTAATATTTCTGTGGTTGCTTTTTCTAAATCTCCAGAAGAACCCCCTAAGTGGGCTTTGTCTAATTTTGTGATGCTTTGTCAGTGTCTCCTAAAGTGTTTATGAGAAACTCTTTAAAAAGCTGCCTTCTTTGCTAAGTTTGCTTAGAAGCTTCCCAATTTCACAATTGTCACAGGCATAGATTTTTGTTCAAAGACCTCTATTCAATGCTTCTATTTCCTTGTTTGTCAAATAGAAAATTATACTGTTGAAGAAGAAATCAAGAGAAAACATCTCAATTTTCCTGCAGTTGGACTATTGCCTTGTCTTAACAATTGCCTACATAAGCTCATGTTTGTTTTCTAAGAAAGAGCTATAGCACTATGCACAGGAAAAACAAAGTATTCTAAAATGTAAGACATTTGTCCACCATTTTGAATTACATGCTGACTTCCCCTTGAGATTTTCCATAGATTAAACATGGTTTGAAATTACTGTTTTAAACTAAAAACATTAAAAAAAATTTATGTGAATAAAAGGAGAATCTTCCTTAAGAAAGATAATTTTCAGCTGGGAATACAATAGATGTTTATTAAATTTGTTACAGGTTGTGTCACTAGTCTTAAGTGAAATCAGCAAATGACATTTACAATTTAACTATTGTCGAAATGTTTACTCTGTCAGCACTTTTTTTTTTAATTTTTACTTATTTATGATAGTCACACACACAGAGAGAGAGAGAGAGGCAGAAACACAGGCAGAGGGAGAAGCAGGCTCCATGCACTGGGAGCCTGATGTGGGATTCGATTCCGGGTCTCCAGGATCGTGCCCTGGGCCAAAGGCAGGCGCCAAACCGCTGCACCACCCAGGGATCCCCTCTGTCAGCACTTTTAAAAAAATAACCACGGGGGTTCCGTTAAACTCTTACTACCACTAATCAAGAATTTGGCATTTCAGTCAGAATCTAGTCTTTTTATATATCATGGAGGCACAGGACAGACTAGTGAGTGAATCTACCCTACTCAGCAGTCACTTGAGCTGTTGATTAGAAATCAGCACTGCCTGGGTAGTTTGATCAGTTTACCTTGAATCAACATATTATTGACTAGACTAAAAATTGATTGGTATATAAGTGCTTTTGCATCCAGGGTATGGGTGACTCCTTCCTCCTCAAAATGGAAATCTTTACCCCACAGCTTTTTTGCCATGAATTTAAATTTGGTTATCCAGATAAACTGCTTTATTCTGTTGTACCTTTATTTTAACGTACTGTAAGCTCAAGTGAAATAACATTTACTATTTTATATGTTTAAGGAACATAGGAAAAACCAAGAAGTTTTCATTTTTATTTTTGCTGACTGAGAGATATGTTTAAATATGTCACAGTGTTTTTGTTTAGTTACAGGACAGTGAAATGGAATTTATTTTGTTATTTCTAGTTTGTAATATTTAACAATAGGGTTAGGTTGAAATAAAATAGGAAAAACTGTGCAGAATGTGGGTTTCCCCGGTGTTTCCCTCTGATTCTGGTGCAATGATGAGCTCTGAACAGACCCCCTGCTGCTTTCTGGTCCTTTGACCATGCAGGAGATTCTCTTCCTGTCCATGGTAATGATGATATTTTAGGAAGGCAATTTCTCTGTTTTTAACCTTGTAGATACTTTTGTACTATTAGGGTATTATATTACAGCCTGAAGATTGTATTCTATTTTGTATATGCTTCCCCTTAATATTTTAAGTGCTTCATTTACCTAGTATTATCAAAGAATGAAGGATTCCAAACAAATGTGTTTCCCAGTTAACTAGAGTTTACTACTCAAGAGCTAATAGGAATGTGTGCACATTTGTGATGGTTGTATTCCTAAAATATATACACTCCTAAATACAGAGTTTAAAGAAAATAATTTCAATACTTAGGTAATTTGGCTCATCCTCAAGGATAATCTGTTATGTTATAAGACAGAAATGCTCTAATATGGACATAGTCTCCAGAACTCTATTATCAGTTATCATTTCTAGTTGCTTTCAGGGTTTTATCAGTTCTAAGGGAAAGCTTTAATTTACATACTCCTAAGCAATATGATGAACGCCAGCTGCTTTTCTTGTAACTCCTCATGGTTGAGGTATATATATGCTCTCTAGATAGGTAGGGTTGTTGTGCCAGCCACAAATACTTAATTCAGAATTCACTACTTTTTCCGTTTTTTTTTTTTTTAATTTGTACTTGAAGTGTTCTGGAGTACACTTAAACCTAAAATAATATATACTTGGCTTGAAAATGTGTTCTTCATTTGCATTTAAATATAAGTAAACTGAAAATTCACAAGATCCATAAAAACTCAAAAGGAAAAAGTCAATTCATTTGAGAAGGCAAGATGCAGAGGAGGAAGCTAAACATACTTCCTGTAGCCTGATTTTTGCCCACCATGGATTGGGTAAGGATCTAAGATATAAATTTAACTAGTTCACACACACTCTCATATATCACATAAGGATAGTATGAAATAATTAGGTGTTCCAAAATAAGTGGCCCCCTCTTTCACTACTTGTACCACCACAAAATCTGTTATTTCAACAGAAGACCTAAGCAATAGAATTTAAGCAGAAGATCCTTAAGTACCTAGGCCAAAATTTGCTATGGACATATCTCAGTGTAGTAAATTTACTTATGGTTTGTTAGGAGTTGGCTATTTACTGTTTATAGGGCATTTTCATCTGTGTAACATTTTAAAAAATCAAGTTTCAAATATATATACATTTTTAAATATTTATAAAGAACCTAGGAAGTTGCCTTTATATATAAATGTTGGCTAAGTAGGGGACATACATATGGAGGAAAAAAACCATGGAGAAATAATACTGAGATCAAATGAGGCATCTTGATTTATTATGATTCAGATTGCATTTGACCCAGTCAAGGGTCAGGAATAGGTAGGAAAACTCTTTCTTCTTTCTTCTATTTACTGTAAAATCAGTAACATGAAGAGTTCTTAGCTTATTTCACATTTCCCTGTTTGAAGTATTGAGCTCAGGAAGTTGTTTTAGGGAGTTCTCATTTAAGACTTTCTGGTAGGAGACATTTCACTAAGTTTTGACTTCCTGACTATTTAAAATAAATAGTAGATAAAGAGGAGAATTAAGTCACTACTGCTCTATAGGTGACTTTATAAATACTTATTTTGAGGTTCATTTAAAAGTTACTGTTCATCCTTGTGGGGTGAAATGGTCAAGAATTTGTGTTTTCTTATAGTTTAATTCCAGTAACAATATTAGTCAAATCCAAAATAACCCTTGATTGCTAAAATTTTCGAATGTATATGCAAAGCTATTTGTTTCCTTTTTTTAATATTTTATTTATTTATTCATGAGACACACACACACACACACACACACACACAGACGCAGAGACATGGGCGGAGAGAGAAGCACCGCGCCTAATGTGGGACTCTATCCCAGAACTCCAAAATCACGCCCTGGGCCAAAGGGAGGGGCTGAACCACTGAGCCACCCAGGGATCCCCAAAGCTTTTTTTTTTTTTTTTCCATGACATATCATTTTATAAAATTAAAATTTCAGTGTTCATAAATCAAATTATACTAGAATACAATAACATCATATGTGTTGTTTATGGCTCCTCTATGAGGCCAGTATCACCTTAATTCCAAAACCAGACAAAGACCCCACCAAAAAGGAGAATGATAGAACACTATCCCTGATGAACATGGATGCAAAAATTCTCAACAAGATACTAGCCAATAGCATCCAACAATACTTTAAGAAGATTATTCACCATGACCAAGTAGGATTTATTCCTGGGACGCAAGGCTGGCTCAACACTCGTAAAAAAAAATCAATGTGATTCATCATATCAGCAAGAGAAAAACCAAGAACCACATGATCCTCTCATTAGATGCAGAGAAAACATTTGACAAAATACAACATCCATTCCTGAACAAAATTCTTCAGAGTGTAGGGATAGAGGGAACATTCCTCGACATCTTAAAAGCCATCTACAAAAAGTCCACAGCAAATATCATTCTCAATGGGGAAGCACTGGGAGCCTTTCCTCTAAGATCAGGAACAAGAAAGGGATGTCCACTCTCACCACTGCTATTCAACATAGTACTAGAAGTCCTAGCCTCAGCAATCAGACAACAAAATGACATTAAAGGCATTTAAATTGGCAAAGAAGAAGTCAAACTCTCCCTCTTCGCCGATGACATGATACTCTACATAGAAAACCCAAAAGCCTCCACCCCAAGATTGCTAGAACTCATACAGCAATTTGGTAGCTTGGCAGGATACAAAATCAATGCCCAGAAATCAATGGCATTTCTATACACTAACAATGAAACTGAAGAAAGAGAAATTAAGGAGTCAATCCCATTTACAATTGCACCCAAAAGCATAAGATACCTAGGAATAAACCTAACCTAAGTGGTAAAGGATCTATACCTTAAAAACTATAGAACACTTCTGAAAGAAATTGAGGAAGACACAAAGAGATGGAAAAATATTCCATGCTCATGGATTGGCAGAATTAATATTGTGAAAATGTCAATGTTACCCAGGGCAATTTACACATTTAATGCAATCCCTATCAAAATACCATGAACTTTCTTCAGAGAGTTGGAACAAATTATTTTAAGATTTGTGTGGAATCAGAAAAGACCCCGAATAGCCAGGGGAATTTTAAAAAAGAAAACCATAGCTGGGGGCATCACAATGCCAGATTTCAGGTTGTATTACAAAGCTGTGGTCATCAAGACAGTGTGGTACTGGCACAAAAACAGACACTTAGATCAGTGGAACAGAATAGAGAACCCAGAAGTGGACCCTCAACTTTATGGTCAACTAATATTCAATAAAGGAGGAAAGACTATCCACTGGAAGAAAGACAGTCTCTTTAATAAATGGTGCTGGGAAAATTGGACATCCACATGCAGAAGAATGAAACGAGACCACTCTCTTTCACCATACACAAAGATAAACTCAAAATGGATGAAAGATCTAAATGTGAGACAAGATTCCATCAAAATCCTAGAGGAGAACACATGCAACACCCTTTTTGAACTTGGCCACAGTAACTTCTTGCAAAATACATCCACGAAGGCAAGAGAAACAAAAGCAAAAATGAACTATTGGGACTTCATCAAGATAAGAAGCTTTTGCACAGTAAAGGATACAGTCAACAAAACTAAAAGACAACCTACAGAATGGGAGAAGAGATTTGCAAATGACCTATCAGATAAAGGGCTAGTTTCCAAGGTCTATAAAGAACTTATTAAACTCAACAGCAAAGAAACAAACAATCCAATCATGAAATGGGCAAAAGACAGGAAGAGAAATCTCACAGAGGAAGACATAGACATGGCCAATGCGCACGTGAGAAAATGCTCTGCATCACTTGCCATCAGGGCAATACAAATCAAAACCACAATGAGATACCACCTCACACCAGTGACAATGGGGAAAATTAACAAGACAGGAAACCACAAATGTTGGAGAGGATGTGGAGAAAGGGGAACCCTCTTGCACTGTTGGTGAGAATGTGAACTGGTGCAGCCCCTCTGGAAAACTGTGGAAGTTCCTCAAAGAGTTAAAAGTAGATCTGCCCTACAACCCAGCAATTGCACTGCTGGGGATTTATCCCAAAGATACAGATGCAGTGAAACGCCGGGACACCTGCACCCTGATGTTTATAGCAGCAATGTCCACCATAGCCAAACTGTGGAAGCAGCCTCGGTGTCCATCGAAAGATGAATGGATAAAGAAGATGTGGTCTATGTATACAATGGAATATTACTCAGCCATTAGAAACGACAAATACCCACCGTTTGCTTCGATGTGGATGGAACTGGAGGGTATTATGCTGAGTGAAGTAAGTCAATCGGAGAAGGACAAACATTATATGGTGAATATAAAAAATAGTGAAAGAAATAGTGAAAGAAAATAGTGAAAAGAGAATAAAGGGGAAAGGAGAACAAATG
The DNA here is from genome assembly GCF_053574225.1 of Canis aureus. Lineage (NCBI taxonomy): Eukaryota > Metazoa > Chordata > Mammalia > Carnivora > Canidae > Canis > Canis aureus. The sequence goes on from NC_135635.1 coordinate 26,578,573, forward strand.
AGTGGAAATATCAGAAAGGGAGACAGAACATGGGAGACTCCTACCTCTGGGAAACGAACAATGTGTGGTGGAAAGGGAGGTGGGCAGGGGGTAGGGGTGACTGGGTGATAGGCACTGAAGGGGACACTTGATGGGATTAGCACTGGGTGTTATGCTATATGTTGGCAAATTGAACTCCCATAAAAAAATAAAACATAATAAATAGGTGGTGGTGGAAAGTGGAATACTTAGCAAATGGTGGGTATACAATCATCATCATCATTTTGGGACTGTGAAGATACAAGTAATACATAAGAGGGATATTCTTTTCCCTTAGGAGATTTGAATATCTCCTTGACACAAAATAAATGGATGGAGAGAGGAAGGATTTGTAAACCTAAAACTCTATTTGAGCCCGAATGTCCAAAGGATTAGGAGAGTTGATAGCAGATTTCAGTGCTCTAATAAGGTTGGTGTTTTTCTTCTGTCACTCATCATCCCCATGTGTCACCACATTACATACACCACACATCCACCACAGCCTCTCATTTAAGAAGTTGACTGGATAATTCTTGGACAACAATGATTTTGAGAGTTCATTTTGTACATTACCCTGTTCTGAGCAGGAGCCCATCTGAGGCATTCCACACCCAAGTGAGACAGACAAGCACAAGGCCAGAGATCCTCTAATTTCACCAATTAACTCTCACCACTGTGCAAGCCACAAATGATCATCTTCTATTCTGAATTCCGCAAATACTTCATTTGTATATTACTTTTTTTTAATTTATTTTTTATTGGTGTTCAATTTATTAACATACAGAATAACCCCCAGTGCCCGTCACCCATTCACTCCCACCCCCCGCCCTCCTCCCCTTCTACCACCCCTAGTTCGTTTCCCAGAGTTAGCAGTCTTTACGTTCTGTCTCCCTTTCTGATATTTCCCACACATTTCTTCTCCCTTCTCTTATATTCCCTTTCACTATTATTTATATTCCCCAAATGAATGAGAACATATAATGTTTGTCCTTCTCCGACCAACTTACTTCACTCAGCATAATACCCTCCATTTGTATATTACTTTTGACAACACTTTCTACTTTGTGTTACAGCTTTGCTTTATACCTTGTATTAGAGTAGCAGCTTCTTTAGTGCAGGGGCCATATGTCATCTTTTTTTGGTCTTTTTCTAGTTTCTTTTAGTTATTTATTTTTTACTGAATATAATGAGCTTACAATGTTCTTATATTACTCTCACATGTCCAATATAAGAATTCAACAATTCCACATATTTCTCAGTGCTCATGAAGATAAGTTCCATTTATTTATTTATTTTAATAATATATTTATTTTTTATTGGTGTTCAATTTGCCAACATACAGAATAACACCCAGTGCTCATCCCGTCAAGTGCCCCCCTCAGTGCCCGTCACCCATTCACCCCCACCCCCCACCCTCCTCCGCTTCCACCACCCCTAGTTTGTTTTCCAGAGTTAGGAGTATTCATGTTCCCTTTATTTAAATCACTCATTCCCCTACCCATCTCCCCTTTGGCAACTATCAGTTTGGCCCTCTACTTAGGAGTCTGGGTGGGTTTTTTTTTATTCTCTGTCTTTTTTCTTTTTAATTTTTTTAATTTGTTAAATTCTATATAACAGTGAAAACATACATATGGCATTTGTTTTTCTTAGACTGACATATTTCCATTAGCATTATACCCACCCAGTCCATCCATGTTGTTACAAATTGCAAAATTCTATTCTTCCTTATGCCATATATATAGATATACATATATATATACATATATATATACATATATACATATATCTCACATCTTCTTTATTGATTCAGCTATCAGAGGATACTGGGTTACTTCCATATCTTGCCTATTATAAATAATGCAGCAATAAACATAAGGTACATATATCTTTTCAAAATCATGTAACTAAAATTCTTTCCAACAGAAAAAGAAACCATTTACAACAAAAAGAGGCAATTGAATGGGAGAAGATACCCACAAGTGATATATCAATAAGGGGTTGACACTCAAAATACATGAAGAACTTATACAGTGCAATTCCAAAAAAATAATAATAATAATCCAAATAAAAAAGGCAGAAGACCTGAATAGATAGACACTTTTCCAAAGAGACATACAGATGGTCAATGGACACATGAAAAGATCACTAATCATCAAGGAAATACAAATTAAAACTGCAATCAGGTATCAGTTTACCTAAAATGAAAAATAGAAGAAAAGCAAGTGTTGGTGAAGATAATGAAAAAAATGAACGCTCATACACTTTTAGTGGGAATGTTAATAGTGCAGGCATTATGGAAAAAAAGTATAGAATTTCCTCAAAAATTTTTAAAAAGAACTACCATGTGATCCAGTAATTCTGTTACTGGATATTTTCCCAATGGCTACAGCCACTGTGGGGATCATACTCACCAGACTGAGATCAAGAGTCATGATATACTGACTAAGACAGCTAGTTACATCCTTCACTAGTGGATATTTAACCAAAGAAGAGGAAAATGCCTTCAAGCTTCTTCTAATACTAATTTTGTAAAAGTCAGTAAGCAGTATAGACACAAAAAGTAGAAAGAAAAAAAAAGAGAGAAAGAGCAAAGTTAAATCCTTCACTCTACCATAAATATGGAGCTCTATTAGTATTCTCACACCAATATCTCATAGGAGCCCTAGATTCCCATGTGCTCAAGAGTATTCCCCATTACTGTGTAGGGAACCAGACTGAATTCAGGTGTGTTGATGTCAAACCAAAAATGTACTGGCACTGTTGAGTTCAAGGTCTATGGTTTGGTCACTTAAGGCTGTCTGGATATCATAAGTGAAGTAGATAACAAATCCAGTCAGTATCCAGGCACCAAATAGAGCCCAGGTGCCAGCTGTCATCTGCACCATAAGATAAACATTGAGAAAGATGCTCAGGAGTGGGAGGAGAGGCAGACCAGGTACATTGAAGTGAAGAAGAGTGGAGCTCTGTGGCTGTCTCCAGATGACCCCTGTGATCCCAGTGATGAGCACCAGGAGCAGCACAACCACTGTGATCCGCACTGGGTCTTCAGAAAGCAGATCTGGCCACCAGGCCAGCACCAGGCAGAGGAGAGTCAGCAGCAGAGCAAGCAGTGAGGAGCAAACATAGACAACCCGGCCAGAGAGTGGAGTGGGGGTGGGGCTGCCTGGAAAAAAACAGTCTCTGTAGAGTTAGCTTCTCTGCTGCGGGTAGGTTCTCCTCTGGCACCTCTGCTTCATTTCCCTCATTCTCCTCTTGCTCCTCTGCTTCGTTTTCTTTATTCCTCCTCTCAGGCTGAAACCTGATGATGAGAACATAAAAAGCTACCAGGGAATAAGATATCAGGGTCACAATTGACCTGAGGCCCAAGAGATCAGTGAATCCAAAGAATAATAATATAATTACTGCAATCACATAAATGAATATGCTGGACACCAAGTGGGTGTATGTGCCAGTGATGACCCTGGCAAGCACAGGGAACAGGAGGCCATCCTTTGCCATCATGTGTATAACAAAACGTATGGGGAACATACATGCTGATAAAAATACTACAGAAAATTGCAACAGCTACAACAGAGTAGGCAAGGTCCCATCCAATATGGAGAAATGCCTCAGGCAAGGTGCTCCCAGGTCGGAGCTGGTGGTGAGGCACCATAAGTGTAAGTGCTGCAGAGACACCAAAATACACCAAGAAGCAGGTGAGCAGTGAAATAACAACGCCCATGGGGATGGAACGCTCAGGCATGTGCGATTCTTTGACTCTGGTAACAAGAACGCTGAAACCTATAACAGTATAGAAACAGGTAGCTGCTCCTTGGAGAATCCCCTGGAAGCCAAATGGTATGAATCCTCCAGAGCCCAGAGAGCCCAGGCCAGAGGTGTCATTGAGTCCATCCTTTACGTAATCCTCTTTTGTGGGCTTCCAGTTGTGCAGGTCCCCCCTTAACGAAGCCAGAGATGATGACAAAACTGAGAACCAAAAGCTTCACCAATGTGAAGTTTAAAACTATGAAGAACTTATGATAAGCCACTCTTTGAAATTCTAAGAGAAAAAAATCCAAGGACCAAAGTAAAGTAGATTAGATTATCTGTTAAGACTTGGGGAATGTGCTCTGAGATACTCTCAGAGATCTGGTTTCTAATTAGGTAGTCAAAAATTAAGGTCCAGGCCTGGATCACAACAACTGTATCAATAAAAAAGGAGAGGATGAGGTTCCAACTGGTGATGAATGCCTAGAGTCCACCTATAGTGACAAAACAATAGAGATATGCGGAACCAGAATGCCGAACCCGGGCGCTAAACTCTGCATAGCACAGCCCAGCCAATAACGAAGTTAGGCCAGCCACCAAGAAGCATATCACAGTGGCCGGTCCTACTTGACTACTAGCCACCTCAGCAACCAGGAAATACACACCAACCCCCACTGTGCAGCCCACACCCAGGGCCACTAAATCCAGAGTGCTCAGGCTTCTACCAGATTTAAACTCGTGGACTTTTTGTTCCAGCAGACGTCTGTGTACCAACTTTTCACCAAACTTGCGGAGTGCTTGATGCAGCATTCTAGCTGGAATTGAAGAAGATTCTAAGGTTCAGAGAGCTGTAGCAACCTCTGGGAGCCAAGAGTGTTAGATATGGTTCAGTGAGGCTGAACAGGACATGTTGAGAAGGGCCCCAGGAGGCAGGTGTTTTGTGCTCTGGGGAGTCCCTTGTCCCTTCCACACCCGGGCCCCAAGCCTGGCTGCTTCCCAGAGCAGAAAGTTCATGAGGGGCCCCACAGTATGGTCATATGACTCTCTGCTGTTCCCTCACCTGTTTTATGACTTGAGGTGAGTTATTTACTCTCTCTATGCCTTAGTTTTATTATCTGTAAGATGGCAGCACTAGTGTCTGCTTCTGTAGCCTATTATTGAGGAGAAAATGAAATTTATGCAAAAGAACTTTGCACATTTTAAAGATTTCTAGGATCTGCTTTCGTGTATTTCCTGAAAACATTTGTCCATGGTCTACTAGGAGGGTAAAATGTTCAACATGGAGGAGAAATGTGATTACCTACCCAGCTCCTGACCTTAATTTTTGTTAACTCTGGACATTCTGAAATTGATTACACTTCAAAGTGTCCATGGGACTGCGAATTACATTGGGTTTTGCTCCGTGGTCTTCTCTGCATAACTTCTCTGGAAGGTTCCCCTGCACCTTCCCTCCTTGAACTCCAGCTGTAATCACACATCTGGCTCTGGGACCTTCACATGTGGCTGACAGAGCAGAGGGCGGGGAGAACAATTCTCCTTTAGGTTGCTTGGGTCAATGTTCTCAGGGTCTCCCCTGGCCCTGTGAAGAGCTGGGGGAGCTGGTCTCAGCACAGTTGTGAGAAAGCCTGGGGGAGAAGGCAGGGGCCAGCTTGCTGTGCTGTCTTAGGTCTTCCCATACTTGGCTGGTGGCTTCATCCCTGGTCCCTTATAACCTAGATTCAAGCATGTACCCTGGTCTCCAGGTCTGTATTCTCTACCTCAGTTTCTCCTTTTGTGGATTTCATATGTGCACTTGTGGGAGCCCTTAGCGAGTAGCTGCTTGAAGGCATTGATCCTGACTGCTCAGGTGTCTACACTGCTGACTCCAAATGAAAGGACAGTCACTCGTGTGTTATTTTTCTCACACTGTGTGTGACTGTTCTTTAGTTCTCAATGAAAAATATTCCTGGACTTACCTCCTCTCTTTCCTCCATGAGATCCCTAACCAGGCTGTCCGAGTACCTTCACCAGAGGTGGTAACCTCCCTTTCCTGCCTGCCTCAGTTTCTCTTTTTCCTTCTCCCCCAACTCCATTGTGTGTGTGCCAGGCTCTATAAAATCTGAGATATTAGGGATGAGCTCAGGCCTCCTTTGATGGAGGCATTCTGGGGTGGGGGGCGGGCAGGGGATGTAGTGTCTATATCCACATAGGGCCCCTGGACCAAGTGGGCACAGGAGGGAGCCTGGGGCAGCCCTGGCAGCAGCCTGGCCCTGTCAGCTCTCTGGGCCCATCCAGCAGCAGCAGGTTGTGGCAGGGACCTGAGCTCAGCAGGAGCCAGGAGGGAGGGCAGAGGCTCCTGGAGCCACTCTGCAGCCCCCTCCGTGGCCTGGCTCCCCCTCCTGCTGCACACCTGCCTCCTTCTCTCTCCCTGTCTGCTCCCTCATCTCCTCCCTGCAGCCCTGGCTTCTTCTTCCATCTTGGCCTCCTTCACCTTCACCTCTGCAAGCAGATATGTCTGTCTCAGGGCCTGTCTTTCTGTCTCTCTGACTCCAGAGAGGACTCCACAGGAGTGGCCTGAGTTTTCCCAGGACTGGATCTGCCCTCAGCTCCTTCTTCAGCTGTCTTCCTGCCTGTGTCCCTCCCTCAGAGTGTGAGGGTCTCTCTTCCCCTCACATCTGTGTGAGTCTCACCCTGGGATCCAGTGTCTCCCCTGCATGTCCCCTGTCAATATTCTGTGCTGCCTCCCCCATCCCTGGTCCCTCTTTACCCTCCCTTCTAGAGCTCTCCCTGCTTCTCTCATCTCTGTGTCTCTCAGTCTCTATGCCTGTCTCTGGCTCACACTCTTGTGTCCTCCCCTATTCCCTCCTCCCCCTTCAAGGTTCAGAGACTTCAAGAGAAATCACCAGGAATGGACAGAACCAACAGATTTCACCATGTTGTGCACCTCCTTGATGAGGCATTTATGGCCCAATAACACATCCTCCTTATTCTCCCTGGCCTGGGCCAGATCATTTCTTTATCTGGTGATTATTTGTGGGATTTGGTTTTTCCTCCAACCTCCCGCCCTCTCCCCAGTAGGCAGTGAGTACCATAGGAGAAGGGGAAGGGATTGTTCTGGGGACCAGATGCAGGATACTCAGACCCTCCCCTGCACCTGCCCTTCTTTCCCTCAAGCAGAGGCACATCTGGGACAATCCCAGCTTGAGGCAGGGAAGACTGCCTAGGACCTGGGAGCAGACACAGATCACACACCCAGCTGCCTCTCTCCTACTTTCCTGTCATCACAGCCCTCCTGCCAGTCTTGCCAGGCTCCTCTGCCTCTAGGAATCCTGGCTCTGTGGTCTAGGCTGGACCATCACCCCCTCCCCAGCACAGTGCCTGGAACACAGGAGGTGCTCAGTCAGGGCCCCTGGTCCCTGCTCCCTGGAGATGTGTTAGGACGGGGGCCGTGGATCTGTAGGGTTTTTGTTGTTGTTGTTATTATTATTATTATTATTAAAGTCTCATTTGCCATCATATAGTATAACACCCAGTGTTCATCCCATCAAGTGCCTCCTCCGTTCCTGTCACCCAGTTACCCCATCCCCCCGCCCACCTCCCGCTCCACTACCCTTTGTTTGTTTCCCAGAGTTAGGAGACTCTCATGGTTTGTCTCCATCTCTAATTTTTCCCACTCATTTTTCCTGTCGGTTTTCCACAGGTGGAGGTTCTTACCAAGATCTGGGGGAGTTCTTTCTGCTCTATGTTCAAAGGTCTGTGATTATATTGTTAGTATAGACTCTGTTCCTTTAGGGACCCGTGCTCCCCTTCTCTCCCCTCCCTCCACCTCCACCTCTGTCTTTAAAGCACATAATTATAAAGAAGATGTGGTTTATGTATACAATGGAATATTACACAGCCATTAGAAACAGCAAATACCCATCATTTGCTTCAACGTGGATGGAACTGGAGGGTATTATGCTGAGTGAAGTAAGTCAATCGGAGAAGGACAAACAGTGTATGTTCTCATTCATTTGGGGACTATAAATAATAGTGAAAGGGAATATAAGGGACGGGAGAAGAAATGTGTGGGAAATATCAGAAAGGGAGACAGAACATAAAGACTCCTAACTCTGGGAAATGAACTAGGGGTGGTGGGAGGGGAGGAGGGCAGGGCGTGGGGGTGAATGGGTGACGGGCACTGAGGGGGACACTTGACGGGATGAGCACTGGGTGTTATTCTGTATGTTGGTAAATTGAACACCAATAAAAAATTAATTTATTAAAAAATAAAATAAAAAAGCACATAATTTATGATTTAGATGAATCTTGTGACTATCAAGTAGAGGCAGTTGTTCCACTTTCCTTGAGACCCATTGCTTGTGGGACTATCACGTGTCCATTCAGCCCTGGGTGTCTAAATAGGCCCTACTTTCTCCATCTCTGGGAGGTCTTGCCTCTGAAGATTAATATTCTGGGAAGGATGAGGTCCCTTCCTTTGATCACTGTTTCAGGGTCTTGGAAGCCTTACATTGTGATTGGGTAGAGCAGAGAAATCTATAGGCAGGGACTATATCTTACTTCCACCAGCACAAGGCTTAATGCACATTCATTCAGAACATGCTATGAACACTGAGTGACTGTCTCAGGACATCCCTTTGGGTATGCTTAAGTCTATTCTCTTTTCATTTTATTTCTGGCATCACTGGAAACGTGGCTGAGGGGCCAGGATGGTTGGTGGTTTTAGAGGAACCTGTAGTAGATTCTGGGAGAGACAGCTGGGGGTCGGCAGGGTTGCTTCTGTGCTTGTTCACAGGACTGCTGAGTGAGCTTCTTAGCTGGATTTGGGACTGGCCTCCATACCCTGAACTCCACCAAGCTCTCCACACTCTCCTTCTACTAGCCAGTACTTCCTCCTCCAGGCCCAGGACCCTGGAGAACTTGTTTCCTTCCACATTCACATCTTGCTGCCAGCAAAGTCTCCAGCAAAGCCCCATTTAAACCTTTAGTCCACTTCCTCACCATGCAGGGCCCCAATGGTCTTCCATTGTCCCCCTCTAGTCTTCCTCCACCATTCCAGCTAAGCCACCTCCTTCCTACTTTCACATCCTTCCCAGGCCCGTTTTGCCCTTTGGCCTCAACAACCTGAGGCCCAGCCTGGTTAGTACTCAGACTTCCTGAGGCCCCTCCTCCTCAAGATCTTGCCTCCCCAGGGCCTCAACTCAATCAGGGCCTCTCTAAGCTCCACTCCAAGCCTGATTCTGGTTGGCCAAGCTCCTTCCCTGTCCATGTGTTTGTCTTGCTCTTTCATCCCAAGTGTTTCTCCTTGGAGGCAGAAAAAGCCCCTGGGTAAGTGATTTCTGCTGTTAATAGAGTTGGCAGAAAAACTGAGACAGAGTCAGAGAGGAAGAAGACTGGGCTTGGAGCACCACTGGCTACAGAAGCCCTGTGGGGTTTAAGCAGAGGGTATTTCATGGCACCAGAGCTAGACTTTGATCTGGCTGGTGTAGACCACTACCTTGTGAGTTTGGGAAAAGCAGGTATGTTTGCTGGGGTCAGAGGGATTTGGAGACCTACACTCTGTTCTTCTCCAGAACAGAATGGTTCTCAGCTCTGATGATCAAAATATGAGTTAAGGGAGGTTATTCCTTGGAGCTTCTCCTCTATCATCCTCCCACTGTTTGCCCTGCCCTCCTTTCCTTTCTGACCTGGTACACAGCTTACTTTCTTCATCTTTGCCTCTCCCACAGGGCCTAGCACATAGTATGCTTATATTCCTGGAATGAATTGATTTTTTCACTGGGTGTTACTGCCTTCTCCATGTTTTGCCTTGCTCCCTCACTGGAGTTTCAGAAAGTCTCTTCTCATATCTTCTTAGAGAAGACATCGGTGTGAAATTTGTGGAATAGCAGGTCCAGTTTGATAAGGTGGTCACCCATCACCAGAAAGGCCTTGAGGGGCTTCTTCCTTCAGGCTCAAGGAGCTAAATATCTATTATTTGTAGCTGCTAAAGGTATCTCCCTGCCTTTCTTATCTAATTTTAAAAAGTGTGGTGGTGATGGATTATAGGCCGGATCAGAATGTAGGCGGAAAGATTACCAAGGTCCCATGGGGTGTGGCCTCTTAGTGGCCATTAAAACACTGAGTCACTAAGAGGCAGTTGGCTGTTATCACAAAACTTATTTGCACCTATTTAATTTTGAAGGCTCTTGGAGTCTTAAACTGTTATTGTGTATACTCTTGGCAGTGGGCCAACACCAGAAGCCAAGACAATACTTCTTCATGAATGCCCCCTGTTTTTTGCATTACATGTGGCAAATGTTAATTTCTAGGTTTTCTTTCTCTTGCTCTCTAGCAGCTCTTGGTCTCCTTCTCTCCATTATCAATTGATATGTGTTACGTGCTTCCAGAAGGCAGATTCATTTTAATCTTAGTTAAAGCAAAAATTATGTGGAATGGTCAGTTTCTTTACCAAGTATGTTCCAAATTGATAAATATGATCTTTGGATATTCACTTAGTTTATTCTTGTCATTTTTTCTTTGATTATCACAGAAATCACAAAGCAGGATGGGGATGAGAAAGAGCTAGTAAGAGGGATAAAGAGTGTCCCTTAAAGAATGGTAACAGAGGCTGGTTGTTGTAGATTATTCTGCCTGAGCTGGGGTGAGGCTGGTGGGTCTTTTGTGGAGAACTCATATGGATTTATATTTGGAGAAGAGCTCAGAACTTTGAGGCATGTACAACTTACAAATGACTGGATGATCTAGTGTCTTTCCCGCAATAAAACAAAACAAAACAAACCATTTTTCAAAGGAGCAGGTGGTGGTGTGAAGCTGCCTGCCACCCAAGGTTATGAGGTAAGCCAAGCACAGTCTGGTAAGAGAGGACAGAGACAGAGCTGAGTCCTTACAGGGGAGGACAGAAGAACACATTTAAAGATATGAAGGAAGATAACTAGAGAAATAGTCAGCCTTTCCATGCAGCCAGCCATGTTGTATGCAGTGTCAAGATGGTCATCTTGGTTTGGCATGAAAGAAATGTTAAGAATTTACAAAACTGGATTGTGTCTGACTGTATAGCTGGAAATGAGTCAAATAATGAATAAGGAACTTTGCATTTGTCTTTGTCTTCTCCGAAGTTATCACAGAGGCACTAAGAAAAAGGCATCTGTGCACAGCCATCCCAGAATGATACGAGATCATCTGGAGTCTATACAGGTCTAGAGAAGCTCCGGCTATCTGTTTGTTTACCCAAATAATGGTGCAATGAAACTAATGTGGCATTGCATGTAGCAGGGACTCCATAGATATTGTGGGGAGGAAGCAAAAGCGTTTTGGTCTGCATCTGCATAGATTTTGGTCTACATCTGGCATATGGATTTTGTCTATATACCTTTGGTATGGAGCATGTTAGTCTGCATCAGGGTGGGTTTTCACTGATTTGGAAATCAGCCGCTGCCAGACTAGGATGGGAGTTGGGAGGTGCTGAGGGTAATAGGGTAGGTAGATGAGTTGGAGGAGGTGGCTGTGTTTCCTCTTGGACTAATTAGCAGATACTTTGGGGGCTGTCATGCCTTCAAGTTGTTTGCACCTAGAAATATTTACTTGGATAATTAGGGTTTCTAGCCTTATTGAGAGAACATGATGCAGATTCTACCCTAAGGACTTTTATATTAGAAAGGGAGACAAGGACTTCTCGTAACTACTGCAAACAGAATATAATACAAAGTGAAATAATAGTTGAGAGGATACCTGGTAAATGATTGATTTGGTAAAGTTACTCTCAGAAGGTTCTTGGGTGATAAGTTAGAATATTTATTTTTATGTCTTAGCTGAATTTGGTTATTTCAGCTTTTTATCCAACCTTTCAGGGAAGCTATGTGGTCTTTACGTCTCTTTCTCCAGAGGAGAGGTTGTACATTCATTACTACTGCAGTGGTTTCTCTCATTTTTCAACTTTTGCACAAACCAAGACTGAGAATAATAATAATTATTATCATTATTATTATATTAATAAGAATTATTACCATCCTTATAATAACTATTATTAGATGTTAGCATTAGATCTGCACTAATATCTAGAGCAGATATTTAACTGGATCTATTTTATTTTTATTTTATTTTTTTATTGGAGTTCAATTTGCCAGCATATAGCATAACACCCAGTGCTCATCCCATCAGGTGCCCCACTCAGTGCCCCAGACCCAGTCACCCCCACCCCCCGCTCACCTCTCTTTCCACCACACATTGTTCATTTCCCAGAGTTAGGAGTCTCTCATGTTCTGTCTCCCTCTCTGATACTTCCCACTCATTTTCACTCCTTTCCCCTTTATTCTCTTTCACTATTTTTTATGTTCACCAAATGAATGAGACCATATAATGTTTGTCTTTCTCCGATTGACTTATTTCACTCAGCATAATACCCTCCAGTTCCATCCACGTCGAAGCAAATGGTGGGTATTTGTAATTTCTAATGGCTGAGTAATATTCCATTGTATACATAGACCACATCTTCTTTATCCATTCATTTTTCGATGGACACCGAGGCTCTTTCCACACTTTGGCTATTGTGGACATTGCTGCTATAAACATCGGGGTACAGGTGTCACGGCATTTCATTGCATCTGTATCTTTGGGGTAAATAGCCAGCAGTGCAATTGCTGGGTCGTAGGGCAGACCTATTTTTAGCTCTTTGAGGAACTTCCACAAGAATTCCAGAGTGGCTGCACCAGTTCACATTCCCACACAGTGCAAGAGGGTTCCCCTTTTTCCACATCCTCTCCAAAATTTGTGGTTGCATGCCTTGTTAATTTTCCCCATTCTCACTGGTGTGAGGTGGTATCTCATTGTGGTTTTGATTTGTATTTCCCTGATGGCAAGTGATGCAGAGCATTTCCTCAGTGCTTGTTGGCCATGTCTATGACTTCCTCTGTGAGATTTCTGTTCATGTCTTTTGCCCATTTCATGATTGGATTGTTTGTTTCTTTGCTGTTGAGTTTAATAAGTTCTTTATAGATCTTGGAAACTAGCCCTTTATCTGATACGTCATTTGCAAATCTCTTCTCCCATTCTGTAGGTTGTCTTTTACTTTTGTTGACTGTTTCTTTAGCTGTGCAAAAGCTTCTTATCTTGATGAAGTCCCAATAGTTCATCTTTGCTTTTGTTTCCCTTGCCTTCATGGATGTATCTTGCAAGAAGTTACTGTGGCCAAGTTCAAAAAGGGTGTTGCCTGTGTTCTTCTCTAGGATTTTGATGGAATCTTGTCTCACATTTAGATCTTTCATCCATTTTGAGTTTATCTTTGTGTATGGTGAAAGAGAGTGGTCTAGTTTCATTCTTCTGCATGTGGATGTCCAATTTTCCCAGCACCATTTATTGAAGAGCCTGTCTTTCTTCCAGTGGATAGTCTTTCCTCCTTTATCGAATATTAGTTGACCATAAAGTTGAGGGTCCACTTCTGGATTATCTATTCTGTTCCACTGATCTATGTGTCTGTTTTTGTGCCAGTACCCCACTGTCTTGATGACCACAGCTTTGTAGTACAACCTGAAATCTGGCATTGTGATGTCCCCAGCTATGGTTTTCTTTTTTAAAATTTCCCTGGCTATTCGGGGTCTTTTCTGATTCCACACAAATCTTAAGATAATTTGTTCAAACTCTCTGAAGAAAGTCCATGGTATTTTGCTAGGGATTGCATTAAACATGTAAATTGCCCTGGGTAACATCGACATTTTCACAATATTAATTCTTCCAATCCATGAGCATGGAATATTTCTCCATCTCTTTGCGTGTTCCTCAATTTCTTTCAGAAGTGTTCTATAGATTTTAGGGTATATCCTCTACCTCTTTTGTTAGGTTTATTCCTAGGTATCTTATGCTTTTGGGTGTGATTGTAAATGGGATTGACTCCTTAATTTCTCTTTCTTCAGTCTCATTGTCAGTGTATAGAAATGCCACTGACTTCTGGGCATTCAGTTTGTATCCTGCCACACTCCCAAATTGCTGTATGAGTTCTAGCAATCTTGGGGTGGAGTCTTTTGCATTTTCTATGTAGAGTATCATGTCATCGGTGAAGAGGGAGAGTTTGACTTCTTCTTTGCCAATTTGAATGCCTTTTATTTCTTTTTGTTGCCTGATTGCTGAGGCTAGGACTTCCAGTATTCTGTTGAATAGCAGTGGTGAGAGTGGACATCCCTTTCTTGTTCTTGATCTTAGGGGAAAGGCTCCCAGTGTTTCCCCATTGAGAATGATATTTGCTGTGGGCTTTTCGTAGATGGCTTTTAAGATGTCGAGGAATGTTCCCTCTATCCCTACACTCTGAAGAGTTTTGATCAGTAATGGATGCTGTATTTTGTGAAATGCTTTCTCTGCATCTATTGAGAGGATCCTATGGTTCTTGTTTTTTCTCTTGCTGATATGATGAATCACATTGTTTGTTTTACAAGTGTTGAACCAGCCTTGCATCCCCTGGATAAATCCTACTTGGTCATGGTGAATAATCTTCTTAAAGTATTGTTGGATGCTATTGGCTAGTATCTTGTTGATAATTTTTGCATCCATGTTCATCAGGGATACTGTTCTATAATTCTCCTTTTTGCTGGGGTCTTTGTCTTTGAATTAAGGTGATGCTAGCCCCATAGAACGAGTTTGGAAGTATTCCATCTCTTTCTATCTTTCTGAATAGCTTTTGTAGAGTAGGTATGGTTTCTTCTTAAAAGTTTGATAGAATTCCCCTGGGAAGCCATCTGGCTCTGGCCTTTGTGACTTGGGAGGTTTTTGATGACTGCTTCAATTTCATCTCTGATTATTGGCCTGTTCAGGTTTTCTATTTCTTCCTGTTCCAGTTTTGGTAATTTGTGGTTTTCCAGGAATGGTCCATTTCTTCTAGATTGCCTAATTTATTGGCATAAAGCTGCTTATAATAAGTTTTTACGATCATTTGTATTTCCTTGGTATTGGTGGTGATCTCTCTTTTCTCATTCATGATTTTATTTATTTGAGTCTATTCTCTCTTCTTTTTAATAAGGTTGGCTAATGGTTTATCTATCTTATTACTATTTTCAAAAAACCAACTCCTGGTTTTGTTGATCTGTTCCACAGTTCTCCTGGTCTCTATTTCATTGAGTTCTGCTTGAATCTTTATTAACTCTCTTCTTCTGCTGGGTGTAGGATCTGTTTGCTGTTTTTTCTCCAGCTCCCTTAGGTGCAAGGTTAGCTTTTGTACGTGAGTTCTTTCCAGTTTTTGGATGGATGCTTGTATTGCGATGTATTCCCCCTCAGGACTGCTTTTCCTGTATCCCAAGGATTTTGAACGGTTATATCTTCATTCCCATTAGTTTCCAGACTCTTTTTAATTCTTCTCTAATTTCCTGGTTGACCCTTTCTTCTTTGAGCAGGATGGTCCTTAACCTCCACATGTTTGAAATCCTTCCAAACTTCGTCGTATGATTTAGTTCTAATTTCAAAGCATTATGGTCAGAAAATACGCAGGGGATGATCCCAATCTTTTGGTATCAGTTAAGACCTGATTTGTGACCCAGTATGTGTCTATTCTGGAGAAAGTTCCATGTGCACTTGAGAAGAATGTATATTCAGTTGCTTTTGGATGTAAAGTTCTGTAAATAGTTGTGAAATCCATATGGTCCAGTGTATCATTTAAAGCTCTTGTTTCTTTGGAGATGTTGTGCTTTGAAGACCTGTCGATTGTAGAAAGCGCTACATTCAAGTCACCAAGTATAAGTGTATTATTATCTAAATATGTCTTAACTTTGGTTATTAATTGATTGATATACTTGGCAGCTCCCACATTCGGGGCATAAATATTGATGATTGTTAGGTCCTCTTGTTGGATAGATCCTTTAAGTATGATATAGTGTCCCTCTTCATCTCTCACTACAGTCTTTGGGATAAGTTTTAGTTTATCTGATATAAGGATGGCTACCCCTGCTTTCTTTTGAGGACCATTTGAATGGTATATGGTTCTCCAACCTTTTATTTTCAAGCTGTAGGTGTCCTTATGTCTAAAATGAGTGTCTTCTCTGGGAAATGAACTAGGGGTGGTGGAAGGGGAATTAGGCGGGGGTGGGCGTGACTGGGTGACGGGCACTGAGGTGGGCACTTGACGGGATGAGCACTGGGTGTCATTCTATATGTTGGCAAATTGAACACCAAGAAAAAATAAATTTATATTAATAAATAAATAAATAAATAAAATAATAAAATCAGTCTCTTCTAGACAGCAAATAGATGGGTCTTACTTTTTTTTTTATCCAGTCTGACACCCTGTGCTTTTTGATGGCGTCATTAAGCCCATTCACATTCAAAGTTACTATTGAAAGATATGAATTTAGTGTCATCATGATACCAATTCAGTCCCTGTTTTTGTGGATTGTTCCCTTGGACTTCCTCTCTCTGTTACAGAATTCCCCTTAGTATTTTTTGCAGAGCTGGCTTGGTGGTCACATATTCTTTCAGTTTCTGCCTATCTTGGAAGCTCTTTATCTCTCCTTCTATTCTGAATGAGAGCCTTGCTGGATAGAGTATTCTCCGCTGCATGTTCTTCTCATTTAGGACCCTGACTATATTCTGCCAGCCCTTTCTGGCCTGCCAGGTCTCTGTGGAGAGATCTGCTGTTAATCTAATATTTCTCCCCCCAAAAGTTAGAGATTTCTTGTCTCTTGCTGCTTTAAGGATCTTCTCTTTATCTTTGGAGTTTGCAAGTTTCACTATTAAATGTCGAGGTGTTGAGCAGTTTTTATTGATTTTAGGAGGGGATATCTCTATTTCCTGGATCTGAATGCCTGTTTCCCTCCCCAAATTAGGGATATTCTTAGCTATGATTTGTTCAAATACATATTCTGGACCTCTGTCCCTTTCGGCGCCCTCGGGAACCCCAATTAAACGTAGATTTTGGAAATATCAGAAAGGGAGACAGAACGTAAAGACTGCTAACTCTGGGAAACGAACTAGGGGTGGTAGAAGGGGAGGAGGGCGGGGGGTGGGAGTGAATGGGTGACGGGCACTGGGGGTTATTCTGTATGTTAGTAAATTGAACACCAATAAAAAATAAATTAAAAAAAATAAAAAAATAAATAAACGTAGATTTTTCCTTCTGAGGTCGTCATTTATTTCCCTTAACCTATCCTCATGATCTTTTAATTGTTTTTCTCGGTTTTTCTCAGTTTCACTCCTTGCCATCAATTTGTCTTTTTTGTCACTCACTCCTCCTTCTACCTCATTAACCCTCGTTGTTAGGACCTCCAGTTTGGATTGCATCTCATTTAATTGATTTTCAACTTTGGCCTGATGAGACCTAAATTCTGCAGTCATGAAGTCTCTTGAATCCTTTATGATTTTTTCTAGAGCCACCAGTAGCTTTGTAATTGTGTTTCTGAATTGGCTTTCTGACATTGATTATAATCCAAATTCTGTAACTCTTTGGGAGGGGGGCTGTTTCTGATTGTTTCTTTTGAGGTGAGTTCTTCTTTCTAGTCATTTTGCTCAGTGCAGAGTGGCCAAAAACAAGTTGTAGTAGAAAACTCAGCAAAAGAGAGAAGAGATAAAAGAAAAAAAGGGGGTGGGGGAGCGAGGAAGCAAACAGAAAACAAAAAACAAAAGGGAGTATCCTCTGATTCTATATACTATAAATCCCTCGACTTACCCTGGAACTTTCCAGTGCTGCTTGGTCAATACTCGCTTTTCCCCTGTCCTTCTAGCGGGTCTTCTGTGGGAGGGGCCTGCTGTGCTGATTCCCAGGTGTGTGCACCTGGGGGAGCTGCTCTGCCCCCTGCCCAGTGCAAGGCTCAGTGGCAGTTGTTTATCCTGTTTATCTGGTGAAGTCACTGTGAGGCCCAGTGGACGTTGTTTATCCTGTGAGGCCCCAGGAGGAACAGCAACAGTGGCGGCGGCCAGCTCTGGAGCCCTGGAGTCAGCTCCGGCAGGAACTATGGAGCTATCAGTCTGCAGGGGCCTGGATGCCCCGGGGGGCGGGGCCACCCATCTGCACAGTTCTGGGCCGCCTGGCGGCAGGAGCGCCCTTGCTGTCCTGGGCCTTCCCGGCCTCCGCCTGTCCTGTGGGGAGTGCTGGATCTTGGGCTGTGTCCCCCGGCGCCCTATGCTCCAGGGCCGGCGCCATTGGAATCGCGCTCCTGGGGCCACGCAGCCCCCTCGGCACAAAGCCGCCTCCTGAGCCGCCAGAGCTGCTCCCGGGGCCCCGCCGGCAGCGCGCTGCAGCCCTTTAGGGAGCTCGGCCTACGGTGTGTGGCGCGCTCTCCCCTGGGGCCACCTCCTCTGTTAGTGCCCCTGGGAGCCTGAGGGCTTCCCCGCGCCTCCTGGGATCCTGCTCCAACTCCCTGTGAGCGCGTACTCCTTCCCTCTTTCCTAACTGGGTGTTAACCCAGTACAAAATTCTAGTCTAGTGAGTTATGCCACTGGACATTAATGAGGGGAGACCAAAGGATGAGAACAGCATATTGGAGAGATCAGATATCTATCTGTAGATGTGCCTAGAGACGCTTCCAGAAGGATAGTCATGTTGAACAGTGTTTGGAAAGAGCATGTTCTATTAGGGACAGTCTGTGTGAGGGCTTTGTTAATGCCACAACATGTGCATGTGTGGTGGAAAATTTGACCTGTTTAAGCAAGAGTTACAAAAAGGTTGTACTAAGAGTAAGTGATAGAACAACAGTAAATGGAAAGCCTTGTAAATATAACTTAGAAATTTGGACTTAATAGAGAGAACTAAACTGCATGTCTTGTTAAGAGTGTTTTTGTCTGTCTCAGTCTGTCTGTCTGTCTTTTTAAGACTTGCGGTAAGTATCATTTTCTGGAAGGTGGGCAGAGAGAACTCAAACTTGTTTTCTCTCACAATGTAGCAACCCAGAAGAATGTGATTTAGGGATTTACCACACCTTATGGAAGGGAAACTCTCTTCAAGGGCTGCTGGGTGAATCTGAGTGAGAAGTGAGAGCATCTCATTAGTTAGAGTTCCCAATTTTATGGACCAGGAGGGTGGTCCGGGAAGTAGGATAAGAGACTGACCCTGGATATGCAGCATTTGTAAAAGATTGAAACCTACCAGATAGAGGTCCAGTGTGGACAAGGTTCTAAATATCAATGTGGCAACATGTGAAACTTTCACTTTTTCTAGGGTTTCCATCACACTTAGAGTAATAGCTAAAGTCCTCACAGTGACTTTCAGACCCTACATAAAGGATCTGGCTTCCTGATTTCTATCTGACCTCATCCCCTACTGTTTCTCCCTCATTTACAGTGTTCTGGCCCTACAGGCCTCCTTGTTATTCCTGAAAGACATCCAAGTACCACTTCACACCCATCAGTATGGCTGCTATTCAAAAAACCAAAAAACAAAAACAAAAACAGGATATGGAGTGTTGGAGAGGATGTGGAGGAATTGGGATGCTTCTGGTTACTGGTGAGAATTAAAAATGGTACAATCACAGTGGAAAACATTATGGTGATTTTTCAAAATTATTAAATATGCAACTAGCGGGAAGCCTGCATGGCTCAGTGGTTAAGCGTCTGCCTTCTCTTCAGGGCATGAACCTGGGGTCCTGGGACTGGGTCCTGCAACCAGCTCCCTGCGGGGAGCCTGCTTCTCCCTCTGCCTATGTCTCTGTCTCTCTCTGTGTCTCTCATGAATAAATAAATAAAATCTTTTAAAAAATGTAACTAGCATATGTTCCAACAATCCTACTTCTGTGTATATATCCCACAAAATTGAAAATAGGGACTCAAGTGTCTTGTTCATAATAGCATTATTCCCAAATTCTAAAATGTGAAATAACCAACATGACCACCAATGGATGAGTAGATTAACAAGATTTGGAATAGACACACAATGAGATATTAGTCAGCCTAAAAGGGGAATTAGTTCTCTATATGTTACAACATGGATGAACCTTGAGGCATTATGTTAAGTGAAATAAGAAGATCACAAAAGGACAGTATTGTAGAATTCTACTTATATGAGGTACATAGAGTAGTCGAAGTCAGAGAGACAGGAAGTAGAATGGTTGTTGCCAGGAGCTCCAGGAAGGGAAGAATGGGGAGTTATTCTTTAATGGGTATAGAATTTCAGCTGAGAAAGATGAACAAGTTCTGGTGATAAATGGTGGTGATGGTTTCACAATAGTGTGAAGGTGAGGGTTGGGTTGGACCATCCATTTTAAAGTCACAACACCCACTCTGAGCACATACTAACATTTGCTTGATTTCCTTTTCTCTGAAGCACGGATCGCAAATCCAACACGATATACATCCTCATTACTTATGTTTAATGTTTGCATCCTACTGCAGAAATGTTAGCTGCTTGAGTAGAGGGTTGTTTGTGTTTTTGTTTGCATTATCTGGACTGCTGAATAAATAGAGAGCCGTATATTTGTTTGTTGAATGAAGAAATGAAGGACGATGATTGGACATAGACTTCTAGAGAAGGCCCAACCAGCATGTGAAGTTGGGAGGATGCTATTCTTCATTTCGTATTGTTAAGTAATTTCTTCTACCCTGGATATGAGACTTGGCCCTAGTGTTCATGGTGGCTTTCCCTCTGTTTACCTTTCTGTATGTATTCTGACCTGTTTCCCACATTGGAAGTGTTTGTGTACACATGCACTACCACACTTAACTATAATTTAAAGCTCTCACCGTGAACTCAAAGCCTCTAATATTGTTGTCCTGACTGCTCCCTACATGACTTGTTGGGCTGTTTGAGTGAGAAATTCAGAAATTCTGAGGAAGTTCAGTTATCCAAAAAGATTTATAATTCTTTGTTTGAGAGCCACCGATTTGATTGGCTCTGCAGCTTTCATTCTCTGGAAATTTTAAGGACTAAAGTATTTATACACTTTGGGATCAGGAAGGAGCTGTGCTTGGATACAGAGGATTGCTATAATCTCTGGAGATGTTGCATTGAAAGTCCACTTTTCTGAAACTTTGAGAACTTGAAGATCATTAATACCATCAGTACCCTTCCTTTCAAATATCAAATTTCTAGTAAAACAGTGTTGAAACTATCTTTGACAACTATCATATGGTTTCACCCACATGTGGAATTTAAGAGCTAGTACAGAGGACCATAAGGGATGGGAGGGGAATTGAATAGGAAAAATCAGAGAGAGAGAGACAAACCATGAGAGGCTCTTAACTCTGAGAAACAAACTGAGAGTTGCTGAAGGGGAAGTTGTTGGGGGATGGGGTAACTGGGCGGTGGGCACTAAGAAGGACATGTGATGTGATGAGCACTGGGTGTCATAAGCAACTGGTTAATTATTGAAAACTACATCTGAAAATGATGGCAGTAGTTTGGCAAATTGAATTTTAAAAAGAAAAAAGAAAAAGAAACTATCTCTGAAGCTATCGAGGAGGAGCCAGCAGTCCAACTTCCTGATTGTCAGGAGTGTTAACACCCAGCCACAGGAACCCGTGGAACTTGCTGCCTTGAAGAATGTTTTGAAAAGGAAAGGTCCAGAGTGAGGGTAGAACCCTTCTCAGGAGAGAATAATGAACACAATGACCTCCAGGACAAAGGAGAGTGAGTGGGGCGGGCTGGGAAATCAAGACTGCTTGCAATTTAGTGCATGAATTGTTGGGTGTGACAGTAGTTCTTCATGGGGACTTGGGATTTTTTTTGTTTGTTTTAAAATTACAAAGGAGCTCAGAGACTGAGAGAAACACAGGGAAGAGGAAGGAGGGAAGTGGGACCCAGGGGCATTATGGAATTCACGGAAACTGGCTTCAAGCTCTCTTGTTTCTCTCTTCATTTATTTAAGCACATCCTCCAAGTAATCACCTCCTTTGGAAGAGACTATTTTCTGATTACACTGAGATTCACAGACCCAGGAAATGTCCTCAGGAAATGCACTTGGACAGATGATGGTACATGTTTTACTCTCCTGTTTATACCTCAGTTTGACTGTTTCTTTCCAAAATAACAACAAAAACAAAACCTTCTAGGAATCTCAAGATAACAATAGTCAATCAATATTTTCATACATTCATTTTCTCTGCCCTAAATTCCTCTTATGGTTGCTTAGCATAACCTTGTCCTGGGGAGTGAGAATTGGGCACAAGAATGTATAATTTAGAAGTAGGAAGATGTATATGGACCCTGGCCCAGCCTTCTGGATGCTTTAGACTATAAAAGAATTTAAGGACATATCTAGAACACCAACTGACATGACAGAAAGAGAAAATTAGTTTTAGCTGAGCATCAGGATGGACAATAAGCGCTGGTGAAAAGGGGAAGAAGGTTAGAAATAATGGCTTACAAATGGCTTTCTAGATGTTGGGGAAAGCTTTTAGAATAATGTTAAGAAGATATATCATGCCAAGAATGGACAGAAGGAATGAGGAGAGTAACCCTAACAGGGCAAATACATACCCAGGCCACAGGCTCATCCCAGGAAGGGTAAGTCAGGATGTGAGAGCTGAATTAGGAAGGAGGTGATGGGCCTCATGGTCGGGGAAGAATTAGAGTAGGGCTCTGACTAGCTGATTCGGAGATCTGGCCTGAATATAAACCATTGGAATAATCAGATTATTGCATGGAGAAAGAGCATTTCTAGATATGGCATTTAAGGATGATCTTTCTCTGTGTTGTTATAAGGTGGATTTGTAGTACGCTCACTCAGGATTCCCAATCATGGGTTTGTTTTCTTTTCTATAAGATTGCTTGTTCATGTACTTGTTTGGCCTTCTCCTCTTGGAGTCATGTAATTATTTGATTTTCAGATGCTTTGTTCTTTGAGCTGCTTCTCTGGTATCTTCCTATTTTAGTCTGTAAAATATATCTTCAGTAAATTGGAAAGATAGCGTGGACCACCCTGCACAACACAATTGAGGGAAACAGAAATTGTGAAAAGCATTAGCCCTTTCTGAACCTGCCATTCAGATGGTCCTCCTCTGGGATTCCTGCTCAAGGTCTATGATATGGACTTTAGAAGAGTGAATGATATTTTTTTGAGGTGACTAACCTCAGAGGGGTGGTGTGATTCAAGCACTGTGAAGAACCACTGTTGTGTCTTAGTTGGGAGGGAGGTGGCTGGGGACAGTTCCCCAGAAAGAGAAACCTAGTACAACCATTCTTAGTAACAACTACAGGAGCCTCCAAGGACAGTTGAAGGACCTGAAGGAGAAGAGGAATTGGGAAAAGGAAAAGGAGTTCAGAAGAAACTAGTAGGAGGGGTGCCCCATCTTCCATTGTTTTTCATCCTCTGTCTAGCAGGTATTCCTTCCTTGTATTCTCCATATCCTGAAGATTATATAATTCTGGTTCCCCTTCATGTTAAATCTACTGACTGCTACTGATTTATTAGCCTCTGTACTAGGTCCTCTCATAACATTATCTCCTGCAATTCCTGTGTTGAACCCGCAGTGAACAGAGTGTGGTCAGTCCCTTCCTCAGTCATGGCATCTTCACACCATCACTTCTTGTCAGGCCCCTTTTCAGTTCATTTTATTTTCCTTTTTCATCTTTACCTCTATTCTTGTTTCCCTTACTTACTGGAGACACTTGCTTTGGTATATTTAACAATGTTCTTCCAATCCATGCTCTACATGTATATTTAGATACATTTACCCATTCAACAACTATAGTGCCCAATTGTGTGTGTGTGTGTGTGTGTGTGTTCTTAATTCCACTAAGATTGTGCTTAAGAATGGTGGCACAAGTGACACCCCCACAGCAGTTCATTATGGTTTGTATCTTCTCACTGAATTCTCAAGCTGAGCCAGGGAGGCCAGTCAAGCAGTTTCCTTCTAGATGAGGTAACTGAGGCATAGATGTTAAGCAAATCACTATAGTTTATGTAGCCATGTGAAAGGTCCAGGATTCACATCCAGATTTTGTGTCATAATGATCATTATTCTTATCACTACAGTACCAGGCACTGTCTCTTCCAGAAATAAGATGAGGCATCTGTAGACAACGATGATATTATTTATTATTATCATTATCACTATTATTGCTTGTTTTCAATGCCTGGTCTGACTCAGTAAGCCTGGACCTCCAAGTGTTTAGTAACAAAATGAATGAGAATATCAAATTAGAGTCCTTAGCTTTCAAGGCAAATTATTTGGAATAAAACTCTTTCCATATGTCTGATGAAGGGTAGCTAACAGACTTGAGTTTTAGTGGATGATTTTGGGGCTCGATATCCATAAAGACTAATTGATTATATTGTTTGGGGACTGGATCATTTTCAATTTTACATTTGAGGTAGATGATATTAAGTCCATATTGCATGCTGGGCTTGTGCTAGGCACTCAGCTACATATCTCACAGGCATCATTTCACTTACACCTCACAACTACCCTATGAGGGATTCACTTTTTCTCCCATTTGACTGTTGTGGAAACTAAAGCCCCAAGAGGTGAACTAATTTGCCCCCTGGGTGTGAGATTGAGTTGAGTTTTGAACCTGAACAGCCTACCTACAGAGCCTTACTCCTAGATACTAAATTGTGCTGCCTTTCTGTAAAGGAAGCTTTTACAATTTATTCCCTTTGAAACTGAGGACAATTTCTTGTCAGGTGGACTGGAGAGCAGTCATGTGATGTACTAGTGGAATAGTATCTCCAGAGGGAGAGAATACGAAATTTATAAATATTACCTAGGTTGTCTCTGTTAGGCCTCCTCTGTCTCCTGAAGTAAGAACCTCAGCCTTAGGACATCGTACCTAGGTTATACAGCCTGATCATGATGCTTTTCAAAAAATAGGGATTCTCTAACTAGGCGTAGGTAGTTGGTTGCCTATAATCCAAGACAGACTGATATTTTTAAAGAAAGTGTCCTCAAAAGCAAACAATTCTTTATCACCTTGTATGGCTCATTCCTGCTATGAATGACATGCAGTGAAGGTTTTGTCACAGGTGATGTTCCCTACACACTTTTCACTTTCATGGACTTCTACAAGGAAGGTAATACCATCTGCATATTTACTGAGCAAGGTTTTTAAGGTTTGCATGGCTACAAAGTAGCTATCTCAAAGTCATGTAGGCAGGAATTCTGGATTATGGTCTCTTTTAGGTTTTCTTCTCAGTGTGGTCATTTGTTCCACAAATACTTCTTGATCATCTAACTCACAGTTTATTGGCGGAGACAGGAGGCTGATCTGGAATTTTGATACATTAGGATCAATGGCACATGAGGGATCCTGTGTGCTATGAGAGTATATAGGGAGGGCACCACAAGGGTCAAGGGAGGCTTCTTGGGAAAGCACTCTTGAGCTGAGAACTGAAAGTGAAGTGGGGATAGCTAAGCGAAAGGACCAAGAGGGCATTAGAGGCAAGGGAACAGGGTGAGTGTAGAATTTTGCAGCTCGGGTAGGACCTGGGTAGGGGATGAGGCTAGAGGGACAAGTACATTGATACTGTAGAAATGTTCTATTAGGGAAGAACTGACCTGCCTTATGTATCTCACCTACTGATTGGTAAATCATAACATTGGAACTGGTGAGTCGCAAACAAGGAGTCTACATGGATTTATAGACAGAAGGTCTATCCCATAACCCAAAAGTTCCTTTTGATCATCCATAGAGAAGACTTTTCAATTTTGACTTCATCTTTATGTCTTTAAAATCTCTGACAACATTTTGTAAACTTCTCTCAAAACCAAAGCCTCAGTAGGGAGGAGAGTGGGGGCTGCATCACTGTCTCCTGTGTTCTCCATTACTCATTTCTGGACATTGCTGTGAATTTTTCACCCAAAGCCTTGTTCCCCTTGAGGAGAGGACCATTTGAATAGCAGTAGGGAAGGAGGGGATAGGAGGAAGCATATGTTCCATATGTAGCATTTGTTTATTAAGAAAATATATTTAATATTTTCAGACAATGGTTTGTGGGAGTTAGAAAAACTCCTTTTGACAAATTAATAGACAATTATACGCAAGTGCTTTAATACCTACTCACAGAGCAGGGCAGGGTCTCCAGGCCCCTGGAAGCTGCCATCACAGATGGTGCAGGGTGTTTATAAAGCACAGTATGGCCAGTGAGGAGACTGTCTGCAGAAGTCAGCTCACCTTCTCTTTTGGAACCTAGAGAGGGAGGAGACAGAGGAATTATTTTGGTTGTGAGCTGTTGAGCTAGGTGACTTACTTCTTTTCTCCCTATTCATCACATCCTCATAAATGTGCACATAAAAGTTGAGTGAGTTTTTGAGTAGTTGGTTTAGGCGAGGTGTATTGAATGTCAGAATTCACAAAACCACCTTCCTGGCTCTTCTCACTTCTCAGTCCTGGACCTGGGGTGGTACTGCCCCCATTTCTCTAGTGTTACCTTCCCAGGCAGCCTGGTCCTTTCCATTTTGCAGGTGATTATGAAGGCCCTGCCCCTTCCTCCCTCCTCCTCTCTTTTCACAGAACACCTGTGGGCCTAGGTGGGTAATGGAAGGGGTGTACTGTACATTCTTGGGCATCAGTACAGATGAATGGATGAGGCAGAATGAGGATAGAGGGGACCAAATCCTGTCTATCTTGACTATCTGATTTTGGGGCTAAGTGTTGTAAGACTGAAGGATCTCTATTTGTATATTAAACTCAGATGATTTTTTAAAAATGAGTCTGTAATTGCAATGAGGCCCACTGGTCCCTGATTTTATGTGTCATAATTCATGTTCAAGCACTGCACAAACATCCAGTGTGTAATTTATTGCACAATTTATTCATGCCCTGCTGTGTCTTACAGCTTAATTAGTACATGAAGCTACAGGAATTTGATGAACCCAAATGGGATTATGTCATGTGGTGTGTAAAAAAGAAGAATGTTGAGAGGTATTTGGTACTTTTTCTGTGGAGGAAAACTGAGTTGATCTTTCTATCATGTCCTTTGGTGTCACTTTCTGTGAAATTTGGGCTGCAATATGTGATGTGGTTTCTGAGCTTTGGTTGGTGGGTTGAATAATGGGGTCAGTAAATATTTATTGTCTATTCTGTCTTAGGAATTATGAAGGGTCACCACATACCAGAGGAAATATGAAGCAGCAGCTTTGAAAACTGAGCAACCAATTGAGGCATCCCCAACCCAACTGGGCTTAACGCAGCTTCACTGAACCTGATCTGAGACTCACAGCTCCCCGGGATTGCTACAACTCTAGCTAGAATGCTGTGCCAGGCACTCCGAAGATTTGGTAAAAAGCTGGTGCGCAAACATCCACTGGAGCTACCTGTGGCTGAGACTGCCCCTGCTAGAAGCTTGAGCACTCTGGATTTAGTGGTCCTGGGTGTGGGCAACACCCTGGGTGTAAGTGTATATATTTTGGCTGGGGAGGTGGCTAGAGATCAAGCAGGACCATCTTTTGTGATTTCCATTTTGGTGGCTGGCCTAACTTCAGTGTTGGCTGGGCTGTGCTATGGAGAGATTAGTGCTCGGGTTCCCCATTCTGGCTCCGCATATCTCTACAGCTATGTCACTGTAGGTGAACTCTGGGCTTTCATCACTGGCTGGTTCCTCATCCTCACCACTTTTGCTCACATAGGCATTAGGATCTGGGCCTGGACCTTATTCTTTGACAATCTTTTTGGGAACAAGTTCTCCCTGACCTTGCAGGAGACTTTTTTACCACAAGCTCCTGGTGTTTTTGTAGAAATTCTAGGCTTCATTATTATGTTCCTTCTATTATTGATCATGGAATTGCTGACTCGGAACATTAGGCAGCTTTCTCTGGTTACCAAAATGCTCACTTTGGTGAAAGTATTGGCACTTGGTTTTGTCATCATCTCTGGCTTCCTGAAGGGGGACCTGCACAACTGGAAGCTCACAGAAGATGACTACATAAAGGCTGGACTCAATGACACCTCTAGCTTGGGCCTTCTGGGCTCTGGAGGATTTGTGCCTTTTGGCTTCCAGGGGATTCTCCGTGGATCAGCTACCTGTATCTATGCTTTTACAGGTTTCAACATTATTGTTACCAGGGTTGAATTAGCCCAGAATCCCAAGTGTTCAATCCCCAAAAGCATTATGATTTCACTGTTCATTTGCTTTTTGGTGTATTTTGGTGTGTCAGTGGCACTTACACTTATGGTGCCTTACTACCAACTTCAACCTGGGAGTGCCTTGCCTGAGGCATTTCTCCATATTGGCTGGGCCCCTGCCTACCACTTTGTAAACGTTGGATTTTTCTGTAGTCTTTCTACCAAAGTCTTTGGCAACATGTTCCCCATACGTCAACAGGTATACATGATGGCAAAGGATGGCCTCCTATTCCCTGTCCTTACCAGGATCCAAACCGGCACATATATGCCCATTCTGGCTACCATGATCATTTTCATTGTTGCAACAATAATGGCATTCTTCCTTGGATTCACTGATCTCTTGGACCTCAGGTCAATTGGGGCTCTGTTAGTTTTCACTCTGCTGGCTTTTATTGTTCTCATCCTCAGGTATCAGCCTGAAAGGAAGAATGGGGGAAAAGAAGCAGAGGTTCTGGGAGAGAATGAGGGAAATGAAATGCAGGTGCAGGAAGAGAATGAGGGAAATGAAGCACAGGTGCAAGAGGAGAATGAGGGAAATGAAGCACAGGTGCAGGAGGAGAGTGAGGGAAATGAAGCAGACGTGCAGGAGAATAGACCTGCAGCTGAGAGTTTGACTCTGCAGGCACTATTTTTTCCAGGCAATCCCACCCCCACTGCACTCTCTGGCTGGGTTGTCTCTGTTTGCTCCTCACTGCTTGTTCTGCTGCTGACTCTTCTCTGTCTGGTGCTGGCCCGGTGGCCAGTTCTGCTTTCTGGAGACCCAGTGTGGATCACAGTAGTTGTGCTGCTTCTGGTGCTCATCACTGGGATGACTGGGGTCATCTGGAGGCAGCCACAGAGCTCCTCTCCCATTCACTTTAGGGTACCTGGTCTGCCTCTCCTCCCGCTCCTGAGCATCTTTTTGAATATTTACCTTATGATGCAGATGACAGCTGGCACCTGGGCTCTATTTGGTTCCTGGGTCCTGGTTGGATTTGCTATCTACTTTGGTTATGGGATCCGGCACAGCCAGATTCCTTAAACCCACTTCACTTAGGGCAAAAACTATAGATCTTGAACTTAGCGGAGCCAATACATATTTTGTTTGATATCATCACACGAATGCACTCTGGTTACCCTGCACAATAATGGGGAGTGCTCTTGAGCACAGAGATAGCTATGCCTCTCTTGGGATGTTTGTAGAGGAACTCTAATAGTGCTCTTTATTTATTGTGAAGAATTTTTCTTTTCTGTCTTTCTCTCGTCTACTTTTCAGTTGTGTTTCTACTATATACTGGCTTTTAAAAAAGTTCTTATTGAAAGAACTATAGGGGGATGCCTTGGTGGCTCAGCAGTTAAGAGTCTGCCTTTGGCTCAAGGTGTGATCCTGGAATCCCAGGATCGAGTCCCACATCGGGCTCCCTGCATGGAATCTGCTTCTCCCTCTTCCTGTGTCTCTGCCTCTCTCTCTCTGTGTCTCTCATGAATAAATAAATAAAATCTTATGAAAATGAAAGTTCAGAAAGAGATGTGGGTAGCTTAGTTTGTTCAGTGTACAATTCTTGATTTTGGCTCTAGTCTTTTTTTGTTTTGTTTTGTTTGTTTGGCTCCAGTCTTAATCTCAGAATCCTGAGATTGAGACCCATGTCAGTCTCAATATCCAGTGTGGAGCCTGCTTAAGATTCCCTGTCCCTCTGCCACTCCTCTCACTGATGCTCACTTTCTGTCTCTCTCTCTCCCCTCATTCATAAATAAATAAATAAATAAATAAACAAACAAACAAACAAATAAATAAATCTATCTTTAAAAAATAAAAGCTAAAATACATGCTTTTCTTTGGGTTAATGTCCAGTAGTAGAAATACTGATATTTCTATATTTTTGGGCGGAGCTTCTATACTGATTTCCATAGTGGCATTATGAAATACATCCCATCAGTAGTGCATGAGGGTTCCCTTTTCTTCATAGCCTCACCAACATTTCTTAATTTTAATTTCTTTTTTATTTTAGTTATTGTGACAGTTATAGTGTTATCTTATTTAGTTTTAATTTATATTTCCATGATAATTAGTGACATTGAGTAT
The DNA here is from genome assembly GCF_053574225.1 of Canis aureus. Lineage (NCBI taxonomy): Eukaryota > Metazoa > Chordata > Mammalia > Carnivora > Canidae > Canis > Canis aureus. The sequence continues at coordinate 26,608,344 of NC_135635.1, forward strand.
CTTTCATGTGTCTGTTGCCTATCTGACATGTCTTTTTGAGATAAATGTTGATTCAGGTTCTCTACCCATTTTTTAATGTATTATTTGTGTTTCTTTGGTGTTGAGTTATGCAAGGCCTTTATATACTTTGGACATCAACCCCTTGTTGTATATATCCAACAATATATTTGCAATATTTTCTCCCATTATATACTTCACCTTTTATTTTGTTGGTAGTTTCCTTTTCTGTGCAAAAAGTTTTATTTGTATGAATTCAAAAATATATATGCACTCCTATGTTTATTTACAATAGCCAAGGATATGAAGCATCCCGAGTATCCATTGAAAGACTAATTGATGATAAAGAAAATGTGGTACAGATATATGTGAAAATAATCACATATATGTATACATATGTGAGATTGTGATGTTACATGGAATAATAGATCAGAGAAACATAAATACCACGTAATTTCACTCATGTGTGTACTTAAGAAATAAACATAAATAGAAGAGACAGATGAAGAAAAACCACCCCAGACTCTTAAATACAAGGAAGAAACCCGTGTTTGCCAATGAGGAGGAGGTAGGGGATGGGTGAAATAGATAAAGGAGTTAAAAATACACTTTTCAGGATGAGCTCTGAGATATATATATATAATTGTTGAATGATTATATTGCACATTTGCACACCTGAGAATAAAATAACAACACCATATGTTAATTATATTTCAATTAAAAAATAAAAGAAATAAAAAAAAGAAAAAATGAAATATGGTCGCTGTCTTTAAGGGGCTTATATTCTACTACAAGGGGTAAAGCACAGCTGCAAAGCAAGGTCAAAAGTATTGTCATAAATAATATGTAAATAATGTCCTGGGAATTCAAAGTGGAAGATGATCACTTGTGACTGTCACAGTGGCGAGAGTTGACTGGTAAAATCAGAGAAGACTTTGTAGAGAAATGCCACTTAAATTGGCTTTCTCCAGGGAAAGATAGAATTTCTACACATGGGTTTCATGGGGAAATTCTAGGCAGAAAGAACACCAGGAAAAGCACAGGAAAATGAAGCAGTGTTCAAATCACACTGAGCAGAGTGTGTCTTCATGGAGAGGGGGCAACAAAAAATGCACAGGTGGATTGGAGTCAGAGCTTTCCTCTGAGCACAAAGCACTCTGGCTTTGAACCCACTGCCCGTGCTGAAAATCCCTGGGGCTGGTTCTCCTTCTAATTGGTCATGTCAGTATTCTTCAATAATAAAATTGTTGCACTGTTGTCTGCTTTTATCTACCTGCTCGGAAAGTGCACAGCTCAGAGCCATGTGTCCTGGGTCCTGTTCTAGTTTTCACTACTAACTAGCATTGTGACCTTGGACAAACCACTTAGGGCCTTCCATGCTCCGCTTACTTATCTGTAACACCAGAGGTCAGAACTATTTGTAAAGTTCCATTTGCTTACAAAGCTGTAGTATTTCATCTGGTTCTTCTGTCCTATTAGTCTCTCAACCAGGTCTCTCTACTGCATGTGATTTGAACCAACATCCTGCCTACTTTTCAGTACAACCCATTGTTGGATCTGTAGAGGTCCAATAAATAACACTCTATTTCTACCTCCTGTGTTTGAACTAATTGATAATCAAGATATAGAAATAGATGGTTAAGCCCTCAGCTTTATATAGACAGCCTAATTGGCTCCTTAATCTTGCATCACTCACATGAATATACTCCTCATCACAAGTAGTGCTGAGCAACCTCTGCCTCCTAGCACAGGAAAGAGCCTACTTTTATTAGATTTCTTGTGTGTGAGCAGGTTGGAAAGCATGTGCCCTGTGGGTAATTTGGTTCTGGATAAAAAACAAAACAAAACAAGTAAAACAAAAACCAACAAAATATTAGAAGGGGCTGAGCTGATCATGCTCAGTGATGTCTCTTCAGGTCACTAATCATAGTGAGAAAACAGTCAGAGAGAAGTCAAGAATATTACTCTACTCGTTAGTGCTCAAACTTCATCAGATGCCACTTCACATGGAAGGCTTGTGAAAACACAGATTTCTGGGTTCTGTCCCCAGTTTTGTAATTCAGTAGTTCTGGGTGAAGCCCAGATCTTGTCCTTCTAACAAGTTCCGAGATGATGCTGGTTCTCCTGGGACCACACTTTTAAATTAAAAATTTCAAATACATTTGAAAATGCTATAGGAGGCAGGATGGTGGAAAAGTGTGGGACCTCCTTTCATCTGATCCCTTGAATTTAGCTAGTTAACTATGAAAGCATTCTGAACACCCATGAATTCAAACTGGATGTCGAAAAAAAATATCTGGAACTTAACAAGTAGAAAAGTGACCACATTTTGCAAGGTAGGAGGTGCATAGAAGTGAATTTGAGGGGATATATTGGAAGGTAAATGGCAGGGAGCGGGTAGCCTGTGTAAGCTGGCTAATGAAAAGTGATTACAACCCCCTAGGGCAAAATCGTAACCCTTGGACATCTGCTCCAGTGGGAGACATCACTGCCTGAAGGAGCTCAGGTGTTGAAATAGGCAGAATTCTAGGTGGGACAGTGTGGTCTCAGGATCCCTGGAGTCACAGAATTAACAAAGGTGCCTGAACTGGTGGAATTCCCAAGCAGTGGAACAGGGAAACTAGTTAGGGTTGGCCAGCCCAGGATGGGGCTCTCAAGACTGATTGCCATAGACCAGTAGCTGGGATGATCTGGTGATTGCTCTCTACCAGGGGAACGTGTAGAGGACTGGAACACAGGGATCCTCTGCCATTCACAAGGAGAGATAGACCAGGTGAATGCATGACCTGACAACAGCTCTCAGGGTGGGGTCCCTATAGGAGATGGTGCTGGGAGGCCCTCTATCTTCCAGAAGGGGCAGGGTTAGTATGCATTGGATCTGGCAAACTTTCTCAGTCCCAGCACCCTACAATGTACATCAAGGTGAGACACCCCAACTTCCCCTGAGAGGATCAGTGTGGGCAAGCACCAAAGAAATCTGCAGACTGGCACACACAAAAGTGAAGACCATTTATCCCTGTGGGTTTACTAAAGAGAGAGGACCCAAATCTTTTGGCTCTGAAGCTGGATTAGCCTAATCCATTTTACTTATGGATTTAGCCAATCTCATTTTACTTATGATCCTCTAAAGAGGTGCAGAAAGTCTTCAGGGAACAAAAGCCACAGTGAAGACCAGCTTATACTGCACCTGGCCCCTGGCAAGGAGAGTGCAACTCTGCTCAGGCAAAGACACCTGAAAAGCAGTGCAACAGGCCCTTCCCCCAGAAGACCAACTGGAAAAACTAGTGTACAGCAAATTTACACTCCCCACAAGGCTGTAAAACTCCAATGCTAATGGAAAATAGTACATAGAATCCAAAGATATTTCTCATGATTCATTTATCTCTCAATTTAAGTTTTTCCACTTTTTTCCTTTATTCCCTTTTCAAATGGTTTCTTATTTTAGCAACTCTTTATTTTTGTCTTTTTTTAAACTTTCACTTTTTACTCTTCTATTTTATAGATATATACTTTATTTTTGGCTTCTTTTCACTCTATTCAATTATATATGTGTAAATATATATATTTACATATATGTGTAAGTTTTGCTTTCTTTACAATTTTGTGATTTAGTGTCATCTAGCACACAGCCCAAAATATAATCAGGAATAGGTGGGTTACCCTGTTTTGACCACCCTATGAGATTATATTCTCTCATATCTCTTTTTATTTTTCTATTTTTTTTGTTTTTCTTTCAGATCTCATAAGATTTATCTAGTGTGTATTTTGATTGGGTCATGGTTTATGTTTTTTATTCTGGTCACTCGTTCATCCATTCTTCTCTGGACAAAATGGCTAGAAGGAGGAATTAACAACTAAAGAAAGAATGAGAGGTAGTACTCTCTGCCACGGATCTAATGGATATGAATTTAAGTAAAATGTCAGAAATGGAATTCAAAAATAATAGTGAAAGGGAATAGAAGGGAAGGGAGAAGAAATGGACACGAAATATCAGAAAGGGAAACAGAACATGAAGACTCCTAACTCTGGGAAATGAACTAGGGGTGGTGGAAGGGGAGGAGGACGGGGGGTGAGAGTGAATGGGTGATGGGCACTGAGGGGGGCACTTGACGGGATGAGCACTGGGTGTTATTCTGTATGTTGGCAAATTGAACACCAATAAAAAATAAATTTATTGTTAAAACAATAATAAAAAAATTGAAAAAAGAAATGGAATTCAGGATAACAATTATAAAGTTACTAGCTCGGTTTGGAAAAAGTATAAAACACACTAAAGAATCTTGGTGCAGAAATGAGATCAAATCAGGCCAAAAGTACCCTAACTGAGATGGAGTCTAAATGAATGCTCTAACAGCTAATGTAAATGAGGCAGAAGAGAGAGTAAGAGAGAGAAGACAAATTGATTGAAAGGAAGGAAGCTGAGGAAAAGAGAGAAAAGAAATTAATAGCCCCAAGGAAAGGCTCAAGAGATAAATGGTGCCATGAAATAAAAACCACATCAGAATTATTGGTGTTCCTGAGGGTGAAGGCGGAGGGTGGAGACAGAGGTTATATTTGAGAAAATCCAAGAGGAGAACTTCCCTAATCTGGGGAAGAAAATAGGCTTCATATACAAAAGGTAGAGAGGCTCCCTCTCAAAAATCAATAAAAATAGATTAATACACCAACCTACAACACTGAAGTTTGCAAATTTCAGAGGTAAAGAGAAAATCCTGAAAAGAGATTGAGATGAGATTCCTAACATACAGAGGGAAAAATACTAGTTTGACATCAGACCTATCCACAGACCTAGAAGTCAAAAAGGGCTGGCATGATATATTCACAGTAATAATTGAGAAAAACATGCAACCAAGAATATTTTATCTAACAAGTCTGTCATTCATAATGAAAGGAGAGATGAAGAGTTTCCAGGACAGACAGAAACTGAAAGAACATGTGGCCACCAAGCCAGCCCATGCAAGAAATATTAAGAGGAATCTTGTAAGCAAAGAGGGAGTCCAAGAGTAACATAGGCCAGAAAGAAACAGAGACAATCTACGGTAACAGGGACATTACAGATAATACAATGGCATTAAATTGATATCTTTCAATAGTTACTCTGAATGTAAATGGGCCAAATACTCCAATTACCAGGCTGGATAAAAAAGCAAGACCCATCTATTTGCTCTCTACAAGAAACTCATTTAAGACCTAAAGATGCAATCAGACTGAAAACGAGGTGATGGAGGACATTTACCATGCAAATGGACCTCAAAAGAAAGCTGGGGTAGCAATCCTCATACGAGATAAATTAGATTTTAAACCAAAGACTGTAGTAAGAGATGAAAACGGATGCTATAACATAACTTAAGTGTCTATCCAACAAGAAGATCTAACAATTATAAATATTAATGCTCCTAATTTGGAAGCAGACAATTATATCAACCAATTAATAATGAACTAAGAAACACATTGATAATAGTACGTTAATAGTAGGGGACTTCAACACCCCACTCACAGCGATGGATAGATTATCTAAGCAGAACTTCAACAAAGAAACAAGGGCTTTCAATGACACATTGCTAGTTGGACTTCATAGATATATGCAGAACATTCCATCCTAAGGCAACAGAATACACATTCTTGTGGACTGCACATGGAACAGTCTCCAGAATAAATCACATACTAGGTCACAAATCAGGTCTCAACTGATAACAAAAGATTCAGATTATTCTTTGCATATATTCAGACAACAATACTTCGAAACTAGAACTCAAACACAAGAGAAATTTGGAAGGAACTCAAATATTTGGAGGTTAAAGACATCCTACTAAAGAATGAATGGGTTAACCAGGAAACTAAAGAAGAATTAAAAATATTCATGCAACACAAAGAGATGGAAAAACATTCCATGCTCATGGATTGGCAGAATTAATATTGTGAAAATGTCAATGTTACCCAGGGCAATTTACACGTTTAATGCAATCCCTATCAAAATACCATGGACTTTCTTCAGAGAGTTAGAACAAATTATTTTAAGACTTGTGTGGAATCAGAAAACACCCCGAATAGCCAGGGGAATATTAAAAAGGAAAACCATAGCTGGGGGCATCACAATGCCAGATTTCAGGTTGTCCTACAAAGCTGTGGTCATCAAGACAGTGTGGTACTGGCACAAAAACAGACACATAGTTCAATGGAACAGAATGGAGAACCCAGAAGTGGACCCTGAATATTATGGTCAACTAATATTCGATAAAGGAGGAAAGACTATCCACTGGAAGAGAGACAGTCTCTTCAATAAATGGTGCTGGGAAAATTGGACATCCACATGCAGAAGAATGAAACCTGGCCACTCTCTTGCACCATACACAAAGATAAACTCAAAATGGATGAAAGATCTAAATGTGAGACAAGATTCCATCCAAATCCTAGAGAAGAACACAGGCAACACCCTTTTTGAACTCAGCCACAGTAACTTCTTGCAAGATACATCCACGAAGGCAAAAGAAACAAAAGCAAAAATGAACTATTGGGACTTCATCAAGATAAGAAGCTTTTGCACAGCAAAGGATACAGTCAACAAAACTCAAAGACAACCTACAGAATGGGAGAGGATATTTGCAAATGACGTATCAGATAAAGGGCTAGTTTCCAAGATCTATAAAGAACTTATTAAACTCAACACCAAAGAAACAAACAATCCAATCATGAAATGGGCAAAAGACATGAACAGAAATCTCACAGAGGAAGACATAGACATGGCCAACATGCACATGAGAAAATGCTCTGCATCACTTGCCACCAGGGCAATACAAATCAAAACCACAATGAGATACCACCTCACACCAGTGAGAATGAGGGAAATTAACAAGGCAGGAAGCCACAAATGTTGGAGAAGATGCGGAGAAAGGAGAACCCTCTTACACTGTTGGTGGGAATGTCAACTGGTGCAGCCACTCTGGAAACTGTGTGGAGGTTCCTCAAAGAGTTAAAAATAGATCTTCCCTACAATCCAGCAATTGCACTGTTGGGGATTTACCCGAAAGATGCAGATGCAATGAAATGCCGGGACACCTGCACCCCGATGTTTATAGCAGCGATGTCCACAATAGCCAAACTGTGGAAGGAGCCTCAGTGTCCATCAAAATATGAATGGATAAAGAAGATGTGGTTTATGTAAACAAAGGAATATTACTCAGCCGTTAGAAATGACAAATTCCCACCATTTGCTTCAACGTGGATGGAACTGGAGGGTATTATGCTGAGTGAAGTAAGTCAATCGGAGAAGGACAAACAGTGTATGTTCTCATTCATTTGGAGAATATAAATAATAGTGAAAGGGAATATAAGGGAAGGGAGAAGAAATGTGTGGGAAATATCAGAAAGAGAGACAGAACATAAAGACTCCTAACTCTGGGAAACGAACTAGGGGTGGTGGAAGGGGAGGAGGGCGGGGTGTGGGGGTGAATGGGTGACGGGCACTGAGGGGGGCACTTGACGGGATGAGCACTGGGTGTTATTCGGTATGTTGGCAAATTGAAAACCAATAAAAAATAAATTTATTATTAAAAAAAGGATTCTGTTTTTTGGCATTTTATGTTGTCTGTTTAGACATCCACATGGGCTTGTCAAGCAGGTGTTTTGATTTTTAAAAAAAGTTTCTTACCATTTTCCAATAAGATAAGAATCATTTGACTAAACTTTAGGTTGGTAGCTGAAATAATTCAAATGCCTATCTTTATATTGATTTAGCAATTTGAGGTACATGTACATATCTGTAAGTCACGTAAAATATATTAATTTAAGTGTAGTGATTTTTTTCTATGTCTTACAAAACAATTTTATTCATTAGGAATTCTGTTTTTTCTATAGAACACTTCTGAAAGAAATTGAGGAAGACATAAAGAGATGCAAAAATATTCCATGCTCATGGATTGGAAGAATTAATATTGTAAAAATGTCAGTATTACCCAGGGCAATTTACACGTTTAATGCAATCCCTATCAAAATACCATGGACTTTCTTCAGAGTTGTAGCAAATTATTTTAAGATTTGTGTGGAATCAGAAAAGACCCTGAATAGCCAGGGGAATATTAAAAAGGAAAACCATAGCTGGGGGCATCACAATGCCAGATTTCAGGTTGTCCTACAAAGCTGTGGTCATCAAGACAGTGTGGTACTGGCACAAAAACAGACACATAGTTCAATGGAACAGAATAGAGAACCCAGAAGTGGACCCTGAATATTATGGTCAACTAATATTCGATAAAGGAGGAAAGACTATCCACTGGAAGAAAGACAGTCTCTTTAATAAATGCTGCTGGGAAAATTGGACATCCACATGCAGAAGAATGAAATCTGGCCACTCTCTTTCACCATACACAAAGATAAACTCAAAATGGATGAAAAATCTAAATGTGAGACAAGATTCCATCCAAATCCTAGAGGAGAACACAGGCAACACCCTTTTTGAACTCGGCCACAGTAACCTCTTGCAAGATACATCCATGAAGGCAAGGGAAACAAAAACAAAGTGAACTATTGGGACTTCATCAAGATAAGAAGCTTTTGCACAGCAAAGGATACAGTCAACAAAACTCAAAGACAACCTACAGAATGGGAGAGGATATTTGCAAATGACGTATCAGATAAAGGGCTAGTTTCCAAGATCTATAAAGAACTTATTAAACTCAACACCAAAGAAACAAACAATCCAATCATGAAATGGGCAAAAGACATGAACAGAAATCTCACAGAGGAAGACATAGACATGGCTAGCAAGCACATGAGAAAATGCTCCGCATCACTTGCCATCAGGGAAATACAAATGAAAACCACAATGAGATACCACCTCACACCAGTGAGAATGGGGAAAATTAACAAGGCAGGAAGCCACAAATGTTGGAGAGGATACGGAAAAAAGGGAACCCTCCTGCACTGTTGGTGGGAATGTGAACTGGTGCAGCCACTCTGGAAAACTGTGTGAAGGTTCCTCAAAGAGTTGAAATTAGATCTGCCCTATGACCCAGCAATTGCACTGTTGGGGATTTATACCAAAGATACAGATGCAATGAAATGCCGAGACACCTGCACCTTGGTGTTTATAGCAGCAATGTCCACAATAGCCAAACTGTGGAAGGAGCCTCGGTGTCCATTAAAAGATGAATGGATAAAGAAGATGTGGTTTCTGTATACAATGGAATATTACTCAGCCATTAGAAATGACAAATTCCCACCATTTGCTTCAACGTGGATGGAACTGGAGGGTATTATGCTGAGTGAAATGAGTCAATCGGAGAAGGACAAACATTATATGTTCTCATTCATTTGGAGAATATAAATAATAGTGAAAGGGAATAGAAAGGAAGGGAGAAGAAATGGTAGGAAATATCAGAAAGGTAGACAGAACATAAAGACTCCTAACTCTGGGAAACGAACTAGGGGTGGTGGAAGGGGAGGAGGGTGGGGGGTGGGGGTGAATGGGTGATGGGCACTGAGGGGGGCACTTGACGGGATGAGCACTGGGTGTTATTCTGTATGTTGGCAAACTGAACACCAATAAAAAATAAATTTTTTAATAAAAATATTCATGCAAACTAATGAAAACAAAAGCACAACTGTTCAAAACCCTTGGGATACCCAAAGGCAGTCCTAAGAGGGAAGTACATTTCAATATGAGGTGCTCTCTAAAAATTAGAAAAATCTCAAATACACTAGCTAACCTTACACCTAAAGGAGCTGGAGAAAGAATAGCAAATAAAGCCTAAACCAAACCGGAGAAGAGAAATAATAAAGATTAGAGCAGAAATCAATGAAATAGAAACCAGAAGGACAGTAGAACAGATCAATGAAACTAGGAGCTAATCTTTTAAAGAATTAATAAGATAGATAAACCCCTAGGCAGAATTATCAAAAAGAAGAGAGAAAGGACCCAAATTAATAAAATCATGAATGACAGAGAAAAGATCATGACCAATGCTAAGGAAATAGAAATGATTTTAAGCACATATTATGAGCAATGCCAATTAGGCAATCTAGAAGAAGTGGATACATTCCTGGAAACTTATTAACTACCAAAACTGAAAAAGGAAGAAATAGAAAACCTGAACAGACCCATAACCAGCAAGAAAATTGAAGTAGTCATCATAAACCTCCCAAAAAACAAGAGCCCAGGGCCAGATAGCTTCCCAGGGGAATCCTACCAAATATTTAAAGAAGAAATAACACTTATTCTAATAAAGCTGTTTCAAAAAATATAAATGGAAGGAAGATTCCCAAACTTGTTCTCTGAGTCCACAATTATGTTGGTCCCAAAACCAGGCAAAGAACCCATCAAAAAGGTCAAATACAGATCTACATTGCTGATGAACATGGATATCAAAATACTCACCAAGATACTAGCCAATAGGATCCAACAGTATATTAAAAGGATTATTTACCATGACCAAGTGGGATTTATTCCTGGGATGGAAGGGTGTTTCAACATTCACAAATCAAACAACATGATAAAACACATCAATAAAAGAAAAGACAAGAGCCAAATGATCATTTCAATTGATACAGAAGGAGCATTTGACAAAATACAGCATCCTTTCTTGATTAAGACTCTTCAAAGTATAGGGATAGAGGTAACATACCTCAATATCTTAAAAGCCATCTATGAAAAGCCCTCAGCAAATATCACTTTCAACGGGGAAAACCTGAGAGCTTTACCCCTTAGGTCAGGAACACAACAAGGATGCCCATTCTCACCACTGTTGTACAACCTAGTACTACAAGTCCTAGCCTCAGCAATCAGATAGAAAGAAAGAAAGAAAGAAAGAAAGAAAGAAAGAAAGAAAGAAAGAAAGAAAGAAAGAAAGAAAGGGCATTCGAACTTGCAAAAAAGAAGTCAAACTCTCACTCATCACAGATGACATGATACTGTATATGGAAAAGTCAAAAGACTCCATCTCAAAACTCATACAGGAATTCGTCAACGTGGCAGGATACAAAATCAATGCATAGAAATCAGTTGCATCTTTATACACTAACAATGAGACAGAAGAAACAGAAATTAAGGAATTGATCCTATTTATGACTGCATCAAAAATCATAAGATACCAAGGAATGAACCTAACCAAAAAGTAAAGGATCTATACTCTAGAAACTACAGAATACTTATGAAAGAAATTAAGGAAGACACAAAAAGATGTAAAAATATTCCATGCTCATGAATTGAAAGGATAATATGGTTATAATGTCTATGCTACCCAGAGCAATCTACATATTCAATGCAATCCCTATCAAAATACCATCAACATTTTTCACATAGTTGGAACAAATAACTCTAAGAGTTTCATGGAACCAAAAAAGACCCTGAGTAGACAAAGGAATGTTGAAAAAGAAAAACAAAGCTGGGGGCATCATAATGCCTTACTTCAAGGTATATTACAAACCCATGATCATCAAGACCCCGTGGTATTGGCACAGAAACAGACACATAGATCAATGCAACTGAATAGAGAACCAAGAAATGAATCCTCAACTTTATGGCCAAGAAATCTTCAACAAAGCAGGAAAGACTATCCCATGAAAAAAAGACATTCTCTTCAAGAAATAGTGTTGTGAATATTGGACAGCCAAATGTACAAGAATGAAACTGGACCATTTTCTTACATCACACTCAAAGATGAACTCAAAATAGATGAAAGATCTAACTGCGAGACAGGAATCCATCAAAATCCTAGAGAAGCACACAGGCAGCAACCTTTTTGACCTTAGCCATGGCAACTTCTTACAAGACATAACTCTAAAGGCAAGGGAAACAAGCACAAAAATGAACTATTGGGACTTCATCAAGATAAAAAGTTTCTGTAAGGCAAAAGAAACAGTCAACAAAACTAAAAGGCAACCAGTGTGGGCCTGGAAACTGGAAATAGGTGTCCTGTGGGTTTCCTGCTTTCCCTTTGGCATTCTAGAGCTCTATAATCTAGAGAACTTGGATCTGGGTCCTTGGAAGAAAGGAATAGAATGGTGGTGTATATGTGCACAGCTGTGTTTGATGAGTGTATGAAAGTGTCGAAGTCTGCGTGTACAGGTCTGTCTGTAATTGGATGAGTCTGTGAGGATGTATTGCATGCATGTGAGAATGTTTGTGATGTACAGATGTGTATATGTGTGTATTTGAGTGTAGGTGTCTGTGTGTATGAGTGTGAGCATCTGTGTGTATACATGCATGTGTGCATGTGTGTAGCTGCATGCGTGTATATGTGTGTGCTATCACAGGGAAGCCTGAAGACTCACAGCTAAAGATGTCATTGATTTGATTTGAGAACATTTTCAGCAAGTTTGAAGCTGTTCTATGGGGTAGGGGGAGGGAAGAGGCAAGAAGAGGGAGGCTGTGAGTCCTGGGGGCAGGGGATGGGAGCCTGAGCAGGGGGTGCCTCTGCCCTGCCAGGTACAGGGTGAGGGCATCACGGTCATGAGTCTGAGGCTGGGTGGAGACTGGGTCCTGAGGCCTGCACTCAGGCCTGCATGGGAAGAGCTCAGAGGCCCTGCTCTGACCAGGGAGGGCCATAAAGAGGGAGGGGGGGCAGGGTAGGAGGGAGGCAAGACAGTGTGGGTCCAGGCCTGCTCTCTCCCTGCCCCCACAACCAGAATGTTGGAATGAGGGCACCAGGCTGCAAGTCCTAACTCTAGGCTCCCCTCATTTAGCCTGAGGGCCTCAGAGTCCCCAGAAGTCCTCGTGCCACATTTTGAGGCTGGAACGACCCGAATCACGGTGGAAACTACTGTCTCAAGTCAGTACTACCCAGAAAAGTCCAGAACAAGTCCTTATCTCTTGGAGGCCTCTGGTGAGGCCATGTATGCATTTCCACTGAATTTCACAAAAGGTGAGGATATCAGAACCCTTGTGATGGGAAGTTCATACTGAGTCTAATTCAAAACATCTTGTTGCACTTTGCACCCAAGGAATCCAGGGTGAATTTGTGAAATTGGACCCCACACCCCACCCTCCAGTATGGGAGTAGTTTCTTCTGGATAGGGAAGTATGCCCATGTGTAGGAAACCTGGAGGGTTTGGGGTAAATCCTGAGGGTCACAGATGGGTCAGACCTTTCCTGGGCAGGAGAGGTGATCAGCAGAGCAGATCCAGAGCTCGGAGCTCAGAGACCACCAGCTTTCCCTCTGTTTCCCGTGTCTCCACAGCCAGTGCCAGGGAACAACACAGAGGCTGTGGTGGGAGGGACCCGATTAGAGCAGGGGAAGTGCTTCCCTGTGTGCAGCTTCCAGGGGCCTCTGGACACACAGGGCACAGAGCAAATGAGGGATGGAGAGAAGCTCCTCTGGCAGCTCAGGAGGGAGGAGCAGAGGGCAGGGCTGGGGGAGTCTGAGGAGCAGAGGGTGTGGGTGCCGAGGCCGGGTGTGCACAGCAGGCGTGTGCGGCCCGCGGGTCTGTGCTGCGGGGTTCACAGTCCTTGTGCCCAGTTCTGTGTGTGAGCAGGTATCACCCGGGGCAGGGGTGGCTGTGACATCAGGTTATCGAAGCCCAGGGCTGCGAGCTGCCTTCCCACCGGGCCTACAGGGTGTGCTTTGCTTTTAGGAGCAGCTGTGGGCGCCCAGGGAAGACCCCTGGGTTGGGAATGGAGCCCGCGTGGGCTCCAGGGCTGGCTCTAGTGACCAGCGGGGCCCCTGGAGGCATCACCTCTGGGAGCTGCGCTGCCACCTGCTGTCCAAGCATAAAGGAAAAGCCAGGTGGCCCTTGTGTGCCAGCAGCCCCAGGGCTGGGGCCAGGAAGGGAAGGGGCTGCCGCGGGGGTCAGGGACGCCGGTGGGGAGGGCGGCAGGAGGGCTTCCCTGAACTCGGAACTGCCTGGGTTCTCGCTGGAGCCCCGACTCCCCAGGCTGGGCGGCCCCCCCTCTCTCAGCGCCCAGGGCCCAGGGCGGGCTGTGCGGGGAGCGCCCTTCTCTGCCGCCCTCTGGTGGCCGCGGAGCGCGTCGCAGGCCGCTGCGGAGAAGGTGCCCCTCAAGTCCTCAGGACTGTCATTTGCGTACCTCGTGGACATTGCCTGTATCCCAAGCAGCATTCTGTGGTTCCAACCTCATCTTTCACCGCATGTCCTCTGGTTTCTTGAGGCAATCAGGACTTCTTTAAGGCTAGGGGAGTCTTCCTGAGATTTTACCTTCTTTGCCGTTGCATGAAGTTTTAAGTTGTGTTTTGGGGATGTGTGGTAGAGACAAGGGACTGAGATGAAGATGTTGAGCAGAGAGACAATTTCTCTTCCTCCTTGGGTCCCATCTACAACCTTAGTTTCCCAGAGTCGTCTGGAGTTTTCAAAGAAAGATGCCAGAGGTAGTGACATTCCTGGGAACCATGCATCTGGAGCTGACCAGGCATGATAGGTCTGGGCTTCTGTGCATTTGCCCCTGAGCTCAGCCCATCAGCCTCAGCAGGGAGGTGGATGGGCAGGAGCCAGGAGGCTGGAGACAGGGATGCTGGAGGAGATGGCAGATGGACAGATGCTGACAGGACTCCTTATCTCTAGCTCTGGAACCCCCTCCCCCACCAGGCTGCCTTGGGTCCTCCCCTTCTAGTGCTCCTGGCTCATTAGGGACTGCCTGTCTTTGGGGAGACACCCAGGGGGGCAGGGTGCATTGGGTGGGCAGAGGGGAGAGGAGGAGGGAGGGACCCCAAGGAAATAAGGGGGGTGGAGGGCTTGGGATGCCTGGGATTTGAGCTGGGGTTCTCTGATCCCTGGGGTGCTGGGCAGGCTTGGCAGGGACACTGTGATGGGCACAGATACTGAGGTGCTGGGGGTGAGGGAGTTGGGGTGGGGTGGGAAGGGACATTGAAAGAGATTGAGTTCTACTGATTTAGGGGCATATTAAGGGGGGCCTGGTAAAATTGGATCCAGTGACTTTACGGAGAACTTCCTATGTGCAAGAAGGGTTACAGTGCCAGGAGGGGACATAAGAGGGACACATATTTTTGTTCCCTTTCCTGTATTTGAGAACTCACACATCTAATCCCTGGACTGGTTGCCCCACATGTGCCTATCTGAGGGGCACAAGAAGATTCTGGGGAGTTATCTGCAAGGATGCTGAGGCAGTATCCCAGGCTCTCTGTTCTGCACACAGCACCCCTTCAGGAATGCACCTCCTGTAGCCCTCCCTCCTCTCCTCACCTCTCCTCTCACAGAATGCTCCAGACACCTACATACCTGGCTACCTGGCCTAGGGGATCCTTGAGTGCCCTCCTAGAATTTCCAGTCACTCTCAGTAGAGTAATTTGGAGTAAGTCTCAGGCATAAGCCTCAGGGATCAGCCTCAGGGCCAGCTCTGTCAGCATAGCAGGCAGGGAGACAAGGCACCTGGGTGTACCGGCTGCATAAACTCTGAGACATTCGGGCTGAGTTCGGGCCTCCTTTGATGACAGCATCGTGGTGGGGAGGGCAGGGGAGGCAGTGTCCATATCCACGTAGGGCCTCTGGGACCCCCAAGTGGGCACAGGAGGGAGCCTGGGGCAGCCCTGGCAGCAGCCTGGCCCTGTCAGCTCTCTGGGCCCATCCAGCAGCAGCAGGTCCTGAGAGGGGCCCGGGCTCAGCAGGAGCCAGGAGGGAGGGCACAGGCTCCTGGAGCCACTCTGCAGCCCCCTCCCTGGCCTGGCTCCCCCTCCTGCTGCACACCTGCCTCCTTCTCTCTCCCTGTCTGCTCCCCACCTCCTCCCTGCAGCCCTGGCTTCTCCCTTCCATCTTGGCCTCCTTCACCTTCACCTCTGTCAATGCATCTGTTTGTCTGGGGGCCTGTCTGTGTGTCTGTCTGACTCCAGATGTTCTGTGGTCTGAGATTTCCCAGGACTGGGTCTGCCCTCAGCTCCTCCTTCTGGCTGTCTCCCTGCCTATGTCCCTCCCTCAGGGTCTGAGGGTCTCTCTTCCCCTCACATCTGTGTGAGTCTCACCCTGGGAGTCTGTCAGTGTCTCCCCCTGCATGTCCTGCTGTCTGTCTCCTGTGCTGCCTCCCGCATCCCTAGTCCCTCTCTGCCCTCCCTTCTAGTGATTTCCCTGCTTCTCTCATCTGTGTATTTCAGCCTCTGCTCCTGTCTCTGGCTCACAGCCCTGCCTCCTCCCCTTCCGGCCTCCCCACTCAAGGTTCAGAGACTTCCTGTGACATCACCTGGGTGGGCCCACCTGCCAGGTCCACCCCTTTGTCCCTCTCCTCTAGAAGGGACTTAGGATCCCAGCTCTGCAACCTCTGCAACTCCCCAGCCCTGGGACAGTTCTTTTTCTTTTCTTTTTTTTAAATTAAAATGTTATAATTAGTTACCCACAAAAGGAGGGAGTGAAGAGTGGGGAATATACAGGGGACACAGGAGCACAATAGCAAGGCAAGGGCCCTAGCTTCTGTTCTGGAGGAGTAGGATGAAAAGAAAACGCATAGCTGGAGCTGGAGTGGAAGAGGGATGGGGGCACTGTGTCTGTGTCCTCCCAGCTTCTGGGAAGCACCTGTTGTCCCTGGATCTCTTATTTACCCTGGTGCCAAATTTCCATTTCTTGTCCTGCCTCTGATCCTAATGGCTCCTTCTTGGGCTCTCCCTGACTCGTTTTACCATGATGAATTTTCAAATAGGATGAGGCAGTGGTGCCCCTTTTCCTTGAGACCCGTGGCTTATGGGTCCATCCCGTGTGCATTCAGCCCTGGATGTCTAAGGAAGCCCCACCTTCTCCATTTCTGAGACTTTTTTTTTATTGGAGTTCAATTTGCCAACATGTAGCATAACACCCAGTGCTCATCCCATCAAGTGTCCCCCTCAGTGCCCGTTAACCAGTCATCCCCATCCCTCTCCCACCTCCCCTTCCACCACCCCTTGTTCATTTCCCAGAGTTAGGAGTCTCTCATGTTCTGTCTCCCTTTCTGATATTTCCCACTCAATTTTTCTCCTTTGAGACATTTTGTTTCTGTTTGAAGGCTACCTTTCTGGGAAGGAAGAATCATCTTCCCTTGGTGTTTATTTCAAGGTCTTGAAAGCCCTACTTAATGATTGTCTAGAGCAGGTATGTCTGTAGGCAGGACTAGATCTTTACTTCCTCCATCACATGGCTCAATGCACATTCAGTCAGAATATGCTATGAACGTTGAGTTACTCATGAAGTCCCTTCCGGTGAAGCTTAAGCCTGTTCCCTTTTAGTTTTATTCCTGGGGTGATACAAAACCAGGTGATGGACCTGGGATGGATGGCGCTGGTAGAGGAAACTGTAAGAGATTCTGAGAGGGGCACCTGGGGATAGAGGAGGTGCTTCCATGCTTGTTTACAGGACTGCAGAGTGGGCTCTTCAGCTGGGTCTGGGACTGGCCTCCATACACCACAGGCTGGGCTCCACCGGGCTCCCCACACTCCCCTCTTGCCAGCCAGGACCTCCTCCATACCCAGGACCCTGGAGAGCTTGGTAACCTCTAAATTCACCTCTTGCTGCCATCAGAGTCTCCAACAAAGCCCCATTTAAGCCCTCAGTCCACCTCCTCACCATGCAGGGCTCCACTGGTCTCCTGTTGCCCACCTCAGCTTTCGTCTTAGATTGTACCTAATCCATCTCCTGCACCATCTCCCATCTTTCTCATGGGCCCTCCTCCCAAGGGCTCTACCTCCCCAAAGCCCCGCCTCCCCTGGGCCCCACTCCCTGAGGGCGCCCTGTGAGCTGCACTCCAAGTCCTGACTCTGCTTGACCAACCTCTTTCCTCCTCCTTGGGTTTGGCTTGCACTTTCTTCTCAGGTCTTTCTCCTCTGAGGCAGAAGAAGCCCCTGGGTAAGTGATTTCTTCTGTTTACAGAGTTGATAAGAAAACGGAGTCAGAACCAGAGAGGAAGAAGGCTGGGCTTGGAGTACCGCTGGCCATGGAAGCCCCGTAGGGTTTGAGCAGAGGGTGTTTCATGGAACCAGAGCTAGACTTTGGTTTAAGGAGTGCAGACCAGAGACCTTGTGAGTTTAGGAGGGGCAGGTGGTTTCTGGGGTCAGAGGGATTTGGAGACCTACACCCTATTCTCATTCAGACTAGAGAATTTTCAGCTCTCCTGAAGAAAATCTGAGTTAAGGGAGGTTATTCCTTGATGCTTCTCCCCCCAGCATCCTCCCACCTGTTTGCCCTGCCCTCTTTCCTGACCTTTCCTTTCTGACCTGGTGCACAGCTTGCTTTCCTCATCTATGTCTCTCCCACAGGGCCCAGCACACAGTGTGCTTACACAGGTTCTCTGAATGAATGAAGATTCTCCCACCTGGCTCTGCTGCCTCCTTCATATTTTGCCTCACTTTCTTCCTGGAGATTCTGAAAGTCTCTATGTCATATCTCCTTAGGGAGGCCATCCGTGTGGACTTTGCAGAATAGCAGGCCTAGTTTGATAATGTGGTCCCCATGGCCAGAGAGCATTTGAGGGGCTTCTTCCTGTAGGCTCAAGGAGCTAAATATCTATTTTTACACTTGCTGAAGGTGTCTGCCTGCCTTTCTTATCTAATTTTACAAAGTTGTGGTGGGGATTGATTATAGACCAGGTCAGACTGTGAGAGGAAAGATTACCAAGGTCCCCTGGGGTGTGGTCATTAAAACACTGGGTGACCAAGAGGCAGCTTGCTGTTATCACAAAACATATTTGCTACGTCTTAATTTTGAAGGCTCTTGGAGTCTTAAACTGTTCTCCACCCTACCCGACTCCCCACCATCGCATACACTGTGGGCCATACCTCAACACAAGGAGCCTAGACAACACTTAGAGATATATGAAACCTGTTTTATTGATTACATGTGAAAAATGTTATATTCTAGGTTAATTTCTCTTGCCATCTGGCAGTTTTTGACAATTTCTCTCCATTATCAATGAACACGTGTTATGTGCTTTTAGAAGGCAGTTTCATTATAATCTTAGTTTAAGCAAAATCATGGTACAGGCTAATTTCATTCACCAAGTATATTCCAAATTAAAAAATATAATTTTGGGGGCAGCCCCAGTGGCGCAGCGGTTTGGCGCCGCCTGCAGCCTGGGGTGTGATCCTGAAGTCCCAGGATTGAGTCCCGCATCGGGCTCCCTGCATGGACCCTGCTTCTCCCCTCTGCCTGTGTCTCTGCCTCTCTCTCTCTCTCTCTGTCTATGAATAAATAAATAAAATCTTTAAAAAGAAAAAAAATGAAAAATATAATTTTTGGATTATATTCTTTTGATTTATCCTTGTCTCTTTTTTCTTTTATTATCCAAGAAATCACAAGGCAGAGTAGGGATTAGAAAGACCTACGAAAGATGGATAGAGTGCCCTGGAAAAAGTAGTAGCAAAGGCCCTTTGTTATAGATTATGATGCCTGAGCTGAGGTGAGGCAGATGGGTCTTGGTGGAGAAGTCATATGGATCTATATTTGCATAAGAAATCATGACTTTGAGGCATGACACAACTTTCAAAGGACTCCGGTGATCTGGTGTCTTTACTGCAACTAACCAAAGCAATACTTATTTACTTTCCAAAGGAACAGGTGGTGGTGTGGAACAGTTACCTAGGGCTATGAGAGGAAGCAAGCACAGTCTGGTGAGAGAGGACAGAGAGAGAGAGAGAGAGAGAGAATTGATTCCTTACATGGGAGGACACATTGTGTGCAGTATATTACTGAGGGTGTATATTGGGAAGAGGTACATGGAAGAAGGAGCCATGGGCCCTCACCTCTCACAACTGCTGGTCTAAATGTGGAGACAGTTTATAGTGATGGATAGGAGCACTGGATAGGTTCCTAGATTTTCATCTTACAAGGAAAGGAAGGATTTGGGGAGAAAAACAAGGTTATTTAATAAGACCTTTTGGGAAAAAATGATTTGGAACAGTGCTCATTGTAGACCGAGTCTATCCTATATTACAGTTTTAGATTGGAAAATAAGGTGGACAGGCAGATGGATTTCCTTCTACTGCTTTCTCCTAAGGATTTTTATTAGGTGTTCTGTGTAGACAGGATTTGGGGTTGAGAAAATGGAGTAGAGAATTGTGGAAGATATTAGAGAAGAAATTGATTGACACCATTGACATCAAGGTATCCTATCACTTTCTATTCTCTTAGTTGCACACACTTCCTGGCTTTCCCAGCTCTTTCTTATTCCTGTTTGGAAAATCTCATTCTGGTTCTTTCTGATAGCGCATCTAGTTTCTGAAGACCCCCTAAAGAAGCTCAGGTTTTTCTGACTTGTCAAGTTGATCATCCTGTTTTGGTGTGATGTAAATGTTAAGAATTTCTAAAACTTGATTCTGACTGAAACTAGGCCTGTCAGGGTGTCAAATCATAAATGAAGAACATTGCATTTCACTCTGTCTTCTCTAAAGTTATCTCACAGGGACTAAGAAAAGTCACCTTTTCAGAACAATCCCAGAATGATACTAGATAATATGGAGTCTATACTGCCCCTAGAAAAGCTCTGCCTATCTGATTGTTTACCCAATTGATGGCACAATGATACTAGTGTGGTGTCTGCACCTAGCAGGGACTATACAGGTATAATGGAAAGGAAACAAAAATGTCTTGGACTGCAACTACATAGAGTTTGGTCTATATTTGGCTGAATGGATCAGTCTATGTACAGTTGGCCTGGAGCTTGTTATTCTGCATCAAGAACATTTCATTGAATTGCAATTCAGCCTCTTCCAGACTGGGATGGGATTTGGGTGATGTGTTACTGGGTGTGGTAGGGTAGGTAGTGAGTTGGAGGAGGTGGGTGTGTTTCCTCTTGGTCTAATGAGCAGACAGTTTGTGGGCTGCCATGCCCCCAAGTTCAAGTGTGTTGGTTGCACCTAGTAATATTTACTTGCAGAATTTGGAATTCTAGCCTCATGAAGAGAACATGAAGCAGGTTTTACCCTAAGGAGGTTTTGTTTTATAAAGGGAAACAAAGACTCCTTCCAAGTAACATGAAAAAAGAATACGGTACAAAGTAAGATCATAGATGGAAGGATGCCTGGTAAGTGATTCCCTTTGGTGAGGTTGTTCTCAGAAGACTCCTGGGAGGTAAGTTGGGATATATATTTTATTTAGTATGAGCTGAATTTGGTTACTTCAGCTTTCTTTCCAACCTTTCAGGGAAAACATCTGACCTTTCCTTCTCTTTCCCTAGGAGAGAAGTTACACATTTATTATTACTACAATGGTTTCTCTCTTTGTTTTCTCTACAGGCCAAGACTGAGAATTATTAGTATTAATATTAGTATTATTACATCTTAGTATCTAGGTATGTATTAATATCTGTAGCAAATATTTAACTGGATATGTCTAGTAGGGCAAACTGTATTTGCTGGTTGATGCTGTGGTGGAGTTTTTATGTTTCTGGCGGGGGGATGGAAGAAAGACCTAAAAGAGGCTCTGTTTATTGGGTCATGGCCCAAGCTGAAAATGTACCTGAACTGATGTGTTTCTGAGAAGCAGTTATACACAATGCCAGGATGGGGTAATTCCTTTCTCTTTCATGCAGTCTTCTCAGGCTGACGAATGGTGAGCATAAGATACTGTCTTGCCAACACTGGAAAGTGTTTGTTTCATCACCTGGGAAGCTACCTGGGATGTTGACATTCTCTTGCTCCGACTCTTCATTTCTGAGTTCAGAATACCCTTCCTGGTTCATAGTTTACTTATCTTTTCCTAATTTTGTCAGGTAAGAAAGTGTTCATGAATTCATCTTAATGGTAAATTCCCAAAAAAGGGTAATTCTCCGTTTGCCATGATTGGGGTGGGGGGAGGGGGGGTAGAAAAAATGATGCTTTTGCTTGAGTTCATTTACACAAAGAATCAGTGTGGTGCCTGAATTTCCTAATTTGGAATTTGCCTTTGTATTCCCTTACACTTAGTTGAAATCTGATCTTTAATAGACTGGATCCAGTCCTTTCACTTAGAAACTTTTTGTGGTTTCTACTTGAGAGACCATCCAGTTTCTCACTTTAGCCCCAAATCAAACTAAAAAATCAAATGAAACCCATCTGTGTAGTTATTTATAGACAGTACAGGAAAAATGGCAGAAAATACAGAAAACTTTTTTCTCTGGGAGCATATACTATAAAGATGCTTCCCTATCCTCCTGAAACAAATGAAATCCTATTCCACACACCAGTCAGTCAATTGACTTTTGTCTCATTCCTCCCTTCTGTAGGCTAGCCTTACATGCAATTATTGCTGTTTGAGTATCATGTCACATTGCTAATGCCAAAGTAGTAGGTGACTTATTTTCCAAGTAATGTAAAGCATTGAAAGTAATAAAGTTCTGTGTTGTCTGTCTGTTTAGTTGTCACACATCAAGGAGTTGAAACTGGAGTAAATAAAAAAAAATTCACAGATAAAGTACTTTGTCTCAACTGACTTGGGTTACTTCCTTTGTACTTTCACTTTGTTGTGGTGGAAGAGACTTGTCATTCTTGCCTAGGAGTCATGCTAATCTTCCCTGTATCATTGCAGTATTAATGTATGTGCTGCTGATGTGAAAGTGTGCTGAAAGAGACTTGGTCCTCAGTTCCTGTGTCAAATCTCTGACTTCACCAAACTGGGCTGTAGAACCTGGGGTACTTCCTTGGCTGTAGCCAGTTAACTCTTTGCACCTCAGGCTTCAGCTGGGGAAGGAAAGGCATGCTGGAAACATCAATAGACAGAAGCTCTGTTCCTGGGTTCCACCTCACTACCTACTCCTCCTCCTCCCTCTTCCTTAACTGGCTGTTCACCAAGAGAAAACTTCTAGAACAGTGTGTTATGCCATTGGACATTAATGAGGGGAGTGTAGGGGACAAGGAGAGCATCCTGGAGAGATCAGATATCTATCTGCAAGTGAAACCAGAGAATCTTCCAGAAGGACAGTCATGTTGAACAGGGTTTGGAAAGAGTGTTTTAGGCAGAATGGGGCAGTCTGTGTGAGGGCTGATGTTAGTACCAGCAAGATATGCATATATGTTGAAAGATTTGTCCTGTTCAAGTAAGAGCCACAGAAAAGGTTAGTGGTAGGAGTAAGTGGTAGAACAACAGTGGAAAAAAACCCCTTGGAAATAGAATCTTAGAAGTTTGGACCTAATAGAGAACAGGAAACTGTGGGTCTGGTTGGGAGTGTGTGTGTGTGTGTGTGTGTGTGTGTGTGTGTTTAAGACTTGAGGAAAGCATCATTTTCCAGAAGGAATGGTAGAAAGCACTCAAACTTCAGCTATCTGGTGCAATGTAGTGGTCAGAAAGAATGTGATTTAGGGCTTTATCCTGTTTCCAGGAAGGGCAGCTCTCTCTGATGGCTACTGAGTGAATCTGAGTAAGAACTGAGATATCATTGTTTAGAGTTATCAATTTTATTTTTTCAAAGGTTTTACTTATTTATTCATAAGAGACACAGACTGGCAAAGACATAAGCAGAGGGAGAAGCAGGCTTCCTGTTGCAGTTGTATGTGGGGTGATTCAGGAAGGCTGGGCTACATGTGTTATTTTATCCAATCTAGTTCTGAGAGCAACCATGTGGATATCTGGGCTAGAAGTGGTGCAATTATAAGGGACAGCCGGGGCAAAGGCCCTGAGTAGTGTCCTTCCTGGAATGTTAGGGGGCCAGAATGTTTAGGAGGCCAGTGGCTACAGAGAAATGAGTGGAAGGAGAAACAGAAGGCTGAGAGGTAGCTGTTTCAGTGACAAATACTGTAGGACTTTGTAGGTGATTGTAAATGCAGACTTTGGCTTCTACTCTGAATAAAAAGGGAAATCAGAGGAAGGTTTTCAGCAGAGCAATGACATGGCATTTTTTAAAGATTTTATTTATTTATTTATTTATTTGTGAGAGACACATAGAGGCAGAGACATAGACAGAGGGAAAAGCAGGCTCCTTTCAGGGAGACCGATGTGGGGCTTGATCCCTGGACCAGGGATCATGCCCTAAGCCAAGGGCAGATGCTCAACCACTGAGCCACCCAGGAATCCCAATGACATGACATTTTTAAATAGATGCATGTGTATCCTTGACAAATATACAGCATTTTATGGCTTTTTGTAAATGTACAAATGGCATTGAGCTATATGCCTCATTCTACTTTACTTCTCCTACTTGTCATTTTTTTCTGAGATCTACCCACACTGTCTATAAATCTACCTTATTATCCCTGACTACTGTGTCATATCTCATTGTGGACACATAGCACATTTTATTTATATATTTCTTTCACCACAGACACTGGCATAGCTCCCACTTCCTGGCACCACAAACCATCCTGTGATGAGATGAATGTGCTCACTAACATTATGTTTCAGGATGGTGACACAGTGACACTACCACCAGCAATTTGTGATGGTTTGTATCTTCTCACTGAATTCTCATGCTGATCTAGTGAGGAAGGTCAGGTGAGGACCCTTGTGGATGAGGAGACTGAGGCTTAGACGAAGTGAGCAAATGCCCCGAGTTCATGTAGTTATGTGGAAGGGACAGGGCTCGTCCTTCATTTATTTCCTTCATTAAGAAGATATATTTGAACATATTGAGACCACGGTTTGAGAGAAATAAAAATTATTCCCTGTGAAAAATTACAGACAGTTACAAGTAAGTGTTTTAATACAAGCTCACAGAGCAGGGTAGATTCTCCAGGCCCCTGGCAGCTGATGTCACAGATGGTGCAGGGTATGTATAGAACACAGTGAAGAGATTGTCTGCAGAAGTGAGCTCACCTTCTCTCCTGGAGCTCAGAGAGGAAGGAGACAGAAGGAATTATTCATGTTGTGAGCTACTGAGCTGGTAACTCATTTATTTTCTCCCTATACATCACATTCTCATAACTGTGGACATAAAAACTGTCCACTTTTTTGACCACTTTTTTTTGGAATTTTGGAATTTTTGAATTTTTGAATTTTGCCTCCTCACTTTGGGTGAGGTTTATTGAATGTCAGAATTTGTAAAACCACCATCCAAGCTCTTCTCCCTTCTCAGTCCTGGACCTTGGGTGGCTGTTGCCCCCATTTCTGCAGTGTTTCCTTTTCAGGCAGCCTGGTCCTCTCTTTCTTGCAGGGGGTTATGAAGGGCCTGCCCCTTTCTCCCTTCTCCTCTCTGTTCACAGCACCCTTGTGGTCCTAGGTGAGTAAAGGGAAGGAGTGGACTGTACATCCTTGGCCACCAGGACAGCTGAATGGATGATGCAGTATGAGGAGAAAGAGGGACCAAGTGCCATCTGATCTTGGCTAGTTGATATAGGGGCTAAGGATTTATGACTGGGGGATTAAATTTCTATTTTAACCTCAGATGATATTTTAAAATGTCTCTGCAAATCAATTATGCCCACCACCCGGTGAATTAATGGGTCATAACCATGGCTAAGTACCGTACACACATCCCATTTGTGAATTATTGTAGAATACATTCATGCCCTATTGTGTCTTATAGCTTAATTAGCATATGAAGCTACATATGTTAGATGAACCAAAACAATTATGTTATATAGTTGATTAAAAAAGGAAAATGTTGGAGGTATTTGGCACTTTTCTCTATGGGGGAAAGCAGGGTTGATTTGCCTATCATGTCCTTTGATGTCAATTTCTGTGATATCTGAGCTGCAGAAGAAGACGTGAGACTTCTGAGCTTTGGTTGGTTGGTTGAAAACTACTTTTCAGGAAATATTTATTTCTTACTAGGCATTATGGTGGGACAGCACATACCAGATGAAATATGAAGCAGCAGCTTTGAAGCCTGAGCAACGGAACTTAGCAGACCTAACCCAACTCAGCTTAATTAGCTTCACGGAACCTGATTGGAGAATTTGGCTCCCTGGGCTCTCTACAGCACTGATCCCAGAAACCTCTTCAATTCAGTCAGAATGCTGTGTCAGGCACTTCACATATTTGGTAACAAGCTGGTGCGCAGACGTCCATTGAAGAAAGATGTGACTGACATTGCCCCTGACAGAAGCCTGAGCACTATGGATTTAGTGGCCCTGGGTGTGGACAACACAGTGGGTGTAGGTGTGTATATCCTGGCTGGGGAAGTGGCCAACAGTCAAGCAGGACCTTCCACCATGATCTGCTTTTTGGTGGCCGGCCTAACTTCTGTGTTGGCTGGGCTGTGCTATTCAGAGATTAGTGCTCGAGTTCCCCAATCTGGATCTGCATATCTCTGCACCTATGTCACTATAGGTGAACTTGGGGCTTTCATCACTGGCTGGAACCTTATCTTGTTCTTTGTTGCTGGTACCACCATTGTGGCCTGTGCCTGGTCTTTAGCTTTTAACAACTTGCCTGGGAACCAGATCTCTCAGGCCCTGCATGAGAGCATCTCACCTCATGTTCCTCGGGTCTTTGCAGAATATCTAGACTTCTTTGTTGTGGGCCTTGTGTTGTTGCTCATAGGATTGCTGACTCTGAGGATGACTGAGTTTTCCCTGGCCACCAAAGCATTCACATTAGTGAAAGTTTTGGTTCTTAGTTTTATCATCATGTCTGGTTTCATTAAGGGGGACCTGCACAACTGGAAGCTCACAGAAGAGGACTATATAAAGGCTGGACTCAATGACACCTCTAGCTTGGGCCCTCTGGGCTCTGGAGGATTCGTGCCTTTTGGCTTCCAGGGGATTCTCCGTGGAGCAGCTACCTGCTTCTATGCTTTTATAGGTTTTGACAGTATTGTTACCAGAGTTGAAGAAGCTCAGAATCCTAAGTGTTCTATCCCCAGGGGCACTGTGATTTCATTGCTCATCTGCATTTCAGTGTATTTTGGTGTCTCTGCAGCACTTACACTTATGGTGCCTTATTACCAGCTCCGAGCCGGGAGCACCTTGCCTGAGGTATTTCTCCATATTGGCTGGGACCCTGCCTACTATGCTGTAGCTTTTGGATTCCTCTGTAGTCTTTCTGTCAGCCTCTTGGGCTTTATGGTCCCCATACGTCATCAAGTATACATGATGGCAAAGGACGGCCTCTTGTTCCCTGTCCTTGCCAGGATCCATACTGGAACATACACCCGCATGGTGGCTACTGTGATCTTTGGCATTATTGCAGCAATCATGATAGTCTTCTTTGGACTTACTCATCTTGTGGACCTCCGGTCAATTGTAACTCTGTTGAATTACTCCCTGGTAGCTTTTAGTGTTCTCATCCTCAGGTATCAGCCTGAGAGGAAGAATGGGGGAAATGAAGCACAGGTGCAACAGGAGAATGGACCTGAAGCAGAGAAGCTGACTCTACGCCGAATATTTTTTCCAGACAGCTCCACCCCAACTCCACTCTCTGGCCTGATTGTCTCTGTTTGCTCCTCACTGCTTGCTCTGCTGCTGACTCTTCTCTGCCTGGTGCTGGCCCAGTGGCCAGGTCTGCTTTCTGGAGACCCATGGTGGATCACAGTGGTTGTGCTGCTCCTGGTGCTCATCACTGGGATCACTGGGGTCATCTGGAGGCAGCCACAGAGCTCCACTCCCCTTTACTTTAAGGTACCTGGCCTGCCTCTCCTCCCACTTCTGAGCATCTTTCTGAATTTTTACCTTATGATGCAGATGCCAGCTGGCACCTGGGCCCAATTTGGTGTCTGGATGCTGATTGGGTTTGCTATCTACTTTGGCTATGGGATGCAGCACAGCCTTGCTTAACTCCACTGAAGTTAACACCAAAACTGTAGCCCTGGACTTGAACAGAGCCAGTACACATTTGCTTGGACATCATCACACCTGAATGCAGTCAGGTCCCCTGGATAATAATGGGGAGTTCTCTTGAGCTCATGGAAAACTAGGCCTCCCATGCGATATTGGTGGAGAAAAGTTAATAGAGCCATTCTGTCTTTTTTTTTAATAATAAATTTATTTTTTATTGGTGTTCAATTTGCCAACATACAGAATAACACCCAGTGCTCATCCCGTCAAGTGCCCCCCTCAGTGCCCGTCACCCATTCACCCCCACCCCCTGCCCTCCTCCCCTTCCACCATTCTGTCTTTATGTTGGAATGTAGGATTGCTTCTACTTATTTTTCTTTACTTGTCTACTTTTCAATTATGTCTGTAGCTGCTTTCTGCCTTTAAAGCAATCATTACTGAAAGTAACTAGACAAAGTGTTTGGTTTTCTTTGGGTAAACACACAGTATGGTAGTATAAAATCATATGGTAATTCTATTTCAATTTGTTGAGGAACCTGCATACTGTTTTCCACAGTGGCTACACCAATTAACATGCCTACCAACAGTGCATGAAGGTTCCTTTTTATTCATACTCTTGCCAACTTGTTGTTTCTTGTGTTTTTTATTTTAGCGATTCTGAGAGGCATAAAGTAATATCTCATTGTTTTGTTGGTTTTTTAAAAGATTTATTTTTTTTTGAGAGAGAGAGTACATACAAACAAGGGGAACTAGCAGAAGGAGAGAGGGACTCTCCAGCGGAATCCCCTCTGAGTGGGAAGTCCCATGTGGGGCTCTTTCCAACAACCCCAAGATCATGACCTGAGCTGAAACCAAGAGTCAGACACTTAACTGACTTAGGCAACCAGATACCCCACTCCTTGTGGTATTAATTTTGCATTTCCCTCATGATTACTGATGCCGAACACCTTTTCATGTGTCTGTTGGTCATTTGTATGTCTTCTATGAAAAAATGTTTATTCAGATCCTCTGTCCATTTTTAAATCAGATTATTGGTTTTTCTGGTGTTGTGTAAATTCTTTATATATCTTATATATTAACACCTTATGAAATATATAGGTTGCAGATATCTTGCATCATTTACCAGGTTGCCTTTGTGTTTTGTTGATGGTTTCTATTGCTGTGAAAAAGCTTTATTTGCATGAAAAAAATCTATGCACCCCAATTCTTATTGCAGCATTATTAATAATAATGAGGATAGGGAAGCAACTCAAGTGTACATCCATAAATGAATGGATAAAGAAGATGTGATACACACACAGACACATAAACATACACACACATACTGGAAATTTACTGAGTCATAAAAAACTATTGAATTTTGCATTCTGTAAAAAAATAGACTTATCATGGTAAGTAAAATATGTCAATCTCAGAAAGATGAATACCATATTTTTCACTCCTATGTGGAACTTCAGAAATAAAAGAAATGAGCAAACAAAGAAAAAAAAAGAGAGAGAAAGACAGTACAAACTTCCCAGACTCTTAAATACAGGGAACAAACTGGTGACTGCCAAAGGGGATGTGGACATGAGGATGAGTGAAATAGATAAAAGGAATTAAGAGTACACTTATCTTGGAACTCCTGGGTAGCTCAGTCAGTTAAGCATACAGCTCTGGATTTTGGCTCAGGTCATGATTTCAAGGTTGAAAGATCAAGCCTCTCTTTGGGCTCTATGTTCAGCAGAGTCTACTTGTCCCTTCCCTCTGCTCCTTCCCTGCCCCACTGACACTTGCTCTCTCAAATATATGAATGATTTTTTTAAGTATACTTATCTTCATGAGACCTGAGAAATGATAGGATTGTTGAATCATTATATTCTACACCTGAGGGTAATATAATGACAATGTATGTTAATTATATGTCATACAAAAATAAACTAGGAAAAGAGCAAAGAAGAGATGAAATATGGCCACTGAATATAAAATAAAGAATATAAAAAGCTTATATGCTAATGCAAAAGGTAAAACATAGTTCTAACACAAAGCAGAAAGTGTTGTCATAAGTAACATGCAAATAAAACATCTTGGGAATTCATAGTGGAGGATGATCATTCGTGGCTGGCACAGTGGTGAGCGTTGATGGGTGAAATCAGAGAAGACTTTGTAGAGGAATGGCATTTGAGTTGGCTTTCTCCAAGGAAAGATAGAGAGAAAGTTGCCACACATGGAAAGCAGGGAGAGATTGTAGGCAGAGAGAACACCACCAGGAAAAGCACAGGAAAATGAAGCAGTGTTCAGAGCTCACTGAGCTAGCTGTGTAGTTTTAGCCATGGCTGTGTGAGGGGGCAACAGAGCATGCAGAGGTGAGTTGCAGCCAAAGCTTTCCTCTGAGTACAAAGCACTTTGGCCTTGAGCCCACTACCTATGCTGAAAATCCCTGAGGTTGGTTATTCTTGGCGATATCTATATCCTTGGCTTGAAAGTTTCTCTACTGTTGTCTACTACTGTGGCCCACTTGCTCAGAAAATGCACAGGTGAGAGCCACGTGTCCTGGGTTCTGGTCTGGTTTCCACCACTAACCAGCAATGTGAGCTTGAACAAGTGCTCATTTCCTTTCATGCTCCGCTTATTTATCTGAAACAGGAGAGATCAGGACTGTAATTTGCAAAGTTCTGTGTCCTTAAAAAAAATCCTAGGATTGCCTCCTGCTCTTCTGTTATTCTCTCATCTAGGTCTCTCTACTGCACGTGATCTGTACCTACATCCTGCCCATTTATCACTAGAACCCACTGTTGGAGCTGTAGAGGGCCAATAAATAACACCCCATTTCTCCCTCCTATGTTTGGAACCAATTGATAATCAAGACATAGAGACAGATGATTAAACCATCAACTTTAGATCTGCCACCTAAGTGGCTTGCTAATTCTGCAGCACTAAATTGGACAGATTTATTCTTCATCACAAATAATGTTGAGCACCCCCACTCCCCACCATAGGAGACAGCTTGCTTTTACTGGATTGCTCATTTATGAGCATGTTGGAATGCATGTATCCTTTGGGCACAGAGAACCTGAATAGAAAAGTAAACCAACAACAACAACAACAACAAAACTGGAAGGGGCTCTTCTGGGCACACTTAGTGCTATTTCTTCAACCCGAGTTATAGGGAAGGGAGTGCTGGAGAGAAGCCAGGAATAGTGCTCAGTAATACAAAAGTTTACCAGATGTCACCTCACTTGGAAGACTTGTGAAAACAGATTGCTGGATCCTGCCCCCAGCATTTGGAATTCAGGAGGTCTGAGTGGAGCTCAAAACTTTTCCTCCAAAAAAAAAAAAAAAAAAAAAAAAACTTGTACTTCTAACAGTTCCCAGGTGATGCTGCTGGTCCAGGGACCATGCTTTGAAAAGCAAAGCTCCAGCTGAGTCTCCTCCATATGCAAAGATAAGTGAGGGAAACAAAGGCACCCTTGGAACACTTACCTTCATTTAATGAAATATTTAAATTAAAATTCTATGGTTAATCCTTTCACAGTGGGGAAATCATAGTGAATCATTTCTAAATGTATATGTTTATGAAATCACCACAATGTATAGTTTAAATATCGTACAATTTTATATGTCAATTATACCTCAATAAAGCTAAAATAAAAATAATAAGATACCACAGTTATCTATGTGTCTTTATTTTCTTTATTTTGTTCCTAGATTATTGATTTAGGTAAGGAGAATATCTAATTAATGCTCCCAGAGCACTCAGCTGGGGACCAGGCACATAATGAGAATCTAAGAAATTGATGCTAAATTGAATTGAGCCTTAAACATTGCTTTGGTATAGAAAATTCTCCCGTGTTTCAGGCCAGCACCGTACTACTCCTTTAAAACCATATCCTGGGAGATTTCCTTGGCAAAACAAGGAAAAAATTCTCTCCATCTGGAACTATATCTCGATGTGTATCTAGATCTGTACCCAGTATCTAGAATTGTACCAAGACATTTCTAGTTTTGCCTTTGTTTGGCTATGCCTGAGTTCTAGTATCTAGTGTGACTGTTGCATCAGAGTGGACTCTTGCTCAAGGCATTGGGTAGGTTCTCCCTTTCCTCTAAACCCAACAGCAAAAGCATTGCTGTCCATTCAAAGAGCAACAGAGTTAATACAGCCCTGGGGCAGGACAATGCTTGACAAGACTTTCATTGGTCCAGTTCCATCTATCCCCATAGATGGGGTTTTTTGGGTAGCCTGAAGTTGGAAACTGATAGACAGCCCTTCTAATCTGCCTACATCCTGCATCCTGAGACTCTCTGAAGATGAGATGGGATCCAGAGTGGGCGCAATAGACATCTCTCTTGAAGAAGTGAGAGTTTTATGGTTGGCGTAGGAGGGCTGGTGTTTTTCTATTGTATTTATGTATAAGGTCCGCCCTGGGAGGGAAGACTAGGAAGCTACTTTCTTACTTGTGGAATTTTTCATGTTCCCAACATGGAGTAGGTGACTCCAGGGAAGCCTGATAGAGGCAGGATTATCCATATACTTAACCACTCCTTTAGATGCATTTGTGAGAGACTGGTGCAGAAAACTTGTTAAAGCAGCTAAGATCCTTTGGGGAGAGAATTTACACCCCAAATGGGGAAAATAATGGAATGAAATAGGAATAATTAGTAACTGAATAGGGATTGAGAAGTCATTACTCTAGGAGGGAAGGTATGAGTAGAAACTGAGAGAGAGGTATTATTAAGAGACACTTCCTGGAGGAGGGTGCTTATGGAGCAATTTGGGAAATAAAAGAGGGACAGGTGAGTTGGCAAAGAATGGACAGTAATTCTAGGCTACATGGACCTTTAGGAGTCATGAAAATGATACTCTTGTGAGGGATGTGTTTCTTTTCACATTAGAAGGTAATTTTTCAGCCAGAAATGTATCACTCCAGATGTGTCATGGAGTGAGATTCCTGAATCAGGAAGGGATGAGACATGAATCTCACAGCCGTCTGGAGGATAGACAGACAGAATGATGTGTACAGATAAACTTTTCCTGGGAGACAGTTATAGCAACTGCTATAGTCATCTAGATTCTTCTTTTCAAAGTATAGTCCAAGGACCAGCAGCATGGAGTGCCACCTGAGGGCTTGTTAGAAATGCAGCACCTTAGGCCCCAACCCAGACCTCTTGAATCAGAAGCTGTATTTTCAAAAGGCTCCCAAGTGATTTGTGTGGTCTTTCAGATTTGAGAAGCACTGGCCTGAGATGATTGATGACAGGGGTCTGGCCTCAAATAAGCACTATGGAAGATGTGACAACTTCAAAATTGGGAAAACAGGAGAGGCCTAGGCTAGGAAATTTAAATTGGGCAAAGAGAGTGAAGTGTGTCCAGGCCTCCCACACCAGTCACTATGGCAGGGTTTGGCACTCTGCCCTCTTTGGGGAAATGCCTTTCTTGCTCATGCTGGGGTTTGCTTTGTCTTCAGGAGCTCCGCTGGGTATGCACAGCACTGGTCAAGTCTGGGGCCAATCGTGTTACCCCTACTTCATATAAGGGCCTGACAAGGGATTAGTGAGGTCATATTAGTCATGCCCAGGCCCAGGGTTTTACTATTCCTTAATCAAATGAGTGGTAACTGCTGATACTAATAGAGGAGGCTATGGAGTTTAGGGGATGAAATAGGAGTTCTTAACTACCTGTCCTGGAAATTAGGACACTTTCATATTTCAAAAAATTTAAAGAGAGAGTATATGACTGCATGAAGGGTTATACCCTGGTACAAAACAAGTTAATGCTTTTAAGGGATATTCTGATTACTTTTAATAACAAAATGTCAACCTATTATCCCAGCAACCTGGACTAATAGGCAATAAGAACAATATTATCAGGTGGGCATTTGAGAATTTTCTTCAGTTTTGAGGGTTTGTGTAACTCCTCCCCAATTTGAGTGATAAAAAGAGGCCAGTATTGAAGGAAAACAAATTGAGATCGAACACAAGGAAGAATTTTCTGAGATTAGAGGGTGACCAGGGGAGATGGGAGGGTACAGGCTCTCTGGCCATGGGCATATCTCACTTGGGTGTGGAATGCCTCAGATAGGCTCCTGCCCAGGAACAGGAAAATGTACAAAATGTTCAAAAAAATTTTCCCCTAGAATTCTCCACTCAACTCCTGAAAT
This sequence comes from Canis aureus, assembly GCF_053574225.1. Lineage (NCBI taxonomy): Eukaryota > Metazoa > Chordata > Mammalia > Carnivora > Canidae > Canis > Canis aureus. The sequence goes on from NC_135635.1 coordinate 26,642,014, forward strand.
GAAAGGCTGGGGTGGACATGTCATGTATGTGAGGCATGGGCATGATGAATAACAAAAGAAGAAAAAAATCTCATTGGAGCATTGAAATCTGCTAACAATTTTATTTTATTTTATTTTATTTTTTTTTTTTGCTAACAATTTTAAAACAGGGCTTGTATTTAGAAGAATAAGTTGCATGTTAGGGTTCAAATTTGATTTTTAGCTTTCCAAGCCCTTTACTCTCTATGTATTTATTTGGTCTCATTGATGAGATTTAAAAACCTCCTGAGGGAAAAGAACATCCCTTCTATGTTTTACTCCTGTATATCTCCAGTGTCCACAAAATGATGATGATAGTAAGAGCTCCCATGTTTTGAGTGCTAGGCTCTGTACTTTGTTCCTAACACTTTACACAGTTACCTATTTAATACAAAGTTGTATGAGGTCACTATTATGCTCATTTTATAAAAGTTGAAACTAAGGCTCAGAGAGGTAAGTGATGTGTGCAAAGTGAGTGGTGAAGCTTGGATTTGTACAAAGTTTGAGCGAAATCTTGTACCTGTAATCCCTGAACTATACTCTGCATGGAATAGCAGCTCAGTAAGGGATAGATGATCAATGAAATTTGATTACAGAGAGGTAAGACATATCCACTGGAAAATAGTGGATAGTCTTAAATAGTGAATAATGAAAAAAACGATTTCTGTTTGTGGACTGTAGTTAGAGACACACTCAGTGACACATGTAGCTTATACTCCTTCAACCTCACTGTGCCCCACTCTGCAGTTAGGAGCTTGCAAAGGGGACAATGCTGGGTGCATATGTTCATAAAGTACATCATAGAAAGTCATGTGTGTGTGTGTCTACTATATGAACATACATGCTCGAATGTGAGTGAAAATATGCACCAAGGACTGGGGTATGTTTATCTTGGTAGGTCTATGAACATGAGCATATTTGTTAGACTTTTTGGATATGATGAGTATATGTGTGTATGTTTGTGTGTGTGTGCGTGTGCAGACAAATCCTGAAGTTTCAACCAGCTACTAGGAACTGGCTACTTTCTTTCCCTGGCCCTGGCTGGTGTTTGTACAAAACCCTGATATTTATTTTTCATCCCCTTTCAAGGGAACCTCAATGAGCTTTCTTTCTGGGAAGTTTATGGCTAAGATGCTGGGCTGCTGTGGAACCCCTATACATCAGCTACAATCAGGAAAGATTTGCAGAGTAAGAGAAACAAAAGCCACAAAGTGATCACCTCCTGTCTTTACATTCCAGCCCAATATACAGCTGCCTTGTATGTGCACCACCCAGGTAATATACTTATCTTGATGAGCCCTGAGATATGTGTAGAATTGTTGAATGATTATATTGTTCACCTAAGAATAAAATAATAATTCTGTATGTTAATTATGCTTCAATTTAAAAATAAACTAGAAAAAGACCAAAAAAAAAAAAAAGAAGATAAAATATGATTGCTACCTTTAAGGAGCTTATATTCTACTAGAAGGGGTAAAGCATAGTGGTAACACAAAGTAAAAAGTATTGTCATAAGTAATATGCAAATAAAGTGTCCTGGGAATTCAGAATGGGGGATGATCACTCGTGGCTGGCACAGTAGTGAGAGTTGCTTGATGAAATCAGAGAAGAATTTATAGAATGCCATTTAAATTGGCCCTCTCCAGGAAAATTCCAGATAGAATTTTCCACACATGGGTTGAAGGGAGAGATTCTAGGCAAAGAGAACAACATTAGGAAAAGCATAGGGAAACGAAGCAGTGTTCAGAGCACAATGAGCAGGCTGTGTAGCCTGAGCCATGGCTGTGTGAGGGGGCAACAGCATGCACAGGTGGATTGCAGCCAGAGCTTTCCTCTGAGCACAGAGCACTTTGGCTTTGATTCCACTGCCCATGCTGAAAATCCCTGGGGCTGGATCTTCTACTTGGCAATAGCTGCATTCTTGGACTTTGAAGTTTCTTTGCTATTGTTTGCTTTGGTCCACCTGCTCAGAAGGTGCACAGCTGAGAGCCACGTGTCCCGGGTCCTGGTCTGGTTTCCACCACTAACCAGCAATGTGAGCTTGGGTAAGCCCCTCAGTGCCTTCCATGCCCTGATTATTTATAACACCAGAGGTCAGAACTACTCATTAGTAGATTCTTTGTACTTACCAAGTTAGAGGGTTTCCTCCGATTCTTCTGTTATTCTCTCAACTAGGTCTCTCTACTGCATGTGATCTAAACCTGCATCCTGCCCTCTCTTCTACAACCTATTATTCAAGCTGTAGAGGTCCAATAAATAACACCCCATTTCCCCCTCCTATTTTTGGAACCAATTGATAATCAAGACAAAGAAACTGATTATTAAAACTTCAGCTCTAGATCAGCAGCCTAATAGGCTTGCTAATCCTGCTTCACTCAGACAGACATACTCCTCATCGCAAGCAGTGCTGAGCAAATCCTGCCTCCCAACACAGGAGAGAGCATATTTTTATTAGATTTTCTTGTGTATTAGTACAGTGGAAAGCATGTGCTCTGTGGACAACTTTGTTCTGGATAAAAAAAGAAAACCAACAAAATAGTGGAAGGAGTTGAGCTAAGTATACTCAGTGCTACCTCTTCAATTCACCAAAGTTACAGTGAGAAGGGGGGTGGGGAGAGGTAGAGAATACACTCTGCTCAGTGGTGTTCAAATTCCAGCAGGTGTCACCTCACCTCGAGGGTTTGTGAAAACAGATTGCCGGACCCAGGACCCAGTGTTTGCAATTTAGTAGGTCTGGGTGGGGCCCAGAACTTGTACTTCTAATAAGTTCCCAGGTGATGTTGCTGCTGCTGGTCCAGGGACCACACTTTGAAAACCAAATCTCCAGTTGAGGCCCCTTCACATGTAAAGATGAAGCAAGAGAAACAAAAGCATCCTTTGAACACCTACATTCATTAAATGAAATATCTAGATTAAAATAACATGATTAATCCTTTACAATAGGGAAAACATAGCGAATCATTTCACAGTATATATCAAATCATAACAATGTACACGTTAAATATTTCACAATTTTACATACTAGTTCTTTATTATTGGCTTTATTAAGCTGAAATTAAAAAAATAAAATGCCACAGTTATATGTGTGTCTTTATCTTGTTTCCTAGATTATAGATCTTTGGTAAAGAATGTACCTTGTTTACTCCCTCAGCATTCAGCTGGGAGCCAGGCACATAATGAGCATTTCATAAATTCACAATAAATTGAATTGAACCAAAGCGAGAGGGAGACGGACGTTGAGAGAACAAGAGGGAAGGAGAGAAAATGGTGTCCACGGATTACAGTACCTACAGCCAAGCTGCAGCCCAGCAGGGCTACAGTGCATACACCGCCCAACCAACTCAAGGGTATGCACAGACCACCCAGGCATATGGGCAGCAGAGTGATGGAACCTATGGGCAGCCCACTGATGTCAGCTATGCCCAGGCTCAGACCACTGCGACCTATGGGCAGACCGCCTATGCAACCTCTTATGGACAGCCTCCCGCTGGTTATACTACTCCAACGGCCCCCCAGGCATACAGTCAGCCTGTCCAAGGGTACGGCACTGGTGCTTATGAAACCACCACTGCTACGGTCACTACCACCCAGGCCTCCTATGCAGCTCAGTCTGCATATGGCACTCAGCCTGCTTACCCAGCCTATGGGCAGCAGCCAGCAGCCACCGCACCTGCAAGACCACAGGATGGTAACAAACCCACTGAGACTAGTCAACCTCAATCTAGCACAGGGGGTTACAACCAGCCCAGCCTAGGATATGGACAGAGTAACTACAGTTATCCCTGGGGACCTGGGAGCTACCCCATGCAGCCAGTCACAGCACCACCATCATATCCTCCTACCAGCTATTCCTCTACACAGCCGACTAGTTATGATAAGAGCAGTTAGTCTCAGCAGAACATCTATGGGCAGCGGAGCAGCTATGGACAGCAGAGTAGCTATGGTCAACAAAGCAGCTATGGGCAGCAGCTGCCCACTAGTTATCCCCCCCAAACTGGATCCTATAGCCAGGCGTCAAGTCAATATAGCCAACAGAGCAGCAGCTATGGGCAGCAGAGTTCATTCCGACAGGACCACCCCAGTAGCATGGGTGTTTATGGGCAGGAGTCTGGAGGATTTTCTGGACCAGGAGAGAACCAGAGCATGAGTGGCCCTGAAAACCGGGGCAGGGGAAGAGGGGGATTTGATTGCAGAGGCATAAGCAGAGGTGGGTGGGGAGGAGGCCTCGGTGGAATGGGCGCTGGAGAGCGAGGTGGCTTCAATAAGCCTGGTGGATCCATGGATGAAGCACCAGCTCTTAATCTAGGCCCACCTGTAGATCCAGATGAAGACTCCGACAACCGTGCAATTTATGTGCAAGGCTTGAATGACAATGTGACTCTAGATGATCTGGCTGACTTCTTTAAGCAGTGTGGAGTTAATGAGATGAACAAGAGAACCGGACAACCCATGATCCATATCTACTTGGACAAGGAAAGAGGAAGCCCAAAGGTGATGCTACAGTATCCTATGAAGACCCACCAACTGCCAAGGCTGCTGTGGAGTGGTTTGATGGGAAAGATTTTCAAGGAAGCAAACTTAAGGTTTCTCTTGCTCGGAAGAAACCTCCGATGAACAGCATGCGGGGTCGTATGCCTTCCGGTAAGGGCAAGGGGATGCCACCGCCACTCCGTGGAGGTCCAGGGGGCCCAGGAGGTCCTGGGGGCCCCATGGGTCACATGGGAGGCCGTGGAGGAGACAGAGGTGGCTTTCCCCCAAAAGGACCCCGGGTTCCCGAGGAGGAAACGTCCATCCGGAGGAGGAAACGTCCAGCACAGGACTGGGGACTGGCAGTGCCCCATTCCGGGCTGTGGAAACCAGAACTTCACCTGGAGAACAGAATGCAACCAGTGTAAGGCCTCGAAGCCTGAAGGCTTCCTTCCACCACCCTTCCCGCTCCCGGGCAGTGACCGTGGCAGAGGTGGCCCTGGTGGCATGCGGGGAGGAAGAGGTGGCCTCATGGACCGCGGTGCTCTCGGTGCGGTGGGATGTTCAGAGGTGGCCGCGGTGGAGACAGAGGGGGCTTTCGTGGTGGCCGGGGCATGGACCGAGGTGGCTTTGGCGGAGGAAGACGAGGCGGTCCTGGTGGGCCCCCTGGACCTTTTTTTTTTTAATAAATTTATTTTTTATTGGTGTTCAATTTACCAACATACAGAATAACACCCAGTGCTCATCCCGTCAAGTGCCCCCCTCAGTGCCCATCACCCATTCACCCCCACCCGCCCTCCTCCCCTTCCACCACCCCTAGTTCATTTCCCAGAGTTAGGAGTCTTTATGTTCTCTCTCCCTTTCTGATATTTCCCCCACATTTCTTCTCCCTTCCCTTATATTCCCTTTCACTATTATTTATATTCCCCAAATGAATGAGAACATATAATGTTTGTCCTTCTCCGATTGACTTACTTCACTCAGCATAATACCCTCCAGTTCCATCCACGTTGAAGCAAATGGTGGGTATTTGTCATTTCTAATGGCTGAGTAATATTCCATTGTATACAGAAACCACAACTTCTTTATCCATTCATCTTTCGATGGACACCGAGGCTCCTTCCACAGTTTGGCTATTTTGGCCATTGCTGCTATAAACATCCCCCCTGGACCTTTGATGGAACAGATGGGAGGAAGAAGAGGTGGACGTGGAGGACCTGGAAAAATGGACAAAGGCGAGCACCGTCAGGAGCACAGAGACTGGCCCTGCTAGACGCAGAGACCCCGCAGAGCTGCACTGACTACCAGATTTATTTTTTAAACCAGAAAATGTTTTAAATTTATAATTCCATATTTATAATGTTGGCCACAACATTATGATTATTCCTTGTCTCTACTTTAGTGTTTTTCACCATTTGTGAAGAAACATTAAAACAAGTTAAATGGTAAAAATAAATGCATAATAAATAAATAAATAAATAAACAAACAAACAAACAAACAAACAAACAAATAATAAATTGAATTGAACCTTACATATTTCTTTGGTACAGAAAATACTCTAAACTTTCAGGATAGCACTGTGCTAGTTCTTTAAAACTATCTTCTGAGAGACTTCCTTGAAAAACAGCATTTTTCTCCATCCAGAACTACATCTAGAACACTGTCAAGATCTGTACACTGGATCTAGAACTATACCCAGGCACTTCTAGTTTTGCCTTTGGTGTAGCTATGCCTGAGTTCTAGTGACTGTCCTTTGTGTTTCAAGAGTAGAATCTTGCTCAGGACAAGGAGTAGGTTCTCCCGTGACTCTACACCCAACAGTTAGAACAGTGTTGTGCATATATTCAGAGCTGTACTCTGTCGGGAGTAGTAGCTCATTGAAACTTGATAGCATAAAGGAAATTGAAAGACCGTAGATAATTCCACATACTGAATAATTAGTAAAACAGTTTCCATGTGTTAGGTGGAATATAGTGAGAAATATACTTCGGGAGACATGAAGGCTAACACTCACACATTCATTAACCTTCCCTGGGCCCCACTCTAGATTCAGGAGCTGGGAAAGGAGGAGCAGCTGGGTGCATGTATTCATAAAGCACCTCATTGAAAGTCATGTGTGTGGATACTATATGGACATATGTGTCTGAATTTGGTTGGAAATACTCCCTAAGGAGTGGGGTATGTTTAACTTGGTAGAACTATAAACATGAGCCTATTTGTTAGACATATTGGCTACAATGTGTGTGTGTGTGTGTGTGTGTGTGTGTGTGTGTGTTTGTACACAAATCCTGAAGGAGTTCAACCAGCTATAAGGACCTAGCTTCCTTCCACCCCTGGCTCTGAATGGTATATTTGTAGCAACCCTGATACTTATTTTTCATTCCAACTCAAAGAAATCTCAATGAGTTTTCTTTCTGCAAAGTTTATGGCTAAGATTCCGGGCTGCTGTGGAGCCCCTATATATTTGCTACTATCAGAAGGGGCTTGCAGTGAATGAGAAAAGGCAACCACAAAGAAATCAGCTCCTATCTTTTATCCTCTAGCCTAATACACAGCTGCCCTTGAATGTATACCACCCATGTAACCAACTGCTTCCCCTCTCCTAGAACCTCTTCCTGGAAGGTACTAAAAGCAGCCATTTTATTTACTTATTTGCTTACATGTGGGACTCTCTATTTGAGCCACCCCTGACAAAATAGAATTAAAAATTATACCAATTAAGTAATATAGAGTTGAGATTGTGAGAAACTAGTCATTTGTGAAACTAATTTCATAAAAAGCAATGACCTTTGGCAAAAGCAACAATTCTAAGAGGAGTTGAATATTCTGTTTTATTCTTTGTTTACTTCTTTAGAAAACCTGTAGCAAAACTCATGAAAGTAGGAGGCAGGATGACATGCATATTGTTCATATAATATATTTATTCATTGCTCATTATTTCAAAATAGAGCTTTTCCTACTGGGAAATAGACAATAAGCAAGAAAACAAATGTTCAAATAATTACAGAGCATGAGAAACACTTGAATATAATAAAGAGGGCCTTATGATAAGAAATAACAGGGGAAAGGAGTTAAGATGGCAGAGTAGTAGGGGGACCCTGAGCTTGCCTCACCCCTTGAACATAGCTAGATCAACATCCAAATATTTTGAACATAGGCATACAATCTGAGGATTAAGAAAACAATCTACATAGTTGGAGGGAGAGAATGTAGCAGATATGAGGTTTGGAGCTGTGAAGTGGGGGAGAGGAAAGCCGAAGGGCCATGAAGGGGAAGGAATCCTTTTCATGGAGCAAAGTCAGGGAGAGGAAGAGAGTGGTGAGAGGGCAGCAGGTAGAAATCACATAATAAGTTGTGGTGAGGAGATCCCCTGGGTCACACTGGGAGAGATCACTCTCCTTCCTGGAGAACATTTGGAAGAGTTTATTTTGCCTCTCCAAGGACAAAAAGCCAGCTGGAAGCCATTCAGTGGCACTCAACAGCAGGGACAGGAGTGTGTGCAGAAGGCAGATAACCTTGTAGCAGCTTTTTGCTCTGAGCCACGATAGGCTTAAACCATGGTGTGCACCCAGGGTGGCTCTTTTTCTTGGATAGAACTAAGCAGAGAGCAGAGACATGTGCAAATTGCACACATAGTGGTCACTGCTTTTTGCTGTCTGCCACAATAGATCCAAGCCTCTACGCGACTGCTTTGCTGGATCGAGATGGAGCCAGGCATGCCACAAGCTTCTATCAGGAGGATGGGTATGCATCCACATTTTGCTAGGCCCTTTAAAATTTAGAGTTTTGAATACTAGCCACCAATTAGAGATAAAATACAGGAGATCTGTAGTGCTTGGTACATCAACATCTCAGGTACAGACAGGTTAAGTGCAGGGAATTGACAAAAGTCCAGGACACAGGAGATAATTCACTTTTCTGAGAGGGCCTCCTGAACAATGGTGACCAGGAGTTCCCCTCCTCTGGGATGAGATGGTAGGGCGATGCCATATTATACCTCCTCTACCACCCCTCAATCCTCCCACTACCAGCACAGTCAGACTCCAGAGAGAAACACAGGGCCTTCAGTGGAGGCTGGAGTTCCCTACATTAGACTTTACTCTCTGACCAGGCAGAAGCTTCTTTACAAGGGCAAGTAAACTTCTGAGCCAGCACAGCAGCCAGCACAGAAGACCAACACAGCTCCAGCCATGTATCAAGCCTATTGTTTAAAGAGTGCTCCAAAAGGTCAGCATCAGGTGGACATAGGGTCAGGATTGCTTCTCTTTTTCTTTTTCTTCATTTTTAAATTTTTTATTTTTCTGTTTCTTTTTTATTATTTTATCTTTTATTTTATATAAATATTTTTTTCTTATTTTCTCTCTTATTTGTATGAGGCTTATAATTTTTTTGTTCATATGTTGGTTTGTTTCCTTTTATTATTTTGCAAGTCAACCTTCTTATTTTTTTTTCTTTTTTCTTTTTCTTTTCCTTACTCTTTTTTCCTTCTTTCTCTTTTTTCTTTCCTTACTCTTTTTTCCTTCTTTCCTTCTTTCCTTCTCATTCTTTGTTTGTTTGTTTGCATTTTTGTTCCTGTTCCTTTTCTCTTGTCTTAGATCAAAGCATACCTAGTTAAAGGCCCAAACACTCCCCACTACAAGCAAGGAGAAACTCTGTAGTGGAGGGACCAGTGGGAAAGAGCAACCAAAATGCAACAGCAGAGTGTACACAGCATATGCCAGAAACACTTCCTGAAGCTGCTGTTGTTGTTATTGTTGTTGTTGTTGCTCTTGTTATTGTTTTGCTGTTTTTTTTTTCTTTTTTCTTTCTTTTCTAGAAAGAACAATAAGATGTAGAAATTCACCCCAAAAGAAAGAAAGGAGGTAGTACTCACAGTCAGGGATTTAATCAATACAGATATAAGTAAGATGTCTGAACTAGAATTCAAAACAATGATTATAAAGATACTAGCTGAGCTTGAAAAAAGCATAGAAGATACTAGAGAATCCCTTACTGTAGAGATAAAAGAATCTAGTCAGACCAAAATTAAAAACGCTATTGCCAAGATCAAGTCCCAAGCGGAGGCCAAAAACAAGGGTGAAAGCAAAAGAGCAAACCAGTGATACAGAAGATAAAATTATGGAAAATAATGAAGCTTAAAAGAAGAGGGAAAGAAAACTATTAGATCACAAAGGTAGACTTAGGGAATTCATAAACCAAAGACTGTAATAAGAAATGAAAAAAAGGCACTATGGTATAGTAATGGGGTCTATCCAACAAGAAGGTCTGACAATTGTAAATATTTATGCCCCCAACATGGAAGCATGCAAATATATAAAACAATTAATAACAAACATAAAGGAACTCAATAATAATAATAATAATAATAATAATAATAATACAATAATAGTAGGGTACTTTAACACCCCACTCACAGCAATAGACAGATCATCTAAGCAGAAAATCAACAAGAAACAAGGGTTTTGAATGACACACTGGACAAGATGGACTTCGCAGATATATTTAGAACATTTCATCCTAAAGCAGCAGAATACACATTATTTTCAAGTGCACATGGAACATTCTCCAGAATAGATCAAATACTGTGTCAATCTGTACAAAAAGATACACATATATGTGTATTTTTTTATCACAATGCTAGGAAACTTGAAGTCAGCAAAGAAAAATTTTTGAAAGACACAACCATATGGAGGATAAAGAACATCCTGCTAAAGAGTAAATGGGTGAACCAGGAAATTAAAGAAAAATTTTTAAAAATACATGGAACCAAATGAAAATGAAAACACAACAGTTCAAAATATTTGGGATACAGCAAAGGCAGTCCTATGAGGAAAGTGCATAGCAATATAGATCTTCCTCAAGAAGCAAGAGAAGTCTCAAATATATAACATAACCTTACAACTAAAGGAGCTGGAAAAGGAATAGCAGTAGAGCCTAAAGCCAACAGGAGAAGAGAAATAATAAAGATTAGAATAGAAAGCATGATATAGAAATTTTTAAAAATGCACTAGAACATATCAACAAAATTAGGAGATAATCTTTTGAAAGAATTAACAATATTGATAAACTTCTAACCAGACTTAGCAAAAAGAAAAGAGAAAGGACCCAAATAAATAAAATCATGAAGGAAAGAGGAGAGATCACAACCAACATTGAAGAAATACAATTACAAGAGATTATATGCAATTGTATGGCAACAAATTAGGCAATCTGGAGTAAATGAATAAATTCCTAGAAATGTACAAACTACCCAAACTAAAACAAGATTAAATAGAAAACCTGAACGGACCAATAACCAGAAAAGAACCTGAATCAGTATCAAAAATCTCCCAACAAATAAGAGATCAGGGCCAGATGGCTTCCCAGGGAAATTCTACCAAAAATTAAAGACAAACTAATACCCATTCTTCCAAAATGGTTCCAAAAAAAATAGCAATGGAAGGGAAAATTTCTTTTTTTAAAGATGTATTTACTTATTCATTCATGAAAGACACACACACAGAGAGAGACAGAGACATAAGCAGAGAGAGACACAGGTTCCATGCTGGAATCCCAGTGTGGGACTCGATCTCGGGACTCAAGGATCATCCCCTGGGCCAAAGGCAGATGCTCAACCACTGAGTCACCCAGGCATCCCAAAATGGAAGGAAAAATTTCGAACTCATTCTATGAGGCTACCATTACCTTGATCCAAAAACCAGACAGAGACCCCACTAAAAAGAATTACAGACCAATATCCTTGATGAACATGGATACAAAAATTTTCACCAAGATACTAGCTAATAGGATCCAGCAGTACATGAATTATTCACCATGACCAAGTGGTATTTGCCTGCAGAGTTGATTCAAGATCCACAAAACAATCAACATGACACACCACATTAATGAAAGAAAGGATAAGAACTTTATGATGCTCTTAATAGATACAGAAAAAGCATCTGACAAACTACAGTACCTTTTCTTGATTAAAAACCCTCCACCATGCAGGGATAGAGGGAGCATAGTACAACATCATGAAGCCAAATATGAAAGACCCACAGTGAATATCATTCTCTTTTAAAAAAAGATTTTATTTATTTATTCATGAGACACACACAGAGAGAGAGAGACAGAGAGAGAGAGAGAGAGAGAGAGAGAGAGAGAGAGAGAAGCAGAGACACAGGCAGAGGGAGAAGCAGGCTCCATGCAGGGAGCCTGATGTGGGACTCGATCTCGGGTCTCCAGGATCATGTCCTGGGCTGAAGGTGGCACCAAACTGCTGAGCCACCCAGGCTGCCCTGAATATCATTCCCAATGGGGAAAAACAGAGCTTTTTCCCTAAGTCAGGAACACAACAGGGATGTCCTCTCTCACCACTATTGTTCAACATAGTACCTTGGCTGCAACTTCTTTTTTTAAAAAAAGATTTTATTTATTTATTCATAAGAAACACAGAGAGAAAGGCAGAGACATAGGCAGAGGGAGAAGCAGACTCCCTGCTGGGAGCCAGATGGGGGACTCGACCACAGAACTCCAGGATCACACCCTGAGCCAAAGACAGACACTCAACCACTGAGCCACCAAGGTGTCCCTGCAGCAACTTCTCATTAGACATGTCTCCAGAGTCAAAGGACAAAAGCAAAAATGAACCCTTGAGACTTCAACAGGATAAAAAGCTTTGCACAGCAAAGAAACAATCAGCAAAACTAAAAGACAGCCTATAGAATGAAAGGAGATATTTGCAATGTCTTATCAGATAAAGGGCTAGAATCCAAAATCTATAAAGAACTTATCAAACTCAAAACCCCCAAAACAAAAGATCCAGTCAATAGGCAGAAGACATGAACAGACATCTCTCCAAAGAAGGCATCCAGATGGCTAACAGACATATGAAAAGATGATCAATATCACTCGGCATCACAGAAATACAAGTCAAAACCACAATGGGATGTCACCTCACACAGGTCAGAATGGCTACAATTAAAAAGTCAAGAAACAACAGATATTGATGATGGCGCAGAAAAAAGAGGAACTCTTACATTGTTGATGGGAATGCAAACTGGTGCAGACACTCTAGAAAACAGTATAGATGTTCTTCAAAAATTTAAAAATAGGAAAGACTGGCAAGATGGCAGAAGAGCAGGGATCCTCAACTCATCTGGTCCCACAAACTTACCTAGATATCTTTCAAAACATCCTGAACACCTAGGAATTCGACATGAAAGGTAGAGAAGAGCTGAGATGCTACAGAGAGAAAAGTTTTTGTTTCTAACAAGGTAGGAAGGCAAAAAATAAAAATAAAAAAGAAATAAAGTGGGGGAAGTGAACTGTGACTAGCTGGGCAAAAGCCTCCAGGGCATGAAAGCCCAGCCCTGGACAAGAGGGAACTTTAAAAATCTGTACCTGAGCTTTCCCTGACAGAAAAGTGCTAGGAAAGGAAATCGGGCAGAATCGCAGGAGGGGCAGTGAAGCATCAAGACCCCTGGAGACACTTCAAGACTAGGTGCGCCTGGGACAAAGCTCACCAAAAACTGAGGTCCAGTCTCAGTAAAGGGCTGGAACACCGCAGCCCTCCAGGGCATATGGATGAAGCCCACTGGTTATGCGAGCTGACCTCAGAAATCCCTTTACCCTAGAGCCCCGCAATGGAAAGACGCGGCTCTCATCAGTTCCCTTTAGAAAAGTCTGTTCCCAGGAGTGCAGGCCCAGTAGCACAGGGTCCTGGATCTGAGGGCATGCAAAAGCAAATACAGCTATCCTCCATTCCCCTTGGGACAGGAGGAAGTGGGAAGGGCACAGGAAAATGAGAACTCTCCTGCCACTGGGCACCCAGCAAGTTGTGCAGATCAGTGCACCTGCACCTGCTCCCAGGAGCATTTGGAGCAGTGTAGACTGGGAGACTATGGTTGGTTACTTACAGTGAACTTGACGCCAGAGCTGGAAATCTGGCCGCCATCATTTTTTATTCTCTTCGTGTCACCTTGCCCCTAGGAGAGTTGGGACCTCTGGGGGAACCAAGGCCTCACAGGATAAACAGCTCATACTGAGCCCAATATCTGGCAAGGGGTGGGGCATCTCCACCTAAGTCCAGACACCTGAGAATCAGTGCAACAGTCCTCTCCCTCAGAAGACCAGCTGGAAGAACAAGGGAAAAGCAAGTTTACTGACCAAGCAGCACTGGAAAGCTCCAGGACTGAGGGAAAATAGTATATGGAACTAGAGGTTCCTTTTTTTTTTCTCATTATGATTCGTTTTTATATCAAGTTAAAAATATTTTTTCTGTCTTCTCACCTTAACTACAATATTTTACCAACTCTTCTTTTTTAAGCTTTTTCCTTTTTGACTTTCATATTTCTACAATTACATGGCTTAGACGTATTTTTCACTTCTGGATTCCCTTCAATGTATTCAATTTAATTTTGGTAGACATATGAGATATGGGTTTTTGTTTTGTTTTTGTTTTTTCTGTCTCGTTTTGTTTTACAATGATGGAAGTTAGTACCTTCTAACACACAACCAAAATACACCCAGAACCAAGTGAAACACTGTGCTCGTTCATTCTGTGAGACTATATTTTCTCTTCCATCCCATTTTGCCCCCATCTTTTATCTTGTTTATCTGTTTGTGGTTGATGTTGGGTCTTTATATAAGTATTGCTGGTTTATATAAATTTGGAATTGAGCATCTTCTAACATACAGAACAAAATACACTCAGAACCAAGAGGATCACCCTCTAGGTACCCTCAGGGAAGCTACATTCTCTCTCCTCTACCAATTCCTCACCACCACCACCGCCTCTTTTTTTTTTTTTCTTTTTCTTCTTCTTCTTGTTTTTGGTTTTTTATTTTTACTATTTTGTTCTAAAATTTGTTTTTCACTTTAGTGGTACTTTTATTTTGTTATTTTTTCTTTTATTTTATGGCCTCTGACATCTTTGGAATCATCTAGGATGTATTTTACTTAGGTTATGGTTGATATTTTTGACTCAGCTCACTCATACAGCCACTCTGCCCTGGACAAAATGATTAGAAGGAAGAATTCTCTGCAGAAGAAAGAACCATAATGTGAGTTATAGAATGTTAATTTAAATATGAGTCAGGGGAGATCCCTGGGTGGCTCAGTGGTTTGGTGCCTGCCTTCGGCCCAGGGCATAATACTGGAATCCCGGGATTGAGTACCACATCAGGTTCCCTGCACGGAGCCTGCTTCTCCCTCTGCCTGTGTCTCTGCCTCTCTCTTTCTCTCTCACAAATAAATAAATAAGTATGATGTCAGAAATTCAGTTCAGAAGTACATTTATAAAGCTACTGGTGGGGATCCCTGGGTGGCACAGCGGTTTAGCGCCTGCCTTTGGCCCAGGGCGCTATCCTGGAGACCCGGGATCGAATCCCACATCGGGCTCCCGGTGCATGGAGCCTGCTTCTCCCTCTGCCTGTGTCTCTGACTCTCTCTCTCTCTGTGACTATCATAAATAAATAAAAAAATTAAAAAAAATAAAGCTACTGGTGGCTCTAGAAAAAAGTATAAAGGATTGTACAGACTTTGTTACCACAGAATTGAGATCTAATCAGACCGAAATTAAAAATAATTTAACTGAGATGCAATCCAAACTAGGTGCTCTAACTGCTAGGGTTAATGAGATGGAAGAGTGACATAGAAGACAAGTTTATGGAAAGGAAGAAGGCTGAGGAAAAAAGAGCAAAACAATTATGAGCCCATGAGGAAAGGTTTAGGGAAACAAATGATAGCTTGAGAAAGAAAAATATATGTCTATTTGGGATTCCAGAAGAGACTGAGAGAGGATCACAAGGTATATTTGAGCAAATCATAACTGAGAACTTCCATAATATGGGGAAGGAAATAGGCATTCAGATCCAAGAGATAGAGAGGACACCCCCCAAAATCAATAAAAACTGTTGAAAACCTCAACATTTAATAGTGAAACTTGCAAAATTCAAAAATAAAGAGAAAATTCTTAAAGCAGCGCTAGAAAAGACATTTTTAACTTATATGGGGAGAAATATCAGATTAATAGCACACCTCTCCACAGGAACCTGGCAAGCCAGAAAGGACTGGAATGATATATACAGGGTACTAAATGAGAAAAACATGCAGCCAAGACTACTTTATCCAGCAAGGCTGTCATTCAGAATTGAAGGAGAGATAAAGAGCTTCCAGAATAGAGAGAAACTGAAAGAATATGTGACCTCCAAATCTGCTCTGCAAGAAATATTAACGGGGACCCTGTAAAAGAAAGAGGGAGCCCAAAGAAACAATCCACAAAAACAGGGACTGAATAGGTAATACGATGACACTAAATTAATATCTTTCAATACTAACTCAATAGTGACTGGGCTAAATGATCCCATCAAAAGACACAGGGTATTGGACTGGATAAAAAGCAAGACCCATCTGTATGCTGTCTACAAGAGACTCATTTTAGACATAAGGACACATACAACCTGAAAATGAAGTGGTGGAGAACCAATGGTCTTTTGAGGACCATTCAAGTGGTCCTCAAAAGAAAGCAGGGGTAGCAATCCTCATATGAGATAAATTAGAGTCTATCCCAAAGACTGTAGTAAGAGATGAAGAGGGACACTATATCATAGATAAAGGGTCTATCCAACAAGAAGACCTATCAATCATGAATATTTATGCCCCTAATGTGGGAGCTGCCAAGTGTATCAATCAATTAATAACCAAAGTAAAGACATACTTAGATAATAATACACTAATAGTAGGAGACTTCAACATGGCACTCTCAGCAAAAGACATATCTTCTAAGCACAATAACACCAAAGAAACAAGGGCTTTGAATGATACACTGGCCAAATGGATTTCACAGATATATACAGAACTTTCCATCTGAATGCAACTGAATACACATTCTTCTCAGATGCACGTGGAACTTTTTCCAGAATAGACAACATACTGGATCACAAATCAGACTTCAATTGATACCAAAAGATTAGGATTGTCCCCTGCATATTTTAACACTACAATGCTTTGAAACTAGAACACAATCACAAGAAGAAATTTGGAAAAAACTCAAACACCTGGAGGTTAAAGAGCATCCCACTGAAAGATGAATGGGTCAACCAGGAAATCAGAGAAAAATTAAAAAGATTCATGGAAACTAATGAAAATGAAAATACAACTGTTCAAAATCTTTGGGATACAGAAAAAGTGATCCTAAAAGGGAAATACATCTCAATACAAGCCTCCCACAAAAAATTGGAAAAAAAAACCCAAACAAGTATACAAGCTAACCTTGCACCTAAAGGATTGGAGAAAGAACAGCAAATAAAGGCTAAACCAACCAGGACAAGAGAGATAATAAATATTCGAGCAGAACTCAATAAAATAGAGACCAGAAGAACTGTAGGACAAATCAACAAAACCAGGAGTTGGTTCTTTGAAAGAATTAATAATATAGATAAACCCTTAGGCAGACATTAAAAAGAAAAAAGACCCAAATTAATAAAATCATGAAATATAAAAGATCACAACCAATACCAAGGAAATACAAACGATTTTAAAAACATATTATGAGCACCTATATGCCAAAAAATTAGGCAATCTATAAGAAATGGATACATTTCTGGAAAGCCACGCTTACCAAAACTGGAACAGAAGAAATAGAAAACCTGAACAGGCCAAGAACCAGTGAGGAAATTGAAGTAGTCATCAAAAACTTCCCAAGACACAAAAGTCCAGGGCCAGATGGCTTCCCAGGGGAATTATATCAAACATTTGATGAAAAAATAATACCTAGGGATTCCTGGGTGGCTCAGAGGTTTAGCACCTGCCTTCGGCCTAAGGCGTGATCCTGGAGTCCCAGGATTGAGTCCCACATCAGGCTCCCTGCATGGAGCCTGCTTCTCCCTCTGCCTGTGTCTCTGCCTCTCTCTCTGTGTGTCTCTCATGAAAAAATAAATAAAATATTTTTAAAAGAAATAATACCTATTCTACTAAAATTGTTTTGAAGGATAGTAAGGGAGGTAATATTTCCAAACTGTTTTATGAGGCCAGCATTACCTTCAGCCCAAAACCAGACAAAGACCCTACCAAAAAGAAGAATTATAGACCAATATCCCTGATGAACATGCATGCAAAAATTCTCAACAAGATACTAGCCAATAGCATCCAACATTACTTTAAGAGGATTATTCACCATGCCCAAGTGGGATTTATCCCCAGGATGCAAGGGTGGTTCAACACTCATAAAATAGTCAATGTGATTGATCATATCAGAAAGAGAAAAAACAAGAACCATAGGATCCTCTCAATAGATGCAGAGACAACATTTGACAAAATATAGCATCCATTCCTGATCAAAACTCTTCAGAGTGTAGGGATAGAGGGAACATTCCTCAGCATCTTAAAAGCCATGTATGAAAAGCCCACAGCAAATATCATTGTCAATGAGGAAACACTAGAGCCTTTCCTGTAAGATCAGAAAACGACAGGGATGTCCACTCTCACTATGGCTATTCAACATACTACTAAAAGTCCTAGTCTTAGCAATCAGACAACAAAAAGAAATAAAAAGGCATTCATATTGGCAAAATAAGTTCAACTCCCCTTCCTTGCAGATGGCATGATACTGTACATAGAAAATCCAAAAGCCTCCACCCCAAGATTTCTAGAACTCATACAGCAATTTGGCAATGTGGAAGGATACAAAATCAATGCCCAGAAATCAATGGCATTTCTATACACTAACAATGGGACTGAAGAACGAGAAATTAAGGAATCAATCCCATTTACAATTGCACGCAAAAGCATAAGATACTTAGGAATAAACCTAACCAAAAAAGTAAATTATCTATACCCTAAGAACTACAGAACATTTCTGAAAGAAATTGAAGGAAGACATAAAGAGATGGAAAAATATTCCATGTTCATGAATAGGAACAATAAATATTGTGAAAATGTCTATGTTACCCAGGGCAATTTACACATTCAATGCAATCCCTATCAAAATACTATGGACTTTCTTCACAGAATTGGAACAAATAATCTTATGATTTGTATGGAATAAGAAAATACCCCAAATATCCAGAGGAATATTGAAAAAGAAAACCAATGCCAGGGGCATCACAATGCCAGATTTCATTGTATTACAAAGTTGTGATCATAAAGACAGTATGATGCTGGCATGAAAACAGACACACAGATCAATGGAACAGATCAGAGACCCCAGAAATGGTCACTCAACCCTATGATCAACTAATATTCGACAAAGCAGGAAAAAAATATCCACTGGAAAAGGATAGTCTCTTCAATAAATGGTGCTGGGAAAATTGGACGGCCCAATGCAAAAGACTGAAATGAACCATTCTCTTACACCATACACAAAACTAAACTCAAAATGGTTCAGAGATCCAAATGTAAGACAAGAACCCACCAAAATCCTGGAGGAAAACACAGGCAACATCCTTTTTGAACTTGGCCATAGCAATTTCTTGCAAGATACATCTATGAAGGCAAAGGAAACAAAAGCAAAAAATGAACTATTGGGACTTAATCAGGATAAAAAGCTTTTGCACAGCAAAAGAAACAGTCAACAAAATTAAAGACAACCTGCAGAATGGGAGAAGAGATTTGCAAATACATATCAGATAAAGGACTAGTGTCCAAGATCTATAAAAAATTTACTAAACTCAACACCCAAGAAACAAAAAATCCAATCATGAAATAGGCAGAAGACATGAACAGAAATTTCACCAAGGAGGACATAGACATGGCCAACAAGCACATGAGAAAATGCTCCACATCACGGGCCATCAGGGAAATACACCGAACTCTGGGAAATGAACAAGGGGTAGTGGAAGGGGAGGTGGGTGTGGTGTTGGGGTGACTGGGTGACGGGCACCAAGGGGGGCACTTGAGGGGATGAGCACTGGGTGTTAAGCTGTATGTTGGCAAATTGAACTCCAACAACAATATATATATATATATATATATATATATATATATATATATATATATATATATATATATAGGAGGGGGCAAGATGGCAGAAGACTAGGGTCCCCAAGTCACCTGTCCCCACCAAATTACCTAGATAACTTTCAAATCATCCTGAAAACCTACGAATTAGGCTCGAGATTTAAAGAGAGAACAGCTGGAACGCTACAGTGAGAAGAGTTCGTGCTTCTATCAAGGTAGGAAGACGGAGGAAAAAATAAAGAAATAAAAGGCATCCAGGGGGGAGGGGCCCCCTGATGAGCCAGGCTAAGGCCGGGACGAGAGTCCCCAGGACAGGAGAGCCCCATCCCGGAGAAGCAGGAGCTGCACCAATCTTCCCGGACGGAAAGGCGCTCGCAGGGAGTTGGAGCAGGACCCCAGGAGAGAAGGGATGCCCTCAGGCTCCCGGGGCACTAACTGACACCTGTGCTCCGGGGCAGTGCCCACACCCCGCGGCCAAGCTCCCCAAAGGGCTGCAGCGTGCAGGGCTGGACCCGGGAGCAGCTCTGAGGGGCTCCGGCGGCGGCTCAGCGGGGAGGGGGCTGTGCCGCAGGGAGCGCGATTCCAACAGCACCGGCCCCGGAGCACAGGGCACTGGGGACACAGCCCAGGATCCGGCCTCCCCCGGGACAGGCAGAGGCCAGGGGGGCCCAGGACAGCAAGGACGCTCCTGCCCCGAGCTGAGCAGATCAGCGGCCCCGCCCCCCGAGCATCCAGGCCCTGCAGACGGAGAGCTCTGGAGTTCCTGTGGGAGCTGACTCCAGGGCTCCAGAGCTGGCCGCAGCCACTGTGGCTGTTCCTCCTGGGGCCTCACAGGATAAACAACTCCCACTGAGCCTCACAGTGGCCTCACAGGATAAACAGGATAAACAATTCCTACTGATGCCTGCACCATGCAGGGGGCTGAGCAGCTCCCCCAGGTGCACACACCTGAGAATCAGCACAGCAGGTCCCTCCCCCAGAAGACCAGCTAGAAGGACAGGGGAAAAGCAAGTTATTGACCAAGCAGCACTGGAAAATTCCAGGGGAAGTCGAGGGATTTACAGTATATAGATTCAGAGGATACTCCCCCTTCTTTTTGTTTTCTGTTTGCTTCCCCTCCCCCCTTTTTTCTTTTCTTCTCTTCTTTTTTTCTTCTTCTGTTTTTTTTCTTTTTCTTTTCTTTTTTCTCTTCTCTCTTCCTCTCCTTTTCCCAATACAACTTGTTTTTGGCCACTCTGCACTGAGTAAAATGACTAGAAGAAAAAACTCACCTCAAAAGAAAGAAACAGAAACAGTCCTCTCTCCCACAGAGTTACAGAATTTGGATTACAATTCAATGTCAGAAAACCAATTCAGAAGCGCTATTATAAAGCTACTGGTGGCTCCAGAAAAAAGCATAAAGGACTCAAGAGACTTCATGACTGCAGAATTTAGATGTAATCATGCAGAAATTAAAAATCAATTAAAGGACATGCAATCCAAATTAGAGGTCCTAATGAAGGTTAACGAGGTAGAGGAATGAGTGAGTGACATAGAAGACAAGTTGATGGCAAAGAGGGAAACTGAGAGAAAAAGAGAAAAACAATTAAAAGAACATGGAGATAGAATAAGGGAAATAAATGACACCCTGAGGAAGAAAAATCTACGTTTAATTGGGGTTCCTGAGGGCGCCGAAAGGGACAGAGGTCCAGAATGTGTATTTGAACAAATTCTAGCTGAAAACTTTCCTAATCTGGGAAGGGAAACAAGCATTCAGATCCAGGAAATAGAGAGATCCCCCCTAAAATCAATAAAAACCACTCAACACCTCAATATTTAATAGTGAAGCTTGCAAACTCCAAAGATAAGGAGAAGATCCTTAAAGCAGCAAGAGACAAGAAATCTCTAACTTTTATGGGGAGAAATATTAGATTAACAGCAGATCTCTCCACAGAGACTGGCAGGCCAGAAAGGGCTGGCAGGATATAGTCATGGTCCTAAATGAGAAGAACCTGCAGCCAAGAATACTCTATCCAGCAAGGCTCTCATTCAGAATAAAAGGAGAGATAAAGAGCTTCCAAGATAGGCAGAAACTGAAAGAATATGTGACCACCAAGCCAGCTCTGAAAGAAATACTAAGGGGGATTCTGTAATAGAAGTCCATGGGAACAATCCACAAGAACAGGGACAGCATAGGTATCATGATGACAATAAATTCATATCTTGCAGTAGTAACTCTGAATGTGAATGGGCTGAATGACCCTATCAAAACGTGCAGGGATAAAAAAGCAAGACCCATCTATTTGCTGTCTATAAGAGACTCATTTTAGACATAAGGACACCTACAGCCTGAAAATAAAAGGTTGGAGAACCATGTACCATTCAAATGGTCCTGAAAAGAAAGCAGGGGTAGCCATCCTTATATCAGATAAACTAAAGTTTATCCCAAAGACTGTAGTAAGAGATGAAGAGGGACACTATATCATGCTTAAAGGATCTATCCAACAAAAGGACCTAACAATCATGAATATTTATGCCCTGAATGTGGGAGGTGCCAAGTATATCAATCAATTAATAACCAAAGTTAAGACATATTAAGATAATGGTACACTTATACGTGGTGACTTGAATGTAGTGCTTTCTACAATCGACAGATCTTCTAAGCACAACATCTCCAGAGAAACTAGAGTTTTAAATGATACACTGGACCAGATGGATTTCACAGATATCTACAGAACTTTACATCCAAATGCAACTGAATACACATTCTTCTCAAGTGCACATGGAACTTTCTCCAGAATAGACCACATACTAGGTCAAAAATCAGGACTTAACTGATACCAAAAGATTGGGATCCTCCCCTGCATATTTTCTGACCATAATACTTTGAAATTAGAACTAAATCACGAGAGGAAATTTGGAAGGATTTCAGACATGTGGAGGTTAAGGACCATCCTGCTAAAAGATGAAAGGGTCAACCAGGATATTAGAGAAAAATTAGAAAGATTCATGGAAACTAATGAGAATGAAGATACAACCATTCAAAACCTTTTGGATATAGCAAAAGCAGTCCTGAGGGGGAAATACATTGCAATACAAGCATCCATCCAAAAACTGGAAAGAACTCAAATAGAAAAGCTAACCTTGCACCCAAGGGAGCAGGAAACAGCAAATAGATCCTACACCCAGCAGAAGAAGAGAGTTAATAAAGATTCAAGCAGAACTCAATGAAATAAAGACCAGAAGAACTGTGGAACAGATCAACAAAACCAGCAAGTGGTTCTTTGAAAGAATTAATAAGATAGATAAACCATTAGCCAGCTTTATTAAAAAAAAAGAGAGAAAGCCAGCCTTATTAAAAAGAAGAGAGAAAAGACTCAAATTAATAAAATCATGAATGAGAAAGGAGACATCACCACCAATACCAAGGCAATACAAATGATCTTAAAAACTTATTGTGAGCAGCTTAACGCCAATAAATTAGGCAATCTAGAAGAAATGGACCATTCCTGGAAAGCCACAAACTACCAATACTGGAACAGGAAGAACTAGAAAACCTGAACATGCCAATAACCAGGGAGAAAATTGAAGCAGTCATCAAAAACCTCCCAAGACACAAAAGTCCAGGGCCAGATGGCTTCCCAGGGGAATTCTGTCAAATGTTTAAAGAAGAAACTGTAACTATTTTACTAAAGCTTTTCAGAAAGATAGAAAGAGATGGAATACTTCCAAACTCGTTCTATGAGGCCAGCATCACCTTAATTCCAAAACCAAAGACCCCACCAAAAAGGAGAATTATAGGCCAATATCCCTGATGAACATGCATGCAAAAATTCTCAACAAGATACTAGCCAATAGCATCCAACAGTACATTAAGAAAATTATTCACCATGACCAAGTGGGATTTATCCCCGGGATGCAAGGCTGGTTCAACACTCATAAAATAGTCAATGTGATTGATCATATCAGAAAGAGAAAAACCAAGAACCATATGATCCTCTCATTAGATGCAGAGAAAGCACTTGACAAAATAGAGCATCCATTCCTGACCAAAACTCTTCAGAGTGTAGGGATAGAGAGAACATTTCTCAGCATCTTAAAAGTCATCTACGAGAAGCCCAAAGCAAATATCATTGTCAATGAGGAAACACTAGAGCCTTTCCTGTAAGATCAGAAAACGACAGGGATGTCCACCCTCACTACGGCTATTCAACATAGTACTGGAAGTCCTAGCCTCAGGAATCAGGCAACAAAAAGAAATAAAAGGCATTCGAATTGGCAAAAAAGAAGTCAAACTCTCCCTCTTCGCCGATGACATGATACTCTACATAGAAAACCCAAAAGACTCCACCCCAAGATTGCTAGAACTCATACGGTAACTTGGCAGTGTGGAAGGATACAAAATCAATGCCCAGAAGCCAGTGGCATTTCTATACACTAACAATGAGACTGCAGAAAGAGAAATTAAGGAGTCAATCCTATTTACAAGTACACCCAAAAGCATAAGATACCTAGGAATAAACCTAACCAAAGAGGTAAAGGATCTATATTCTAAAAACTACAGAACACTTCTGAAAGAAATTGAGGAAGACACAAAGAGATGGAAAAATATTCCATGCTCATGGATTGGCAGAATTAATATTTTGAAAATATCAATGCTACCCAGGGCAATTTACACATTTAATGCAATGCCTATCAAAATACCATGGACTTTCTTCAGCGAGTTGGAACAAAACATCTTAAGATTTGTGTGGAATCAGAAAAGACCTTGAAGAGCCAGGGGAATATTAAAAAAGAAAATCATAGCTGGGGGCATCACAATGCCAGATTTCATGTTGTACTACAAAGCTGTGGTCATCAAGACAGTGTGGTACTGGCACAAAAACAGACACATTGGTCAACAGAACAGAATAGAGAATCCAGAAGTGGACCCTCAACTTTATGGTCAACTAATATTCAATAAAGGAGGAAAGACTATCCACTGGAAAAAAGACAGTCTCTTCAATAAATGGTGCTGAGAAAATTGGACATCCACATGCAGAAGAACGATTCTGGACCACTCTCTTGCGCCATACAGAAAGATAAACTCAAAATGGATGAAAGATCTAAATGTGAGACAAGATTCCATCAAAATCCTAGAAGAGAACACAGACAACACCCTTTTTGAACTTGGACACTGTAACTTCTTGCAAGATACATCCATAAAGGCAAGAGAAAAAAAAGCAAAAATGAACTATTGAGACTTCATCAAGATAAGAAGCTTTTGCACAGCAAAAGAAACAGTCAACAAAAGTAAAAGAGGGAGGAGCAAGATGGCGGAAGAGTAGGGTCCCCAAATCACCTGTCTCCACCAAACTACCTAGAAAACCTTCAAATTATCCTGAAAATCTATGAATTCGGCCTGAGATTTAAAGAGAGACCAGCTGGAATGCTACAGTGAGAAGAGTTCGCGCATCTATCAAGGTAGGAAGACGGGGAAAAAGAAATAAAGGAACAAAGGCCTCCAAGGGGGAGGGGCCCCGCGAGGAGCCGGGCTGAGGCCGGGGCGAGTGTCCCCAGGACAGGAGAGCCCCGTCCCGGAGGAGCAGGAGCTGCACCGACCTTCCCGGGCGGAAAGGGGCTCGCGGGGAGGTGGAGCAGGACCCAGGAGGGCGGGGATGCCCTCGGGCTCCCGGGGACACTAACAGACACCTGCGCCCGGGAGAGTGCGCCGAGCTCCCTAAGGGCTGCAGCGCGCACGGCGGGACCCGGAGCAGCTCGGGGGGCTCGGGGGCGGCTCCGCGGAGGGGGCTGCGCGGCCCCGGGAGCAGCTCGGAGGGGCTCGGGCAGAGGAAGAGGCTCCGTGCAGAGGGGCCGGCGCGGTTCCAGGAGCAGCTCGGAGGGGCTTGGGCGGCAGCTCCGCGGAAGGGGCTGCGCGGCCCGGGAGCGCGAATCCAACAGCGCAGGCTCCGGAGCACAGGGCGCCGGGACACAGCCCAGGATCCCGCCTCCCCCGGGACAGGCAGAGGCCGGGAGGGCCCAGGACAGCGAGGACGCTCCTGCCCCAGCTGAGCAGATCAGCGGCCCCGCCCCGAGCCTCCAGGCCCTGCAGACGGAGAGCTCCGGAGCTACTGCGGGGGCTGACTCCAGGGCTCCAGAGCTGGCCCCGCCACTGGGGCTGTTCCTCCTGCGGCCTCAGGGGGTAAACAACCCCCACCGAGCCCTGCACCAGGCAGGGGCACAGCAGCTCCCCCAACTGCTAACACCTGAGAATCAGCACAACAGGCCCCTCCCCCAGAAGACCAGCTACACTGACAACTTCCAGGAGAAGCCAAGGGACTTAAAGAACACAGAATCAGAAGATACTCCCCGGTGGTTCTTTTTTTGTTTGTTTGTTTTTGTTTTTGTTTTTGTTTTTGTTTTGTTTTGCTTTTTGATTTGTTTCCTTCCCCCACCCCCTTTTTTTCTCCTTTCTTTTTCTTTCTCTTTTTCTTCTTTTTTTTTCGTTTTTTTTTTCTTTTTCTTCCCTTTTTTTTTCTCTTTCTCTTTTCTTTCCTTCTTTCTCTCCTCTCTTTTTCTCTTTTTCCCAATACAACTTGCTTTTGGCCACTCTGCACTGAGCAAAATGACTAGAAGGAAAACCTCACCTCAAAAGAAAGAATCAGAAACAGTCCTCTCTCCCACAGAGTTACAAAATCTAGATTACAATTCAATGTCAGGAAGCAAATTCAGAAGCACTATTATACAGCTACTGGTGGCTCTAGAAAAAAGTATAAAGGACTCAAGAGACTTCATGACTGCAGAATTTAGAGCTAATCAGGCAGAAATTAAAAATCAATTGAATGAGATGCAATCCAAACTAGACGTCCTAACGACGAGGGTTAACGAGGTGGAAGAACGAGTGAGTGACATAGAAGACAAGTTGATAGCAAAGAGGGAAACTGAGGAAAAAAGAGACAAACAATTAAAAGACCATGAAGATAGATTAAGGGAAATAAACGACAGCCTGAGGAAGAAAAACCTACGTTTAATTGGGGTTCCCGAGGGCGCCGAAAGGGACAGAGGGCCAGAATATGTATTTGAACAAATTCTAGCTGAAAACTTTCCTAATCTGGGAAGGGAAACAGGCATTCAGATCCAGGAAATAGAGAGATCCCCCCCTAAAATCAATAAAAACCGTTCAACACCTCGACATTTAATTGTGAAGCTTCCAAATTCCAAAGATAAAGAGAAGATCCTTAAAGCAGCAAGAGACAAGAAATCCCTGACTTTTATGGGGAGGAGTATTAGGGTAACAGCAGACCTCTCCACAGAGACCTGGCAGGCCAGAAAGGGCTGGCAGGATATATTCAGGGTCCTAAATGAGAAGAACATGCAACCAAGAATACTTTATCCAGCAAGGCTCTCATTCAAAATGGAAGGAGAGATAAAGAGCTTCCAAGACAGGCAGCAACTAAAAGAATATGTGACCTCCAAACCAGCTCTGCAAGAAATTTTAAGGGGGCCTCTTAAAATTCCCCTTTAAGAAGAAGTTCAGTGGAACAGTCCACAAAAACAAAGACTGAATAGATATCATGATGACACTAAACTCATATCTCTCAATAGTAACTCTGAATGTGAACGGGCTTAATGACCCCATCAAAAGGCGCAGGGTTTCAGACTGGATAAAAAAGCAGGACCCATCTATTTGCTGTCTACAAGAGACTCATTTTAGACAGAAGGACACCTACAGCCTGAAAATAAAAGGTTGGAGAACCATTTACCATTCGAATGGTCCTCAAAAGAAAGCAGGGGTAGCCATCCTTATATCAGATAAACTAAAATTTACCCCAAAGACTGTAGTGAGAGATGAAGAGGGACACTATATCATACTTAAAGGATCTATTCAACAAGAGGACTTAACAATCCTCAATATATATGCTCCGAATGTGGGAGCTGCCAAATATATAAATCAATTATTAACCAAAGTGAAGAAATACTTAGATAATAATACACTTATACTTGGTGACTTCAATCTAGCTCTTTCTATACTCGATAGGTCTTCTAAGCAAAACATCTCCAAAGAAACGAGAGCTTTAAATGATACACTGGACCAGATGGATTTCACAGATATCTACAGAACTTTACATCCAAACTCAACTGAATACACATTCTTCTCAAGCGCACATGGAACTTTCTCCAGAATAGACCACATATTGGGTCACAAATCGGGTCTGAACCGATACCAAAAGATTGGGATTGTCCCCTGCATATTCTCGGACCATAATGCCTTGAAATTAGAACTAAATCACAACAAGAAGTTGGAAGGACCTCAAACACATGGAGGTTAAGGACCATCCTGCTAAAAGATAAAAGGGTCAACCAGGAAATTAAGGAAGAATTAAAAAGATTCATGGAAACTAATGAGAATGAAGATACAACCGTTCAAAATCTTTGGGATGCAGCAAAAGCAGTCCTAAGGGGGAAATACATCGCAATACAAGCATCCATTCAAAAACTGGAAAGAACTCAAATACAAAAGCTAACCTTACACATAAAGGAGCTAGAGAAAAAACAGCAAATAGATCCTACACCCAAGAGAAGAAGGGAGTTAATAAAGATTCGAGCAGAACTCAACGAAATCGAGACCAGAAGAACTGTGGAACAGATCAACAGAACCAGGAGTTGGTTCTTTGAAAGAATTAATAAGATAGATAAACCATTAGCCAGCCTTATTAAAAAGAAGAGAGAGAAGACTCAAATTAATAAAATCATGAATGAGAAAGGAGAGATCACTACCAACACCAAGGAAATACAAACGATTTTAAAAACATATTATGAACAGCTATACGCCAATAAATCAGGCAATCTAGAAGAAATGGACGCATTCCTGGAAAGCCACAAACTACCAAAACTGGAACAGGAAGAAATAGAAAACCTGAACAGGCCAATAACCAGGGAGGAAATTGAAGCAGTCATCAAAAACCTCCCAAGACACAAGAGTCCAGGGCCAGATGGCTTCCCAGGAGAATTTTATCAAACGTTTAAAGAAGAAATCATACCTATTCTCCTAAAGCTGTTTGGAAAGATAGAAAGAGATGGAGTACTTCCAAATTCGTTCTATGAAGCCAGCATCACCTTAATTCCAAAGCCAGACAAAGACCCCGCCAAAAAGGAGAATTACAGACCAATATCCCTGATGAACATGGATGCAAAAATTCTCAACAAGATACTGGCCAATAGGATCCAACAGTACATTAAGAAAATTATTCACCATGACCAAGTAGGATTTATCCCTGGGACACAAGGCTGGTTCAACACCCGTAAAACAATCAATGTGATTCATCATATCAGCAAGAGAAAAACCAAGAACCATATGATCCTCTCATTGGATGCAGAGAAAGCATTTGACAAAATACAGCATCCATTCCTGATCAAAACTCTTCAGAGTGTAGGGATAGAGGGAAAATTCCTCGACATCTTAAAAGCCATCTATGAAAAGCCCACAGCAAATATCATTCTCAATGGGGAAGCACTGGGAGCCTTTCCCCTAAGATCAGGAACAAGACAGGGATGTCCACTCTCACCACTGCTGTTCAACATAGTACTGGAAGTCCTAGCCTCAGCAATCAGACAACAAAAAGACATTAAAGGCATTCAAATTGGCAAAGAAGAAGTCAAACTCTCCCTCTTCGCCGATGACATGATACTCTACTTAGAAAACCCAAAAGTCTCCACCCCAAGATTGCTAGAACTCATACAGCAATTCGGTAGCGTGGCAGGATACAAAATCAATGCCCAGAAGTCAGTGGCATTTCTGTACACTAACAATGAGACTGAAGAAAGAGAAATTAAGGAGTCCATCCCATTTACAATTGCACCCAAAAGCATAAGATACCTAGGAATAAACCTCACCAAAGATGTAAAGGATCTATACCCTCAAAACTATAGAACACTTCTGAAAGAAATTGAGGAAGACACAAAGAGATGGAAAAATATTCCATGCTCATGGATTGGCAGAATTAATATTGTGAAAATGTCAATGTTACCCAGGGCAATATACACGTTTAATGCAATCCCTATCAAAATACCATGGACTTTCTTCAGAGAGTTAGAACAAATTATTTTAAGATTTGTGTGGAATCAGAAAAGACCCCGAATAGCCAGGGGAATTTTAAAAAAGAAAACCATATCTGGGGGCATCACAATGCCAGATTTCAGGTTGTACTACAAAGCTGTGGTCATCAAGACAGTGTGGTACTGGCACAAAAACAGACACATAGATCAGTGGAACAGAATAGAGAATCCAGAAGTGGACCCTGAACTTTATGGGCAACTAATATTCGATAAAGGAGGAAAGACTATCCATTGGAAGAAAGACAGTCTCTTCAATAAATGGTGCTGGGAAAATTGGACATCCACATGCAGAAGAATGAAACTAGACCACTCTCTTTCACTATACACAAAGATAAACTCAAAATGGATGAAAGATCTAAATGTGAGACAAGATTCCATCAAAATCCTAGAGAAGAACACAGGCAACACCCTTTTTGAACTCGGCCATAGTAACTTCTTGCAAGATACATCCACGAAGGCAAAAGAAACAAAAGCAAAAATGAACTATTGGGACTTCATCAAGATAAGAAGCTTTTGCACAGCAAAGGATACAGTCAACAAAACTCAAAGACAGCCTACAGAATGGGAGAAGATATTTGCAAATGACATATCAGACAAAGGGCTAGTTTCCAAGATCTATAAAGAACTTATTAAACTCAACACCAAAGAAACAAAGAATCCAATCATGAAATGGGCAAAAGACATGAACAGAAATCTCACAGAGGAAGACATAGACATGGCCAACATGCATATGAGAAAATGCTCTGCATCACTTGCCATCAGGGAAATACAAATCAAAACCACAATGAGATACCACCTCACACCAGTGAGAATGGGGAAAATTAACAAGGCAGGAAACAACAAATGTTGGAGAGGATGCGGAGAAAAGGGAACCCTCTTACACTGTTGGTGGGAATGTGAACTGGTGCAGCCACTCTGGAAAACTGTGTGGAGGTTCCTCAAACAGTTAAAAATATACCTGCCCTACGACCCAGCAATTGCACTGTTGGGGATTTACCCCAAAGATACAAATGCAATGAAACGCCGGGACACCTGCACCCCGATGTTTCTAGCAGCAATGGCCACGATAGCCAAACTGTGGAAGGAGCCTCGGTGTCCAACGAAAGATGAATGGATAAAGAAGATGTGGTTTATGTATACAATGGAATATTACTCAGCTATTAGAAATGACAAATACCCACCATTTGCTTCAACGTGGATGGAACTGGAGGGTATTATGCTGAGTGAAGTAAGTCAGTCGGAGAAGGACAAACATCATATGGTCTCATTCATTTGGGGAATATAAAAAATAGTGAAAGGGAATAAAGGGGAAAGGAGAGAAAATGAGTGGGAAGTATCAGAGAGGGAGACAGAACATGAGAGATTCCTAGCTCTGGGAAACAAGGGGTGGTGGAAAGGGAGGTGGGTGGGGGGTGGTGGTGACTGGGTGACAGGCACTGAGGTGGGCACTTGATGAGATGAGAACTGGGTGTTATGCTATATACTGGCAAATTGAACTCCAATAAAAAAAAAGATTCATGCATAACCGTGCATAATGGTAAAGATTTATATATTTGAGTGCATTAAGTGTTTTAATCCATCCTCATACTTATCTTTGATTTCTTCTCATATTTTTCTCTCCATACGTGCTAAGCACACCAGTTTCCTTTCTCCTAGCCCCTTGTACTACCAGCCTCTAAATCTGGTATCTCAACCCTGGAGGATCTCACTACATTCTATGAACTTACATGCTTTTCTTTTTAACTGGGTTTTCTCCTGTGTCTTTGTTCTCAGCTCCCAGAGACCAAGGCCCTGTCTTCTTCTCCCTTGGGATGCTTTCCTTCCCCCTGGGCTGGGTTCACAGGTTGAGTCCAAAGGATGGACACAGAGAGGTGCAGAGAGGTGGCAATCCACCAGGAGTGGTAGGCCTCAAGGGAGAGGACAACAAACTGGGCATCTGCATGTGGGCTCTTCCCTCCAGGCTGTGTCATCCTTCCTCAGAATGTTTGCCATGACTGGGGGAGGGAAACAGTCCTCTCCCTCCTGTAGCTCAGGGTAAGAAGGGAATCCATTTCCTAATGTTTAGAGAAACTATATTGTGTTCCCTGATGTGAGACACATCATCTGGAGGTCCACCCCCAGGCAAATAAATAGCAGTCAAGTGAAGACTTTCCTTTTCATGTTTGGGTGTGCATGTGTTTGTATATGTTGTCTGGTTCTAGCATTTACCAACCCTAGCTCTAAGGAAATCCTTTCTGAGGCATTTTCTAAATTTCTTTGCTTTAATTAAGCCAATTTCCCTAGTGGAGACAGCTGCTACATTCCAGGATCTGATTCAGACTGTTTCAGAAAAGATGCTTGTCTGTGGGGAATGAATAAGATAAAGCGTAGACCTTGAGAAGAAATGTGATTACCAGCTTCTGGCTATAATGACCTGGGAGCTCTGGACATTCTGAACTTTGTTAAACTTCTAAGTGTCAATGGGACTGGGATGGGCCTGGTGAGCTTTGTACCCTGTTCTCTGCAGAACTTCTCTGGAACCAGATAAACTTCTCTGGGTCCCTCTGCACCCTCCCTCCTGCTGCTACAGAGACTCATTGGGCTCCAGCTGTAACCACACATCTGGCTCTGGGACCTTCACATGTGGCTGACAGAGCAGAGGGCAGGGAGAACAATTCTCCTTTAGGTTGCTTGGGTTAATGTTCTCAGGGTCTCCCCTGGCCCTGAGAGGACCTGGGGGAGCTGGTCTCTGCAGAGTCCTGAGAAAGCCTGGGTAAGAGGTGGGGGCCAGCTTGCCATGCTGTCTTAGGTCTTCACATACTTGTCTGGGTGCTTCATCCCTGGTCCCTTTAAACCTAGATTTAAGCATGTACACTGGCCTCCAGGTCTCTAATCTCTGCCTCAGTATCTCCTTTAGTAGCTTTCATGTGTATATCTGTGAGGGTCCTTTAGTGAGGAGCTTCTCAAAGGTATTGTTAGTGCCTGCTCAGCAGGTGTCTACACTGCTGACCCCAAATTAACGGACAGTCACTGCGATGTCATTTTGCTGACATTGTTCATGGTGCCTCCTTAGCTCTCAATGTAGGCACAGTTCCAGGCCTTCATCTCCCCACTCTCCTCCATGAGATCCCTAACCAGGCTGTCCCAGCACCTTCTCCAGAGTTGGTCAGCGTCCCTGCCTGCCTCAGTTTCTCTTTCTCCTTGTCTCCCACTCCCCAGCACTGGGTTTGCCAGGCTTCATGATATTAGGGCTGAGCTCAGCCCTCCTTTAATGGCAGCATCGTGGTGGGGAGGGCAGGGGAGGCCGTGTCCATACCCACATAGGGCCCCAGGGACCCCCAAGTGGGCACAGAAGGGAGCCTGTGGAAGCCCTGGCAGCAGCCTGGCCCTGTCAGCTCTCTGGGCCCATCCAGCAGCAGCAGGTCCTGAGAGGGGCCCGGGCTCAGCAGGAGCCAGGAGGGAGGGCAGAGGCTCCTGGAGCCACTCTGCAGCCCCCTCCCTGGCCTGGCTCCCCCTCCTGCTGCACACCTGCCTCCTTCTCTCTCTCTGTCTGCTCCCCTCACCTCCTCCCTGCAGCCCTGGCTTCTTCCTTCCATCTTGGCCTCCTTCACCTTCACCTCTGTCAATGCATCTGTTTGTCTGGGGGCCTGTCTGTGTGTCTGTCTGACTCCAGATAGTCTGTGGTTTGAGATCTCCCAGGACTGGGTCTGCCTTCAGCTCCTCCTTCTGGCTGTCCCTCTGCTTGTGTCCCTCCCTCAGGGTCTGGGGGTCTCTCTTTACATCTGTGTGAGTCTCATCCTGGGAGTCTGTCAGTATCTCCCTCCTCATGTCCCACTCTCTGTCTCCTGTGCTGCCTCCCCCATCCCTGGTCCCTCTCTGCCCTACCTTACAGTGCTTTCCCTGCTTCTCTCATCTCTGTGTATCTCAGCCTCTGCCCCTGTCTCTGGCTCACACCTCTGCCTCCTCTGCTTTTCCCTCCTCCCCCCTTCAAGGTTCAGACAATTCCTGTGACTTCATCTGGGTGGGCTCCACCTGCCAGGTCCCCCCATATGCCTCCCTCCTCCAGGTGGGACTTGTGATCCCAGCTCTGTATCTCTGAATTACCCCTGCCATGGGCCAGTTATTTTCCTTTTTTAAAAAAAATTTAATTTTCTTTTTTTTTAATTTTTTTTCAATTTTTATTTATTTATGATAGTCACAGAGAGAGAGAGAGGGAGAGACATAGGCCGAAGGATAAGCAGGCTCTATGCACCAGGAGCCCGATGTGGGATTCGATCCCGGGTCTCCAGGATCGCGCCCTGGG
Source organism: Canis aureus (assembly GCF_053574225.1). NCBI lineage: Eukaryota > Metazoa > Chordata > Mammalia > Carnivora > Canidae > Canis > Canis aureus. The sequence continues at coordinate 26,675,793 of NC_135635.1, forward strand.
CCAAAGGCAGGCGCCAAACCGCTGCGCCACCCAGGGATCCCAAAAATTTAATTTTCTTATAATGTGATCCATGCAAAAGGAGGAATGAAGGTTGGGGAACATGCAGGGGCCACAGGAACAGGATGACATGGCCAGGGCCACAGCTTCTCTCAGGGAGCAGTTGGATGAAAAGAAATGTCTGGGCTGGAGCTGAGGTGGAACAGAGATGGGGGACACCATGGCTCCATTAAGCCCACGTCTAGGAAGTACCTATAGTTACTGGATCCCCCTAGTTTCTCTAGCATCTAAAGGTCCATCTCCTGTCCAGCTTCTGGAAAAAGTCGCTCCTTCTTTTGCTGCTCTTAACTTGTTTTACCCTGACAGATCTTAGGTAGGATTATGTTTAGAACCTGAACCCAAACATCCCCCCTTATGGAGTTGGTACCCTATCTTCCCTGCTTCTACTCCTTCTCCAATCTTACCTTTCCCCACTTTGCGGCATAATCCTTCACTCCCATTCTTCCTTCCCTCCCTCTCCCTGGTAAAAATAAAAACAAAAACAAAACAACCATCAACTTTCCAGGGAGGGACAGCAGAAAGTAGTAGGGGGTAGGATGGAAGGAGAGAGCAAGGACCATTGAGTAGAAGGCTCCCAGATCCCTGAAAGGGCAGGGCTGGGGGTTCAGAGAGGAGAGTGGTGAGGGCAGTGGCTGCTCCAGTCCTCTCCACCCCTGCAACCTGTCCAGGGGACCTTAGCACAACCTGAGGGACAGGTGTGGGGGCGGTCAGGTATGCCAGGTCACTGTCGCCACTGCTACCCTAGGACAGACCTCACATGTATCTTTGTTCCAGAGCTCACGGACATGCTGAGGGCCGTGGCAGTGCACCTTCACATGGTCTGAAATATAAGGCTCGCTTGACGTCTTGCTGCACACATGACACTGCACCATCTTCTCCTGTGGTTCTGTATGTGCTCCAGTAGATTCTTAGTAGCAAAAGATGCCACACATATCACATTTGAAGGGATATCTGTGGAGTGCACTGTTAAGCATGACTGTTGAGATGATCCAACCACAAGACGCTCTCCCACCATGCAAACAGTTGTAGGGCTTGAGCACAGCATCCTCCTGTCCCATGCACACACATAGTAGCTTGTGCTTGCAACTCTGGTAGCACACCAGGCATGGGTAGAGCTCCTTGTCCAGAGTACCACAGCTCCTGTGGTTTCCAATAGGAGAAATTGCGGAAAGCCTTGCTTCACCTCTCACAGGAGTGCTTCCCAAGTGTGCACTACCCACCCCCTCCCCCACCCCCGCCACAAGGTGGTCAAGGTAACTTCCCACCTGCCACCTGCAGCCTCTGTAACTCCTCCCTCTCCCAGGTGGCTTCACTCAGCTGAGGACACTCAGGAGGCCCGGGGGTATCATGGTGAGCATGTCCACAGGACCTGGGGAACTGGCCAACCTAGATCCCTTATAGATGGCCTCTGCCTCTGGAGCCTTTAGCTGTTTTGGAATCCTTGCTGCTCAGGGTGCAGATGCAGGGCCCCTTGCTCTTTGTCTTCTTCTTCTAAGCAGATGCAACCTGGGCCATGGCAAGAGTCAAGGTTCTGACTACAATGGTGGTGGTGGTGGTGGTTGTGGAGATGGTGGTGACAGAGACAGGAACATCCTGTACAGTGGGCAAAGACTCCTCCGGGGCTTCAGAGCTGCTGTGTCCACCGTGGAGCCAGCTGAGGATGCAACGGCAAGGGCAGCAGTGGTGTGCGCAGGCTTCTGGGTGGGAACAGGAGCAGTAAGCAAGTCCACCTGAAGAGGCTGGGCCCCTGGGTCTGGGGAGTGCTTGGGGGGTGGTGGCACCACCTGAAATGGACACTGGACACAGTCCTAGGAAGCAAAGAAGTGGGACTGGATTTCAGCCCTGACTTGCAGGGGTTCTGAGTGTGACCCTGAAGTGGCTAGAAGAGGTGCCTTCCACAGGACAGGTAGGGTGGGCAGCAGTGTGCCAGGAATCATGGGGAACAGGTCCTGGGCCATGGTGGAGCCTCCAGAGCTCAGTGGTGGAGGTACGGTCCTGCAGAGCTCAGGCTTAAGGCACCATCCCTGACCTGCTGGGCTGGGACAAGCTTAATGGGTCGTCCTAGGCAGAGCACTCCTGATGCCCTGTGGGAAGGAGGGAAAGAGGGGACCTGGACCAGTTCTTTTCCTTACTTGTTGACTGGGGGTCTGGGCCTGTGCCCCAGCCCCCCACCCTCTCCCCAGCAGGCAGTGAGTAGCACAGGGAAGAAAGCAGAAGGGATTGCTCTGGGAACCAGATGCAGGATACACAGACCCTCCCCTGCACCTGCCCTTCTTTCCCTCAAGCAGAGGCACATCTGGGACAATCCCAGCTTGAGGCAGGAAAGACAGCCTAGAACTCTGGGAACAGGCACAGATCATACACCCAGCTGCCCCTCCCCTACCATCCTATCATTTCAGTCCTCCTGCCAGCCCTGCCAGGCTCCTTTGCCTCTAAGTATCCTGACTCTGTGTTCTAGGCTGGGCCACTCACCCCCTCCCCAGCACAGTGCCTGGAACACAGGAGGTACTCAGTCAGTGCTCCTGGTCCCTGCACCCTGGAGACGTATTAGGGTGGGGGCAGTGGGATCTGTAGGTTTTTCTCAGATGGAAGTTCTTCCTGAAATCTGGGGCAGTTCTTTCTGCTGCAAGTTTAATGCTCTGTTTTAGTATAGTTAGGATAGACTCTGTCCCATTAGGGACCTGCTGCTACTCTTCTCTCCGCCCCCCCCTTGACCTCCACCCATCTTTAGGGCAGGTAATTGAGGTTTTAGAGGTATCTCATCACTATCAAGTAGAGATAGTAGTTCCACTTCTCCTTGAGACCCATGGCTTGTAGATCCATCATGTGTGCATTCAGCCCTGGGTGTTCAAGTAGGCCCCACTTTTTCCATCTCTGGGAAGTCTTGCCTCTGTTTGAAGATTAACATTCTGGGAAGGAGGAAGCACCTTCCTTTGGTCATTGTTTCAGGGTCTTGGAAGCACTAGGTTATGATTGTCTAGAGCAGAACAAGACAGGAAACAACAAATGTTGGAGAGGATGTGGAGAAAGGGGAACTCTCTTGCACTGTTGGTGGGAATGCAAGCTGGTGCAGCCACTCTGGAAAACAGTGTGGAGGATTCCTCAAGAAGTTAAAAATGGAGCTACCCCATGACCCAGCAATTGCACTACTGGGTATTTACCCCCAAACATACAGAGGTAGCGAAACAATGGCACACCTGCACACCAATATCCATACCAGCAATGTCCATAATAGCTAAACTGTGGAAGGAGCCACAGTGTCCTTTGGCAGATGAATAGATAAAGAAGATGTGATATACATACATACATACATATATATATATATATATATATATATATATATATATATATATGTGTGTGTGTGTGTGTGTAATGGAATATTGTTCAGCTATCCAAAAGGATGAGTGCCTACAATTCATGTCAACACAGATAGAACTGGAGGGTGTAATGCTGAGTCAACTTCAGAGAAAGACAATTATCATATAGTTTCACTCATATGTGGAATATAAGAAATAGTGAAAGGGACTATAAGGAAATGGGGGGAAACTGAGTGGGGAAAAATTAGAGAGGAAGACAAACCATGGGAGACTCCTGACTCTGGAAAACAAAGAGTTGCAGAAGGGGATGTGGGTGGGTGGGAGATGGGTAACTGGGTGACAGGCACTGAGGAGGGCACTTGATGGGATGAGCGCTGGGGGTTATACTATGTCTTGGCAAATTGAATTTAAATAATCTTTTTAAAAAATGATTGTCTAGAGCAGGAAGCTCTGTAGGCAGGGACTACATCTCTACTACCTCCAGCACGATGCTCAATGCACATTCAGTCAGAATGTGCTATGAAAGCTTAATAACTGTCTCAGGACACCCTTCATGGTGAAGCTTAAAGCAGTTGCCTTTTAGTTTTATTCCTGGCATGAATGGAGAGGGGCCAGGATGAATGGTGGTGGTAGAAGAACCTGTAGGAAATTCTGGGAGAGGTACCTGGGGGTGGGGGTGGGGAGGTGCTTCCATCCTTGTTTACAGGACTGCTGAGTGGGCTCTTGAGCTGAATCTGGGACTGGCCTCCAAATCTCCACAGGTTAGAGATCCATCTGGTTCACCACACTCTCCTCCTGCCAGCCAAGACCTCCTCCATACCCAGGACTCTGGAGAGCTTGGTAACCTCTAAATTCACCTCTTACTGCCAACAAAGTCTCCAACAAAGTTTCATGTAAGTCCCCAGTCCACCTCCTCACCACGTAGGGCCCCACTGTTCTTCCATTGCCCACCTCTAGTCTTCCTCCAGGATTCCAGCTCAGCCACCTCCTCCCTACTTTCACATCCTTCCCAGGCTTATTCTGCCTTTGGTCCCAACTCCCAGCTGAGGCCCAGTCTGGTTAGTGCTCAGACTCCTGAGGCCCCGCCCCCATGAGGGCCCTGCCTCCCCAGGGTCTCAACTCCCTGAGGGCACCCTGCAAGCTCCTCCCCAAGCCTGACTGCCTGTCCCTGTCTCATACTTTCTTCCTAAGTGTTTCTCCTCCGAAGCAGAAGATGCCCCTGGGTAAGTGATTTCTCCTGTTTATGCAGTTGGCAAGAAGACAGAGACAGAGAGGAAGAAGGCTGGGCTTAGAGCGCCACTAGCTATAGAACCCTGTGGATTTGAGCAGAGGGTATTTCATGGAACCAGAGCTACACATTGATTTGGCCGGTATAGACAACTACCTTGGTGAGTTTGGCAAGGGCAGGAAGGTTTGCTGGGCTCAGAGGGATTTAGAAGCCTATACTCTGTTCTCCTCCAGACCAGAAAGGGTCTCAGCTCTGATGAGCAAAATTTGAGTTAGGGAAAATTATTCCTTGGTGCTTCTCCCCACAGCGTCCTCCCACCTGTTTGCCCTGCCCTCCTTCCTGCCCTTTCCTTTCTGGTCTGGTACACAGCTTGCTTTCTTCATCTTTGTCTCTTGCACCGGACCTAGCACACAGTGTGCCTACACATCTTCTTGGAATGAATGAAGATTCTTCTACCTGGCTCTGCTGCATTCTTCATGTTTTGCCTTACTTTCTCTCTGGAGATTCTGGAAGTCTCTGTATCACATATTAGGGACGATATTGGTGTGGACTTTGCAGAATAGCAGGTTCAGTTTGATAAAGTAGTCCTCTGTCACCATAGAGGATTTGAGGGGCTTCTTCCAGGCTCAAGGAGCTAGATATCTGTTTTTACAGCTGCTGAAGGTATCTCCTTGCCTTTCTTACCTAATTTTAAAAAGTTGTGTTGGTGATGGATTAGAGGCCAAGTCAGGCTGGAAGAGGAAAGATTAGCAAGGTCCCCTGGAGTGTGGCTGCCTAGAGGTCTTTAATACACTGGGTCATGAAGAGGCAGTTTGCTGTTATCACAAAACATATTTGCAACTCTTTAATTTCAAAAGCCCTAGAGTCTTAAACTGTTCTCCACCCTCCCTGCCTCCCCACCACCTTGTACACTGTGGGCAGCATGTCAACACCAGAATCCCAGACAACATTTACCCATACATACCCCTGTTTAATTAATTACAGGTGGTGAATGGTCATTTCTAGGTTGTCTTTCTCTTGCCCTCTAGCATTTCTTGGGCATCTTCTCTCCATTATCAATTGTTACATGTTATATGCTTCTAGAAGGAAGATACTTTTTAAACCTTAGTTTATGCAAAATCATGTGGAAAGGCCAATTTCTTCCCCAACTATATCCCAAATTGATAAATACATTTTCTGGATTTTACTCATTTAGTTTATCTTTGTCCCTTTTTCTTTGATTATCACAGATATTACAAAGTAGATTTGGAATTAGAAAGAACTAGGGAAGAGGGATAAAGGGTATCCCTTAATGTTGAAGGCTCTTTATTGTAGATTATGTTGCCTAAACTGGCATGAAGCAGATGGGCCTTGGTGGAGAAGTCATAAGGGTCTATATTTGGATAAGATCTCAGAACATGATACAACTTTCATATGATTCAGATGATCTGGTGTCTTTCCTATAATACAACAAAACAAACAAAACAATTAACTTTCCAAGAGAAATGGTGGTGGTGTGGAGTGGCTACCTACGACTATGAGAGGAAGCAAGCACAGTCTGGTGAGAGAGGACAGAGATACAGAGACAGCTGAGTCCTTACATGGGAGGATTACACTTTAAAAAATATGAAGGAAGATAGCCAGAGACAGTCAACCTTTCTTAAGCCATGTTATGTGCACTGTATTACTGAGGGTGTATAGTGAGAGGAGGTACATGGAAGAAGGAGCTATGGGCTCTGTCCACTCATAACTGTTTGTCTAAATGTGGAGACAAAGTATAGTGGTGGATGAGACCACCGGATGGATGTCTAGATTCTGTGCTTACAAGGAAAGTGAGGATTTGGGGGAAAAAACAAAAGTGTTTAGTAGGACTTTTTGGGAAAAAACAATATGGATCAGTGCTCCTATGTTATAGTTGTAGTTTAGAAAATAAGGTGGACAGGCAGATTTTCTTCTACTGGGGACTTTTTTTTAGGTGTCTATGTTGACAAGATTCAGGATTGAGAAAATAGCATAGAGAAATACAGGGAAAGATAGAGAGATTTTTTTTTTTAATTTTCTCTGTTGACATCACTTTCTAATCCCTTAATTACATACCCTTCCTGGCTTTTTCCATCTCTCTGATTCCTGTTTGGACAACCTCATTCTGATTCTTCCAGATAGTCCATTAGTTTCTGAAGACTTCTAAAGGAGAAGCTCAGGCTTTTCTGATTTGTCAAGTTGATCATTTTGTTTTGATGTGATAGAAATGTAACGAGTTTCCAGGACTGGATTCTGACTGAATCTAAACCTGTCAATGTGTCAAATTATGAATGAAGAACATTGCATTTCATTCTGTCTTCTCTAAAGTTATCCCAAAGGGACTAAGAAAATTCATCTGTTCACAACCATCCCAGAATGATACTAGGTAACATGAGTCTATACAGCCTCTAGAAAATCTCTGGTTATCTAATTATTTACTGAAATAATGGTGCAATGAAGATAGCATAGTATTGCTGCTAGCACACTCTCTGTATATTTTGCAGAAAGGAAGCAAATGTTTTAGTCTATACCTACATAGATTTTGATCTACATTTGGCTGGATAGGCTTAGTCTACATAGAGTTGATCTGTATTATGTTAATCCGCATCAGTTTGGGTGTTCAGTGACTTGTAATTAAGCCTCTGCGGGACTGGGATGGGATTTGAGAGGTGTAATGCTGGGGTGGTAAGATAGGTAGGTGAGTTGGAGGAGGTGGCTGTTTCCTCTTCATCTAACAAGCAGACAGTTGTGGCCTGTCATGCCTTCAAATTCAAGTCTTGGTATAACCTAGTAAAATTTAATTGCAGAATTAGGGTTTCTAGATTCACGGAGAGGAACATGAAGCAGGTTCTACCCTAAGGTATTTTATTTTCAAAAAGGAGAAATATGATTCTTCCAAGTAACATGCAAAGAGAATATAGTACAAAGTAAGGTCCTAGGTGGAAGAATGCCTAGTAAGTGATCTGTTTGGCAAGGTTGTTTTCAGACTCCTGGAACATAAGTTTGGATATTTATTTTCTTTAGTATGAGCTGAATTTAGTTACTTCAGCTTTCCTTCCGACCTTTCAAGGAAGTTATCTGACCTTTCCTTCTCTTTCCCAAGGAGAGAAGTTACCATTTTATTACTACTGCAATGGTTTCTCTTTCTCTTCTGCCCAGAACAAGACTAAGGATTATTATTATTATCATTATTATTAATATTATATCTTAATATCTTGGTCTGTATTAATATCTGTAGCAAGTATTTTACTGCATCTCTCTAGTATGGCAAATTGGATTTACTGCTTCAAGGTGTGGTGGAGCTTGTTTTGTGTTTTTGGTGAGGGGCATGGAAGGAAGGTCTAAAGGGGCTCTACTTATTGGATCATGGCCCAAGCTGAATATGTAGCTTGAAATGATGTTTTCCTGAGAAACATTATACACAATGCCAAGATGGGGTAATTCCCCCCTCCTCCATGTAGCCTTCTCAGGCTGACCTACAGTACACAGAAGATTCTAACTACTCTTGACAACACTGGAAAAGGTGATCCTTACTACTCTTCCATCAATAGGAAGCTATGTGGGATTTTGACATGCCCTTGCCTTGACTATTCATTTCTTACTTAGGAATACTCATCTTCATTAATATATTATGTATCTTTACTTATTTTGGTATGTGGGGAAGTATTTTTTTTTTTTAGCTTTCATCCTATTTGTTAAATATTATTTTTTTAATTTATTTTTTATTGGTGTTCAATTTACTAACATACAGAATAACACCCAGTGCCCGTCACCCATTCACTCCCACCCCCCGCCCTCCTCCCCTTCTACCACCCCTAGTTCGTTTCCCAGAGTTAGCAGTCTTTACGTTCTGTCTCCCTTTCTGATATTTCCCACACATTTCTTCCCCCTTCCCTTATATTCCTTTTCACTATTATTTATATTCCCCAAATGAATGAGAATCAGAAGATACTCCCCTGTGGTTCTTTTTTGTTTGTTTGTTTTTGTTTTTGTTTTGTTTTGCTTTTTGATTTGTTTCCTTCCCCCACCCCCTTTTTTTCTCCTTTCTTTTTCTTTCTCTTTTTCTTCTTTTTTTTTCGTTTTTTTTCTTCCCTTTTTTTTCTCTTTCTCTTTTCTTTCCTTCTTTCTCTCCTCTCTTTTTCTCTTTTTCCCAATACAACTTGCTTTTGGCCACTCTGCACTGAGCAAAATGACTAGAAGGAAAACCTCACCTCAAAAGAAAGAATCAGAAACAGTCCTCTCTCCCACAGTTACAAAATCTGGATTACAATTCAATGTCAGAAAGCCAATTCAGAAGCACTATTATACAGCTACTGGTGGCTCTAGAAAAAAGTATAAAGGACTCAAGAGACTTCATGACTGCAGAATTTAGAGCTAATCAGGCAGAAATTAAAAATCAATTGAATGAGATGCAATCCAAACTAGAAGTCCTAACGACGAGGGTTAACGAGGTGGAAGAACGAGTGAGTGACATAGAAGACAAGTTGATAGCAAAGAGGGAAACTGAGGAAAAAAGAGACAAACAATTAAAAGACCATGAAGATAGATTAAGGGAAATAAACGACAGCCTGAAGAAGAAAAACCTACGTTTAATTGGGGTTCCCGAGGGCGCCGAAAGGGACAGAGGGCCAGAATATGTATTTGAACAAATTCTAGCTGAAAACTTTCCTAATCTGGGAAGGGAAACAGGCATTCAGATCCAGGAAATAGAGAGATCCCCCCCTAAAATCAATAAAAACCGTTCAACACCTCGACATTTAATTGTGAAGCTTGCAAATTCCAAAGATAAAGAGAAGATCCTTAAAGCAGCAAGAGACAAGAAATCCCTGACTTTTATGGGGAGGAATATTAGGGTAACAGCAGACCTCTCCACAGAGACCTGGCAGGCCAGAAAGGGCTGGCAGGATATATTCAGGGTCCTAAATGAGAAGAACATGCAACCAAGAATACTTTATCCAGCAAGGCTCTCCTTCAAAATGGAAGGAGAAGGGAAGTATTTTTGAAATGCAATAAATTGAGTTTCCCAGGGAGGGGAATCTGTATATGCTACCATTTTCTCACACTGTGTATAACTGAGTGCATGATGATTTAGGGTAATGATGGTGGTGTTGATAAATTAGAGGGAAGAAAAATACTACTTTTGCTTGAGTTCTTTTGCACAAAGAATCATTGCGTTTTCTAAATTTTCTCATTTGTAATTTGCCTTTGAATTCACTCATACTCAATTCAAATCTGATCTTTAATAGATTGAATCCAGTCTTTCTCACTTCAAGACTTCCTGTGGTTTCTACTTGAGAAACCATCCAATTTCTCTGTTTAGGTCCAACCCAAAGTCCACTGAATGCATTTGTATAGTTATTTACAGGCAGTAAATGAAAAATGATTAAAAAAACAGAAATATATTTTCTCTGGTATCTTACACACTAAGGATACTCGTCCGTCCTCCTGAAACACTTGAAATCCTATTCTACACCCCATTCAATCCTTTGTTGTACACTCCTCCCTTCTGCAGACTAGCCTTACATATAGTTATTGCAGTTGGAGAATCATGTCGTGTTGCCTAATGTCATAGCATTAGGTGACTTATTTTCCAAGGAGAGCAGTGAAAGTAGTAAAACTCTGTGTTTTCTGTCTGCTCAGTTGTCACACATCAAGAGGATGACATTGCAGCAAATCATAAATGTCACAGATAATGCACTTTGTCTCAGCTGTCTTGGGTTACTTCCCTCGTATTTTCACTTTGTTGTGAAAGAGATTTGGACCTCAAATCTTGTGTCAGATCTCTGACACCTCCAGCCTATACTAGGCTGTATAGCTTTTCTTGGCTGTGGTTAGTTAACTCTTTGTACTTTGGGCTCCAGCTGGGGAAGGAAGGGCAAGCTGAAAGCATCACTAGGCAGAAGCTCTGTACCTGGGCTCCACCTTACTGCCTACTACTCCTGCTCTCTTCTCTGAGATTTCTCCCAGTGCAGAGTTCTAGGCCCTGGACATTAATGAGGGGGGAGCAAGGTACAAGGAGAGCATACTGGATAGAGCTGATATCTATCTGTAAGTGTGGCCAAGCTGTTTCTGGAAGTGGAGTCATGTTGAACACAGCTTGGAAAGAGTATGCAGAGAGGAGCAGTCTATGTAGGGCTAATATTAATGCCCCCAAGATGTGCATGTGTGGGGAAATATCTGTCCTCTTCAAACTGATAGACATATAAAAGGCTAATAGTAGGAAAGTAGAAGGAAACAGTTAAAGACTTAAAAATACAATCTTAAAAGTTTGAATTTGATAGAAAGCAGGAAAATGCAGGTCTGGTTGGGACTGTGTATGTATGTCTTTTTAAGACTTAAAGAAAATGCCATCTTCCAGAAGGAGGGTAGAAAGCACTCACATTTAAGTTATCTGGGGCAATGTATTAGGAAGAATGTAATTTAGGGCTTCATCAGCACTCTCTGATGGCTGCTGGGTATACCTTAGTGAGAGGTGAGAGTATCTCATTATTTAGAATTACCAATTTTATGGACCAAGAAGGTGAACCAAGGAGTATACCAGGAGGTAGGTTCTAGATATGCAGTATTTCCAAACCATAGGAACCTACTAGGTAGAGGTCTAGTGCAGTCAAGGCACTAAGTGTGCATGTGGCTTCATGTCAGCTGAATTGAATTGAAGGCTCAGGTGGCAGAAAGTGACCTGGTCACAAAGAGAATTGGCTCAAATAATCCTTTATTAGCCATGCCATAGAGTCTTGAATCTTTGTGGAGGTAGGATGCTACAGGAGAAATAACATGGTCTTTGAGGAAACAAAGAACCAAGTTAAATTCCAGCTCTTCTTCATGCTGGCTATAAAAGCTTAGGATAGTTGTCTAGCCTCTCATTGGGTTGTTATGGGGGCTAAATGAGATAACATATGTGCATTACTTTCAACTCAACAAATTCTGGTTCTCTTTCTCCTCTCTGTCCATATATTCCTAAATCTTGCACACATACCTGGCTCCCCTATTTCCCAGACACTATTTTTCTCTGCCTCCAGCCTCTGCACATGTTCCCAAATGCCTCTTATTATAACTGTACTAGCATGAGCCATGGTTATGGTTTTATTCCAAGCTTTATTGCTTGCTGATAATTTTGGTTGTAAATCAAAGGCAAGAGAGTTCTATCTTCCCATCCACTCCTCTGACCTAAAGTTCTGATCTTTTTTTTTTAAGATTTTATTTATTTATTCATGATAGTCACAGAGAGAGAGAGAGAGGCAGAGACACAGGCAGAGGGAGAAGCAGGCTCCATGCACCGGGAGCCCGATGTGGGATTCGATCCCGGGTCTCCAGGACTGCGCCCTGGGCCAAAGGCAGGCGCCAAACGGCTGCGCCACCCAGGGATCCCTAAAGTTCTGATCTGATGCTAGATCATTCTGGATAGAGTTTTATTCCAACCACAAGTGATGGCAAGCTTGTTTACAAAGGGCATTTAGAGAAGGAGAAAACATAATCTTTACTAATAAGACACTCTTGTTTTCCTCCTACCTTTTTAGTTTGACAAATATCATATCTGTAGAATGTTGCACAAATGGCAGCATTAACACTCCTTTGTCTTCAACAAGATTGAGCAATTATAAATATTTTGGCACATTTGCTTGCCCTCTCTAGTGTGTGTGTGGGGGGTGTGTGTGTGTATAAAATAAGATTCATATTCCAAATTTACTAACTGTCCAATTTTTTATAGTAAAATGTTTCTCCCTGATCTGAGAACAGGGCTCTGCATTGCATCTCACAATCATGTCTCTTTATGCTCCTTTAATCTACAACAGTTCCTCAGCTTGCCATGACTGACATTGGCAGTCTTGAACAGCACAGGTCAGTTTTATCAAAAGTCAACTTTCTGTGGAAAACTATTTTGTAGACTGATCATTTTCTTGTTTCAAGTTTTTACTGAAATTCTAGTTAACACATATGGTAAAATTGGTTTCAGGTGCAGAATTTAGTGATTCATCACTTACATCTAACACCCAGTGCTCATCACAACAAGTGTCCTCCTTAAAGCCCATCATCCATCTAGTCCACCCACTCCCCACCTTCCTTCACTGACCCTCAGTTTGTTCTCTATCCTTAAAAGTCTCTTATGGTCACCCAGTCACCCCCACCCCACCCCCCGCCCACTTCCCCTTCCACTACCCCTTGTTCATTTCCCAGAGTTAGGTGTCTCTCATGTTTTGTCACGCTCACTGATATTTTAACTCATTTTCTCTCCTTTCCCTTTATTCCCTTTCACTAATTTTTATATTCCCCAAATGAATGAGACCTCATAATGTCCTTTTCTGATTGACTTATTTCACTCAGCACAATACCCTCCAGGTCCCTCCACATGACTGGGTGATGGGCACTGAGGGAGGCACTTGGCGGGATGAGCACTGGATGTTATGCTATATGTTGGCAAGTTGAACTCCAATAGAAAGAAAGAAAGAAAGAAAGAAAGAAAGAAAGAAAGAAAGAAAGAAAGAAAGAAAGAAAGAAAGAAAGAAAGAAAGAAAGGAAGGAAGGAAGGAAGGAAGGAAGAATAGAAAACACAACAAAAGAAAACACACATGGTCTGGATTGGACTGAATGTAACTAGAACAAAACCAGCTCCAATTTTTTCAGAAAAGGTCCCTAAATAACCCTAACTTCATTCCCAGTTTATAGGGAGCTGAAGTAAAATTACATGCAATACTAAAGAAGGTGGATGGAAACTGTGCCAAAAATGTAAAAGTGTTTCTAAATATTTACATTTGCTTAGAGTTTCCCAAAGAAATCACTGATTTAAGGATTAGTAAATGAGCACTTTTAATAACAATGCAGTAACAACACAAAGACAAACTATTCTAGAGACAGCCGCCTCCATTCTGAAAAGCATGTGGTGTGTACACATTTGGCTTCAAGGATAAAAGGAAATTCTTAGTGAAAAAAAAAAACAGCCCGGGGGGTGTGGGGGGGGGGAAGAGCAGTGAGACATGGGGACTGGTCGTGGGAATAGAAAGGGGAAGGTTGATGGTTTCTCCTGTAATTGTAATACCACAAGATATGGGGACCATGGAAGCCATCCTCCACCCAGACCTGTAAGTTTGGGTTATTCCTCTCTCATTTCTCTATAAAGTTTGTATATAATATTCTAAAGCCCTAAAAACTAGTCTCAGATATATAATAAATAAGCTGTACTGCTGTTATCTAAAAAAAAAAAAAGATTTGCTTATGATTTGATTTGCTTCCCTCTTTCTTTTTTCCCCTTCCCCTATGCTTACCTGTTTGTTTCTTACATTCCACATATGAGTGAAATCATGTAGTATTTGTCTTTCTGTGACTTATTTTGCTTAGAATAATACACTCTATCTATATTGTTGCAAATGGCAAAATCATATATATATATATATAATATAATATTCCATCATGTATATATATAATCTTCATCCATTCATCAGTTAATGGATATTTGGGCCCTTTCCATAATTTGGCTATTGTTGATAAAGCTGCTATAAACATTGGGATGCATGTGCCCCCTTTGAATTAGTAATTTTTTAATCCTTTGGGTAAATACCTACTAGTATAATTGCCAAATTGTAGAGTAGTTCCATTTTTACCTTTTTGAGTAAACTCTGCAATGTTGTCCAGAGTGGCTTCACCAGTTTGTATTCACACCAACAGTGTAGGAGGGTTCCCTTTTCTCCACATCCTATCCAACACCTGTTGTTTCTTGTGTTTTTAATTTTAGCCATTCTGGCAGGTGTGACATCGTATTTCATCATGGTTTTGATTTGTAATTCCCCGATGACAAGAGGTGTTGAGCGTCTGTTTCATGTGTCTGTTAGCCATCTGGTTGTTGTCTTTGGAAAAATGTCATTTAATGTCTTCTGCCCATTTCCTTTTTTTTTTTTTTTTTTGTATTTTTTTTTAAATTGGAGCTCGATTTCCCAACATATAGTATAACACCCAGTGCACATCCTGTCAAGTGTCCCCCTCAGTGCCCTCTTCTGCCCATTTCTTAACTGGATTATTTATTTTTGGAGTGTTGCATTTGATAAGTTCTTTGTAGATTTTAAGTACTAACCCTTTATAAAAATATGTCATTTTTAAATATCTTCTCCCATTCCATATACGTTGTCTTTTAGTTTTGTTGATTCTTTTCTTTCACTGTGTAGCTTTTCATTTTTACGTAGTCCCATTTGTTCATGTTTGCTTTTTTTCCTAGCCTTTGGAGATGTATCTATAAGAAATTGCTATGTCTGAGGCCAAAGAGGTTGCTGCCTGTGTTCTCCTCTAGGATTTTGTTGGTTTCCTACCTCACATTTAGATCTTTCATCCATTTTGGTTTTATTTTTATGTATGGAGTAAGAAAGTGACCCAGTTTCATTCTTCTCCATGTTGCTGTCCAATACTCCCAACATTATTTGTTGAAAAGACTGCTTTTTTTTTCCCATTGGATATTCTTTACTGCTTTGTCAAAGGTTCTTTGACCATAGAGTTACGGATCCATTTCTGGGATTTCTATTTTGTTTCACTGATCTATGTGTCTGTTTTTGTGCCTGTACCATACTGTCTTCGTGACTATGGCTTTTTAATATATCTTGAAGCCCAGAATTGTGATGCCTCCATCTTTGCTTTTCTTTATCAAGATTGCTTTGGCTATTTAGGGTCTTTTGTGGTTCCATGCAAATTTAAGGGTTTTTTTTTTTTCTAGTTCTGTGAAAAATGCTGGTGGTATTTTGATAGGGACTACATTAAATGCATAGATTGCTTTGGGTGGTATAGACATTTTTTTAATTGTTTATTTATTTACTTATTTATTTACTTATTTTATTAGAGTTCAATTTGTCAACATACAGCATAACACCCAGTGCTCATCCCGCCAAGTGCCCCCCTCAGTGCTCATCACCCAGTCACCCCAACCCCCCGCCCACTTCCCCTTCCACTACCCCTTGTTCTTTTCCCAGAGTTAGGTGTCTCTCATGCTTTGTCACCCTCACTGATATTTTCACTCATTTTCTCTCCTTTCCCTTTATTCCCTTTATTATTCCCTTATTTCCCTTGTTTGTTCTTCTAATCCATGAGCATGGAATGTTTTTCCACTTCTTTTTGTCTTCCACAATTTCTTTCATAAGTCTATAGTTTTCAGAGTTTTCAGAGTATAGATGTTCAAAAATGATAAGATACTTAGGAATAAACACAGACTGATTCTTTTTTGTTATTAGATTCAGGTTATACATTTTGGGCAGAAGAATTATATCAGAACATTGATAAAGACAGTTACTGCCACGTAGGTAACTCTCCATGTGTACCTTTTTCAAGCACTAGGACTGTCATTAGAAGGTGCTTAATATTATTTATTGAATGAATGACATAAGACTTTCACTGCTACCTAGTTCTATTATTTTTCTACCAGAGGACAGTAGAAAGAGCATCCTGCTCCTATATTATAGTTCCATTTTTCTAATACATGTTTGAAGGCTTAAAGGTAATCCAGGGCCTCTATAAAGAGCCCACAGAGAAGGGAAATGAAATGGAGACTATCACATGAGGTAGAACAGTCTCTTTACCCCGGGGTGAATAGGGAACATATTATGTTGAGAGTGGAGGATAAATAAGGTGATACTCAGCTGGAAAGAAATGCAGCACATGGATCCTAGGAGTATATGTCTTGTGTCCTTGCTGAGAGAAATTATTTCGGTTTCAGACTTTACTATACATCCCTCTCCTGACCCTCATTTGAATCCTATGAATACCATATTAAGAATTTATTTCTGTCACTCCTTTTCCATTGGGGACAGCCCTGTATTTTGTCCTTCTCTAAACACCATCCCCCCTACACACACATAGGTATATATTTTCCAACATTTATAGTCAGTGGTAGGAAAACTATCCACTCCAGATTATTAGATTGTAAAGAAACTATATGACTTCTGGATTTCTTATTTGGATATAGAATCTTTCATCCATGTCACCTGGGAGAGTAAGGTTATGAGAGGTACTCTTTGCCTCTCAGAAATGTGTGTTCAGGCTTCTCTTGGGGGCCCTTTCTCTCTCCAGTTCTGAGTGTCTCAGACATTTCTGACAGTCCTTCCTGAGGCATCTGGGGCTAGGACTGAATTTATCGATTTAATTCTGCGCTTGTGAATGCATGATTCACATGGTTCCTGTCCCTTTCCTGAGGGTCTACCTACCATTGTCATTGAAGTCCTTAATTTCACCAGGCTCCAGAAAATGCACCCTTTATCTCCATGTCAGCTCTTGATTATCCACAGTAACGGTGGGAATAACCCAAAATGGTGAATAATACTAACATGACTTCTGTTTGAGTTTTAAAAGATGGAGTCCTGCCTAGAGATAACCCAGAAAATGAAGAGCTTCAATGTTACTCTCCCATGGGTGGCTGTAGGACATCTCTTCTTCGGCATCTAGAGAGGGAGTCAGATGGAAGCACACAGCTTGTTCAGCCCTCAGTGTGTTGGCAGACACACCAAATATCTACTGAGAGCTCTGCAGAACCTGTCTCCATGCCTTGTTTTCAAACCCTGGAGGAGGTTTTTATTTCAACCCCAATACTTAATTCAAAGAACAAGAGGAACCTGGGTGGTTCAGTGGTTGAGTGTCTGCCTTGGGCTCAGGTCATGATCCTAGGGTCCTGGAATCGAGTCCCACATTGGGTTCCCCACAAGGAACCTGTTTCTCCCTCTGCTGATGTGTCTGCCTCTTTCTGTGTATCTCTCATGAATAAGTAAATAAAATCTTTAAAAAATGAGGAAATTAGTATACAACATGTGAAACTCTCAGTTTTTCTAGGGTTTCCATCATATCCAGAGTAACAGCCGAAGTCCTCACAGTGACTTTCAGACCCTACATGAAGGATCTCACTTCCTGCTTTCTCTCTGACTCATCCCCTACTGTCTCTCCCTCACTCACTGTGTCCTGGCCCCAAAGGACTCTCTGTTATTCCTCAAAACTAGCCATGTGCCACTTCACACCCATTAGGATGGTTGGTATTTAAAAAACAAAACAAAACAGGGATGCCTGGGTGGCTCAGCGGTTGAGCATCTGCCTTTGGCTCAGGTCATTATCCCAGGGTCCTGGGATCAAGTCCCACATTGGGCTCCCTGCATGGAGCCTGCTTCTGCCTCTGCCTGTGTCTCTGCCTCTCTCTCTCTCTCTGTGTGTGTGTCTCTCATGAATAAATAAATAAAATATTTTAAAAAACAGAGGCTAACAATATTGGTGAGGATGTGGAGAAATTGGGATGCTTGTGTGCTGCTGGTGGGGATGTAAAATGGAGCAGCCGCTGTGGAAAACAGTGTGGTGATTTCTCAAAAAAATTACATATACAATTACCATATGATGCAGCAATCCCACTTCTGGGTATATATCCCAAGGAATTGAAGGCAGAGTTTCAAAAAGATATTTGTAGACCCATCTTCATAGCAACATTATTTATGGCAGCCCGTGAGTAACACAACCAGCATGCCTATCAGTTGACAAATAGACAACCAAGATGCAAGATGTGGGACACACACATGCAATGGAATATTATTCAGTTTTAAACAGGAAGGACAGGAAGGACATTCTGACATCTACTACAAATTGCATAAACTTTGAAGACATGCTAAGTGAAATAAACTAGTCACAAAAGGACGTAGTGTAAGATTTCACTTATATCAAATACTTAGAGTAGTCAAATTCATAGAGACAAAGTAGAATGGTGGATGCCAGGGGCTTCAGGGAGGCAAAAAATGGGGAACAACTGTTTAATGGGTACAGAGTTTCAGCTGAGGAAGATGAACAATTTCTGGAGATGGATGATGGTGATGGTCGCACAACAGAGTGAAGATGAGGCTGGGTTGGTTGGCCCATTTTAAAATCTTGACACCCATTCTGAGCACATCCTAACCTTTTCTTGATTTCCATTTCTCTGCATCACTGACTGAAAATCCAACACAATATGTATTCTTTTTTAAAAAAACATTTTATTTATTTATTCATAGAGACACAGAGAGAGAGAGGTAGAGACACAGGCAGAGGGAGAAGCAGGCTCCACGCAGGGAGCCTGCCGCGGGACTCGATCCCAGGTCTTTTTTCTATCTTTGGGTATGAGACTCAGCCGCAGTGTTCATGACTTCCAGGACAAAAGACAATGGTGGGGCAGGCTGGGAAAGCAAGAGAGCCGGCAATGTTGTGGGTGGATTGTTAGACTTGACAGATACTCTTCTAGGCAACATAAGAAGGAACTTCTGTTTTAGAGTTTGGAAGGATCTCAGAAACAGAGAAATACAGGGAAGAAGGCGGGGGGTACCAGAGCCATTATGGAATTCATACAAACTGGTTTTATGTTCCCTAGGCCCTGTCTACATTTCTTCTTCTTTTTTTTAATTTTTCTTTTTCTTTTTTTAATAAATTTATTTTTTATTGGTGTTCAATTTACCAACATATAGAATAACACCCAGTGCTCATCCCGTCAAGTGCCCACCTCAGTGCCCATCACCCAGTCACCCCCACCCCCCGCCCACCACCCCTTCCACCTGTCTACATTTCTTTAAGCACATCCCCTGAGCAAGCACCTGCTTTGGGAGATACTGTTTCCTAATTAAACAGATTCACAGACCCAGGGCCCTTATTAGGAAATGTCTTCAGGAAATGCTCTTGAAATACATGATGGTACATATTCTAGTCTCATATTTATACCTCTGTTTGGCCCTTTTCTCAAACAACCCTTCTTCTGGAATCTCAAGATATAGTAGTCAATCAATACATCTATATATTCATTTTCTCTGTCCTGAATTCCTTTTTTTGGTTGTTTGGTACAATTATGAGCAGATCTTGTCCCGTGTAGTGAGTTTTGGAGATGGGAGTGTGGAATCCAGAATTAGGAAGTGTACAGATCCTGGCCCAGCCCTCTGGAAGATTTTAAACTATAAAGGAATTTAAGTAAGACACCCAGGATATGAGCTGACAGACAGGGAAAATTGGTTTCAGCTGACCATCAGGATGGGATGTAAGTGCTGGTAGTAAGTAGAAGAAGGTTGGAGATGGGGATCAGTCAGAAAGGCTTTGGAAAAGCTTCCTGGTATGAGGAGGAATGTTGTAGAATAAGGTTGAGAAGAACTAGAGGACCAAGTGTGGACAGAAAGGAGTGAGGAGGGCATCCTTGGCAGGGCAGGTATTACCCAGACCAAAGGCTCATCCCTGAAAGTGAAGTCAGTATGTGAGGAGCTGAGTTAGAAAGAAGGTGCTGGGCCTGAGGGTAGGGGGAGAATTAGGGCTGAGATCTGACAGCTGCGTCAGAGGGTCTGGAATAATCACAGAATATTGCACAAGAAAGGACGTTTCTGAACATGGCATTTGAGGACGAGATTTCTCTGTGTTGTTAGGAGCTAGATTTTTGGTAGACTCTTTCAGGATTCCCAATCATGTATTTGCTTCTATTCTGCAAATTTACTTATTCATTTGATTGTTCTGAGTGCTTCTGTTGGAGTCATAAAATATGATTATTTCATTCCCAGATATTTTGTTCTTTAGGTTGCTTCTCTGGTATCTTCATACTTTCTGTAGGTCCACTTTCCCTCATCTTCAGTAAAAGTAGGAATAGTGCACAGACCACCCTGCACAACACAGTTGAGGGAAACAAATTATCAAAATTACCGCTCTCCGACTTTTCCATTCAGATGGCCCTCCTCTGGGATTCCTGCTCAGGGTCCATGGATGGACTTCAGAATGTATGACATTTCTTAAAGGTGAATAATGGCAGAGGAGTTTGTGATTTAAAAGATGTGAAGAAAAAAAAAAAGATGTGAAGAACCACTGTTGAGTTTTTGTTGGGAGGAAGGTGGCTGGGGATGGTTCCCCAAAGAAAGAAACATGGTACAAGCATCAGTAGTGTCAACTACAGGAGCCTTCAAGGACACTGGAAGGAGCTGAAGGAGAAAGAGGAATTAGGAAAAGGGAAGTGGGTTCAGAGGAAACTAGTAGGAGGGGTGCCCCATCTTCCCTTGTTCTTCACTCTCTTTCTGGTGGGTATTCCTTTGTATTCTCCATACCGTGACAATTACAGGATTCTGACTCCACTTCAATTTAGATATACTGAGTGCCTGCCACTTATCAGGCTCTATGCCAGGTCTTCTCACAACATCATCTCCTGCAATTCCTGTGTGGAGCCTGCAGTGCACAGAGTGGAGTCAGTCTCTCTCTCTATTGTGGCATGTTTGCATCATCACTTCCTGTCAGGCCCCTTTCAGTGCATTTTATTTCCTCCCTTCATCCTTATTTCTAGTGTCATTTCCCCTCCTCACTGGAGGCACTTGCTTTAGTGTATTTAACAAATGCTCTTCAAGTTCATGCTCTACATGTGTATTTAGATACATTCATCCACTCAACAAATACAGTGCCGACTCTCTCAGGCACAGATGTAGGTGCAGAAGTAGAGCCAGGAGCAAAACAATTTAAAAAGTCCCGCTTTCATGGAGCTTACATTCTTATGGAGTAAGACAAACCATAATCAAATAAATAACTGAAACATGAAGTACAGTAAATAGTGACAAGTGCTATGGGAGAAAGAAAAGCAGGGCATTCAAGTCTGTGGTTAGGAGTAAGTTGCAGTTGTATATGGGATGAATCAGGAAGGCTGTGTTACAAATGTGCTGTTTCACCAAATGCAGCGAAGGGAGCAACCAGGTGGATATGTGGGCTAGAAGTGGTGCAGTCATAGGGGATAGCCTGTGCAAAGGTCCTGAGGGTCTGGCCTGATATGTCGGAAGGCCAGAATGTTTAGGAGGCCAGTTGCTAGAGAGAAATGAGTGAGAAGGGATAGAAATAGAAGGTGAGAGGCAGCTGGTTCAATGACAAATGCTTTAGGACTCTGTAGGTCAGTGTAAATGAAGACTTTGGTTTTAGTCTAAATGAAAAGGGAAACCAGTAGAAGTTTGTGAGCAGAGGAATGTCTGACATTTTTAATATATATATATGTGTATCCTTGACAAATATACAATAGTTTTTGGCTGTTTTTTAAAAGGTACATAAGTACCATTGTGCTGACACATCATCCTGCTTTTTCTTTTGATATAACATTGTTTCTGAGAGCTACCCAACTTGTTGTCTATAAACCTACTTTATTATCTCTGACTGCTGTGTTCTATTTCACTGCGCACACACACAGTTCACTTGTATATTCCTCTAGGAACAGACACTGGCACAGCCCCCACTTCCTGCCACCACAAACAGTCCTGTGATGAATGTGCTCACATGGGCTCCTTATGAACTCAGGAGACAGCTTCCTAGGAATGTGCACATTGGAGAGAGATTTTGGGATGTGAGGCTGTGTGTATTCTTTTTTAAAAAAATATTTATTTATTTATTTATGAGAGAGAGAGAGAGAGAGAGAGAGAGAGAGGAAGAGACACAGGCAGAGGGAGAAGCAGGCTCCATGCAGGGAACCCAATGTGGGACTCGATCCTGGGTCTCCAGGATCAGGCGCTGGACTGAAGGCGGCGCTAAACCTCTGAGCCACCCGGGCTGCGCAGCTGTGTGCATTCTTAATTCTGCTGGAATTGAGCTTCAGGGTGATGATCCCTGTGACACTCCACCAGTGGTACATGATGGTTTGGATCTTCTCACTGAATTCTCATGCTGATCCAGTGATGGAGATCAGGTGAGGTCCCTTGTGGACGAGAAGACTGAGGTTTAGAGAGAGTGAGCAAATTACCCAAATTCATGTGGTCACTCAGAAGCACCATGGCTCATATCCAGCATTTCTGACATAATGGTCTTTGCTCTTACCGCCACAGTACCCAGCACTGCCTCTTCCAGAAATAAGATGAGGCATTCCCACAGAAAGATATTATTGTTACTGTTATTATTATTATTATTATATCTGAGCCTTGCATTTCTTGATGGCCAGTATAACTCAGTGAGCATAGGACCCCAAAGTTTTAGCACCATCATGTATGAGAGTGTCTAGTTAGAGCCCCTAGAGTTTAAAGGTGAATTATGTGGAATAAAACTATTTTCATTGTCTCATGAGGGCTAGGTAGCAGGCTTGAGTTGCAGGGGATGGTTTCAAGGCTTGTCATTTGTAAAGACTAAGTCATTTTTAATGGACTTTGGATCAGATTTCAGGATTAAATATTAGGTAGATGATATTAAGTCCATACTGTTTGCTAGGTTCTGAGCTACATACTTTCTAGGCATCATTTCACTTACTCCTCACAGCTACAATAGGAAGGATTTGCTTTTACTCTCACTTGGCTGTTGAGGAAACTAAATCCCAGAAAGGAACTAATTTGTCCAGAGGCACTGGGTGTGAGGTTGAGTTGTGATTTTTTTAATAATAAATTTATTTTTATTGGTGTTCAATTTGCCAACATACAGAATAACACCCAGTCTTGAGTTGTGATTTGTTTTTTTTTTTTTATTGGTGTTCAATTTACTAACATACAGAATAACACCCAGTGCCCGTCACCCATTCACTCCCACCCCCCGCCCTCCTCCCCTTCTACCACCCCTAGTTCGTTTCCCAGAGTTAGCAGTCTTTACGTTCTGTCTCCCTTTCTGATATTTCCCACACATTTCTTCTCCCTTCCCTTATTTTCCCTTTCACTATTATTTATATTCCCCAAATGAATGAGAACATATAATGTTTGTCCTTCTCCGACTGACTTACTTCACTCAGCATAATACCCTCCAGTTCCATCCACGTTGAAGCAAATGGTGGGTATTTGTCATTTCTAATGGCTGAGTAATATTCCATTGTATACATAAACCACATCTTCTTTATCCATTCATCTTTCGTTGGACACCGAGGCTCCTTCCACAGTTTGGCTATAGTGGCCATTGCTGCTAGAAACATCGGGGTGCAGGTGTCCCGGCGTTTCATTGCATTTGTATCTTTGGGGTAAATCCCCAACAGTGCAATTGCTGGGTCGTAGGGCAGGTATATTTTTAACTGTTTGAGGAACCTCCACACAGTTTTCCAGAGTGGCTGCACCAAACCAGTTCACATTCCCACCAACAGTGTAGGAGGGTTCCCTTTTCTCCGCATCCTCTCCAACATTTGTTGTTTCCTGCCTTGTTAATTTTCCCCATTCTCACTGGTGTGAGGTGGTATCTCATTGTAGTTTTGATTTGTATTTCCCTGATGGCAAGTGATGCAGAGCATTTTCTCATACACCCACATGCAGAAGAATGAAACTAGACCACTCTCTTTCACCATACACAAAGATAAACTCAAAATGGATGAAAGATCTAAATGTGAGACAAGATTCCATCAAAATCCTAGAGAAGAACACAGGCAACACCCTTTTTGAACTCGGCCATAGTAACTTCTTGCAAGATACATCCACAAAGGCAAAAGAAACAAAAGCAAAAATGAACTATTGGGACTTCATCAAGATAAGAAGCTTTTGCACAGCAAAGGATACAGTCAACAAAACTCAAAGACAACCTACAGAATGGGAGAAGATATTTGCAAATGACATATCAGATAAAGGGCTAGTTTCCAAGATCTATAAAGAACTTATTAAACTCAACACCAAAGAAACAAACAATCCAATCATGAAATTGAGTTGTGATTTGAACCTGAACAATCTCCCTGCAGAGCCTCACTCCTAACTACTCAGCTGTGCTGCCTTCTTTTGAAGGAAGCTTTCAGAATTTCTTTCCCTAGAACTTGAAGACAATGTCTTGTCAGTTGGGATGGTTTAGAGCAGTCATGGGAAGTACAGGGCTAGTGGACAAGAATCTCCAGAAGGAGAAGATGTGAAGTTTGAAAATATTCCCCAGGTGTCTTCATTAGGCCTCCCTCTGTCCTCCAAAGTGAGAACCTCTGCCTTAGGACATCCCATATAGATTACAGGTCCTGAGCATGATGCCTTCAAAAAAAGTAGGAATTCTCTAACTGGTCGTGGGTCGGTTGTTGCCTATTAACTCCAGGCAGCCTGATATAATTTTAAAACAAGTTTACTCCAAGACAAACAATCCTTTATCACCTCATGTGGCTCATACCTGCCATGAATGATGGGTAGCTAAGGTTTTTTCCCTCCACGTTTTTCATTTTGCTTGCCTTCTGCAAGGAAGGTAATACCATTTATATCTTTACCTGATCCGGGTTTATAAAGGTTGCCTGCCTAAAAGTATGTATCTCAAAGTTAATTAGATAGGAATTCTGTATTATGTGTTCTTTCAGGTCTGTCTTCTCAGTGTTGTCATTTGTTCAACAAATATTTATTGAGCATCTACCTCATAGTCTGATGGAGGACACAGGCAGCTGACCTGGAATTTGGATACATTAGGATCAATGGCACATGAGGGAAGCCTGGCTGCTATGAGAGCACATAGGAAGGACAGCGTAAGGATCAGGGAGGCTTCCTGGGGAAGCACCTTCTGATCTGGGAATGGAAAGAGAAGTGGGGATTAGCTAAGTGAAGGGGCCAAGAGGCCATTAGAGGGAAGGGAACAGGATGAATGTGGAATTTCACAGCTGGGGAAGGGACTGGGCAGAGAATGAAGCTTAAGGAATCAGTATAGGTCAGATTATGAAGGAAGGAAGTATATTAAGGAAGCGTAGTGGGAACCATGGAAGGGTTTGAAGCCTGGGGGTGTGTGGGGCACTCCTCAGTCACAATTTATAGTGTAGAAAGATTCCATGACCCTCCTTATATATCTTGGGTGCTTGTTAGTAAGCTATAACATTGGAACTGGTGAGTGGCAAATAAGAAGTCTAGATGAATTTGTAGACAGAAGGTCTGGCATATAACCCAAAGGTTCCTTTTAATCATCTATAGAGAAGACATTTCAATTTTCACATAATCTAGGTGCTGCATAACTTTGTTTTTTTTTTTTCTGTAGATTAGCACTCATTTCTAGGGTATTGCTGTGAATTGTTTTAACCAAAGGTATGCTCTCCCTCAGTAGGGGTCCATTTGAATAGCAGTAGGGTAGGAAGAAGGAGGAACCCCAGGCAAGATTCCTTCATTAAGAAAAATATTGGACCATGATTTGAGAGAGTTAAAAATAACTTCTTATAAAAAATTAATTGGGAGTCACAAGTGAGTGGCATTTTAAAAGATTTATTTATTAACTTGAGAAAGAGAGCAACTGTGCATGGGTGGGGGCATAAGAGGCAGAGGGAGAGACAGAATCTCAAGCAGACTCCCCACAGAGCTCAGAGCCAGACCCAGGGCTGAATCTCAAGGCCCTGAGATTATGACCTGAGCCAAAATCAAGAGTGAGATATTTACTCTACTGAGCCATCCAGGCACACTACAGGTGAATGTTTTAATATAAGCTCACAGAGCAGGGCAGATTCTCCAGGCTCCTGGCAGCTGACATTACAGATGATGCAGTGTGTGTAGAGAGCACAGTGTGGCCAGTGAGGAGACTGCAGAAATGAGCTCATCTCTCTCCTGGAGCCCAAAGACAAAGGACACAGAAAGTTGTGAGCTACTGAGCTACTGAGCTAGTTCACTTATTTCTTTTCTCCCTACCCATAATACTGCCATAACTGTGGAAATGGAAACTGGTGAATTTTGCCTGGTTGTTTTGGGTGAGGTAGATTAAATGTCAGAATTCACAAAACACCTTCCTGGCTCCTCTCCCTTCTCAGCCCTGGACCCTGGGTCAGCTGCTGCCCCCATTTCTCCAGGGTTTCCTTCCCAGGGAGCCTTGTCCTCTCCTTCTTGCTGGTAGTTATGAAGGTCCTGCCACTTTCTCCCTCCTCCTCTCTGTTCACAGCACCCCTGTGGGCCTAGGTGGGTAAAGGAAAGGAATGGACTGTACATTCTTGGCCATCAGTACAACTGGATGGATAATGCAGAATGAGGAGAAAGGGGGGCCAAAGTGCCATCTGACCTTGGCTAGCTGATATAGGGGCTAAGAGTTTAAGATTGAGGTAGCCAATATGTATATTATAGCCTAAGATAATATTTTCAAAATAGGTCTGTAATTGTAAAGAGACCTACTGGTCCATGAGTTAATGTGTCATAACTCATGCTCAAGCACCATGCATGTACCCCACATGTGAATTATTGCACAATACATTCATGCCCTGCTGTGTCTTTCAGTTTAATTAGTACATGATACTACATGAGTTAGATGAACCCAAGTGGGATTATGTCATGTGGTATGTAAAAAAGGAGAATGTTGTATTTGGCCCTTTTTTCTAGAGGAAAAGCCAGTTGATTTTTTCTATGATGTCTTTTGGTGTCAGCTTCTGTGACATTTGTGCTGCAACCGGTGACATGGGACATCTGGGCTTTGGTTGGTTGTTTGAACACCATTGTGCAGTAAATATTTCTTGTTTACTTAGGTATGTTGGAGGAACAGCATATAGCAGAAGAAATATGAAGCAGCAACTCTGAATCCTGAGCAACAGACCTCAGCAAGCCCCAAAGGAACTTGGTTTAATTCAGCCTCACCAAACCAGATCCGAAACTCTTGGCTTCCTGGAGTTGCTACAGCTCTCTGATTCTAGAATTTTCTTTAATTCCAGCTGGAATGCTGTATGAGGCACTTTGCAGATTTTGTCGAAAACTGGTACACAAACGTCCACTGGATCAAGAAATATATGAGTTCCAATTTGGCAAATGTATGAGCACTCTGGATTTAGTGGCCCTGGGTGTCGGCCGCACAGTGGGTGCAGGTATATATATCCTGGCTGGCGATGTCGCTAGAGATAAAGCAGGACCAGCCACTGTGATCTGCTTTTTAGTGGCTGGTGTAACTTCTGTGTTGGCTGGGCTCTGCTATGCAGAGTTTGGTGCCCGGGTTCCCCACTCTGGCTCTGCATATCTCTACACCTATATCACTATAGGAGAAGTCTGGGCTTTCATCACTGGCTGGAACCTCATCCTCTCCCTTGTTGCTGATGCAGTCATTGTTATCAAGACCTGGACGTTAATTTTTGACAACCTGTATAGGAACTGGATCTCTCAAACCCTGCATGAGAGCATCTCACAGCATGTTCCTCAGGTTTTTGCAGATAATGTAGGCTTCTTGGCTGTGATCCTTGTATTTTTGCTCATAGAATTTAACAATATGATGATTCGTCCATTCTTCATAGTTTTCAAAGTGTTCACTTTGGTGAAAGTTTTGGTTCTCAGTTTTGTCATCATCTCTGGCTTCATGAAGGGGGACCTGCACAACTGGAAGCTCACAGAAGAGGACCACATAAAGGCTGGACTCAATGATACCTCTAGCTTGGGCCTTCTGGGCTCTGGAGGATTCGTGCCATTTGGCTTCCAGGGGATTCTCCATGGATCAGCTACATGCTTCTATTTACTTATAGGTTTCAGCATTATTGTTACCAGAGTCAAAGAGACACAGAATCACAAGCGTTCCATCCCCATGGGCATTGTGATTTCACTGCTCATCTGCTTTTTGTTGTATTTTGGTGTCTCTGTGGCACTTACGCTTATGGTGCCTTACTATAAGCTCCGACCTGGGAGCACCTTGCCTGAGGTATTTCTCCATATTGGCTGGGCCCCTGCCTACTATGCTGTAACTATTGCATTTATCTGTAGTATTTCTGTCATCTTCTGGGGTATTATGTACTTCATCCATCGGGTGATACACATGATGGCAAACGATGGCCTCCTGTACCCTGTCCTTGCCAGGATCCGTACCGGCACATATGCCCCCATCATAGCCAATGTGATCTTTGGCATTATTGCAGCAATCATGCTATTTTTTAGACTCACTGATCTTGTTAACCTCAGGTCAGTTGGGGCCCTGCTAGCTTACTCCCTGGTGGCTTTTTCTGTTCTCATCCTCAGATATCAGCCTGAGAAGAAGAATGGGGGAAATGAAGCACAGGTGCAAGAGGAGGACAGACCTGCAGCAGAGAAGCTGGCTCTACAAACACTATTTTTTCCAGGCAGCCCCACCCCCACTCCACTCTCTGGCCATATTGCCTCTGTTTGCTCCTCACTGCTTGCTCTCCTGCTGACTCTTCTCTGTCTAGTGCTGGCCCGGTGGCCAAGTCTGCTTTCTGGAGACCCAGTGTGGATCACAGTGGTTGTGCTGCTCCTGGTGCTTATCATTGGGATCACCGGAATAATCTGGAGACAGCCACAGAGCCCCCCTCCCCTTCACTTTCAGGTACCTGCTCTGCCTCTCCTCCCACTCCTGAGCATCTTTCTGAATGTTTACCTTATGATGCAGATGATAGCTGGCACCTGGTCTCTATTTGGTGTCTGGATGCTGATTGGGTTTGCTATCTACTTCAGCTATGGGATCCAGCACAGCCTGACTCCTTAACCCCACTTCACTTAGGACCAAGACTGTAGATCTTGAACTCAGCAGTGCCAGTACATATTTGGTCTGACATAATCATACATGAATGCAGTGTGATCCCCTGCACAATAATGTGGAATACTCTTGAGCACATGAAAAGCTAAGTCCCTATGGGATGTTGAGGTAGGAACACCAATAGAGCTCCATATTTATTGTGGAGTGAAGCCTGAGTCTTTGCTCTTTCTCCTTTTTTTTTTTTCAGTCTACTTTTCAATTGTGTCTATAGCTGCTCACCAGCTTTAAAAAAAATGAGCACTGGGTGTTATACATGTGTTGGCAAATCGAACTTCAATAAAAAATGAAAAAAATAAAAATTATTAAAAGAAATTTGAAAAATCGTTTTCCTTTTCTCTAGTCAAATATCCACTAGTAGAGGGGGTCCTGGCTAGCTCTGTCAGTAAAGCATGCAACTCTCCTTCTCAGGGTGATGAGTTTGAGCCCTGTGTTGGCTGTAGAAATTACTTAAGAAAATATCCAGTAGCAGAATTCAGAATTACTGAGTCATATGGTAGCTCTTTTTTAAAGTTTTTGAGGAACATCCATACCATTTTCCATAGTGGCTATATCAATTTACATACCCACTAACAATGCACAAAGGTTCTTTTTTTCCCCACATCTTTGACAAAACTTGTTTTTCTAGTCTTTTTTATTTTAGCTAAACTAACAGGTATAAAGTGATATCTGATTACAGTTTCAATTTGTATTTCCCTGATGATTGTGATGCTGAGCATCTTTTCATTAGCCTATTGGGCATCTGTATGTCTTCTGTGGAAAATGTCTATTCAGGTCCCCTGCCCATTTTTTAATTGGATTATTTGGGGTTTTCTGTTATGTGTGTGTGTGTGTGTTGAGTTGTGTAAGTTCTTTTTTTAAAAGATTTTATTTACTTATTCGTGAGAGACACAAAGAGAGAGGCAGAGACATAGGCAGAGGGAAAAGCAGGTTCCCTATAGGGAGCCTAATGTGGGACTCAATCCCAGGACCCAGGATCACACCCTGAACCAAAGGCAGATGCTCAACCACTGAGCCACCCAGGCATCCCTGAGTTGTATAAGTTCTTTATGTGTTTTGGGTATTAACCCCTTATTGGATATAGAATATGCAAATAACTTCTCCCAGTCAGTAAGTTGCCTTTTTGTTTTGTTGATGGTTTCCTTTATTATGCATAGCTTTTTAGTTACATCAATTTGAAAAAAAAATATGTACCCCATGTTCATTGCAGCATTATTTACAATAACCAGGATATGGAAGCAACACAAGTGTCCATCAGTAGATGAATAGATAAAGAAAATGTGGTTTATGTATATACAATGAACTATTAGTAATAAGGAACAATGGAATCTTGTCAATTGTAACAACATGGATGGACTGGGTGGCTTTAGTGCTATTTGAAACATGTCAGTCTGAAAAAGATAAAATCTCATATGCTTTTAGGCTTATATGGAATTTAAGAAATAAAACAAATGAAAAAAAAAAGGAAAAAAGAGACAAACACAACCCTCCTTCCAAAATACAGAGAAAAAGAGGTGCTGCCAAAGGAGAATTGGGTAGAGGGATGGGTATTTAGAAAAAGGGAATTAAGAATACACTTTCTTGATGAGCATTGAGATATGTGTGGAATTATTGAATCATTATGTTGTATACTTGAGAGTAATATAACAACACTGTATGTTAATTATGACTCACTAAAAAAATGAAAGAAACTAGAAAAAGTCAAAAAGATAGAGAGAAAGATGAAATATGGCGCCCATCCTTAAAGAGCTCATATATTCTAATCCAATGGGTAAAGCATAGCTATAACACCAAGTAGAAAGTGTTGTCATAAGTAATATACAAATAAAGCCTCTTGGAAATTCAAAGTAGAGGATGTACATTTGTGGCTCACACAGGGGTGAGGGTTGAATAGTGAAATCAGAGAAGACTTTGTAGAGGAATGGCATTGGAGTTGGCTCTCTCTAGGGAAAGATAGGGTTTCGACACATGTAGGCAGCAGGGAGAGACTGTAGGCAGAGAGAACAAGACTAGGAAAACACAGGAAAATGAAGCAGGTTTCAGAGCACACTGGGCAGGCTGTGTAGCCTGAGCCATTGCTGTGTGAGAGGGCAACAGAGCATGCACAGGTGGATTGGAGTAGAGCTTTCCTTTGTGAGCACAGAGCACTTTGGCTTTGAACCCACTGCCCATGCTGAAAATCC
The DNA here is from genome assembly GCF_053574225.1 of Canis aureus. Taxonomy (NCBI): domain Eukaryota; kingdom Metazoa; phylum Chordata; class Mammalia; order Carnivora; family Canidae; genus Canis; species Canis aureus. Next base: position 26,706,869 of record NC_135635.1, read on the forward strand.
CTGGGGCTGGTTCTTCTAATTGGCAACATCTGTATTCTTGGACTTAGTTTCTCTGCTGAGGTCTGCTTTGATCCACCTGCTCAGAAAGTGTACAACTGAGAGCCAGATGTCCTGGGTACTGGTCTGGTTTCTACCACTAACCAGCAATGTAACCTTGGGCAAGCCCCTCAGTGCCTTTCATGCTCTGCTTATTTATCTGTAACAGGAGAGGTCACAACCAATCATTTGTAAAGTTCTGTGTAGTTAACAAATTCTCGAATTACCTCTGGTTCTTCTGTCCTATTCTCTCAACTAGGTCTCTCTACTGCCCATGATCTGTACCTGTGTCCTGCCCACTTCTCACTACAATCTATTGTTAGAGCCATAGAGGTACAATAAATAATACCCCACGTCCCCCTCCTATGTTTGAAACCAGTTGATAATCAAGATATAAAGACATGATTAAACCATTAACTGTAGATCTGCAGCCTAATTGGTTTGCTAATCCCACATCGCTAAATTAGACAGACTTACTCCTCATCACAAGTAGTGCTGAGCACCCCACGACTCTCCACCACAGGAAAGAGCCTTTTGTTAGATTTTCTCCTATGTAAGTAGGTTGGAATGCATGTGTCTTTGTGGTCAGGGTGGTTCTGGATACAAAAAGAAAACCAGGGGAGGAGCAAGATGGCGGAGGAGTAGGGTCTCCAAATCACCTGTCTCCACCAAATTACCTAGAAAACCTTCCAATCATCCTGAAAATCTATGAATTCGGCCTGAGAATTAAAGAGAGACCAGCTGGAATGCAACAGTGAGAAGAGTTCGCGCTTCTATCAAGGTAGGAAGACGGGGAAAAAGAAGTAAAGAAACAAAGGCCTCCAAGGGGGAGGGGCCCCGCGAGGAGCCGGGCTGAGGCCGGGGCGAGTGTCCCCAGGACAGGAGAGCCCCGTCCCGGAGGAGCAGGAGCTGCACCGACCTTCCCGGGCGGAAGGGGCTCGTGGGGAGTGGGAGCAGGACCCAGGAGGGCGGGGATGCCCTCGGGTTCCCTGGGACAGTAACAGACACCTGCGCCCAGGAGAGTGCGCCGAGCTCCCTAAGGGCTGCAGCGCGCACGGGGGACCCAGCGGGACCCGGAGCAGCTCGGAGGGGCTCGGGCGGCGGCTCCGCGGAGGGGGCTGCGCGGCCCCGGGAGCAGCTCGGAGGGGCTCGGGCGGAGGAAGAGGCTCCGCGGAGGGGGCTGCGCGGTTCCAGGAGCAGCTTGGAGGGGCTCGGGCGGCGGCTCCGCGGAGGGGGTTGCGCGGCCCGGGAGCGCGAATCCAACAGCGCAGGCTCCGGAGCACAGGGCGCCGGGACACAGCCCAGGATCCCGCCTCCCCCGGGACAGGCAGAGGCCGGGAGGGCCCAGGACAGCCAGGATGCTCCTGCCCCAGGTGAGCAGATCAGCGGCCCCGCCCGGAGCCTCCAGGCCCTGCAGACGGAGTTCCTGCCGGAGCTGAATCCAGGTTTCCAGAGCTGCCCCGCCACTGGGGCTGTTCCTCCTGCGGCCTCACGGGGTAAACAACCCCCACTGAGCCCTGCACCAGGCAGGGGCACAGCAGCTCCCCCAACTGCTAACACCTGAAAATCAGCACAACAGGCCCCTCCCCCAGAACACCAGCTAGACTGACTGACAACTTCCAGGAGAAGCCAAGGGACTTAAAGTACACAGAATCAGAAGATACTCCCCAGTGGTTCTTTTTTTTTTTTTTTTTTTTTTGCTTTTTGATTTGTTTCCTTCCCCCACCCCCTTTTTTTCTCCTTTCTTTTTCTTTCTCTTTTTCTTCTTTTTTTTCTTTCCGTTTTTTTTTCTTCCCCTTTCTTTTCTCTTTCTCTTTTCTTTCCTTCTTTCTCTCCTCTCTTTTTCTCTTTTTCCCAATACAACTTGCTTTTGGCCACTCTGCACTGAGCAAAATGACTAGAAGGAAAACCTCACCTCAAAAGAAAGAATCAGAAACAGTCCTCTCTCCCACACAGTTACAAAATCTGGATTACAATTCAATGTCAGAAAGCCAATTCAGAAGCACTATTATACACCTACTGGTGGCTCTAGAAAAAAGTATAAAGGACTCAAGAGACTTCATGACTGCAGAATTTAGAGCTAATCAGGCAGAAATTAAAAATCAATTGAATGAGATGCAATCCAAACTAGAAGTCCTAACGACGAGGGTTAACGAGGTGGAAGAAAGAGTGAGTGACATAGAAGACAAGTTGATAGCAAAGAGGGAAACTGAGGAAAAAAGAGACAATTAAAAGACCATGAAGATAGATTAAGGGAAATAAACGACAGCCTGAGAAAGAAAAACCTACGTTTAATTGGGGTTCCCAAGGGCGCCGAAAGGGACAGAGGGCCAGAATATGTATTTGAACAAATTCTAGCTGAAAACTTTCCTAATCTGGGAAGGGAAACAGGCATTCAGATCCAGGAAATAGAGAGATCCCCCCCTAAAATCAATAAAAACCGTTCAACACCTCGACATTTAATAGTGAAGCTTGCAAATTCCAAAGATAAAGAGAAGATCCTTAAAGCAGCAAGAGACAAGAAATCCCTGACTTTTATGGGGAGGAGTATTAGGGTAACAGCAGACCTCTCCACAGAGACCTGGCAGGCCAGAAAGGGCTGGCAGGATATATTCAGGGTCCTAAAGGAGAAGAACATGCAACCAAGAATACTTTATCCAGCAAGGCTCTCCTTCAAAATGGAAGGAGAGATAAAGAGCTTCCAAGACAGGCAGCAACTAAAAGAATATGTGACCTCCAAACCAGCTCTGCAAGAAATTTTAAGGGGGACTCTTAAAATTCCCCTTTAAGAAGAAGTTCAGTGGAACAGTCCACAAAAACAAGGACTGAATAGATATCATGATGACACTAAACTCGTATCTCTCAATAGTAACTCTGAACGTGAACGGGCTTAATGACCCCATCAAAAGGCGCAGGGTTTCAGACTGGATAAAAAAGCAGGACCCATCTATTTGCTGTCTACAAGAGACTCATTTTAGACAGAAGGACACCTACTGCCTGAAAATAAAAGGTTGGAGAACCATTTACCATTCAAATGGTCCTCAAAAGAAAGCAGGGGTAGCCATCCTTATATCAGATAAACTAAAATTTACCCCAAAGACTGTAGTGAGAGATGAAGAGGGACACTATATCATACTTAAAGGATCTGTTCAACAAGAGGACTTAACAATCCTCAATATATATGCCCCGAATGTGGGAGCTGCCAAATATATAAATCAATTATTTTTTTTTTTAATTTTTTTATTTATGAGAGAGAGAGAGAGAGAGAGAGAGGCAGAGACACAGGCAGAGGGAGAAGCAGGCTCCATGCACCGGGAGCCCAATGTGGGATTCGATCCCGGGTCTCCAGGATCGCGCCCTGGGCCAAAGGCAGGTGCCAAACCGTTGCGCCACCCAGGGATCCCTTTTTTTTTTTTTTTTTTAATTTTTTTATTTTAAATCAATTATTAACCAAAGTGAAGAAATACTTAGATAATAATACACTTATACTTGGTGACTTCAATCTAGCTCTTTCTATACTCGATAGGTCTTCTAAGCACAACATCTCCAAAGAAACGAGAGCTTTAAATGATACACTGGACCAGATGGATTTCACAGATATCTACAGAACTTTACATCCAAACTCAACTGAATACACATTCTTCTCAAGCACACATGGAACTTTCTCCAGAATAGACCACATATTGGGTCACAAATCGGGTCTGAACCGATACCAAAAGATTGGGATTGTCCCCTGCATATTCTCAGACCATAATGCCTTGAAATTAGAACTAAATCACAACAAGAAGTTTGGAAGGACCTCAAACACGTGGCGGTTAAGGACCATCCTGCTAAAAGATAAAAGGGTCAACCAGGAAATTAAGGAAGAATTAAAAAGATTCATGGAAACTAATGAGAATGAAGATACAACCGTTCAAAATCTTTGGGATGCTGCAAAAGCAGTCCTAAGGGGGAAATACATGGCAATACAAGCATCCATTCAAAAACTGGAAAGAACTCAAATACAAAAGCTAACCTTACACATAAAGGAGCTAGAGAAAAAACAGCAAATAGATCCTACACCCAAGAAAAGAAGGGAGTTAATAAAGATTCGAGCAGAACTCAACGAAATCGAGACCAGAAGAACTGTGGAACAGATCAACAAAACCAGGAGTTGGTTCTTTGAAAGAATTAATAAGATAGATAAACCATTTGCCAGCCTTATTAAAAAGAAGAGAGAGAAGACTCAAATTAATAAAATCATGAATGAGAAAGGAGAGATCACTACCAACACCAAGGAAATACAAACGATTTTAAAAACATATTATGAACAGCTATACGCCAATAAATTAGGCAATCTAGAAGAAATGGACGCATTCCTGGAAAGCCACAAACTACCAAAACTGGAACAGGAAGAAATAGAAAACCTGAACAGGCCAATAACCACGGAGGAAATTGAAGCAGTCATCAAAAACCTCCCAAGACACAAGAGTCCAGGGCCAGATGGCTTCCCAGGGGAATTTTATCAAACGTTTAAAGAAGAAACCATACCTATTCTCCTAAAGCTGTTTGGAAAGATAGAAAGAGATGGAGTACTTCCAAATTCGTTCTATGAGGCCAGCATCACCTTAATTCCAAAACCAGACAAAGACCCCACCAAAAAGGAGAATTACAGACCAATATCCCTGATGAACATGGATGCAAAAATTCTCAACAAGATACTGGCCAATAGGATCCAACAGTACATTAAAAAAATTATTCACCATGACCAAGTAGGATTTATCCCTGGGACACAAGGCTGGTTCAACACCCGTAAAACAATCAATGTGATTCATCATATCAGCAAGAGAAAAACCAAGAACCATATGATCCTCTCATTGGATGCAGAGAAAGCCTTTGACAAACTACAGCATCCATTCCTGATCAAAACTCTTCAGAGTGTAGGGATAGAGGGAACATTCCTCGACATCTTAAAAGCCATCTATGAAAAGCCCACAGCAAATATCATTCTCAATGGGGAAGCACTGGGAGCCTTTCCCCTAAGATCAGGAACAAGACTGGGATGTCCACTCTCACCACTGCTGTTCAACATAGTACTGGAAGTCCTAGCCTCAGCAATCAGACAACAAAAAGACATTAAAGGCATTCAAATTGGCAAAGAAGAAGTCAAACTCTCCCTCTTCGCCGATGACATGATACTCTACATAGAAAACCCAAAAGTCTCCACCCCAAGATTGCTAGAACTCATACAGCAATTCGGTAGCGTGGCAGGATACAAAATCAATGCCCAGAAGTCAGTGGCATTTCTATACACTAACAATGAGACTGAAGAAAGAGAAATTAAGGAGTCAATCCCATGTACAATTGCACCCAAAAGCATAAGATACCTAGGAATAAACCTAACCAAAGAAGTAAAGGATCTATACCCTCAAAACTATAGAACACTTCTGAAAGAAATTGAGGAAGACACAAAGAGATGGAAAAATATTCCATGCTCATGGATTGGCAGAATTAATATTGTGAAAATGTCAATGTTACCCAGGGCAATATACATGTTTAATGCAATCCCTATCAAAATACCATGGACTTTCTTCAGAGAGTTAGAACAAATTATTTTAAGATTTGTGTGGAATCAGAAAAGACCCCGAATAGCCAGGGGAATTTTAAAAAAGAAAACCATATCTGGGGGCATCACAATGCCAGATTTCAGGTTGTACTACAAAGCTGTGGTCATCAAGACAGTGTGGTACTGGCACAAAAACAGACACATAGATCAGTTGAACAGAATAGAGAATCCAGAAGTGGACCCTGAAATTTATGGGCAACTAATATTCGATAAAGGAGGAAAGACTATCCATTGGAAGAAAGACAGTCTCTTCAATAAATGGTGCTGGGAAAATTGGACATCCACATGCAGAAGAATGAAACTAGACCACTCTCTTTCACCATACACAAAGATAAACTCAAAATGGATGAAAGATCTAAATGTGAGACAAGATTCCATCAAAATCCTAGAGAAGAACACAGGCAACACCCTTTTTGAACTCGGCCATAGTAACTTCTTGCAAGATACATCCACGAAGGCAAAAGAAACAAAAGCAAAAATGAACCATTGGGACTTCATCAAGATAAGAAGCTTTTGCACAGCAAAGGATACAGTCAACAAAACTAAAAGACAACCTACAGAATGGGAGAAGATATTTGCAAATGACGTATCAGATAAAGGGCTAGTTTCCAAGATCTATAAAGAACTTATCAAACTCAACACCAAAGAAACAAACAATCCAATCATGAAATGGGCAAAAGACATGAACAGAAATCTCACAGAGGAAGACATAGACATGGCCAACATGCACATGAGAAAATGCTCTGCATCACTTGCCATCAGGGAAATACAAATCAAAACCACAATGAGATACCACCTCACACCAGTGAGAATGGGGAAAATTAACAAGGCAGGAAACAACAAATGTTGGAGAGGATGTGGAGAAAAGGGAACCCTCATACACTGTTGGTGGGAATGTGAACTGGTGCAGCCACTCTGGAAAACTCTGTGGAGGTTCCTCAAACAGTTAAAAATAGACCTGCCCTACGACCCAGCAATTGCACTGTTGGGGATTTACCCCAAAGATACAAATGCAATGAAACGCTGGGACACCTGCACCCCGATGTTTATAGCAGCAATGGCCACGATAGCCAAACTGTGGAAGGAGCCTCGGTGTCCAACGAAAGATGAATGGATAAAGAAGATGTGGTTTATGTATACAATGGAATATTACTCAGCTATTAGAAATGACAAATACCCACCATTTGCTTCAACGTGGATGGAACTGGAGGGTATTATGCTGAGTGAAGTAAGCCAGTCGGAGAAGGACAAACATTATATGTTCTCATTCATTTGGGGAATATAAATAATAGTGAAAGGGAATATAAGGGAAGGGGGAAGAAATGTGTGGGAAATATCAGAAAGGGAGACAGAACGTAAAGACTGCTAACTCTGGGAAACGAACTAGGGGTGGTGGAAGGGGAGGAGGGCGGGGGGTGGGAGTGAATGGGTGACGAGCACTGGGGGTTATTCTGTATGTTAGTAAATTGAACACCAATAAAAAATAAATTAAAAAAAATTAAGGAAACAATCCCATTTATAATAGTTAGAAAAAATAATAAAATACTTAAGAATAAAGTAAACCAAAGAGGAGAAAGACTTGTCAACTGGAAACTAAAAATTTTGTTTAAATTTTTAAAAATTGCTGTAAGAAATTAATGCACATAAATAAATGGAAAGATATCATGTGTTCAAAAAAAAAAAAAAGAATACCAACAAAAAATTGCAAGGGGTTGAGCTGGGCATGCTCACTGCTGTCTCTTCAACTCAGTAATCAATGTCACAGTGAGAGAGGGGGATTGAGGGAGGCCACGAATAGTACTCTGCTCAGTGATGCTCAAACTTCAGCAGTTGTCACCTCACCTGAAGGGCTTCTGAAAATAGATTGCCCCTCTCTCCAGGGTTTGGAACTCAGTAGGTCTGGGTGGGGCCCAGAACTTCTACTTCTCACATGGTATAAGGAGATGCTGATACTGCTGGTCCAGGGACCACACTTTGAAAACCAAACCTCCAGCTGAAGCCTTTTCACATGTAAAGATGAAGCAAGAGAAACATAGATGCTAGATAGTAATAGCTATGATTTGCTGAGTACTATACCCTATACTTTGTTCAAACACTTTACATAATCACTTATTTAAGACAAAAGTTGTATGAGATGAGTACTTTTTAAAGATTTTTATTTATTTATTCATGAGATATTGAGAGAGGCAGAGACATAGGCAGAGGGAGAAGCAGGCTCCCTGCAGGGGGCCCAATACAGGACTTGATCCCAGGATCCCAGAATCACGACCTGAGCCAAAGGCAGACGCTCAACCACTGAGCCACCCAGGTGTCTGAGATGAGTATTTTTATGCTTAATTTACAAAAGTTGAAAGTAAGGCTCAGAGAGGTTAAGTCATTTGTGTAAAGTAAGTAGTGAAGCTCAGATTTGTACCAAGATTGAGCAAAGTTGATGCCTCTAACCCCTGAGCTATACTCTGCAAGGAATAGCCAGTCAGTAAGGAATAGATGGTGATTGAAACTTGATGGCATACAGGTAACTGAAGGGCAGCGGATAATATCATATGGTGAATAATGAAAAACAATTTCTATGTGTTTCGTGGCTATAATCAGAGACACACTTAGTGACACATGCAACTCATACTCAGACACTGTCTCCTTCACTCTCACTGTGCCCTGCTCTGCAGTCAGGAGCTTGGAATGGGGGTGTGGCTGGGTGCATAGGTTGATAAAGCACCTCATTGAAAGTCATGTGTGTGTGTCTACTATATGGACATATGTGTTTGAATTTGAGTGGAAATATGCACCAAGGAGTGGGTTATGATTATCTTGGTAGGTCTGTAAACATGGGCATATTTGTTATGTTCCCCTTTGGGTGAATGGTGTGTGTGTGTGTGTGTGTGTGTGTGTGTGTGTGTGTGTACAAATCCTGAAGGAGTTCAACCAGCTATAAGGAACCAGCTGCCTTCCAGCCCCGGCCCTATTTGGTGTGTTTGTAGCAAACCTTGATATTTTTTTCACCTCTTCCCAAGGGAACCTCAATGAGTTTTCTTTTTTTTTTTTTTTATGAGTTTTCTTTATGGGAGGTTCATGGCCAACGTGCTAGACTGCTGTGGAGCCCTTATGAATCTGCTACAATAAAACAGGTTTGCAGTGGCCACAAGGTAATTGGCTCCTGACTTTTACATTCTAGTCTAATACACAGCCAGCCTTGTGTGCATTCTACCCAGGTAACCACCTCTATTATCCTAGAATCTCCTCATGGAAGGTCTAGGAGAAGCCATTTTATTTGTTTCTTTGCTTTCATGTGTGACTCTCTATTTGAGCCATCCCAGAAAGAGAAGAACTGAAAATTACACCAGTGAAGCAATCTAGAATTTAGACTGTGAGAAACTGGTCATTTGTGGAACTAACTTATTAAAAATGTGATGAGCTCTAACAGAAGCAAGGATGATAAGAGGAGTTGAATGTCTCTGTTACTTCTTTAGAAAACAGGAAGCAAAGCTCCTAGAAGCAGGAGGCAGGAGGACCTGCAGGTGGTTTGAAGGCAGACACAGGGCAGGAATCCCCTGCTCCACCTTCCAACGCCAGTGGGAAGGCTGTTTTATGAGTGATTTTTACGACAAACTTTAATTCACATGTGACATTTCACAGCATCTCTTACCCAAAGAAGGAGGAAATATGAATATTTGTGGACATATAATGTCAGAAATTAGAGGAAAATTGAGTATGGAGATGGAAGGAGGAGAGGTTTCTCCCTTTTCCCAGGTATGCAAATTACCTAACTTTATTTGCGTAATATGTGCTTCTCTGTGCTTTGTGCTCTTCTCAAAATCCTTTCATTGTTAATAAAAAAACTCAATGCGGGGAGAGAGGAGATGAGAGACATATAGATGGAAGCATAATGGGTACCCTCTTCCATTTGAAACATACATCCCTCCAATAAGATCAGGTGTAAGAGCAGTGGGGATAAATAGACCCTGAGCTGGGACCTAGGTCCTGGCTCCTGTCTTCTGTATTCAAAGCCTCCAGCTTCTGCAGTTGTAACTTGAATTTCACTGGTCCCTCACTCTCTCATAATGAACAGAAGTTCAATATCAAATGATGCCCAAAGTCAAGAAATCCTTCCAGTGGTCATGCCTATGTTTGGAATTCCACAAATTAATCTCTATTAAAGAGATTTGCCCAGTCAGTTAAGTGTTCAACTCTTGATTCCAGCTCAGGTCATGATCTTAGGGTCCTAGTATTGAGCCTCACAGTGGGCTCTGTGCTCAGACTTGTCCCTCTCCTTCACACGCTTGTGCTCTTAAATAAATAAATAAATAAATAAATAAATAAATAAATAAATAAATAAATAAAATCTTTAAAATAAAATCCTACACAATCATCACAGTCCAGTTTAAAAGTTAACTTCCACTCACGCCTTCCTGGATAATCTCCATCAGAAGCAATTTATCTCCTCTGACCTTCTCTAGTCCTTTTTGCCAGTCTCACCATAGCTGTCACTCCTGCACACTGTGTTCAGGTATAGTTACCCTGTATCTTACCTCTCTATCTCACTCAACTATACACTCTGGAATGGACAGACTGTGCCTTGTATATTTTATATTCCCTCCACAGTACTTAACACAGAGCTAAAGATTTGTTTAAAAAACTTTCATGCATGGTATACAGTTGGGGCAATTAATTAATTAAGATATATAACTAGATGAATTATGAACACTGATGAAAGATATTCTTGTTAATGTAAGTGTGGACATGATACTTTCAGGTATAGATCATATTATTAGGGAATGTTTATCCCTAACTAATAGATTTACTTCCATATAATGTATTTATTCATCATTCATTTTTTCTTTATTCAAATATAGAGTTTTTTAGTGGGAAACAGACAATAAGGCAAGAAAACAAATGTTCAAATAATTAGAGAATGTTGAGGAACACCAGGAGGAAATAAACAGGATCTTATGGTAAAGAATAACAGGAAATTTTCTTTAGATAGGTGTGTTTGGAAAGGCCTTTTTGGTCACTGTAACATACTTATCCTATTATGATTATGAGTTAATTGCATTGCTAAACTGAAGTGCAATAATAATAAACTCCGTAGAAGAATGAGAATAACAGCCTTCTCACCAGGGAGCAGGTTTATCAACCCAACCTTAGGATTTGGTTCCTTTTTTGGTCCATGGTCCCCAACTACCCTCTGCCTTGGGGAGAGGGGAAGTCAGGGCCCACTCTTTGCCTCAGGATGGACCCCGCCCTTTCTTCTCCAGCTTAGGAATTGGCAAACAAAACCAGCGTTAAGAACTTTGATCTTGCTAGAGACTTGGAGACAGATCAAGGCAGAGGGCTCTGAAGTCATGCCCCAGGATGGGAGGAGATGGAGACAGAATTTCCCAAAGAGAGAGGCTAATTGCTGTCAGAGACTCCCTCTCACCTCCCACTTCAGTCTTAGCAGGATCTGGATTCTGTACTCCTTGGGGGAGCTGCTCAGGATTTGCAGCTTTTGTAGGGGGTAGATATCCCCTGAGTGACTTTAGAAACAATGCCACCACCACCAACCCTCATGATTCCTGGATCCCTGTTCCAAGGCTGAAGACAACCCACGCTGTGAGGATCAGGCAGTCTGCCACTATCCCAGCAGCCTCAGCCAGCTCTGTCATTACCAGGGTCTTTCTTTGTCTACTTTCCTGCTCCCTCCTCCTGGCACAGTTTGATAGCATAAGCTTCTGTCTTTTGCAGAGCAGTGGTCCCATAAGGAAAGGCTTGGGGGTGGGTAAGAGGAATCTGAGACTAGGACCTGGAGTTTTTACACCCATAACCCTTACCCCAGCTCGCTTCCTATTGGGCTAACACATTTGGGTTGCTAGCTCAAGAGTAATGGTTCCCCCTCTCACAAAGGCCCTGCCCTTCTTGGTCACACTGAGAGAGACCTCAGATTGTTGACAAGGGCTTATGTAGGACACCATAAGTTCCTCTAACTGATGTTGTAGCCCTCACTGTCTTCAGCTTTCCCTCACCCCACTGAGACCAGCTTCTCTGCAAGTGATGACCTGCACATGGATACAGGCTGTACTTCTGCTTCAGGAGGAACCCTACCTCTCTGCTCCATAGTCCAGAATGGTGCTGTCTAGAGGGCTCACTCTGCTTTATTTAGAGAGACACCTGTTGGAAAAGGAAGAACTTTCTTCTTGCTGCTCAGGGCACACACAAGACATACTTCTTATCCTCAGAGATGGACAGGCACTTTGGAGGAGTGGTATCTACAGAGCCCTTGTGGTCAGACAGCCAGGTTCTTGTCCCAGCTGGTCCACTTGCTGTCCTGAAGTAGGAAGTATATCTTCTAACATCTGCCCTAGTGACAGCACCTGGGATGAGGTGAAATGGGATTTAGATCTGACCAGGGACTGCATATTCTGGGTGCAGGGAAGTGAAGTGGAAAAAAAGGAACACTGCTTGTCAGAGGAAAAGGAAGAGTGAGGCCAGGAGACATATGGAGGCAGGGCAGTGGTGAAGCCGACTCCTGAATCCAGGGAGCCCAGATTTATATCCAAGGCAGAGTTCATAATCTGTAAGCTGCACTAATACACTAGTTCCTAGCTGAAGGCCCTTTCTGGAGTCTCTCCCTCAGTGGACAGGAGCAACTGGCTCCCTTCTGAGGCAGAAAGGATAGGGTATGTGGATCAGGACAGGCCAAGGCAGGTTTGGTGTCAGAGATGATATGGATGTGGGTGAATATGGACAGATTTTCCCAAGGAGCTTTGTTCGAAAGATGGAGGAGAGAGGATGGGACATAGAGGAAGGAAGATGGTACAATTATCTCTCTGGGTTCACTGGATTAAGGGTGAGAGAGAAGGGGAACTTTAGTCAGAATCATGGTTTCCATTAACTGCCTTGCTTCCCTACTTTATTCCCTTTCAACCACAATTTAAGAGATTGAAAACAGAAAGTAGATTGCTAATGACTTCCCTGATCCTCCATTCCACATCACATGAGTTTATTCTGTCCTGTCTCCCCGGAGCAGACACTCCTGTGACTCATCTGTTTCAGGGAAATGGTTTTCAGTCTCCAGTCCCTTCCAGAACAGGCTCTGCCACAGCAGAGCAGCGTGTGTTCTGGGGATTTCTCCCTCACACGTGAACTCCTGTTGTTTACCTACAGAAAACCTGTCTGCCTCCCTCCCCATTCCTCTCCCTTCGTCCTCTTTTCCCTCCTCACCAGGCCAATTTCTTCTATAACTCCCCACCTAAGTTGGGGATAATGTTCTGTAGGTTTCACTCCTTCTACTCTTGATTCTTCAGTCTTTTGATTCTCCCCCTGCAACCTCTCCCTCCCTACCTCCTTCCCATCCTTGTCACTTCTCTCCACTCCCTGCCTGCTCGGTTCTTCCTGCCTTCTTTCTGGGTCAGTTCAGTTCCTTTTTCCTCTCAACATTCTTCATCTATGACTCTGATTTTGAAGAGATTGGAAGATGAGGTTTAAGGGCAGCGTCTGTGAGGGAGTGGACTTTGGACTCAGAAAGGAACATGATGGTCAGACATCAGGAAGAACCTGATAGGCACTGACAAAGTGGCCTAAGTGCCTCTTGAATCATCTTCCCTAAGAGATGGAGCTGAGGTGCAAGTTACAGAGACTTAAATAAAAAGGGTTAGATTAAATGGACTAGAAGATCTCTTTACCTGATATCTAGACTTAAAAATATCCTAATTATAAGGATCACGGGCAAATGGGAGAAGACTCATCTGGGGATATGGGCATCCCCAAGTGCATCCTGTATACAATCATGAGGAAAGTGGGGCCACCCACTCTTCTACAAGTCCACAGGTAACCCCATGGAGTGGGATGCACTCAGGCTTTTAAGGAGCAATTTTGTATCTTAGCCACAGAACAGTTCAAAGTGATAGTTGAATTAAATAATTGTTGGGGAGTCCATTCTATTGTTCCATTGTTCAAGTAATCATATATCTATGGGGTCCTGTTATTATCCCCACAGCGTGTCAAGCATGAAAATTGTTAATACATGAGCTATTGCATCAATTTGTCTGGTTGCAATTGTGTAGCTAGGCAAAAGCAAACATTACAGACAATCAGAATTAGGATTTAACATCCACAAAGGTGTGTTACTGAAACATAATTTTTCTTTCTGAAATCGTCATTATTTCCAAAGACATTCAATCAAGACTAATTCATTGAAAAAGCGAGTGCCATTTCAACAAAGTTGGCCTAAATATTTACATAAGCTCAGCAAGAATAGTGATTGACTTTACAGAGTCTTTCTTTTTTTAATTTTTATTTTTTTATTGGAGTTCAAATTGCCAACATATAGCATAACACCCAGTGCTCATCCTGCCAAGTGCCCCCCTCAGTGCCCATCATCCAGTCACCCCAATCCCCTGCCCACCTTCCTTTCCACTACCCCTTGTTCTTTTCCCAGAGCTCTCATGTTTTGTCACCTTCACTGATATTTTCACTCATCTTCTCTCCTTTACCCTTTATTCCCTTTCACAAATTTTTATATTCCCCAAATGAATGAGACCATATGATGTTTGTCCTTCTCCGATTGACTTATTTCACTCAGCGTAATACCCTCCAGTTCCAGCCACTTTGAAGCAAGTGGTGGGTATTTGTCTTTTCTAATGGCTGAGTAATATTCCATTGTATACATGGACCACATCTTCTTTATACATTCATCCTTTGATGGAACCGAAGCTTCCATAGTGTCCACATTGTTCCACAATGGACACTGCTGCTATAAACATTGGGGTGCAAGTGTCCCAGCGTTTCACTGCATCTGTATCTTTGGGGTAAATCCCCAGCAGTGCAATTGCTGGGTCGTAGGGCAGATCTATTTTTAGCTCTTTGAGGAACCTCCACACAGTTTTCCAGAGTGGCTGCACCAGTTCACATTCCCACCAACAATGCAAGAGGGTCCCCCTTTCTCCACATCTTCTCCAACATTTGTTGTTTCCTGTCTTGTTAATTTTCCCCATTCTCACTGGTGTGATGTGGTCTCTCACTGTGGTTTTATTTTTATTTCTCTGATGGCCAGTCATGCAGAGCATTTTCTCATGTGCTTGTTGGCCATGTCTGTCTTGCTCTGTGAAATTTCTGTTCATGTCCTTTGCCCATTTCATGACTGGATTGTTTGTTTCTTTCCTGTTGAGTTTAATAAGTTCCTTATAGATCTTGGATACTAGTCCTTTATCTGATACGTCATTTGCAAATATCTTCTCCCATTCTGTAGGTTGTCTATTAGTTTTGTTGACTGTTTCTTCTGCTGTGCAGAAGCTTTTAATCTGGATGAAGTCCCAATAATTCATTTTTTCTTTTGTTTCCCTTGCCTTTATGGATATATCTTGCAAGAAGCTACTGTGGCCAAGTTCAAAAAGGGTATTGCCTGTGTTATCCTCTAGGATTCTGATGGATTCTTGTCTCACATTTAGATCTTTCATCCATTTTGAGTTTATCTTTGTGTATGATGTAAAAGAATGGTCCAGTTTCATTCTTCTGCATGTGGCTATCCAATTTTCCCAGCACCATTTATTGAAGAGACTCTTTTTTCCAGTGGATAGTTTTTCCTGCTTTGTCAAATATTAGTTGATCATAGAGTTGAGGGTCCACTTCTGGATTCTGTTCCATTGATCTATGTGTCTGTTTTTGTGCCAGTACCACACTGTCTTGATGACCACAGCTTTGTAGTACAACCTGAAATCTGGCATTGTGATGCCCCCAGCTATGATTTTCTTTTTAAAAATTCCCCTGGCTAATCGACGTCTTTTCTGATTCCACACAAATCTTAAGATGTTTTGTTCCAACTCGCTGAAGAAAGTCCATGGTATTTTGATAGGGATTGCATTAAACGTGTAAATTGCCCTGGGTAGCATTGACATTTTCACAATATTAATTCTTCCAATCCATGAGCATGGAATATTTTTCTATCTCTTTGTGTCTTCCTCAATTTCATTCAGAAGTGTTCTGTAGTTTTTAGGACATAGATTATTTACCTCTTTGGTTAGATTTATTCCTAGGTGTCTTGTGCTTTTGGGTGCAATTGTAAATGGGATTGACTCCTTCATTTCTCTTTCTTCAGTCTAATTGTTAGTGTATAGAAATGCCACTGACTTCTGGGCATTGATTTTGTATCCTGCTACCTTGCCAAATTGCTGTATGAGTTCTAGCATCTTGGGGTGGAGGCTTTTGGGTTTTCTATGTACAGCATCATGTCATCTGCAAAGAGGGAGAGTTTGACTTCTTCTTTGGCAATTCGAATGCATTTTATTTCTTTTTGTTGCCTGATTGCTGAGGCTAGGACTTCCAGTACTATGTTGAATAGCAGTGGTGAGAGTGGACATCCCTGTCTTGTTCCTGATCTTAGGGGGAAGGCTGCCAGTGTTTCCCTATTAAGAATGATATTTGCTGTAGGCTTTTCATAGATGGCTTTTAAGATGCTGAGGAATGTTCCCTCTATCCCTACACTCTGAAGAGTTTTGATTAGAAATGGATGCTGTATTTTGTCAAATACATTCTCTGCATCTATTGAGAGGATCACATGGTTCTTGTTTTTTCTCTTGTTGACATGGTCTATCACATTGATTGCTTTACAAGTGTTGAACCAGCCTTGCATCCCGGGAATGAATCCCACTTGGTCATGGTGAATAATCTTTTTAATGTATTGTTGGATCCTATTGGCTAGTATCTTGTTGAGAATGTTTGCATCTGTGTTCATCAGGGATATAGGTCTGTAATTCTCCTTTTCGGTGGGGTCTTTGTCTGGTTTTGGAATTAAGGTGATGCTGGCTTCATAGAACAAATTTGGAAGTATTCCATCTCTTTCTATCTTTCCAAACAGCTTTAGGAGAATAGGTATGGTTTCTTCTTTAAATGTTTGATAAAATTCCCCTGGGAAGCCATCTGGCCCTGGACTTTTGTGTCTTGGGAGGTTGTTGATGACTGCTTCAATTTCCTCCCTGGTTATTGGCCTGTTCAGGTTTTCTATTTCTTCTTGTTCCAGTTTTGGTAGTTTGTGGTTTTCCAGAAATGCGTCCATTTCTTCTAGATTGCCTAATTTATTGGCATATAGCTGCTCATAATAAGTTTTTAAAATCGTTTTTATTTCCTTGGTATTTGTGGTGATCTCTCCTTTCTCATTCATGATTTTATTAATTTGAGTCTTCTCTCTCTTCTTTTTAATAAGGCTGGCTAATGGTTTATCTATCTTATTAATTCTTTCAAAGAACCAACTCCTGGTTTTGTTGATCTGTTCCACAGTTCTTCTGGTCTAGATTTCGTTGAGTTCTCCTCGAATCTTTATTAACTCTCTCCTTCTGCTGGGTGTAGGATCTATTTGCTGTTTTTTTCTCCAGCTCCTTTAGGTACAAGGTTAGTTTTTGTATTTGAGTTCTTTTCAGTTTTTTGATGGATCCTTGTATTGCAATATATTTCCCCCTCAGGACTGCTTTTGCTGTATATCCCAAAGATTTTGAATGGTTGTATCTTCATTCTCATTAGTTTCCATGAATCTTTTTAATTCTTCTCTATTTTCCTGGTTGACTCTTTCATCTTTTAGCAGGATGGTGTTTAAATTTCCGCATTTTTGAATTGCTTCCAAACTTCTTGTGATTTCATTCTATTTTCAAGGTATTCTGGTCTGAAAATATGCAGGGGACAATCCCAATCTTTTGGTATCAGTTAAGACCTGATTTTTGACCCACTATGTGGTCTATTCTGGAGAAAGTTTCATGTACACTTGAAAGAATGTGTATTCAGTTGCATTTGGATGTAAAGTTCTGTAAATGTCTGTGAAATCCATCTGGTCCCATGTATCATTTAAAGCTCTCATTTCTTTGTAGATGTTGTGCTTAGAATATCTGTCGATTACAGAAAGCGCTGTGTTCAAGTCTCCCAGTATAAGTGTATTATTATCTAAGTATGTCTTAACTTTGTTTATTAATTGATTGATATACTTGGCAGCTCCCACATTCGGGGCATAAATATTGATGATTGTTAGGTCCTCTTGTTGGATAGATCCTTTAAATATGATATAGTGTCCCTCTTCATCTCTTACTACAGTCTTTGGGATAAACTTTAATTTATCTGATATGAGGATGGCTACCCCTGCTTTCTTTTCAGGACCATTTGAATGGTACATGGTTCTCTAGCCTTTTATTTTCAGGCTGTAGGTGTCCTTAGGTCTAAGACGAGTCTTTTGTAGACAGCAAATAGATGGGTCTTGCTTTTTTATCCAGTCTGAAACCCTGCAACTTTTGATGGGATCGTTAAGCCCATTCATGTTCAGAGTTACTATTGAAAGATATTAATTTAGTGTCATCATGATACCTATGCAGTCCCTGTTTTTGTGGATTGTTTCCTTGGACCTTCTCTTTCTTTTACAGAGTCCCCCTCAATATTTCTTGCAGAGCTGGTTTGGCGGTCACATATTCTTTCATTTTCTGCCTATCTTGGAAGCTCTTTATCTCACCTTCTATTCTGAATGAGAGCCTTGCTGGATAGAGTATTCTCGGCTGTAGGTTCTCCTCATTTATGACCCTGACTATATCCTGCCAGCCCTTTCTGGCCTGCCAGGTCTCTGTGGAGAGGTTTGCTGTTAACCTAATACTTCTCCCCGTAAAGGTTAGGTATCTCTTGTCTCTTGCTGCTTTAAGGATCTTCTCTTTATCTTTGGAATTTGCAAGTTTCACTATTAAATGTCTGGGTGTTGAACAGTTTTTATTGATTTTGGGGGGGGGGGATCTCTGTATCTCCTGGATATGAATGCCTGTTTCCCTCCCCAAGTTAGGGAAGTTCTCAGGTATGATTTGTTCAAATACACTTTCTGGTCCTCTGTCTCTTTCGGCGCCCTCTGGAACCCCAATTAAATGTAGATTTTTTCCTTCTGAGGCTGTCATTTATTTCCCTTAACTTTTCCTCATGATATTTTAATTGTTATTCTCTTTTTTCCTCAGCTTCCTTCCTTGCCATCAACTTGTCTTCTATGTCACTCATTTGTTCTTCTACCTCATTAACCCTCGTCGTTAGGGCCTTCAGTTTGGATTGCATCTAATTTATTTTTTTTTAATGTCGGCCTGATTAGGTCTAAATTCTGCAGTCATGAAGTGTCTTGATTCCTTTATGCTTTTTTCTAGAGCCACCAGTAGCTTTATAATTGTGCTTCTGAACTGGCTTTCTGACATCAAATTGTAATCCAAATTCTGTAACTCTGTGGGAGACAGTACTATTTCTGATTCTTTCTTTTGTGGTGAGTTTTTCCTTCTAGTCATTTTACTCAGTGCAGAGTGGTTTAAAACAAGTTATACTGGAAAAAGGAAGGAAAAGGGTGGGGGGAGGGGGAAACAAACAAACAAAAACCAACCAACCAAAGAAAAAAAAAAAAAACAAGGAGGGGGACACTCTGATTCTCTATACTATAAGTCCCTGGACATCCCATGGAGCTTTCCAGCGCTGCTTTGTCTAGCACTCGCTCTTCCCCCGTCCTTCCAGCTTGTCTTCTTGGGGAGGGGCCTGCTGTGCTGATTCTCAGGTGTGTGTACCTGTGGGAGCTGCCCCGCCCCCTGCCAGGTGCACGGCTCAGTGGGAGCTGTTTATCCTGTGAGGCCCCTGCTCCCTGGCGGCCTCGCTCCATCCCAGGCACAAGGTGACACAAGGAGGAACAACAACAGTAGCGGTGGCCAGCTCTCCAACCCTGGAGTCAGCTCCTGCAGCAACTACCACAGTCTCCCAGTCCGCAGGGGCCTGGATGCTCCAGGGAGGTGGGCGCACTCCTGCACAGCTCGGGGCCGCCAGTGGCAGGAGGATCCTAGCTGTCCTGGGCCCTCCCCGCCTCCGCCTGTCCTAAGGGGAGTGCCGGATCCTGGGCTGTGTCCCCGGGCACCTTGGGCTCCAGGGCCTGCCCCGCGGGAATCGTGCTCCTGGGCCCGCGCAGCCCCATCCGCACGGAGCCACTGCCCAAGCTGCCGCCCAAGCTGCTCCCAGGCCCCGCCAGCTTGGGCTCCAGCCCTTTAAGGACCTCCGCCCACCGTGTGTGGCACGCTCTCCCCTGGGTGCACCACCTGTTAGTGACCCCGGGAACTTGGGGCCCCACTGCCCCCCACCCCCAGGATCCTACCGGAGCTCCCTGCATTGTCCTTTCCCTCGGGGAAGGTTGGTGAAGCTCCTGCTTCTCTGGACCTGGGCTTTCCTGTCCTGGGGGCACTCGCCGCCCCCCTTAGCCTGGCCGCTCATGGGGGCCCCCTCTCCCTTGGATGCTTTTTTATTTATTTTTTGTCTGTCTTCCTACCTTGATAGAAGCCCGAACTCTTCTCACTGTAGCATTCCAGCTGTTCTCTCTTTAAATCCCAGGCCGAATTTGTAGGTTTTTGTGGTGATTTGAAAGTGATCTAGGTAGGTAGGTGGGGACAGGTGACTCGGGGACCCTACTCTTCCACCATCTTGCCCCCTCCCCTCTACAGAGTCTTTCAAACATGCTTCCCTGGAACTTTTCATAAGGAATCTCTAGATTGAACTTTTAATAATTCTTTGAGGCCAAAAGCCAAGCCAAATACCTACCATCAGACTTGCCTGCAATACTTGTAGATTTGGGTGAATTCCTCTTCTTGAGGTCCCACAAATATCTGGAGTTTCCTGCACCTGCCAGGAAGTGACATTGTTTATTCGTCTAGTAAGGCTGTTGGGAAATCTGTAAGCAAAGAATCTGGCCAATATTTCTAAGGGGCTTTATTGGCTCCATAAAGTTAATCTTTATTCTTTAAAGCTGGATGGTCATATCTGAGTCAATACATGTCTCTCTAAAATGTAACATTCATCAAAGCCTTGATAAAGTAATCAATGTTTCCAGTTGTGTCCTCTTACAAGGAGAGTGGATTCTTAATAAACTACATAAACGACTGTAATTGCCATGAAAGAAAGAAATATCAACAAAAGTATCTGAACTCTGGAAAGTTCAGGTGGAGAGAAAATTAGTGTTTCAATTTGTTCACAGAGGAATATTTTATCATGTTTCTGTAACTTATGTATATCTTAAGAGAACACTTCCTTAAATCTGGAAGAGCCAACATCAGAGAACCAGTAATGTTTCAAACAAGAATCACAAAAACCACAACCATCTTCCTCAATTCATTCAGCCCCATGTTACTATTTCTTGGTCTGTTTGAAAGCAGCTTTCCCATTAGTGCCAGAAATTCTTACCCAGTTTAGTTTTATGATTTTGAAGATATCAAAAACCCTGCATTTGTCAAAAGTCATTTCCATGAATCTTCTTGAAGAGGAAACACATTTTGCAATGTGAGCATTAACTGTAAATGACAAAAGACTCAAAAATGGTCATGATTCAAGATCTGATGAGAGTTCACTAGCAGTGAACAAGAAAATCTGGTTATTTCTGTGACACACAGCATTCCAATAATAGAATATCAAGTGACGACCATATACCAGAATATGTTAAAACTTCAGGAACTCCATGTATTTTCTAGGACAGTTATGGCATAGCACTCATACAGTACAACTTAAGGTTTACCATCATAGTGTTTGATAATGCTTCCAATGTGATATACCAAAAAAAGTCTAATTAGTCAAAAAGATTTCATTTAGAATTCAAAACTTAGAAAGTTCATTAAAATGCTCAGAAAGTTCTAAAGTATACACATAAATAGGATTAGAGATCATTACCAAACTTAATATTTAATTATCTATTTAACCAAGCTGGCAGTAAGAGATTCTACAGAAGGTTATCGTGGTTAGCAAAATTTAGTTCCTTTAAGATTGAAGTTTTAGTTCTCTTAAGTAATCAAAGACCTGGTAAAGACAAAACAGAAACTTTTGTTTTCTTAGAAAACAAGGAAAAGAAAAAAAAACAGCTTTCTTTATAATTTCTTATCTAAAGCAGATCAACAATCCCAAAAAAACTGTTTTCTAACAAAGGAGATGCAGAATTTCAATATATTTTTTAAAGATTTTATTTATTTATTCATAAGACAGACAGAGAGAGGGAGAGAGAGAGAGAGAGAGGCAAAGACATAGACAGAGGGAGAAGCAGGCTTCCTGCAAGGAGCCCGATGCGGGACTTGATCCCAGATTCCAGGATCAGGACCTGAACAGAAGGCAGATGCTCAACCGCTGAGCCATCCAGGAGTCCCCAGAATTTCAATCTTATACAAATCTGCAGCTCACCTTGGTAAGCGGGGCTTCCCCTGGTGGGACGGGAGTACCTGGCAGGTTTCTGTTCCTCACTGCTTTTCTCTAAGCACATCTACCCATCACTTTACTGATGGGGAGATGTCCCTTCAGCTCTCCTTAACACTTGACTGGGTAAGCCCAGATGAAGAGAGGAGGAACAGCAGGCAGAGAACATGAGGGGGGGAAGGGGGAGAAAATGTCCTTCCTTTTACCGGGCTCTGAGCCCTGCCCTACTCCTAGATTCTGAAGGGTGGGAGAGCAAATGTGGAAATGACTAGAAATGGGGCAAATGGTAGGATGCAGCAAGGTAGAGAGATGGAGGTAATGGGAAAGTAGAAGCCCATAGCAGGTGGGGATGTCTGGGGAGGTGAGCCAGGAGAGGAGGGAGGCAGGCTGGGGAGGGTGAGAGGTTGTCCAGGTGGGAAGGGACAAGGTGGGAGGTGGGCAGGGGGAGGGGTCAGAAGGATGGTGGTGGGCAAGGGGGGAGGGGAGGCACCAGAATGGGGAAGTGCCAGATGGAAACTCAAAGATGGTCAGGATGGCCAGCTGTCTAGAAGGAGCACTGGAGGAGGATCCCACTGGGAGGAGGGGAGACAGACAGCAGTAGAGAAGCAGTGAGACCTTGAGAGGATGTGGTGAGTAAAGACTGTGGCAGAGAAAGCAAAGGTGTTTGTGGGTCCTTGGAGGGTCCCAGGAAGGTGAGGGTAGGACCTCAGAGCCACTCCCACTCAGGCTGAGGCCTGACTCTGGAGGGGAGCTGGGGAGGCCACCTGAGCAGCAGGGGTAGGGGTGCAATTCTTATTTCCCCGTAGTCAAGTCACCTGCAGGGGGTTGCCATCAGGGTAGGGGCAGAGTGGGCCACTTCCCAGATCTGAGTGCAGAATCTAGTGGGGTTTCCTCTGAGCAGTTATTGAGTATTCGTAGGGTGATACAATCTCTCCCACATCTGCTTACCAAGTCCTGTCTTATAATTGTCTCCTGCACTGTCGGTCCATAAAGAATATTTTGGAATTGTAATAATTCAGAGAAGCTAAGCAAAACTTTCCTAGAGACAGCTCCCTGGGGGATGATTAACCCTTCCTGTCCATCTCATGTGCAGACGCAGTCCCGCACTGAGAACACCTGGGCCTTGGTCAGCAGCATTAAAGTTTATTATGGAATGAGACTAGAAGTTTAAAGCTCAATACTTCTCACTCAGTTCTAATATTGAATGTCTGCCTTGTAAAATGATGTTTACACTGTTTAGAGTGTTATAGAGATATTTAAGTATTTATAATAGAAGATTTACCAGTGTCTGATAACTGCAAACAGGTACACACACAGCAATGCTGTATACTGACTACGGAAACAATATGCAATCAAAGAGGAAGTTCAACTGGATCCATAATGCTATAACTTCTTTAAAAAAAAACTAGATCCAATAAAATGGTCACATTTACAATTTCTGAGTATATGGGTGTTACATTATTCTCTTCTCTTTTTTCAATTTACATAAAGAGTAAGTAAATCGCTATGATGTAAAAAATAAAATAAATGTATTATGGGAATGCAAACTACAAATGAGCAAGGGGCCTGATGGAGCTGGAGGAGCTGGGAAGTCTATTGGAGCTGGCCAAGTCTGAGATCCTGTTTCCCCAGGTGGGGGCACCTGCGGGTCTGAGCCTTAAGGAGATGGGGTTTCTGTTTCAGGGACAGCAGGACTGGAAAGGTGTCAGGGAGATGCTCAACACAGGGGCTGGTAAATGAAATGAGGAGGCTTTCATGGGTGGCATTTTGTTGATGGAAGCTTTACCTTTCTTAATTTTCATGCAATTATTAGGTAAGTGTTACTAATCCCACCTTAGAAGTGATGAAACTTAGGGTCAGAGAAGCTATGTCAAGAACCCAAAGTAACATAACAAATAAAGAGGCAATGGTAGGATTTGAACTCAGGTCCTGATTCCAGAGCCTTTGATTTTTCCACAAACCACTGGGAGAAGGTCCTACTCTTTTATGTGTTTCCCTCAGCTGCAGGCTTAGGGGTGGGGGTGAAGTGGGGGGTGGCAGGTATGTGCTCAAACATATGTGTTGCATGAAGAAATGAGTTATCTGTGCAGGCTGCACTTCTGTGGTGTGGGCCACAGTCCCAGAGACTCTGGTGGCAGGAAGGGGAGAGAGCAGAGGAGCTCCAGTGTGGGCCTAGAAACTGGAAATAGGTGTTCTGTGGGTTTCCCTGCTTTCCCCTGGACATTCTAGCGCTCTAGACTCTAGACAACTGGGCTCTGGGTCCTTGGAAGGAATAGAGTGATGTGTATGTGTGCACAGGTATGTTTGGTGTATGAGAGTGTAAGTCTGGTGTGCAGGTCTGTCTGTAAATGGAGGAGTTGGTGAGGATGCGTCTTTGTGTTGCATACATGTGAGAATGTTTGTGGCATATGGGTGTGTATATGTGTGTATCTGAGTGTATGTGTCTCTGTGCATGTATGAGTGTGAGCATCTGTATGGTACATGTGTGCGTATATGTGTGTGCTGTCCCAGGGGAGCCTGAAGACTCAGACCTGAAGATGTCTTTGATTTGATTTGTGGAAATTTCCAGCAGATTTCAGGCTGTGCTATGGGGTGGGGGTAGGAGGAGGCCAGAGAGGGAGGCTGTCAGTCCTGGGGGTGGGGGATGGGAGCCTGAGCAGGGGGTGCCTCTGCCCTGCCAGGCACAGGGGGAGGGCATTAGGGTCATGAGCCTGAGGCTGGGTGCAGACTGGGGCCTGAGGCCTGCACTCAGGGCTGCATGGGAAGGGCTCAGAGGCCCTGCTCTGACCAGGTTGGGCCATGAAGAGGGGGGGCTAGGGTGGGAAGGAGGCCAGACAGTGGGGGTCCAGGCCTGCTCTCTCCCTGCCCCTACAGCCAGGATCTGGGGATGAGGGCACCGGGCTGCAAGTCCTAACTCTAGGCTCCCCTCATTTAGCCTGAGGGCCTCAGGGTCCCCAGAAGTCCTCATGTGCCACCTTCTGAGGCTGCGATGACCTGAATCACAGTGAAGATTTCTGTCTCTACTGGGAGGAGCAAGATGGCGGAGGAGTAGGGTCTCCAAATCACCTGTCTCCACCAAACTACCTAGAAAACCTTCAAATTATCCTGAAAATCTATGAATTCGGCCTGAGATTCAAAGAGAGACCAGCTGGAATGCTACAGTGAGAAGAGTTCGCGC
Organism: Canis aureus; assembly: GCF_053574225.1. Lineage (NCBI taxonomy): Eukaryota > Metazoa > Chordata > Mammalia > Carnivora > Canidae > Canis > Canis aureus. Next base: position 26,731,861 of record NC_135635.1, read on the forward strand.
ATCTATCAAGGTAGGAAGACGGGGAAAAAGAAATAAAGGAACAAAGGCCTCCGAGGGGGAGGGGCCCCGCGAGGAGCTGGGCTGAGGCCGGGGCGAGTGTCCCCAGGACAGGAGAGCCCCGACCCGGAGACGCAGGAGCTGCACCGACCTTCCCGGGCGGAAAGGGGCTCGTGGGGAGTTGGAGCAGGACCAGGAGGGCGAGGAGGCCCTCGGGCTCCCGGGGACAGTAACAGAGCAACTGCGCGCCCAGGAGAGTGCGCCGAGCTCCCTAAGGGCTGCAGCGCGCACGGCGGGACCCGGCGGGACCCGGAGCAGCTGAAGGGGCTCGGGCGGCGGCTCCGCGGAGGGGGCTGCGGGGCCCCGGGAGCAGCTCGGAGGGGCTCGGGCAGAGGAAGAGGCTCCGTGCGGAGGGGGCTGCGCGGTTCCAGGAGCAGCTCGGAGGGGCTCGGGCGGCAGCTCCGCGGAGGGGGTTGCGCGGCCTGGGAGCGCGAATCCACCAGCGCAGGCTCCGGAGCACAGGGCGCCGGGACACAGCCCAGGATCCCGCCTCCCCCGGGACAGGCAGAGGCCGGGAGGGCCCAGGACAGCAAGGACGCTCCTGCCCCAGCTGAGCACATCAGCGGCCCCGCCCCGGAGCCTCCAGGCCCTGCAGACGGAGAGCTCTGGAGTTCCTGCCGGAGCTGAATCCAGGTTTCCAGAGCTGCCCCGCCACTGGGGCTGTTCCTCCTGCGGCCTCACTGGGTAAACAACCCCCACCGAGCCCTGCACCAGGCAGGGGCACAGCAGCTCCCCCAACTGCTAACACCTGAAAATCAGCACAACAGGCCCCTCCCCCAGAACACCAGCTAGACGGACAACTTCCAGGAGAAGCCAAGGGACTTAAAGAACACAGAATCAGAAGATACTCCCCGGTGGTTCTTTTTTTGTTTGTTTTTGTTTTTGTTTTTGTTTTTGTTTTGTTTTGCTTTTTGATTTGTTTCCTTCCCCCACCCCCCTTTTTTTTTCTCCTTTCTTTTTCTTTCTCTTTTTCTTCCCTTTTTTTTTTTTTTCTTTTTCTTCCCTTTTTTTTTTTTTTTTTCTCTTTCTCTTTTCTTTCCTTCTTTCTCTCCTCTCTTTTTCTCTTTTTCCCAATACAACTTGCTTTTGGCCACTCTGCACTGAGCAAAATGACTAGAAGGAAAACCTCACCTCAAAAGAAAGAATCAGAAACAGTCCTCTCTCCCACAGAGTTACAAAATCTGGATTACAATTCAATGTCAGAAAGCCAATTCAGAAGCACTATTATACAGCTACTGGTGGCTCTAGAAAAAAGTATAAAGGACTCAAGGGACTTCATGACTGCAGAATTTAGAGCTAATCAGGCAGAAATTAAAAACCAATTGAATGAGATGCAATCCAAACTAGAAGTCCTAACGACGAGGGTTAACGAGGTGGAAGAACGAGTGAGTGACCTAGAAGACAAGTTGACAGCAAAGAGGGAAACTGAGGAAAAAAGAGACAAACAATTAAAAGATCATGAAGATAGATTAAGGGAAATAAACGACAGCCTGAGGAAGAAAAACCTACGTTTAATTGGGGTTCCCGAGGGCGCCGAAAGGGACAGAGGGCCAGAATATGTATTTGAACAAATTCTAGCTGAAAACTTTCCTAATCTGGGAAGGGAAACAGGCATTCAGATCCAGGAAATAGAGAGATCCCCCCCTAAAATCAATAAAAACCGTTCAACACCTCGACATTTAATTGTGAAGCTTGCAAATTCCAAAGATAAGGAGAAGATCCTTAAAGCAGCAAGAGACAAGAAATCCCTGACTTTTATGGGGAGGAGTATTAGGGTAACAGCAGACCTCTCCACAGAGACCTGGCAGGCCAGAAAGGGCTGGCAGGATATATTCAAGGTCCTAAATGAAAAGAACATGCAACCAAGAATACTTTATCCAGCAAGGCTCTCATTCAAAATGGAAGGAGAGATAAAGAGCTTCCAAGACAGGCAGCAACTAAAAGAATATGTGACCTCCAAACCAGCTCTGCAAGAAATTTTAAGGGGGCCTCTTAAAATTCCCCTTTAAGAAGAAGTTCAGTGGAACAGTCCACAAAACAAAGACTGAATAGATATCATGATGACACTAAACTCATATCTCTCAATAGTAACTCTGAATGTGAACGGGCTTAATGACCCCATCAAAAGGCGCAGGGTTTCAGACTGGATAAAAAAGCAGGACCCATCTATTTGCTGTCTACAAGAGACTCATTTTAGACAGAAGGACACCTACAGCCTGAAAATAAAAGGTTGGAGAACCATTTACCATTCGAATGGTCCTCAAAAGAAAGCAGGGGTAGCCATCCTTATATCAGATAAACTAAAATTTACCCCAAAGACTGTAGTGAGAGATGAAGAGGGACACTATATCATACTTAAAGGATCTATTCAACAAGAGGACTTAACAATCCTCAATATATATGCTCCAAATGTGGGAGCTGCCAAATATATAAATCAATTATTAACCAAAGTGAAGAAATACTTAGATAATAATACACTTATACTTGGTGACTTCAATCTAGCTCTTTCTATACTCGATAGGTCTTCTAAGCACAACATCTCCAAAGAAACGAGAGCTTTAAATGATACACTGGACCAGATGGATTTCACAGATATCTACAGAACTTTACATCCAAACTCAACTGAATACACATTCTTCTCAAGCGCACATGGAACTTTCTCCAGAATAGACCACATATTGGGTCACAAATCGGGTCTGAACCGATACCAAAAGATTGGGATTGTCCCCTGCATATTCTCGGACCATAATGCCTTGAAATTAGAACTAAATCACAACAAGAAGTTTGGAAGGACCTCAAACACATGGAGGTTAAGGACCATCCTGCTAAAAGATAAAAGGGTCAACCAGGAAATTAAGGAAGAATTAAAAAGATTCATGGAAACTAATGAGAATGAAGATACAACCGTTCAAAATCTTTGGGATGCAGCAAAAGCAGTCCTAAGGGGGAAATACATCGCAATACAAGCATCCATTCAAAAACTGGAAAGAACTCAAATACAAAAGCTAACCTTACACATAAAGGAGCTAGAGAAAAAACAGCAAATAGATCCTACACCCAAGAGAAGAAGGGAGCTAATAAAGATTCGAGCAGAACTCAACGAAATCGAGACCAGAAGAACTGTGGAACAGATCAACAAAACCAGGAGTTGGTTCTTTGAAAGAATTAATAAGATAGATAAACCATTAGCCAGCCTTATTAAAAAGAAGAGAGAGAAGACTCAAATTAATAAAATCATGAATGAGAAAGGAGAGATCACTACCAACACCAAGGAAATACAAACGATTTTAAAAACATATTATGAACAGCTATACGCCAATAAATTAGGCAATCTAGAAGAAATGGACGCATTCCTGGAAAGCCACAAACTACCAAAACTGGAACAGGAAGAAATAGAAAACCTGAACAGGCCAATAACCAGGGAGGAAATTGAAGCAGTCATCAAAAACCTCCCAAAACACAAGAGTCCAGGGCCAGATGGCTTCCCAGGAGAATTTTATCAAACGTTTAAAGAAGAAATCATACCTATTCTCCTAAAGCTGTTTGGAAAGATAGAAAGAGATGGAGTACTTCCAAATTCGTTCTATGAGGCCAGCATCACCTTAATTCCAAAGCCAGACAAAGACCCCGCCAAAAAGGAGAATTACAGACCAATATCCCTGATGAACATGGATGCAAAAATTCTCAACAAGATACTGGCCAATAGGATCCAACAATACATTAAGAAAATTATTCACCATGACCAAGTAGGATTTATCCCTGGGACACAAGGCTGGTTCAACACCCGTAAAACAATCAATGTGATTCATCATATCAGCAAGAGAAAAACCAAGAACCATATGATCCTCTCATTGGATGCAGAGAAAGCATTTGACAAAATACAGCATCCATTCCTGATCAAAACTCTTCAGAGTGTAGGGATAGAGGGAACATTCCTCGACATCTTAAAAGCCATCTATGAAAAGCCCACAGCAAATATCATTCTCAATGGGGAAGCACTGGGAGCCTTTCCCCTAAGATCAGGAACAAGACAGGGATGTCCACTCTCACCACTGCTGTTCAACATAGTACTGGAAGTCCTAGCCTCAGCAATCAGACAACAAAAAGACATTAAAGGCATTCAAATTGGCAAAGAAGAAGTCAAACTCTCCCTCTTCGCCGATGACATGATACTCTACATAGAAAACCCAAAAGTCTCCACCCCAAGATTGCTAGAACTCATACAGCAATTCGGTAGCGTGGCAGGATACAAAATCAATGCCCAGAAGTCAGTGGCATTTCTATACACTAACAATGAGACTGAAGAAAGAGAAATTAAGGAGTCAATCCCATTTACAATTGCACCCAAAAGCATAAGATACCTAGGAATAAACCTCACCAAAGATGTAAAGGATCTATACCCTCAAAACTATAGAACACTTCTGAAAGAAATTGAGGAAGACACAAAGAGATGGAAAAATATTCCATGCTCATGGATTGGCAGAATTAATATTGTGAAAATGTCAATGTTACCCAGGGCAATATACACGTTTAATGCAATCCCTATCAAAATACCATGGACTTTCTTCAGAGAGTTAGAACAAATTATTTTAAGATTTGTGTGGAATCAGAAAAGACCCCGAATAGCCAGGGGAATTTTAAAAAAGAAAACCATATCTGGGGGCATCACAATGCCAGATTTCAGGTTGTACTACAAAGCTGTGGTCATCAAGACAGTCTGGTACTGGCACAAAAACAGACACATAGATCAGTGGAACAGAATAGAGAATCCAGAAGTGGACCCTGAACTTTATGGGCAACTAATATTCGATAAAGGAGGAAAGACTATCCATTGGAAGAAAGACAGTCTCTTCAATAAATGGTGCTGGGAAAATTGGACATCCACATGCAGAAGAATGAAACTAGACCACTCTCTTTCACCATACACAAAGATAAACTCAAAATGGATGAAAGATCTAAATGTGAGACAAGATTCCATCAAAATCCTAGAGAAGAACACAGGCAACACCCTTTTTGAACTCGGCCATAGTAACTTCTTGCAAGATACATCCACGAAGGCAAAAGAAACAAAAGCAAAAATGAACTATTGGGACTTCATCAAGATAAGAAGCTTTTGCACAGCAAAGGATACAGTCAACAAAACTCAAAGACAACCTACAGAATGGGAGAAGATATTTGCAAATGACATATCAGATAAAGGGCTAGTTTCCAAGATCTATAAAGAACTTATTAAACTCAACACCAAAGAAACAAACAATCCAATCATGAAATGGGCAAAAGACATGAACAGAAACCTCACAGAGGAAGACATAGACATGGCCAACATGCACATGAGAAAATGCTCTGCATCACTTGCCATCAGGGAAATACAAATCAAAACTACAATGAGATACCACCTCACACCAGTGAGAATGGGGAAAATTAACAAGGCAGGAAACAACAAATGTTGGAGAGGATGCGGAGAAAAGGGAACCCTCTTACACTGTTGGTGGGAATGTGAACTGGTGCAGCCACTCTGGAAAACTGTGTGGAGGTTCCTCAAACAGTTAAAAATATACCTGCCCTACGACCCAGCAATTGCACTGTTGGGGATTTTCCCCAAAGAGACAAATGCAATGAAACGCCGGGACACCTGCACCCCGATGTTTCTAGCAGCAATGGCCACGATAGCCAAACTGTGGAAGGAGCCTCGGTGTCCAACGAAAGATGAATGGATAAAGAAGATGTGGTTTATGTATACAATGGAATATTACTCAGCTATTAGAAATGACAAATACCCACCATTTGCTTCAACGTGGATGGAACTGGAGGGTATTATGCTGAGTGAAGTAAGTCAGTCGGAGAAGGACAAACATTATATGTTCTCATTCATTTGGGGAATATAAATAATAGTGAAAGGGAAAATAAGGGAAGGGAGAAGAAATGTGTGGGAAATATCAGAAAGGGAGACAGAACGTAAAGACTGCTAACTCTGGGAAACGAACTAGGGGTGGTAGAAGGGGAGGAGGGCGGGGGGTGGGAGTGAATGGGTGACGGGCACTGGGTGTTATTCTGTATGTTAGTAAATTGAACACCAATAAAAAAAAAAAAAAAAAAAAGTAAAAAAAAAAAAAAAAAAAAAAAAAAAAAAAGATTTCTGTCTCTAGTCAGAACTTCCCAGACAGGTCCAGAGCAAGTCCTTATTTCCGGAAGCTTCCGTCAAGCCATGTATGCATCCTAACTGAATTTCACACAAGCTGAGGCTGTCAGACCTCTTATGCTGGAAAGTTCTTATTGAGTCCAACTCATATCCTCTTTTTGCACATTATTCCCTATAAGTCCAGGCTGAGTTTGTGAAATTGGAGCCCAGCTCCCCCACCTCCCAAGCACTGGAGTAGTTTCTTCTGGATAGGGAAGTGGGTCAGAGTGTAGGGACTCTGACAGGATGTGGGGTAAAGCCTGGTGGGTCACAGGTGGGTCAGACCTTTCCTGGGCAGGAGGGTGGTGATCAGCAGGGCAGATCCAGAGCAGGGAGCTCAGAGACCACCAGCTTTCCCTCTGTTTCCCGTGTCTCCACAGCCAGTGCCAGGGAACAACACAGAGGCTGTGGTGGGAGGGACCCGATTAGAGCAGGGGAAGTGCTTCCCTGTGTGCAGCTTCCAGGAGCCCCTGGACACACAGGGCACAGAGCAAATGAGGGATGGAGAGAAGCTCCTCTGGCAGCTCAGGAGGGAGGAGCAGAGGGCAGGGCTGGGGGAGTCTGAGGAGCAGAGGGTGTGGGTGCCGAGGCCGGGTGTGCACAGCAGGCGTGTGCGGCCCGCGGGTCTGTGCTGCGGGGTTCACAGTCCTTGTGCCCAGTTCTGTGTGTGAGCAGGTATCACCCGGGGCAGGGGTGGCTGTGACATCAGGTTATCGAAGCCCAGGGCTGCGAGCTGCCTTCCCACCGGGCCTACAGGGTGTGCTTTGCTTTTAGGAGCAGCTGTGGGCGCCCAGGGAAGACCCCTGGGTTGGGAATGGAGCCCGCGTGGGCTCCAGGGCTGGCTCTAGTGACCAGCGGGGCCCCTGGAGGCATCACCTCTGGGAGCTGCGCTGCCACCTGCTGTCCAAGCATAAAGGAAAAGCCAGGTGGCCCTTGTGTGCCAGCAGCCCCAGGGCTGGGGCCAGGAAGGGAAGGGGCTGCCGCGGGGGTCAGGGACGCCGGTGGGGAGGGCGGCAGGAGGGCTTCCCTGAACTCGGAACTGCCTGGGTTCTCGCTGGAGCCCCGACTCCCCAGGCTGGGCGGCCCCCCCTCTCTCAGCGCCCAGGGCCCAGGGCGGGCTGTGCGGGGAGCGCCCTTCTCTGCCGCCCTCTGGTGGCCGCGGAGCGCGTCGCAGGCCGCTGCGGAGAAGGTGCCCCTCAAGTCCCCAGGGCTGGGTCCCTCCCCCCTGGTGGAAATTGCATATACCAGGAGAAGCAATTTTGTTTCTCCAACTGCATCATTCCTCCCGCCCCTCCCCCCATCTCCCTGGTTTCAGGAGGCACTCAGGACCTCCTTAAGTCTGGAAAAGTCTTCTTGAGATTTCACCCCCTTTGCCATTGCCTAAAGTGTTAAGTTGTGGTTTGGGGAATGTGCTATAGAGACAAGGGGCTGAAAACAGGATATTGGGCTGAGAGAGCAATTTCTTTTCCTACTTGGGTTCTGTCTACAACCTCAGCTTCCCAGGGTCGTCGGGAGTTTTCAAAGAAAGGCAGCAGGTGTAGTGACATTGCTGGAGAACATGGGTCTAATACCAACCAGGCATCATGAGTCTAGGCTTCTGTGCATTTGCCCCTGGGCTCAGCCCATCAGCCTCAGCAGGAAGATGGATAGGCAGGAGCCAGGAGGCAGGAGACAGACAGATGCTGACAGGACTCCTTATCTCTAGCTCTGGAAGCCCCTCCCCCACCAGGCTGCCCTGGGCCTCCCCTTCTAGTGCTCAGGGCTCATTAGGAGCTGCCTGTCTTTGGGGAGACACCCAGGGGGCCAGGGGGCATTGGGTGGACAGGGGGAAGTGGAGGTGGGAAGGACCCCAGATAAATGGGGGAGGAGGAGGGATTGGATGCCTGGGATTTGAGCTGGGGTCCCCTGATCACTGAGGTGCTGGGCAGTCTTGGCAGGAACACTATCCTGGGGGCAGATACTGAGGTGGTGGGGTAAGAGAGTGGGGGTGGGGTGGGAAGGGATACTGGAAGTAATTGAGTCCCACTGATTTAGGTGCTTGTCTTGGGAGACCTGGTAAAATAGGAGCCAATGACTTTACTGAGAGCTTCCTGTGTGCAAGGAAGGGTTACAGGTGCCATAAGGGGATAAAAGAGGGACATACATTTTTTGTTCCCCTTAACTGTGTTTGAAGATGTGTATACTTATTCTCTGGACTCATTGCACCATGTGTGCCTGTCTGAGGGTTGCAAGGACTCACTGGGCAATACTTGCCCAGGATCCAGAGGCTATGATCCCAGGCTTTCCGTTCTGCACACCCCTCCATCCTTTGGCATAGCACCTCCAGTGTGCCTCCTACTTTTCCTCCCTCCTCTTCTCACAGAATGTTCCAGACACATAGATACCTGTGAAAGGGAACCACAAATACCCTCTTAGAATTTCCAGTGGACCTCAGTTAACAGACTGAATGGGGCCAAGCCTGAGGGCCTGACTGGCCAGCATAGCAAGCAGGAAGGACCCGTATATGGAGACCTGAACAGTATTTGGTGAGGATCAGAGGCTGCAGTCCCAGCCTACGGGGCGTTCTAATGGGACAACATTTTGGATGGGAGAGCACAGAAACATCCACACAAAGGGCTGCTTGCCTGCTCTCCTTTGTGCCCTCCATGCCTGACCACACACCGAACCACAGGGCAGTGCTGGGAGGCAGAGAAGGGAAGAGACAGACACAGTGATAGGGACGGAAAGACCCAGTAAATTCGACCCCAGATCAACAGAGTGGAGCAAGAAGACAGAGCCAGTACATTCTGAGCACCCTGGAGAGTCTATGAGATGCAGACAAAGTCACCAGAGACAAACATCAGGCAGTGGAAAAGAGAGACAGAGAGACAGAGACAGAAGAGAGGAAAAGAGGAGCCTACAGAGGGCAGAGCAAGAGATCCAAGACAGACACAGAGACACACCCAGAGGCCAGAGATAGCAGAGACACAGACTCAGAGACACAGTTGGACTCAGGCTCATGTGGTGACCTGCCACTTGCTTCCCAGTGGCGGTGTCACCTGTCCCTGCAGGAGCCTGGCTCCTGCGGCCTCCTCTGTGGGGATGGCCCTCACAGCCTGCAGGGCCGCCCTGAGCGTCCTCACCAGGGGCCCGTGTGTCCTTCGGGGCGGATCTCCTGCCCTTGGGGAGCTTGCAGTCCCCTCCCTGCCTACTGATATGCAGTCACCTGGTGACACTCACCCAGCACAGACCACAAGTGCAAAGGGCTAGGGCGAATTCAGAATCAGGGCCAGTTAGTTCATCAAGGAAGCCTGCCTGGAGGAGGGGAGTCATGAGTGAGAGGAGAAGGCGGAACCCAGCAGGGCAGAGAATGGAGGAGAAGAGGAGGAGAACCTCTTTCTGTGCTTCTGAAGCAGGAAGAGCAAACCCTCACCAGGCAGGAGACAGCTGGGCTGGCCTGGAGTAAACAGCTGGATTGAGGACCTGGCATGAAGGGGACAGGGGGGTGGGGGGCAGATGTTCACAGCCAGGCTGGGTGTCCCGAGGTTGCTAGGGTTGGGAGTGAGGCCCACAGAGGGAGCCCTGGGATGTGCCGGGCCGTGATGCGCACGTGCACAGCTGTCTGCAGAGGTGTGTGCCCCAGTTAGTGTGTCTTCTGTGCATGTGTGTATTGGGGGGAGGGGGAGAGGTCACATTCAGGTGACTTTGTGTCAAGTGACTCTGTGCCCCAGGCTCCTGCCTTCCATCCGTGTGGGTGATGGCATGTTGGACTGTCTGAGCACCTTTGTTCATTTGTGTGTCTCCATGTGGTCATGTGTGAACAGTGTCTTGGTCTTCGGGTATTTTATTTGGCTGCATGTAGTGGAGGGCTGCGTGCATCTGTGGGCCATAGACACACACCTAGTCCTGCAGGCACAGGCTGCTCCTAGGAGCAGGTTCATTTACACACACACACACACACACACACACACACACTCACACACACTACGGCACCCACAGGCCTGCCCCACACAGAAGGACACACATTCACTGGCTCATGACTTCCGTCATCCCCCCGCTTCCGAGCCCTGGGGCCCTGCCTTCCATCAGCTCCAAAAGCTGCCAGCGTTTGGGATGATGTGTTGGGGCACACACCCTGACCTCAGAGCCAATCACCAAATAATAGCTCCTTTTGCGTTGGCAGGTGTGTGCGTGTGTGTATGTGTGTGTGTCCCCTCCTTCAATCCTTCTCCAGTCCTGCCACCTCACCCCCTTCTCTCATTCCTCGTGGCTGCTCTCACACTCCCCCTCTGAACACTGCCCCTACCCCTGGGTCCCTCCATGTGCCTCAGTCCCTCATCTCCTCCACGGTCGCTCCCTCCCTCCTGCTTCCATCCTTTCCCCTGGAATTTATCTTTCCTCCCCCTTCCCCCTCTAGGCTCCTGTCCTGACGCCCTAGACTCTGAAGCCTGGTTCCTCCCCATTACTGCCCTTCTGTTCTACCCACACACACCTTGGCCTCCCCCTGCAGGTCCTCCTGCCCTCCTGTGCTCTCTGCTGTTCCTACTGTGCCTGCTGCCACCCAGTCTCCCCCCAAGCCTTCCCTGTATTTCTGCTCCTCTTCTTGCTCATATCCTTCCTTTATCCACTGGGGTGCAGGTGTGCACCCTGGGCTTTGCCCCACCCCTTACATGGGGGCTCTCCTGCCCCCCCAGAGCTCCAATGTCACCTGTGTCTCCCTGCCCTCCCTGTCCTGAAGCTGCAGGCATGGCCTCTGGCTCACAGATCTGCCCAGACTTCCCTGGTGGGGATGGAGGTGGGGAAGCAGGAGGCCTGGGGCTGAGTTTGATCGCTGCCCTGTTCTTCCTGGTGTAGCCTCCTCACCTGGACTCACTCACCTGGAATAGGTGGGGAAAACCTGTCAAGGCCGCAGGAAATCCTTCCAGGGGCTGTAGGGGCTGTAGTGAGCATCAGCCCTGTGGTGGGCATGCCACAGGCTAGCACACAGTGTGAGCTCAGTAAACGTGAGCTCTTAGTATCTGCCCTTCCTCACTCTGCTCCCCTGACCCTTAGCCTGGTGTCAAAAAAATGTTTAGAAGAGAGAAGAGTGAGAATAACAGACTGTATGAGCAAAAAGCAACTATCAGGAATTCAGCCTAGGGAAGGCTGTAAGCTCTGAACACAGGAAATGCCTGCAAGTGTAGAGAAGGGAGGAAGAGGACTGAACCACAGGACACAGGAAACCATGTGAATGAGCAGGTCACACACAGGGAGGAAGGAGGCATGCCCACGGTCCACCCTGCATCCATCCTGTGATCATCACACTGGCCCCCTGTCCCTGCGCTCATGGGCCTGTGTGTGCTGGGAGCTGCCCTGCTCTGGGGTCCAGCTCCCCCAGCCCTCTCCCTTCCACACAGGACCTGGATTCCTGTAGCCTCAGACCCACATCCTCCCTCCCCTCGCTGCGTGGCAGGTGCAAACACACACACACACACACACACACACACACACACACCAGAGGTGTCCTGGGATTTCTAAGATTTCTAAAGGAAAGCACTACCCCCTGGAGATGGATTCTCTCCAGATGCTGCTGCCCTGATAGTGATCCTCACAGGGCAGGGGAGGCTCAGAATCCTGCCCCTGATTGGCTTTGTCTCTCACTTCCCTCCTTTCTCCTGGGAACAGAAGCAGTGAGTCCCACACTCTACCCTCTCTATGTGCTGGGCACCCAGGGGACACCCAGAGGGAGGATCAGGGGCCCTGCCCTGGGGGAGCTTCCTGCCAGCTGGGAAGAGGAAGCTGACAGCCAGGGCAGAGAGACACAGGGCTCAGCAAGTGTGTGTGAGAAGAGTGGGTCAAGGGCAAGTAGACCAGGACCCATGACTCAGATGATGGGAGCCTGGCAATGAGCAAAGGAGGGAAGATGGAGGAAGATAGCGAAGTCTAGAAAGTGTCCAAGGAGACAAGGAGGATGATGCTCAGTTAGTAGCAAGGGGCAGGAACATGGAGAAGAGAGGGTCAAAGAAGTCAGAGCTCTCGGGAAGTGCATGGCCTTGGGGGAGGGAGTATGCGAGAGTGTGTGTGTGTGTGTGTGTGTGTGTGTGTGTGTGTGTGTGTATTGAAGGGTCAGGTATTCCCCACCGGTTCCAGGTGAGTGAGTTCAGGTGAGATGTGTGTGAGGGAGGCAGAGGGACAGAGGAAGGTCTGCTGGATGCAGGGCCACAGTGGAACCTGTGCCAGGGCTATAGCTCCATGGTGACCGGGGGCTGGGCAGGCAGGTCTCGGGAAGGGAGTCTGACTTCTGGCCTTGATCTGTCCTCCTGGGGTGTGAGGATGGTGAGCCTGGACCCCACAGGCTGGGGAGCCATGGTTGGGGGGACACAGTGGCTGGGGTTTGGACAGGTGGGGAAGAGGCCCTTGAGGTCAAGAGACAGAAAAATGGAGAGGGAGCTAGGGGTGGGGTGGGGAGGGGTCATGGGAAGCCTGAAGGCTCTAAGAACCTTCTCCTGGCTCTCCCCTCCACCCACCCCTTCTGTGGATGGAGTTCTGTGTTTGAAGTTCAAAGACCTTCCATAAATGATGTGGTTCAGCCTCTCCTGTGCAGAGGGTAAGATATTCCTGCCCCACTTCCCAGCTGAGGCCTCAACCTGCAAAGCTCTCCTGGGCAGCACATGCTGAGAAGGGCCCCAGGAGGCAGGTCTTTTGCCCTCTAGGGACTCCCTTGCCCCTTCTACACCTGGCCCCAAACCTGGCTGCTTCCCAGGGCAGAGCCTGCTGGAGGAGGCCCCACATGCAGTCTTATGATTCTCTGCTCTGTCCTCACCTGCTCTATGACTTGAGGTGAGTTAATTAACCTCTCTGTGACTCAGTTTTATTATCTATAAAATAGCATAGTACTAGTGCATGCTTCTATAGCCTGTTGTTAAGGATAAAATGAAATTTATGCAAAACAACTGTAAGTTTTTAAAGATTTTAGGTTCTGGTTCAGTGTGTTTCCTAAAGATATGTGTCCAAGGCAGACTGGGAGGGTAAAGGGTTCAACTTGTAGAAGAAATGTATTTACCCAGCTCCTGACTTTAATTTCATGCAAGCCCTGGACATTCTGAATTTTACTATACTTATAAGTGCCCATGGAGGTGGGGTAGACCTGGAGAGCTTTGCTCCCTGGTCTTTCTCTGCAGGACTTCTCTGGAAGGTTCCCTCTGCACCCTCCCTCCTGCTGCTACAGAGACTCCCTGGGCTCCAACTATAACCACACAGCTGGCCTCTGGGACCTTCACATGTGGCTGACAGAGCCGGGGGTGAGGAGAACAATTCTCCTTTAGGTTGCTTGGGTTAATGTTCTCAGGGTCTCCCCTGGCCCTGAGAGGAGCTGAGGGAGCTGGTCTCTGCAGAGCCCCGAGAAAGCCTAGGTAAGAGGCGGGGGCCAGCTTGCCGTGCTGTCTTAGATCTTCACACACTTGGCTGGTGGCTTCATCCCTGGTCCCTTGAAACCTAGATTCAAACCTGGCCTGTACACTGACCTCAAGGTCTCTATTTTCTGCCTCAGTTTCTCCTTAAGTGGGTTTCATATGTGTAGTTGTGGGAGCCCTTAGTGAGGAGCTGCTTGAAGGCATTGATCCCGACTGCTCAGAATGAGTCCATACTGCTGACCCCAAATTAACGAACAGTCACTGCCATGTCATTTTGCTCACACAGTTCATGGTGCTTCCTTAGCTCTCAATGCAGACACGGTCCCAGGCCTTCATCTCCCCCCTCTCCTCCATGGGATTCCTAACCAGGCTGTCCCAGCACCTTCTCTAGAAGTGGTCAGCATCACTTGCCTGCCTGCCTCAATTTCTCCTAGCCCTCTCAGCTATCTGGGCCCATCCAGCAACAGCAGGTCCTGAGAGGGGCCCGAGCTCAGCAGGAGCCAGGTGAGAGGGCAGAGGCTCCTGGAGCCACTCTGCAGCCCCCTCCCTGGCCTGGCTCCCCCTCCTGCTGCACACCTGCCTCCTTCTCTCTCCCTGTCTGCTCCCCAATGTCCTCCCTGCAGCCCTGGCTTCTTCCTTCCATCTTGGCCTCTTTCACCTTCAGCATTGTCTGGCAGTTTTGTCTGTCTATTGGTCTAAACATGTTGTGGTCTGAGGTTTCCCAGGACTGGGTCTGCCCTCAGCTTCTCCCTCTGGCTGTCCCCCTGCCTGTGTCCCTCCCTCAGGGTCAGAGGGTCTCCCTTCCTCTCACATCTGTGTGAGTCTCACCCTGGGAGCCTGTCAGTGTCTCCCCCTGCATGTCCTGCTGTCTCCTGTGCTGTCTCCCCACCCCTCGTCCCTCTGTGCCCTCCCCTCCAGCACTCTCTGCTTCTCTCACCTCTGTCTCTCTCAGCCTCTTCCCCTGTCTCTGGCTCACAGCCCCATCTCTCCCTCCTTTCCTCCTCCCACCCTCCAAGATTCAGATACTTCAGGAGAAATCATCAAGATGGGCCATAATCCACTGAGAGGGATACTTGACGGGATGAGCACTGGATGTTATTCTGTATGTTGGTAAATTGAACACCAATAAAAATTATTTTATTAAAAAAAAAGATGGGCCATAATCAACAGGTTCCCCCATGTTGTACCCCCTGAGGGACTTATGGCCCCACTTTTGCATCTTCTGTATTAGCCCCCGCCCTGGGCCAATTATTTACCTTGTAACTATCTAAGGCCCTGGCCTGTCCCCCAGCCTCCCACCCTCTTCACAGCAGGCAGTGAGTAGCATGGGGAAAAAGCAGAAAGGATTGCTCTATGGACCAGATGCAAGATACACAGACCTTCCCCTGCACCTGCCCTTCTTTCCCTCAAGCAGAGTCACATCTGGGACTATCCAGCTTGAGGCAGGGAAGACAGCCTAAGACCCTGGGAACAGGCACAGATCACACACCCAGCTGCCCCTCCCCTACTGTCCTGTCATCACAGCCCTCCTGCCAACCCTGCCAGGCTCCTTCGCCTCTGGGAATCCTGGCTCTGTGGTCTGGGCTGGGTCACTTACCCCCTCCCCAGCACAGTGCCCACCCGGAACACAGAAGGTGCTCAGTCAGTGCCTCTGGCCCCTGCCTCCTGGAGATGTGTTAGGGTGGGGGCAGTGGGATCTGTAGGTTTCCTCAGGTGGAGGTTCTTCCTGAGATCTGAGATCTGGGGAACTTCTTTCTGCTCCAAGTTCAATGCTATCTCTTTGTATAGTTAGTATCGATTCTGTATCTTTAGGGATCTGCTGCTACTCTTCTCTCCCCGCCCTCTACCTCCACTTCCACCCCAGATTTATGGCACTTAATTAGGGTCTAATGGAATCTCAGCACTATCAAGTAGAGGCAGTGGTGCCCCCTTTCCTTAAGACACAAGTCTTCTTAAGTCCATCACTTGCACACTCAGCCCTGGGTCTCTAAGTAGGTCCCACCTTCTCTATCTCTGAGGAGTCTTTTCTCTGTTTGCAGATTAACATTCTGGGAAGGAGGAGGCACCTTTCTTTGGTCACTCTTTCAGCATCTTGGAAGACATACACTTTAAATGTTTAGAACAGGAAGCTCTGTAGTCAGGGATTATAACTTTACTTCCTCCACACAATGCTCAACACACAATCAATTAGAATATGCTATGAACACTGAGTGGA
This sequence comes from Canis aureus, assembly GCF_053574225.1. Taxonomy (NCBI): domain Eukaryota; kingdom Metazoa; phylum Chordata; class Mammalia; order Carnivora; family Canidae; genus Canis; species Canis aureus. The sequence continues at coordinate 26,747,681 of NC_135635.1, forward strand.
ACCTGTGTGACTGTCTCAGGACATCCCTCATGGTGAAGCCTAAGACAGTTTCCTTTTTGTTTTATTCCTAGAATGATAGGAAAAAATGGTGACGGTGCTGGGTTACATGTAAGTGGTAGAGAAACCATAGGAGATTCTGGGAGAGGCAGCAAGAGGATGTTGTGCTCTCTCCTTGTTTAAAGAACTCTTGAGGGGCACCTAGGTGACTTAGTTAAATGTCAGACTCATGATTTTTGCTCAGGTCATGATCTCAGGGTTATAAAATTGAGCCCCTTATTGGGCTCTGTGCTGAGGATGGGGCCTGCTTGAGATTCTCTCTCTCCCCCTCTACCCTTTTCCCGGCTCACAATTTTCCCTTGAGGGAAAGAAGGAAAGAAAGAAGAAAGAGAGAGAGAAAGAGAGAAAGGAAAGAAAGAAAGAAGAAAGAAAGAAAGAAAGAAAGAAAGAAAGAAAGAAAGAAAGAAAGAAAAAGAAAGAAAGAAGAAAGGAAGGAAGGAAGGAAGGAAGGAAGGAAGGAAGGAAGGAAGGAAGGAAAAGGAAAGAGGAAGGGAGGGAGGGAGGGAAAAAGGAAGGAAGAAAGAAACTCTTGACCGGGCTCTTCAGGAGATCTGGGACTGACCTCCAAATAATCACAGGCTGGGCTCCACCTGGCCCCCCACAATCTCCTCTAGCCAACCAGGACCTCTTCCAAACCCAGGACCCTGGAGAGCTTGTTTACTTATAAATTCACATCTTGCTGCCAACAAAGTCTCCAACAAAGTCCCATTTAAGCTCTCAGTCAACCGCCTCACCTACACAAGGCCCCGCTAGTCTTCCATTGCCCACCTCTAGCCTTCCTTCAGGATTTTGGCTAAGCCACCTCCTTCACACTTTCCCACTGTTCCCAAAGCCTTGGCCTCCCTTGAAGCCACACCTCCCAGAGGCTCCACCTCCCTGAGTGCCCCTCCTGCTGCTGCCTTCTGCTAAGCTCCTCTAAGTCCTGACCCCTTGGCGGAGTCTTTCCCTGTCCCTGGGTTTGGCTGGCACTTTATTCTCAGGTCTCTCTCCTCTGAGGCAAAAATGAAGCCCATCGGTAAGTAATTTCTTCTGTTTATAGAGTTGGAAAAAAACTGAGACAGAGCCAGAGAGGAAGAAGGCTGGGCTTGGAGTGTCACTGGCTTAATTAATTAATTAATTAATTAAGCCAATGTCTTGTGGGGGATTGAACAGAGGGTATCTCATGGCACCAGAGCTATACTTTGGATCAGGAGGTGTAGACCAGATGCCTTGTGAGTTTAGGAAGGGAGGTAGGTTTGCTAGAGTCTGAAGGATTGGGAGGCTTACACTCTGTTCTTCTCCAGACCAAAAAGGGTCTCAGCTCTGATGAGCAAAATCTGAGTTAGGGAAGATTATTCCTTGGCGCTTCCCCACCATCCTCCCACCTGTTTGCCCTGCCTTCCTTCCCAGCTTTTCCTTTCTGACCTGGTGCACAGCTTGCTTTCTTCGTCTCTGTCTCTCCCACAGGGCCCAGCACACCATGTGCTTACACATGTTCTTTGAATGAATGAAGAGTCTTCCACCTGGCTCTGCTGCATCCTTCATGTTTTGCCCCACTTTCTCACTGAAGAGTCTGAAAATCTCTGTATCATATTTTCTTAGGGAGGACATTGGTGTGGACTTTGCCGAACAGCGGTCAAGTGTAATAAGGTAGGCCCCTATCACCAGGCAGGATTTAAGGGGCTTCTCCCTCTAGGCTCAAGGAGACAGATATCTATTTTTACAGCTGCTGAAAGTATCTCCTTACCTTTCTTATCTAATTGAAAAAAGTTGTGGTGGGGATGGATTATGGGCCAAGTCAAGCTGTAGGAGGAAAGATTACCAAATTCCCCTGGGGTGTGGCTGCCTAGTGGTCTTTAAAATACTAGGTCTTCAAGAGGGAGTTTGCTGTTATCAGAAAACTTGTTTACAACCCTAATTTTAAAGGCTTTTAGAGGGATGCCTAAGTGGCTCAGTGGTTGAGCTCCTGCCTCAGGCTCAGTGTGTGATCCTAGTCCTAGGATTGAGTCCCACATCGGGCTCCCTGCATGGCGCCTGCTTCTCCCTCTGCCTGTGTCTCTGCCTCTCTCTGTGTGTCTCTCACTCTCTCACAAATAAATAGACAAAATATTTTAAAAATAATAATAAAGGCCTTTATAATCTTAAACTGTTCTCCTCCCTTCCCACCACCGTGTACACTGTGGGCAGTACTCCAACACCAGAAGCCCAGACAACACTTATCCACATACGACACCTTTTTTATTGAATATATGTGGCAAATGTTCATCTCTAGGTTATCTTTCTCTTGCCCTGTAGTGGTCTTTGGCCAACTTCTCTCCATTATCAATTGATATGTGCTTCCAAAAGGCAAGTTCACTTTTAACCTTAGTTTATGTGAAATCACGTGGACAGGCCAATTTCTGTCACCACATATATCCAAAATTGATAACTATGGTTTTTGAATTATATTCTTTTGGTTTATTCTCATTCTTTTTTTTTTCTTTTATCATCACAGAAATTACAAAGCAGAGTGGGGAGTAGAAAGAACAAATCTAAAAGCAGCAGCAGCTTAGGCTTTTCTCATTTGCCAGGCTATCTGGTTTTGGTGTGAAAGAAATGTTAAAAATTTCCAGAAGTGAATTCTGATTGAAACTAAACATGTCAACCTGTCAAATCATGAATGAGGAACACTTCATTTATCTTTGTCTTCTCTGCAGTTATCCCAGAGGAACTAAGAATAGCCACCTTGTTCACAACCACTTGAGTATGATACTAGATAATATAGAGTCTATACAGCCTCTAGAGAAAGTCTGATTGTTTGCCCAAATAATAGTGTAATGATACTAGTGTAGTGTTTGCATGTTCCATATGTATTGTGGGGAGGGAGCAAAATGTTTTCTTCTACGTCTACATAGATTTTTGCCTGCGTTTGGATGGATGGATTTGGTCTACATACAGTTGATCTGGTCTATGTTTGTCTGCATCTAAATGCATTTTAGTGACTTGAAATTCAACCTCTGCCAGACTGGGATGGGACTTGAGAGGTGTAGTACTGGGGGTGATAGGGTAGGTAGATGAGTTGGAGGAGGTGGCTGTGTTCTCTCTTTCTAATGAGATGACAGTTTGGGGGCTACCATGCCTTCAAGTCCAAGTCTTGGTTGCACTTCATAAAAAGACTTACAATTGCTAGATTCTCATGGATCTTTCCCCAATCTAATATTCTACCCTAACCTGTCTTTGGGTCCTTAATTTCACTAAGTTCCAGAAATATGCCCTTTATCTCCATGGCAGCTCTTGATTATCCAGAGTAATGGTGGGAATAACCAAGATAGTGAACAATACTAAAGTGACTTTCTTTTGAATTTTAAGTGATCTAGCCCTGCCTAGAGGTAATCTAGAAATAAATCTAAACAGCTGCAGTGAAAGCAGTCTGTCATGTCACTCCCCCAAGGAGGCTGTATGCCATCTTTTCTTTGGCATCTAAAGAGGGAGGTAAATGCAAGAATGAAGCTTGTTCAGCCCTTAGTGTGTTGTTAGACACACCAGGCATCTACTGAGAGCTCTGCAAAACTTGTCTCCATGCCTTGTTTTCAAACTCTGGAGGAGGTCTCTATTTAGTGTGAGAACTCAATATGTTGTTCACAGAACATGAAATTTAGTAGGCAACATGTGAAACTCTCAGTATTTCTAAGGTTTCTAACACATCCAGAGTAACAGCCAAAGTCCTCACAGTGACTCTTAGACCCTACATGAAGGATCTGGCTTCCTGCTTTCTCTCTGACCTCTTCCTTTGAACTTCCCCCTCACTCACTGTGTCCTGGCCCCACAGGTCTCCAAGTTATTCCTCAAAAATAGCCAAATACTGTTTCACACCCAGTAGGATGGCTGCAATTGAAAAACAGAGGATAATGAATGTTGGTGAGGATGTGGAGAAATTGGGACAATTGCACATTGATGGTGGGAATGTAAAACAAGGCAGCCACTGTGGAAAACTATATGGTGATATCTTAAAAAATTATATATAGCTACCATATGATCCAGCAATCCCACTTCTGGGTATATATTTCAAGGCATTAAAAGCAGGGTCTACAAAAGATATTTGTATATCCATGTTCATAACAGCATTAGTCACAACAGCTAATAGGTGAAACAACCAGCATGGTCATCAGTGTATGGATGGATCAACAAGATATGGGATATATACACAATGGAATATTATTCAGCCTTGAAGAGGAAAGACATTCTAACACATCCTACAACTTGATGAACCTTGAAGACATTATACTAAGTGAAATAAGCTGGTCACAGAAGGAAACTATTATGATTCCACTTACATGAGGTACTTAAGTAGTCAAATTCATAGGGACAGGAAGTAGAATGGGGTTGCCAGGGGCTGCAAGGAGGGAAAAATGAGGAGCTACTATTTAATGGGTATAGTTTCAGCTGAGGAAGATGAACAAGTTCTGGAGATGGATGCTGGTGATGGCTGCATAACAATGTGAAGGTGAGGCCTTCTTGGACCACCCATTTTATTTTACTTTTATTTTATTTTATCTTATTTTATTATTTTAAAGATTTTGTTTATTCTTGAGAGACACAGAGAGGAAGGCAGAGACATAGGTAGAAGGAGGCTCCTTGTAAGGAACCTGATGTGGGACTTGATCCCCAGACCCCAGGATCACGGCCTGAGTGGAAGGCAGATGCTCAACCACAGCCACCCAGGCATCCCGTGGACCACCCATTTTAAAATCACAACACCGCTCAGCACATCCTCACCTTTTTTGCTTTCCTTTTCTCTGCAGCATTGATTCCAAATCCAACATAATGTAGATTTTCGTTAAATATTTGTTAGTTTTTGCTTCCCACTGTAGGAATGTAAGCAACTTGAGTGGAGGGATGGATATTTGTTTTCCTTTGCTTTACCCATAATGCTTAATATTTGGAGACCAAATGAAGAATGCTGGAGGGGAGGTGGGTGAGAGGATGGGGTAACTGGGTGAATGGCATTAAGAAGGACATGGGATATAATGAGCACTGGGTGTTATAAGCAACTGATGAATAATTGAACTCTACATCTGAAACTAATGATACACTACATGTTAATTAATTGAATTAAAAATATTTTGGGGAGCAGTATATTTCTTGAATGAATAAATGAATGACCATGATTGAAAACAGCTTCTAGAGAAGGAACAAAGAGGAAGAGAAATTGGGAAGATTCCATTCTTCATTTGGTTTTGTTAACTAATTTCTTCTATCCTTGGATATGAGATTCGACCCAGTATTCAGGTGGCCTTTGCTCCGTTTACCTTTTCATATGTATTCTGACCTGTTTCCACTTTGGAAGTGTTGGTGTACACATGCACCACACTTACTATTATTTTAAGCTGTTGCCCTGAACACAAAACCCCTACTGTTGTACTCCTGACCGCCCCCAACCAGAGTTGCAGGGCTGATTGAATTAGGACTTCAGAAGTTCTGAAGAAGCAAAACTTAACTAAAAGCTTTATACTTTTATGCTTGGGAGCCACTAGTTTGATTGGGTCTAGAGTTTTCATTGTCTGGAAATTTTAAGAAGGACAAAAGAATTTATATAATTTGAAATCATGAAAGAGCTGTGTGTGGATACAAAGGGATTGCTGTAATCTCTAGAGATGTTGCATTTAAGGTTCACCTTGAGAACTTAAAATAGCTTTTAACAGCTTCATTAGCCTTTCTTTCATATCTATAGCAAACTGCTAGCAAAGCAACTAGCATCCAAACTATCTTTGAAACAATTCAGGAGGAGCAATAAGGCCGACTTCCTGATTGGCAGGAGTGTTAACACCCAACTACAGGAACCAATGGAACTTATTGCCTTGGAAAAATATTTTGAAAAGAAAAGGTCCAAAATGAGGGTACCCTTCTCAAGATAGAGGAATGAACACAATGACCACCAGTGCCAAGGAGAGTAGGTTGAGCTGGCTGGGAAAGCAAGACTATCTGCAATTTAGTGGGTGGATTTTTGGATTTGACAGAAGATCTTCTGGTAGACTTGGTTTGGAACTTTGTTTTAGAGTTTGGAAGGATCTCAGGGAAACAGAGGCAAGAGAGGGAGAAAAGTGGTGCCACAAGCATCAGGGAATTCATACAAGCTGGCTACATGTCCCCAGGCCCCCTCTGTATTTCTTTTAGCACCTCACCTAAGTAGCACCTCCTTTGGAAGAGACTATTTCCTAATTAACCTGATATTCATAGACCTAGGGTCCACACTGGGAAATGTTTTAAGGAAACAGTCTTAAAATAAATGATGGGGCATGTTCTAATCTCCTGTTTTTATCTGGGATTGGCCCTTTCTTTCTTCCAAAGGGGAAAAAAAAAAACTAGGAATCTCAAGATCTAGAAGTCATTCAATACATCTATATATTCATTTTCTCTGTCCTAAATGCCACTTATGGTTGCTTGGTACAATTATGAGCCTATCTCTGTCCTGAGTAGTGAGGGTTAGTGTGGAAGTATGGAAATCAGAAGGAGGGGGTACATGAAGTCTGGTCCTGCTCTCTGGAAGCTTTTAGATTATGAAAGAATTTAAATGATAAACACAGGACACCAGCAGACAGAAAGGGAAAATTATCTCAGCTCAACACCAGGAAGGCTTATAAGTCCAGAAAGGTAGGGGAAGAAGGTTAGAGACAGGGATCAGTCAGAAAGGCTTAGGAAAGTCTTCCTAGATCATGTGAAAAGGTTGTAGAATAGGATTGAGAAAAAGCTAGAGGGTCAAGACTGGACAGAAAGGAGTAAGGAGAGCGTCCCTGGCAGGGCAGGTAACTTATCCAGGCCACAGACTCATCCCAGGAAGGGTGAATCAGGATGTGAGAAGCTGAGTTAGGAAGGAGGTGATGGGCCTGAAGGCAGGGGGAGTTTTGGGGGCAGGGCTCTGATAGCTGGGTCAGAGATCTGGACTGAAGGGAAACCGTTGGAAGAATCACATATTACTGCACAGAAAGAGGGCATTTCGAACATGGTGTTTGAGGATGATGTTTCTCTGTATGGTTACAAGCTGATTTTGGGATAGCCTCTGTCGTTGGATTCCCAATTATGTATTAGGTCTCTCTTCTTTAAGTTTGCTTGTTCATTGTTTGTTCTGCTTGCTTCTGTTGGAGTCATAAAATATGATTATTTAATCCAAAGATATTTTGTTCTTTAAGTTGCTTCTCTGGTATCTTCACACTTTGTGGGCTCATTGTCCCACATCTTCAGTAAAAGTGGGAAAAGCTCAAGGACCACCCTGAAAGCAACAGAGGAAATAGAAATTATCAAGCATTACCCATCTCTGACCCTGCCATTCATATGGTCCTCCTCTGAGATTCCTGCTTGGGGTCCATGGATAGAGTTCAGAAGAGTGAATGACATTTTCTTTGGTTGGTCACCTCAGAGGGGCCTGTGATTCAATAAATGTGAAGAACCACTGGTGTGTCTTTGTTGGGAGGTAGGTGGCTGTGGACAGTTTCCCAAAGAGAGAAACATGGTACAAGCATCCTTAGTGCCAACATTAGGAGACTCCAAGGACAGTTGAAGGAGCTGGAGGAGAAAGAGGAATTGGGAAAAGGGAAATGGGTTCAGAGGGAACTAGTAGGGGGATGCCCCGTCTTCCCTGTTCTTCACCCTCTTTCTAGCACATATTCTTTCTTTGTATTCTCCATGTTCTGGTGGTCACAGGATTCCGGTTCCCCTTCTATTTAAATCTACTGAATGTCCGCCATTTATCAGGCCCTTTACCAGGTCCTCTCACAACATTATCTCCTGCAATTCCTGTGTGGAACCTGCCATGCACAGAGTGGGGTCAGTCCCTCTCCCAGTCATGGTGTGTTAGCATCATCACTTCCTGTCAGGCCCATTTCAATGCATTTTATTTTCCCCTTTCATCCTTTTTTTTTTTTAAGATTTTCTCTATTTATTCATGAGAGACAGAAAGAAGGCAGAGACATAGGCTGAGAGAGAAGCAGCTCCCCACAGGGATCCCGATGTGAGACTCAATCCTGGAACCCCAGGATCACACCCTGAACCGAAGGCAGACACTCAACCACTGAGCCACCCAGGCGTCCCTCATCCTTATTTTTATTCTCATTTCCCCTCCTCCCTGGAGGTGCTTGCTTTAGTGTATTTAACAAATGCTCCTCCAGTCCATGCTCTACATATGTATTTAGATAAATTAATCAACAAATACAGTGCTGACTCTGTCAGGTACAGATGTAAGTGCAGAGAATACAACCGGGAGAAAAACAGTTTTAAAAATCTGGCTTTTGGGGATCCCTGGGTGGCGCAGCGGTTTAGCGCCTGCCTTTGGCCCAGGGCGCGATCCTGGAGACCCGGGATCGAATCCCATGTCGGGCTCCCGGTGCATGGGGCCTGCTTCTCCCTCTGCCTGTCTCTCTCTCTCTCTCTCTCTCTCTCTCTCTCTATCATAAATAAATAAATAAATAAAAATTTTAAAAAATCTGGCTTTCACGGAGCTTACATTCTATTGGAGTGAGACAAAGTGAACAAATAAGTAAAACATGTAGTGATCAGTGCTACAGAAAAGAGGTCTGTTGTGGATGCTTAGGAGGGGACTGCAGTTGTATGTGGGGTAATTTAGGAAGGCTGTGCTACAAACGTGCTATTTCACCAAAGGTAGTGAAGGAAGCTGCCATGTGGATATCTGGGCTAGAAGTAGTGCTGTTATAGGGGACAGCCAGTACCAAGGCCCTGAGGTAGGATCTGGACTGGTATATTAGAAGGTCTAAAAGCTTAGAAGGCCAGTGGCTAGAGAGAGATGAGTGGGAAGAGAAAGAAAAGGTTGAGAGGTAGCTGAGTCAGTGACTAATACTGTAGAACTCTGTAAGCTATTGCAAATGAAAACTTTGGCTTCTACTCTGACTAAAAAAGGAAACTAGAGGAAGGTTTCCATGAGAGAAATGATGTGACCTTTTTAACAGATGCATGTGGATGCTTGACAAATATATAGCATTTTTTGGATATTTTTAAATTGTATATAAATGGCATTTTGTGTATACCTCACCTGCTTTTACTTTTGCTCCCTAATGTTGTTTCTGAGATATACCCAAGTTGGTATCTGTAAATCTGTTGTATTATTTCTGACTGCTGTGTCATATTTTATTGTGCACACAGCACATTTTACTTATGTATTTCTCTAGGAACAGACATTGGCACAATCCCCACTTCCTGTCACAAACAGTCCTGTGATGAACGTGTTCACATGGGCTCCTTATGGACTCAGAAAATTGTTTCCTAGGGGTATACACCTGGCACCCTGTGGGGTGGGAAGGTATGTGCATTCTTAATTCCAATGGGATTGTGCTTCAAGATGGTGACCCAGCGATACTCCCCCCAGCAGTACATGATGGTTTGTATCTTCTCACTGAATTCTCATGCTGACCCAGTGAGGGAGGTCAGGTGAGGGCCCTTGTGGCTAAGGAGACTGAGGCTTAGAGAGAGTGAGGAAATTCCCCAAGTTCATGTGGTCACACAGAAGAGCCAGGGCTCACATGCAGCATTTCTGACATAGTATTCACTGTTCTTAACACTGTAGTACCCAGCACTGCTTTTCCCAGAAATAAGATGAGGCATCCATAGGCCAATTTATCATCATCATCATCATCATCATTATCATTGAACTTGACCTTATATTTTTCAGTTTTTGGTCTAACTCAGTGAGCCTAGGACCTCCCACATGTTTAGCACCAGCATGGATGAGGATGTCTAATTAGAGACTTAGAATCCTTAGAGTTTCAAGACAAATTATACAGAAAATGAGGGCTAGCACACAGGCTGTAGTTTTAGTGAATGATTTTGTAACTAAACACTTATAGACTAATTGTTTTTCAATTTGGGGATTTGGATATTAAGTCCATATTGTTTGCTAAGCACTGAGTTAAGTAATTTCCAGGCAGGCATAATTTCACTTAATCGTCACAACTACAGTAGGAGGAATTTACTTTTATTCCCATTTGACTATTGTGGAAACTAAAGCCCCAAGAAGTGAACTAATTTGTACAGAGTCAACAGCTGTGAGGTTTAATTGTTATTTGAACCTGAACCATCTACCTGCAGAACCTTACTCTTTACTAATAAATTGTGCTGCCCTTCTGTGAATTTTACAATTTCTTCTCTTTGAACTTCAGGACAGTTTCTACTCACGTGAGATGATTTAGAGCAGTCATGGGAAGTCCAGGGCTAGTGGACAAGAATATCCAGGGGAAGAGGATCTGAAGTTTGAGTATGTCCCCAGGTGTCTTCACTAGGCCTCCTTTTGTCCCTGAAGTGAGAACCTCTTCTTAAGACATCCTACCTGGATTATGGCACTTGAGCATGATGCCTTCAAAATAGTAGGAATTCTCTAACTGAATGGTTGGTTGCCTATAACCCCTGGAAGCCTCATATTTTTAAACAAGCTTCTTCAAAGGTAAACAATTCTTTATCATCCTATGTGGCTCATAACTGACACACAGTTATGGATAATGTGTGAATAATGGGCAGTCAAGGTTTTATTGCAATTGGTTTTCCCTCCACACTTTTCTTTTGCTTGCCCTCTACAAGGAAGGTGATAGCATTTATATCTTTACTTGATCCAGGTATATAAAGCTTGTCTGGCTAAAAGTATGTATCTCAAAGTCAGGTAGATAGGATTATGTGCTCTCTCAGGTTACTCTTCACAGTGTGGTCATTTGGTTAACAACTACTTACTTACAGTCTGAAGGAGGAGACAGGCAAGATGGCTGGGATTTGGATACATTAGGATAAATGGCACATGGGGGAAGCCCAGGTGCTATGAGAGCACATAGGAAGGGCAGCATAATGGTCTGGGGAGGCTTCCTGAGGAAGCACTCTTGAGCTGGGAACTGAAAGAGAAGTGGAGATTAGCTAAGTGAAGGGGTCAAGAAGGCATTAGAGGCAAGGGAACAGAATGAGTGTAGAATTTAGCAGCTGGAGCAGGAACTGGGCAGGGGATGAGGCTGGAGGAATGAGCACAGTTCACATGATGAAGGAAGGAAAGACTATGAGGGAAGGGCAGTGGGAACCACAGAAGGGTCTGAAGCCTGGGGTAGGGGGAGGGAGCACCTCAGTCACATATATAGTGTAGAAGGTTTCCATGAGCTAAGAGCTGTGCCTTCTTATATATCTTGGGTGTTTGTTGGTAAATCATAACATTGGAACTGGTGAGTGGCAAATAAGGAGTCTAGATGGATTTGTAGACATCTTATGGGGCTGACCCATAAACCAATAGTTCCTTTTAAGGAGACAGAACATGAAAGACTCCTAACTCTGGGAAACGAACTAGGGGTGGTGGAAGGGGAGGTGGGCGGGGAGTGGGAATGAATGGGTGATGGGCACTGAGGGGGGCACTTGACCGGATGAGCACTGGGTGTTATTCTGTATGTTGGCAAATTGAACACCAATAAAAAATAAATTTATTATAAAAAAATAAAAATTAAAAAAGAGTCCCTTTTAATTATCTATGGAGAAGACCTCTCAATTTCAACTTGATCTTTCAGTCTTTTAAAACCTCAGATAACATTCTTGTGATTCTCTCAAAACCAAAGCCTAAGCACAGAGGAGAGTTGGGGTTCTCTGTTCTCCATTTCTGGGGCTTTGCAGTGAATTATTCATCCAAAGCCTTTCTCAAATGGAGGGGACAATTTGAATAGCAGCAGGTGGGGGAGGGAGTAGGAAGAAAAACATGCAGGGTCTCCAGGCCCCTGGCAGCTGACATCACAGATGGCGCAGGGTGTGTAGAGAGCACAGTGTGGCCAGTGAGGAGACTGTTTGCAGAAGTGAGCTCACCTTTTCTCCTGGAACTCAGAGAGGGAAGAGACAGAAGGAAGAATTGTTTAGGTTGTGAGCTACTGAATGAGGTGACTCATTTATTTTCTCTCTACACATCACACTCTTATAACTGTGTACATAAAAACTATAACAAACTTTGCCTGGTTGCTTAGGGTGAGATGTATTGAATGCCAGAATTCACAAAACTGTCTTCCTGGCTTCTTTCCCTTCTCAGTCCCGGATCCTGGGGTGGCTGATGCTCCCATTTCTGCAGTATTTCCTTCCCAGGCAGCCTGGTCCTCTCCTTCTTGCAGGTGGTTATGAAGGCCCTGCCCCTTTAGCTCTTCTCCTTTCTGTTCACATCAGAGCCTAGGTGGATAAAGGGAAGGGGTGGACTATACACTCTTGACCATCAGTAGAGCTGAATGCATGAGGCAGAATGAGGAGAAAGGGGGGGAAAGTGCCATTTGACCTTGGATAGCTGATATAGAGGCTAAGGGTTTTTCAGTTTATTTTTTTAAGATTTTATTTATTTGTTCATGAGAGACAGAGAGAGTGAGGCAGAGACACAGGCAGAGGGAGAAGCAGACTCTGCAGAAGCCCAAAGTGGGACTCAATCCTGGACCCCAGGATCACGCCCTGAGTCAAAGGCAGACACTCAAACTCTGAGCCACCCAGGCATCCCGAGGCTAAGAGTTTTAAGATTGAAGGATCAACATTTGTATGTTAAAGCTAGATGATATTTTAAAATGAATTCATAATTGCAAAGAGGCATCCAGCTGATTAATTAATGTGTCATAACTCACACTCAAGCACCATGCATATTCCTGTATGTGAACTCCTGCACTATACATTCATTTCATGTTAAGTCTTAAAGTTTAATTAGTACATGAAGCTACAGGAATTAGATGAATGCAATGGGATGATACACGTGTGGTGTGTAAAAATGGTAAATGTTGGAAAGTATTTGGACCTTTTTTCTGGGGGAAAAGCAGTGTTGATATTTCAATGAAGTCTTTGGTGTCCTCTTATATGCTATTTGGGTTGCAACAGGTGACATGGCACTTCTGAGTTTGGTTGGTGAGCCGAATAATGGGCTCAGTAAATATTGATTTGCTACCATGTCTTAGGCATTATGGAGAGGCAGCATAAGAAAAATATGAAGCAGCAGCTTTAAAGCCTGAACAACAGAACTCACCATCCTCAACCCAACTGAGCTTAACTCAGCCTCACTGAACCCGATCTGAGTCTCTCCGAACCCTGCACTTGCTACAACTCTGATCCTACAATCCTCTTCAATTCCAGCTAGGATGCCGTGTCAGACACTTCGCAGATTGGGTCAAAAGCTGGTACAGAAACGTAAACTGGAGAAGCCAGAGGCTACAAATAAGCAATCCAGAAGCCTGAACACTGTGGAATTAATGGTCCTGGGTTTGGACTACATACTGGATATAAGTGTGTATTTCCTGGCTGGTGAGGTAGCTAGAGATATAGCAGGACCATCTACTGTGATCTGCTTTTTGGTGGCCGGCCTAGCTTCAGTGTTGGCTGGACTGTGCTATGCAGAGATTAGTGCCCGGGTTCCACACTCTGGCTTTTCATATCTCTACACTTATGTCACTGTAGGCGAACTTGGGGCTTTTGTCACTGGCTGGAACCTCATCCTCTCCTTTGTTGCCTATACAGCCCTCGTGATCCAGGCCTGGACTTTGGCTTTGGACAATCTGTTTGGGAACCAAATCTCTCAGGCCCTGACTGAGAGCATTTCATTGCATGTTTCCCGTGTTTTTGCAAAAATTCTAGGCTTCTTTGCCATGGGCCTGGTGTTGTTGCTAATAGAATTGCTGACTCTGAACATTAGGCAGCTTTTTTTGGTTTCTAAAGTGGTCACAGTGGTGAACCTTTTGGTTGTCAGTTTTTTCATCATCTCTGGCTTCATGAAGGGGGACCTGCACAACTGGAAGCTCACAGAAGAGGACTACATAAAGGCTGGACTCAATGAGACATCTAGCCTGGGTTCTCTGGGCTCCGGAGGATTCATGCCTTTTGGCTTCCGGGGGATTCTCCGTGGATCAGCTACCTGCTTCTATGTATTTATAGGTTTTGGGTATATTGTTGACATAGTAAAAAGAACCCAGAATCCCAAGCGTTCCATCTCCATGGGTATTGTGATTTCATTGCTCATCTGTTTTTTGGTGTATTTTGGTGTCTCTGTGGCACTGACTCTTATGGTGCCTTACTACCAGCTCCGACCTGGAAGCACCTTGCCTGAGGTATTTGCTCATATAGGATGGGCCCCTGCTTACTATGCTGTAGCTTTTGGATTCCTCTGTAGTCTTTCTGCAAGCTTCTTGGGCTATATGTTCCCCATAAGTCAGGCTATATATGTGATGGCACAGGATGGCCTCCTCTTTCCTGTCCTTGCCAGAATCAGGACTGGCACATGTGCCCCCATCATGGGTACCATGATCTTTGGCATTACTGTAGCAATCATGACATTCTTCTTTGGACTCACTGATCTTGTGGACCTCATGTCACTTGGGGCCCTGCTAGATTACTCCCTGGTGGCTTTTTATGTTCTCATCCTCAGATATCAGCCTGAGATGGAGAGTGGAGGAAATGAAGCACAGGTGCAGGAGGAGAATGGATCTGCAACAGAGAAGCTCACTCTACACCGAATAATTTTTCCAGACAGCTCCACCCCCACTCCACTCTCTGGCCAGGTTGTCTCTGTTTGCTCCTCACTGCTTGCTCTACTGCTGACTCTGCTCTGCCTGGTCCTGGTGCAGACCCAGTGGCCAGGTCTGCTTTCTGGAGACCCATGGTGGATCACAGTGGTTGTGCTGCTCCTGGTGCTCATCACTGGGATCACTGGGGTCATCTGGAGACAGCCACAAAGCTCCTCTCCCCTCCACTTTAAGGTACCTGGTCTGCCTCTCCTCCCACTCCTGAGCATCTTTGTGAATGTTTGTCTTATGATGCAGATGACAGCTGTCACCTGGGCCCTACTTGGTGTTTGGATGCTGATTGGGTTTGCTCTCTACATTGCCTACGGGATCCAGTATAGCCTGGTCTCTAACCATATTTAAGTTAGGGCCAAAATTGTAGACCTGAACTCAGCAGTACCAGTACATATTTGGTTGGACATTATCATACCTGAATGCAATCTGATTCCCCTGCAAAACAATGGGGAGAACTCTTGAGCTGATGGAATGTGGGGCTTCCCATGGATAATTGGTAGGAAAATACTAATACAGCTCTGCTTGTGTTGTGGAGTGAAGGATTTTTTTTTTTTTGGTTGCTTTTCTTTTTTTACTAGTCTGCTTTTCAATTGTGTCTGTAGCTTCTTGCTGCCTTTAAAACAATTATTATTAAAAGAAACTAGACAAAGTGTTTTTGTTTTCCTTGGGTAAATACACAAGAGGGGAAATACTGGGTCATATAGTTATTCTATTTTGAATTTGTTAAGGAACAAGCATACTCCTTTCCATAGTTGGTACACAAATTTACATTTCTACCAACAGTAATATTTCATTGTGTGTGTGTGTGTGTGTGTGTGTGTGTATATATATATATCTTCTTTATCTATTCATCTTTCGATGGACACTGAAATGATGAATACCCACCAATTGCTTCAATGTGGATAGAACTGGGGGGCATTATGCTGAGTGAAATAAGTCAATTGGAGAAGGACAAACATTATATGGTTTCATTCATACAGGGACTATAAAACATAGTGAAAGGGATTATAGGGGAAAGAAGAGCAAATGAGTGGGAAATATCAGAGAGGATGACAGAACATGAGAGACTCCTAACTCTGGGAAACGAACAAGGGGTAGTGGAAGGCAAGGTGGGCAGGGGGATGGGGTGACTGGGTGATGGGCACTGAGGGGGACGTTTGACAGGATGAGCACTGGGTGTTATACTATATGTTGGCAAATCGAACTCCAGTAAAAAATATACAAAAAAAAGGAAAGTTTATCATTGTGACATTGTTCAAATTAGGACATCAAGGAAGAGTCTTTCATGATATTCTTATTAAAAATATGATCTTGATTGTAAAAAAAGTTTTCACTAACAGTGCATCAGAATTCCTTTTTCTTCAGGTGTTCACCAACACTCATTCTTTCTTGTCTTTAATTCAATCATTCTGATTGATGTAAAATGATATCTCATCATGGTTTTAATTTGCATTTCCCTGATGTTTAGGAATGCTGACCATCTTTCCATGTGTCTGTTGGCCAGCTGTATGTCTTCTTAGGAACAATATTTATTCAGGTCCTGTGCTCATTTTTAAATTGGATTATTTGGGGGTTTTGGTGTTGAGTTGTATAAGTTCTTTATGTATTTTAGATATTAACCCCTTTATCAGACATATCATTTGCAAGTATTTTATATCATTCGGTAGGTTGCCTTTTTGTTTTGTTGGTTTCCTTTTCTGTGCAAAACCTTTAGTCACATGAGTTAGAAAAGATGTGTCAACTCCTATGTTTATTGCAGCATTATTCACAATAGCCAGGAAATGGAAGCAGCCCAAGTGTTCATTAATAGATTAATTGAAAAAAATAGATGAATGGATAAAAAAGATGTGATACACATACAAACACAACCCTTCCCACACACACACTGGAATATTACTGAGACATAAATAAGAATGACATTTTGCTATTTGTAATGAAAAGATTGGACCAAGAAGTTATAATACTAATTTTAAAAAGTCAATCTAAGAAAGGCAAATATCCTATGTTTTCACTCATATATGAGACTTAGGAAATTTTTTAAAATGAGCAAACAAGAAAAAAAAAGGAGACCATGAAAACCACCTCTGACTCCCAAATATAGGGAATAAATGAGTGACTGTGAAAGATGAGGTGGGTGTGAGGATGAGTGAAATAGAGAAAGGAAATAAAGAGTGCACTTATCATGATTAGCACCAAGAAATGTGTGAAATCGTTGAGTCATTATATTTTACTGCTGAGAATAATTGTATGTTAATTATACTGCAATAAAAAAATGAAAGAAATTAGAAAAAGGCAAAAAAAAAGATGAAATATGAGCCCTGCCTTTAAGAAGCTTATATTCTAACACAATGGGTAAAGCATAGCTGTAACACAAAGTGGACAGTGTTTTCATAAGTAATATGCAAATAAAGTGTCTTGGGAATTCAGAGTGGAGGATGATTATTTATGGCTGGCACAGTGGTGAGGGTTGATTGGTGAAATCAGAGAAGATTTTGTAGAGGATTGGCATTTGAGTTGGCTCTCTCCAGGGACAGATAGGATTTTCCACATATAGGTGGCAGGAAGCAACTGTAGGCAGTGAGAACACCAGGAGGAAAAGCACAGGAAAACGAAGCAGTGTTCAGAGCACACTGAGCAGGCTGTATAGTTTGAACCTTGGCTATGTGAAGGGGCAATAGCATGCACAGGTGTCTTGCAGCCAGAGCTTTCCTCTGAGCACAAAGCACTCTGGCTTTGAACCTACAGCCCATGCTGAAAATCCCTAAGGCTGGTTCTTCGACTTGGCGACATCAGCATTCTTGGATTTTCAAGTTTCTCTACTGTTGTTGTCTGCTTTGGTCCACCTGCTCAGAAAGTGCACATCTGAGAGCCATGTGTTATGGATCCTGATCTTGTTTCCACCGTTAAGCAGCAATGTGAGCTTGGACAAGCCACTCAGTGCCTTCCATGATCTTCTTTTTTATCTATAACATGTGAAGTTAGAACCAAGCATTTGTAAAATTCTGTGTACTTAAAAAAAATCCTATGATTTCCTCTGGCTCTTCTGACCTGTTATTCTCTCAACTGTGTCCCTTTACTGCACGCGATCTGAACCTGCATCCTGCCCATTTATCACTAGAACTCATTGTTGGAGCTTTGGAGGTACAATAAATAAGATCCTATTTTTCCCTTCTATGTTTGGAATAAACTGATAATCAAGGACATAGAGACAGATAATCAAACTATCAGCTTTAGATCTGCAGCTTAAATTGGCTTGCTAATCCTACATCACTCAGACAGACTGACTTACTCCTCATAACAACTGACTTACTCCTCATAACAAGTAGTACTGAGCAACCTCTGCCTCCCAATACAGGAGCCTACTTTTATGAGAATTTCTCCTGTATGATCAAGTTGGAATGCATGTGTCTTTTGGGCAGGTTGGCTCTGGATAAAAAACAAAAAACTGGAAAAGGCTAAGCTGGGTATGCTCAGTTCTATTTATACAACTCACTAATCAAAGTTACAGTGAAGAGGGATGGAGAAAGGCCAGGATTAGTACTCTGCTCAGTGATGCTCAAACTTCAGCAGGGGTCACCTCACCTGAAGGGCTTGTGAAAACATATTGCTGGGACTCCATCACCAACATTCAGAATTCAGTAGGTCTGGGTGGAGCCCAAAACTTGTACTTCTAACAAGTTCACAGGTGATGCTGATGCTGCTGGTCCAGGGGCCACACTTTAAAGACTCAAAGCTCCATCTGAAGGCCTTGATGATGTAAAAATGAAGTGAGGGAAACAAAGGTGCACTTTCATTGTCTGGAAATTTTAAGGAGGAGGAGAGTATTTATACACTTTGGGATCAGGATGGAGCTGTGCTTTGATACAAAGGGATTGATAAAATTTCTAGGGATGTTACATTTCAAGTCCACTTCTGTGAAATGTTGAGAACTTAAAAATAATTATTAAACAGTCTCATTAGCCTTCCTCTCCAGTATTTATCAGACTTTTAGTGAAGCAACTGGTATCTAAACTATCTTTGAAGCTACTCAGGAGGAGCCGCAAGGCCAACTTCTTGATTGGCAGGAGTGTTAACACCCAACCACAGGAACCAGTGTTAACACCCAACCAGGAACCAAAGCTTAACTGCCTTGGAAAAATGTTTTGAAAGGAAAGGTCCAGAGTGAGGGCACTACCCATCTCAGAGACAGAAAAGTGAACACCATGACCTCCAGGACAAAAGAGAGTGAGTGGAGCTATCTAGGAAAGCAAGACTACCTGCAATTTCATGGGTGGATTGTTGGATTTGACAAGAGTTCTTTTTTGGGAACTTGGGATGAAACTTTTGTTTGGAGTTAGGAAGGAGCTCAGAGACTGAGAGAAACACAGGGAGGAGAAGGGAGGGAAGGGGGAACCAGGGCCATTATGGAATCCATACAAACTGGCTTCATGTACCCTGGCCCCTCTCTGCATTTCTTGAAGCACCTCTCCTGGGCCAAGGACATCCTTTGGGAGAAACTATTTCCTACTTAAACTGAGATTCACAGACCCAGGCCTCTCATTAGGAAATATCCTCAGAACACTCTTGAAATAGATGCTGATGTATGTTCTAGTCTCCTGTTTATTACACCTCTATCTGGCCTTTTCATTATTTTTAGAAATAAATAAATAAATGTTCTAAAAAGTCTTCTAGGAATCTCAGGATATAGTGGTCAGTCAATACAGCTCTATTTTAATTGCCTCTGTTCTAAATGTCACTTATGGCTGCTTGGTACAATTACAAGCAGACCCTTGTCCCAAGTAATGAGGGTTGAAACTGTAAATATAGAAGTCAGAAAGAGGAGGGCATACATGGATCCTGATGCTTCCATATGGATGCTCTTAGACTGTAAAGGAACTTAAGGGACACACCCAGGATACCACCAGATTAAATGGGAAAATTAGTTTCAGCTGACCATCAGGACGGGCTATAAGAGCTGGAAGGAAGGGGAGGAAGGTCAGAGATGGAGATCAGTCAGGAATGGATTAAGAAAGGTTCCTCAATGTAGTGGAAAGACTGTAGAATAGAATTGAGAGGAGGTATAGGATCAAGACTGGACAGAAGGAGTAAGGAAGGCCTCCCTGAAACTGTAGACAACTTACCCAAGCCAAAGGCCCATCCCAGAAAAAGTATGTCATCATGTGAAGAGCTGAAGTGAGGAAGGAGGTGATGGACCTGAGGGTAGGCGGAGTATTAAGGTGGAGCTCTGGTAGCTGGATCAGAGTTTCTGGACTGAATAGAAACCATTGAAATAATGCAAGAGTATTGCTCAGAGAAAGGGAATTTATGGACATGGTGTTTGAGGATGATCTTTCTCTTGAGGATGTATGGTTATAAGCTGGATTGGTAGACTCTCTCAGGATTCCCAATCATGGGTTTGCTTTCTTTACTGTAGAGTGGCTTGTTCATTGTTTGTTTTTCCTGCTTCTATTGGAGTCATAAAATGTGATTCTTTAATTCCCAGATATTTTGTTCTTTGGATTGCTTCTCTGGGATCTTCATACTGTGTCTGGGGGCCCACTTTCCCTCGTCATCAGTAAAAGTGGGAAGAGCACAAGGACCACCCTGAACAACATAGCTGGGGGAAACAGAAATTATCAAAAACACTAGCCCTCTCTGACCCTGCCATTCAGATGGTCATCCTTGGGAATCCTGCTCAGGATCCATGAATGGACTTCAGAAGAATGAATGACATTTTTTTGAGGTGACCAACCTGAAAGGTGTCTATGATTCAACAAATGTGAAGAACCACTATTGTGACTTTGTTGAGGGTAGATGGCTGGGGGCAGTCCCCCAAAGAGAGAAACATGGTACGAGCATCCTTAGTGCTAACTACAGAAGCCTCCAAGGGCAGTGGAAAGAGCTGAAGGAGAAAGAATTGGGAAAAGGGAAATGGATTCAGAGGGAGCTAGTAGGAGGGGTGTCTCATCTTCCCTGTTCTCACCCTCTTTCTAGCAGGTCCTCCTTCTTTGTATTCTGAATATCCTGAAGATTACAGGATTCTGATTCCCCTTCAATTTAAATCTATTGAGTGCCTGTAATTTTTTTATAATAAATTTATTTTTTATTGGTGTTCACTTTGCCAACATACAGAACAACACCCAGTGCTCATCCCCTCAAGTGCCCCCCTCAGTGCCCGTCACCCATTCACCCCCACCCCCTGCCCTCCTCCCCTTCCACCACCCCTAGTTCATTTCCCAGAGTTAGGAGTCTCTATGTTCTGTCTCCCTTTCTGATATTTCCCACACATTTCTTCTCCCTTCCCTTCTATTCCCTTTCACTATTATTTATATTCCCAAAATGAATGAGAACATACACTGTTTGTCCTTCTCCTATTGACTTACTTCACTCAGCATAATACCCTCCAGTTCCATCCACATTGAAGCAAATGGTGGGTATTTGTCGTTTCTAATGGCTGAGTAATATTCCATTGTATACATAAACCACATCTTCTTTATCCATTCATCTTTCGATGGACATCAAGGCTCCTTCCACAGTTGAGTGCCTGTAATTTATTGGGCTCTGTACTAGGTCCTCTTACAACATTATCTCTTGCCATTCCCATGTCTAACCTGCTGTGGAGTCAATCCCTCCCTCAGTAATGACATGTTCAGGCCCCTTTCAATGCATTTTATTTTCCCCATTCATTCTTTTTTTTAAAGATTTTATTTATTTATGCATGAGAGACAGACAGAGAGAGAGAGAGAGAAAGAGAGAGAGAGAGAGAGAGAGAGGCAGAGACACAGGAAGAGGGAGAAGCAGGCTCCATGCAGGGGGCCGGATGTGGGACTCAATCCTAGGTCTCCAGGATCACGCCCTGGGCTGAAGGCGGCGCTAAACCACTGAGCCACCCGGGGTGCCCTTCCCCGTTCATTCTTACCTCTATTCTCATTTCCCCTCTTCACTGGAAACACTTGCTATAGTCTATATAACAAATGCTTTCCAACCCATGCTTTACATGTGTATTTAGATATAGTCAATCATTTACCAAATATAGTCCTGCTTGTGTTAGGCACAGATATAGATGTGGGGAATACATCCAGGAGCAAAACAACTTTAAAAATGTCCTGCTTTCATGTAGCTTACACTTTTATGGAGTGAGACAAATTATGAAAAAAATAAATGAGTAAAACATATACTACCTTAAGTAGTGACAAGTACTATGGAAAAATGAAGGGTAGGGAGATGCCATCTGTCTGTGGTTAGGAACAGGCCACGGTTATATGTGGGGTGATTCAGGAAGGCAGTGTTACAAACTTGCTATTTCACCAAATGCAGTGAATATCCAGGCTAGAAGTGGTGCAGTAATAGTGGACGGCAACAAAGGCCCTGAAGTAGGGTCTTACCTGGTATGTTAGGAGGCCAGTGACTAGAGAAAAATGAGTGGGAAGAGAGAAAAACAGAAGGTGAAAGTAGCTGGGTCAGTGACAAATACTGTAGGACTTTGTAGGTCATTATAAATGCAGACTCTGGATTCTATTCTGAATAAAAAGAGAAACCAGTGGAAGGTTTTGAGCACAAGAATAATATGACATTTGACAATTTTAATAGGTATATTTGTCTTCTTGACAAATATCCAGCAGTTGTTGGTTGTTTTTATGCTGACATAAATGGCTTTGTGCTATAAACATCATCCAGCTTTTACTTTTGCTACCTAATGCTGTTTCTGAGATCTACCCAAGTTGCTGTCTATAAATCTACTTTATTATCTCTGACTTCTGTGTAATATTTCATTGTGCACACATGGCACATTTTACTTACTATATATTCCTCTAGGAACAGACACTGGCACAGGTCCTACTTCCTGCCACAAATAGTCCTGTGATGAACATGCTTAATGGGCTCCTTATGGACTAAGGAGAGTTTCCCAGAGGTGTGCACCTGGGAGAGGGGTTGTGGGATGGGAGGGTATATGTGCATCCTTAATTCCACTAGAATTGTGCTTCAGGATGGTGACCCAGTGATGCTCCGCCAGTGGTGTGTGATGGTTTGCATCTTCTCCCTGAATTATCATGCTGATCCAATGAGGAAGGTCAGGTGAGGTCCCTTGTGGATGAGGAGACTGAGGCTTAGAGAGAGTGAGGAAATTCCCGGAGTCCATGTGATCTGTGGAAGGGCCAAGTCTCATAGCCAGCCTTTCCTCCATAATGGTCATTGCTCTTACCTCCATAGTACCCAGCACTACCCCCTCCAGAAATAAAATGAGGCATCCACAGGCAAAGAGGCTATTATTACCATTATTATAAATATTGCATTTTTTGATGTCTGGCCTAACTCAGTAAGCCTAGGACCCCCCAAGTGTTTAGCACCATGGGATGACACGAGAGGGACAAGAACAGGTCAGATGATGAAGGAAGGAAGGAGATGAAGGAAGAGCAGTAGGAACCACAGAAGGGTTTGAAGCCTGGGGGTGGGTGGAGGATATCTCATCAAACTTGTTATGTAGAAAAGGTCCATGAGATAAGAACCGATCCTCCTTGTCTATCTCATGTGCTTCTTGGTTAATCATAATACTGGAGCTGGTGAGTGGCAAAAAGGAGTCTAGATGGATTTGTGGACAGAAAATCTGTCCCATAACCCAAAGATGTCTTTTAACAATGTATAGAGAAGAGTTTTCAATTATTTTCTTGTGTTTTTTTTTTATTTTTTATTTTTTATTTAAATTCTACTCAGTTAAAATATATGGTAATATTGATTTCAGGAGTCGAATTTAGTGATTGATTATTTACATTTAATACCCACTTGTCATCAAGTACAGTCCTTAATACCCATTACCCTTTTAGCCCATCCCTGTCCATCTCCTTCAATCAAACCTTCAATGTGTTCTATATTAGACTTTTCAAATTTGACTTGATTTTTTTGCCTTTAGAAACCTCTACAAACATTTCCTAAAATTCTCTCAAAATCGAACTCTGAGTAGGGAAGAGAGTGGGGACTGCATCACTTAGTTTTCTCTGTTCTCCAGAGTCCTTTTTGGGGCATTGCTGTGAATTGTCCATCCAAAGCCTTGATCTCCTTGTGGAGCTGATTATTTAAATAGCAGCAGGGTAGGAGAAGGTAGGAGGAACCACATGGAAGGTATGTTCATTAAAAAAAATAATATATATATATATGTATATATACATATATATATATATTCAGACAATGGTTTGAATGAATTAAAAATAATTCTTTTTGAAAAATTAGCATGGAGTTATAATTGAGTATTTTGACACAAGCTCACAGAGCAGAGCAGGGTCTCCAGGCCCCTGACAGCTGACATCACAGATGGCACAGAGTGTGTATAGAGCACAGTGTGGCCAGTGAGGAGACTGTCTGCAGAAGCGAGCTCACCTTCTCTCCTGGAGCCCAGAGAGGGAGGAGACTCTCCCTCCCTAGGTTGTGGGCTACTGAGCTAGGTGACTTATTTTTCTCCTTACCCATCACATTCTCATAACTGTGGATATGAAAACTGTGAATTTTGCCTGATTGCTTTGGGTGAGGTGTATTGAATGTCAGAATTCACAAAATCACCTTCCTGGCTCCTCTCCCTCCTCAGTACTGGACTCTGGAGTGGGGCTGCTGCCCCCATTTCTGCAGTATTTCCTTCCCAGGCAGCCTAGTCCTCTCCTCCTTGCAGGTGGTTATGAAGGCCCTGCCCCTTTCTCCCTCCTACTCTCTGTTCACAGCACCCTTGTGGTCCTACGTGGGTAAAGGGAAGGGGTGGTCTGTACATTCTTGGCCATCAGTACAGCTGAATGGATAATGCAAAATGAGGAGAAAAGGGAGCCAAAGTCCATCTGACCTTGGCTAGCTGATGTAGGGGCTAAGGGTTTATGAATGGGGAACCAAATTTGTATTTTAACCTCAGATGATATTTTTAGAATGGGTCTATAATTGCAACGAGGCCGTCCAGTCTGTGGATTTTATATCATAACTCATGCTCAAGCACTGCACATACATCCCATGTGAGAACTACTGTATGATACCTCTATGCCCTGTTGTGTCTCAGAGCTTAATTAGTACATAAGGCTACATGAGTTAGATGAACCTAAGTGGGAATGTATCATGTGATATGTTATAAAGCAGAATGTTGGGAGCCATTGGCCCTTTTTCTGGGGGGAAAGCAGGGTTGCTTTTTCTATGATGTCTTTTGGTGTTCTGTGATATTTGTGCTGCAGTAAGTGACATGGGACTTCTGAGCTTTAGCTGGTTGGTTGAACACCATTGTTCAATAAATATGTATTGTTTACTTAGGCACTATGGAAGGATAGCACATAACAGGAAAAATTTGAAGCCATAGCTTTGAAGCCTGAGCAATGGGCCTTCGCAGCCCCAACCCAACTCAGCTTAACTCAGCCTCATCGAACCTGATCCCAGACTCTCCACTCCTGGACTTGCTCCAGCTCTCTGATCCTAGAATCCTCTTCAATTCCAGCTAGAATGCTGTGTCAGGTACTTCGCAGAATTGGCCAAAAGCTGGTACACAGACGTATACTGGAAGAAGACGTGAATGGGTTGGCCCCTGCCAGAAGACTGAGCACTCTGGATTTAGTGGCACTGGGTGTGGGCTGCACAGTGGGGGTAGGTGTGTATGTCCTGGCTGGTGAAGTGGTTCGAGATCAAACAGGACCATCCATACTGATCTGCATGTTGGTAGCCAGCCTATCTTCTATGTTGGCTGGTCTGTGCTATGCAGAGTTTGGTGTCCGGGTTCCTCATGCTGGCTCTGCATATCTCTACACCTATATCACTGTAGGTGAACTCTGGGCTTTCATCACTGGCTGGAACCTTATTGTGTTCTTTGCTGCTCATACAGTTACTGTGGCCCAGGCCTGGACCTTAGCTTTTGACAATTTGCTCGGAAACCACATTTCTCAGACCCGGCATGAGAGTATTTCACCGAATGTTCCCCAAGTCCTTGGAGAAATTTTAGGCTTCATTGTTGTGGGCCTTGTGTTGTTGCTCATGGAATTGCTGATTCTGAGGAATAGGTGGATTTTCCTACTTTCCAAAGTGGTCACATTAGTGAAACTTTTGGTTCTCAGTTTTGTCATCATCTCTGGCTTCATGAAGGGGGACCTGCACAACTGGAAGCTCACAGAAGAGGACTACAAAAAGGCCGGACTCAATGACACCTCTAGCTTGGGCCCTCTGGGCTCCGGAGGATTCGTGCCATTTGGCTTCCAGGGGATTCTCTGTGGATCACCTACCTGTTTCTATGCATTTATAGGTTTCAGCATTATTATTTCCAGAGTTGAAGAAGCCCAGAATCCTGAGCGTTCCATCCCCATGGGCATTGTGATTTCGCTGCTCATCTGCATTTTGGTGTATTTTGGTGTCTCTGCATCACTTACACTTATGGTGCCTTACTACCAGCTCCGACCTGGGAGCACCTTGCCTGAGGCATTTCTCCATATTGGCTGGGCCCCTGCTTACTATGCTGTAACTTTTGCATTCCTCTGTAGTCTTTCTGTCAGCCTCTTTGGCTTTATGCTTCCCATACGTAATCTGATATACATGATGGCACAGGATGGCCTCCTCTTTCCTGTACTTGCCAGCATCCAAACTGGCACATACACCCCCAATGTGGCCACTGTGATCTTTGGCATTATTGCAGCAATCATGGCATTCTTCTTTGAACTCACTGATTTTCTGGACCTCATGTCAGTTGGGGCTCTACTAGCTTACTCCCTGGTGGCTCTTTGTGTTCTTATCCTCAGATATCAGCCTGAGATGAGGTATGAGAGAAATGGAGTGCAGGTGCAGGATGAGAATGAACCTGCAGCAGAGAAGCTGACTCTACGGGGACTGTTTTTTCCAGGCAGCCCCACCCCTACTCCACTGTCTGGCCAGGTTGTCTCTGTTTGCTCCTCACTGCTTGCTCTACTTCTGACTCTGCTCTGCCTGGTGCTGGCCTCGTGGCCAGGTCTGCTTTCTGGAGACCCATGGTGGATCACAGTGGTTGTGCTGCTCCTGGTGCTCATCACTGGGATCACTGGAGTCATCTGGAGACAACCACAGAGCTCCTCTCCCCTTCACTTTAAGGTACCTGGTCTGCCTCTCCTCCCACTCCTGAGCATCTTTCTGAATGTTTGTCTTATGATGCAGGTGACAGCTGTCACCTGGGCCCTACTTGGTATTTGGATGCTGATTGGATTTGCTATCTACTTCAGCTATGGGATCCAGCACAGCCTGGTCCCTTAACCCCACTTCGCTTAGGGCCCAAACTGTAGACCTTGAACTCAGCAGTGCCAGTACATATGTGGTTTGATATTATCATACCTGAATGCTGTCTGGTCCCCCTGCACAGTAATGGAGAGTACTTTTGAGCATATGAAAAGCCAGGCCTCCCATGGGTAGTTGGTAGAAGAACACTAATACAGCTCTGTATTTATTGTGAAATGAAGGATGTGTTTATATTCTTTCTCCTTTTTTTTTTTTGATATACTTTTCAATTGTGCCTGTACTGCATATTGGATTTTATAAGGTTATTATTAAAAGAAACTTGACAAAATATTTTTGTTTTCTTTGGGTTCATATTCAGTAGTGGAAATACTGCATAATATGGTAGTTTTATTTTTAATTTTCTGAAGAACTTCCAGAATGATCTCCATAATGGCAGCAACAATTTACATTCACGCTGACAGTTCATAAGGGCTCCTTTTTCTCCACATCCTTGCCAACACTTGCTATTTCTTGCCTTTTTAATTTTACCTATTCTGTGTAAAGTGATACCTCAGTATAGTTCTAATATACATTCCCCAGTGATTAGTGATGCTGAGCATTTTCCATGTGCCTGTTATCCATCTGGTATGTCTTCTTTGGAAAATGTTTATTCAGGCCCTCTGTCCATTTTCTATTGGATTAGTTGTCGTTTTTTGGTGTTGATCTGTATAAGTTCTTGGATGTTAACATGTTATTGGATATATCATGTGTCCTGTGGGTAAGTTGATTCTGGATAAAAAGAGAAACCCAACAAAAAAGTGAACATGGCTGAGCTGGGCACGTTCAGTGCTCTCTTCAATTCACTAATCAAAGTCACAGTAATAGAAGGGGTAGAGAAAAGCCAGGAATAGTACTCTGTTCAGTGATGCCTAAACTTCAGCAAGTGTCACCTTACCTGGAGGGCTTGTGAAAACAAAAGACTGCTGTGACTAATCCCCAGGCTTGGGAATTCAGTAGGTCTGGGAGAGACCTAGAACTTGTCCTAACAAGTTCCCAGGTAATGCTGATGCTCCTGGTCCAGGGACCACATTTTGAAAACCAAAGCTATAGCTGAAGACCTTCCACATGTAAAGATGAAGGGAGGGAAACAATGGTATACTTTGAACATTTACCATCATTTAATTAAACATTTAGATTAAAATATGATTGTTAATCCTTTCACAGTGGGGAAATCAGTGAATCGTTTTACAATGTATATGTATACCAAATCACCACAATGTACTCATAAAATATCTTAAAATTTTATGTCAATTATACCACAATAAAGCTGAAATTTTAAAAATGAAATACCACAGTTATCTATGTATCTTTATTTTCTTTATGATTGTAAATGATAGGTAAAGAAGGTATCTTGTTTACTGCTGAGAGCATCCAGCTGGGGGACAGGCACATAATGAGCATTTAATAAGTTCATCTTAAATTTAATTGAGCCTTACACACTTTGGTACAGAGAAGTCTCCTTCCTTTTAGGCTAGCACTGTGCTATTCCTTTAAAGCTATCTTCTGGGAGACTTCCTTGACAAACAGCATTTCTCTCCATCCAGAACTATATCTGGAAGTGCCCCTAGACTTGTACTAAGCATCTAGAACTGTACCCAGGCATTTCTAATTTTGCCTTTGTGTGGCTGGCCTGAGTTCTTGTCACTATCCTGTCTGTTCCATCAGAGTGGAACCTTTCTCAAAGCAAGGAATAGGTTCTTGCCTTCCTCTAGATCCAACATTAAGAACAGTGTTGTTCATTCAAAGAGCAACAGGAAAAATATAACCATGGGGCAGGATACCTGACATGACTCCACCTGCTCCTGCTCCATCTGTTCCCATGGAATATGAGGAGGCACTGGAAGCAATGAAATTGATAGAAGCTGTAACCAGCTCTACCTGACTCCAGGGAATCCCTGAAGATGAGACTGGCTCCAGTGTGGGCCAAGAGGCATCTTTCTTCATGCAGAGTTTTATGGTTCACATAGAAGGGCCAGTGTTTTTCTATTGTATTGATATTTGAGGTCTGCCCTGAGAAGGAGGTACTTTCTTACTTGTGGAATTTCTCATGTTCCCAACAGGAAGTAGGTGACTCCAGACCTGCTAGAGGTAGGATTACTTATATATTTACTTGCTTATTTAAGATTCTTCTTTGAGGTACTGGTGCTAAAACTTTGTGAGAGCATCTAAGATATCTCAGTGAGAGAGAATGTACACCCCCAATGCGGAATAAAATGGACTGACACAGGAGGAATTAATAACAGGATAGGGATTGAGTCATCATCACTTTGGAGGGGAAGGTATTAGTAGAAACTGAAAGAGAGGTTTTGGTCAAGAGTTACTTCCTGGAGGAGGATGCTAATGGGGCAATTTGGTAAATAAAAGAGGGATAGATGAGTTGAAAAGGAAATAGGACAGTAATTCTAGGCTACATGGACCTTTAAGAGTAATGAAGGAATGACAGTCTTGTGAGGGATATGTTTTCACATTTGAAAAGAATTTATAAGCCAGGTTTGTATTGTCTATTGTGCCATGGAGCAAAATTTCTGAATCAGGAAGGGATGAGATATGATTCTCACAGCCACCTAGAGAATAGACAGAAGTATGTGGACAGATAGACTCTTTCTGGGAGACAGTTGTAGCAACCGCTACAGTCATGTAGATCCCGCTCTTCTAATGTGGTCCATGAACCAACAGCATAGGTGTCACCTGGGAGCTTGCTAGAAATGCAGCATCTTAGGCCCCAACCCAGACCTACTGAATCAGAAGCTGCATTTTTAAAAGGCTCCCAAGTGATTTGTATGCTCATTTACGTTTGAGAAGCACTGACCCAAGATGATTGATGATATCTGGGCTCAGATGAGCGCTATAGAAGGTCTGACAACTTCAGAATTGGGAGCACAGAGGAGGGTCCTAGGCTGGGGAAATTGAATTTGGGGAAGAGAAAGAAGTGTGGGCCCTGGCTGCCCTCCTGTCTCCAGGCTTCCCACACCAGTCACTATGGCAGGGTTCGGCATTCTGCCCACTTTGGAACAATGCCTGTTGTGCCCTCGCAGGAGTCTGTTTGGTCTTCAGGGGCTCTCCTGGGGCAAACATTGCATGAGTCGGGACTGCTGCCCATTCTCTTACCCCTTCTTCATATGATGGCCTGAAAGGGACTGGGGAGGTCATTTTAGTCATGCCCACCTCAGGTTTGTGCTGAAGAGACTATGGAGGTTGTAGGGATGAAATAGGAGTTCTTCACTACCTGTCCAGGAAATTAATATACTTTCATCTTTAAAAAGCTTTAAGGAGACATCAGATGACTGCATGAGGAATTATATCCTGGTAGGGACAAAAGTAATGCTTTTTAAGGTATTTTTTTATTATTCTTAGTGAATTAATAATAAGGTACATGAGACCTATAATTCCAGAGACGTAATGAGAGGCAATGGAACAATGTTACCAAGTGGGCATTTGAGAATTTTCCTAGGCTTTTAAGGGCTTGTTTACTTTATCTCTAATCAGAATGCGTGATTAAAGACAGGCCAATATTGAAGGAAAACAGATTGAGATTGAATATAAGGAAGAATATTCTGAGATTAGCAAGGTGAGGGTGCAGGCTATCTGGCCATATGCATGGCTGTCTCACTTGGGTTTGGAATGTTTCAGATGAGCTCCTGCCCAGAAACAGCAAAATGTACAAAATGAACTCTCAAAATACTTTTTTTTTATCCCAAGAAATCTCCAGTCAACTTGTCAAGTGAAAGAGTGGGGTGGATGTGTGGTATATATAAAGTGGTAAGGAATGGGGATAATGAATGACAAAAGAGAAAGAACATTAGTGCATTGAAATCTGTCAAAAATTGTGATCAGGTTTTAGATTTAGGAGAATAAGTTGCATGTTAGGGCTCAAATAAGAGTTTTAGGTTTCCACATTCTTCCTCTCACCATGTATTTGTATTACCTCATTGATGAGATTTTAAAACCTCCTAAGGGAATCAGAACATCTGTTATGTATTACTTCTTTATATCTCCAGAACCCACAGAGTGATGATGATAATAGCTACTATTACTGAGTAGTCTACCCAAGCACTTTGCATAATCACCTATTTGATACAAAATCTGTAGGAGTTGAGTATTACTATGTTCACTTTACAAAAGATGAAACTAAAGCTAAGGAGGTGCAAAGTACAGTGAAGTAATTTGTGCAAAATGAGTAATGAAGCTAGGACTTGTACCAAGCTTGAGCAAAGCTCCTACTGCTAACCCTTGAGCTATACTGTGCATGGAGTAGTAGCTCAGTAAGGGGTAGGTGATACTGAGACCTGATGGCATAGAGGCAATTAAAATACAGGGGATAATTCCAAATAATGAATAATGAAAAATCAATTTCTATTTGTGGCATGTAGTCAGAGACACACTTCGTGACACATGCAGCTCATACCCAGATACTCTCTCCTTCACCTTCACTGTGCACCACCCTGCAGTCAGGAACTTGGAAAGGGCAAGAGGCTATCTAGTATATTGATAATTGAAAGTCCTGTGTGTGTGCCAGGTATATGGACATATGTTATTGAATTTGAGTGGGAATAAGCACCAAGGAACGGGGTACATTTTTCTCGGTAGGCCTAGTATGTTTAGCTATAGTATGTGTGCCTCTGTGTGGTGTGCATGTGTGTGTGCACATGTGCACAATTCCTGAAGGAGTTCAACCAGCTATAAGGAACTAGCTGCCTTCCCTCCTGTTGCTTCCAAGTCTGGCTTGGAAGGTTCAGGAACTGAAAGCGCAATGTGCGCAAGGAACGAGAGAAGAGACAGACACAAACTACTGTGGGGATCAGGGGACCAACGCAAAGCCTTCAAAAGTTCCAAGCTCATAGAGGCTGCTGCTTTTATTAGGTGCATTGATGAACACTGCGTGTTGAAAGAGAGATCTCTACATTAGATAAGTCGGGTAATACAAAGAGGCAGGCTGGAAATAACTTCTAACAAACAACCCTCCCACAGAGAGTGCATAAGGAAGTTTCAAGAATGATGAACAGTCCAGTCTGGTGTTCCAGTTGGTTGCATCCTGCGTTCAGGATTTACTTTTCTTTCCTAGGTACAAACCTCTCTTTTTCAGGCCATGGGGTGCATTTCTCGGGATTACATATTAAAAGCCTCTTTTCTTGGATCTATTTATGATACAGTAGGCCTGTTTCCCACACCTTCCCTGGCCCTGGTTTGTGTGTTTGTACCAAATCCTGATAGTAACATTTCATCTACTTTCAAGGGAACCTCAATGAGTTTCCGGGAAGTTTATGGCTAAGATTCTGGGCTGCTTTGGAGCCCCTATACATCAGCTACCATCTGGAGAGGTTTGCAGAGAAAGAGAAACAGCAGCCACAAGTCAATCCCCTCTTGACTTTTCTTTCTAGCCTAATACACAGTCGTCCTTGAATGTTCACCACGCATGTAACCACTTCTCCTCTCCTAGAACCCCCTCATATAAGGTACTAAGAGAAGTTATTTTATTTACATCTTTGCTTCCAAGTGAGACTATTTCAGCCATTGCAAAAAGAGGAGAATTAAAAATTATATTAATTAAGGAACCTAGAGTTGAGATTGTGAGAAATTGGTCACTTGTGAAACTAAATGCATAGAAAGCAATGAGCTTTGGCAGAAGCAAGGATGGTAAAAGGAGTTGAATGTCTCTGTTACTTCTTTAGAAAACCTGAAGCCAAGCTCCTGGAAGCAGGAGACAGGATGACCTATATACATGGTTTGAAGGCATATACAGCACAGGAACCACCCCTCCTCCACCTTCCAATGCCAGTGCTGGGGAGACTGTTTTATGAGGGATTTCTATAACAAACTTTACCTCTGACGTTTCACAGCATTTCTTGTCCAGAGAAAGAGGAAATATAGATATATATTGGTACATTGTCTCTACAGATCGGATAGAGGAAAGTTGACTATGGAGATGGAAGAAGGAGAGGTTTCTCCCTTTTACTCTCTCATGATGGACAGTTCAACATCAAATAATGCCCAAAGTCAAGAAGTCCTTCCCAGTTAGCTACATCTTTTCCTTTGGAGTTCCATCCTTTCAATCTCTGACTACTGAAACCCTACACAATCATCATAGTCCAATTTAAATGTTACTTCTTGTATACACCTTTCTGGATAATTCCACATCAGAAGCAATTTATTCCCTTTGATCTTCTTTAGCCCTTTGTGTCAATCTACCATGGCTGTCTCCACACACTGTCTTCAGTTGTAGTCACTCTGTGTCTGTCTTCCCCATGTCCTTTACTCAACTGTAAGCTTTTGGAGTGGGGAGACTGTGCACTGTATATTTTTATATTCTCTCCAAAGGGCTTAACACAGAGCTAAAGAATTGTTAAATAACTTTCATGTGTGGTATATAGTTGTAGGAAAAGAGGCTATGGGTAGAGATGTAGAAATAGAGGCTCATGAATATTAAGGATATTGTTAATATAGGTCTGGACATGATACTTTCAGGTATAGATCAAATTACAAGGAAATTTTTATTCATCCGGTGGATTTATTCCCATATATTTATTCATCATTCTATTATTCAAATATAGAACTTTTCATACTGGGAAATAGACAATAAGAAAAAAAAAAGAGTTCAAATGATTACAGAGTATGATGAGCACCAGAAGGAAATAAACAGAGTCTTGTGATAAAGAATGACAGGGAATTTTCTTTAGATAGGGAGGATAGGAAAGGCTTTTATGGTCACTGTCATATATTTACCCTACTATGATTATGACTTAATTCAATTTCTAATATGAAGAGCAATAATAACAAAATCAGTAACAGAATGAGGAAAACAGCCTTCCCATCAGGGGGCGTGTTTGTCAACCCAACCTTAGGTTTGGTTCTATCTTTGGTCCAAGTTCCTAACCTCCCCACTGGCTTGGGAAGAGGATAAATCAGGGCCCTCCCTTGCCCCAGAACAGACCCTGCCCCCTCTTCTCCAGCTTAGGATTCAAGAAACAAAGCAGGAGTTAAAAGCTTTAATCTTGCTAGAGACTTGGAGACAGATCAAGGCAGAGGCCTCTGAAGTAAAGCCCCAGGATATGAGGAGCTGGGGAAGAGATGGAGACAGAAGTTCACAGAGAGACTAACTGCTGTCACAGAGACTCCCTCTCACCTCCCACTTCAGTCTCAGTCGGCTCTGGGCTCTATATTTCCTGGGGGAGCTGCTCAGGGTTTGGGGCTTTTGTAGGGGAGATATCCCCTGAGTGACTTTAGAGCCCCCCACCCGCCATCCGCATCATTCTTGGATCCCTGCTCTAAGGCTGAAGACAACCCAAGCTGTGAGGAGCAGGCAGTCTGCCAGTATCCCAGCTGCCTCAGCCAGCTCTGTCATTACCAGGGCCTTCTTTTGACTACTTTCCTGCCTCCTTCTTCTAGCACAAGTTGGTAGCATTAGTTTTTGTCTCTTGCAGAGCAAGGGTCACATTAGAAAAGGCTTGGGAGAGTGTAACAGGAATCTAAGACTGGTAACTGGAACTATTACACCCATAACCCTTTCCTGAGCCCTGCCTCCTGTTGGTATAACATGTTTTGGTCCATAGTTCAAGGCAAATGGTTCACCTTCTCACAAGGGCCTTGGCCTCGGTGGAGTTGGGACAATGTTCTACACATTCACTCCCTCTACTCTTGCTTCTTCAGTCTTTTGATTCTCTGCCTGCAACCTCCCCCTCTCTCCCTTCCTCCCTCCTTGTCACTCCTCTCCACCTCATGCCTGCTCAGCTCTTCCTGCCTTCTATCTGTGTCATACTGCTTCTCTTTTTCCTCTCAACCTTCTTCATCTATAATTCCAATTTTGAAGAGATGGGGAAATGAGTTTTAAGGGCAGTATCTGTGAGTGTGCTTTGGACACAGCAAGAGGCATGGTGGTCAGACATCAGGAAAAACCTGATAGGCACTAACAAAGTGTCCTAAGTGCCTCCTGACCCATCTTCCCTATTAGATGGGGCTGAGGTGCAAAGCACAGATTTAAATAAAATTGGTTAGGGATCCCTGGGTGGCTCAGCGGTTTGGCGCCTGCCTTTGGCCCAGGGCGCGATCCTGGAGTCCTGGGATCGAGTCCCGCATCGGGCTCCCGGCATGGAGCCTGCTTCTCCCTCTCCCTGTGTCTCTGCCTCTCTCTCTCTCTCTGTATGTGTGTGTGTGTGTCTATCATGAATAAATAAATAAATCTTTAAAAAAATAAAAATAAAATAAAATAAAATTGGTTAGGTTAAGGGTCAAGAAGCCCTCTTTGCCTGATGTCTAGCCTTAACAATATCCTAAGTATGAGAAATCACTGGCAAGTGGGAGAAGATCCATCTGGGGACTGGGTGTCCTCAAGTTCATCCTCTCTTCAGTCATAAGAAAAGTGGAGCCGTCCACTACTTCCACAAGTTCACAGTTAACCTCATGAGTTAACTTGGCTTTTAAGAAGCAATTTTGTTATACCAGCCACATAGAGCTATAGAACTGTTAAAGGTGATAGTTAAATTAATGATTACCTAGGAGTCCAACTTATTTTTATGTTGTTCAAGTAATCATATGTCCCTAGGCTCCCATTATTATCCCAACTGAGTGACAAGCATGAAGATTGTGTACACGTGAGCTATTGTAGCAATTTCTCTGAAATTTACCTCAAGTTGTCCAGCTTAGGCAAACAGCAAATGTTCAAAAACAGTTCATTGGAACTACAATTTAACATCCACGAAGGTGTGTTACTGAAGCATAATTTTTCTCTCTAAAATCATCCTCATTTCCAAAGAGAGCCAAATTCAGACTACCTCATTTGAAAAATAGGTCCAGTTTTAACAAAGCTGGCCTAATTATTTACATAAGCTCAGCAAGAATCGTGATTGACCTTATAAATTCTTTCAAACCTGCTTTGCTGGAACCCTTCAGAAGGAATCTCTAGATTGAACCTCTTAAGGCTAGAAGCCAAGCCTGCCATCAGACTTAACTGCAATACTTGTAGATTTGGGTGAATTCCCCTTCCCCAGGTCCCCCCAATATCCTGAGGTTTCCTATACCTGCCAGCAAGTGACATTCTTTCCTCACCTCATAAGACTTCTGGGAACTGTGTAAGCCAACATTTCCAAGGGGCTTTATTGACTCTAAAAAATAACCTTAGCCCCTTAAAGCTATCTGGTCCTATCTGAATCTATGTATGTCTCTCTCAAACATGACATTCCAGTCAAATCCTTGGTAAAGTAACCAGTGTTTCCAATGGTGTCCTTTTACAAGAACAAATTCTTATTGAACTTCTGCAAACAACTGTAATTGTCATAAAAGAAAGAATACTCACAAGAGTTTCTGAACTCTGGAGGGTTCAGGTGGAGAGAAATGTTAAAGGTTTCAATTTGTTCACAAAGGAATATTTTATCATGTTTCTGTAAGCCATAGATATCTTAAGAGAAAGTCTCTTTAAATCTGACAGAGCCCGCATAGAAAACTGGCAATGTTTCAGAGTCACAAAAACCATAAGCATCTTCCTCAATTCATTCATCCCCATGTTACTAATTCTTGTTCTGTTTGAATGCAGCTTTTGCATTAGTTGCAGAAAACTTTACCTGGTTTAGCTTTATGATTTTAAAGATATAAAAAATTCTGTATTTGTCAAAAGTCCTTTCCGTGAATCTCCTTCAAGAGGAAATTCATTTTGCAAAAGTGTTAGAATAATAAATGTAAGAAACAGAAGACTAAAAAATGGACATGATTCAAGATCTGATGACAGTTCACTATAATGCAGTTGATGAGGAAATCTGGTTATTTCCGTGACATTCAACATTTCATAATTAGAATGTCAAGCGAGGACAGCCCCAGTGTCTCCACAGCCAGTGCCAGGGAACAACACAGAGGCTGTGGTGGGAGGGACCCGATTAGAGCAGGGAGAGTGCTTCCCTGTGTGCAGCTTCCAGGAGCCCCTGGACACACAGGGCACAGAGCAAATGAGGGATGGAGAGAAGCTCCTCTGGCAGCTCAGGAGGGAGGAGCAGAGGGCAGGGCTGGGGGAGTCTGAGGAGCAGAGGGTGTGGGTGCCGAGGCCGGGTGTGCACAGCAGGCGTGTGCGGCCCGCGGGTCTGTGCTGCGGGGTTCACAGTCCTTGTGCCCAGTTCTGTGTGTGAGCAGGTATCACCCGGGGCAGGGGTGGCTGTGACATCAGGTTATCGAAGCCCAGGGCTGCGAGCTGCCTTCCCACCGGGCCTACAGGGTGTGCTTTGCTTTTAGGAGCAGCTGTGGGCGCCCAGGGAAGACCCCTGGGTTGGGAATGGAGCCCGCGTGGGCTCCAGGGCTGGCTCTAGTGACCAGCGGGGCCCCTGGAGGCATCACCTCTGGGAGCTGCGCTGCCACCTGCTGTCCAAGCATAAAGGAAAAGCCAGGTGGCCCTTGTGTGCCAGCAGCCCCAGGGCTGGGGCCAGGAAGGGAAGGGGCTGCCGCGGGGGTCAGGGACGCCGGTGGGGAGGGCGGCAGGAGGGCTTCCCTGAACTCGGAACTGCCTGGGTTCTCGCTGGAGCCCCGACTCCCCAGGCTGGGCGGCCCCCCCTCTCTCAGCGCCCAGGGCCCAGGGCGGGCTGTGCGGGGAGCGCCCTTCTCTGCCGCCCTCTGGTGGCCGCGGAGCGCGTCGCAGGCCGCTGCGGAGAAGGTTCCGATCGCGCCCCCAGGGTCTCGTCCCTCGCCCCCTGGTGGAAGTTCCGTGTATGACAAGAAGCCTTCTGTGATCCTCCAACCTCCTTTCCCCCTGGCTTCTGGAAGCTCTCACCACCTCCTAAAGGCTGAGATAGCCTTCCTGAGATTTAATCCTGTTTGCCCTTGCCTGAGGTTTGCTCTTGGGGATGTGTGGTGGAGACAAGGGGCTGAAATAAAGATATTGAGCAGAGAGAGCAATTTGTCTTCCTCCTTGGGTCCCATCTGCAATTTTAGCTTCCAAGAGTCTTTAGGAAGTTTCAAAGAAAGATGGCAGGGCTAGTGACATTCCTGGAGAACATGGGTCTGGAGCCGACCAGGCATGATGAGTCTGGGCTTCTGTGCATTTGCCCCTGAGCTCAGCCCATCAGCCTCAGCAGGGAGATGGATGGGCAGGAGCCAGGAGGCAGGGATGCTGGAGGAGATGGCAGATGGACAGATGCTGACAGGACTCCTTATCTCTAGCTCTGGGATCCGCTCTTTGGGGATCACCTTTACAATGTGCAGTGCAGCTATCCACATACTTACCAGAGGCACATTTTTGTCCTTTAGGGTGGATCTAATTTTGGAAAATTGCCAAGGTTTTCCTGAGGCTGCTGAGGACCCAAGAGGGAAGGTGTCCTGCACCCCAGAAGCTCCCTGAGAGCTGGGAAGAGCAGGCTGACAGCCAGAGAAGAGGCACAGGGCTCTAGGAACTCCTTCAGCAACTATGTGTGAGTGGAGGGAGTCAAGGACAACTGGACCAGGAAGACACAGAGCTCTAGAAGGTTTCCAAGGAGACAAGGAGATTGATACTCAGTCGCTAGGAGCAGGAACATGGAGAGGAGAGGATCAGAGAAGTCAGAGCTCTCAGAAAGTGCATGACCTTGGGGGAGGGAATGTGAGCCTTGGAAAGAGATGAGTAGGAAATATGTGTGTGTGTGTGTGTGTGTGTGTCTCCTTCTAGTATTTACCAACCCTAGCTCTAAGGAAATCCTTTCCAAATCTATCCTAAATTGCTTTTGCTGTAACTAAGCCCATCTCTCTAGTGGAGGTAGTTTCTAAAGTCTGGGATCTAGTTCAGTGTGTCCCATCAGATGTATGTCCACGGGGAAGGTGGTGGGTAAAGGGTAGAACTTAGAGAAGAAATGTGATTACCCAGTTCCTGGCTTTAATTACATGGAAGCACTGGCCATTCAGAACTTTATTATACTTCTAACTGTTCATTGAGTTTTGGATGGATCTGGTGGATTTACTCCCTGGTCTTCTCTGCAGGACTTCTCTGGAAGGTTCCCTCTGCACCCTGCCTCCTGCTGCTACAGAGACTCCCTGGGCTCCAGCTGTAACCACACAGCTGGCCTCTGAGACCTTCACATGTGGCTGACAGAGCCGGGGGCGGGGAGAACAATTCTCCTTTAGGTTGCTTGGGTTAATGTTCTCAGGGTCTCCCCTGGCCCTGAGGGGAGCTGGTCTCTGCAGAGCCCCAAGTAAGCC
This sequence comes from Canis aureus, assembly GCF_053574225.1. Classification (NCBI taxonomy): domain Eukaryota; kingdom Metazoa; phylum Chordata; class Mammalia; order Carnivora; family Canidae; genus Canis; species Canis aureus. The sequence goes on from NC_135635.1 coordinate 26,786,605, forward strand.
TGAGGGAAGAGGCGGGGGCCAGCTTGCTGTGCTGTCTTAGGTCTTCACATACTTGTCTGGGTGCTTCATCCCTGGTCCCTTATAACCTAGATTCAAGCGTGTACATTGGCCTCAAGGTCTCTATTCTCTGCCTCAGTTTCTCTTAAGCAGGTTTCATATGTGTATTATGGGGGACCTTTTAGTGAGGAGCTGCTTGAAAGCATGGATGGTGACTGCTTAGAGGTTGTCTACACTGAATCCAAAATAATGGACAGCAGTAGGTTATTTTGCTCCCACTGTGCAGGGGGCTTCCTTAGCTCTCAATGCAGACAGCCCCAGGCCTTCCCTCCCCTCCCTCTCCTCCATGGGATTCCTAACCAGGCTGCCCACACCTTCACCAGAGCAGGTCAGCCTCCCTTGCCTGCCTGCCTCAGTTTCTTTTTCTCCTTATCCCCCACACCCCAGCACTGGGTGTGCCAGGCCGCATGAACTCAGACATTAGGGCTGAGCTCAGGCCTCCTTTGATGGAGGCATTCTGGGGGGGGAGGGCAGGGGAGGCCTGTCCATATCCATGTAGGGCTCCTGGAACCCCCAGGTGGGCACAGGAGGGAGCCTGGGGCAGCCCTGGCAGCAGCCTGGCCCTGTCAGCTCTCTGGGCCCATCCAGTAGCAGCAGCTCCTGAGAGGGGCCCGGACTCAGCAGGAGCCAGGAGGGAGGGCAGAGGCTCCTGGAGCCACTCTGCAGCCCCCTCCCTGGCCTGGCTCCCCCTCCTGCTGCACACCTGCCTCCTTCTCTCTCCCTGTCTGCTCCCCACCTCCTCCCTGCAGCCCTGGCTTCTTCCTTCCATCTTGGCCTCCTTCACCTTCACCTCTGTCAGCAGATATGTCTGTCTCAGGGCCTGTCTGTCTGACTCCAGATATTCTGTGGTCTGAGGTTTCCCAGGACTGGGTCTGCCCTCAGCTTCTCCCTCTGGCTGACCCCTGCCTGTGTCCCTCCCTCAGGGTCTGGGGGTCTCTCTTCCCCTCACATCTGTGTGAGTCTCACCCTGGGAGCCTGTCAGTGTCTCCCCCTGCATGTCCTGCTGTCTGTCTCCTGTGCTGCCTCCTTCATTCCTGGTCCCTCTCTGCCTTCCCTTCCATCTCTCTTCCTTGCTTCTCTTATCTCTGTCTCTTTTGGCCTCTTCTCCTGTCTCTGTCCCACACCATTGCCTCCTCTCCTCTTCCTTCCTCCTACTCCTCTAGGTTCAGACATTTCATGTGACATCAGCTAGGGGAGGGGATTCTAACTGCCAGTTTCTGTACTCCTCCAGGAGACCCTTATGCCACAACCTTGCATCCTTTCCATTCCCTCAGCTCAGAACCAGTTGTCTTCCTTACCTGGTGATAGTCTAGGGCCCTGGCCTGTCCCCCAGCCTCCCACCCTCTCCCCAGCAGACAGTAAGTAGCACAGGGAGAAGGGGAAGGGATTGCTCTGGGGACCAGATGCAGGACACAGACCCTCCCCTGCACCTGCCCTTCTTTCCCTCAAGCAGAGTCACATCTGGAACAATCCCAGCTTGAGGCAGGGAAGACCGCCTAGGACCCGGGAACAGACACAGATCACACACCCAGCTGCCCCTCCCCTACTGTCCTGTCATCACAGCCCTCCTGCCAATCCTGCCAGGCCCCTTTGCCTCTAGGAATCCTAGCTCTGTGGTCTGGGCTGGGCCAATCCTGGCTCTGTGGTCAGGGCCCCTGGTCCCTGCATCCTGGAGATGTGTTAGGGTGGGGGCAGTGGAATCTGTAGGTTTTCCTCAGGTGGAGGTTCTTCCTGAGATCTGAGATCTGGGGAACTTCTTTCTGTTCCAAGATCAATGCTATCTCTTTGTATAGTTAATAAAGATTCTGTCTCTTTAGGGATCTACTGCTACCCTTCTCTCCCCTTCCTCTGCTTCCACCCCAGTCTTAAAGCACACAATTTAGGGTTTAGTAGAATCTCAACCACAGTATCAAGTAGAGGCAGCGGTGCCCCCTTTCCTTGAGACCCATGGCTTCTTGGGCCCATCACATGTGCATTCAGCTCTGGGTGTCTAAGTAGAAACTACCTTCTCCATCTCTGAGAAGTCTTTCCTCTCTTTCAAAATTAATGTTCCAGAAAGGAGCAGGCACCTTCTTTTGGTCACTGTTTCAGGGTCTTGAGAGCCCTACATTTGAATATCTAGAGCAGGATGTTCTCTAGGCAGGGATTATATCCCTTTCATTATTTCCACTAGCACAATGTTCAATGCATACTTAGCTAGGGTATGCTCCGAACGCTGAATGACTGTCTCAGGAAATCCATCCTGGTGAAGTTTAAGATCTCTTTTGGTTTCATTCCTGGAGTGATAGGAAACATGGGTGAGGAGGCTGGGATGGATGGTACTGGTAGAGAAACCTGTCTGAGATTCTGGGAGGGGCAACTGGGGTGAGGAGGATTCTCCTGTCCTTGTTTACAGGACTGCTAAGTGGGCTCTTCAGCTGGATCTGGGACTGGCCTCCCAATCTCCACAGGCTGGGCTCTACCTGGCTCCCTATTTTCTCCTTCTGCCAACCAGGACCTCCTCCATACCCAGGACTCTGGCAAAGCTTGTTTACTCCTAAGATCACATCTTAAATCCAATGTCTCCAGGAAATCCCCATTTAAACCTTCAGTCCACCTCCTCACCCAGCAGGGGCCCACTCGTCTTCCATTCCCACTTCTAGCCTTCCTCCAGGATTCCAACTAAGACACTTCCTTCACCCTTTTCTACCCTTCCCTTGTACCTGCCTCCCAATGTCCCAAACTTCTGAAGATTCTGTCTTGCCAGGGCCCTGCCTTCTAAGGGCCCCGCCTCCCAAAGGGCTCCGCCTCTCAAAGGGCTGGCCTTTGAAGAGCCCCAATTACTTGAGTGCCCAGCTAAGCTTTAGTCCAAGTCCAACACTCTGCAAGCTCCCTACCTATCCCTAACTTTCTTCTTAAGTCTTTCTCCTCTGAGACAAGAAAAGCCCATGGGTAAGTCATTTCTTGTGTTTATAGATTTGGCAAGAACTAAGACAGAGCCGGAGAGGAAAAAGGCTTGGCTGCTACTTGGTGAAGCCCTTGGGGTTTGAGCAGATGGTATTACTTAGAACCAGAGCTAGACTTTAGACTGGGGGGATGCAGAGCAGAAGCCTTGTGAATGAATTTAGGAAGGGCAGATAAACTTATCTGTGGGAGTTAGAGTGATTTGGAGGCCTACACTCCGTTCTCCTCCAGACCAGAAAAGTTCTCAACTCTGCTGGTGAAAATATGATTTAGGGGAGGTTATTCCTTGGTTCTTCTCCTCCAGTATCCTCCCACCTGTTTTCCCTGCCCTCCTTCCTGCCCTTTCCTTTATGACCTGGTGGACAGTTTGCTTTCTTCATCTCTGTCTCTCCCACAGGGCCCAGCACACAGTGTGCTTAGACATGTTCTTTGAAGGAATGAGGGTTCCCCCACCTGGCTCTGCTGCCTCCTTCATGTTTTGCCCCACTGTCTCACTGGAGATTCTGAGTTTCTGTATCATAACTTCTTAGGGAGGACATCATTGTAGACTTTGCCAAACAGCAGATCCAGTTTAATAAGATGGTCCCCCATCACCAGAAAGGAATTTGAGGTCATCTTCCTCCATGCTTAAGGAGCTAGCTATCTACTTTTACAGCTGCAAAGCTATTGCATATCTTTATTATCTAATTTAAAATACTTGTGTTGGGGATTGATTTTTAGGCCAGGTCAGGCTGTAAGAGGAAGATTACCAAGTTCCCCTCGGGTGTGGCTGCCTAGTGGTCTTTAAAACACTATCTATAAGAAGGCTTCTCAAAAAAAAAAAAAAAAAAAAAAAGAAGGCTTCTCTGAGGTTACAAGTATATTATAAATGAGCCAGTGCGATAAATAAATAAATGAAAAAAACCCTTGAGTTTTGATGGCTCTGTTCTTTCTCTTATAATCTATCAATTTTATGTATATAATAGGCGTATGTATTGATCTAGAAAGTCTTGGAAAAGAAACTGGAAATAGGACTGGCTTCCTGGGTCTTCTAGAAGCAGTTTGCTGTTACCACAAAACATATTTGCAACTCTTTAAATTCAAAGGTCCTTAGGGTCTTAAACTGTTCTCCCCCCCCCCTTCTTCCCACTGCCATGTACACTATGGGCAGTATCCCAAAACCAGAAGCCCACACAACACTTATCCATATACAACACCTGTTTTATTGATCAGATGTGGCAAATGTTGATGTCTAGGTTGTCTTTCTCTTGCCCTCTAGCAGTCATTGGGCAACTTCTCTCCACTATCAATTGATACCTGTTAGGTACTTCCAGAAGGCAGATTTGTTTTAACCTAGTTTAAACAAAATCTGTAGAAAGGTCAATTTCCTTCAGCAAGTGTATTCCAAATTGATACATATGATTTATGCATTATGTTCTTTTGGTATACCTTCATCCCCTTTTTATTATCAGAGAAATTATAAAGGGGATTAGAAAGATCTAGGGAAGAGGGATAAAGCATCTCCCTGAAAAGGTGGTGGCAGAGGTTATAGATTATGTTGCCTGATCTGGGGTGAGGCAGACAGGTTTTGGTGGAGAAGTCAAATGGATCTATATTTGATTAGGAACTCAGGACTTTCTGGATATTTATTTATTCTGTTTAGTTTACATTTTTATTGTGAATATAGTCTTTTACTAATAAATTTCTGTGTATTTCTCAAAAAAAAAAAGAACTCAGGACTTTAAGGCACAATACAACTTTCATATGACTCAAATGATCTTGTGACTTTTCTATAATAAAACAAAGCAAAATGAATTTACTTTCCAAGGAAGCAGATGGCAGTGTGTAGCAGCTACCTAGGCCTAGGAGAGGACCAAGTACATTGTGATGAGAGAGGACAGAGAGACAGAGATAGCTGAGTCCCAGAGGACAGAAGGACACATTTAAAGATATTAAAGAAGATAACCAGAGAGATAGTCAGCCTTTCCTAAGCCACACTGTGTGCAGTGTGTTACTGAGCGTATTCATTGGGAGGAGGTACATGGAAGAAGGAGCCATGGATTCTGACCACTCACAACTGCTAGTCTAAACGAGGAGACAGAGTACATTGATGGATGCGACCACTGGATGGATTTCTAGATTCTGTGCTTACAAGGAAAGGAAGGGTTTTAGAGGGAAAAAAAAACAAAGCTGTTTAAGTAAAAATTCTTAGAGATAGTGGGTATGGATCAGTGCTCATTTTAGATAAAGGCCATCCTACATCATAGTTGTAATTTGGAAAATAAGGTGGGCAGGCAGATGGATTTTCTTCTACTGCTTTATCCTGAGGAGATATATATGTATATATGAGAGAGAGAGAGAGAGCGAGCACAGGCAAGTGGGGGAGAAGGGAGAGGCTGAGGGAAAAAGAGAGAATCTTAAGCAAGTTCCATGACCAGTGTGGAGCCTGACTCAGGGCTCCATCTCATGACCCTGAGATTGTGACATGAGCCAAAACCAAGAGTCAGATGCTTAACTAAGCCATCCAGGCACCCATCTCCTGAGGACTTTTCTTAGGTGTTCTGTAGTGACAGGATTCAGGGTTGGGTAGAGTAGAGAATCATATAGGGAAGTAGAGGAGAAACCACTCTTCAGGGCAGCCTGGGTGTCTCAGCGGTTTAGTGCCGCCTTCAGCCCAGGGCCTGATCCTGGAGACCTGGGATCGAGTCCCACATTGGGCTTCCTGCATGGAGCCTGCTTCTCCCTCTGCCTGTGTCTCTGACTCTCTGTCTCTCTCTCTGTGTCTCTCGTGAATAAACAAATAAAATCTTTAAAAAAAAAAAAAACCACTCTTCACTATTGACATCAACGTATCATATCACTTTCTAATTCCTTAACTGCAAACCTTTCCTGGCTTTTTCAAGCTCTCTTTCTGATTCCTGTTTGGAATATCTTATTCTGATTCTTCCTAGTAGTCCGTCTAGTTTCCAAAGACCTCTAAAAGCGGAAGCTCAGGCTTTTCTGATTTGTCAAGTTGATCGTCTTGTTTTGTGTGATAGAAATGTTAAGAATTTCCAAAACTAGAATCTGACTGAAACTAAACCTATTAATGTGTCAAATCAAGAACAAGGATCGTTGCATTTAACTCTCTTTCTGCAGTTATCCCAGAGGGACTGAGAAAATCCCGCCTTGTTCACAAATGTCCCAGGATGATACTAGATAGTATGGTGTCTACATAGTCTTTTTTTTTTAATTTTTATTTATTTATGATAGTCACAGAGAGAGAGAGAGAGAGGCAGAGACATAGGCAGAGGGAGAAGCAGGCTCCATGCACCGGGAGCCCGATGTGGGATTCGATCCCGGGTCTCCAGGATCGCGCCCTGGGCCAAAGGCAGGCGCCAAACCGCTGCGCCACCCAGGGATCCCGGTGTCTACATAGTCTTTAGAGAAGCTCTGGCTATCTGCTTGTTTACCCAAATAATGGTGCAATTTTACTAGTGTAGTGTGTGCATGTTGCTGGGACTCTATAGATATATTGTGGGAAGGAAGCAAAATAATTTTGGTCTCCATCTACATGATTTTAGTCTGTATTTGACTATTTAAATTTGGTCTACATGCCGTTGGTCTGGGGTGTGTTAGTCTGCATTAGGATGAGTTTTATATATTGACATGGAACTCAGCCTCTGCCAGACTAGGATGGGATTTAAGAGGCATAGTGCCAGGGGTGGTAGGGTAGATAGGTGAGTAGAAAGTGGTGGCTGTGTTTCCTCTGGATCTAACGAGCAAACAGTTCGGGGACTGCCATGCCTTAGTTCAAGTCTTAGTTGCACCTAGTAATAGCTACTTACAGAATTAGGGTTTTTAGCTTCATGGAGAAACCACAAAGAAGGTTCTGCCTTAAGGAGTTTTTACTTCAGAAGGGAGACAAAAGTTTGTTCCAAGTCACATGCAAACAGAATACAGTACAAAGTAAGATCATAGGCGGAGGTTGCCTGGTAAGTGATCTATTTGGTGAGGTTGTTCTCAGAAGACTTCTGGGAGATAAGTTCGGATATTTATTTTCTTTAGTATCAGCTGAATTTGGTTACTTCAGCTTTCTTTCCAACCTTTCAGGAAAGCTATCTGATATTTACTTCTCTCTCTCTCCAGCGGAGAAGTTACACATTTATTACTTCTGCAGCAGTTTCTCTTTTTCTTTCCTTCATGGACCAAGACTGAGAATTATTGTTATTATTATTAATATTATATCTTAATATCTAGGTCTGTATCAATATCTCTAGCATACATTTACCTGGATCTGTGTAGCTGGGCAAACTGGATTTATTGGTTCAAGGCGTGGTGGAATTTGTGTTTGATAGGGAGCATGGAAGGAAGGCGTAAAGGAGGCCCAAGCTGAAAATGTAGCTTGAACTTATATTTCCTAGGAATAGTTCCAGGATACAATAGTTCCAGGAACAATTCCAGGATAAGGTTGCTCTTTCATGCAACCTTCTCAGGTTAACCCACAGTGCACAGAAGATACTCACTAGTCTCACCAACACTGGAATATGAGGTCCTTAACTACTCTTAACTTCCATTAACTAGGAAGCCATCTGGGATCTTGACATGCCCTTGCATTGGCTGTTAATTTCTGATTGAGGAATACCATCCCTGGTTCATAGTTTATGTATCTTTTACTTAGTTTGGCATCTGCAGAGGTGTTCATGAAATGCCCTTAATTCTAAGTTCCACCTAGGATAATTCTCTATTTGCCACCATTCTTTTGCACTGTGTGTAAATGAGTACATGATGATTTTAGGGTAATAGTGGTGATGTTGATAATTTAGGGGAAATTTGAAAGTGTTGCTTTTGGTTGAGTTCTTATGCACAAAGAATCACTACAGTGCCTGAATTTTCTAATTTAGAATCTGCCTTTGTATTCATCTATGCTTAGTTGAAATCTGATTTTTTTTATAGACTGAATCCAGTCTTTCTCACTTAGAAACTTTTATGCATTCTACTTGAGGGACCATCCAATTTCTCACTTCAGATACAACCCAAAGCACACCGAACCCATCTATGTAGGTATCTACAGACAGTAAGAAAAAATGGTAACATCTTTTTTTCCTCTGGGAGCTTATCATATAAGGACATTTCTCTTTTTTTTAAGAGTTTGTTAAAAAAAAGAGTTTGTTTATGAAAGAGAGAGAGAGAGAAAGCATGAGTTGGGAAAGGGGTAGAGGGAGAGGAAGAGAGTCTCAAGCAGACCTCGTGCTGAGTGGGGAGCCAACTTGGGGCTCAATTCCATTATCCCAAGATCTGTAGCCAAAATTAAGAGTCAACTGAGTCACACAGGTGCCCATATTAAGAACATTTCATGGACACTTCCTCATCTCCTGAAACAAGTGAAATCCTATTCTATCCACCATCAATCAGTTGACTATTGTACATTCTTGCCTTCTGTAGGCTAGCCTTAAATGTAGTCATGTTGCCTGATGCCAAAACATGAAGTAACTTATTTTCCAAATAAAGTAAAGCAGTGGAAATAATAAAACTCTGTGTTGTGTGTATGTTCAGTAGTTGCACATCAAGAGGATGACACTGGAACAATCATAAATATCACAGATAATGCGTTTTGTCTAGCTGACTTACTTCCTTTGTACTTCTGCTTTGTTGTGGTGGAAGAGACTTGAACCTCAGTTCTTGTATCAGATCTCTAACCTCACCAAAGAGGGCTGTAGAGTCTGGTGTACTTCCTTGGCTGTGGCCAGTCAACTCTTTCAACCTCAGGCCTTAGCTGGGGTAGGAACAAAGGAAAGGCAAGCTGAAAGCATTGTTAAGCAGAAGCTCTGCTCCTGGGGTCCACCTCACCACCTACTATACCTACCCACTTACCTAAAAGGGCAAAGCTCTAGGCCAATGAGTTATACCACTGGACATTAATGAGGGGAGAGTAGGGAGCAAGGAGAGCATACTGGAGAGATCAGATATCTCTATGTAGGTGTGGCCTTAGATGCTTGGGTAAGGAGAGTCAAACAAACTTAGTTGTTTATTGTTTGCTTCCTATTGCAGGAATTTAAGCAACTGGAGTGGAGGGATGTTTGTGTTTTTCCTTGCTTATCTTCAGTGCTGAATAAATGGGCAACAGTATATTTGTTGAATGAATAAATGAATGACCATGATTGGACACAGACTTTGAGAGAAGGCACAAACAGGAAGAGAAAATGGGAAGAATCTATTTCTCATTTGCTTTTAACTAATTCTTTTCTACTCTTGTGTATAAGACTTGGCCCCATTGTTCATGGTAGTTTCTATTCTGTGTACCTTTTCATATGTAGGCTGACTTGTTTCCACTTTGGAAGTATTGGTGTACACATACTCCACTTACTATACTTAAAGTTCTTGGCTTGAACTCAAAGCCCTATTCTTGTATTCCTGACTGCCCTCTACCGGAGTCCAGGGCTGCTGACTTAGAAGTCCAGAAACTCTGGAGAAGCCCAGCTATCCAAAAACTTCATCCCTGATTGTTTGGGAGGCAATGGTTTGATTGGCTCTAGAGTTTTCACTGTTTAGAAATTTTAGAAGAAAGAGAGAATTTGTATACTCTGGGATCAGGAGGATCTGTGCTTGGATACAAAGGGATTGTTTTAATCTATGGACATGTTATGTTTATAGTCTACTTCTCTGAAACTTTAAGAACTTGAAGATCATTATTGAACAGCCTTATTAGCCTTCTTATCAAGTCTTTATTAAACTTCTAGCAAAGCAACTGGTATCCAAACTATCTTTGAAGCTCTTCAGGAGGAGCTACAAGGCCAAATTCCTGATGGACGGGAGTGTTAACTCCCTACCATGGAAACTGTGAAATTTACTGCCTTGGAAAAATGCTTTGAAAGCTAAGGTCAAGAGTGAGGGCAGTACTCCTCTGAGGCAGAGGAGTGAACACAATGACCTCCAGGACAAAAGAGAGTGGGGCAAGGGCTTGCTGGGAGAACAAGACAGCCTGTAATTTGGTGGGTAGAGTGTTGGGTTTGACAGGAGTTTTTCTTGGAGACTAGGGATAGAACTTTTGTTTGGAGTTTGAAAGGACCTCAGAGACGGGGAGAAACATAGGGAAGAGGAAGAAAGATAGGGGGAGCTGAGAGCATTATGGAATTCATACATGCTGGCTTCATGTTCCCAGGCCCTTCTCTGCATTTCTTGAAGTACATCCCCTGAGGAAGCACCTCCTTTGGGAGAGACTGTTTCCTAATGGAACTGAGATTCACAGGCCCAGGGCCCTCATTAGGAAATGTTCTTGGGAATGCTCTTGAAATACATGATGGTGAATGTTCTCATCTCCTGTTTACATCTGTCTGGTCCTTTCATAAATAAATAAATAAATACATAAATAAATAAATAACCAACCAACCAACCAACCAACCGATCCTTCTAGGACGTTCAAGACATATTAGTGTATTAATACATATATATCCATTTTCTCTGTCCTAAATGGGTTGCTTGCTACTGTTATGAGTAGATCCTTGTCCATGGTAGTGAGGCTTGGAGATGGGAGTGTGGAATGCAGAAGGAAGAGGAGGTATATGGATCCTGACCCTGACCTCTGGAAGCTTTTAGACTATAAAGGAATTTAAGTGACACACCCAGGACACCAACAGACAGGGAAAAATTTTCAACTGAGCATCAATTATGTGCTGTAATTGCTAGAGATGCAGAGCAGTCAGGATGCCTTAGGAAAATCTTCCTAGGTACAGGATGGGGAAATTTTGTAGAAGAGGGCTGAAGAGAGGGTCAGGACTGGACAGAAGGAGTGAGGACGGCATCCCTGGCAGGGCAGGTAACTTACTCAGGACACGGGCTCATCCTAGGAAAGGTAAGTCAGGATGTGAGGAGTTGAGTAAGGAAAGAGGTAATGGGGCTGAAGGTAGGGGGAGATAGGACAGGGCTTTGACAGCTGGGTCAGAAGGTCTGGACTGATTATACGCCATTGGAATAATTGCAGATTATTGCACAAGAACAGGCATTTCTGAACATGTCATTTGATGATGATGTTTCTCTGTGTTGTTTTAAGCTGGATTTGTGGTAGGCTCTCTGAAGATTTGCAATCATGGGTTTACTTTCTCTTCTATAAGTTTGCTTCGTTTGTTTGTTCTGCTTGCTTTTATTTTATCATAAAATATGGTTATTTAATTCCCAGACGTTTTGTTCTTTGGGTTGTTTCTCTGGGATCTTCATACTGTATCTTTGGCCCACTTTCCCTCATCTTCAGTAAAAGTGAGAAGAGCTCAAGGACCACATTGCACAACACAGTGGTAAACAGAAATTATTAAAAACATTACCAGTCTCTCTGACCCACCATTCAGATTGTCCTCCTTTGGGATCCTGCTCAAGGTCCAAGGATGGACTTCAGAAGAGTGTATGATATTTTTTTTTAGGTAACTAACCTCAGAGGAGTCTGTGGTTCAACAAGTGTGAAGAATCACTGTTCTTTGTTGAAAAGTAGGTTGCTGGGGACAGTTCCCAGAGAAGGAAAGATGGTACAAGCATCCTTAGTGCCATCCACAGGAGCCTCCAAAGAGAGTTGAAGGAGCTGAAGGAGAAAGAGTAATTGGGAAAAGGGAAATGGGTTGAGAGGGAATTAGCAGGAGGGGTGCCCCATCTTCCCTTATTCTTCACCATCTTTCTAGCAGGTGTTCCTTCTTTGCATCCTCCATATCCTGGTGATTACAGGATTCTGGTTCTCCTTCAATTTAAATCTACTGAGTGCTTGTCATTTATCAGACTCTGTACCAGATCCTCTCACAACATTATCTCCTGAAATTCCTGTGTGGAACCTGCCATGCACAGAATGGGGTCAGTCCCTCCCTCAACCATGGCATGTTCACACCATCACTTCCTGTCAGGCCCCTTTTCCATTCATTTTATTTTCCCCTTTCACCCTTATCTCTATTCTCATTTCTCCTCCTCAGTGGGGGCACTTTCTTTAGTGTATGTAACAAGTGCTCTTCTAGTCTATGCTCTGTATGTGTAGTTAGATATATTCAACCATTCATCAAATACAGTGCCAACTCTGTCAGGCACAGTTGTAGATGCAGGGAGTCCAGCCAGAAGCAAAACCATTTTTAAAAGTCCTGCTTTCATGGAGCTTATATTCTAATGGAGTGAGAAAAATCATGAAGAAATAAATAAGTAAAACATTCAGTACCTTAAATAGTGACAAATGCTAAGAGAAAAAAAAGAAGGGATAGGTAGGTTGTGGGTGATTAGGAGCAGACTGCAGTTGTCTATGTGGGGATTCAGGAAGGCCATGCCAACAATCCTGCTATTTCACCAAATGCAGTTCCGAGAGCAACACCATGTGGATATCTGGGCTAGAAGGGATGCAGGTATAGGGGACAACAAGTACAAAGGCCTTGAGGTAGGTTCTCGCATGGTATGTTAGGAGGCCTGCCTGGTTAGGAGGCCAGTAGCTAGAGAAACAAGTGGGAAGAGAGAGAAACAGAAGGCTGAGAGGTAGCTGGGTCAGTGGCAAATACTGTAGGACTTTGTAGGTCAATGTAAATGCAGACTTTGGCTTTACTCTGAATGGAAAGGAAAACCAGTGGAAGATTGTGAGCAGAGGAAGGTCGTGACATTTTAAGCAGATATATTTGCATCCTTGACAAATATACAATGTTTTTTGGCTGTCTTTTAAATGAACATAAAAAGCATTATGCTAGGAGTACCTGGGTGTCTCAGTCCATTAAGCATATGCCTTCAAATTAGGTTATGATCCCAGGGCCCTGGGATTGAGCCCTAAGTGTCCACTGGGGTCCCTGCTTAGTGGGGAGTCTACTTCTCCCTCTGCCCCTCCCCACTCTCATGCTCTCTCATAAATAAATAAATAAATAAATAAATAAATAAATAAATAAAGTCTAAAAAATAAAGGCATTGTGCTGTATACCTCATTCTGCTTTTACTTTTGCCACCTAACATTGTTTTTAAGATCTACCCAAGTTGCTGCCTATAAATCTACTTTATTCTTTCTGACTCTGTGTAATATTTCATTGTTCACACAAAGCACATTTTACCTAAATATTCCTCTAGCAACAGATGCTGGCACAACTCCCACTTCCTGTCACCACAAATAGTCCTGTGATTAACATGCTCACATGGGCTCCTTATGGACTTTAGGAGAGAGTTTCCTGGGGGGTGCACACCCGGGAGAGAGATTGTGGAGTGGGAAGGGGTGTGTGTTCTTAATTCCACTGGGGTTGTACTTCAGATAATGTTCCTAGTGTTGCTCCCACCAGCAGTGTGTGATGGTTTGTATCTCCTCACTGAATTCTCATGCTGATCCAGTGAGGACCCTTGTGGATGAGGAGACTGAGGCTTAGAGAGAGTGAGCAAATTCCCTGAGTTCATGTGGTCACAGGGAAGGGCCAGGGATGACATCCAGTATTTCTGACATAATGATCATTGCTTTTTCCTCTATAGTACCCAGCACTGCCTCTTCCATAAATAAGATGAGGCAACCAGAGGCAAAAAAACTAATTATTATTATTATTATTATTATTATTATTATTATTATTATATTCCTGGTCTAACCCAGTGAGCCTAGGATCCCCACATGTTTAGCACCAGCATATTATGAGGGTGTGTAGTTAGAGTCCTTGGAGTTTAAGGGCAAATTATATAGAATAAAACTAATTTCATTGTCTCATGAGGGCTAGCTAACAGGCTTGAGGTTTTAGTGGACGATTTTGAAACTAGATGTTTATAAAGACTACGTATCAACGTTTGAGGATTTTATTTTATTTTATTTTATTTTATTAAAGATTTTATTTATTTAATCATGAGAGACAGAGAGAGAGAGAGAGAGAGAGAGAGAGAGGCAGAGACACAGGCAGAGGGAGAAGCAGGCTCCATGCAGGGAGCCTGATGTGGGACTTGATCCTGGGACTCCAGGATCATGCCCTGAGCTGAAGGCAGATGCTTAACCGCTGAGCCACCCGGGCATCCCACATGTGGGCATTTTAGATCAGATTTCAATATTAAATATTAGGTAGATTATATTAAGTGCAAAAAGAGAGATGATATTAAGTCCATATTTTTAGGCACTGAGCTACGTACTTACAGGCATCATTTCACTTACTCCTAACAACTACACTAGGAGGGATTTACTTTTACTCCCACTTGACTATTGTGGAATCTAAAGTTCTGAGAGGTTAACTAACTTGTCCAGAGTCACCAGCTATAGGTTGAGTTGAGATTTGAACCTGAATCATCTACCTGCAGAGCAGTAGTTAGTTACTCCTAACTACTCAGCTGTGCTGCCTCTCTGTGAAGGAAGCTTTTAGAAACTCTTTCCTTTGAATTTGAGGACAATGTCTTATCAGTTGGGTGGTTTAGAGCAGCCATGCAAAGTACAAGGTTAACATACAAGAATCTCCAGAGGGAGAGGATAGGAAGTTTGAAAATGTTCCCCAGGTATCTTTATTATGCCTGATTCTGTTCCCCGAAGTGGGAACCTCTGCATTAGGACATCCTACCTGGATTATAGGGCCTGAGCGTGATGCCTTCAAACAGTAGAAATTCTCTAACTGGGCATGAATGATTGATTGCCTATAACCCAAGACATCCTGATATTTTTAAAACAGGTGTCCTCAAAGGCAAACAATTCTTTATCACCTTTGTGTGGCTTATAGCTGCCATGAGTGATGTATGTTCAAGGTTTCATCACAGTTGGTTTTTTCCCTTCACATTTTTCATTTTTCTTGCCTTCTAAAGGAAGGAAATACCATCTATATATTTACCTGATCCAGGTTTATAAAGGTTTCCTGGCTACAAAGTATGTATCTCAAATTCAAGTAGATAGAAATTCTGGATTATGTGCTCTTTCGGGTTTCTCTTCTCAGTGTTGGTCATTTTTCAACAAATATTTTTGAGCACCTAACTCACAGTCTGATGGAGGAGACAGGCAGCTGACCTGCAGTTTGAATACATTAGGATAAATGGCACATGGGGGAAGTGCAGGTGCTATGAGAGCACATAGGAAGGACAGCCTAAGGGTCAGGGGAGGCTTCCTGAGGAAGCACTCTTGAACTGGGAACTGAAAGAGAAGTGGGGACAGGGTAGGTAAGTAAAGTGGTCAAGAGGGCAGTAGAGGCGAGGGAACAGGGTGAGTGCTGAATTTCACAGCTGGAGCAGGAACTGAGCAGAAAGTGAGGCTGGAAGAATGAGCACAGGTCAGATGATGAAGGAAGGAAGGACTATGAAGGAAAAGCAGTGGGAACCACGGAAGGGTCTGAAGCCTGGGGGTCGGTGGGGGACACTTCAATCACATTTATAGTGTAGAAAGATTCCATGAGTTAAGAACTGACCCTCCTTATCTATTTCACGTTTGTTGGTAAATCATAATACGAGAACTGGTGAATGGCAAATAAAGAGTCTAGATGGATTTGGATTTGTAGACAGAAGGGCTGACCCATAACCCAAGTCTTCCTTTTGATCATCTATAGAAAATATTTTTCAGTGTTTTTTTTTTCAGTTTTGACTTTATTTCTGTCTTTAGAAACCTCTGACAGCATTTCCTAAAATTATCTCAAACCAAAGCCTAAGCAGGGAGGTAAGTGGGGGTTACATGACTTTGTTTTCTCTGTTCTCCACTACTCATTTCTGGGGGATCACTGTGATTTGTTCTTCTAGAGCCTTTCTTCCCTGAGGAGGGAACCATTTCAGTAGTAGCAGGGGAGTAGGGAGAAGGTGGAACCTCATGCCAGTTCCTTCACTAGGAAAACATTTAGCATATTGAAAGCATGGTTTGAGCGAGTTAAAAATAACTCCACATGAAAAACTAATAGGGAGTTACAAGTGCATGTTTTAATATAGGCTCACAGAGCAGGGAAGATTCTCCAGGCCTGTGGTAGCTGACATCACAGATGGCACAGGGTGTGTATAGAGCGTAGTGTGGCCAGTAAGGAGACTGTCTGTAGAAGTGAGCTCACCTTCTCTCCTGTAGCCCAGAGAGGGAGGAGACAGAAGGTATTGTTTAGGTTGTGAGCTACTGAGCTAGATCACTTATTTCTTTCTCCCTATGGTTCACATACTCATAACTGTAAACATAACTATAGTGAATTTTTGTCTGGGTGCTTTGGGTGAGGTGTTTTGAATGTCAGAATTCAAAAAACCACCTTCTTGGCACCTCTGTCTTTTCATCCATAGACCCTGGGTCAGCAGCTACCCCTATTTCTCCAGGGTTTCCTTCCCAGGCAGCCTGGTCTTCTCCTTCTTGCAGGTGGTTATGAAGACCCTGTCCCCTTTTCCCTCCTCCTCTATGTTCACAGCACCCCCATGGGTCTAGGTGTGTAAAGGGAAGGGGTGGTCTGTACATTCTTGGCCATCAGTACAGCTGAATGGCTGAGGCAAAATGCAGAGAAAGGGGGACAAATTTCCATATGACCTTGGCTAACTGATATTATGGCTAAGAGTTTTAAGACCAAGATACCAATATTTGTATTTTACCCTCAGATGATATTTTTAAAAAGATTCTGCAATTGCAACCATGCCTGTTAGCCCATGAATTAGTGTGTCATTACTCATGCTCAAGCACACCACTGTGCATGTGAATTCTTGCACAATACATTCATGTCCTGTTGTATCTTACAGCTTAATTGGTACATGAAGGTATGTATAGGAGTTGGACGAACTCGGAAGAGTAGGGTCCCCAAATCACCTGTCTCCACCAAATTACCTAAATAACCTTCAAATCATCCTGAAAAATCTACGAATTCGGCTACAGTGAGAAGAGTTCGCGCTTCTATCAAGGTAGGAAGACTGGGAAAAAAGAAATAAAGAAACAAAAGGCATCCAAGGAGGAGGGGCCCCACGAGGAGCAGGGGTAAGGCCGGGGCGAGTGTCCCCAGGACAGGAGAGCCCCGTCCCGGAGAAGCAGGAGCTGCACCAACCTTCCCGGGCGGAAAGGGGCTCGCGGGGAGTTGGAGCAGGACCCAGGAGGGCGGGGATGCCCTCGGGCTCCCGGGGACACTAACAGACACCTGCGCCCCGGGAGAGTGCGCCGAGCTCCCTAAGGGCTGCAGCGCGCACGGCGGGACCCGGAGCAGCTCGGGGGGGCTCGGGGGCGGCTCCGCGGAGGGGGCTGCGGGGCGGGAGCAGCTGGGGGGGGGGGGCTCGGGCGGCGGCTCTGCAGAGGGGGCTGCGGGGAGGGAGCGCAAATCCAACAGCGCAGGCCCCGGAGCACAGGGCGCCGGGACACAGCACAGGATCCGGCCTCCCCCGGGACAGGCAGAGGCCGGGAGGGCCCAGGACAGCGAGGACGCTCCTGCCCCAGCTGAGCAGATCAGCGGCCCCGCCCCGGAGCCTCCAGGCCCTGCAGACTGAGAGCTCAGGAGTTCCTGCGGGGGCTGACTCAAGGGCTCCAGAGCTGCCGCAGCCACTGGGGTTGTTCCTCCTGGGGCCTCACGGGGTAAACAACCCCCACTGAGCCCAGCACCAGGCAGGGGGCAGAGCAGCTCCCCAAAGTGCTAACACCTGAAAATCAGCACAACAGGCCCCTGCCCCAGAAGACCAGCTAGACGGACAAGTTCCAGGGGAAGTCAAGGGACTTAAAGTATACAGAATCAGAAGATACTCCCCCGTGGTTTGTTTTGTTTTGTTTTTTTGCTTTTTGATTTCTGTTTGCTTCCCCCACCCTTTTTTCCTTTCATTCTTTTTCTTTCTCTTTTTCTTTTTTCTTTTTTTCTTCCTTTTTTTCTTTCTTCTTTTTCTCTTTTCTTTCCTTCTTTTTCTTTTTCTCCTTTTCCCAATACAACTTGTTTTTGGCCATTCTGCACTGAGCAAAATGACTAGAAGGAAAACCTCACCTCAAAAGAAAGAATCAGAAACAGTCCTCTCTCCCACAGAGTTACAAAATCTGGATTACAATTCAATGTCAGAAAGCCAATTCAGAAGCACTATTATACAGCTACTGGTGGCTCTAGAAAAAAAGCACAAAGGACTCAAGAGACTTCATGACTGCAGAATTTAGATCTAATCAGGCTGAAATTAAAAATCAATTGAATGAGATGCAATCCAAACTAGAAGTCCTAAAGACGAGGGTTAACGAGGTGGAAGAACGAGTGAGTGACATAGAAGACAAGTTGATGGCAAAGAGGGAAACTGAGGAAAAAAGAGACAAACAATTAAAAGACCATGAAGATAGATTAAGGGAAATAAACGACAGCCTGAGGAAGAAAAACCTACGTTTAATTGGGGTTCCCGAGGGCGCCGAAAGGGCCAGAGGGCCAGAATATGTATTTGAACAAATCATAGCTGAAAACTTTCCTAATCTGGGAAGGGAAACAGGCATTCAGATCCAGGAAATAGAGAGATCCCCCCCTAAAATCAATAAAAACCGTTCAACACCTCGACATTTAATTGTGAAGCTTCCAAATTCCAAAGATAAAGAGAAGATCCTTAAAGCAGCAAGAGACAAGAAATCCCTGACTTTTATGGGGAGGAGTATTAGGGTAACAGCAGACCTCTCCACAGAGACCTGGCAGGCCAGAAAGGGCTGGCAGGATATATTCAGGGTCCTAAATGAGAAGAACATGCAACCAAGAATACTTTATCCAGCAAGGCTCTCCTTCAAAATGGAAGGAGAGATAAAGAGCTTCCAAGACAGGCAGGAACTGAAAGAATATGTGACCTCCAAACCAGCTCTGCAAGAAATTTTAAGGGGGACTCTTAAAATTCCCCTTTAAGAAGAAGTTCAGTGGAACAATCCACAAAAACAAGGACTGAATAGATATCATGATGACACTAAACTCATATCTTTCAATAGTAACTCTGAACGTGAACGGGCTTAATGACCCCATCAAAAGGCGCAGGGTTTCAGACTGGATAAAAAAGCAGGACCCATCTATTTGCTGTCTACAAGAGACTCATTTTAGACATAAGGACACCTACAGCATGAAAATAAAAGGTTGGAGAACCATTTACCATTCAAATGGTCCTCAAAAGAAAGCAGGGGTAGCCATCCTTATATCAGATAAACTAAAATTTACCCCGAAGACTGTAGTGAGAGATGAAGACGGACACTATATCATACTTAAAGGATCTATCCAACAAGAGGACTTAACAATCTTCAATATATATGCCCTGAATGTGGGAGCTGCCAAATATTTAAACCAATTAATAACCAAAGTGAAGAAATACTTAGATAATAATACACTTATACTTGGTGACTTCAATCTAGCTCTTTCTACCCTCGATAGGTCTTCTGAGCACAACATCTCCAAAGAAACGAGAGCTTTAAATGATACACTGGACCAGATGGATTTCACAGATATCTACAGAACTTTACATCCAAACTCAACTGAATACACATATTTCTCAAGTGCAGAGGGAACATTCTCCAGAATAGACCACATAGTGGGTCACAAATCAGGTCTGAACTGATACCAAAAGATTGGGATCGTCCCCTGCATATTCTCAGATCATAATGCCTTGAAATTAGAACTCAATCACACCAAGAAGTTTGGAAGGACCTCAAACACGTGGAGGTTAAGGACCATCCTGCTAAAAGATGAAAGGGTCAGCCAGGAAATTAAGGAAGAATTAAAAAAATTCATGGAAACTAATGAGAATGAAGATACAACCGTTCAAAATCTTTGGGATGCAGCAAAAGCAGTCCTAAGGGGGAAATACATCGCAATACAAGCATCCATTCAAAAACTGGAAAGAACTCAAATACAAAAGCTAACCTTACACATAAAGGAGCTAGAGAAAAAAGAGCAGATTGACCCCACGCCCAGCAGAAAAAGAGAGTTACTTAAAATTCGAGCAGAACTCAACGAAATCGAGACCAGAAGAACTGTGGAACAGATCAACAGAACCAGGAGTTGGTTCTTTGAAAGAATTAATAAGATAGATAAACCATTAGCCAGCCTTATTAAAAGGAAGAGAGAAGACTCAAATTAATAAAATCATGAATGAGAAAGGAGAGATCACTACCAACACCAAGGAAATACAAACGATTTTAAAAACATATTATGAACAGCTATACGCCTATAAATTAGGCAATCTAGAAGAAATGGACACATTCCTGGAAAGCCACAAACTACCAAAACTGGAACAGGAAGAAATAGAAAACCTGAACAGGCCAATAACGAGGGTGGAAATTGAAGCAGTCATCAAAAACCTCCCAAGACACAAGAGTCCAAGGCCAGATGGCTTCCCAGGGGAATTCTATCAAACGTTTAAAGAAGAAATCATACCTATTCTACTAAAGCTGTTGGGAAAGATAGAAAGAGATGGAGTACCTCCAAATTCGTTCTATGAGGCCAGCATCACCTTAATTCCAAAACCAGAGAAAAACCCCACCAAAAAGGAGAATTACAGACCAATATCCCTGATGAACATTGATGCAAAAATTCTCAACAAGATACCAGCCAATAGGATCCAACAGTACATTAAGAAAATTATTTACCTTGACCAAGTAGGATTTATCCCCGGGACACAAGGCTGGTTCAACACTCATAAAACAATCAATGTGATTCATCATATCAGCAAGAGAAAAACCAAGAACCATATGATCCTCTCATTAGATGCAGAGAAAGCATTTGACAAAATACAGCATCCATTCCTGATCAAAACTCTTCAGAGTGTAGGGATAGAGGGAACTTTCCTGGACATCTTAAAAGCCATCTATGAAAAGCCCACAGCAAATATCATTCGCAATGGGGAAGCATTGGGAGCCTTTCCCCTAAGATCAGGAACAAGACAGGGATGTCCACTCTCACCACTGCTATTCAACATAGTACTGGAAGTCCTAGCCTCAGCAAACAGGCAACAAAAAGACATTAAAGGCATTCAGATTGGCAAAGAAGTAGTCAAACTCTCCCTCTTCGCTGATGACATGATACTCTACATAGAAAACCCAAAAGCCTCCCCCCTAAGATTGCTAGAACTCATACAGCAATTTGGTAGCGTGCCAGGATACAAAATCAATGCCCAGAAATCAATGGCATTTCTATACACTAACAATGAGACTGAAGAAAGAGAAATTAAGGAGTCAATCCCAAGTACAATTGCACCCAAAAGCATAAGATACCTAGGAATAAACCTAACCAAAGTGGTAAAGGATCTATACCCTAAAAACTATAGAACACTTCTGAAAGAAACTGAGGAAAACACAAAGAGATGGAAAAATATTCCATGCTCATGGATTGGCAGAATTAATATTGTGAAAATGTCAATGTTACCCAGGGCAATTTACACGTTTTATGCAATCCCTATCAAAATACCATGGACTTTCTTCAGAGAGTTAGAACAAATTATTTTAAGATTTGTGTAGAATCAGAAAAGACCCCGAATAGCCAGGGGAATTTTAAAAAAGAAAACCATATCTGGGGGCATCACAATGCCAGATTTCAGGCTGTACTACAAAGCTGTGGTCATCAAGACAGTGTGGTACTGGCACAAAAACAGACACATAGATCAGTGGAACAGAATAGAGAATCCAGAAATGGACCCTGAACTTTATGGGCAACTAATATTCGATAAAGGAGGAAAGACTATCCATTGGAAGAAAGACAGTCTCTTCAATAAATGGTGCTGGGAAAATTGGACATCCACATGCAGAAGAATGAAACTAGACCACTCTCTTGCACCATACACAAAGATAAACTCAAAATGGATGAAAGATCTAAATGTGAGACAAGATTCCATCAAAATCCTAGAGAAGAATACAGGCAACACCCTTTTTGAACTCGGCCACAGTAACTTCTTGCAAGATACATCCACGAAGGCAAGAGAAAAAAAAGCAAAAATGAACCATTGGGACTTCATCAAGATAAGAAGCTTTTGCACAGCAAAGGATACAGTCAACAAAACTCAAAGACAACCTACAGAATGGGAGAAGAGATTTGCAAATGACATATCAGATAAAGGGCTAGTTTCCAAGATCTATAAAGAACTTATCAAACTCAACACCAAAGAAACAAACAATCCAATCATGAAATGGGAAAAAGACATGAACAGCAATCTCACAGAGGAAGACATAGACATGGCCAACATGCATATGAGAAAATGCTCTGCATCACTTGCCATCAGGGAAATACAAATCAAACCACAATGAGATACCACCTCACACCAGTGAGAATGGGGAAAATTAACAAGGCAGGAAACAACAAATGTTGGAGAGGATGCGGAGAAAAAAGGGAACCCTCATACACTGTTGGCGGGAATGTGAACTGGTGCAGCCACTCTGGAAAACTGTGTGGAGGTTCCTCAAACAGTTAAAAATATACCTGCCCTACGACCCAGCAATTGCACTGTTGGGGATTTACCCCAAAGATACAAATGCAATGAAACGCCGGGACACCTGCACCCCGATGTTTCTAGCAGCAATGGCCACGATAGCCAAACTGTGGAAGGAGCCTCGGTGTCCAACGAAAGATGAATGGATAAAGAAGATGTGGTTTATGTATACAATGGAATATTCCTCAGCCATTAGAAATGACAAATACCCACCATTTGCTTCAACGTGGATGGAACTGGAGGGTATTATGCTGAGTGAAGTAAGTCAGTCGGAGAAGGACAAACATTATATGTTCTCATTCATTTGGGGAATATAAATAATAGTGAAAGGGAATATAAGGGAAGGGAGAAGAAATGTGTGGAAATATCAGAAAGGGAGACAGAACATGAAGACTCCTGATTCTGGGAAATGAACTAGGGGTGGTGGGAGGGGAAGAGGGCGGGGGGTGGGGCACTGAGGGGGACACTTGACAGGATGAGCACTGGGTGTTATTCTGTATGTTGGTAAATTGAACATCAATAAAAAATTAATTTATTTAAAAAAAGCAGTTGGACGAACTCAAATAGGATTATGTCATGTAGCATGCAAAACAGGAGAATGTAGGAAAGCATCTGACACTTTTCTGGGGGAAAGCCAGTTAATTTCTCTATGATGTCTCTTGGTGTCAGTTTCTGTGATATTTGGGCTGCAACATATGGCTTGTGACTTCTGAGCATTGGTTGAACACAACTGTTCAGTAAATATTTATTGTTTACTTAGGCATTATGGAGAGACAGCACGGGCCAGATGGAATATGAAGCAGCAGATGTGAAGCCTGAGCAGTGGAACTCAGCAACCCCAACCCAACTCCGCTTAACTCAGCCTCACTGAACCTGATCTGAGACTCTCCACTCCTGCACTTGCTACAGCTCCCTGACCCTGGAATCCTCTTCAATTCTAGCTAGAATGCTGTGTCAGGCCCTTCGCAGATTTGGTCAAAAACTAGTACGCAGACTTACACTGAAGAAAGAGAGGGCTGAGACTGCCCCCGCTGGAAGACTGACCACACTGGATTTAGTGGCCCTTGGTGTGTGCTGCACAATCGGTGTAGTTGTGTATGTCATAGCTAGTGAGGTGGCTCGAGATCAAGCAGGACCATCCATTGTGATCTGCTTTTTGGTGGCCGGCCTATCTTCTATGTTGACTGGGCTGTGCTATGCAGAGTTTGGTGTCCGGGTTCCTCATGCTGGCTCTGCATATCTCTACACCTATATCACTATAGGTGAACTCTGGGCTTTCATCATTGGCTGGATCTTCATCTTCTCCAATGTTGCTGGTACAGCTACTGCGCTCTTTGCCTGGCTCTTAACTTTTGACAACCTCTTTGGGAACCAGATCTCTCAGACCCTGCGTGAAAGCATCTTACTGCATATTCCTCAGGTGCTTGCAGAGATTCTAGGCTTCTTTGTTGTGGGCCTTTTGTTTTTACTTGTCAGATTGCTGACCTTGAGGGCTAGGGAGTTGGTAATGTTTACCAACATGGTCACATTGGTGAACCTTTTGGTTCTCGGTTTTTTCATCCTCTCTGGTTTCATTAGGGGGGACCTGCACAACTGGAAGCTCACAGAAGAGGACTACATAAAAGCTGGACTCAATGACACCTCTAGCTTGGGCCCTCTGGGCTCTGGAGGATTCGTGCCTTTTGGCTTCCAGGGGATTCTCCTTGGATCAGCTAACTGTTTCTATGCTTTTATAGGTTTTGACAACATTGTTACCAGAGTTAAAGAAGCAAAGAATCCCCAGCGTTCTATCCCCATGGGCATTGTGATTTCATTGCTCATCTCCATTTTGGTATATTTTGGTGTCTCTGCATCACTTACACTTATGGTGCCTTACTACCAGCTCCGACCTGGGAGCACCTTGCCTGAGGCATTTTTCCATATTGGCTGGGCCCCTGCCTACTATGTTGTAGCTTTTGGATTCCTATGTAATCTTTCTGCCAATCTCTTGGGCTATATGTTTCCCATAAGCCAGCTGATATACAGGATGGCACAGGATGGCCTCCTCTTCCCTGTCCTTTCCAGGATCCAAACTGGCATATATGTTCCCATCATGGCCACTGTGATCTTTGGCATTATTGCAGCGATCATGGCATTCTTTTTGGGACTCACTGATCTTCTACACCTCAAGTCAATTGGGACCCTGCTAGCTTACTCCCTAGTGGCTTTTTGTGTTCTTATAGTCAGGTATCAGCCTGAGAGGAAGAATGGGGGAAGTGAAGATCAGATGAAGGAAGAGCATGATGGAAATGGAGCACAGATGCAGGAGGAGAATGGACCTACAGCAGAGAAGCTGACTCTACACCAATTATTTTTTCCAGGCAGCTCCACCCCCACTGCACTCTCTGGATGGGTTGTCTCTGTTTGCTCCTCACTGCTTGCTCTACTGCTGACTCTGCTCTGCCTGGTGCTGACCCAGTGGCCAGGTCTGCTTTCTCAAGACCCAGTGTGGATCACAGTGGTTGTGCTGCTCCTGGTGCTCATCACTGGGATCACTGGGGTCATCTGGAGACAACCACAGAGCTCCTCTCCCCTTCACTTTAAGGTACCTGGTCTGCCTCTCCTCCCACTCCTGAGCATCTTTCTGAATGTTTACCTTATGATACAGATGAGAGCTAGCACCTGGGCCCTACTTGGTGTCTGGATGCTGATTGGATTTGTTATCTACTTCACATATGGGATCCATCACAGCCTGGTTGCATAGCCCCGCTGAGATTAGGGCCCAAACTGTAGACCTTGAACTCAGCAGTGTTGGGACATCTTTGGTTTGACATCATTACTCCTGAAGCACTCTGGTCCCCCTGCACATTAATGGAAAGTACTCTTCAGCAAATGGAAAGCTAAGGCTCTCATGGCATGTTGATGCAGGAACACTAATAGAGCTCTGTATTTATTGTGGAGTGAAGGATGTATTTTAATTTCTTTTTTTTTTCTGTCTGCTTTCAATTCTGTCTGTAGCTGCTTACTGGCTTTAAAACATTATTATTCAAATAAATTAGAAAAATTAATTTTGTTTTCTTTGGATAAATATCTAGTAGTGAAAATACTGGATCATATGGTAATCTTATTTTTAATATTTTGAGAAAACTTGATACTCTTTTCACAGTGGCTGCACCAATTTACATTCCCAACAATTGTACACACACAAGGGTTCCTTTTTTATCTTTTTAATTTTAGACATTCTGTCAGGTAATAAGTGATATCTCATTATAGTTTTAATTTACATTTTCCTGAAATTTAGTGATGCTGAGCATCTTTTCATGTATCTGTCGGCCATCTATTTGTCTTTGGAAAAATGTCTATTTAGGTCTTCTGCCTATTTTTAAATTGGATTTTTCTCAAGTGTTGTGTAAGTTCTTTATATCTTTTGGATATTTACCCCTTATTGGATATATTATTTGCCAATATCTTCTCCCATTCTATAGGTTCCCTTTGTGTTTTGTTGATGGTTTCCTTTGCTGTGCTAAAGTACTTACACAAATTCAAAAACATATATGCACTTTATATTTATTGTAGAATTATTTACAATTAGAGATAGAAGCAACCCAAGTGTCTATTGACAGATGAATGGATAAAGAAGAACACAAACATACATACACACATGCATACAAGGGAATACTACCTAACCATAAAAAGAATGAAATCTTACCATTTATAACACAGAGAGACATAGACAGTATATGTGAAGTGAAATAGATCATACTGAGAAAGACAAATGGCATATGATTTCACTCTTATATAAAAAATAAACATAGAAAAGAGACAAACAAACAAAAAAACCACACCAGACTCCTAAACACAAGGAACAAACTGGTGGTTGCCAAAGTGGAGGTGGGTAAGGGGATGGGTGAAACAGATTAAGAAAGTAAGAGTAAACTTATCCCAATGAACTCTGAGAAACACGTGGAATTGTTGAATCATCATATTGTACACATCATATTGTACACATTAACACTATGTTAATTATATCTCAATGAAAAATAAAGACAAAAAAGAGAAAAAGAAAAAAAAAGATGAAATATGGCCTCTATCATTAAGGAGTTTATATTCTAATGCAATGGGTAAAGCATAGAGTAGCAGAAAGTAGAAAGTGCTTTCATAAGTAATATACAGGGATCCCTGGGTGGTGCAGCGGTTTGGGGTCTGCCTTTGGCCCAGGGCGATCCTGGAGATCCGGGATCGAATCCCACGTCAGGCTCCCGGTGCATGGAGCCTGCTTCTCTCTCTCTCTCTCTCTCTGTGTGTGTGTGTGTGTGTGTGACTATCATAAATAAATAAAAAATTTTTTAAAAAGTAATATACAAATAAAGTGTCTTGGGAATTCAAAGTGGAGGATGATCATTTGCTGCTGGCACAGTGGTAAGAGTTGGCTGGTGAAATCAGAGAAGACTTTGTAAAGGAACAGCATTTGAGTTGGCAATCTCCATAGATAGATAGGATTTTGCCACATGTGGGCAGGAGGGAGAGATTATAGGCAGAGAGAAAATCACTACAAAAAGCACAGGAAAAAGAAGCAGTGTTCAGAACATACCTAGCAGGCTGTGTAGACTGAGAAATGGCTGTGTGAGGGGACAACAGAACATGCACATGTAGATTGGAGCAGAACTTTCCTTTGGACACAAAGCACTTTGGCCTTGAACCCACTACCAGTGCTGAAAACCTAGGGTTGTTTCTCCTTCTTAGCCATATTTGCATTTTTGGATTTTCAAGTTTCTCTGCTGTTGTCTACTTTGGTCCACCTGCTCAGAAAGTGCACAGCTGAGAGTCAGGTTCTGGTCTGGTTTCCACTGTTAACTAGGATTGTGAACTTGAGCAAGCCCCTCAGTTCCTTCCATACTTTGCTTACTTACCTGTAACATGAGAAGTCAGAATTGATTTCTAAAGTTCCATTTACTTGAAAAATTCTGGGAATTCCTCTGGTTCTTCTGTCCTGTTATTCTCTCAACTAGGTCTCTCTACTGTAAGTGATCTGAACCTACATTGTGTCCATTTTTCCCTACAACCCATTGTCAGAGCTGTAGAGGTACAGTAAATAGCACCCATTTCTCCCTCCTATGTTTGGAACAAATTGATATAACCCAGACGTTGAGACAGATGACTAAACCATCAGCTTTAGATATGCAGCCTAATTGGCTTGCTAATCCCACATCACTAAATGAGACACTTAATCCTCATCACAAGTAGTGCTGACCACCCCTGCCCCCCATCACAGGAGAGTCTGCTTTTATTAGATTTTCTCATAAAATTAGATTTAAAAAGGAATCCAACAAAAAACTAGAAGGGGCTGAGCTGGGCATGTCTCTTCAATTCACTAATCAAAGTCACAGTAAGGGGTGGGTGGAAAGAGGCCAGGAATAGTACTCTATCCAGTGGTGCTCAAACTTTAGCAAGTGCCACGTCACCTGGAGGACTTGTGAGACCACAGATCGCTGGTCCTCAGCATTTGGAATTCAGTAGGTCTGGGTGGGGCCCAGAACTTGTCCTTCTAACAAGTTGCCAGGTGATGCTAATACCTGGTCATGCTCCCTAAGAGTCCAGGGATCCCACTTTGAAAACCAAAGCTCTAGCTAAAGCCCCTCCACATGTAAAGATGAAGTGAGGGAAACAAAGGGTACCTTTTGTACACTTACTTTCATTTAATGAAACATTTAGATAAAGATATCATCGTTAATCCTTTTACAGTGGGGAAATCATAATGAATCATTTCACAATGTATATGTATGTCAAATCACCACAATGTACACTTCAAATACCTTAAAATTTTATATGTCAAGTGTACCTCAATAAAGCTGAAATTTAAAAAATAAAATACCACAGTTACCTCTGCATCTTTGTTTTCTTTATTTTGTTCCCTGATTGTAGACATTAGGTAAGGAATGTATCTTGTTCACTCTCCCAGAGCATCCAGCTGGGAGCCAGGTACATAATGAACATTTAATAAATTCATATTTAGTTGAATTGAGCCTTACACATTTTTTTTGGTACAGAGAATTCTCCTTCTAGCACAGTGCTACTCTTTTAAAATTACCTTTTGGGAGACTTTCTTGACAAACAGCATTTCTCTCCACCCAGAACACAGAGTACTGGGTCCTGTCCCCAGGTTCTAGAATTCATCAGGTCTGGTTGGGGCCCAGAGCTTGTACTTCTAACAAATTCCCAGGTGATGCCAATACTGCTGGTATCTAGAACTATATCTAAGTCTGTACCCAGCATCTAGCACTATACCCAAGCACTTCTAGTTTTACCTTTGTGTGGCTACACCTGAATTCTGGTGTGTTCCCAGACAAGAATCTTGCTCAGGGCAAAGAGTACATTCTCCTCATCCTCTAGACTCCACAGTAAGAACAGCATTGTTATTCAATGAGCAACAGGGAAAATACAGCCCTGGGGCAGGAGAATGCCTGAAATGACCTCCCCTGGTTCAGCTCCATCTATTCCTATGGGATTTGGGGAGGGGCCAGAAGTATTGAAATTGATAGAAGGCCCAGCCTGTTCTGATTCCAGGGAATCCTTGAATATGAGACTGACTCCAGTGTGGGCAAAACAGGCATTCTTCTTCTTCTTGTTCTTTTTTTTTTTTTTAATTTCTCTCTTTAAGACTTTATTTATATATTTATATGAGAGAGAGAGTGCACACTCCTGTGCCCAGAAGCTGGTGGGGGAGGGTCAGAGGGGGAATGAGGGAGGAAGAATCCCAAGCAGACTCCAAAAAAATTCTGGTAATTCCTCTGGTTCCCAGTGAGGAGCCCAATACAGGGCTAAATCTTATGACCCTGAGATCACGACCTGAGCCCAAAACCAAGAGTCAGATGATTAATGAACTGAGCCACCAAGGCACCTTAACCAGCATTTTTCTTGATACACTCAGAGTCTTATGCTTTGGTATAGAGCTGCCAGTGTTTTTCTATTTTGTTTATGTAGTCCCCTCTAGGGCAGGCCCCTAGAAGGGAAAGGATAGGAAGCTACTTTTTTACTTTTGGAATTTCTCATCTTCTCAACAGGGAGTGTGTGACTCCAGGGAAGCCTGCTAGAGGTAAGATTACCCATAATGTTCTGACTCCCTTAGACACTCTTTGAGTGACTGGGGCAAAAATTTTGTGAAAGCATCTAAGATTATTTAGGGAGAGAGAATTTATACCCCAAATAGGGAGGAAAATGGATGGACATAGTAGTAATTAATAACTGGATATAGACAGAGGCATTATTTCTTTGGAAGGGAAGATAGGAGTAGAAAGTGAGAAAGAGGTATGGGGTGAGAGACACTTCCTGGAGGATGCCTATGGAGCAATTTGGGAAATACAAGAGGGACAGGTGAGTTGGAAATTAAATGAGACAGTAATTTTAGGTTACAGGGACGTTTAAGAGTCATGAAAGACAAGACTCTTGTGAGGGATATGTTTTCACATTTGAAGGGAATTTATAATCCAGGTTTGTATTGTGTATTGTGCCATGAAGTAAGATTCCTAAATCAGGAATATGATTCTCACAGCCATCTGAAGGATAGACAGAAGGATGTGGACAGATAGACTGTTTCTGGGAGACACTTGTAGCAACTGTTACAGTTATGTAGATCCTGCTCTTCAAAGTGTGGTCCATGGATCAGCAGTGTGAGTATCACTTTGGGAGCTTGTTGGAAATGCAGCATCTCATGCTCCAACTTAGACCTGTTGATATAGAATCTGCATTTTTAACAGTCTCCCAAATGATTTGTTTGGTCTTTCAAGTTTAAGAAGCACCAGCCTTAGGTGATCCATGATAGGTGTCTGACCTCAGATAAGCACTATGGAAGGTCTGACAACTTTGGAATTTGGAGCACAAGAGGGGGAGCCCAGGCTGGAAATCTAAATTTGGGAAGAGGGAAAAGTGTGGGCTATGGTTGCCCTCTTGTCTCCAAGCTTCTCATGCCAGTCACTATGCCAGGGTTTGACATCAGCCCACTTTGGGAAAATGCCTGTTGTGCTCACACTGGAGTCTGATTTATCCCCAGGGGCTCTCTTGCTACAAGTATTGCATGGATCATGACTGCTGCCCATTCTCTTACCCCTTCTTCATATGATTGCTTGAAAGGAACTGGGGAGGTCATGTTAGTCATGTTCCACCTCAGGGTTGTACTGTCCCTTAATCAAATGAATGATAATACTAATTGAGGAGACTATAGAAGTTGGGGGGATTGAAATAGGAGTACTTAACTATCTGTCCTGGAAATTAGGATACTTTCATCTTTCAAAAGCTTTAAGGAGAGACCAGATAAGTGCATAAGGGGTTATACTCTAGTAGGGACTAAATTAATGCTCTTAAGGGCTCTTTTGATGATTTTCAATGGGTTAATAACTAAATATATGAATCCTGTAATTCCACAGATCTAGAGTGATAAGCAATGAAATAATATTACCAGGTGAGAATTTTGAAATTTTTGAGAATTTTCTTAAGGTTTTGAGGGTTTGGGTACTTCATTCCCAATCAAAATGACTGATGAAGAGAGGCAATACTGAAAGAAAACATATAGACATTAAACATAAGGAGGAATTTTCTGAGATTAGAGGGTGACAAGGGAGATGGGAGCGTGTGGGATCTCTGGCTATGTGCATGGCTGTCTCACTTGCGTTTGGAATGCCTCAGATGGGCTGCTGCCCAGAAACAAGGTAATATACAAAATGAACTCTCAAAAAAATATTTTCTATTCCAATAATTCTCCAGTCAACTCCTGAAAGGAAAGATTGGGGTGGATGTGTGGTGGATATAAGGTGGTAAGGCATGGGGATGGTGAATGATAGAAGAAAAACACCAATCTTCTTAGAGCATTGAAATCTGCTAATACTTTTAAAACAGGGCTTAGATTTAGGAGAATAAGTTGTATGTTTGCACTCAAATAAGAGTTTTATGTTTCCATGTCTTTCCTCTCTCCATGTATTTATCTTGTCTCTTTGATAAGATTAAAAAATTTTTTTTAAAAACCCTTATAAGGGAAAGAACATCTCTTTTATGTATTATTTCTTTTATCTACAATGTCCCTAAAATGATGATGATAATTTTAGCTATTTGTTGAGTACTATGCCATATACTTTGTTCCACTTTACAGAATCACCTATTTAATACAAAATTTCTATAAAGTGAGTATTATTATGCTTACATTACAAAAGTTGAAACTAAGGCTCAGAGAGGTTACCTCATTTGTACGAAGTAAGTGGTGAAGCTAGGATTTGTACCAAGTTTGAGTAAAGTCTATACTTTGCTGGAGTAATTGCTTGGTAAGGGATAGATGACCACTGGAACTTGATGGCATAGAGGTAACCGAAAGACAGTGGATAATTACAAATAGTAAGTAATGAAAAAAGAATCTCTATTTGTTTGTGCATGCAGTCAGAGACACACTTAGTGACACGTGCAGCTCATACTCAGACACTCATTCCTTCACCTTCACTGTGCCCCAGTCCTCAGTCAGGAGTTTGGAAAGGGGCAAGTTGGCCAAAAGCATCACATTCAAAGTCATGCATGTGTACCTACCATATGGAAATGTGTTAGAATTTGAGTGAAAATATGCACAGAGGAGTTGGGTATGTTTATCTCGGTAGGTCTATAAACATGAGCATATTTGTTTTATGAGAATGATGTGTGTGTGTGTGTGTGTGTGTGTGTGTGTGTGTACACAAATCCTGAAGGAGTTCAATCAATAACAAGGAACTAGCTGCCTTCTACCCTCACCCTGGTTGGTGTGTTTGTACCAAACCATGATATTTATGTTTCATTCCCTCTCAAAGGACCATCAATGAGTTTCTTTCTGGGAAATTTATGGCTAAGATGCTGGACTATAACCACCTCCCTTTCCTAGAGCCCCCCCTCATGGAAGGTACTACGAGAAGCCATTTTTTCACTTCTTTGCTCCCAAGTGGGACTCTCTACTCGAGCTACCCCAGAAAGAAGAGAATTAAAAATTAGAGTAATTAAGGAATCTGGAGTTGAGATTGTGAAATACTAGTCATTTGTGGAACTAATTTCATAAAAAAAGCAAAGAGCTTTGCAAAAAGCAAGATTGGTAAGAAGAGTTGAATGTTTCAGTTTTATTCTTTATTGTTTACTTCTTTAGAAAATCTGAAGCAAAACTTCTGGAAGCAAGAGGCAGGATGACCTGCACAGGGTTTGATGGCAGACGCAGCACAGGAACCACCTCCTTCACCTTCCAATGCCAGTACATGGAAAACCATTTTATGAGGGATTTTATGTTAAACCTTACATCTGACATTTCATAGTATCTCTTGTACAGAGAAGGAGGAAATATACATATTTATTAACATATAGTGTCAGAAGATCTAGGAAAATTGAAAATGGAGATGGATGGAGGAGGGGTTTCTCCCTTTCCCCAGGCAAGCAAATCACCTAATTCAATTAGTATAGTATATGCTTTTCTGTACTTTGTACTGTTCGCAGTAATGGGGTTAAGAAATATATATATTTTTAAAGATTTTATTTATCTATTCATGAGAGAGAGAGGCAGAGACACAGGCAGAGGGAGAAGCAGGCTCCATGCAGGGAGCCTGATGTGGGACTCAATCCCAGGTCTCCAGGATCACGCCCTGGTTGAAGGTGGCGCTAAACCACTGAGCCACCGGGCTGCCCAAGAAATCTTTTCATTGATAAAAAGAACTCCGTGGAGGGAGAGAGGAGATGAGAGACATACAAAGAGAGGCATGAAGGGTACTCTGCCCCATTTGAACTATACGCCCTTCAATCAGATCAGGTGCAAGCAAAGTGGAGATAAGTGGACCCTGAGCTAGGACCCAGATTCTGGTTCCTGTCTTCTGTATTCAAAGCCTTCAGTTTCTGCTGTTTTATCTTGACTTTCACTGCTCCTTGCATTTCACTCTTTCATGATGAACAGAAGTCCAAGTAAAATGTTGCCCAAAGTCAAGAAATCCTTCCCATTAGCCATGCCTATCCTTGGACTTCCATCCTCTCAGTGTCTGACTACTGAAATGGTATACAATCATCACAGTCCAGTATAAATATTACCTCCTGTCCGTACCTTCCTGGATAATCCACATTAGAAGCAATTTATTTCCTTTGATCTCCTCTACTCCTTTGTATCAGTATCACCAGAGCTGTCTCTCTGAACACTGTCTTTAGGTGTGGTTACCCTGTGTCTTCCCTTTCTCCCTCAATCACCTGTATGCTTCTAGAGTGGGGAATCTGTGCCCAGTATATTTTTATATTCTCTCCATAGTGCTTAATACAGAGCTAGAGAATTGTTAAATAATTTTCATGCATGGTATATAATTGTAGAGGAAGAGGCCATGAGTAGAGATGTAGAATAGGGGCATTATGAACATCCAGTAAGGATATTATTGTTAGCATAGGTCTGGGCATGATACGTTCAGGTATAGTTCATATTAGTAGGAAATTTTTATCCTACCAGTATATTTATTCCTATTTGATATATTTATTCATCATCCATTCTTTCTCTTATTCAAATATAGAGCTTTTCCTCCTGGGAAATAGACAATAAGCATAAAAACAAATGTTCAAATAATTATAGTGTGTGATAAACACCCAAAGGAAATAAACATGGTCTTGTGATAAAGAATAACACGGAATTTTCTTTAGATCAGGAGATTATGAAAGGCCTTTATGGTTGCTGTCATATATTTACCTGACTATGATTATAAGTTAATTCAATTTCTAAACTGTCTTTGCAACCTGAGCTGTGAGCTCAAGAATAATGGTTCCCCTTCTCACAAAGGCCCTGATGCCGAGGGACACCCACTGTTGCAAAGGTCTACACAGGCGACCATAAGTTCCTCTAATTGAAGTTGTAGCTCTCACTCTCTTCAGCCTCCCTCCACCCCACTGAGACTAGCTTCTCAGCAAGTGGTGACCTGCACATGGATACAGGCTGTACTTCTGCATCAGGTGGAACCCTACCCTTCTGCTCTGTAGTCCAGATTGGTGCCCAGAGGACTCACTGCTTTGCTTTGAGAAATACTGGCTGTAGAAGGAAGAGCTATACTTCCTTCTAGCTGCTCAGGGCATACACAAGACATATATCTGATCCTCAGAGATGGGCAGGCACTTTGGAGTAGTGGCATCTACATATCCCTTGAAGTCAAACAACCAAGTTCTCTTTTTTTCCCCCTAGGTATTTATTTAAATTCCAGTTAGTTAATATACAGTATAGTATTATTTTTGAAATGTACAATATAGTGACTAAACACTTCCAAATATTAACCCAGTGCTCATCATAACAAGTACATTCCTTAATCCCCATCATTATTTAACCTATCCCCCAAGTCACCTCCCTTTTGGTAACAATTAGTTCATATAGTTAAGAATCTGTTTCTAAGTTTGCCTCTTCATTTTTCTCTTTGGTCATTTGTTTTGTTTCTTAGGTTTTATATATGAGTGAAATTATATGGTATTTATCTTTCTTTGAGTGATTTATTTTGCTGGCAGGATATAGTCATGGTCCTAAATGAGAAGAACCTGCAGCCAAGAATACTCTATCCAGCAAGGCTCTCATTCAGAATAAAAGGAGAGATAAAGAGCTTCCAAGATAGGCAGAACTGAAAGAATATGTGACCACCAAGCCAGCTCTGAAAGAAATACTAAGGGGGATTCTGTAATAGAAGTCCATGGGAACAATCCACAAAAACAGGGACAGCATAGGTATCACGATGACAATAAATTCATATCTTTCAGTAGTAACTCTGAATGTGAATGGGCTGAATGACCCCATCAAAACGTGCAGGGATAAAAAAGGAGGACCCATCTATTTGCTGTCTATAAGAGACTCATTTTAGACATAAGGACACCTACAGCCTGAAAATAAAAGGTTGGAGAACCATGTACCATTCAAATGGTCCTGAAAAGAAAGCAGGGGTAGCCATCCTTATATCAGATAAACTAAAGTTTATCCCGAAGACTGTAGTAAGAGATGAAGAGGGACACTATATCATGATTAAAGGATCTATCCAACAAAAGGACCTAACAATCATGAATATTTATGCCCTGAATGTGTGAGGTGCCAAGTATATCAATCAATTAATAACCAAAGTTAAGACATATTAAGATAATAATACACTTATATGTGGTGACTTGAATGTAGTGCTTTCTACAATCGACAGGTCTTCTAAGCACAACATCTCCAGAGAAACTAGAGTTTTAAATGATACACTGGACCAGATGGATTTCACAGATATCTACAGAACTTTACATCCAAACGCAACTGAATACACATTCTTCTCAAGTGCATATGGAACTTTCTCCAGAATAGACCACATACTAGGTCAAAAATCAGGACTTAACTGATACCAAAAGATTGGGATCCTCCCCTGCATATTTTCTGACCATAATACTTTGAAATTAGAACTAAATCACGAGAGGAAATTTGGAAGGATTTCAGACATGTGGAGGTTAAGGACCATCCTGCTAAAAGATGAAAGGGTCAACCAGGATATTAGAGAAAAATTAGAAAGATTCATGGAAACTAATGAGAATGAAGATACAACCATTCAAAACCTTTTGGATATAGCAAAAGCAGTCCTGAGGGGGAAATACATTGCAATACAAGCATCCATCCAAAAACTGGAAAGAACTCAAATAGAAAAGCTAACCTTGCACCCAAGGGAGCAGGAAACAGCAAATAGATCCTACACCCAGCAGAAGAAGAGAGTTAATAAAGATTCAAGCAGAACTCAATGAAATAGAGACCAGAAGAACTGTGGAACAGATCAACAAAACCAGCAGGTGGTTCTTTGAAAGAATTAATAAGATAGATAAACCATTAGCCAGCCTTATTAAAAAGAAGAGAGAAAGCCAGCCTTATTAAAAAGAAGAGAGAAAAGACTCAAATTAATAAAATCATGAATGAGAAAGGAGACATCACCACCAATACCAAGGCAATACAAATGATCTTAAAAACTTATTATGAGCAGCTTAACGCCAATAAATTAGGCAATCTAGAAGAAATGGACCATTCCTGGAAAGCCACAAACTACCAATACTGGAACAGGAAGAACTAGAAAACCTGAACATGCCAATAACCAGGGAGAAAATTGAAGCAGTCATCAAAAACCTCCCAAGACACAAAAGTCCAGGGCCAGATGGCTTCCCAGGGGAATTCTGTCAAATGTTTAAAGAAGAAACTGTACCTATTTTACTAAAGCTTTTCAGAAAGATAGAAAGAGATGGAATACTTCCAAACTCGTTCTATGAGGCCAGCATCACCTTAATTCCAAAACCAAAGACCCCACCAAAAAGGAGAATTATAGGCCAATATCCCTGATGAACATGCATGCAAAAATTCTCAACAAGATACTAGCCAATAGGATCCAACAGTACATTAAGAAAATTATTCACCATGACCAAGTGGGATTTATCCGCGGGATGCAAGGCTGGTTCAACACTCATAAAATAGTCAATGTGATTGATCATATCAGAAAGAGAAAAACCAAGAACCATATGATCCTCTCATTAGATGCAGAGAAAGCACTTGACAAAACAGAGCATCCATTCCTGACCAAAACTCTTCAGAGTGTAGGGATAGAGAGAACATTTCTCAGCATCTTAAAAGTCATCTACGAGAAGCCCAAAGCAAATATCATTGTCAATGAGGAAACACTAGAGCCTTTCCTGTAAGATCAGAAAACGACAGGGATGTCCACTCTCACTACGGCTATTCAACATATTACTGGAAGTCCTAGCCTCAGGAATCAGGCAACAAAAAGAAATAAAAGGCATTCGAATTGGCAAAAAAGAAGTCAAACTCTCCCTCTTCGCCGATGACATGATACTCTACATAGAAAACCCAAAAGACTCCACCCCAAGATTGCTAGAACTCATAGGGTAACTTGGCAGTGTGGAAGGATACAAAATCAATGCCCAGAAGCCAGTGGCATTTCTATACACTAACAATGAGACTGCAGAAAGAGAAATTAAGGAGTCAATCCTATTTACAAGTACACCCAAAAGCATAAGATACCTAGGAATAAACCTAACCAAAGAGGTAAAGCATCTATATTCTAAAAACTACAGAACACTTCTGAAAGAAATTGAGGAAGACACAAAGAGATGGAAAAATATTCCATGCTCATGGATTGGCAGAATTAATATTTTGAAAATATCAATGCTACCCAGGGCAATTTACACATTTAATGCAATGCCTATCAAAATACCATGGACTTTCTTCAGCGAGTTGGAACAAAACATCTTAAGATTTGTGTGGAATCAGAAAAGACCTTGAAGAGCCAGGGGAATATTAAAAAAGAAAATCATAGCTGGGGGCATCACATTGCCAGATTTCATGTTGTACTACAAAGCTGTGGTCATCAAGACAGTGTGGTACTGGCACAAAAACAGACACATTGGTCAACAGAACAGAATAGAGAATCCAGAAGTGGACCCTCAACTTTATGGTCAACTAATATTCGATAAAGGAGGAAAGACTATCCACTGGAAAAAAGACAGTCTCTTCAATAAATGGTGCTGAGAAAATTGGACATCCACATGCAGAAGAATGAAACTAGACCACTCTCTTTCACCATACAGAAAGATAAACTCAAAATGGATGAAAGATCTAAATGTGAGACAAGATTCCATCAAAATCCTAGAAGAGAACACAGACAACACCCTTTTTGAACTTGGACACTGTAACTTCTTGCAAGATACATCCACAAAGGAAAGAGAAAAAAAAGCAAAAATGAACTATTGAGACTTCATCAAGATAAGAAGCTTTTGCACAGCAAAAGAAACAGTCAACAAAACTCAAAGACAACCTACAGAATGGGAGAAGAGATTTGCAAATGACCTATCAGATAAAGGGCTAGTTTCCAAGATCTATAAAGAACTTCTTAAACTCAACAGCAAAGAAACAAACAATCCAATCATGAAATCCAATCATGTTCATGAAAGACATGAACAGAAATCTCACAGAGGAAGACATAGACATGGCCAGCAAGCACATAAGAAAATCCTCCGCATCACTTGCCATCAGGGAAATACAAATCAAAACCATAATGAGATACCACCTCACACCAGTGAGAATGGGGAAAATTAACAAGACAGGAAACCACAAATGTTGGAGAGGATGTGGAGAAAGGGGAACCCTCTTGCACTGTTGGTGGGAATGTGAACTGGTACAGCCACTCTGGAAAACTGTGTGGAGGTTCCTCAAAGAGTTAAAAATAGATCTGCACTATGACCCAGCAATTGCACTGCTGGGGATTTACCCCAAAGATACAGATGCAATGAAACACCGGGACAACTGCAGCCCGATGTTTCTAGCAGCAATGTCCACAATAGCCAAACTGTGGAAGGAGCCTCGGTGTCCATCAAAAGATGAATGGATAAAGAAGATGTGGTCTATGTATACAATGGAATGTTACTCAGCCATTAGAAACAACAAGTACCCACCTTTTGCTTCGATGTGGAGAGACCTGGAGGGTATTATGCTGAGTGAAATAAGTCAATCGGAAAAGGACAAACATCATATGGTCTCATTCATTTGGGGAATATAAAAAATAGTGAAAGGGAATAAAGGGGAAAGTAGAGAAAATGAGTGGGAAATATCAGAGAGGGAGACAGAACATGAGAGATTCCTAGCTCTGGGAAACAAGGGGTGGTGGAAAGGGAGGTGGGTGGGGGGGGTGGTGACTGGGTGACAGGCACTGAGGTGGGCACTTGATGAGATGAGCACTGGGTGTTATGCTATATACTGGCAAATTGAACTCCAATAAAAAAAAAAGATTCATGCATAACCGTGCATAATGGTAAAGATTTATATATTTGAGTGCATTAAGTGTTTTAATCCATCCTCATACTTATCTTTGATTTCTTCTCATATTTTTCTCTCCATACGTGCTAAGCACACCAGTTTCCTTTCTCCTAGCCCCTTGTACTACCAGCCTCTAAATCTGGTATCTCAACCCTGGAGGATCTCACTACATTCTATGAACTTACATGCTTTTCTTTTTAACTGGGTTTTCTCCTGTGTCTTTGTTCTCAGCTCCCAGAGACCAAGGCCCTGTCTTCTTCTCCCTTGGGATGCTTTCCTTCCCCCTGGGCTGGGTTCACAGGTTGAGTCCAAAGGATGGACACAGAGAGGTGCAGAGAGGTGGCAATCCACCAGGAGTGGTAGGCCTCAAGGGAGAGGACAACAAACTGGGCATCTGCATGTGGGCTCTTCCCTCCAGGCTGTGTCATCCTTCCTCAGAATGTTTGCCATGACTGGGGGAGGGAAACAGTCCTCTCCCTCCTGTAGCTCAGGGTAAGAGGGGAATCCATTTCCTAATGTTTAGAGAAACTATATTGTGTTCCCTGATGTGAGACACATCATCTGGAGGTCCACCCCCAGGCAAATAAATAGCAGTCAAGTGAAGACTTTCCTTTTCATGTTTGGGTGTGCATGTGTTTGTATATGTTGTCTGGTTCTAGCATTTACCAACCCTAGCTCTAAGGAAATCCTTTCTGAGGCATTTTCTAAATTTCTTTGCTTTAATTAAGCCAATTTCCCTAGTGGAGACAGCTGCTACATTCCAGGATCTGATTCAGACTGTTTCAGAAAAGATGCTTGTCTGTGGGGAATGAATAAGATAAAGCGTAGACCTTGAGAAGAAATGTGATTACCAGCTTCTGGCTATAATGACCTGGGAGCTCTGGACATTCTGAACTTTGTTAAACTTCTAAGTGTCAATGGGACTGGGATGGGCCTGGTGAGCTTTGTACCCTGTTCTCTGCAGAACTTCTCTGGAACCAGATAAACTTCTCTGGGTCCCTCTGCACCCTCCCTCCTGCTGCTACAGAGACTCATTGGGCTCCAGCTGTAACCACACATCTGGCTCTGGGACCTTCACATGTGGCTGACAGAGCAGAGGGCAGGGAGAACAATTCTCCTTTAGGTTGCTTGGGTTAATGTTCTCAGGGTCTCCCCTGGCCCTGAGAGGACCTGGGGGAGCTGGTCTCTGCAGAGTCCTGAGAAAGCCTGGGTAAGAGGTGGGGGCCAGCTTGCCATGCTGTCTTAGGTCTTCACATACTTGTCTGGGTGCTTCATCCCTGGTCCCTTTAAACCTAGATTTAAGCATGTACACTGGCCTCCAGGTCTCTAATCTCTGCCTCAGTATCTCCTTTAGTAGCTTTCATGTGTATATCTGTGAGGGTCCTTTAGTGAGGAGCTTCTCAAAGGTATTGTTAGTGCCTGCTCAGCAGGTGTCTACACTGCTGACCCCAAATTAACGGACAGTCACTGCGATGTCATTTTGCTGACATTGTTCATGGTGCCTCCTTAGCTCTCAATGTAGGCACAGTTCCAGGCCTTCATCTCCCCACTCTCCTCCATGAGATCCCTAACCAGGCTGTCCCAGCACCTTCTCCAGAGTTGGTCAGCGTCCCTGCCTGCCTCAGTTTCTCTTTCTCCTTGTCCCCCACTCCCCAGCACTGGGTTTGCCAGGCTTCATGATATTAGGGCTGAGCTCAGCCCTCCTTTAATGGCAGCATCGTGGTGGGGAGGGCAGGGGAGGCCGTGTCCATACCCACATAGGGCCCCAGGGACCCCCAACTGGGCACAGAAGGGAGCCTGTGGAAGCCATGGCAGCAGCCTGGCCCTGTCAGCTCTCTGGGCCCATCCAGCAGCAGCAGGTCCTGAGAGGGGCCCGGGCTCAGCAGGAGCCAGGAGGGAGGGCACAGGCTCCTGGAGCCACTCTGCAGCCCCCTCCCTGGCCTGGCTCCCCCTCCTGCTGCACACCTGCCTCCTTCTCTCTCTCTCTGTCTGCTCCCCTCACCTCCTCCCTGCAGCCCTGGCTTCTTCCTTCCATCTTGGCCTCCTTCACCTTCACCTCTGTCAATGCATCTGTTTGTCTGGGGGCCTCTCTGTGTGTCTGTCTGACTCCAGATAGTCTGTGGTCTGAGATCTCCCAGGACTGGGTCTGCCTTCAGCTCCTCCTTCTGGCTGTCCCTCTGCTTGTGTCCCTCCCTCAGGGTCTGGGGGTCTCTCTTTACATCTGTGTGAGTCTCATCCTGGGAGTCTGTCAGTATCTCCCTCCTCATGTCCCACTCTCTGTCTCCTGTGCTGCCTCCCCCATCCCTGGTCCCTCTCTGCCCTACCTTACAGTGCTTTCCCTGCTTCTCTCATCTCTGTGTATCTCAGCCTCTGCCCCTGTCTCTGGCTCACACCCCTGCCTCCTCTGCTTTTCCCTCCTCCCCCCTTCAAGGTTCAGACAATTCCTGTGACTTCATCTGGGTGGGCTCCACCTGCCAGGTCCCCCCATATGCCTCCCTCCTCCAAGTGGGACTTGTGATCCCAGCTCTGTATCTCTGAATTACCCCTGCCATGGGCCAGTTATTTTCCTTTTTTAAAAAATTTTAATTTTCTTTTTTTTTAATTTTTTTTCAATTTTTATTTACTTATGATAGTCACAGAAAGAGAGAGAGGGAGAGACATAGGCCGAGGGAGAAGCAGGCTCCATGCACCAGGAGCCCGATGTGGGATTCGATCCCGGGTCTCCAGGATCGCGCCCTGGGCCAAAGGCAGGCGCCAAACCGCTGCGCCACCCAGGGATCCCAAAAATTTAATTTTCTTATAATGTGATCCATGCAAAAGGAGGAATGAAGGTTGGGGAACATGCAGGGGCCACAGGAACAGGATGACATGGCCAGGGCCACAGCTTCTCTCAGGGAGCAGTTGGATGAAAAGAAATGTCTGGGCTGGAGCTGAGGTGGAACAGAGATGAGGGACACCATGGCTCCATTAAGCCCACGTCTAGGAAGTACCTATAGTTACTGGATCCCCCTAGTTTCTCTAGCATCTGAAGGTCCATCTCGTGTCCAGCTTCTGGAAAAAGTCACTCCTTCTTTTGCTGCTCTTAACTTGTTTTACCCTGACAGATCTTAGGTAGGATTATGTTTAGAACCTGAACCCAAACATCCCCCCTTATGGAGTTGGTACCCTATCTTCCCTGCTTCTACTCCTTCTCCAATCTTACCTTTCCCCACTTTGCGGCATAATCCTTCACTCCCATTCTTCCTTCCTTCCCTCTCCCTGGTAAAAATAAAAACAAAAACAAAACAACCATCAACTTTCCAGGGAGGGACAGCACAAAAACAAAACAACCATCAACTTTCCAGGGAGGGACAGCAGAAAGTAGTAGGGGGTAGGATGGAAGGAGAGAGCAAGGACCATTGAGTAGAAGGCTCCCAGATCCCTGAAAGGGCAGGGCTGGGGGTTCAGAGAGGAAAGTGGTGAGGGAAGTGGCTGCTCCAGTCCTCTCCACCCCTGCAACCTGTCCAGGGGGCCTTAGCACAACCTGAGGGACAGGTGTGGGGGCGGTCAGGTATGCCAGGTCACTGTCGCCACTGCTACCCTAGGACAGACCTCACATGTATCTTTGTTCCAGAGCTCACGGACATGCTGAGGGCCGTGGCAGTGCACCTTCACATGGTCTGAAATATAAGGCTCGCTTGACGTCTTGCTGCACACATGACACTGCACCATCTTCTCCTGTGGTTCTGTATGTGCTCCAGTAGATTCTTAGTAGCAAAAGATGCCACACATATCACATTTGAAGGGATATCTGTGGAGTGCACTGTTAAGAATGACTGTTGAGATGATCCAACCACAAGACGCTCTCCCACCATGCAAACAGTTGTAGGGCTTGCGCACAGCATCCTCCTGTCCCATGCACACACATAGTAGCTTGTGCTTGCAACTCTGGTAGCACACCAGGCATGGGTAGAGCTCCTTGTCCAGAGTACCACAGCTCCTGTGGTTTCCAATAGGAGAAACTGCGGAAAGCCTTGCTTCACCTCTCACAGGAGTGCTTCCCAAGTGTGCACTACCCACCCCCTCCCCCACCCCCGCCACAAGGTGGTCAAGGTAACTTCCCACCTGCCACCTGCAGCCCCTGTAACTCCCCCCTCTCCCAGGTGGCTTCACTCAGCTGAGGACACTCAGGAGGCCCGGGGGTATCATGGTGAGCATGTCCACAGGACCTGGGGAACTGGCCAACCTAGATCCCTTATAGATGGCCTCTGCCTCTGGAGTCTTTAGCTGTTTTGGAATCCTTGCTGCTCAGGGTGCAGATGCAGGGCCCCTTGCTCTTTGTCTTCTTCTTCTAAGCAGATGCAACCTGGGCCATGGCAAGAGTCAAGGTTCTGACTACAATGGTGGTGGTGGTGGTGGTTGTGGAGATGGTGGTGACAGAGACAGGAACATCCTGTACAGTGGGCAAAGACTCCTCCGGGGCTTCAGAGCTGCTGTGTCCACCGTGGAGCCAGCTGAGGATGCAACG
The DNA here is from genome assembly GCF_053574225.1 of Canis aureus. Classification (NCBI taxonomy): domain Eukaryota; kingdom Metazoa; phylum Chordata; class Mammalia; order Carnivora; family Canidae; genus Canis; species Canis aureus. Next base: position 26,830,149 of record NC_135635.1, read on the forward strand.
GCAAGGGCAGCAGTGGTGTGCGCCGGCTTCTGGGTGGGAACAGGAGCAGTAAGCAAGTCCACCTGAAGAGGCTGGGCCCCTGGGGCTGGGGAGTGCTTGGGGGGTGGTGGCACCACCTGAAATGGACACTGGACGCAGTCCTAGGAAGCAAAGAAGTGGGACTGGATTTCAGCCCTGACTTGCAGGGGTTCTGAGTGTGACCCTGAAGTGGCTAGAAGAGGTGCCTTCCACAGGACAGGTAGGGTGGGCAGCAGTGTGCCAGGAATCATGGGGAACAGGTCCTGGGCCATGGTGGAGCCTCCAGAGCTCAGTGGTGGAGGTACGGTCCTGCAGAGCTCAGGCTTAAGGCACCATCCCTGACCTGCTGGGCTGGGACAAGCTTAATGGGTCGTCCTAGGCAGAGCACTCCTGATGCCCTGTGGGAGGGAGGGAAAGAGGGGACCTGGACCAGTTCTTTTCCTTACCTGGTGACTGGGGGTCTGGGCCTGTGCCCCAGCCCCCCACCCTCTCCCCAGCAGGCAGTGAGTAGCACAGGGAAGAAAGCAGAAGGGATTGCTCTGGGAACCAGATGCAGGATACACAGACCCTCCCCTGCACCTGCCCTTCTTTCCCTCAAGCAGAGGCACATCTGGGACAATCCCAGCTTGAGGCAGGAAAGACAGCCTAGAACTCTGGGAACAGGCACAGATCACACACCCAGCTGCCCCTCCCCTACCATCCTGTCATTTCAGTCCTCCTGCCAGCCCTGCCAGGCTCCTTTGCCTCTAAGTATCCTGACTCTGTGTTCTAGGCTGGGCCACTCACCCCCTCCCCAGCACAGTGCCTGGAACACAGGAGGTACTCAGTCAGTGCTCCTGGTCCCTGCACCCTGGAGACGTGTTAGGGTGGGGGCAGTGGGATCTGTAGGTTTTTCTCAGATGGAAGTTCTTCCTGAAATCTGGGGCAGTTCTTTCTGCTGCAAGTTTAATGCTCTGTTTTAGTATAGTTAGGATAGACTCTGTCCCATTAGGGACCTGCTGCTACTCTTCTCTCCGCCCCCCCTTGACCTCTACCCATCTTTAGGGCAGGTAATTGAGGTTTTAGAGGTATCTCATCACTATCAAGTAGAGACAGTAGTTCCACTTCTCCTTGAGACCCATGGCTTGTAGATCCATCATGTGTGCATTCAGCCCTGGGTGTTCAAGTAGGCCCCACTTTTTCCATCTCTGGGAAGTCTTGCCTCTGTTTGAAGATTAACATTCTGGGAAGGAGGAAGCACCTTCCTTTGGTCATTGTTTCAGGGTCTTGGAAGCACTAGGTTATGATTGTCTAGAGCAGAGCAAGACAGGAAACAACAAATGTTGGAGAGGATGTGGAGAAAGGGGAACTCTCTTGCACTGTTGGTGGGAATGCAAGCTGGTGCAGCCACTCTGGAAAACAGTGTGGAGGGTTCCTCAAGAAGTTAAAAATGGAGCTACCCCATGACCCAGCAATTGCACTACTGGGTATTTACCCCCAAACATACAGAGGTAGCGAAACAATGGGACACCTGCACACCAATATCCATACCAGCAAAGTCCATAATAGCTAAACTGTGGAAGGAGCCACAGTGTCCTTTGGCAGATGAATAGATAAAGAAGATGTGATATACATATATATATATATATATATATATATATATATATATATATATGTAATGGAATATTGTTCAGCTATCCAAAAGGATGAGTGCCTACAATTCATGTCAACACAGATAGAACTGGAGGGTGTGATGCTGAGTCAACTGAGTCAATCAGAGAAAGACAATTATCATATAGTTTCACTCATATGTGGAATATAAGAAATAGTGAAAGAGACTATAAGGAAATGGGGGGAAACTGAGTGGGGAAAAATTAGAGAGGAAGACAAACCATGGGAGACTCCTGACTCTGGAAAACAAAGAGTTGCAGAAGGGGAGGTGGGTGGGTGGGAGATGGGTAACTGGGTGACAGGCACTGAGGAGGGCACTTGATGGGATGAGCACTGGGGGTTATACTATGTCTTGGCAAATTGAATTTAAATAATCTTTTTAAAAAATGATTGTCTAGAGCAGGAAGCTCTGTAGGCAGGGACTACATCTCTACTACCTCCAGCACGATGCTCAATGCACATTCAGTCAGAATGTGCTATGAACGCTTAATAACTGTCTCAGGACACCCCTCATGGTGAAGCTTAAAGCAGTTGCCTTTTAGTTTTATTCCTGGCATGAATGGAGAGGGCCCAGGATGAATGGTGGTGGTAGAAGAACCTGTAGGAAATTCTGGGAGAGGTACCTGGGGGTGGGGGTGGGAGGTGCTTCCATCCTTGTTTACAGGACTGCTGAGTGGGCTCTTGAGCTGAATCTGGGACTGGCCTCCAAATCTCCACAGGTTAGAGATCCACCTGGTTCACCACACTCTCCTCCTGCCAGCCAGGACCTCCTCCATACCCAGGACTCTGGAGAGCTTGGTAACCTCTAAATTCACCTCTTACTGCCAACAAAGTCTCCAACAAAGTTTCATGTAAGTCCCCAGTCCACCTCCTCACCACGTAGGGCCCCACTGTTCTTCCATTGCCCACCTCTAGTCTTCCTCCAGGATTCCAGCTCAGCCACCTCCTCCCTACTTTCACATCCTTCCCAGGTTTATTCTGCCTTTGGTCCCAACTCCCAGCTGAGGCCCAGTCTGGTTAGTGCTCAGACTCCTGAGGCCCCGCCCCCATGAGGGCCCCGCCTCCGCAGGGTCTCAACTCCCTGAGGGCACCCTGCAAGCTCCTCCCCAAGCCTGACTGCCTGTCCCTGTCTCATACTTTCTTCCTAAGTGTTTCTCCTCCGAAGCAGAAGATGCCCCTGGGTAAGTGATTTCTCCTGTTTATGCAGTTGGCAAGAAGACAGAGACAGAGACAGAGAGGAAGAAGGCTGGGCTTAGAGCGCCACTAGCTATAGAACCCTGTGGATTTGAGCAGAGGGTATTTCATGGAACCAGAGCTACACATTGATTTGGCCGGTATAGACAACCTACCTTGGTGAGTTTGGCAAGGGCAGGAAGGTTTGCTGGGCTCAGAGGGATTTAGAAGCCTATACTCTGTTCTCCTCCAGACCAGAAAGGGTCTCAGCTCTGATGAGCAAAATTTGAGTTAGGGAAAATTATTCCTTGGTGCTTCTCCCCACAGCGTCCTCCCACCTGTTTGCCCTGCCCTCCTTCCTGCCCTTTCCTTTCTGGTCTGGTACACAGCTTGCTTTCTTCATCTTTGTCTCTTGCACCGGACCTAGCACACAGTGTGCCTACACATCTTCTTGGAATGAATGAAGATTCTTCTACCTGGCTCTGCTGCATTCTTCATGTTTTGCCTTACTTTCTCTCTGGAGATTCTGGAAGTCTCTGTATCACATATTAGGGAGGATATTGGTGTGGACTTTGCAGAATAGCAGGTTCAGTTTGATAAAGTAGTCCTCTGTCACCATAGAGGATTTGAGGGGCTTCTTCCAGGCTCAAGGAGCTAGATATCTGTTTTTACAGCAGCTGAAGGTATCTCCTTGCCTTTCTTACCTAATTTTAAAAAGTTGTGTTGGTGATGGATTAGAGGCCAAGTCAGGCTGGAAGAGGAAAGATTAGCAAGGTCCCCTGGAGTGTGGCTGCCTAGAGGTCTTTAATACACTGGGTCATGAAGAGGCAGTTTGCTGTTATCACAAAACATATTTGCAACTCTTTAATTTCAAAAGCCCTGGAGTCTTAAACTGTTCTCCACCCTCCCTGCCTCCCCACCACCTTGTACACTGTGGGCAGCATGTCAACACCAGAATCCCAGACAACATTTACCCATACATACCCCTGTTTAATTAATTACAGGTGGTGAATGGTCATTTCTAGGTTGTCTTTCTCTTGCCCTCTAGCATTTCTTGGGCATCTTCTCTCCATTATCAATTGTTACATGTTATATGCTTCTAGAAGGAAGATACTTTTTAAACCTTAGTTTATGCAAAATCATGTGGAAAGGCCAATTTCTTCCCCAAGTATATCCCAAATTGATAAATACATTTTCTGGATTTTACTCATTTAGTTTATCTTTGTCCCTTTTTCTTTGATTATCACAGATATTACAAAGTAGATTTGGAATTAGAAAGAACTAGGGAAGGGATCCCTGGGTGGCGCAGCGGTTTGGCGCCTGCCTTTGGCCCAGGGCGCGATCCTGGAGACCCGGGATCGAATTCCACGTCGGGCTCCCGGTGCATGGAGCCTGCTTCTCCCTCTGCCTGTGTCTCTGCCTCTCTCTCTCTCTCTCTCTGTGTGTGTGACTATCATAAATAAATAAAAATTAAAAAAAAAAGAAAGAACTAGGGAAGAGGGATAAAGGGTATCCCTTAATGTTGAAGGCTCTTTATTGTAGATTATGTTGCCTAAACTGGCATGAAGCAGATGGGCCTTGGTGGAGAAGTCATAAGGGTCTATATTTGGATAAGATCTCAGAACATGATACAACTTTCATATGATTCAGATGATCTGGTGTCTTTCCTATAATACAACAAAACAAACAAAACAATTAACTTTCCAAGAGAAATGGTGGTGGTGTGGAGTGGCTACCTACGACTATGAGAGGAAGCAAGCACAGTCTGGTGAGAGAGGACAGAGATACAGAGACAGCTGAGTCCTAACATGGGAGGATTACACTTTTAAAAATATGAAGGAAGATAGCCAGAGACAGTCAACCTTTCTTAAGCCATGTTATGTGCACTGTATTACTGAGGGTGTATAGTGAGAGGAGGTACATGGAAGAAGGAGCCATGGGCTCTGTCCACTCATAACTGTTTGTCTAAATGTGGAGACAAAGTATAGTGGTGGATGAGATCACCGGATGGATGTCTAGATTCTGTGCTTACAAGGAAAGTGAGGATTTGGGGGAAAAAACAAAAGTGTTTAGTAGGACTTTTTGGGAAAAAACAATATGGATCAGTGCTCCTATGTTATAGTTGTAGTTTAGAAAATAAGGTGGACAGGCAGATAGATTTTCTTCTACTGGGGACTTTTTTTTAGGTGTCTATGTTGACAAGATTCAGGATTGAGAAAATAGCATAGAGAAATACAGGGAAAGGTAGAGAGATTTTTTTTTAATTTTCTCTGTTGACATCACTTTCTAATCCCTTAATTACATACCCTTCCTGGCTTTTTCCATCTCTCTGATTCCTGTTTGGACAACCTCATTCTGATTCTTCCAGATAGTCCATTAGTTTCTGAAGACTTCTAAAGGAGAAGCTCAGGCTTTTCTGATTTGTCAAGTTGATCATTTTGTTTTGATGTGATAGAAATGTAACGAGTTTCCAGGACTGGATTCTGACTGAATCTAAACCTGTCAATGTGTCAAATTATGAATGAAGAACATTGCATTTCATTCTGTCTTCTCTAAAGTTATCCCAAAGGGACTAAGAAAATTCATCTGTTCACAACCATCCCAGAATGATACTAGGTAACATGAGTCTATACAGCCTCTAGAAAATCTCTGGTTATCTAATTATTTACTGAAATAATGGTGCAATGAAGATAGCATAGTATTGCTGCTAGCACACTCTCTGTATATTTTGCAGAAAGGAAGCAAATGTTTTAGTCTATACCTACATAGATTTTGATCTACATTTGGCTGGATAGGTTTAGTCTACATAGAGTTGATCTGTATTATGTTAATCCGCATCAGTTTGAGTGTTCAGTGACTTGTAATTAAGCCTCTGCGGGACTGGGATGGGATTTGAGAGGTGTAATGCTGGGGTGGTAAGATAGGTAGGTGAGTTGGAGGAGGTGGCTGTTTCCTCTTCGTCTAACAAGCAGACAGTTGTGGCCTGTCATGCCTTCAAATTCAAGTCTTGGTATAACCTAGTAAAATTTAATTGCAGAATTAGGGTTTCTAGATTCACGGAGAGGAACATGAAGCAGGTTCTACCCTAAGGTATTTTATTTTCAAAAAGGAGAAATATGATTCTTCCAAGTAACATGCAAAGAGAATATACTACAAAGTAAGGTCCTAGGTAGAAGAATGCCTAGTAAGTGATCTGTTTGGCAAGGTTGTTTTCAGATTCCTGGAACATAAGTTTGGATATTTATTTTCTTTAGTATGAGCTGAATTTAGTTACTTCGGCTTTCCTTCCGACCTTTCAAGGAAGTTATCTGACCTTTCCTTCTCTTTCCTTCTCTTTCCCAAGGAGAGAAGTTACCATTTTATTACTACTGCAATGGTTTCTCTTTCTCTTCTGCCCAGAACAAGACTAAGGATTATTATTATTATCATTATTATTAATATTATATCTTAATATCTTGGTCTGTATTAATATCTGTAGCAAGTATTTTACTGCATCTCTCTAGTATGGCAAATTGGATTTACTGCTTCAAGGTGTGGTGGAGCTTGTTTTGTGTTTTTGGTGAGGGGCATGGAAGGAAGGTCTAAACGGGCTCTACTCATTGGATCATGGCCCAAGCTGAATATGTAGCTTGAAATGATGTTTTCCTGAGAAACATAATACACAATGCCAAGATGGGGTAATTCCCCCCCCTCCATGTAGCCTTCTCAGGCTGACCTACAGTACACAGAAGATTCTAACTACTCTTGACAACACTGGAAAAGGTGATCCTTACTACTCTTCCATCAATAGGAAGCTATGTGGGATTTTGACATGCCCTTGCCTTGACTATTCATTTCTTACTTAGGAATACTCATCTTCATTAATATATTATGTATCTTTACTTATTTTGGTATGTGGGGAAGTATTTTTTTTTTTTAGCTTTCATCCTATTTGTTAAATATTATTTTTTTAATTTATTTTTTATTGGTGTTCAATTTACTAACATACAGAATAACACCCAGTGCCCGTCACCCATTCACTCCCACCCCCCGCCCTCCTCCCCTTCTACCACCCCTAGTTCGTTTCCCAGAGTTAGCAGTCTTTACGTTCTGTCTCCCTTTCTGATATTTCCCACACATTTCTTCTCCCTTCCCTTATATTCCCTTTCACTATTATTTATATTCCCCAAATGAATGAGAATCAGAAGATACTCCCTTGTGGTTCTTTTTTTCTTTGTCTGTTTTTGTTTTTGTTTTGTTTTGCTTTTTGATTTGTTTCCTTCCCCCACCCCCTTTTTTTCTCCTTTCTTTTTCTTTCTCTTTTTCTTCTTTTTTTTTCGTTTTTTTTTCTTCCCTTTTTTTTCTCTTTCTCTTTTCTTTCCTTCTTTCTCTCCTCTCTTTTTCTCTTTTTCCCAATACAACTTGCTTTTGGCCACTCTGCACTGAGCAAAATGACTAGAAGGAAAACTTCACCTCAAAAGAAAGAATCAGAAACAGTCCTCTCTCCCACAGAGTTACAAAATCTGGATTACAATTCAATGTCAGAAAGCCAATTCAGAAGCACTATTATACAGCTACTGGTGGCTCTAGAAAAAAGTATAAAGGACTCAAGAGACTTCATGACTGCAGAATTTAGAGCTAATCAGGCAGAAATTAAAAATCAATTGAATGAGATGCAATCCAAACTAGAAGTCCTAACGACGAGGGTTAACGAGGTGGAAGAACGAGTGAGTGACATAGAAGACAAGTTGATAGCAAAGAGGGAAACTGAGGAAAAAAGAGACAAACAATTAAAAGACCATGAAGATAGATTAAGGGAAATAAACGACAGCCTGAAGAAGAAAAACCTACGTTTAATTGGGGTTCCCGAGGGCGCCGAAAGGGACAGAGGGCCAGAATATGTATTTGAACAAATTCTAGCTGAAAACTTTCCTAATCTAGGAAGGGAAACAGGCATTCAGATCCAGGAAATAGAGAGATCCCCCCCTAAAATCAATAAAAACCGTTCAACACCTCGACATTTAATTGTGAAGCTTGCAAATTCCAAAGATAAGGAGAAGATCCTTAAAGCAGCAAGAGACAAGAAATCCCTGACTTTTATGGGGAGGAATATTAGGGTAACAGCAGACCTCTCCACAGAGACCTGGCAGGCCAGAAAGGGCTGGCAGGATATATTCAGGGTCCTAAATGAGAAGAACATGCAACCAAGAATACTTTATCCAGCAAGGCTCTCCTTCAAAATGGAAGGAGAGATAAAGAGCTTCAAAGTGGGGAAGTATTTTTGAAATGCAATAAATTGAGTTTCCCAGGGAGGGGAATCTGTATATGCTACCATTTTCTCACACTGTGTATAACTGAGTGCATGATGATTTAGGGTAATGATGGTGGTGTTGATAAATTAGAGGGAAGAAAAATGCTACTTTTGCTTGAGTTCTTTTGCACAAAGAATCATTGCGTTTTCTAAATTTTCTCATTTGTAATTTGCCTTTGAATTCACTCATACTCAATTCAAATCTGATCTTTAATAGATTGAATCCAGTCTTTCTCACTTCAAGACTTCCTGTGGTTTCTGCTTGAGAAACCATCCAATTTCTCTGTTTAGGTCCAACCCAAAGTCCACTGAATGCATTTGTATAGTTATTTACAGGCAGTAAATGAAAAATGATTAAAAAAACAGAAATATATTTTCTCTGGTATCTTACACACTAAGGATACTCGTCCGTCCTCCTGAAACACTTGAAATCCTATTCTACACCCCATTCAATCCTTTGTTGTACACTCCTCCCTTCTGCAGACTAGCCTTACATATAGTTATTGCAGTTGGAGAATCATGTCGTGTTGCCTAATGTCATAGCATTAGGTGACTTATTTTCCAAGGAGAGCAGTGAAAGTAGTAAAACTCTGTGTTTTCTGTCTGCTCAGTTGTCACACATCAAGAGGATGACATTGCAGCAAATCATAAATGCCACAGATAATGCACTTTGTCTCAGCTGTCTTGGGTTACTTCCCTCGTATTTTCACTTTGTTGTGAAAGAGATTTGGACCTCAAATCTTGTGTCAGAGCTCTGACACCTCCAGCCTATACTAGGCTGTATAGCTTTTCTTGGCTGTGGTTAGTTAACTCTTTGTACTTTGGGCTCCAGCTGGGGAAGGAAGGGCAAGCTGAAAGCATCACTAGGCAGAAGCTCTGTACCTGGGCTCCACCTTACTGCCTACTACTCCTGCTCTCTTCTCTGAGATTTCTCCCAGTGCAGAGTTCTAGGCCCTGGACATTAATGAGGGGGGAGCAAGGTACAAGGAGAGCATACTGGATAGAGCTGATATCTATCTGTAAGTGTGGCCAAGCTGTTTCTGGAAGTGGAGTCATGTTGAACACAGCTTGGAAAGAGTATGCAGAGAGGAGCAGTCTATGTAGGGCTAATATTAATGCCCCCAAGATGTGCATGTGTGGGGAAATATCTGTCCTCTTCAAACTGATAGACATATAAAAGGCTAATAGTAGGAAAGTAGAAGGAAACAGTTAAAGACTTAAAAATACAATATTAAAAGTTTGAATTTGATAGAAAGCAGGAAAATGCAGGTCTGGTTGGGACTGTGTATGTATGTCTTTTTAAGACTTAGAGAAAATGCCATCTTCCAGAAGGAGGGTAGAAAGCACTCACATTTAAGTTATCTGGGGCAATGTATTAGGAAGAATGTAATTTAGGGCTTCATCAGCACTCTCTGATGGCTGCTGGGTATACCTTAGTGAGAGGTGAGAGTATCTCATTATTTAGAATTACCAATTTTATGGACCAAGAAGGTGAACCAAGGAGTATACCAGGAGGTAGGTTCTAGATATGCAGTATTTCCAAACCATAGGAACCTACTAGGTAGAGGTCTAGTGCAGTCAAGGCACTAAGTGTGCATGTGGCTTCATGTCAGCTGAATTGAATTGAAGGCTCAGGTGGCAGAAAGTGACCTGGTCACAAAGAGAATTGGCTCAAATACTCCTTTATTAGCCATGCCATAGAGTCTTGAATCTTTGTGGAGGTAGGATGCTACAGGAGAAATAACATGGTCTTTGAGGAAACAAAGAACCAAGTTAAATTCCAGCTCTTCTTCATGCTGGCTATAAAAGCTTAGGATAGTTGTCTAGCCTCTCATTGGGTTGTTATGGGGGTTAAATGAGATAACATATGTGCATTACTTTCAACTCAACAAATTCTGGTTCTCTTTCTCCTCTCTGTCCATATATTCCTAAATCTTGCACACATACCTGGCTCCCCTATTTCCCAGACACTATTTTTCTCTGCCTCCAGCCTCTGCACATGTTCCCAAATGCCTCTTATTATAACTGTACTAGCATGAGCCATGGTTATGGTTTTATTCCAAGCTTTATTGCTTGCTGATAATTTTGGTTGTAAATCAAAGGCAAGAGAGTTCTATCTTCCCATCCACTCCTCTGACCTAAAGTTCTGATTTTTTTTTTTTTAAGATTTTATTTATTTATTTATGATAGTCACAGAGAGAGAGAGAGAGGCAGAGACACAGGCAGAGGGAGAAGCAGGCTCCATGCACCGGGAGCCCGATGTGGGATTCGATCCCGGGTCTCCAGGACTGCGCCCTGGGCCAAAGGCAGGCGCCAAACGGCTGCGCCACCCAGGGATCCCTAAAGTTCTGATCTGATGCTAGATCATTCTGGATAGAGTTTTATTCCAACCAAAAGTGATGGCAAGCTTGTTTACAAAGGGCATTTAGAGAAGGAGAAAACATAATCTTTACTAATAAGACACTCTTGTTTTCCTCCTACCTTTTTAGTTTGACAAATATCATATCTGTAGAATGTTGCACAAATGGCAGCATTAACACTCCTTTGTCTTCAACAAGATTGAGCAATTATAAATATTTTGGCACATTTGCTTGCCCTCTCTAGTGTGTGTGTGTGTGGGGGGGGTGTGTATAAAATAAGATTCATATTCCAAATTTACTAACTGTCCAATTTTTTATAGTAAAATGTTTCTCCCTGATCTGAGAACAGGGCTCTGCATTGCATCTCACAATCATGTCTCTTTATGCTCCTTTAATCTACAACAGTTCCTCAGCTTGCCATGACTGACATTGGCAGTCTTGAACAGCACAGGTCAGTTTTATCAAAAGTCAACTTTCTGTGGAAAACTATTTTGTAGACTGATCATTTTCTTGTTTCAAGTTTTTACTGAAATTCTAGTTAACACATATGGTAAAATTGGTTTCAGGTGCAGAATTTAGTGATTCATCACTTACATCTAACACCCAGTGCTCATCACAACAAGTGTCCTCCTTAAAGCCCATCATCCATCTAGTCCACCCACTCCCCACCTCCCTTCACTGACCCTCAGTTTGTTCTCTATCCTTAAAAGTCTCTTATGGTCACCCAGTCACCCCCACCCCACCCCCCGCCCACTTCCCCTTCCACTACCCCTTGTTCATTTCCCAGAGTTAGGTGTCTCTCATGTTTTGTCACGCTCACTGATATTTTAACTCATTTTCTCTCCTTTCCCTTTATTCCCTTTCACTAATTTTTATATTCCCCAAATGAATGAGACCTCATAATGTCCTTTTCTGATTGACTTATTTCACTCAGCACAATACCCTCCAGGTCCCTCCACATGACTGGGTGATGGGCACTGAGGGAGGCACTTGGCGGGATGAGCACTGGATTTATGCTATATGTTGGCAAGTTGAACTCCAATAGAAAGAAAGAAAGAAAGAAAGAAAGAAAGAAAGAAAGAAAGAAAGAAAGAAAGAAAGAAAGAAAGAAAGAAGAAAGAAAGAAAGAAAGAAAGAAAGAAAGAAAGAAAGAAAGGAAGGAAGGAAGGAAGGAAGGAAGAATAGAAAACACAACAAAAGAAAACACACATGGTCTGGATTGGACTGAATGTAACTAGAACAAAACCAGCTCCAATTTTTTCAGAAAAGGTCCCTAAATAACCCTAACTTCATTCCCAGTTTATAGGGAGCTGAAGTAAAATTACATGCAATACTAAAGAAGGTGGATGGAAACTGTGCCAAAAATGTAAAAGTGTTTCTAAATATTTACATTTGCTTAGAGTTTCCCAAAGAAATCACTGATTTAAGGATTAGTAAATGAGCACTTTTAATAACAATGCAGTAACAACACAAAGACAAACTATTCTAGAGACAGCCGCCTCCATTCTGAAAAGCATGTGGTGTGTACACATTTGGCTTCAAGGATAAAAGGAAATTCTTAGTGAAAAAAAAAAAAAACAGCCCGGGGGGTGGGGGGGGGAAGAGCAGTGAGACATGGGGACTGGTCGTGGGAATAGAAAGGGGAAGGTTGATGGTTTCTCCTGTAATTGTAATACCACAAGATATGGGGACCATGGAAGCCATCCTCCACCCAGACCTGTAAGTTTGGGTTATTCCTCTCTCATTTCTCTATAAAGTTTGTATATAATATTCTAAAGCCCTAAAAACTAGTCTCAGATATATAATAAATAAGCTGTACTGCTGTTATCTAAAAAAAAAAAAAAGATTTGCTTATGATTTGATTTGCTTCCCTCTTTCTTTTTTCCCCTTCCCCTATGCTTACCTGTTTGTTTCTTACATTCCACATATGAGTGAAATCATGTAGTATTTGTCTTTCTGTGACTTATTTTGCTTAGAATAATACACTCTATCTATATTGTTGCAAATGGCAAAATCATATATATATATATAATATAATATTCCATCATGTATATATATAATCTTCATCCATTCATCAGTTAATGGATATTTGGGCCCTTTCCATAATTTGGCTATTGTTGATAAAGCTGCTATAAACATTGGGATGCATGTGCCCCCTTTGAATTAGTAATTTTTTAATCCTTTGGGTAAATACCTACTAGTATAATTGCCAAATTGTAGAGTAGTTCCATTTTTACCTTTTTGAGTAAACTCTGCAATGTTGTCCAGAGTGGCTTCACCAGTTTGTATTCACACCAACAGTGTAGGAGGGTTCCCTTTTCTCCACATCCTATCCAACACCTGTTGTTTCTTGTGTTTTTAATTTTAGCCATTCTGGCAGGTGTGACATCGTATTTCATCATGGTTTTGATTTGTAATTCCCCGATGACAAGAGATGTTGAGCGTCTGTTTCATGTGTCTGTTAGCCATCTGGTTGTTGTCTTTGGAAAAATATCATTTAATGTCTTCTGCCCGTTTCCTTTTTTTTTTTTTTTTTTTGTATTTTTTTTTAAATTGGAGCTCGATTTCCCAACATATAGTATAACACCCAGTGCACATCCTGTCAAGTGTCCCCCTCGGTGCCCTCTTCTGCCCATTTCTTAACTGGATTATTTATTTTTTGGAGTGTTGCATTTGATAAGTTCTTTGTAGATTTTAAGTACTAACCCTTTATAAAAATATGTCATTTTTAAATATCTTCTCCCATTCCATATACGTTGTCTTTTAGTTTTGTTGATTCTTTTCTTTCACTGTGTAGCTTTTCATTTTTACGTAGTCCCATTTGTTCATGTTTGCTTTTTTTCCTAGCCTTTGGAGATGTATCTATAAGAAATTGCTATGTCTGAGGCCAAAGAGGTTGCTGCCTGTGTTCTCCTCTAGGATTTTGATGGTTTCCTACCTCACATTTAGATCTTTCATCCATTTTGGTTTTATTTTTATGTATGGAGTAAGAAAGTGACCCAGTTTCATTCTTCTCCATGTTGCTGTCCAATACTCCCAACATTATTTGTTGAAAAGACTGCTTTTTTTTTCCCATTGGATATTCTTTACTGCTTTGTCAAAGATTATTTGACCATAGAGTTACGGATCCATTTCTGGGATTTCTATTTTGTTTCACTGATCTATGTGTCTGTTTTTGTGCCTGTACCATACTGTCTTCGTGACTATGGCTTTTTAATATATCTTGAAGCCCAGAATTGTGATGCCTCCATCTTTGCTTTTCTTTATCAAGATTGCTTTGGCTATTTAGGGTCTTTTGTGGTTCCATGCAAATTTAAGGGTTTTTTTTTTTTCTAGTTCTGTGAAAAATGCTGGTGGTATTTTGATAGGGACTACATTAAATGCATAGATTGCTTTGGGTGGTATAGACATTTTTTAATTATTTATTTACTTATTTATTTACTTATTTTATTAGAGTTCAATTTGTCAACATACAGCATAACACCCAGTGCTCATCTCGCCAAGTGCCCCCCTCAGTGCTCATCACCCAGTCACCCCAACCCCCCGCCCACTTCCCCTTCCACTACCCCTTGTTCTTTTCCCAGAGTTAGGTGTCTCTCATGCTTTGTCACCCTCACTGATATTTTCACTCATTTTCTCTCCTTTCCCTTTATTCCCTTTATTATTCCCTTATTTCCCTTGTTTGTTCTTCTAATCCATGAGCATGGAATGTTTTTCCACTTCTTTTTGTCTTCCACAATTTCTTTCATAAGTCTATAGTTTTCAGAGTATAGATGTTCAAAAATGATAAGATACTTAGGAATAAACACAGACTGATTCTTTTTTGTTATTAGATTCAGGTTATACATTTTGGGCAGAAGAATTATATCAGAACATTGATAAAGACAGTTACTGCCACGTAGGTAACTCTCCATGTGTACCTTTTTCAAGCACTAGGACTGTCATTAGAAGGTGCTTAATATTATTTATTGAATGAATGACATAAGACTTTCACTGCTACCTAGTTCTATTATTTTTCTACCAGAGGACAGTAGAAAGAGCATCCTGCTCCTATATTATAGTTCCATTTTTCTAATACATGTTTGAAGGCTTAAAGGTAATCCAGGGCCTCTATAAAGAGCCCACAGAGAAGGGAAATGAAATGGAGACTATCACATGAGGTAGAACAGTCTCTTTACCCCAGGGTGAATAGGGAACATATTATGTTGAGAGTGGAGGATAAATAAGGTGATACTCAGCTGGAAAGAAATGCAGCACATGGATCCTAGGAGTATATGTCTTGTGTCCTTGCTGAGAGAAATTATTTCGGTTTCAGACTTTACTATACATCCCTCTCCTGACCCTCATTTGAATCCTATGAATACCATATTAAGAATTTATTTCTGTCACTCCTTTTCCATTGGGGACAGCCCTGTATTTTGTCCTTCTCTAAACACCATCCCCCCTACACACACATAGGTATATATTTTCCAACATTTATAGTCAGTGGTAGGAAAACTATCTACTCCAGATTATTAGATTGTAAAGAAACTATATGACTTCTGGACTTCTTATTTGGATATAGAATCTTTCATCCATGTCACCTGGGAGAGTAAGGTTATGAGAGGTACTCTTTGCCTCTCAGAAATGTGTGTTCAGGCTTCTCTTGGGGGCCCTTTCTCTCTCCAGCTCTGAGTGTCTCAGACATTTCTGACAGTCCTTCCTGAGGCATCTGGGGCTAGGACTGAATTTATCGATTTAATTCTGCGCTTGTGAATGCATGATTCACATGGCTCCTGTCCCTTTCCTGAGGGTCTACCTACCCTTGTCATTGCAGTCCTTAATTTCACCAGGCTCCAGAAAATGCACCCTTTATCTCCATGTCAGCTCTTGATTATCCACAGTAACGGTGGGAATAACCCAAAATGGTGAATAATACTAACATGACTTTTGTTTGAGTTTTAAAAGATGGAGTCCTGCCTAGAGATAACCCAGAAAATGAAGAGCTTCAATGTTACTCTCCCATGGGTGGCTGTAGGACATCTCTTCTTCGGCATCTAGAGAGGGAGTCAGATGGAAGCACACAGCTTGTTCAGCCCTCAGTGTGTTGGCAGACACACCAAATATCTACTGAGAGCTCTGCAGAACCTGTCTCCATGCCTTGTTTTCAAACCCTGGAGGAGGTTTTTATTTCGACCCCAATACTTAATTCAAAGAACAAGAGGAACCTGGGTGGTTCAGTGGTTGAGTGTCTGCCTTGGGCTCAGGTCATGATCCTAGGGTCCTGGAATTGAGTCCCACATTGGGTTCCCCACAAGGAACCTGTTTCTCCCTCTGCTGATGTGTCTGCCTCTTTCTATGTATCTCTCATGAATAAGTAAATAAAATCTTTTAAAAATGAGGAAATTAGTATACAACATGTGAAACTCTCAGTTTTTCTAGGGTTTCCATCATATCCAGAGTAATAGCCGAAGTCCTCACAGTGACTCTCAGACCCTACATGAAGGATCTCACTTCCTGCTTTCTCTCTGACCTCATCCCCTACTGTCTCTCCCTCACTCACTGTGTCCTGGCCCCAAAGGACTCTCTGCTATTCCTCAAAACTAGCCATGTGCCACTTCACACCCATTAGGATGGTTGGTATTTAAAAAACAAAACAAAACAGGGATGCCTGGGTGGCTCAGCGGTTGAGCATCTGCCTTTGGCTCAGGTCATTATCCCAGGGTCCTGGGATCAAGTCCCACATTGGGCTCCCTGCATGGAGCCTGCTTCTGCCTCTGCCTGTGTCTCTGCCTCTCTCTCTCTCTCTCTCTCTCTCTCTGTGTGTCTCTCATGAATAAATAAATAAAATATTTAAAAAAACAGAGGCTAACAATATTGGTGAGGATGTGGAGAAATTGAGATGCTTGTGTGCTGCTGGTGGGAATGTAAAATGGAGCAGCCGCTGTGGAAAACAGTGTGGTGATTTCTCAAAAAAATTACATATACAATTACCATATGATGCAGCAATCCCACTTCTGGGTATATATCCCAAGGAATTGAAGGCAGAGTTTCAAAAAGATATTTGTAGACCCATCTTCATAGCAACATTATTTATGGTAGCCCGTGAGTAACACAACCAGCATGCCTATCAGTTGACAAATAGACAACCAAGATGCAAGATGTGGGACACACACATGCAATGGAATATTATTCAGTTTTAAACAGGAAGGACAGGAAGGACATTCTGACATCTACTACAAATTGCATAAACTTTGAAGACATGCTAAGTGAAATAAACTAGTCACAAAAGGACGTAGTGTAGGATTTCACTTATATCAAATACTTAGAGTAGTCAAATTCATAGAGACAAAGTAGAATGGTGGATGCCAGGGGCTTCAGGGAGGCAAAAAATGGGGAACAACTGTTTAATGGGTACAGAGTTTCAGCTGAGGAAGATGAACAATTTCTGGAGATGGATGATGGTGATGGTCGCACAACAGAGTGAAGATGAGGCTGGGTTGGTTGGCCCATTTTAAAATCTTGACACCCATTCTGAGCACATCCTAACCTTTTCTTGATTTCCATTTCTCTGCATCACTGACTGAAAATCCAACACAATATGTATTCTTTTTTAAAAAAACATTTTATTTATTTATTCATAGAGACACAGAGAGAGAGAGGTAGAGACACAGGCAGAGGGAGAAGCAGGCTCCACGCAGGGAGCCTGCCACGGGAATCGATCCCAGGTCTTTTTTCTATCTTTGGGTATGAGACTCAGCCGCAGTGTTCATGACTTCCAGGACAAAAGACAATGGTGGGGCAGGCTGGGAAAGCAAGAGAGCCGGCAATGTTGTGGGTGGATTGTTAGACTTGACAGATACTCTTCTAGGCAACATAAGAAGGAACTTCTGTTTTAGAGTTTGGAAGGATCTCAGAAACAGAGAAATACAGGGAAGAAGGCGGGGGGTACCAGAGCCATTATGGAATTCATACAAACTGGCTTTATGTTCCCTAGGCCCTGTCTACATTTCTTCTTCTTTTTTTTAATTTTTCTTTTTCTTTTTTTAATAAATTTATTTTTTATTGGTGTTCAATTTACCAACATATAGAATAACACCCAGTGCTCATCCTGTCAAGTGCCCACCTCAGTGCCCATCACCCAGTCACCCCCACCCCCCGCCCACCACCCCTTCCACCTGTCTACATTTCTTTAAGCACATCCCCTGACCAAGCACCTGCTTTGGGAGATACTGTTTCCTAATTAAACAGATTCACAGACCCAGGGCCCTTATTAGGAAATGTCCTCAGGAAATGCTCTTGAAATACATGATGGTAAATATTCTAGTCTCATATTTATACCTCTGTTTGGCCCTGTTCTCAAACAACCCTTCTTCTGGAATCTCAAGATATAGTAGTCAATCAATACATCTATATATTCATTTTCTCTGTCCTGAATTCCGTTTTTTGGTTGTTTGGTACAATTATGAGCAGATCTTGTCCCGTGTAGTGAGTTTTGGAGATGGGAGTGTGGAATCCAGAATTAGGAAGTGTACAGATCCTGGCCCAGCCCTCTGGAAGATTTTAAACTATAAAGGAATTTAAGTAAGACACCCAGGATACGAGCTGACAGACAGGGAAAATTGGTTTCAGCTGACCATCAGGATGGGATGTAAGTGCTGGTAGTAAGTAGAAGAAGGTTGGAGATGGGGATCAGTCAGAAAGGCTTTGGAAAAGCTTCCTGGTATGAGGAGGAATGTTGTAGAATAAGGTTGAGAAGAACTAGAGGACCAAGTGTGGACAGAAAGGAGTGAGGAGGGCATCCTTGGCAGGGCAGGTATTACCCAGACCAAAGGCTCATCCCTGAAAGTGAAGTCAGTATGTGAGGAGCTGAGTTAGAAAGAAGGTGCTGGGCCTGAGGGTAGGGGGAGAATTAGGGCTGAGATCTGACAGCTGCGTCAGAGGGTCTGGAATAATCACAGAATATTGCACAAGAAAGGACGTTTCTGAACATGGCATTTGAGGACGAGATTTCTCTGTGTTGTTAGGAGCTAGATTTTTGGTAGACTCTTTCAGGATTCCCAATCATGTATTTGCTTCTATTCTGCAAATTTACTTATTCATTTGATTGTTCTGAGTGCTTCTGTTGGAGTCATAAAATATGATTATTTCATTCCCAGATATTTTGTTCTTTAGGTTGCTTCTCTGGTATCTTCATACTTTCTGTAGGTCCACTTTCCCTCATCTTCAGTAAAAGTGGGAATAGTGCACAGACCACCCTGCACAACACAGTTGAGGGAAACAAATTATCAAAATTACCGCTCTCCGACTTTTCCATTCAGATGGCCCTCCTCTGGGATTCCTGCTCAGGGTCCATGGATGGACTTCAGAATGTATGACATTTCTTAAAGGTGAATAATGGCAGAGGAGTTTGTGATTTAAAAGATGTGAAGAAAAAAAAAAGATGTGAAGAACCACTGTTGAGTTTTTGTTGGGAGGAAGGTGGCTGGGGATGGTTCCCCAAAGAAAGAAACATGGTACAAGCATCAGTAGTGTCAACTACAGGAGCCTTCAAGGACACTGGAAGGAGCTGAAGGAGAAAGAGGAATTAGGAAAAGGGAAGTGGGTTCAGAGGAAACTAGTAGGAGGGGTGCCCCATCTTCCCTTGTTCTTCACTCTCTTTCTGGTGGGTATTCCTTTGTATTCTCCATACCCTGACAATTACAGGATTCTGACTCCACTTCAATTTAGATATACTGAGTGCCTGCCACTTATCAGGCTCTATGCCAGGTCTTCTCACAACATCATCTCCTGCAATTCCTGTGTGGAGCCTGCAGTGCACAGAGTGGAGTCAGTCTCTCTCTCTATTGTGGCATGTTTGCATCATCACTTCCTGTCAGGCCCCTTTCAATGCATTTTATTTCCTCCCTTCATCCTTATTTCTAGTGTCATTTCCCCTCCTCACTGGAGGCACTTGCTTTAGTGTATTTAACAAATGCTCTTCAAGTTCATGCTCTACATGTGTATTTAAATACATTCATCCACTCAACAAATACAGTGCCGACTCTCTCAGGCACAGATGTAGGTGCAGGAGTAGAGCCAGGAGCAAAACAATTTAAAAAGTCCCGCTTTCATGGAGCTTACATTCTTATGGAGTAAGGCAAACCATAATCAAATAAATAACTGAAACATGAAGTACAGTAAATAGTGACAAGTGCTATGGGAGAAAGAAAAGCAGGGCATTCAAGTCTGTGGTTAGGAGTAAGTTGCAGTTGTATATGGGATGAATCAGGAAGGCTGTGTTACAAATGTGCTGTTTCACCAAATGCAGCGAAGGGAGCAACCAGGTGGATATGTGGGCTAGAAGTGGTGCAGTCATAGGGGATAGCCTGTGCAAAGGTCCTGAGGGTCTGGCCTGATATGTCGGAAGGCCAGAATGTTTAGGAGGCCAGTTGCTAGAGAGAAATGAGTGAGAAGGGATAGAAATAGAAGGTGAGAGGTAGCTGGTTCAATGACAAATGCTTTAGGACTCTGTAGGTCAGTGTAAATGAAGACTTTGGTTTTAGTCTAAATGAAAAGGGAAACCAGTAGAAGTTTGTGAGCAGAGGAATGTCTGACATTTTTAATATATATATATATGTGTATCCTTGACAAATATACAATAGTTTTTGGCTGTTTTTTAAAAGGTACATAAGTACCATTGTGCTGACACATCATCCTGCTTTTTCTTTTGATATAACATTGTTTCTGAGAGCTACCCAACTTGTTGTCTATAAACCTACTTTATTATCTCTGACTGCTGTGTTATATTTCACTGCGCACACACACAGTTTACTTGTATATTCCTCTAGGAACAGACACTGGCACAGCCCCCACTTCCTGCCACCACAAACAGTCCTGTGATGAATGTGCTCACATGGGCTCCTTATGAACTCAGGAGACAGCTTCCTAGGAATGTGCACATTGGAGAGAGATTTTGGGATGTGAGGCTGTGTGTATTCTTTTTTTTAAAAATATTTATTTATTTATTTATTTATTTATTTATTTATTTATTTATTTATGAGAGAGAGAGAGAGAGAGAGAGAGAGAGAGGAAGAGACACAGGCAGAGGGAGAAGCAGGCTCCATGCGGGGAACCCAATGTGGGACTCGATCCTGGATCTCCAGGATCAGGCGCTGGGCTGAAGGCGGCGCTAAACCTCTGAGCCACCCGGGCTGCCCAGCTGTGTGCATTCTTAATTCTGCTGGAATTGAGCTTCAGGGTGATGATCCCTGTGACACTCCACCAGTGGTACATGATGGTTTGGATCTTCTCACTGAATTCTCATGCTGATCCAGTGATGGAGATCAGGTGAGGTCCCTTGTGGATGAGAAGACTGAGGTTTAGAGAGAGTGAGCAAATTACCCAAATTCATGTGGTCACTCAGAAGCACCATGGCTCATATCCACCATTTCTGACATAATGGTCTTTGCTCTTACCGCCACAGTACCCAGCACTGCCTCTTCCAGAAATAAGATGAGGCATTCCCACAGAAAGATATTATTGTTACTGTTATTATTATTATTATATCTGAGCCTTGCATTTCTTGATGGCCCGTATAACTCAGTGAGCATAGGACCCCAAAGTTTTAGCACCATCATGTATGAGAGTGTCTAGTTAGAGCCCCTAGAGTTTAAAGGTGAATTATGTGGAATAAAACTATTTTCATTGTCTCATGAGGGCTAGGTAGCAGGCTTGAGTTGCAGGGGATGGTTTCAAGGCTTGTCATTTGTAAAGACTAAGTCATTTTTAATGGACTTTGGATCAGATTTCAGGATTAAATATTAGGTAGATGATATTAAGTCCATACTGTTTGCTAGGTTCTGAGCTACATACTTTCTAGGCATCATTTCACTTACTCCTCACAGCTACAATAGGAAGGATTTGCTTTTACTCTCACTTGGCTGTTGAGGAAACTAAATCCCAGAAAGGAACTAATTTGTCCAGAGGCACTGGGTGTGAGGTTGAGTTGTGATTTTTTTAATAATAAATTTATTTTTATTGGTGTTCAATTTGCCAACATACAGAATAACACCCAGTCTTGAGTTGTGATTTGAACCTGAACAATCTCCCTGCAGAGCCTCACTCCTAACTACTCAGCTGTGCTGCCTTCTTTTGAAGGAAGCTTTCAGAATTTCTTTCCCTAGAACTTGAAGACAATGTCTTGTCAGTTGGGATGGTTTAGAGCAGTCATGGGAAGTACAGGGCTAGTGGACAAGAATCTCCAGAAGGAGAAGATGTGAAGTTTGAAAATATTCCCCAGGTGTCTTCATTAGGCCTCCCTCTGTCCTCCAAAGTGAGAACCTCTGCCTTAGGACATCCCATATAGATTACAGGTCCTGAGCATGATGCCTTCAAAAAAAAGTAGGAATTCTCTAACTGGTCGTGGGTGGGTTGTTGCCTATTAACTCCAGGCAGCCTGATATAATTTTAAAACAAGTTTACTCCAAGACAAACAATCCTTTATCACCTCATGTGGCTCATACCTGCCATGAACGATGGGCAGCTAAGGTTTTTTCCCTCCACGTTTTTCATTTTGCTTGCCTTCTGCAAGGAAGGTAATACCATTTATATCTTTACCTGATCCGGGTTTATAAAGGTTGCCTGCCTAAAAGTATGTATCTCAAAGTTAATTAGATAGGAATTCTGAATTATGTGTTCTTTCAGGTCTGTCTTCTCAGTGTTGTCATTTGTTCAACAAATATTTATTGAGCATCTACCTCATAGTCTGATGGAGGACACAGGCAGCTGACCTGGAATTTGAATACATTAGGATCAATGGCACATGAGGGAAGCCTGGCTGCTATGAGAGCACATAGGAAGGACAGCGTAAGGATCAGGGAGGCTTCCTGGGGAAGCACCTTCTGATCTGGGAATGGAAAGAGAAGTGGGGATTAGCTAAGTGAAGGGGCCAAGAGGCCATTAGAGGGAAGGGAACAGGATGAATGTGGAATTTCACAGCTGGGGAAGGAACTGGGCAGAGAATGAAGCTTAAGGAATCAGTATAGGTCAGATTATGAAGGAAGGAAGTATATTAAGGAAGCGTAGTGGGAACCATGGAAGGGTTTGAAGCCTGGGGGTGTGTGGGGCACTCCTCAGTCACAATTTATAGTGTAGAAAGATTCCATGACCCTCCTTATATATCTTGGGTGCTTGTTAGTAAGCTATAACATTGGAACTGGTGAGTGGCAAATAAGAAGTCTAGATGAATTTGTAGACAGAAGGTCTGGCATATAACCCAAAGGTTCCTTTTAATCATCTATAGAGAAGACATTTCAATTTTCACATAATCTAGGTGCTGCATAACTTTGTTTTTTTTTCTGTTGATTAGCACTCATTTCTAGGGTATTGCTGTGAATTGTTTTAACCAAAGGTATGCTCTCCCTCAGTAGGGGTCCATTTGAATAGCAGTAGGGTAGGAAGAAGGAGGAACCCCAGGCAAGATTCCTTCATTAAGAAAAATATTGGACCATGATTTGAGAGAGTTAAAAATAACTTCTTATAAAAAATTAATTGGGAGTCACAAGTGAGTGGCATTTTAAAAGATTTATTTATTAACTTGAGAAAGAGAGCAACTGTGCATGGGTGGGGGCATAAGGGGCAGAGGGAGAGACAGAATCTCAAGCAGACTCCCCACAGAGCTCAGAGCCAGACCCAGGGCTGAATCTCAAGGCCCTGAGATTATGACCTGAGCCAAAATCAAGAGTGAGATATTTACTCTACTGAGCCATCCAGGCACACTACAGGTGAATGTTTTAATATAAGCTCACAGAGCAGGGCAGATTCTCCAGGCTCCTGGCAGCTGACATTACAGATGATGCAGTGTGTGTAGAGAGCACAGTGTGGCCAGTGAGGAGACTGCAGAAATGAGCTCATCTCTCTCCTGGAGCCCAAAGACAAAGGACACAGAAAGTTGTGAGCTACTGAGCTACTGAGCTAGTTCACTTATTTCTTTTCTCCCTACCCATAATACTTCCATAACTGTGGATATGAAAACTGGTGATTTTGCCTGGTTGTTTTGGGTGAGGTAGATTAAATGTCAGAATTCACAAAACACCTTCCTGGCTCCTCTCCCTTCTCAGCCCTGGACCCTGGGTCAGCTGCTGCCCCCATTTCTCCAGGGTGTCCTTCCCAGGGAGCCTTGTCCTCTCCTTCTTGCTGGTAGTTATGAAGGTCCTGCCACTTTCTCCCTCCTCCTCTCTGTTCACAGCACCCCTGTGGGCCTAGGTGGGTAAAGGAAAGGAATGGACTGTACATTCTTGGCCATCAGTACAACTGGATGGATAATGCAGAATGAGGAGAAAGGGGGGCCAAAGTGCCATCTGACCTTGGCTAGCTGATGGAGGGGCTAAGAGTTTAAGATTGAGGTAGCCAATATGTATATTATAGCCTAAGATAATATTTTTAAAATAGGTCTGTAATTGTAAAGAGACCTACTGGTCCATGAGTTAATGTGTCATAACTCATGCTCAAGCACCATGCATGTACCCCACATGTGAATTATTGCACAATACATTCATGCCCTGCTGTGTCTTTCAGTTTAATTAGTACATGATACTACATGAGTTAGATGAACCCAAGTGGGATTATGTCATGTGGTATGTAAAAAAGGAGAATGTTGTATTTGGCCCTTTTTTCTAGAGGAAAAGCCAGTTAATTTTTTCTATGATGTCTTTTGGTGTCAGTTTCTGTGACATTTGTGCTGCAACAGGTGACATGGGACATCTGGGCTTTGGTTGGTTGTTTGAACACCATTGTGCAGTAAATATTTCTTGTTTACTTAGGTATGTTGGAGGAACAGCATATAGCAGAAGAAATATGAAGCAGCAACTCTGAATCCTGAGCAACAGACCTCAGCAAGCCCCAAAGGAACTCGGTTTAATTCAGCCTCACCAAACCAGATCCAAAACTCTTGGCTTCCTGGAGTTGCTACAGCTCTCTGATTCTAGAATTTTCTTTAATTCCAGCTGGAATGCTGTATGAGGCACTTTGCAGATTTGGTCGAAAACTGGTACACAAACGTCCACTGGATCAAGAAATATATGAGTTCCAATTTGGCAAATGTATGAGCACTCTGGATTTAGTGGCCCTGGGTGTCGGCCGCACAGTGGGTGCAGGTATATATATCCTGGCTGGCGATGTCGCTAGAGATAAAGCAGGACCAGCCACTGTGATCTGCTTTTTAGTGGCTGGTGTAACTTCTGTGTTGGCTGGGCTCTGCTATGCAGAGTTTGGTGCCCGGGTTCCCCACTCTGGCTCTGCATATCTCTACACCTATATCACTATAGGAGAAGTCTGGGCTTTCATCACTGGCTGGAACCTCATCCTCTCCCTTGTTGCTGATGCAGTCATTGTTATCAAGACCTGGACGTTAATTTTTGACAACCTGTATAGGAACTGGATCTCTCAAACCCTGCATGAGAGCATCTCACAGCATGTTCCTCAGGTTTTTGCAGATAATGTAGGCTTCTTGGCTGTGATCCTTGTATTTTTGCTCATAGAATTTAACAATATGATGATTCGTCCATTCTTCATAGTTTTCAAAGTGTTCACTTTGGTGAAAGTTTTGGTTCTCAGTTTTGTCATCATCTCTGGCTTCATGAAGGGGGACCTGCACAACTGGAAGCTCACAGAAGAGGACCACATAAAGGCTGGACTCAATGATACCTCTAGCTTGGGTCTTCTGGGCTCTGGAGGATTCGTGCCATTTGGCTTCCAGGGGATTCTCCATGGATCAGCTACATGCTTCTATTTACTTATAGGTTTCAGCATTATTGTTACCAGAGTCAAAGAGACACAGAATCACAAGCGTTCCATCCCCATGGGCATTGTGATTTCACTGCTCATCTGCTTTTTGTTGTATTTTGGTGTCTCTGTGGCACTTACGCTTATGGTGCCTTACTATAAGCTCCGACCTGGGAGCACCTTGCCTGAGGTATTTCTCCATATTGGCTGGGCCCCTGCCTACTATGCTGTAACTATTGCATTTATCTGTAGTATTTCTGTCATCTTCTGGGGTATTATGTACTTCATCCATCGGGTGATACACATGATGGCAAACGATGGCCTCCTGTACCCTGTCCTTGCCAGGATCCGTACCGGCACATATGCCCCCATCATAGCCAATGTGATCTTTGGCATTATTGCAGCAATCATGCTATTTTTTAGACTCACTGATCTTGTTAACCTCAGGTCAGTTGGGGCCCTGCTAGCTTACTCCCTGGTGGCTTTTTCTGTTCTCATCCTCAGATATCAGCCTGAGAAGAAGAATGGGGGAAATGAAGCACAGGTGCAAGAGGAGGACAGACCTGCAGCAGAGAAGCTGGCTCTACAAACACTATTTTTTCCAGGCAGCCCCACCCCCACTCCACTCTCTGGCCATATTGCCTCTGTTTGCTCCTCACTGCTTGCTCTCCTGCTGACTCTTCTCTGTCTAGTGCTGGCCCGGTGGCCAAGTCTGCTTTCTGGAGACCCAGTGTGGATCACAGTGGTTGTGCTGCTCCTGGTGCTTATCATTGGGATCACCGGAATAATCTGGAGACAGCCACAGAGCCCCCCTCCCCTTCACTTTCAGGTACCTGCTCTGCCTCTCCTCCCACTCCTGAGCATCTTTCTGAATGTTTACCTTATGATGCAGATGATAGCTGGCACCTGGTCTCTATTTGGTGTCTGGATGCTGATTGGGTTTGCTATCTACTTCAGCTATGGGATCCAGCACAGCCTGACTCCTTAACCCCACTTCACTTAGGACCAAGACTGTAGATCTTGAACTCAGCAGTGCCAGTACATATTTGGTCTGACATAATCATACATGAATGCAGTGTGATCCCCTGCACAATAATGTGGAATACTCTTGAGCACATGAAAAGCTAAGTCCCTATGGGATGTTGAGGTAGGAACACCAATAGAGCTCCATATTTATTGTGGAGTGAAGCCTGAGTCTTTGCTCTTTCTCCTTTTTTTTTTTTCAGTCTACTTTTCAATTGTGTCTATAGCTGCTCACCAGCTTTAAAAAAAATGAGCACTGGGTGTTATACATGTGTTGGCAAATCGAACTTCAATAAAAAATGAAAAAAATAAAAATTATTAAAAGAAATTTGAAAAATCGTTTTCCTTTTCTCTAGTCAAATATCCACTAGTAGAGGGGGTCCTGGCTAGCTCTGTCAGTAAAGCATGCAACTCTCTTTCTCAGGGTGATGAGTTTGAGCCCTGTGTTGGCTGTAGAAATTACTTAAGAAAATATCCAGTAGCAGAATTCAGAATTACTGAGTCATATGGTAGCTCTTTTTTAAAGTTTTTGAGGAACATCCATACTATTTTCCATAGTGGCTATATCAATTTACATACCCACTAACAATGCACAAAGGTTCTTTTTTTCCCCACATCTTTGACAAAACTTGTTTTTCTAGTCTTTTTTATTTTAGCTAAACTGACAGGTATAAAGTGATATCTGATTACAGTTTCAATTTGTATTTCCCTGATGATTGTGATGCTGAGCATCTTTTCATTAGCCTATTGGGCATCTGTATGTCTTCTGTGGAAAATGTCTATTCAGGTCCCCTGCCCATTTTTTAATTGGATTATTTGGGGTTTTCTGTTATGTGTGTGTGTGTGTGTGTTGAGTTGTGTAAGTTCTTTTTTTAAAAGATTTTATTTACTTATTCGTGAGAGACACAAAGAGAGAGGCAGAGACATAGGCAGAGGGAAAAGCAGGTTCCCTATAGGGAGCCTAATGTGGGACTCAATCCCAGGACCCAGGATCACACCCTGAACCAAAGGCAGATGCTCAACCACTGAGCCACCCAGGCATCCCTGAGTTGTATAAGTTCTTTATGTGTTTTGGGTATTAACCCCTTATTGGATATAGAATATGCAAATAACTTCTCCCAGTCAGTAAGTTGCCTTTTTGTTTTGTTGATGGTTTCCTTTATTATGCATAGCTTTTTAGTTACATCAATTTGAAAAAAAAATATGTACCCCATGTTCATTGCAGCATTATTTACAATAACCAGGATATGGAAGCAACACAAGTGTCCATCAGTAGATGAATAGATAAAGAAAATGTGGTTTATGTATATACAATGAACTATTAGTAATAAGGAACAATGGAATCTTGTCATTTGTAACAACATGTATGGACTGGGTGGCTTTAGTGCTATTTGAAACATGTCAGTCTGAAAAAGATAAAATCTCATATGCTTTTAGGCTTATATGGAATTTAAGAAATAAAACAAATGAAAAAAAAAGGAAAAAAGAGACAAACACAACCCTCCTTCCAAAATACAGAGAAAAAGAGGTGCTGCCAAAGGAGAATTGGGTAGAGGGATGGGTATTTAGAAAAAGGGAATTAAGAATACACTTTCTTGATGAGCATTGAGATATGTGTGGAATTATTGAATCATTATGTTGTATACTTGAGAGTAATATAACAACACTGTATGTTAATTATGACTCACTAAAAAAATGAAAGAAACTAGAAAAAGTCAAAAAGATAGAGAGAAAGATGAAATATGGCGCCCATCCTTAAAGAGCTCATATATTCTAATCCAATGGGTAAAGCATAGCTATAACACCAAGTAGAAAGTGTTGTCATAAGTAATATACAAATAAAGCCTCTTGGAAATTCAAAGTAGAGGATGTACATTTGTGGCTCACACAGGGGTGAGGGTTGAATAGTGAAATCAGAGAAGACTTTGTAGAGGAATGGCATTGGAGTTGGCTCTCTCTAGGGAAAGATAGGGTTTCGACACATGTAGGCAGCAGGGAGAGACTGTAGGCAGAGAGAACAAGACTAGGAAAACACAGGAAAATGAAGCAGGTTTCAGAGCACACTGGGCAGGCTGTGTAGCCTGAGCCATTGCTGTGTGAGAGGGCAACAGAGCATGCACAGGTGGATTGGAGTAGAGCTTTCCTTTGTGAGCACAGAGCACTTTGGCTTTGAACCCACTGCCCATGCTGAAAATCCCTGGGGCTGGTTCTTCTAATTGGCAACATCTGTATTCTTGGACTTAGTTTCTCTGCTGAGGTCTGCTTTGATCCACCTGCTCAGAAAGTGTACAACTGAGAGCCAGATGTCCTGGGTACTGGTCTGGTTTCTACCACTAACCAGCAATGTAACCTTGGGCAAGCCCCTCAGTGCCTTTCATGCTCTGCTTATTTATCTGTAACAGGAGAGGTCACAACCAATCATTTGTAAAGTTCTGTGTAGTTAACAAATTCTCGAATTACCTCTGGTTCTTCTGTCCTATTCTCTCAACTAGGTCTCTCTACTGCCCATGATCTGTACCTGTGTCCTGCCCACTTCTCACTACAATCTATTGTTAGAGCCATAGAGGTACAATAAATAATACCCCACGTCCCCCTCCTATGTTTGAAACCAGTTGATAATCAAGATATAAAGACATGATTAAACCATTAACTGTAGATCTGCAGCCTAATTGGTTTGCTAATCCCACATCGCTAAATTAGACAGACTTACTCCTCATCACAAGTAGTGCTGAGCACCCCACGACTCTCCACCACAGGAAAGAGCCTTTTGTTAGATTTTCTCCTATGTAAGTAGGTTGGAATGCATGTGTCTTTGTGGTCAGGGTGGTTCTGGATACAAAAAGAAAACCAGGGGAGGAGCAAGATGGCGGAGGAGTAGGGTCTCCAAATCACCTGTCTCCACCAAATTACCTAGAAAACCTTCCAATCATCCTGAAAATCTATGAATTCGGCCTGAGAATTAAAGAGAGACCAGCTGGAATGCAACAGTGAGAAGAGTTTGCGCTTCTATCAAGGTAGGAAGACGGGGAAAAAGAAGTAAAGAAACAAAGGCCTCCAAGGGGGAGGGGCCCTGCGAGGAGCCGGGCTGAGGCCGGGGCGAGTGTCCCCAGGACAGGAGAGCCCCGTCCCAGAGGAGCAGGAGCTGCACCGACCTTCCCGGGCGGAAAGGGGCTTGTGGGGAGTGGGAGCAGGACCCAGGAGGGCGGGGATGCCCTCGGGCTCCCGGGGACAGTAACAGCAACTGCGCGCCCAGGAGAGTGCGCCGAGCTCCCTAAGGGCTGCAGCGCGCACTGCGGGACCCGGCGGGACCGGAGCAGCTGAAGGGGCTCGGGCGGCGGCTCCGCGGAGGGGGCTGCGCGGCCCCGGGAGCAGCTCGGAGGGGCTCGGGCGGAGGAAGAGGCTCCGCGGAGGGGGCTGCGCGGTTCCAGGAGCAGCTCGGAGGGGCTCGGGCGGCGGCTCCGCGGAGGGGGTTGCGCGGCCCGGGAGCGCGAATCCAACAGCGCAGGCTCCGGAGCACAGGGCGCCGGGACACAGCCCAGGATCCGGCCTCCCCCGGGACAGGCAGAGGCCGGGAGGGCCCAGGACAGCGAGGACGCTCCTGCCCCAGCTGAGCAGATCAGCGGCCCCGCCCCGGAGCCTCCAGGCCCTGCAGACGGAGTTCCTGCCGGAGCTGAATCCAGGTTTCCAGAGCTGCCCCGCCACTGGGGCTGTTCCTCCTGCGGCCTCACGGGGTAAACAACCCCCACTGAGCCCTGCACCAGGCAGGGGCACAGCAGCTCCCCCAACTGCTAACACCTGAAAATCAGCACAGCAGGCCCCTCCCCCAGAAGACCAGCTAGACTGACTGACAACTTCCAGGAGAAGCCAAGGGACTTAAAGTACACAGAATCAGAAGATACTCCCCAGTGGTTCTTTTTGTTTTGTTTTGTTTTGTTTTGTTTTGCTTTTTGATTTGTTTCCTTCCCCCACCCCCTTTTTTTCTCCTTTCTTTTTCTTTCTCTTTTTCTTCTTTTTTTTTTCTTTCCGTTTTTTTTTCTTCCCCTTTCTTTTCTCTTTCTCTTTTCTTTCCTTCTTTCTCTCCTCTCTTTTTCTCTTTTTCCCAATACAACTTGCTTTTGGCCACTCTGCACTGAGCAAAATGACTAGAAGGAAAACCTCACCTCAAAAGAAAGAATCAGAAACAGTCCTCTCTCCCACAGAGTTACAAAATCTGGATTACAATTCAATGTCAGAAAGCCAATTCAGAAGCACGATTATACAGCTACTGGTGGCTCTAGAAAAAAGTATAAAGGACTCAAGAGACTTCATGACTGCAGAATTTAGAGCTAATCAGGCAGAAATTAAAAATCAATTGAATGAGATGCAATCCAAACTAGAAGTCCTAAAGACGAGGGTTAACGAGGTGGAAGAACGAGTGAGTGACATAGAAGACAAGTTGATAGCAAAGAGGGAAACTGAGGAAAAAAGAGACAAACAATTAAAAGACCATGAAGATAGATTAAGGGAAATAAACGACAGCCTGAGAAAGAAAAACCTACGTTTAATTGGGGTTCCCGAGGGCGCCGAAAGGGACAAAGGGCCAGAATATGTATTTGAACAAATTCTAGCTGAAAACTTTCCTAATCTAGGAAGGGAAACAGGCATTCAGATCCAGGAAATAGAGAGATCCCCCCCTAAAATCAATAAAAACCGTTCAACACCTCGACATTTAATAGTGAAGCTTGCAAATTCCAAAGATAAAGAGAAGATCCTTAAAGCAGCAAGAGACAAGAAATCCCTGACTTTTATGGGGAGGAGTATTAGGGTAACAGCAGACCTCTCCACAGAGACCTGGCAGGCCAGAAAGGGCTGGCAGGATATATTCAGGGTCCTAAAGGAGAAGAACATGCAACCAAGAATACTTTATCCAGCAAGGTTCTCATTCAAAATGGAAGGAGAGATAAAGAGCTTCCAAGACAGGCAGCAACTAAAAGAATATGTGACCTCCAAACCAGCTCTGCAAGAAATTTTAAGGGGGACTCTTAAAATTCCCCTTTAAGAAGAAGTTCAGTGGAACAGTCCACAGAAACAAGGACTGAATAGATATCATGATGACACTAAACTCATATCTCTCAATAGTAACTCTGAACGTGAACGGGCTTAATGACCCCATCAAAAGGCGCAGGGTTTCAGACTGGATAAAAAAGCAGGACCCATCTATTTGCTGTCTACAAGAGACTCGTTTTAGACAGAAGGACACCTACAGCCTGAAAATAAAAGGTTGGAGAACCATTTACCATTCAAATGGTCCTCAAAAGAAAGCAGGGGTAGCCATCCTTATATCAGATAAAATAAAATTTACCCCAAAGACTGTAGTGAGAGATGAAGAGGGACACTATATCATACTTAAAGGATCTATTCAACAAGAGGACTTAACAATCCTCAATATATATGCCCCGAATGTGGGAGCTGCCAAATATATAAATCAATTATTAACCAAAGTGAAGAAATACTTAGATAATAGTACACTTATACTTGGTGACTTCAATCTAGCTCTTTCTATACTCGATAGGTCTTCTAAGCACAACATCTCCAAAGAAACGAGAGCTTTAAATGATACACTGGACCAGATGGATTTCACAGATATCGACAGAACTTTACATCCAAACTCAACTGAATACACATTCTTCTCAAGCGCACATGGAACTTTCTCCAGAATAGACCACATATTGGGTCACAAATCAGGTCTGAACCGATACCAAAAGATTGGGATTGTCCCCTGCATATTCTCAGACCATAATGCCTTGAAATTAGAACTCAATCACACCAAGAAGTTTGGAAGGACCTCAAACACGTGGCGGTTAAGGACCATCCTGCTAAAAGATAAAAGGGTCAACCAGGAAATTAAGGAAGAATTAAAAAGATTCATGGAAACTAATGAGAATGAAGATACAACCGTTCAAAATCTTTGGGATGCTGCAAAAGCAGTCCTAAGGGGGAAATACATCGCAATACAAGCATCCATTCAAAAACTGGAAAGAACTCAAATACAGAAGCTAACCTTACACATAAAGGAGCTAGAGAAAAAACAGCAAATAGATCCTACACCCAAGAGAAGAAGGGAGTTAATAAAGATTCGAGCAGAACTCAACGAAATCGAGACCAGAAGAACTGTGGAACAGATCAACAAAACCAGGAGTTGGTTCTTTGAAAGAATTAATAAGATAGATAAACCATTAGCCAGCCTTATTAAAAAGAAGAGAGAGAAGACTCAAATTAATAAAATCATGAATGAGAAAGGAGAGATCACTACCAACACCAAGGAAATACAAACGATTTTAAAAACATATTATGAACAGCTATACGCCAATAAATTAGGCAATCTAGAAGAAATGGACGCATTCCTGGAAAGCCACAAACTACCAAAACTGGAACAGGAAGAAATAGAAAACCTGAACAGGCCAATAACCAGGGAGGAAATTGAAGCAGTCATCAAAAACCTCCCAAGACACAAGAGTCCAGGGCCAGATGGCTTCCCAGGGGAATTTTATCAAACATTTAAAGAAGAAACCATACCTATTCTCCTAAAGCTGTTTGGAAAGATAGAAAGAGATGGAGTACTTCCAAATTCGTTCTATGAGGCCGGCATCACATTAATTCCAAAACCAGACAAAGACCCCACCAAAAAGGAGAATTACAGACCAATATCCCTGATGAACATGGATGCAAAAATTCTCAACAAGATACTGGCCAATAGGATCCAACAGTACATTAAAAAAATTATTCACCATGACCAAGTAGGATTTATCCCCGGGACACAGGGCTGGTTCAACACCCGTAAAACAATCAATGTGATTCATCATATCAGCAAGAGAAAAACCAAGAACCATATGATCCTCTCATTGGATGCAGAGAAAGCCTTTGACAAAATACAGCATCCATTCCTGATCAAAACTCTTCAGAGTGTAGGGATAGAGGGAACATTCCTCGACATCTTAAAAGCCATCTATGAAAAGCCCACAGCAAATATCATTCTCAATGGGGAAGCACTGGGAGCCTTTCCCCTAAGATCAGGAACAAGACAGGGATGTCCACTCTCACCACTGCTGTTCAACATAGTACTGGAAGTCCTAGCCTCAGCAATCAGACAACAAAAAGACATTAAAGGCATTCAAATTGGCAAAGAAGAAGTCAAACTCTCCCTCTTCGCCGATGACATGATACTCTACATAGAAAACCCAAAAGTCTCCACCCCAAGATTGCTAGAACTCATACAGCAATTCGGTAGCGTGGCAGGATACAAAATCAATGCCCAGAAGTCAGTGGCATTTCTATACACTAACAATGAGACTGAAGAAAGAGAAATTAAGGAGTCAATCCCATTTACAATTGCACCCAAAAGCATAAGATACCTAGGAATAAACCTAACCAAAGAGGTAAAGGATCTATACCCTCAAATCTATAGAACACTTCTGAAAGAAATTGAGGAAGACACAAAGAGATGGAAAAATATTCCATGCTTATGGATTGGCAGAATTAATATTGTGAAAATGTCAATGTTACCCAGGGCAATATACATGTTTAATGCAATCCCTATCAAAATACCATGGACTTTCTTCAGAGAGTTAGAACAAATTATTTTAAGATTTGTGTGGAATCAGAAAAGACCCCGAATAGCCAGGGGAATTTTAAAAAAGAAAACCATATCTGGGGGCATCACAATGCCAGATTTCAGGTTGTACTACAAAGCTGTGGTCATCAAGACAGTGTGGTACTGGCACAAAAACAGACATATAGATCAGTGGAACAGAATAGAGAATCCAGAAGTGGACCCTGAACTTTATGGGCAACTAATATTCGATAAAGGAGGAAAGACTATCCATTGGAAGAAAGACAGTCTCTTCAATAAATGGTGCTGGGAAAATTGGACATCCACATGCAGAAGAATGAAACTAGACCACTCTCTTTCACCATACACAAAGATAAACTCAAAATGGATGAAAGATCTAAATGTGAGACAAGATTCCATCAAAATCCTAGAGAAGAACACAGGCAACACCCTTTTTGAACTCGGCCACAGTAACTTCTTGCAAGATACATCCACGAAGGCAAAAGAAACAAAAGCAAAAATGAACTATTGGGACTTCATCAAGATAAGAAGCTTTTGCACAGCAAAGGATACAGTCAACAAAACTAAAAGACAACCTACAGAATGGGAGAAGATATTTGCAAATGACGTATCAGATAAAGGGCTAGTTTCCAAGATCTATAAAGAACTTATCAAACTCAACACCAAAGAAACAAACAATCCAATCATGAAATGGGCAAAAGACATGAACAGAAATCTCACAGGGGAAGACATAGACATGGCCAACATGCACATGAGAAAATGCTCTGCATCACTTGCCATCAGGGAAATACAAATCAAAACCACAATGAGATACCACCTCACACTAGTGAGAATGGGGAAAATTAACAAGGCAGGAAACAACAAATGTTGGAGAGGATGTGGAGAAAAGGGAACCCTCATACACTGTTGGTGGGAATGTGAACTGGTGCAGCCACTCTGGAAGACTGTGTGGAGGTTCCTCAAACAGTTAAAAATAGACCTGCCCTACGACCCAGCAATTGCACTGTTGGGGATTTACCCCAAAGATACAAATGCAATGAAACGCCGGGACACCTGCACCCCGATGTTCATAGCAGCAATGGCCACGATAGCCAAACTGTGGAAGGAGCCTCGGTGTCCAACGAAAGATGAATGGATAAAGAAGATGTGGTTTATGTATACAATGGAATATTACTCAGCTATTAGAAATGACAAAAACCCACCATTTGCTTCAACGTGGATGGAACTGGAGGGTATTATGCTGAGTGAAGTAAGCCAGTCGGAGAAGGACAAACATTATATGTTCTCATTCATTTGGGGAATATAAATAATAGTGTAAGGGAATATAAGGGAAGGGGGAAGAAATGTGTGGGAAATATCAGAAAGGGAGACAGAACGTAAAGACTGCTAACTCTGGGAAACGAACTAGGGGTGGTGGAAGGGGAGGAGGGCGGGGGGTGGGAGTGAATGGGTGACGAGCACTGGGGGTTATTCTGTATGTTAGTAAATTGAACACCAATAAAAAATAAATTAAAAAAAATTAAGGAAACAATCCCATTTATAATAGTTAGAAAAAAATAATAAAATACTTAAGAATAAAGTAAACCAAAGAGGAGAAAGACTTGTCAACTGGAAACTAAAAATTTTGTTTAAATTTTTAAAAATTGCTGTAAGAAATTAATGCACATAAATAAATGGAAAGATATCATGTGTTCAAAAAAAAAAAAAAGAATACCAACAAAAAATTGCAAGGGGTTGAGCTGGGCATGCTCACTGCTGTCTCTTCAACTCAGTAATCAATGTCACAGTGAGAGAGGGGGATTGAGGGAGGCCACGAATAGTACTCTGCTCAGTGATGCTCAAACTTCAGCAGTTGTCACCTCACCTGAAGGGCTTCTGAAAATAGATTGCCCCTCTCTCCAGGGTTTGGAACTCAGTAGGTCTGGGTGGGGCCCAGAACTTCTACTTCTCACATGGTATAAGGAGATGCTGATACTGCTGGTCCAGGGACCACACTTTGAAAACCAAACCTCCAGCTGAAGCCTTTTCACATGTAAAGATGAAGCAAGAGAAACATAGATGCTAGATAGTAATAGCTACGATTTGCTGAGTACTATACCCTATACTTTGTTCAAACACTTTACATAATCACTTATTTAAGACAAAAGTTGTATGAGATGAGTACTTTTTAAAGATTTTTATTTATTTATTCATGAGATATTGAGAGGCAGAGACATAGGCAGAGGGAGAAGCAGGCTCCCTGCAGGGGGCCCAATACAGGACTTGATCCCAGGATCCCAGAATCACGACCTGAGCCAAAGGCAGACGCTCAACCACTGAGCCACCCAGGTGTCTGAGATGAGTATTTTTATGCTTAATTTACAAAAGTTGAAAGTAAGGCTCAGAGAGGTTAAGCCATTTGTGTAAAGTAAGTAGTGAAGCTCAGATTTGTACCAAGATTGAGCAAAGTTGATGCCTCTAACCCCTGAGCTATACTCTGCAAGGAATAGCCAGTCAGTAAGGAATAGATGGTGATTGAAACTTGATGGCATACAGGTAACTGAAGGGCAGCGGATAATATCATATGGTGAATAATGAAAAACAATTTCTATGTGTTTCGTGGCTATAATCAGAGACACACTTAGTGACACATGCAGCTCATACTCAGACACTGTCTCCTTCACTCTCACTGTGCCCTGCTCTGCAGTCAGGAGCTTGGAATGGGGGTGTGGCTGGGTGCATAGGTTGATAAAGCACCTCATTGAAAGTCATGTGTGTGTGTCTACTATATGGACATATGTGTTTGAATTTGAGTGGAAATATGCACCAAGGAGTGGGTTATGATTATCTTGGTAGGTCTGTAAACATGGGCATATTTGTTATGTTCCCCTTTGGGTGAATGGTGTGTGTGTGTGTGTGTGTGTGTGTGTGTGTGTACAAATCCTGAAGGAGTTCAACCAGCTATAAGGAACCAGCTGCCTTCCAGCCCCGGCCCTATTTGGTGTGTTTGTAGCAAACCTTGATATTTTTTTCACCTCTTCCCAAGGGAACCTCAATGAGTTTTCTTTTTTTTTTTTTTTATGAGTTTTCTTTATGGGAGGTTCATGGCCAACGTGCTAGACTGCTGTGGAGCCCTTATGAATCTGCTACAATAAAACAGGTTTGCAGTGGCCACAAGGTAATTGGCTCCTGACTTTTACATTCTAGTCTAATACACAGCCAGCCTTGTGTGCATTCTACCCAGGTAACCACCTCTATTATCCTAGAATCTCCTCATGGAAGGTCTAGGAGAAGCCATTTTATTTGTTTCTTTGCTTTCATGTGTGACTCTCTATTTGAGCCATCCCAGAAAGAGAAGAACTGAAAATTACACCAGTGAAGCAATCTAGAATTTAGACTGTGAGAAACTGGTCATTTGTGGAACTAACTTATTAAAAATGTGATGAGCTCTAACAGAAGCAAGGATGATAAGAGGAGTTGAATGTCTCTGTTACTTCTTTAGAAAACAGGAAGCAAAGCTCCTAGAAGCAGGAGGCAGGAGGACCTGCAGGTGGTTTGAAGGCAGACACAGGGCAGGAATCCCCTGCTCCACCTTCCAACGCCAGTGGGAAGGCTGTTTTATGAGTGATTTTTACGACAAACTTTAATTCACATGTGACATTTCACAGCATCTCTTACCCAAAGAAGGAGGAAATATGAATATTTGTGGACATATAATGTCAGAAATTAGAGGAAAATTGAGTATGGAGATGGAAGGAGGAGAGGTTTCTCCCTTTTCCCAGGTATGCAAATTACCTAACTTTATTTGCGTAATATGTGCTTCTCTGTGCTTTGTGCTCTTCTCAAAATCCTTTCATTGTTAATAAAAAAACTCAATGCGGGGAGAGAGGAGATGAGAGACATATAGATGGAAGCATAATGGGTACCCTCTTCCATTTGAAACATACATCCCTCCAATAAGATCAGGTGTAAGAGCAGTGGGGATAAATAGACCCTGAGCTGGGACCTAGGTCCTGGCTCCTGTCTTCTGTATTCAAAGCCTCCAGCTTCTGCAGTTGTAACTTGAATTTCACTGGTCCCTCACTCTCTCATAATGAACAGAAGTTCAATATCAAATGATGCCCAAAGTCAAGAAATCCTTCCAGTGGTCATGCCTATGTTTGGAATTCCACAAATTAATCTCTATTAAAGAGATTTGCCCAGTCAGTTAAGTGTTCAACTCTTGATTCCAGCTCAGGTCATGATCTTAGGGTCCTAGTATTGAGCCTCACAGTGGGCTCTGTGCTCAGACTTGTCCCTCTCCTTCACACGCTTGTGCTCTTAAATAAATAAATAAATAAATAAATAAATAAATAAATAAATAAATAAATAAATAAAATCTTTAAAATAAAATCCTACACAATCATCACAGTCCAGTTTAAAAGTTAACTTCCACTCACGCCTTCCTGGATAATCTCCATCAGAAGCAATTTATCTCCTCTGACCTTCTCTAGTCCTTTTTGCCAGTCTCACCATAGCTGTCACTCCTGCACACTGTGTTCAGGTATAGTTACCCTGTATCTTACCTCTCTATCTCACTCAACTATACACTCTGGAATGGACAGACTGTGCCTTGTATATTTTATATTCCCTCCACAGTACTTAACACAGAGCTAAAGATTTGTTTAAAAAACTTTCATGCATGGTATACAGTTGGGGCAATTAATTAATTAAGATATATAACTAGATGAATTATGAACACTGATGAAAGATATTCTTGTTAATGTAAGTGTGGACATGATACTTTCAGGTATAGATCATATTATTAGGGAATGTTTATCCCTAACTAATAGATTTACTTCCATATAATGTATTTATTCATCATTCATTTTTTCTTTATTCAAATATAGAGTTTTTTAGTGGGAAACAGACAATAAGGCAAGAAAACAAATGTTCAAATAATTAGAGAATGTTGAGGAACACCAGGAGGAAATAAACAGGATCTTATGGTAAAGAATAACAGGAAATTTTCTTTAGATAGGTGTGTTTGGAAAGGCCTTTTTGGTCACTGTAACATACTTATCCTATTATGATTATGAGTTAATTGCATTGCTAAACTGAAGTGCAATAATAATAAACTCCGTAGAAGAATGAGAATAACAGCCTTCTCACCAGGGAGCAGGTTTATCAACCCAACCTTAGGATTTGGTTCCTTTTTTGGTCCATGGTCCCCAACTACCCTCTGCCTTGGGGAGAGGGGAAGTCAGGGCCCACTCTTTGCCTCAGGATGGACCCCGCCCTTTCTTCTCCAGCTTAGGAATTGGCAAACAAAACCAGCGTTAAGAACTTTGATCTTGCTAGAGACTTGGAGACAGATCAAGGCAGAGGGCTCTGAAGTCATGCCCCAGGATGGGAGGAGATGGAGACAGAATTTCCCAAAGAGAGAGGCTAATTGCTGTCAGAGACTCCCTCTCACCTCCCACTTCAGTCTTAGCAGGATCTGGATTCTGTACTCCTTGGGGGAGCTGCTCAGGATTTGCAGCTTTTGTAGGGGGTAGATATCCCCTGAGTGACTTTAGAAACAATGCCACCACCACCAACCCTCATGATTCCTGGATCCCTGTTCCAAGGCTGAAGACAACCCACGCTGTGAGGATCAGGCAGTCTGCCACTATCCCAGCAGCCTCAGCCAGCTCTGTCATTAC
This sequence comes from Canis aureus, assembly GCF_053574225.1. Classification (NCBI taxonomy): domain Eukaryota; kingdom Metazoa; phylum Chordata; class Mammalia; order Carnivora; family Canidae; genus Canis; species Canis aureus. Next base: position 26,869,677 of record NC_135635.1, read on the forward strand.
CAGGGTCTTTCTTTGTCTACTTTCCTGCTCCCTCCTCCTGGCACAGTTTGATAGCATAAGCTTCTGTCTTTTGCAGAGCAGTGGTCCCATAAGGAAAGGCTTGGGGGTGGGTAAGAGGAATCTGAGACTAGGACCTGGAGTTTTTACACCCATAACCCTTACCCCAGCTCGCTTCCTATTGGGCTAACACATTTGGGTTGCTAGCTCAAGAGTAATGGTTCCCCCTCTCACAAAGGCCCTGCCCTTCTTGGTCACACTGAGAGAGACCTCAGATTGTTGACAAGGGCTTATGTAGGACACCATAAGTTCCTCTAACTGATGTTGTAGCCCTCACTGTCTTCAGCTTTCCCTCACCCCACTGAGACCAGCTTCTCTGCAAGTGATGACCTGCACATGGATACAGGCTGTACTTCTGCTTCAGGAGGAACCCTACCTCTCTGCTCCATAGTCCAGAATGGTGCTGTCTAGAGGGCTCACTCTGCTTTATTTAGAGAGACACCTGTTGGAAAAGGAAGAACTTTCTTCTTGCTGCTCAGGGCACACACAAGACATACTTCTTATCCTCAGAGATGGACAGGCACTTTGGAGGAGTGGTATCTACAGAGCCCTTGTGGTCAGACAGCCAGGTTCTTGTCCCAGCTGGTCCACTTGCTGTCCTGAAGTAGGAAGTATATCTTCTAACATCTGCCCTAGTGACAGCACCTGGGATGAGGTGAAATGGGATTTAGATCTGACCAGGGACTGCATATTCTGGGTGCAGGGAAGTGAAGTGGAAAAAAAGGAACACTGCTTGTCAGAGGAAAAGGAAGAGTGAGGCCAGGAGACATATGGAGGCAGGGCAGTGGTGAAGCCGACTCCTGAATCCAGGGAGCCCAGATTTATATCCAAGGCAGAGTTCATAATCTGTAAGCTGCACTAATACACTAGTTCCTAGCTGAAGGCCCTTTCTGGAGTCTCTCCCTCAGTGGACAGGAGCAACTGGCTCCCTTCTGAGGCAGAAAGGATAGGGTATGTGGATCAGGACAGGCCAAGGCAGGTTTGGTGTCAGAGATGATATGGATGTGGGTGAATATGGACAGATTTTCCCAAGGAGCTTTGTTCGAAAGATGGAGGAGAGAGGATGGGACATAGAGGAAGGAAGATGGTACAATTATCTCTCTGGGTTCACTGGATTAAGGGTGAGAGAGAAGGGGAACTTTAGTCAGAATCATGGTTTCCATTAACTGCCTTGCTTCCCTACTTTATTCCCTTTCAACCACAATTTAAGAGATTGAAAACAGAAAGTAGATTGCTAATGACTTCCCTGATCCTCCATTCCACATCACATGAGTTTATTCTGTCCTGTCTCCCCGGAGCAGACACTCCTGTGACTCATCTGTTTCAGGGAAATGGTTTTCAGTCTCCAGTCCCTTCCAGAACAGGCTCTGCCACAGCAGAGCAGCGTGTGTTCTGGGGATTTCTCCCTCACACGTGAACTCCTGTTGTTTACCTACAGAAAACCTGTCTGCCTCCCTCCCCATTCCTCTCCCTTCGTCCTCTTTTCCCTCCTCACCAGGCCAATTTCTTCTATAACTCCCCACCTAAGTTGGGGATAATGTTCTGTAGGTTTCACTCCTTCTACTCTTGATTCTTCAGTCTTTTGATTCTCCCCCTGCAACCTCTCCCTCCCTACCTCCTTCCCATCCTTGTCACTTCTCTCCACTCCCTGCCTGCTCGGTTCTTCCTGCCTTCTTTCTGGGTCAGTTCAGTTCCTTTTTCCTCTCAACATTCTTCATCTATGACTCTGATTTTGAAGAGATTGGAAGATGAGGTTTAAGGGCAGCGTCTGTGAGGGAGTGGACTTTGGACTCAGAAAGGAACATGATGGTCAGACATCAGGAAGAACCTGATAGGCACTGACAAAGTGGCCTAAGTGCCTCTTGAATCATCTTCCCTAAGAGATGGAGCTGAGGTGCAAGTTACAGAGACTTAAATAAAAAGGGTTAGATTAAATGGACTAGAAGATCTCTTTACCTGATATCTAGACTTAAAAATATCCTAATTATAAGGATCACGGGCAAATGGGAGAAGACTCATCTGGGGATATGGGCATCCCCAAGTGCATCCTGTATACAATCATGAGGAAAGTGGGGCCACCCACTCTTCTACAAGTCCACAGGTAACCCCATGGAGTGGGATGCACTCAGGCTTTTAAGGAGCAATTTTGTATCTTAGCCACAGAACAGTTCAAAGTGATAGTTGAATTAAATAATTGTTGGGGAGTCCATTCTATTGTTCCATTGTTCAAGTAATCATATATCTATGGGGTCCTGTTATTATCCCCACAGCGTGTCAAGCATGAAAATTGTTAATACATGAGCTATTGCATCAATTTGTCTGGTTGCAATTGTGTAGCTAGGCAAAAGCAAACATTACAGACAATCAGAATTAGGATTTAACATCCACAAAGGTGTGTTACTGAAACATAATTTTTCTTTCTGAAATCGTCATTATTTCCAAAGACATTCAATCAAGACTAATTCATTGAAAAAGCGAGTGCCATTTCAACAAAGTTGGCCTAAATATTTACATAAGCTCAGCAAGAATAGTGATTGACTTTACAGAGTCTTTCTTTTTTTAATTTTTATTTTTTTATTGGAGTTCAAATTGCCAACATATAGCATAACACCCAGTGCTCATCCTGCCAAGTGCCCCCCTCAGTGCCCATCATCCAGTCACCCCAATCCCCTGCCCACCTTCCTTTCCACTACCCCTTGTTCTTTTCCCAGAGCTCTCATGTTTTGTCACCTTCACTGATATTTTCACTCATCTTCTCTCCTTTACCCTTTATTCCCTTTCACAAATTTTTATATTCCCCAAATGAATGAGACCATATGATGTTTGTCCTTCTCCGATTGACTTATTTCACTCAGCGTAATACCCTCCAGTTCCAGCCACTTTGAAGCAAGTGGTGGGTATTTGTCTTTTCTAATGGCTGAGTAATATTCCATTGTATACATGGACCACATCTTCTTTATACATTCATCCTTTGATGGAACCGAAGCTTCCATAGTGTCCACATTGTTCCACAATGGACACTGCTGCTATAAACATTGGGGTGCAAGTGTCCCAGCGTTTCACTGCATCTGTATCTTTGGGGTAAATCCCCAGCAGTGCAATTGCTGGGTCGTAGGGCAGATCTATTTTTAGCTCTTTGAGGAACCTCCACACAGTTTTCCAGAGTGGCTGCACCAGTTCACATTCCCACCAACAATGCAAGAGGGTCCCCCTTTCTCCACATCTTCTCCAACATTTGTTGTTTCCTGTCTTGTTAATTTTCCCCATTCTCACTGGTGTGATGTGGTCTCTCACTGTGGTTTTATTTTTATTTCTCTGATGGCCAGTCATGCAGAGCATTTTCTCATGTGCTTGTTGGCCATGTCTGTCTTGCTCTGTGAAATTTCTGTTCATGTCCTTTGCCCATTTCATGACTGGATTGTTTGTTTCTTTCCTGTTGAGTTTAATAAGTTCCTTATAGATCTTGGATACTAGTCCTTTATCTGATACGTCATTTGCAAATATCTTCTCCCATTCTGTAGGTTGTCTATTAGTTTTGTTGACTGTTTCTTCTGCTGTGCAGAAGCTTTTAATCTGGATGAAGTCCCAATAATTCATTTTTTCTTTTGTTTCCCTTGCCTTTATGGATATATCTTGCAAGAAGCTACTGTGGCCAAGTTCAAAAAGGGTATTGCCTGTGTTATCCTCTAGGATTCTGATGGATTCTTGTCTCACATTTAGATCTTTCATCCATTTTGAGTTTATCTTTGTGTATGATGTAAAAGAATGGTCCAGTTTCATTCTTCTGCATGTGGCTATCCAATTTTCCCAGCACCATTTATTGAAGAGACTCTTTTTTCCAGTGGATAGTTTTTCCTGCTTTGTCAAATATTAGTTGATCATAGAGTTGAGGGTCCACTTCTGGATTCTGTTCCATTGATCTATGTGTCTGTTTTTGTGCCAGTACCACACTGTCTTGATGACCACAGCTTTGTAGTACAACCTGAAATCTGGCATTGTGATGCCCCCAGCTATGATTTTCTTTTTAAAAATTCCCCTGGCTAATCGACGTCTTTTCTGATTCCACACAAATCTTAAGATGTTTTGTTCCAACTCGCTGAAGAAAGTCCATGGTATTTTGATAGGGATTGCATTAAACGTGTAAATTGCCCTGGGTAGCATTGACATTTTCACAATATTAATTCTTCCAATCCATGAGCATGGAATATTTTTCTATCTCTTTGTGTCTTCCTCAATTTCATTCAGAAGTGTTCTGTAGTTTTTAGGACATAGATTATTTACCTCTTTGGTTAGATTTATTCCTAGGTGTCTTGTGCTTTTGGGTGCAATTGTAAATGGGATTGACTCCTTCATTTCTCTTTCTTCAGTCTAATTGTTAGTGTATAGAAATGCCACTGACTTCTGGGCATTGATTTTGTATCCTGCTACCTTGCCAAATTGCTGTATGAGTTCTAGCATCTTGGGGTGGAGGCTTTTGGGTTTTCTATGTACAGCATCATGTCATCTGCAAAGAGGGAGAGTTTGACTTCTTCTTTGGCAATTCGAATGCATTTTATTTCTTTTTGTTGCCTGATTGCTGAGGCTAGGACTTCCAGTACTATGTTGAATAGCAGTGGTGAGAGTGGACATCCCTGTCTTGTTCCTGATCTTAGGGGGAAGGCTGCCAGTGTTTCCCTATTAAGAATGATATTTGCTGTAGGCTTTTCATAGATGGCTTTTAAGATGCTGAGGAATGTTCCCTCTATCCCTACACTCTGAAGAGTTTTGATTAGAAATGGATGCTGTATTTTGTCAAATACATTCTCTGCATCTATTGAGAGGATCACATGGTTCTTGTTTTTTCTCTTGTTGACATGGTCTATCACATTGATTGCTTTACAAGTGTTGAACCAGCCTTGCATCCCGGGAATGAATCCCACTTGGTCATGGTGAATAATCTTCTTAATGTATTGTTGGATCCTATTGGCTAGTATCTTGTTGAGAATGTTTGCATCTGTGTTCATCAGGGATATAGGTCTGTAATTCTCCTTTTCGGTGGGGTCTTTGTCTGGTTTTGGAATTAAGGTGATGCTGGCTTCATAGAACAAATTTGGAAGTATTCCATCTCTTTCTATCTTTCCAAACAGCTTTAGGAGAATAGGTATGGTTTCTTCTTTAAATGTTTGATAAAATTCCCCTGGGAAGCCATCTGGCCCTGGACTTTTGTGTCTTGGGAGGTTGTTGATGACTGCTTCAATTTCCTCCCTGGTTATTGGCCTGTTCAGGTTTTCTATTTCTTCTTGTTCCAGTTTTGGTAGTTTGTGGTTTTCCAGAAATGCGTCCATTTCTTCTAGATTGCCTAATTTATTGGCATATAGCTGCTCATAATAAGTTTTTAAAATCGTTTTTATTTCCTTGGTATTTGTGGTGATCTCTCCTTTCTCATTCATGATTTTATTAATTTGAGTCTTCTCTCTCTTCTTTTTAATAAGGCTGGCTAATGGTTTATCTATCTTATTAATTCTTTCAAAGAACCAACTCCTGGTTTTGTTGATCTGTTCCACAGTTCTTCTGGTCTAGATTTCGTTGAGTTCTCCTCGAATCTTTATTAACTCTCTCCTTCTGCTGGGTGTAGGATCTATTTGCTGTTTTTTTCTCCAGCTCCTTTAGGTACAAGGTTAGTTTTTGTATTTGAGTTCTTTTCAGTTTTTTGATGGATCCTTGTATTGCAATATATTTCCCCCTCAGGACTGCTTTTGCTGTATATCCCAAAGATTTTGAATGGTTGTATCTTCATTCTCATTAGTTTCCATGAATCTTTTTAATTCTTCTCTATTTTCCTGGTTGACTCTTTCATCTTTTAGCAGGATGGTGTTTAAATTTCCGCATTTTTGAATTGCTTCCAAACTTCTTGTGATTTCATTCTATTTTCAAGGTATTCTGGTCTGAAAATATGCAGGGGACAATCCCAATCTTTTGGTATCAGTTAAGACCTGATTTTTGACCCACTATGTGGTCTATTCTGGAGAAAGTTTCATGTACACTTGAAAGAATGTGTATTCAGTTGCATTTGGATGTAAAGTTCTGTAAATGTCTGTGAAATCCATCTGGTCCCATGTATCATTTAAAGCTCTCATTTCTTTGTAGATGTTGTGCTTAGAATATCTGTCGATTACAGAAAGCGCTGTGTTCAAGTCTCCCAGTATAAGTGTATTATTATCTAAGTATGTCTTAACTTTGTTTATTAATTGATTGATATACTTGGCAGCTCCCACATTCGGGGCATAAATATTGATGATTGTTAGGTCCTCTTGTTGGATAGATCCTTTAAATATGATATAGTGTCCCTCTTCATCTCTTACTACAGTCTTTGGGATAAACTTTAATTTATCTGATATGAGGATGGCTACCCCTGCTTTCTTTTCAGGACCATTTGAATGGTACATGGTTCTCTAGCCTTTTATTTTCAGGCTGTAGGTGTCCTTAGGTCTAAGACGAGTCTTTTGTAGACAGCAAATAGATGGGTCTTGCTTTTTTATCCAGTCTGAAACCCTGCAACTTTTGATGGGATCGTTAAGCCCATTCATGTTCAGAGTTACTATTGAAAGATATTAATTTAGTGTCATCATGATACCTATGCAGTCCCTGTTTTTGTGGATTGTTTCCTTGGACCTTCTCTTTCTTTTACAGAGTCCCCCTCAATATTTCTTGCAGAGCTGGTTTGGCGGTCACATATTCTTTCATTTTCTGCCTATCTTGGAAGCTCTTTATCTCACCTTCTATTCTGAATGAGAGCCTTGCTGGATAGAGTATTCTCGGCTGTAGGTTCTCCTCATTTATGACCCTGACTATATCCTGCCAGCCCTTTCTGGCCTGCCAGGTCTCTGTGGAGAGGTTTGCTGTTAACCTAATACTTCTCCCCGTAAAGGTTAGGTATCTCTTGTCTCTTGCTGCTTTAAGGATCTTCTCTTTATCTTTGGAATTTGCAAGTTTCACTATTAAATGTCTGGGTGTTGAACAGTTTTTATTGATTTTGGGGGGGGGGGATCTCTGTATCTCCTGGATATGAATGCCTGTTTCCCTCCCCAAGTTAGGGAAGTTCTCAGGTATGATTTGTTCAAATACACTTTCTGGTCCTCTGTCTCTTTCGGCGCCCTCTGGAACCCCAATTAAATGTAGATTTTTTCCTTCTGAGGCTGTCATTTATTTCCCTTAACTTTTCCTCATGATATTTTAATTGTTATTCTCTTTTTTCCTCAGCTTCCTTCCTTGCCATCAACTTGTCTTCTATGTCACTCATTTGTTCTTCTACCTCATTAACCCTCGTCGTTAGGGCCTTCAGTTTGGATTGCATCTAATTTATTTTTTTTTAATGTCGGCCTGATTAGGTCTAAATTCTGCAGTCATGAAGTGTCTTGATTCCTTTATGCTTTTTTCTAGAGCCACCAGTAGCTTTATAATTGTGCTTCTGAACTGGCTTTCTGACATCAAATTGTAATCCAAATTCTGTAACTCTGTGGGAGACAGTACTATTTCTGATTCTTTCTTTTGTGGTGAGTTTTTCCTTCTAGTCATTTTACTCAGTGCAGAGTGGTTTAAAACAAGTTATACTGGAAAAAGGAAGGAAAAGGGTGGGGGGAGGGGGAAACAAACAAACAAAAACCAACCAACCAAAGAAAAAAAAAAAAAACAAGGAGGGGGACACTCTGATTCTCTATACTATAAGTCCCTGGACATCCCATGGAGCTTTCCAGCGCTGCTTTGTCTAGCACTCGCTCTTCCCCCGTCCTTCCAGCTTGTCTTCTTGGGGAGGGGCCTGCTGTGCTGATTCTCAGGTGTGTGTACCTGTGGGAGCTGCCCCGCCCCCTGCCAGGTGCACGGCTCAGTGGGAGCTGTTTATCCTGTGAGGCCCCTGCTCCCTGGCGGCCTCGCTCCATCCCAGGCACAAGGTGACACAAGGAGGAACAACAACAGTAGCGGTGGCCAGCTCTCCAACCCTGGAGTCAGCTCCTGCAGCAACTACCACAGTCTCCCAGTCCGCAGGGGCCTGGATGCTCCAGGGAGGTGGGCGCACTCCTGCACAGCTCGGGGCCGCCAGTGGCAGGAGGATCCTAGCTGTCCTGGGCCCTCCCCGCCTCCGCCTGTCCTAAGGGGAGTGCCGGATCCTGGGCTGTGTCCCCGGGCACCTTGGGCTCCAGGGCCTGCCCCGCGGGAATCGTGCTCCTGGGCCCGCGCAGCCCCATCCGCACGGAGCCACTGCCCAAGCTGCCGCCCAAGCTGCTCCCAGGCCCCGCCAGCTTGGGCTCCAGCCCTTTAAGGACCTCCGCCCACCGTGTGTGGCATGCTCTCCCCTGGGTGCACCACCTGTTAGTGACCCCGGGAACTTGGGGCCCCACTGCCCCCCACCCCCAGGATCCTACCCGAGCTCCCTGCATTGTCCTTTCCCTCGGGGAAGGTTGGTGAAGCTCCTGCTTCTCTGGACCTGGGCTTTCCTGTCCTGGGGGCACTCGCCGCCCCCCTTAGCCTGGCCGCTCATGGGGGCCCCCTCTCCCTTGGATGCTTTTTTATTTATTTTTTGTCTGTCTTCCTACCTTGATAGAAGCCCGAACTCTTCTCACTGTAGCATTCCAGCTGTTCTCTCTTTAAATCCCAGGCCGAATTTGTAGGTTTTTGTGGTGATTTGAAAGTGATCTAGGTAGGTAGGTGGGGACAGGTGACTCGGGGACCCTACTCTTCCACCATCTTGCCCCCTCCCCTCTACAGAGTCTTTCAAACATGCTTCCCTGGAACTTTTCATAAGGAATCTCTAGATTGAACTTTTAATAATTCTTTGAGGCCAAAAGCCAAGCCAAATACCTACCATCAGACTTGCCTGCAATACTTGTAGATTTGGGTGAATTCCTCTTCTTGAGGTCCCACAAATATCTGGAGTTTCCTGCACCTGCCAGGAAGTGACATTGTTTATTCGTCTAGTAAGGCTGTTGGGAAATCTGTAAGCAAAGAATCTGGCCAATATTTCTAAGGGGCTTTATTGGCTCCATAAAGTTAATCTTTATTCTTTAAAGCTGGATGGTCATATCTGAGTCAATACATGTCTCTCTAAAATGTAACATTCATCAAAGCCTTGATAAAGTAATCAATGTTTCCAGTTGTGTCCTCTTACAAGGAGAGTGGATTCTTAATAAACTACATAAACGACTGTAATTGCCATGAAAGAAAGAAATATCAACAAAAGTATCTGAACTCTGGAAAGTTCAGGTGGAGAGAAAATTAGTGTTTCAATTTGTTCACAGAGGAATATTTTATCATGTTTCTGTAACTTATGTATATCTTAAGAGAACACTTCCTTAAATCTGGAAGAGCCAACATCAGAGAACCAGTAATGTTTCAAACAAGAATCACAAAAACCACAACCATCTTCCTCAATTCATTCAGCCCCATGTTACTATTTCTTGGTCTGTTTGAAAGCAGCTTTCCCATTAGTGCCAGAAATTCTTACCCAGTTTAGTTTTATGATTTTGAAGATATCAAAAACCCTGCATTTGTCAAAAGTCATTTCCATGAATCTTCTTGAAGAGGAAACACATTTTGCAATGTGAGCATTAACTGTAAATGACAAAAGACTCAAAAATGGTCATGATTCAAGATCTGATGAGAGTTCACTAGCAGTGAACAAGAAAATCTGGTTATTTCTGTGACACACAGCATTCCAATAATAGAATATCAAGTGACGACCATATACCAGAATATGTTAAAACTTCAGGAACTCCATGTATTTTCTAGGACAGTTATGGCATAGCACTCATACAGTACAACTTAAGGTTTACCATCATAGTGTTTGATAATGCTTCCAATGTGATATACCAAAAAAAGTCTAATTAGTCAAAAAGATTTCATTTAGAATTCAAAACTTAGAAAGTTCATTAAAATGCTCAGAAAGTTCTAAAGTATACACATAAATAGGATTAGAGATCATTACCAAACTTAATATTTAATTATCTATTTAACCAAGCTGGCAGTAAGAGATTCTACAGAAGGTTATCGTGGTTAGCAAAATTTAGTTCCTTTAAGATTGAAGTTTTAGTTCTCTTAAGTAATCAAAGACCTGGTAAAGACAAAACAGAAACTTTTGTTTTCTTAGAAAACAAGGAAAAGAAAAAAAAACAGCTTTCTTTATAATTTCTTATCTAAAGCAGATCAACAATCCCAAAAAAACTGTTTTCTAACAAAGGAGATGCAGAATTTCAATATATTTTTTAAAGATTTTATTTATTTATTCATAAGACAGACAGAGAGAGGGAGAGAGAGAGAGAGAGAGGCAAAGACATAGACAGAGGGAGAAGCAGGCTTCCTGCAAGGAGCCCGATGCGGGACTTGATCCCAGATTCCAGGATCAGGACCTGAACAGAAGGCAGATGCTCAACCGCTGAGCCATCCAGGAGTCCCCAGAATTTCAATCTTATACAAATCTGCAGCTCACCTTGGTAAGTGGGGCTTCCCCTGGTGGGACGGGAGTACCTGGCAGGTTTCTGTTCCTCACTGCTTTTCTCTAAGCACATCTACCCATCACTTTACTGATGGGGAGATGTCCCTTCAGCTCTCCTTAACACTTGACTGGGTAAGCCCAGATGAAGAGAGGAGGAACAGCAGGCAGAGAACATGAGGGGGGGGAAGGGGGAGAAAATGTCCTTCCTTTTACCGGGCTCTGAGCCCTGCCCTACTCCTAGATTCTGAAGGGTGGGAGAGCAAATGTGGAAATGACTAGAAATGGGGCAAATGGTAGGATGCAGCAAGGTAGAGAGATGGAGGTAATGGGAAAGTAGAAGCCCATAGCAGGTGGGGATGTCTGGGGAGGTGAGCCAGGAGAGGAGGGAGGCAGGCTGGGGAGGGTGAGAGGTTGTCCAGGTGGGAAGGGACAAGGTGGGAGGTGGGCAGGGGGAGGGGTCAGAAGGATGGTGGTGGGCAAGGGGGGAGGGGAGGCACCAGAATGGGGAAGTGCCAGATGGAAACTCAAAGATGGTCAGGATGGCCAGCTGTCTAGAAGGAGCACTGGAGGAGGATCCCACTGGGAGGAGGGGAGACAGACAGCAGTAGAGAAGCAGTGAGACCTTGAGAGGATGTGGTGAGTAAAGACTGTGGCAGAGAAAGCAAAGGTGTTTGTGGGTCCTTGGAGGGTCCCAGGAAGGTGAGGGTAGGACCTCAGAGCCACTCCCACTCAGGCTGAGGCCTGACTCTGGAGGGGAGCTGGGGAGGCCACCTGAGCAGCAGGGGTAGGGGTGCAATTCTTATTTCCCCGTAGTCAAGTCACCTGCAGGGGGTTGCCATCAGGGTAGGGGCAGAGTGGGCCACTTCCCAGATCTGAGTGCAGAATCTAGTGGGGTTTCCTCTGAGCAGTTATTGAGTATTCGTAGGGTGATACAATCTCTCCCACATCTGCTTACCAAGTCCTGTCTTATAATTGTCTCCTGCACTGTCGGTCCATAAAGAATATTTTGGAATTGTAATAATTCAGAGAAGCTAAGCAAAACTTTCCTAGAGACAGCTCCCTGGGGGATGATTAACCCTTCCTGTCCATCTCATGTGCAGACGCAGCCCCGCACTGAGAACACCTGGGCCTTGGTCAGCAGCATTAAAGTTTATTATGGAATGAGACTAGAAGTTTAAAGCTCAATACTTCTCACTCAGTTCTAATATTGAATGTCTGCCTTGTAAAATGATGTTTACACTGTTTAGAGTGTTATAGAGATATTTAAGTATTTATAATAGAAGATTTACCAGTGTCTGATAACTGCAAACAGGTACACACACAGCAATGCTGTATACTGACTACGGAAACAATATGCAATCAAAGAGGAAGTTCAACTGGATCCATAATGCTATAACTTCTTTAAAAAAAAACTAGATCCAATAAAATGGTCACATTTACAATTTCTGAGTATATGGGTGTTACATTATTCTCTTCTCTTTTTTCAATTTACATAAAGAGTAAGTAAATCGCTATGATGTAAAAAATAAAATAAATGTATTATGGGAATGCAAACTACAAATGAGCAAGGGGCCTGATGGAGCTGGAGGAGCTGGGAAGTCTATTGGAGCTGGCCAAGTCTGAGATCCTGTTTCCCCAGGTGGGGGCACCTGCGGGTCTGAGCCTTAAGGAGATGGGGTTTCTGTTTCAGGGACAGCAGGACTGGAAAGGTGTCAGGGAGATGCTCAACACAGGGGCTGGTAAATGAAATGAGGAGGCTTTCATGGGTGGCATTTTGTTGATGGAAGCTTTACCTTTCTTAATTTTCATGCAATTATTAGGTAAGTGTTACTAATCCCACCTTAGAAGTGATGAAACTTAGGGTCAGAGAAGCTATGTCAAGAACCCAAAGTAACATAACAAATAAAGAGGCAATGGTAGGATTTGAACTCAGGTCCTGATTCCAGAGCCTTTGATTTTTCCACAAACCACTGGGAGAAGGTCCTACTCTTTTATGTGTTTCCCTCAGCTGCAGGCTTAGGGGTGGGGGTGAAGTGGGGGGTGGCAGGTATGTGCTCAAACATATGTGTTGCATGAAGAAATGAGTTATCTGTGCAGGCTGCACTTCTGTGGTGTGGGCCACAGTCCCAGAGACTCTGGTGGCAGGAAGGGGAGAGAGCAGAGGAGCTCCAGTGTGGGCCTAGAAACTGGAAATAGGTGTTCTGTGGGTTTCCCTGCTTTCCCCTGGACATTCTAGCGCTCTAGACTCTAGACAACTGGGCTCTGGGTCCTTGGAAGGAATAGAGTGATGTGTATGTGTGCACAGGTATGTTTGGTGAGTGTATGAGAGTGTAAGTCTGGGTGTGCAGGTCTGTCTGTAAATGGAGGAGTTGGTGAGGATGCGTCTTTGTGTTGCATACATGTGAGAATGTTTGTGGCATATGGGTGTGTATATGTGTGTATCTGAGTGTATGTGTCTCTGTGCATGTATGAGTGTGAGCATCTGTATGGTACATGTGTGCGTATATGTGTGTGCTGTCCCAGGGGAGCCTGAAGACTCAGACCTGAAGATGTCTTTGATTTGATTTGTGGAAATTTCCAGCAGATTTCAGGCTGTGCTATGGGGTGGGGGTAGGAGGAGGCCAGAGAGGGAGGCTGTCAGTCCTGGGGGTGGGGGATGGGAGCCTGAGCAGGGGGTGCCTCTGCCCTGCCAGGCACAGGGGGAGGGCATTAGGGTCATGAGCCTGAGGCTGGGTGCAGACTGGGGCCTGAGGCCTGCACTCAGGGCTGCATGGGAAGGGCTCAGAGGCCCTGCTCTGACCAGGTTGGGCCATGAAGAGGGGGGGCTAGGGTGGGAAGGAGGCCAGACAGTGGGGGTCCAGGCCTGCTCTCTCCCTGCCCCTACAGCCAGGATCTGGGGATGAGGGCACCGGGCTGCAAGTCCTAACTCTAGGCTCCCCTCATTTAGCCTGAGGGCCTCAGGGTCCCCAGAAGTCCTCATGTGCCACCTTCTGAGGCTGCGATGACCTGAATCACAGTGAAGATTTCTGTCTCTAGTCAGAACTTCCCAGACAGGTCCAGAGCAAGTCCTTATTTCCGGAAGCTTCCGTCAAGCCATGTATGCATCCTAACTGAATTTCACACAAGCTGAGGCTGTCAGACCTCTTATGCTGGAAAGTTCTTATTGAGTCCAATTCATATCCTCTTTTTGCACATTATTCCCTATAAGTCCAGGCTGAGTTTGTGAAATTGGAGCCCAGCTCCCCCACCTCCCAAGCACTGGAGTAGTTTCTTCTGGATAGGGAAGTGGGTCAGAGTGTAGGGACTCTGACAGGATGTGGGGTAAAGCCTGGTGGGTCACAGGTGGGTCAGACCTTTCCTGGGCAGGAGGGTGGTGATCAGCAGGGCAGATCCAGAGCAGGGAGCTCAGAGACCACCAGCTTTCCCTCTGTTTCCCGTGTCTCCACAGCCAGTGCCAGGGAACAACACAGAGGCTGTGGTGGGAGGGACCCGATTAGAGCAGGGGAAGTGCTTCCCTGTGTGCAGCTTCCAGGAGCCCCTGGACACACAGGGCACAGAGCAAATGAGGGATGGAGAGAAGCTCCTCTGGCAGCTCAGGAGGGAGGAGCAGAGGGCAGGGCTGGGGGAGTCTGAGGAGCAGAGGGTGTGGGTGCCGAGGCCGGGTGTGCACAGCAGGCGTGTGCGGCCCGCGGGTCTGTGCTGCGGGGTTCACAGTCCTTGTGCCCAGTTCTGTGTGTGAGCAGGTATCACCCGGGGCAGGGGTGGCTGTGACATCAGGTTATGGAAGCCCAGGGCTGCGAGCTGCCTTCCCACCGGGCCTACAGGGTGTGCTTTGCTTTTAGGAGCAGCTGTGGGCGCCCAGGGAAGACCCCTGGGTTGGGAATGGAGCCCGCGTGGGCTCCAGGGCTGGCTCTAGTGACCAGCGGGGCCCCTGGAGGCATCACCTCTGGGAGCTGCGCTGCCACCTGCTGTCCAAGCATAAAGGAAAAGCCAGGTGGCCCTTGTGTGCCAGCAGCCCCAGGGCTGGGGCCAGGAAGGGAAGGGGCTGCCGCGGGGGTCAGGGACGCCGGTGGGGAGGGCGGCAGGAGGGCTTCCCTGAACTCGGAACTGCCTGGGTTCTCGCTGGAGCCCCGACTCCCCAGGCTGGGCGGCCCCCCCTCTCTCAGCGCCCAGGGCCCAGGGCGGGCTGTGCGGGGAGCGCCCTTCTCTGCCGCCCTCTGCTGGCCGCGGAGCGCGTCGCAGGCCGCTGCGGAGAAGGTGCCCCTCAAGTCCCCAGGGCTGGGTCCCTCCCCCCTGGTGGAAATTGCATATACCAGGAGAAGCAATTTTGTTTCTCCAACTGCATCATTCCTCCCGCCCCTCCCCCCATCTCCCTGGTTTCAGGAGGCACTCAGGACCTCCTTAAGTCTGGAAAAGTCTTCTTGAGATTTCACCCCCTTTGCCATTGCCTAAAGTGTTAAGTTGTGGTTTGGGGAATGTGCTATAGAGACAAGGGGCTGAAAACAGGATATTGGGCTGAGAGAGCAATTTCTTTTCCTACTTGGGTTCTGTCTACAACCTCAGCTTCCCAGGGTCGTCGGGAGTTTTCAAAGAAAGGCAGCAGGTGTAGTGACATTGCTGGAGAACATGGGTCTAATACCAACCAGGCATCATGAGTCTAGGCTTCTGTGCATTTGCCCCTGGGCTCAGCCCATCAGCCTCAGCAGGAAGATGGATAGGCAGGAGCCAGGAGGCAGGAGACAGACAGATGCTGACAGGACTCCTTATCTCTAGCTCTGGAAGCCCCTCCCCCACCAGGCTGCCCTGGGCCTCCCCTTCTAGTGCTCAGGGCTCATTAGGAGCTGCCTGTCTTTGGGGAGACACCCAGGGGGCCAGGGGGCATTGGGTGGACAGGGGGAAGTGGAGGTGGGAAGGACCCCAGATAAATGGGGGAGGAGGAGGGATTGGATGCCTGGGATTTGAGCTGGGGTCCCCTGATCACTGAGGTGCTGGGCAGTCTTGGCAGGAACACTATCCTGGGGGCAGATACTGAGGTGGTGGGGTAAGAGAGTGGGGGTGGGGTGGGAAGGGATACTGGAAGTAATTGAGTCCCACTGATTTAGGTGCTTGTCTTGGGAGACCTGGTAAAATAGGAGCCAATGACTTTACTGAGAGCTTCCTGTGTGCAAGGAAGGGTTACAGGTGCCATAAGGGGATAAAAGAGGGACATACATTTTTTGTTCCCCTTAACTGTGTTTGAAGATGTGTATACTTATTCTCTGGACTCATTGCACCATGTGTGCCTGTCTGAGGGTTGCAAGGAGTCACTGGGCAATACTTGCCCAGGATCCAGAGGCTATGATCCCAGGCTTTCCGTTCTGCACACCCCTCCATCCTTTGGCATAGCACCTCCAGTGTGCCTCCTACTTTTCCTCCCTCCTCTTCTCACAGAATGTTCCAGACACATAGATACCTGTGAAAGGGAACCACAAATACCCTCTTAGAATTTCCAGTGGACCTCAGTTAACAGACCGAATGGGGCCAAGCCTGAGGGCCTGACTGGCCAGCATAGCAAGCAGGAAGGACCCGTATATGGAGACCTGAACAGTATTTGGTGAGGATCAGAGGCTGCAGTCCCAGCCTACGGGGCGTTCTAATGGGACAACATTTTGGATGGGAGAGCACAGAAACATCCACACAAAGGGCTGCTTGCCTGCTCTCCTTTGTGCCCTCCATGCCTGACCACACACCGAACCACAGGGCAGTGCTGGGAGGCAGAGAAGGGAAGAGACAGACACAGTGATAGGGACGGAAAGACCCAGTAAATTCAACCCCAGATCAACAGAGTGGAGCAAGAAGACAGAGCCAGTACATTCTGAGCACCCTGGAGAGTCTATGAGATGCAGACAAAGTCACCAGAGACAAACATCAGGCAGTGGAAAAGAGAGACAGAGAGACAGAGACAGAAGAGAGGAAAAGAGGAGCCTACAGAGGGCAGAGCAAGAGATCCAAGACAGACACAGAGACACACCCAGAGGCCAGAGATAGCAGAGACACAGACTCAGAGACACAGTTGGACTCAGGCTCATGTGGTGACCTGCCACTTGCTTCCCAGTGGCGGTGTCACCTGTCCCTGCAGGAGCCTGGCTCCTGAGGCCTCCTCTGTGGGGATGGCCCTCACAGCCTGCAGGGCCGCCCTGAGCGTCCTCACCAGGGGCCCGTGTGTCCTTCGGGGCGGATCTCCTGCCCTTGGGGAGCTTGCAGTCCCCTCCCTGCCTACTGATATGCAGTCACCTGGTGACACTCACCCAGCACAGACCACAAGTGCAAACGGCTAGGGCGAATTCAGAATCAGGGCCAGTTAGTTCATCAAGGAAGCCTGCCTGGAGGAGGGGAGTCATGACTGAGAGGAGAAGGAGGAACCCAGCAGGGCAGAGAATGGAGGAGAAGAGGAGGAGAACCTCTCTCTGTGCTTCTGAAGCAGGAAGAGCAAACCCTCACCAGGCAGGAGACAGCTGGGCTGGCCTGGAGTAAACAGCTGGATTGAGGACCTGGCATGAAGGGGACAGGGGTTGGGGGGCAGATGTTCACAGCCAGGCTGGGTGTCCCGAGGTTGCTAGGGTTGGGAGTGAGGCCCACAGAGGGAGCCCTGGGATGTGCCGGGCCGTGATGCGCACATGCACAGGTGTCTGCAGAGGTGTGTGCCCCAGTTAGTGTGTCTTCTGTGCATGTGTGTATTGGGGGGAGGGGGAGAGGTCACATTCAGGTGACTTTGTGTCAAGTGACTCTGTGCCCCAGGCTCCTGCCTTCCATCCGTGTGGGTGATGGCACGTTGGACTGTCTGAGCACCTTTGTTCATTTGTGTGTCTCCGTGTGGTCATGTGTGAACAGTGTCTTGGTCTTCGGGTATTTTATTTGGCTGCATGTAGTGGAGGGCTGCGTGCATCTGTGGGCCATAGACACACACCTAGTCCTGCAGGCACAGGCTGCTCCTAGGAGCAGGTTCATTTACACACACACACACACACACACACACACACACACACTCACACACACTACGGCACCCACAGGCCTGCCCCACACAGAAGGACACACATTCACTGGCTCATGACTTCCGTCATCCCCCCCGCTTCCGAGCCCTGGGGCCCTGCCTTCCATCAGCTCCAAAAGCTGCCAGCGTTTGGGATGATGTGTTGGGGCACACACCCTGACCTCAGAGCCAATCACCAAATAATAGCTCCTTTTGCGTTGGCAGGTGTGTGCGTGTGTGTATGTGTGTGTGTCCCCTCCTTCAATCCTTCTCCAGTCCTGCCACCTCACCCCCTTCTCTCATTCCTCGTGGCTGCTCTCACACTCCCCCTCTGAACACTGCCCCTACCCCTGGGTCCCTCCATGTGCCTCAGTCCCTCATCTCCTCCACGGTCGCTCCCTCCCTCCTGCTTCCATCCTTTCCCCTGGAATTTATCTTTCCTCCCCCTTCCCCCTCTAGGCTCCTGTCCTGACGCCCTAGACTCTGAAGCCTGGTTCCTCCCCATTACTGCCCTTCTGTTCTACACACACACACCTTGGCCTCCCCCTGCAGGTCCTCCTGCCCTCCTGTGCTCTCTGCTGTTCCTACTGTGCCTGCTGCCACCCAGTCTCCCCCCAAGCCTTCCCTGTATTTCTGCTCCTCTTCTTGCTCATATCCTTCCTTTATCCACTGGGGTGCAGGTGTGCACCCTGGGCTTTGCCCCACCCCTTACATGGGGGCTCTCCTGCCCCCCCAGAGCTCCAATGTCACCTGTGTCTCCCTGCCCTCCCTGTCCTGAAGCTGCAGGCATGGCCTCTGGCTCACAGATCTGCCCAGACTTCCCTGGTGGGGATGGAGGTGGGGAAGCAGGAGGCCTGGGGCTGAGTTTGATCGCTGCCCTGTTCTTCCTGGTGTAGCCTCCTCACCTGGACTCACTCACCTGGAATAGGTGGGGAAAACCTGTCAAGGCCGCAGGAAATCCTTCCAGGGGCTGTAGGGGCTGTAGTGAGCATCAGCCCTGTGGTGGGCATGCCACAGGCTAGCACACAGTGTGCGCTCAGTAAACGTGAGCTCTTAGTATCTGCCCTTCCTCACTCTGCTCCCCTGACCCTTAGCCTGGTGTCAAAAAAATGTTTAGAAGAGAGAAGAGTGAGAATAACAGACTGTATGAGCAAAAAGCAACTATCAGGAATTCAGCCTAGGGAAGGCTGTAAGCTCTGAACACAGGAAATGCCTGCAAGTGTAGAGAAGGGAGGAAGAGGACTGAACCACAGGACACAGGAAACCATGTGAATGAGCAGGTCACACACAGGGAGGAAGGAGGCATGCCCACGGTCCACCCTGCATCCATCCTGTGATCATCACACTGGCCCCCTGTCCCTGCGCTCATGGGCCTGTGTGTGCTGGGAGCTGCCCTGGTCTGGGGTCCAGCTCCCCCAGCCCTCTCCCTTCCACACAGGACCTGGATTCCTGTAGCCTCAGACCCACATCCTCCCTCCCCTCGCTGCGTGGCAGGTGCAAACACACACACACACACACACACACACACACACACACACCAGAGGTATCCTGGGATTTCTAAGATTTCTAAAGGAAAGCACTACCCCCTGGAGATGGATTCTCTCCAGATGCTGCTGCCCTGATAGTGATCCTCACAGGGCAGGGGAGGCTCAGAATCCTGCCCCTGATTGGCTTTGTCTCTCACTTCCCTCCTTTCTCCTGGGAACAGAAGCAGTGAGTCCCACACTCTACCCTCTCTATGTGCTGGGCACCCAGGGGACACCCAGAGGGAGGATCAGGGGCCCTGCCCTGGGGGAGCTCCCTGCCAGCTGGGAAGAGGAAGCTGACAGCCAGGGCAGAGAGACACAGGGCTCAGCAAGTGTGTGTGAGAAGAGTGGGTCAAGGGCAAGTAGACCAGGACCCATGACTCAGATGATGGGAGCCTGGCAATGAGCAAAGGAGGGAAGATGGAGGAAGATAGCGAAGTCTAGAAAGTGTCCAAGGAGACAAGGAGGATGATGCTCAGTTAGTAGCAAGGGGCAGGAACATGGAGAAGAGAGGGTCGGAGAAGTCAGAGCTCTCGGGAAGTGCATGGCCTTGGGGGAGGGAGTATGCGAGAGAGTGTGTGTGTGTGTGTGTGTGTGTGTGTGTGTGTGTGTATTGAAGGGTCAGGTATTCCCCACCGGTTCCAGGTGAGTGAGTTCAGGTGAGATGTGTGTGAGGGAGGCAGAGGGACAGAGGAAGGTCTGCTGGATGCAGGGCCACAGTGGAACCTGTGCCAGGGCTATAGCTCCATGGTGACCGGGGGCTGGGCAGGCAGGTCTCGGGAAGGGAGTCTGACTTCTGGCCTTGATCTGTCCTCCTGGGGTGTGAGGATGGTGAGCCTGGACCCCACAGGCTGGGGAGCCATGGTTGGGGGGACACAGTGGCTGGGGTTTGGACAGGTCGGGAAGAGGCTCTTGAGGTCAGGAGACAGAAAAATGGAGAGGGAGCTAGGGGTGGGGTGGGGAGGGGTCATGGGAAGCCTGAAGGCTCTGAGAACCTTCTCCTGACTCTCCCCTCCACCCACCCCTTCTGTGGATGGAGTTCTGTGTTTGAAGTTCAAAGACCTTCCATAAATGATGTGGTTCAGCCTCTCCTGTGCAGAGGGTAAGATATTCCTGCCCCACTTCCCAGCTGAGGCCTCAACCTGCAAAGCTCTCCTGGGCAGCACATGCTGAGAAGGGCCCCAGGAGGCAGGTCTTTTGCCCTCTAGGGACTCCCTTGCCCCTTCTACACCTGGCCCCAAACCTGGCTGCTTCCCAGGGCAGAGCCTGCCGGAGGAGGCCCCACATGCAGTCTTATGATTCTCTGCTCTGTCCTCACCTGCTCTATGACTTGAGGTGAGTTAATTAACCTCTCTGTGACTCAGTTTTATTATCTATAAAATAGCATAGTACTAGTGCATGCTTCTATAGCCTGTTGTTAAGGATAAAATGAAATTTATGCAAAACAACTGTAAGTTTTTAAAGATTTTAGGTTCTGGTTCAGTGTGTTTCCTAAAGATATGTGTCCAAGGCAGACTGGGAGGGTAAAGGGTTCAACTTGTAGAAGAAATGTATTTACCCAGCTCCTGACTTTAATTTCATGCAAGCCCTGGACATTCTGAATTTTACTATACTTATAAGTGCCCATGGAGGTGGGGTAGACCTGGAGAGCTTTGCTCCCTGGTCTTTCTCTGCAGGACTTCTCTGGAAGGTTCCCTCTGCACCCTCCTTCCTGCTGCTACAGAGACTCCCTGGGCTCCAACTATAACCACACAGCTGGCCTCTGGGACCTTCACATGTGGCTGACAGAGCCGGGGGTGAGGAGAACAATTCTCCTTTAGGTTGCTTGGGTTAATGTTCTCAGGGTCTCCCCTGGCCCTGAGAGGACCTGGGGGAGCTGGTCTCTGCAGAGCCCCGAGAAAGCCTGGGTAAGAGGCGGGGGCCAGCTTGCCGTGCTGTCTTAGATCTTCACACACTTGGCTGGTGGCTTCATCCCTGGTCCCTTGAAACCGAGATTCAAACCTGGCCTGTACACTGACCTCAAGGTCTCTATTTTCTGCCTCGGTTTCTCCTTAAGTGGGTTTCATATGTGTATTTGTGGGAGCCCTTAGTGAGGAGCTGCTTGAAGGCATTGATCCTGACTGCTCAGAATGAGTCCATACTGCTGACCCCAAAGTAACGAACAGTCACTGCCGTGTCATTTTGCTCACACAGTTCATGGTGCTTCCTTAGCTCTCAATGCAGACACGGTCCCAGGCCTTCATCTCCCCCCTCTCCTCCATGGGATTCCTAACCAGGCTGTCCCAGCACCTTCTCTAGAAGTGGTCAGCATCACTTGCCTGCCTGCCTCAATTTCTCCTAGCCCTCTCAGCTATCTGGGCCCATCCAGCAACAGCAGGTCCTGAGAGGGGCCCGAGCTCAGCAGGAGCCAGGTGAGAGGGCAGAAGCTCCTGGAGCCACTCTGCAGCCCCCTCCCTGGCCTGGCTCCCCCTCCTGCTGCACACCTGCCTCCTTCTCTCTCCCTGTCTGCTCCCCAATGTCCTCCCTGCAGCCCTGGCTTCTTCCTTCCATCTTGGCCTCCTTCACCTTCAGCATTGTCTGGCAGTTTTGTCTGTCTATTGGTCTAAACATGTTGTGGTCTGAGATTTCCCAGGACTGGGTCTGCCCTCAGCTTCTCCCTCTGGCTGTCCCCCTGCCTGTGTCCCTCCCTCAGGGTCAGAGGGTCTCCCTTCCTCTCACATCTGTGTGAGTCTCACCCTGGGAGCCTGTCAGTGTCTCCCCCTGCATGTCCTGCTGTCTCCTGTGCTGTCTCCCCACCCCTCGTCCCTCTGTGCCCTCCCCTCCAGCACTCTCTGCTTCTCTCACCTCTGTCTCTCTCAGCCTCTTCCCCTGTCTCTGGCTCACAGCCCCACCTCCTCCCTCCTTTCCTCCTCCCACCCTCCAAGATTCAGATACTTTAGGAGAAATCATCAAGATGGGCCATAATCCACTGAGAGGGATACTTGACGGGATGAGCACTGGGTGTTATTCTGTATGTTGGTAAATTGAACACCAATAAAAATTATTTTATTAAAAAAAAAAAGACGGGCCATAATGAACAGTTTCCCCCATGTTGTACCCCCTGAGGGACTTATGGCCCCACTTTTGCATCTTCTGTATTAGCCCCCGCCCTGGGCCAATTATTTACCTTGTAACTATCTAAGGCCCTGGCCTGTCCCCCAGCCTCCCACTCTCTCCCCAGCAAGCAGTGAGTAGCATGGGGAAAAAGCAGAAAGGATTGCTCTATGGACCAGATGCAGGATACACAGACCCTCCCCCGCACCTGCCCTTCTTTCCTTCAAGCAGAGGCACATCTGGGACTATCCAGCTTGAGGCAGGGAAGACAGCCTAAGACCCTGGGAACAGGCACAGATCACACACCCAGCTGCCCCTCCCCTACTGTCCTGTCATCACAGCCCTCCTGCCAACCCTGCCAGGCTCCTTCGCCTCTGGGAATCCTGGCTCTGTGGTCTGGGCTGGGCCACTTACCCCCTCCCCAGCACAGTGCCCACCCGGAACACAGAAGGTGCTCAGTCAGTGCCTCTGGCCCCTGCCTCCTGGAGATGTGTTAGGGTGGGGGCAGTGGGATCTGTGGGTTTCTTCAGGTGGAGGTTCTCCCTGAGATCTGGGGAACTTCTTTCTGCTCCAAGTTCAATGCTATCTCTTTGTATAGTTAGTATCGATTCTGTATCTTTAGGGATCTGCTGCTACTCTTCTCTCCCCGCCCTCTACCTCCACTTCCACCCCAGATTTATGGCACTTAATTAGGGTCTAGTGGAATCTCAGCACTATCAAGTAGAGGCAGTGGTGCCCCCTTTCCTTAAGACACAAGGCTTCTTAAGTCCATCACTTGCACACTCAGCCCTGGGTCTCTAAGTAGGTCCCACCTTCTCTATCTCTGAGGAGTCTTTTCTCTGTTTGCAGATTAACATTCTGGGAAGGAGGAGGCACCTTTCTTTGGTCACTCTTTCAGCATCTTGGAAGACATACACTTTAAATGTTTAGAGCAGGAAGCTCTGTAGTCAGGGATTATAACTTTACTTCCTCCACGCAATGCTCAACACACAATCAATTAGAATATGCTATGAACACTGAGTGGAACCTGTGTGACTGTCTCAGGACATCCCTCATGGTGAAGCCTAAGACAGTTTCCTTTTTGTTTTATTCCTAGAATGATAGGAAAAAATGGTGACGGTGCTGGGATACATGTAAGTGGTAGAGAAACCATAGGAGATTCTGGGAGAGGCAGCAAGAGGATGTTGTGCTCTCTCCTTGTTTAAAGAACTCTTGAGGGGCACCTAGGTGACTTAGTCAGTTAAATGTCAGACTCATGATTTTTGCTCAGGTCATGATCTCAGGGTTATAAAATTGAGCCCCTTATTGGGCTCTGTGCTGAGGATGGGGCCTGCTTGAGATTCTCTCTCTCCCCCTCTACCCTTCTCCCGGCTCACAATTTTCCCTTGAGGGAAAGAAGGAAAGAAAGAAGAAAGAGAGAGAGAAAGAGAGAAAGAGAGAAAGAAAGAAGAAAGAAAGAAAGAAAGAGGAAAGAAAGGAAGGAAGGAAGGAAAGAAGGAAGGAAGGAAGGAAGGAAGGAAGGAAGGAAGGAAGGAAGGAAGGAAGGAAAAGGAAAGAGGAAGGGACGGAGGGAGGGAAAAAGGAAGGAAGAAAGAAACTCTTGACCGGCTCTTCAGATCTGGGACTGACCTCCAAATAATCACAGGCTGGGCTCCACCTGGCCCCCCACAATCTCCTCTAGCCAACCAGGACCTCTTCCAAACCCAGGACCCTGGAGAGCTTGTTTACTTATAAATTCACATCTTGCTGCCAACAAAGTCTCCAACAAAGTCCCATTTAAGCTCTCAGTCAACCGCCTCACCTACACAAGGCCCCGCTAGTCTTCCATTGCCCACCTCTAGCCTTCCTTCAGGATTTTGGCTAAGCCACCTCCTTCACACTTTCCCACTGTTCCCAAAGCCTTGGCCTCCCTTGAAGCCACACCTCCCAGAGGCTCCACCTCCCTGAGTGCCCCTCCTGCTGCTGCCTTCTGCTAAGCTCCTCTAAGTCCTGACCCCTTGGCGGAGTCTTTCCCTGTCCCTGGGTTTGGCTGGCACTTTATTCTCAGGTCTCTCTCCTCTGAGGCAAAAATGAAGCCCATCGGTAAGTAATTTCTTCTGTTTATAGAGTTGGAAAAAAACTGAGACAGAGCCAGAGAGGAAGAAGGCTGGGCTTGGAGTGTCACTGGCTTAATTAATTAATTAATTAATTAAGCCAATGTCTTGTGGGGGATTGAACAGAGGGTATCTCATGGCACCAGAGCTATACTTTGGATCAGGAGGTGTAGACCAGATGCCTTGTGAGTTTAGGAAGGGAGGTAGGTTTGCTAGAGTCTGAAGGATTGGGAGGCTTACACTCTGTTCTTCTCCAGACCAAAAAGGGTCTCAGCTCTGATGAGCAAAATCTGAGTTAGGGAAGATTATTCCGTGGCCCTTCCCCACCATCCTCCCACCTGTTTGCCCTGCCCTCCTTCCCAGCTTTTCCTTTCTGACCTGGTGCACAGCTTGCTTTCTTCGTCTCTGTCTCTCCCACAGGGCCCAGCATACCATGTGCTTACACATGTTCTTTGAATGAATGAAGAGTCTTCCACCTGGCTCTGCTGCATCCTTCATGTTTTGCCCCACTTTCTCACTGAAGAGTCTGAAAATCTCTGTATCATATTTTCTTAGGGAGGACATTGGTGTGGACTTTGCTGAACAGAGGTCAAGTGTAATAAGGTAGGCCCCTATCACCAGGCAGGATTTAAGGGGCTTCTCCCTCTAGGCTCAAGGAGACAGATATCTATTTTTACAGCTGCTGAAAGTATCTCCTTACCTTTCTTATCTAATTGAAAAAAGTTGTGGTGGGGATGGATTATGGGCCAAGTCAAGCTGTAGGAGGAAAGATTACCAAATTCCCCTGGGGTGTGGCTGCCTAGTGGTCTTTAAAATACTAGGTCTTCAAGAGGGAGTTTGCTGTTATCAGAAAACTTGTTTACAACCCTAATTTTAAAGGCTTTTAGAGGGATGCCTAAGTGGCTCAGTGGTTGAGCTCCTGCCTCAGGCTCAGTGTGTGATCCTAGTCCTAGGATTGAGTCCCACATCGGGCTCCCTGCATGGCGCCTGCTTCTCCCTCTGCCTGTGTCTCTGCCTCTCTCTCTGTGTGTCTCTCACTCTCTCACAAATAAATAGACAAAATCTTTTAAAAATAATAATAAAGGCCTTTATAATCTTAAACTGTTCTCCTCCCTTCCCACCACCGTGTACACTGTGGGCAGTACTCCAACACCAGAAGCCCAGACAACACTTATCCACATACGACACCATTTTTATTGAATATATGTGGCAAATGTTCATCTCTAGGTTATCTTTCTCTTGCCCTGTAGCGGACTTTGGCCAACTTCTCTCCATTATCAATTGATATGTGCTTCCAAAAGGCAAATTCACTTTTAACCTTAGTTTATGTGAAATCATGTGGATTTATTTAGAAATAAATCTAAACAGCTGCAGTGAAAGCAGTCTGTCATGTCACTCCCCCATGGAGGCTGTATGCCATCTCTTCTTTGGCATCTAGAGAGGGAGGTAAATGCAAGAATGAAGCTTGTTCAGCCCTTAGTGTGTTGTTAGACACACCAGGCATCTACTGAGAGCTCTGCAAAACTTGTCTCCATGCCTTGTTTTCAAACTCTGGAGGAGGTCTCTATTTAGTGTGAGAACTCAATATGTTGTTCACAGAACATGAAATTTAGTAGGCAACATGTGAAACTCTCAGTATTTCTAAGGTTTCTAACACATCCAGAGTAACAGCCAAAGTCCTCACAGTGACTCTTAGACCCTACATGAAGGATCTGGCTTCCTGCTTTCTCTCTGACCTCTTCCTTTGAACTTTCCCCTCACTCACTGTGTCCTGGCCCCACAGGTCTCCAAGTTATTCCTCAAAAATAGCCAAATACTGTTTCACACCCAGTAGGATGGCTGCAATTGAAAAACAGAGGATAATGAATGTTGGTGAGGATGTGGAGAAATTGGGACAATTGTGCATTGATGGTGGGAATGTAAAACAAGGCAGCCACTGTGGAAAACTATATGGTGATATCTTAAAAAATTATATATAGCTACCATATGATCCAGCAATCCCACTTCTGGGTATATATTCCAAGGCATTAAAAGCAGGGTCTACAAAAGATATTTGTATATCCATGTTCATAACAGCATTAGTCACAACAGCTAATAGGTGAAACAACCAGCATGGTCATCAGTGTATGGATGGATCAACAAGATATGGGATATATACACAATGGAATATTATTCAGCCTTGAAGAGGAAAGACATTCTAACACATCCTACAACTTGATGAACCTTGAAGACATTATACTAAGTGAAATAAGCTGGTCACAAAAGGAAACTATTATGATTCCACTTACATGAGGTACTTAAGTAGTCAAATTCATAGGGACAGGAAGTAGAATGGGGTTGCCAGGGGCTGCAAGGAGGGAAAAATGAGGAGCTACTATTTAATGGGTATAGTTTCAGCTGAGGAAGATGAACAAGTTCTGGAGATGGATGCTGGTGATGGCTGCATAACAATGTGAAGGTGAGGCCTTCTTGGACCACCCATTTTATTATACTTTTATTTTATTTTATCTTATTTTATTATTTTAAAGATTTTGTTTATTCTTGAGAGACACAGAGAGGAAGGCAGAGACATAGGTAGAAGGAGGCTCCTTGTAAGGAACCTGATGTGGGACTTGATCCCCAGACCCCAGGATCACGGCCTGAGTGGAAGGCAGATGCTCAACCACAGCCACCCAGGCATCCCGTGGACCACCCATTTTAAAATCACAACACCGCTCAGCACATCCTCACCTTTTTTGCTTTCCTTTTCTCTGCAGCACAGATTCCAAATCCAACATAATGTAGATTTTCGTTAAATATTTGTTAGTTTTTGCTTCCCACTGTAGGAATGTAAGCAACTTGAGTGGAGGGATGGATATTTGTTTTCATTTGCTTTACCCATAATGCTTAATATTTGGAGACCAAATGAAGAATGCTGGAGGGGAGGTGGGTGAGAAGATGGGGTAACTGGGTGAAGGGCATTAAGAAGGACATGGGATATAATGAGCACTGGGTGTTATAAGCAACTGATGAATAATTGAACTCTACATCTGAAACTAATGATACACTACATGTTAATTAATTGAATTAAAAAATATTTTGGGGAGCAGTATATTTCTTGAATGAATAAATGAATGACCATGATTGAAAACAGCTTCTAGAGAAGGAACAAAGAGGAAGAGAAATTGGGAAGATTCCATTCTTCATTTGGTTTTGTTAACTAATTTCTTCTATCCTTGGATATGAGATTCAACCCAGTATTCAGGTGGCCTTTGCTCCGTTTACCTTTTCATA
Organism: Canis aureus; assembly: GCF_053574225.1. Lineage (NCBI taxonomy): Eukaryota > Metazoa > Chordata > Mammalia > Carnivora > Canidae > Canis > Canis aureus. The sequence goes on from NC_135635.1 coordinate 26,897,193, forward strand.
TGTATTCTGACCTGTTTCCACTTTGGAAGTGTTGGTGTACACATGCACCACACTTACTATTATTTTAAGCTGTTGCCCTGAACACAAAACCCCTACTGTTGTACTCCTGACCGCCCCCAACCAGAGTTACAGGGTTGATTGAATTAGGACTTCAGAAGTTCTGAAGAAGCAAAACTTAACTAAAAGCTTTATACTTTTATGCTTGGGAGCCACTAGTTTGATTGGGTCTAGAGTTTTCATTGTCTGGAAATTTTAAGAAGGACAAGAGAATTTATATAATTTGAAATCATGAAAGAGCTGTGTGTGGATACAAAGGGATTGCTGTAATCTCTAGAGATGTTGCATTTAAGGTTCACCTTGAGAACTTAAAATAGCTTTTAACAGCTTCATTAGCCTTTCTTTCATATCTATAGCAAACTGCTAGCAAAGCAACTAGCATCCAAACTATCTTTGAAACAATTCAGGAGGAGCAACAAGGCCGACTTCCTGATTGGCAGGAGTGTTAACACCCAACTACAGGAACCAATGGAACTTATTGCCTTGGAAAAATATTTTGAAAAGAAAAGGTCCAAAATGAGGGAACCCTTCTCAAGATAGAGGAATGAACACAATGACCACCAGTGCCAAGGAGAGTAGGTTGAGCTGGCTGGGAAAGCAAGACTATCTGCAATTTAGTGGGTGGATTTTTGGATTTGACAGAAGATCTTCTGGTAGACTTGGTTTGGAACTTTGTTTTAGAGTTTGGAAGGATCTCAGGGAAACAGAGGCAAGAGAGGGAGAAAAGTGGTGCCACAAGCATCAGGGAATTCATACAAGCTGGCTACATGTCCCCAGGCCCCCTCTGTATTTCTTTTAGCACCTCACCTAAGTAGCACCTCCTTTGGAAGAGACTGTTTCCTAATTAACCTGATATTCATAGACCTAGGGGCCACATTGGGAAATGTTTTAAGGAAACAATCTTAAAATAAATGATGGGGCATGTTCTAATCTCCTGTTTTTATCTGGGATTGGCCCTTTCTTTCTTCCAAAGGGGAAAAAAAAACTAGGAATCTCAAGATCTAGAAGTCATTCAATACATCTATATATTCATTTTCTCTGTCCTAAATGCCACTTATGGTTGCTTGGTACAATTATGAGCCTATCTCTGTCCTGAGTAGTGAGGGTTAGTGTGGAAGTATGGAAATCAGAAGGAGGGGGTACATGAAGTCTGGTCCTGCTCTCTGGAAGCTTTTAGATTATGAAAGAATTTAAATGATAAACACAGGACACCAGCAGACAGAAAGGGAAAATTATCTCAGCTCAACACCAGGAAGGCTTATAAGTCCAGAAAGGTAGGGGAAGAAGGTTAGAGACAGAGATCAGTCAGAAAGGCTTAGGAAAGTCTTCCTAGATCATGTGAAAAGGTTGTAGAATAGGATTGAGAAAAAGCTAGTGTTAACACTCCTGCCAATCAAGACTGGACAGAAAGGAGTAAGGAGAGCGTCCCTGGCAGGGCAGGTAACTTATCCAGGCCACAGACTCATCCCAGGAAGGGTGAATCAGGATGTGAGAAGCTGAGTTAGGAAGGGGGTGATGGGCCTGAAGGCAGGGGGAGTTTTGGGGGCAGGTCTCTGATAGCTGGGTCAGAGATCTGGACTGAAGGGAAAGCATTGGAAGAATCACATATTACTGCACAGAGAGAGGGCATTTCTGAACATGGTGTTTGAGGATGATGTTTCTCTGTATGGTTACAAGCTGATTTTGGGATAGCCTCTGTCAGGATTCCCAATTATGTATTAGGTCTCTCTTCTTTAAGTTTGCTTGTTCATTGTTTGTTCTGCTTGCTTCTGTTGGAGTCATAAAATATGATTATTTAATCCAAAGATATTTTGTTCTTTAAGTTGCTTCTCTGGTATCTTCACACTTTGTGGGCTCATTGTCCCACATCTTCAGTAAAAGTGGGAAAAGCTCAAGGACCACCCTGAAAGCAACAGAGGAAATAGAAATTATCAAGCATTACCCATCTCTGACCCTGCCATTCATATGGTCCTCCTCTGAGATTCCTGCTTGGGGTCCATGGATAGAGTTCAGAAGAGTGAATGACATTTTCTTTGGTTGGTCACCTCAGAGGGGCCTGTGATTCAATAAATGTGAAGAACCACTGGTGTGTCTTTGTTGGGAGGTAGGTGGCTGTGGACAGTTTCCCAAAGAGAGAAACATGGTACAAGCATCCTTAGTGCCAACATTAGGAGACTCCAAGGACAGTTGAAGGAGCTGGAGGAGAAAGAGGAATTGGGAAAAGGGAAATGGGTTCAGAGGGAACTAGTAGGGGGATGCCCCGTCTTCCCTGTTCTTCACCCTCTTTCTAGCACATATTCTTTCTTTGTATTCTCCATGTTCTGGTGGTCACAGGATTCCGGTTCCCCTTCTATTTAAATCTACTGAATGTCTGCCATTTATCAGGCCCTTTACCAGGTCCTCTCACAACATTATCTCCTGCAATTCCTGTGTGGAACCTGCCATGCACAGAGTGGGGTCAGTCCCTCTCCCAGTCATGGTGTGTTAGCATCATCACTTCCTGTCAGGCCCATTTCAATGCATTTTATTTTCCCCTTTCATCCTTTTTTTTTTTTTTTAAGATTTTCTTTATTTATTCATGAGAGACAGAAAGAAGGCAGAGACATAGGCTGAGAGAGAAGCAGCTCCCCACAGGGAGCCCGATGTGAGACTCAATCCTGGAACCCCAGGATCACACCCTGAACCGAAGGCAGACACTCAACCACTGAGCCACCCAGGCGTCCCTCATCCTTATTTTTATTCTCATTTCCCCTCCTCCCTGGAGGTGCTTGCTTTAGTGTATTTAACAAATGCTCCTCCAGTCCATGCTCTACATATGTATTTAGATAAATTAATCAACAAATACAGTGCTGACTCCGTCAGGTACAGATGTAAGTGCAGAGAATACAACCGGGAGAAAAACAGTTTTAAAAATCTGGCTTTTGGGGATCCCTGGGTGGCGCAGCGGTTTAGCGCCTGCCTTTGGCCCAGGGCGCGATCCTGGAGACCCGGGATCGAATCCCATGTCGGGCTCCCGGTGCATGGGGCCTGCTTCTCCCTCTGCCTGTCTCTCTCTCTGTCTCTCTCTCTCTCTCTCTCTCTCTCTCATAAATAAATAAATAAAAATTAAAAAAAATCTGGCTTTCACGGAGCTTACATTCTATTGGAGTGAGACAAAGTGAGCAAATAAGTAAAACATGTAGTGATCAGTACTACAGAAAAGAGGTCTGTTGTGGATGCTTAGGAGGGGACTGCAGTTGTATGTGGGGTAATTTAGGAAGGCTGTGCTACAAACGTGCTATTTCACCAAAAGTAGTGAAGGAAGCTGCCATGTGGATATCTGGGCTAGAATTAGTGCTGTTATAGGGGACAGCCAGTACCAAGGCCCTGAGGTAGGATCTGGACTGGTATATTAGAAGGTCTAAAAGCTTAGAAGACCAGTGGCTAGAGAGAGATGAGTGGGAAGAGAAAGAAAAGGTTGAGAGGTAGCTGAGTCAGTGACTAATACTGTAGAACTCTGTAAGCTATTGCAAATGAAAACTTTGGCTTCTACTCTGACTAAAAAAGGAAACTAGAGGAAGGTTTCCATGAGAGAAATGATGTGACCTTTTTAACAGATGCATGTGGATGCTTGACAAATACATAGCATTTTTTGGATATTTTTAAATTGTATATAAATGGCATTTTATGTATACCTCACCTGCTTTTACTTTTGCTCCCTAATGTTGTTTCTGAGATATACCCAAGTTGGTATCTGTAAATCTGTTGTATTATTTCTGACTGCTGTGTCATATTTTATTGTGCACACAGCACATTTTACTTATGTATTTCTCTAGGAACAGACATTGGCACAATCCCCACTTCCTGTCACAAACAGTCCTGTGATGAACGTGTTCACATGGGCTCCTTATGGACTCAGAAAATTGTTTCCTAGGGGTGTACACCTGGCACCCTGTGGGGTGGGAAGGTATGTGCATTCTTAATTCCAATGGGATTGTGCTTCAAGATGGTGACCCAGCGATACTCCCCCCAGCAGTACATGATGGTTTGTATCTTCTCACTGAATTCTCATGCTGACCCAGTGAGGGAGGTCAGGTGAGGGCCCTTGTGGCTAAGGAGACTGAGGCTTAGAGAGAGTGAGGAAATTCCCCAAGTTCATGTGGTCACACAGAAGAGCCAGGGCTCACATGCAGCATTTCTGACATAGTATTCACTGTTCTTAACACTGTAGTACCCAGCACTGCTTTTCCCAGAAATAAGATGAGGCATCCATAGGCCAATTTATCATCATCATCATCATCATCATCATCATCATCATTATCATTGAACTCGACCTTATATTTTTCAGTTTTTGGTCTAACTCAGTGAGCCTAGGACCTCCCACATGTTTAGCACCAGCATGGATGAGGATGTCTAATTAGAGACTTAGAATCCTTAGAGTTTCAAGACAAATTATACAGAAAATGAGGGCTAGCACACAGGCTGTAGTTTTAGTGAATGATTTTGTAACTAAACACTTATAGACTAATTGTTTTTCAATTTGGGGATTTCGATATTAAGGCCATATTGTTTGCTAAGCACTGAGTTAAGTAATTTCCAGGCAGGCATAATTTCACTTAATCGTCACAACTACAGTAGGAGGAATTTACTTTTATTCCCATTTGACTATTGTGGAAACTAAAGCCCCAAGAAGTGAACTAATTTGTACAGAGTCAACAGCTGTGAGGTTTAATTGTTATTTGAACCTGAACCATCTACCTGCAGAACCTTACTCTTTACTAATAAATTGTGCTGCCCTTCTGTGAATTTTACAATTTCTTCTCTTTGAACTTCAGGACAGTTTCTACTCAGGTGAGATGATTTAGAGCAGTCATGGGAAGTCCAGGGCTAGTGGACAAGAATCTCCAGGGGAAGAGGATCTGAAGTTTGAGTATGTCCCCAGGTGTCTTCACTAGGCCTCCTTTTGTCCCTGAAGTGAGAACCTCTCCTTAAGACATCCTACCTGGATTATGGCACTTGAGCATGATGCCTTCAAAATAGTAGGAATTCTCTAACTGAATGGTTGGTTGCCTATAACCCCAGGAAGCCTCATATTTTTAAACAAGCTTCTTCAAAGGTAAACAATTCTTTATCATCCTATGTGGCTCATAACTGACACACAGTTATGGATAATGTGTGAATAATGGGCAGTCAAGGTTTTATTGCAATTGGTTTTCCCTCCACACTTTTCTTTTGCTTGCCCTCTACAAGGAAGGTGATAGCATTTATATCTTTACTTGATCCAGGTATATAAAGCTTGCCTGGCTAAAAGTATGTATCTCAAAGTCAGGTAGATAGGATTATGTGCTCTCTCAGGTTACTCTTCACAGTGTGGTCATTTGGTTAACAACTACTTACTTACAGTCTGAAGGAGGAGACAGGCAAGATGGCTGGGATTTGGATACATTAGGATAAATGGCACATGGGGGAAGCCCAGGTGCTATGAGAGCACATAGGAAGGGCAGCATAATGGTCTGGGGAGGCTTCCTGAGGAAGCACTCTTGAGCTGGGAACTGAAAGAGAAGTGGAGATTAGCTAAGTGAAGGGGTCAAGAAGGCATTAGAGGCAAGGGAACAGAATGAGTGTAGAATTTAGCAGCTGGAGCAGGAACTGGGCAGGGGATGAGGCTGGAGGAATGAGCACAGTTCACATGATGAAGGAAGGAAAGACTATGAGGGAAGGGCAGTGGGAACCACAGAAGGGTCTGAAGCCTGGGGTAGGGGGAGGGAGCACCTCAGTCACATATATAGTGTAGAAGGTTTCCATGAGCTAAGAACTGTGCCTTCTTATATATCTTGGGTGTTTGTTGGTAAATCATAACATTGGAACTGGTGAGTGGCAAATAAGGAGTCTAGATGGATTTGTAGACATCTTATGGGGCTGACCCATAAACCAATAGTTCCTTTTAAGGAGACAGAACATGAAAGACTCCTAACTCTGGGAAACGAACTAGGGGTGGTGGAAGGGGAGGTGGGCGGGGAGTGGGAATGAATGGGTGATGGGCACTGAGGGGGGCACTTGACGGGATGAGCACTGGGTGTTATTCTGTATGTTGGCAAATTGAACACCAATAAAAAATAAATTTATTATAAAAAAATAAAAATTAAAAAAGAGTCCCTTTTAATTATCTATGGAGAAGACCTCTCAATTTCAACTTGATCTTTCAGTCTTTTAAAACCTCAGATAACGGGATCCCTGGGTGGCGCAGCGGTTTAGCGCCTGCCTTTGGCCCAGGGTGCGATCCTGGAGACCCGGGATCGAATCCCACATCGGGCTCTCGGTGCATGGAGCCTGCTTCTCCCTCTGCCTATGTCTCTGCCTCTCTCTCTCTCTGTGACTATCATAAATAAATGAAAATTAAAAAAAAAAATAAATAAAACCTCAGATAACATTCTTGTGATTCTCTCAAAACCAAAGCCTAAGCACAGAGGAGAGTTGGGGTTCTCTGTTCTCCATTTCTGGGGCTTTGCAGTGAATTATTCATCCAAAGCCTTTCTCAAATGGAGGGGACAATTTGAATAGCAGCAGGTGGGGGAGGGAGTAGGAAGAAAAACATGCAGGGTCTCCAGGCCCCTGGCAGCTGACATCACAGATGGCGCAGGGTGTGTAGAGAGCACAGTGTGGCCAGTGAGGAGACTGTTTGCAGAAGTGAGCTCACCTTTTCTCCTGGAACTCAGAGAGGGAAGAGACAGAAGGAAGAATTGTTTAGGTTGTGAGCTACTGAATGAGGTGACTCATTTATTTTCTCTCTACACATCACACTCTTATAACTGTGTACATAAAAACTATAACAAACTTTGCCTGGTTGCTTAGGGTGAGATGTATTGAATGCCAGAATTCACAAAACTGTCTTCCTGGCTTCTTTCCCTTCTCAGTCCTGGCTCCTGGGGTGGCTGATGCTCCCATTTCTGCAGTATTTCCTTCCCAGGCAGCCTGGTCCTCTCCTTCTTGCAGGTGGTTATGAAGGCCCTGCCCCTTTATCCCTTCTCCTTTCTGTTCACATCAGAGCCTAGGTGGATAAAGGGAAGGGGTGGACTATACACTCTTGACCATCAGTAGAGCTGAATGCATGAGGCAGAATGAGGAGAAAGGGGGGGAAAGTGCCATTTGACCTTGGATAGCTGATATAGAGGCTAAGGGTTTTTCAGTTTGTTTTTTTAAGATTTTATTTATTTGTTCATGAGAGACAGAGAGAGTGAGGCAGAGACACAGGCAGAGGGAGAAGCAGACTCTCTGCAGAAGCCCAAAGTGGGACTCAATCCTGGACCCCAGGATCACGCCCTGAGTCAAAGGCAGACACTCAAACTCTGAGCCACCCAGGCATCCCGAGGCTAAGAGTTTTAAGATTGAAGGATCAACATTTGTATGTTAAAGCTAGATGATATTTTAAAATGAATTCATAATTGCAAAGAGGCATCCAGCTGATTAATTAATGTGTCATAACTCACACTCAAGCACCATGCATATTCCTGTATGTGAACTCCTGCACTATACATTCATTTCATGTTAAGTCTTAAACTTTAATTAGTACATGAAGCTACCGGAATTAGATGAATGCAATGGGATGATACACGTGTGGTGTGTAAAAATGGTAAATGTTGGAAAGTATTTGGACCTTTTTTCTGGGGGAAAAGCAGTGTTGATATTTCAATGAAGTCTTTGGTGTCCTCTTATATGCTATTTGGGTTGCAACAGGTGACATGGCACTTCTGAGTTTGGTTGGTGAGCCGAATAATGGGCTCAGTAAATATTGATTTGCTACCATGCCTTAGGCATTATGGAGAGGCAGCATAAGAAAAATATGAAGCAGCAGCTTTAAAGCCTGAACAACAGAACTCACCATCCTCAACCCAACTGAGCTTAACTCAGCCTCACTGAACCCGATCTGAGTCTCTCCGAACCCTGCACTTGCTACAACTCTGATCCTACAATCCTCTTCAATTCCAGCTAGGATGCCGTGTCAGACACTTCGCAGATTGGGTCAAAAGCTGGTACAGAAACGTAAACTGGAGAAGCCAGAGGCTACAAATAAGCAATCCAGAAGCCTGAACACTGTGGAATTAATGGTCCTGGGTTTGGACTACATACTGGATATAAGTGTGTATTTCCTGGCTGGTGAGGTAGCTAGAGATATAGCAGGACCATCTACTGTGATCTGCTTTTTGGTGGCCGGCCTAGCTTCAGTGTTGGCTGGACTGTGCTATGCAGAGATTAGTGCCCGGGTTCCACACTCTGGCTTTTCATATCTCTACACTTATGTCACTGTAGGCGAACTTGGGGCTTTTGTCACTGGCTGGAACCTCATCCTCTCCTTTGTTGCCTATACAGCCCTCGTGATCCAGGCCTGGACTTTGGCTTTGGACAATCTGTTTGGGAACCAAATCTCTCAGGCCCTGACTGAGAGCATTTCATTGCATGTTTCCCGTGTTTTTGCAAAAATTCTAGGCTTCTTTGCCATGGGCCTGGTGTTGTTGCTAATAGAATTGCTGACTCTGAACATTAGGCAGCTTTTTTTGGTTTCTAAAGTGGTCACAGTGGTGAACCTTTTGGTTGTCAGTTTTTTCATCATCTCTGGCTTCATGAAGGGGGACCTGCACAACTGGAAGCTCACAGAAGAGGACTACATAAAGGCTGGACTCAATGAGACATCTAGCCTGGGTTCTCTGGGCTCCGGAGGATTCATGCCTTTTGGCTTCCGGGGGATTCTCCGTGGATCAGCTACCTGCTTCTATGTATTTATAGGTTTTGGGTATATTGTTGACATAGTAAAAAGAACCCAGAATCCCAAGCGTTCCATCTCCATGGGTATTGTGATTTCATTGCTCATCTGTTTTTTGGTGTATTTTGGTGTCTCTGTGGCACTGACTCTTATGGTGCCTTACTACCAGCTCCGACCTGGAAGCACCTTGCCTGAGGTATTTGCTCATATAGGATGGGCCCCTGCTTACTATGCTGTAGCTTTTGGATTCCTCTGTAGTCTTTCTGCAAGCTTCTTGGGCTATATGTTCCCCATAAGTCAGGCTATATATGTGATGGCACAGGATGGCCTCCTCTTTCCTGTCCTTGCCAGAATCAGGACTGGCACATGTGCCCCCATCATGGGTACCATGATCTTTGGCATTACTGTAGCAATCATGACATTCTTCTTTGGACTCACTGATCTTGTGGACCTCATGTCACTTGGGGCCCTGCTAGATTACTCCCTGGTGGCTTTTTATGTTCTCATCCTCAGATATCAGCCTGAGATGGAGAGTGGAGGAAATGAAGCACAGGTGCAGGAGGAGAATGGATCTGCAACAGAGAAGCTCACTCTACACCGAATAATTTTTCCAGACAGCTCCACCCCCACTCCACTCTCTGGCCAGGTTGTCTCTGTTTGCTCCTCACTGCTTGCTCTACTGCTGACTCTGCTCTGCCTGGTCCTGGTGCAGACCCAGTGGCCAGGTCTGCTTTCTGGAGACCCATGGTGGATCACAGTGGTTGTGCTGCTCCTGGTGCTCATCACTGGGATCACTGGGGTCATCTGGAGACAGCCACAAAGCTCCTCTCCCCTCCACTTTAAGGTACCTGGTCTGCCTCTCCTCCCACTCCTGAGCATCTTTGTGAATGTTTGTCTTATGATGCAGATGACAGCTGTCACCTGGGCCCTACTTGGTGTTTGGATGCTGATTGGGTTTGCTCTCTACATTGCCTACGGGATCCAGTATAGCCTGGTCTCTAACCATATTTAAGTTAGGGCCAAAATTGTAGACCTGAACTCAGCAGTACCAGTACATATTTGGTTGGACATTATCATACCTGAATGCAATCTGATTCCCCTGCAAAACAATGGGGAGAACTCTTGAGCTGATGGAATGTGGGGCTTCCCATGGATAATTGGTAGGAAAATACTAATACAGCTCTGCTTGTGTTGTGGAGTGAAGGATTTTTTTTTTTTTTGGTTGCTTTTCTTTTTTTACTAGTCTGCTTTTCAATTGTGTCTGTAGCTTCTTGCTGCCTTTAAAACAATTATTATTAAAAGAAACTAGACAAAGTGTTTTTGTTTTCCTTGGGTAAATACACAAGAGGGGAAATACTGGGTCATATAGTTATTCTATTTTGAATTTGTTAAGGAACAAGCATACTCCTTTCCATAGTTGGTACACAAATTTACATTTCTACCAACAGTAATATTCCATTGTGTGTGTGTGTGTGTGTGTGTGTGTGTATATATATATATCTTCTTTATCTATTCATCTTTCGATGGACACTGAAATGATGAATACCCACCAATTGCTTCAATGTGGATAGAACTGGGGGGCATTATGCTGAGTGAAATAAGTCAATTGGAGAAGGACAAACATTATATGGTTTCATTCATACAGGGACTATAAAACATAGTGAAAGGGATTATAGGGGAAAGAAGAGCAAATGAGTGGGAAATATCAGAGAGGATGACAGAACATGAGAGACTCCTAACTCTGGGAAACGAACAAGGGGTAGTGGAAGGCAAGGTGGGCAGGGGGATGGGGTGACTGGGTGATGGGCACTGAGGGGGACGTTTGACAGGATGAGCACTGGGTGTTATACTATATGTTGGCAAATCGAACTCCAGTAAAAAATATACAAAAAAAAGGAAAGTTTATCATTGTGACATTGTTCAAATTAGGACATCAAGGAAGAGTCTTTCATGATATTCTTATTAAAAATATGATCTTGATTGTAAAAAAAGTTTTCACTAACAGTGCATCAGAATTCCTTTTTCTTCAGGTGTTCACCAACACTCATTCTTTCTTGTCTTTAATTCAATCATTCTGATTGATGTAAAATGATATCTCATCATGGTTTTAATTTGCATTTCCCTGATGTTTAGGAATGCTGACCATCTTTCCATGTGTCTGTTGGCCAGCTGTATGTCTTCTTAGGAACAATATTTATTCAGGTCCTGTGCTCATTTTTAAATTGGATTATTTGGGGGTTTTGGTGTTGAGTTGTATAAGTTCTTTATGTATTTTAGATATTAACCCCTTTATCAGACATATCATTTGCAAGTATTTTATATCATTCGGTAGGTTGCCTTTTTGTTTTGTTGGTTTCCTTTTCTGTGCAAAACCTTTAGTCACATGAGTTAGAAAAGATGTGTCAACTCCTATGTTTATTGCAGCATTATTCACAATAGCCAGGAAATGGAAGCAGCCCAAGTGTTCATTAATAGATTAATTGAAAAAAATAGATGAATGGATAAAAAAGATGTGATACACATACAAACACAACCCTTCCCACACACACACTGGAATATTACTGAGACATAAATAAGAATGACATTTTGCTATTTGTAATGAAAAGATTGGACCAAGAAGTTATAATACTAATTTTAAAAAGTCAATCTAAGAAAGGCAAATATCCTATGTTTTCACTCATATATGAGACTTAGGAAATTTTTTAAAATGAGCAAACAAGAAAAAAAAAGGAGACCATGAAAACCACCTCTGACTCCCAAATATAGGGAATAAATGAGTGACTGTGAAAGATGAGGTGGGTGTGAGGATGAGTGAAATAGAGAAAGGAAATAAAGAGTGCACTTATCATGATTAGCACCGAGAAATGTGTGAAATCGTTGAGTCATTATATTTTACTGCTGAGAATAATTGTATGTTAATTATACTGCAATAAAAAAATGAAAGAAATTAGAAAAAGGCAAAAAAAAAGATGAAATATGAGCCCTGCCTTTAAGAAGCTTATATTCTAACACAATGGGTAAAGCATAGCTGTAACACAAAGTGGACAGTGTTTTCATAAGTAATATGCAAATAAAGTGTCTTGGGAATTCAGAGTGGAGGATGATTATTTATGGCTGGCACAGTGGTGAGGGTTGATTGGTGAAATCAGAGAAGATTTTGTAGAGGATTGGCATTTGAGTTGGCTCTCTCCAGGGACAGATAGGATTTTCCACATATAGGTGGCAGGAAGCAACTGTAGGCAGTGAGAACACCAGGAGGAAAAGCACAGGAAAACGAAGCAGTGTTCAGAGCACACTGAGCAGGCTGTATAGTTTGAACCTTGGCTATGTGAAGGGGCAATAGCATGCACAGGTGTCTTGCAGCCAGAGCTTTCCTCTGAGCACAAAGCACTCTGGCTTTGAACCTACAGCCCATGCTGAAAATCCCTAAGGCTGGTTCTTCGACTTGGCGACATCAGCATTCTTGGATTTTCAAGTTTCTCTACTGTTGTTGTCTGCTTTGGTCCACCTGCTCAGAAAGTGCACATCTGAGAGCCATGTGTTATGGATCCTGATCTTGTTTCCACCGTTAAGCAGCAATGTGAGCTTGGACAAGCCACTCAGTGCCTTCCATGATCTTCTTTTTTATCTATAACATGTGAAGTTAGAACCAAGCATTTGTAAAATTCTGTGTACTTAAAAAAAATCCTATGATTTCCTCTGGCTCTTCTGACCTGTTATTCTCTCAACTGTGTCCCTTTACTGCACGCGATCTGAACCTGCATCCTGCCCATTTATCACTAGAACTCATTGTTGGAGCTTTGGAGGTACAATAAATAAGATCCTATTTTTCCCTTCTATGTTTGGAATAAACTGATAATCAAGGACATAGAGACAGATAATCAAACTATCAGCTTTAGATCTGCAGCTTAAATTGGCTTGCTAATCCTACATCACTCAGACAGACTGACTTACTCCTCATAACAACTGACTTACTCCTCATAACAAGTAGTACTGAGCAACCTCTGCCTCCCAATACAGGAGCCTACTTTTATGAGAATTTCTCCTGTATGATCAAGTTGGAATGCATGTGTCTTTTGGGCAGGTTGGCTCTGGATAAAAAACAAAAAACTGGAAAAGGCTAAGCTGGGTATGCTCAGTTCTATTTATACAACTCACTAATCAAAGTTACAGTGAAGAGGGATGGAGAAAGGCCAGGATTAGTACTCTGCTCAGTGATGCTCAAACTTCAGCAGGGGTCACCTCACCTGAAGGGCTTGTGAAAACATATTGCTGGGACTCCATCACCAACATTCAGAATTCAGTAGGTCTGGGTGGAGCCCAAAACTTGTACTTCTAACAAGTTCACAGGTGATGCTGATGCTGCTGGTCCAGGGGCCACACTTTAAAGACTCAAAGCTCCATCTGAAGGCCTTGATGATGTAAAAATGAAGTGAGGGAAACAAAGGTGCACTTTCATTGTCTGGAAATTTTAAGGAGGAGGAGAGTATTTATACACTTTGGGATCAGGATGGAGCTGTGCTTTGATACAAAGGGATTGATAAAATTTCTAGGGATGTTACATTTCAAGTCCACTTCTGTGAAATGTTGAGAACTTAAAAATAATTATTAAACAGTCTCATTAGCCTTCCTCTCCAGTATTTATCAGACTTTTAGTGAAGCAACTGGTATCTAAACTATCTTTGAAGCTACTCAGGAGGAGCCGCAAGGCCAACTTCTTGATTGGCAGGAGTGTTAACACCCAACCACAGGAACCAGTGTTAACACCCAACCAGGAACCAAAGCTTAACTGCCTTGGAAAAATGTTTTGAAAGGAAAGGTCCAGAGTGAGGGCACTACCCATCTCAGAGACAGAAAAGTGAACACCATGACCTCCAGGACAAAAGAGAGTGAGTGGAGCTATCTAGGAAAGCAAGACTACCTGCAATTTCATGGGTGGATTGTTGGATTTGACAAGAGTTCTTTTTTGGGAACTTGGGATGAAACTTTTGTTTGGAGTTAGGAAGGAGCTCAGAGACTGAGAGAAACACAGGGAGGAGAAGGGAGGGAAGGGGGAACCAGGGCCATTATGGAATCCATACAAACTGGCTTCATGTACCCTGGCCCCTCTCTGCATTTCTTGAAGCACCTCTCCTGGGCCAAGGACATCCTTTGGGAGAAACTATTTCCTACTTAAACTGAGATTCACAGACCCAGGCCTCTCATTAGGAAATATCCTCAGAACACTCTTGAAATAGATGCTGATGTATGTTCTAGTCTCCTGTTTATTACACCTCTATCTGGCCTTTTCATTATTTTTAGAAATAAATAAATAAATGTTCTAAAAAGTCTTATAGGAATCTCAGGATATAGTGGTCAGTCAATACAGCTCTATTTTAATTGCCTCTGTTCTAAATGTCACTTATGGCTGCTTGGTACAATTACAAGCAGACCCTTGTCCCAAGTAATGAGGGTTGAAACTGTAAATATAGAAGTCAGAAAGAGGAGGGCATACATGGATCCTGATGCTTCCATATGGATGCTCTTAGACTGTAAAGGAACTTAAGGGACACACCCAGGATACCACCAGATTAAATGGGAAAATTAGTTTCAGCTGACCATCAGGACGGGCTATAAGAGCTGGAAGGAAGGGGAGGAAGGTCAGAGATGGAGATCAGTCAGGAATGGATTAAGAAAGGTTCCTCAATGTAGTGGAAAGACTGTAGAATAGAATTGAGAGGAGGTATAGGATCAAGACTGGACAGAAGGAGTAAGGAAGGCCTCCCTGAAACTGTAGACAACTTACCCAAGCCAAAGGCCCATCCCAGAAAAAGTATGTCATCATGTGAAGAGCTGAAGTGAGGAAGGAGGTGATGGACCTGAGGGTAGGCGGAGTATTAAGGTGGAGCTCTGGTAGCTGGATCAGAGTTTCTGGACTGAATAGAAACCATTGAAATAATGCAAGAGTATTGCTCAGAGAAAGGGAATTTATGGACATGGTGTTTGAGGATGATCTTTCTCTTGAGGATGTATGGTTATAAGCTGGATTGGTAGACTCTCTCAGGATTCCCAATCATGGGTTTGCTTTCTTTACTGTAGAGTGGCTTGTTCATTGTTTGTTTTTCCTGCTTCTATTGGAGTCATAAAATGTGATTCTTTAATTCCCAGATATTTTGTTCTTTGGATTGCTTCTCTGGGATCTTCATACTGTGTCTGGGGGCCCACTTTCCCTCGTCATCAGTAAAAGTGGGAAGAGCACAAGGACCACCCTGAACAACATAGCTGGGGGAAACAGAAATTATCAAAAACACTAGCCCTCTCTGACCCTGCCATTCAGATGGTCATCCTTGGGAATCCTGCTCAGGATCCATGAATGGACTTCAGAAGAATGAATGACATTTTTTTGAGGTGACCAACCTGAAAGGTGTCTATGATTCAACAAATGTGAAGAACCACTATTGTGACTTTGTTGAGGGTAGATGGCTGGGGGCAGTCCCCCAAAGAGAGAAACATGGTACGAGCATCCTTAGTGCTAACTACAGAAGCCTCCAAGGGCAGTGGAAAGAGCTGAAGGAGAAAGAATTGGGAAAAGGGAAATGGATTCAGAGGGAGCTAGTAGGAGGGGTGTATCATCTTCCCTGTTCTCACCCTCTTTCTAGCAGGTCCTCCTTCTTTGTATTCTGAATATCCTGAAGATTACAGGATTCTGATTCCCCTTCAATTTAAATCTATTGAGTGCCTGTAATTTTTTTATAATAAATTTATTTTTTATTGGTGTTCACTTTGCCAACATACAGAACAACACCCAGTGCTCATCCCCTCAAGTGCCCCCCTCAGTGCCCGTCACCCATTCACCCCCACCCCCTGCCCTCCTCCCCTTCCACCACCCCTAGTTCATTTCCCAGAGTTAGGAGTCTCTATGTTCTGTCTCCCTTTCTGATATTTCCCACACATTTCTTCTCCCTTCCCTTCTATTCCCTTTCACTATTATTTATATTCCCAAAATGAATGAGAACATACACTGTTTGTCCTTCTCCTATTGACTTACTTCACTCAGCATAATACCCTCCAGTTCCATCCACATTGAAGCAAATGGTGGGTATTTGTCGTTTCTAATGGCTGAGTAATATTCCATTGTATACATAAACCACATCTTCTTTATCCATTCATCTTTCGATGGACATCAAGGCTCCTTCCACAGTTGAGTGCCTGTAATTTATTGGGCTCTGTACTAGGTCCTCTTACAACATTATCTCTTGCCATTCCCATGTCTAACCTGCTGTGGAGTCAATCCCTCCCTCAGTAATGACATGTTCAGGCCCCTTTCAATGCATTTTATTTTCCCCATTCATTCTTTTTTTTAAAGATTTTATTTATTTATGCATGAGAGACAGACAGAGAGAGAGAGAGAGAAAGAGAGAGAGAGAGAGAGAGGCAGAGACACAGGAAGAGGGAGAAGCAGGCTCCATGCAGGGGGCCGGATGTGGGACTCAATCTTAGGTCTCCAGGATCACGCCCTGGGCTGAAGGCGGCGCTAAACCGCTGAGCCACCCGGGCTGCCCTTCCCCGTTCATTCTTACCTCTATTCTCATTTCCCCTCTTCACTGGAAGCACTTGCTGTAGTCTATATAACAAATGCTTTCCAACCCATGCTTTACATGTGTATTTAGATATAGTCAATCATTTACCAAATATAGTCCTGCTTGTGTTAGGCACAGATATAGATGTGGGGAATACATCCAGGAGCAAAACAACTTTAAAAATGTCCTGCTTTCATGTAGCTTACACTTTTATGGAGTGAGACAAATTATGAAAAAAATAAATGAGTAAAACATATACTACCTTAAGTAGTGACAAGTACTATGGAAAAATGAAGGGTAGGGAGATGCCATCTGTCTGTGGTTAGGAACAGGCCATGGTTGTATGTGGGGTGATTCAGGAAGGCAGTGTTACAAACTTGCTATTTCACCAAATGCAGTGAATATCCAGGCTAGAAGTGGTGCAGTAATAGTGGACGGCAACAAAGGCCCTGAAGTAGGGTCTTACCTGGTATGTTAGGAGGCCAGTGACTAGAGAAAAATGAGTGGGAAGAGAGAAAAACAGAAGGTGAAAGTAGCTGGGTCAGTGACAAATACTGTAGGACTTTGTAGGTCATTATAAATGCAGACTCTGGATTCTATTCTGAATAAAAAGAGAAACCAGTGAAAGGTTTTGAGCACAAGAATAATATGACATTTGACAATTTTAATAGGTATATTTGTCTTCTTGACAAATATCCAGCAGTTGTTGGTTGTTTTTATGCTGACATAAATGGCTTTGTGCTATAAACATCATCCAGCTTTTACTTTTGCTACCTAATGCTGTTTCTGAGATCTACCCAAGTTGCTGTCTATAAATCTACTTTATTATCTCTGACTTCTGTGTAATATTTCATTGTGCACACATGGCACATTTTACTTACTATATATTCCTCTAGGAACAGACACTGGCACAGGTCCTACTTCCTGCCACAAATAGTCCTGTGATGAACATGCTTAATGGGCTCCTTATGGACTAAGGAGAGTTTCCCAGAGGTGTGCACCTGGGAGAGGGGTTGTGGGATGGGAGGGTATATGTGCATCCTTAATTCCACTAGAATTGTGCTTCAGGATGGTGACCCAGTGATGCTCCGCCAGTGGTGTGTGATGGTTTGCATCTTCTCCCTGAATTATCATGCTGATCCAATGAGGAAGGTCAGGTGAGGTCCCTTGTGGATGAGGAGACTGAGGCTTAGAGAGAGTGAGGAAATTCCCGGAGTCCATGTGATCTGTGGAAGGGCCAAGTCTCATAGCCAGCCTTTCCTCCATAATGGTCATTGCTCTTACCTCCATAGTACCCAGCACTACCCCCTCCAGAAATAAAATGAGGCATCCACAGGCAAAGAGGCTATTATTACCATTATTATAAATATTGCATTTTTTGATATCTGGCCTAACTCAGTAAGCCTAGGACCCCCCAAGTGTTTAGCACCATGGGATGACACGAGAGGGACAAGCACAGGTCAGATGATGAAGGAAGGAAGGAGATGAAGGAAGAGCAGTAGGAACCACAGAAGGGTTTGAAGCCTGGGGGTGGGTGGAGGATATCTCATCAAACTTGTTATGTAGAAAAGGTCCATGAGATAAGAACCGATCCTCCTTATCTATCTCATGTGCTTCTTGGTTAATCATAATACTGGAGCTGGTGAGTGGCAAAAAGGAGTCTAGATGGATTTGTGGACAGGACAGAAAATCTGTCCCATAACCCAAAGATGTCTTTTAACAATGTATAGAGAAGAGTTTTCAATTATTTTCTTGTGTTTTTTTTTTATTTTTTATTTTTTATTTAAATTCTACTCAGTTAAAATATATGGTAATATTGATTTCAGGAGTCGAATTTAGTGATTGATTATTTACATTTAATACCCACTTGTCATCAAGTACAGTCCTTAATACCCATTACCCTTTTAGCCCATCCCTGTCCATCTCCTTCAATCAAACCTTCAATGTGTTCTATATTAGACTTTTCAAATTTGACTTGATTTTTTTGCCTTTAGAAACCTCTACAAACATTTCCTAAAATTCTCTCAAAATCGAACTCTGAGTAGGGAAGAGAGTGGGGACTGCATCACTTAGTTTTCTCTGTTCTCCAGAGTCCTTTTTGGGGCATTGCTGTGAATTGTCCATCCAAAGCCTTGATCTCCTTGTGGAGCTGATTATTTAAATAGCAGCAGGGTAGGAGAAGGTAGGAGGAACCACATGGAAGGTATGTTCATTAAAAAAAATAATATATATATATGTATATATACATATATATATATTCAGACAATGGTTTGAATGAATTAAAAATAATTCTTTTTGAAAAATTAGCATGGAGTTATAATTGAGTATTTTGACACAAGCTCACAGAGCAGAGCAGGGTCTCCAGGCCCCTGACAGCTGACATCACAGATGGCACAGAGTGTGTATAGAGCACAGTGTGGCCAGTGAGGAGACTGTCTGCAGAAGCGAGCTCACCTTCTCTCCTGGAGCCCAGAGAGGGAGGAGACTCTCCCTCCCTAGGTTGTGGGCTACTGAGCTAGGTGACTTATTTTTCTCCTTACCCATCACATTCTCATAACTGTGGATATGAAAACTGTGAATTTTGCCTGATTGCTTTGGGTGAGGTGTATTGAATGTCAGAATTCACAAAATCACCTTCCTGGCTCCTCTCCCTCCTCAGTACTGGACTCTGGAGTGGGGCTGCTGCCCCCATTTCTGCAGTATTTCCTTCCCAGGCAGCCTAGTCCTCTCCTCCTTGCAGGTGGTTATGAAGGCCCTGCCCCTTTCTCCCTCCTACTCTCTGTTCACAGCACCCTTGTGGTCCTACGTGGGTAAAGGGAAGGGGTGGTCTGTACATTCTTGGCCATCAGTACAGCTGAATGGATAATGCAAAATGAGGAGAAAAGGGAGCCAAAGTCCATCTGACCTTGGCTAGCTGATGTAGGGGCTAAGGGTTTATGAATGGGGAACCAAATTTGTATTTTAACCTCAGATGATATTTTTAGAATGGGTCTATAATTGCAACGAGGCCGTCCAGTCTGTGGATTTTATATCATAACTCATGCTCAAGCACTGCACATACATCCCATGTGAGAACTACTGTATGATACCTCTATGCCCTGTTGTGTCTCAGAGCTTAATTAGTACATAAGGCTACATGAGTTAGATGAACCTAAGTGGGAATGTATCATGTGATATGTTATAAAGCAGAATGTTGGGAGCCATTGGCCCTTTTTCTGGGGGGAAAGCAGGGTTGCTTTTTCTATGATGTCTTTTGGTGTTCTGTGATATTTGTGCTGCAGTAAGTGACATGGGACTTCTGAGCTTTAGCTGGTTGGTTGAACACCATTGTTCAATAAATATGTATTGTTTACTTAGGCACTATGGAAGGATAGCACATAACAGGAAAAATTTGAAGCCATAGCTTTGAAGCCTGAGCAATGGGCCTTCGCAGCCCCAACCCAACTCAGCTTAACTCAGCCTCATCGAACCTGATCCCAGACTCTCCACTCCTGGACTTGCTCCAGCTCTCTGATCCTAGAATCCTCTTCAATTCCAGCTAGAATGCTGTGTCAGGTACTTCGCAGAATTGGCCAAAAGCTGGTACACAGACGTATACTGGAAGAAGACGTGAATGGGTTGGCCCCTGCCAGAAGACTGAGCACTCTGGATTTAGTGGCACTGGGTGTGGGCTGCACAGTGGGGGTAGGTGTGTATGTCCTGGCTGGTGAAGTGGTTCGAGATCAAACAGGACCATCCATACTGATCTGCATGTTGGTAGCCAGCCTATCTTCTATGTTGGCTGGTCTGTGCTATGCAGAGTTTGGTGTCCGGGTTCCTCATGCTGGCTCTGCATATCTCTACACCTATATCACTGTAGGTGAACTCTGGGCTTTCATCACTGGCTGGAACCTTATTGTGTTCTTTGCTGCTCATACAGTTACTGTGGCCCAGGCCTGGACCTTAGCTTTTGACAATTTGCTCGGAAACCACATTTCTCAGACCCGGCATGAGAGTATTTCACCGAATGTTCCCCAAGTCCTTGGAGAAATTTTAGGCTTCATTGTTGTGGGCCTTGTGTTGTTGCTCATGGAATTGCTGATTCTGAGGAATAGGTGGATTTTCCTACTTTCCAAAGTGGTCACATTAGTGAAACTTTTGGTTCTCAGTTTTGTCATCATCTCTGGCTTCATGAAGGGGGACCTGCACAACTGGAAGCTCACAGAAGAGGACTACAAAAAGGCCGGACTCAATGACACCTCTAGCTTGGGCCCTCTGGGCTCCGGAGGATTCGTGCCATTTGGCTTCCAGGGGATTCTCTGTGGATCACCTACCTGTTTCTATGCATTTATAGGTTTCAGCATTATTATTTCCAGAGTTGAAGAAGCCCAGAATCCTGAGCGTTCCATCCCCATGGGCATTGTGATTTCGCTGCTCATCTGCATTTTGGTGTATTTTGGTGTCTCTGCATCACTTACACTTATGGTGCCTTACTACCAGCTCCGACCTGGGAGCACCTTGCCTGAGGCATTTCTCCATATTGGCTGGGCCCCTGCTTACTATGCTGTAACTTTTGCATTCCTCTGTAGTCTTTCTGTCAGCCTCTTTGGCTTTATGCTTCCCATACGTAATCTGATATACATGATGGCACAGGATGGCCTCCTCTTTCCTGTACTTGCCAGCATCCAAACTGGCACATACGCCCCCAATGTGGCCACTGTGATCTTTGGCATTATTGCAGCAATCATGGCATTCTTCTTTGAACTCACTGATTTTCTGGACCTCATGTCAGTTGGGGCTCTACTAGCTTACTCCCTGGTGGCTCTTTGTGTTCTTATCCTCAGATATCAGCCTGAGATGAGGTATGAGAGAAATGGAGTGCAGGTGCAGGATGAGAATGAACCTGCAGCAGAGAAGCTGACTCTACGGGGACTGTTTTTTCCAGGCAGCCCCACCCCTACTCCACTGTCTGGCCAGGTTGTCTCTGTTTGCTCCTCACTGCTTGCTCTACTTCTGACTCTGCTCTGCCTGGTGCTGGCCTCGTGGCCAGGTCTGCTTTCTGGAGACCCATGGTGGATCACAGTGGTTGTGCTGCTCCTGGTGCTCATCACTGGGATCACTGGAGTCATCTGGAGACAACCACAGAGCTCCTCTCCCCTTCACTTTAAGGTACCTGGTCTGCCTCTCCTCCCACTCCTGAGCATCTTTCTGAATGTTTGTCTTATGATGCAGGTGACAGCTGTCACCTGGGCCCTACTTGGTATTTGGATGCTGATTGGATTTGCTATCTACTTCAGCTATGGGATCCAGCACAGCCTGGTCCCTTAACCCCACTTCGCTTAGGGCCCAAACTGTAGACCTTGAACTCAGCAGTGCCAGTACATATGTGGTTTGATATTATCATACCTGAATGCTGTCTGGTCCCCCTGCACAGTAATGGAGAGTACTTTTGAGCATATGAAAAGCCAGGCCTCCCATGGGTAGTTGGTAGAAGAACACTAATACAGCTCTGTATTTATTGTGAAATGAAGGATGTGTTTATATTCTTTCTCCTTTTTTTTTTTTGATATACTTTTCAATTGTGCCTGTACTGCATATTGGATTTTATAAGGTTATTATTAAAAGAAACTTGACAAAATATTTTTGTTTTCTTTGGGTTCATATTCAGTAGTGGAAATACTGCATAATATGGTAGTTTTATTTTTAATTTTCTGAAGAACTTCCAGAATGATCTCCATAATGGCAGCAACAATTTACATTCACGCTGACAGTTCATAAGGGCTCCTTTTTCTCCACATCCTTGCCAACACTTGCTATTTCTTGCCTTTTTAATTTTACCTATTCTGTGTAAAGTGATACCTCAGTATAGTTCTAATATACATTCCCCAGTGATTAGTGATGCTGAGCATTTTCCATGTGCCTGTTATCCATCTGGTATGTCTTCTTTGGAAAATGTTTATTCAGGCCCTCTGTCCATTTTCTATTGGATTAGTTGTCGTTTTTTGGTGTTGATCTGTATAAGTTCTTGGATGTTAACATGTTATTGGATATATCATGTGTCCTGTGGGTAAGTTGATTCTGGATAAAAAGAGAAACCCAACAAAAAAGTGAACATGGCTGAGCTGGGCACGTTCAGTGCTCTCTTCAATTCACTAATCAAAGTCACAGTAATAGAAGGGGTAGAGAAAAGCCAGGAATAGTACTCTGTTCAGTGATGCCTAAACTTCAGCAAGTGTCACCTTACCTGGAGGGCTTGTGAAAACAAAAGACTGCTGTGACTAATCCCCAGGCTTGGGAATTCAGTAGGTCTGGGAGAGACCTAGAACTTGTCCTAACAAGTTCCCAGGTAATGCTGATGCTCCTGGTCCAGGGACCACATTTTGAAAACCAAAGCTATAGCTGAAGACCTTCCACATGTAAAGATGAAGGGAGGGAAACAATGGTATACTTTGAACATTTACCATCATTTAATTAAACATTTAGATTAAAATATGATTGTTAATCCTTTCACAGTGGGGAAATCAGTGAATCGTTTTACAATGTATATGTATACCAAATCACCACAATGTACTCATAAAATATCTTAAAATTTTATGTCAATTATACCACAATAAAGCTGAAATTTTAAAAATGAAATACCACAGTTATCTATGTATCTTTATTTTCTTTATGATTGTAAATGATAGGTAAAGAAGGTATCTTGTTTACTGCTGAGAGCATCCAGCTGGGGGACAGGCACATAATGAGCATTTAATAAGTTCATCTTAAATTTAATTGAGCCTTACACACTTTGGTACAGAGAAGTCTCCTTCCTTTTAGGCTAGCACTGTGCTATTCCTTTAAAGCTATCTTCTGGGAGACTTCCTTGACAAACAGCATTTCTCTCCATCCAGAACTATATCTGGAAGTGCCCCTAGACTTGTACTAAGCATCTAGAACTGTACCCAGGCATTTCTAATTTTGCCTTTGTGTGGCTGGCCTGAGTTCTTGTCACTATCCTGTCTGTTCCATCAGAGTGGAACCTTTCTCAAAGCAAGGAATAGGTTCTTGCCTTCCTCTAGATCCAACATTAAGAACAGTGTTGTTCATTCAAAGAGCAACAGGAAAAATATAACCATGGGGCAGGATACCTGACATGACTCCACCTGCTCCTGCTCCATCTGTTCCCATGGAATATGAGGAGGCACTGGAAGCAATGAAATTGATAGAAGCTGTAACCAGCTCTACCTGACTCCAGGGAATCCCTGAAGATGAGACTGGCTCCAGTGTGGGCCAAGAGGCATCTTTCTTCATGCAGAGTTTTATGGTTCACATAGAAGGGCCAGTGTTTTTCTATTGTATTGATATTTGAGGTCTGCCCTGAGAAGGAGGTACTTTCTTACTTGTGGAATTTCTCATGTTCCCAACAGGAAGTAGGTGACTCCAGACCTGCTAGAGGTAGGATTACTTATATATTTACTTGCTTATTTAAGATTCTTCTTTGAGGTACTGGTGCTAAAACTTTGTGAGAGCATCTAAGATATCTCAGTGAGAGAGAATGTACACCCCCAATGCGGAATAAAATGGACTGACACAGGAGGAATTAATAACAGGATAGGGATTGAGTCATCATCACTTTGGAGGGGAAGGTATTAGTAGAAACTGAAAGAGAGGTTTTGGTCAAGAGTTACTTCCTGGAGGAGGATGCTAATGGGGCAATTTGGTAAATAAAAGAGGGATAGATGAGTTGAAAAGGAAATAGGACAGTAATTCTAGGCTACATGGACCTTTAAGAGTAATGAAGGAATGACAGTCTTGTGAGGGATATGTTTTCACATTTGAAAAGAATTTATAAGCCAGGTTTGTATTGTCTATTGTGCCATGGAGCAAAATTTCTGAATCAGGAAGGGATGAGATATGATTCTCACAGCCACCTAGAGAATAGACAGAAGTATGTGGACAGATAGACTCTTTCTGGGAGACAGTTGTAGCAACCGCTACAGTCATGTAGATCCCGCTCTTCTAATGTGGTCCATGAACCAACAGCATAGGTGTCACCTGGGAGCTTGCTAGAAATGCAGCATCTTAGGCCCCAACCCAGACCTACTGAATCAGAAGCTGCATTTTTAAAAGGCTCCCAAGTGATTTGTATGCTCATTTACGTTTGAGAAGCACTGACCCAAGATGATTGATGATATCTGGGCTCAGATGAGCGCTATAGAAGGTCTGACAACTTCAGAATTGGGAGCACAGAGGAGGGTCCTAGGCTGGGGAAATTGAATTTGGGGAAGAGAAAGAAGTGTGGGCCCTGGCTGCCCTCCTGTCTCCAGGCTTCCCACACCAGTCACTATGGCAGGGTTCGGCATTCTGCCCACTTTGGAACAATGCCTGTTGTGCCCTCGCAGGAGTCTGTTTGGTCTTCAGGGGCTCTCCTGGGGCAAACATTGCATGAGTCGGGACTGCTGCCCATTCTCTTACCCCTTCTTCATATGATGGCCTGAAAGGGACTGGGGAGGTCATTTTAGTCATGCCCACCTCAGGTTTGTGCTGAAGAGACTATGGAGGTTGTAGGGATGAAATAGGAGTTCTTCACTACCTGTCCAGGAAATTAATATACTTTCATCTTTAAAAAGCTTTAAGGAGACATCAGATGACTGCATGAGGAATTATATCCTGGTAGGGACAAAAGTAATGCTTTTTAAGGTATTTTTTTATTATTCTTAGTGAATTAATAATAAGGTACATGAGACCTATAATTCCAGAGACGTAATGAGAGGCAATGGAACAATGTTACCAAGTGGGCATTTGAGAATTTTCCTAGGCTTTTAAGGGCTTGTTTACTTTATCTCTAATCAGAATGCGTGATTAAAGACAGGCCAATATTGAAGGAAAACAGATTGAGATTGAATATAAGGAAGAATATTCTGAGATTAGCAAGGTGAGGGTGCAGGCTATCTGGCCATATGCATGGCTGTCTCACTTGGGTTTGGAATGTTTCAGATGAGCTCCTGCCCAGAAACAGCAAAATGTACAAAATGAACTCTCAAAATACTTTTTTTTTATCCCAAGAAATCTCCAGTCAACTTGTCAAGTGAAAGAGTGGGGTGGATGTGTGGTATATATAAAGTGGTAAGGAATGGGGATAATGAATGACAAAAGAGAAAGAACATTAGTGCATTGAAATCTGTCAAAAATTGTGATCAGGTTTTAGATTTAGGAGAATAAGTTGCATGTTAGGGCTCAAATAAGAGTTTTAGGTTTCCACATTCTTCCTCTCACCATGTATTTGTATTACCTCATTGATGAGATTTTAAAACCTCCTAAGGGAATCAGAACATCTGTTATGTATTACTTCTTTATATCTCCAGAACCCACAGAGTGATGATGATAATAGCTACTATTACTGAGTAGTCTACCCAAGCACTTTGCATAATCACCTATTTGATACAAAATCTGTAGGAGTTGAGTATTACTATGTTCACTTTACAAAAGATGAAACTAAAGCTAAGGAGGTGCAAAGTACAGTGAAGTAATTTGTGCAAAATGAGTAATGAAGCTAGGACTTGTACCAAGCTTGAGCAAAGCTCCTACTGCTAACCCTTGAGCTATACTGTGCATGGAGTAGTAGCTCAGTAAGGGGTAGGTGATACTGAGACCTGATGGCATAGAGGCAATTAAAATACAGGGGATAATTCCAAATAATGAATAATGAAAAATCAATTTCTATTTGTGGCATGTAGTCAGAGACACACTTCGTGACACATGCAGCTCATACCCAGATACTCTCTCCTTCACCTTCACTGTGCACCACCCTGCAGTCAGGAACTTGGAAAGGGCAAGAGGCTATCTAGTATATTGATAATTGAAAGTCCTGTGTGTGTGCCAGGTATATGGACATATGTTATTGAATTTGAGTGGGAATAAGCACCAAGGAACGGGGTACATTTTTCTCGGTAGGCCTAGTATGTTTAGCTATAGTATGTGTGCCTCTGTGTGGTGTGCATGTGTGTGTGCACATGTGCACAATTCCTGAAGGAGTTCAACCAGCTATAAGGAACTAGCTGCCTTCCCTCCTGTTGCTTCCAAGTCTGGCTTGGAAGGTTCAGGAACTGAAAGCGCAATGTGCGCAAGGAACGAGAGAAGAGACAGACACAAACTACTGTGGGGATCAGGGGACCAACGCAAAGCCTTCAAAAGTTCCAAGCTCATAGAGGCTGCTGCTTTTATTAGGTGCATTGATGAACACTGCGTGTTGAAAGAGAGATCTCTACATTAGATAAGTCGGGTAATACAAAGAGGCAGGCTGGAAATAACTTCTAACAAACAACCCTCCCACAGAGAGTGCATAAGGAAGTTTCAAGAATGATGAACAGTCCAGTCTGGTGTTCCAGTTGGTTGCATCCTGCGTTCAGGATTTACTTTTCTTTCCTAGGTACAAACCTCTCTTTTTCAGGCCATGGGGTGCATTTCTCGGGATTACATATTAAAAGCCTCTTTTCTTGGATCTATTTATGATACAGTAGGCCTGTTTCCCACACCTTCCCTGGCCCTGGTTTGTGTGTTTGTACCAAATCCTGATAGTAACATTTCATCTACTTTCAAGGGAACCTCAATGAGTTTCCGGGAAGTTTATGGCTAAGATTCTGGGCTGCTTTGGAGCCCCTATACATCAGCTACCATCTGGAGAGGTTTGCAGAGAAAGAGAAACAGCAGCCACAAGTCAATCCCCTCTTGACTTTTCTTTCTAGCCTAATACACAGTCGTCCTTGAATGTTCACCACGCATGTAACCACTTCTCCTCTCCTAGAACCCCCTCATATAAGGTACTAAGAGAAGTTATTTTATTTACATCTTTGCTTCCAAGTGAGACTATTTCAGCCATTGCAAAAAGAGGAGAATTAAAAATTATATTAATTAAGGAACCTAGAGTTGAGATTGTGAGAAATTGGTCACTTGTGAAACTAAATGCATAGAAAGCAATGAGCTTTGGCAGAAGCAAGGATGGTAAAAGGAGTTGAATGTCTCTGTTACTTCTTTAGAAAACCTGAAGCCAAGCTCCTGGAAGCAGGAGACAGGATGACCTATATACATGGTTTGAAGGCATATACAGCACAGGAACCACCCCTCCTCCACCTTCCAATGCCAGTGCTGGGGAGACTGTTTTATGAGGGATTTCTATAACAAACTTTACCTCTGACGTTTCACAGCATTTCTTGTCCAGAGAAAGAGGAAATATAGATATATATTGGTACATTGTCTCTACAGATCGGATAG
The DNA here is from genome assembly GCF_053574225.1 of Canis aureus. Taxonomy (NCBI): domain Eukaryota; kingdom Metazoa; phylum Chordata; class Mammalia; order Carnivora; family Canidae; genus Canis; species Canis aureus. Next base: position 26,924,778 of record NC_135635.1, read on the forward strand.
AGGAAAGTTGACTATGGAGATGGAAGAAGGAGAGGTTTCTCCCTTTTACTCTCTCATGATGGACAGTTCAACATCAAATAATGCCCAAAGTCAAGAAGTCCTTCCCAGTTAGCTACATCTTTTCCTTTGGAGTTCCATCCTTTCAATCTCTGACTACTGAAACCCTACACAATCATCATAGTCCAATTTAAATGTTACTTCTTGTATACACCTTTCTGGATAATTCCACATCAGAAGCAATTTATTCCCTTTGATCTTCTTTAGCCCTTTGTGTCAATCTACCATGGCTGTCTCCACACACTGTCTTCAGTTGTAGTCACTCTGTGTCTGTCTTCCCCATGTCCTTTACTCAACTGTAAGCTTTTGGAGTGGGGAGACTGTGCACTGTATATTTTTATATTCTCTCCAAAGGGCTTAACACAGAGCTAAAGAATTGTTAAATAACTTTCATGTGTGGTATATAGTTGTAGGAAAAGAGGCTATGGGTAGAGATGTAGAAATAGAGGCTCATGAATATTAAGGATATTGTTAATATAGGTCTGGACATGATACTTTCAGGTATAGATCAAATTACAAGGAAATTTTTATTCATCCGGTGGATTTATTCCCATATATTTATTCATCATTCTATTATTCAAATATAGAACTTTTCATACTGGGAAATAGACAATAAGAAAAAAAAAAGAGTTCAAATGATTACAGAGTATGATGAGCACCAGAAGGAAATAAACAGAGTCTTGTGATAAAGAATGACAGGGAATTTTCTTTAGATAGGGAGGATAGGAAAGGCTTTTATGGTCACTGTCATATATTTACCCTACTATGATTATGACTTAATTCAATTTCTAATATGAAGAGCAATAATAACAAAATCAGTAACAGAATGAGGAAAACAGCCTTCCCATCAGGGGGCGTGTTTGTCAACCCAACCTTAGGTTTGGTTCTATCTTTGGTCCAAGTTCCTAACCTCCCCACTGGCTTGGGAAGAGGATAAATCAGGGCCCTCCCTTGCCCCAGAACAGACCCTGCCCCTTCTTCTCCAGCTTAGGATTCAAGAAACAAAGCAGGAGTTAAAAGCTTTAATCTTGCTAGAGACTTGGAGACAGATCAAGGCAGAGGCCTCTGAAGTAAAGCCCCAGGATATGAGGAGCTGGGGAAGAGATGGAGACAGAAGTTCACAGAGAGACTAACTGCTGTCACAGAGACTCCCTCTCACCTCCCACTTCAGTCTCAGTTGGCTCTGGGCTCTATATTTCCTGGGGGAGCTGCTCAGGGTTTGGGGCTTTTGTAGGGGAGATATCCCCTGAGTGACTTTAGAGCCCCCCACCCGCCATCCGCATCATTCTTGGATCCCTGCTCTAAGGCTGAAGACAACCCAAGCTGTGAGGAGCAGGCAGTCTGCCAGTATCCCAGCTGCCTCAGCCAGCTCTGTCATTACCAGGGCCTTCTTTTGACTACTTTCCTGCCTCCTTCTTCTAGCACAAGTTGGTAGCATTAGTTTTCGTCTCTTGCAGAGCAAGGGTCACATTAGAAAAGGCTTGGGAGAGTGTAACAGGAATCTAAGACTGGTAACTGGAACTATTACACCCATAACCCTTTCCTGAGCCCTGCCTCCTGTTGGTATAACATGTTTTGGTCCATAGTTCAAGGCAAATGGTTCACCTTCTCACAAGGGCCTTGGCCTCGGTGGAGTTGGGACAATGTTCTACACATTCACTCCCTCTACTCTTGCTTCTTCAGTCTTTTGATTCTCTGCCTGCAACCTCCCCTTCTCTCCCTTCCTCCCTCCTTGTCACTCCTCTCCACCTCATGCCTGCTCAGCTCTTCCTGCCTTCTATCTGTGTCATACTGCTTCTCTTTTTCCTCTCAACCTTCTTCATCTATAATTCCAATTTTGAAGAGATGGGGAAATGAGTTTTAAGGGCAGTATCTGTGAGTGTGCTTTGGACACAGCAAGAGGCATGGTGGTCAGACATCAGGAAAAACCTGATAGGCACTAACAAAGTGTCCTAAGTGCCTCCTGACCCATCTTCCCTATTAGATGGGGCTGAGGTGCAAAGCACAGATTTAAATAAAATTGGTTAGGGATCCCTGGGTGGCTCAGCGGTTTGGCGCCTGCCTTTGGCCCAGGGCGCGATCCTGGAGTCCTGGGATCGAGTCCCGCATCGGGCTCCCGGCATGGAGCCTGCTTCTCCCTCTCCCTGTGTCTCTGCCTCTCTCTCTCTCTCTGTATGTGTGTGTGTGTGTCTATCATGAATAAATAAATAAATCTTTAAAAAAATAAAAATAAAATAAAATAAAATTGGTTAGGTTAAGGGTCAAGAAGCCCTCTTTGCCTGATGTCTAGCCTTAACAATATCCTAAGTATGAGAAATCACTGGCAAGTGGGAGAAGATCCATCTGGGGACTGGGTGTCCTCAAGTTCATCCTCTCTTCAGTCATAAGAAAAGTGGAGCCGTCCACTACTTCCACAAGTTCACAGTTAACCTCATGAGTTAACTTGGCTTTTAAGAAGCAATTTTGTTATACCAGCCACATAGAGCTATAGAACTGTTAAAGGTGATAGTTAAATTAATGATTACCTAGGAGTCCAACTTATTTTTATGTTGTTCAAGTAATCATATGTCCCTAGGCTCCCATTATTATCCCAACTGAGTGACAAGCATGAAGATTGTGTACACGTGAGCTATTGTAGCAATTTCTCTGAAATTTACCTCAAGTTGTCCAGCTTAGGCAAACAGCAAATGTTCAAAAACAGTTCATTGGAACTACAATTTAACATCCACGAAGGTGTGTTACTGAAGCATAATTTTTCTCTCTAAAATCATCCTCATTTCCAAAGAGAGCCAAATTCAGACTACCTCGTTTGAAAAATAGGTCCAGTTTTAACAAAGCTGGCCTAATTATTTACATAAGCTCAGCAAGAATCGTGATTGACCTTATAAATTCTTTCAAACCTGCTTTGCTGGAACCCTTCAGAAGGAATCTCTAGATTGAACCTCTTAAGGCTAGAAGCCAAGCCTGCCATCAGACTTAACTGCAATACTTGTAGATTTGGGTGAATTCCCCTTCCCCAGGTCCCCCCAATATCCTGAGGTTTCCTATACCTGCCAGCAAGTGACATTCTTTCCTCACCTCATAAGACTTCTGGGAACTGTGTAAGCCAACATTTCCAAGGGGCTTTATTGACTCTAAAAAATAACCTTAGCCCCTTAAAGCTATCTGGTCCTATCTGAATCTATGTATGTCTCTCTCAAACATGACATTCCAGTCAAATCCTTGGTAAAGTAACCAGTGTTTCCAATGGTGTCCTTTTACAAGAACAAATTCTTATTGAACTTCTGCAAACAACTGTAATTGTCATAAAAGTAAGAATACTCACAAGAGTTTCTGAACTCTGGAGGGTTCAGGTGGAGAGAAATGTTAAAGGTTTCAATTTGTTCACAAAGGAATATTTTATCATGTTTCTGTAAGCCATAGATATCTTAAGAGAAAGTCTCTTTAAATCTGACAGAGCCCGCATAGAAAACTGGCAATGTTTCAGAGTCACAAAAACCATAAGCATCTTCCTCAATTCATTCATCCCCATGTTACTAATTCTTGTTCTGTTTGAATGCAGCTTTTGCATTAGTTGCAGAAAACTTTACCTGGTTTAGTTTTATGATTTTAAAGATATAAAAAATTCTGTATTTGTCAAAAGTCCTTTCTGTGAATCTCCTTCAAGAGGAAATTCATTTTGCAAAAGTGTTAGAATAATAAATGTAAGAAACAGAAGACTCAAAAATGGACATGATTCAAGATCTGATGACAGTTCACTATAATGCAGTTGATGAGGAAATCTGGTTATTTCCGTGACATTCAACATTTCATAATTAGAATATCAAGCGAGGACAGCCCCAGTGGCGCAGCAGTTTAGCGCCGCCTGCAGCCTGGGGTGTGATCCTGGAGGCCCCGGGATCGAGTCCCACGTCGGGCTCCCTGCATGGGGCCTGCTTCTCCCTCTGCCTGTGTCTCTGCCTCTCTCTCTCTCTCTCTCTCTCTCTCTCTCTCTGTGTGTCAATGAATAAATAAATAAAATCTTTAAAAAAATAGAATGTCAAGTGATAAACCTATACCAGGACATACCAAAATCCAATTTCAGTTGCCCATTGCTCCAAAGCCAATACTCAAGAGAGAAATTTCGATCGGAAAGGAGTATGAGCTTTATTCAGGAGCCTGGCCACCTGGGAAGAAGGGGGACTCTTGCCCAAAGGCCAACTCTGAGTTTTCTGTCTGACCCTTGGGTTATTAAAGGAGCTGAGGGCAGTTAATCAGTAAAGGGAATACAGTGGTCCATAACATTTATTGATTACATGCACTTGATGGTATCAGCTACAAATATTATCTCAGCACTGGGAGGTTGTACAGGGGGGTCTGGTTCTCAGGTGCATGTGAGGCTGGCAGGTGGGGGTGTTATGCAACTGTCTCTGGGTTCTTTTTCATGAGTGCAAAAGGGCTCTGCTGTTTTCTGGGAGAGGACGTATGATCTACAAGGATACAGAGAAAGGTTAGTTAATCAATCATGGGGGCTCAGGATGCTGGCTAAAGCTTGAAGAATAGGAGGATGATTGTCTCTGACAGGGCTCCACCAGCGGTAGTTAGCACTTCATGTCCTTTTGATGCAAGGGCTCAGTGCTCCATTGTGAACACTTGGGCCGTGGTCAGCTATATTAAACGTTACTATGGAAAACTCAAACTGCAAATAGGTAAGAGACATGATGGACCAGGAAGGGTGGGGGCAGGGTTGAAGCAGAGGATTCATCTGGAGCCAGCCAAGCCAGATTCAAGTTTCCTGAGGTGTGCACAACTGAAGGCCTGAGGCTGAAGGAGGCTGGGTTTCTGTTTCAGCGACAGTAGGACCAGAAGAGTGTTGGGGAGACACTCACCACAGGGGCTGGGTAATGGAATGGAGTAGATTTCCACAGGTGGACATATTGATGATGGAAAGTTTACCTGTCTTCTAACCCCCACGAAATTACTAGGTAAATTTTATTAAGTTCTCCCTACAGCTGAAAGAATTGAGGTTCAGAGATGTTATATCAAGTGCCCAGGGTAACACAGCATAATAAAAGGCAAAGACAGGACTTGAAGTCAGGTCCCTGGCTCCTGAGCTCTTGCTCTTCCCACCTCACCACTGTGCAGAGGTCATTTTTTTGTAATGTGTCTGACTCACTTCAGGCCTGGGGGTGGGGGGTGAAGTGGGGGTGTGGCAGGTAGGTGCTCAAAAGTGTGTGTTGTATAAAGAAATGAGTTATCTCTGCAGGTTGTACTTCCATAGTGTGGGCCACAGTCCTAGAGACTCAGGAGGCAGGGAGGGGAGAGAGCAGAGGAGCTCCAGTGTGGGCCTAGAAACATGAAATAGGTGTTCTGTGGGTTTCCCTGCTTTCCCCTGGACTTTCTAGCCCTCTAGACTCTAGAGGTCTGGGCTCTGGGTCCTCAGAAGGAAGGAATAGAGTGGTATGTGTGCACAGGTGTGTTTGATGAGTGTATGAGAGTATGTAAATCTGGGTGTGCAGGACTGCATGTAAACGTGAGAGTTTGTGAGGGTGTGTCTTTGTGTTGCACACATGTGAGAATGTTTGTGACATATGGGTGTGTATATGTCTGTATTTTGAGGGTATGTGTCTGTGTGTATATATGAGTGTGAGCATCTGTGTGTATCTGCATGTGTGCATGTATGTGTGTGCTGTCACAGGGGAGCCTGAAGATTCAGAACTGAAGATGTCTTTGATTTGATTTGTGCCCATTTCCCCCAGGTTTGAGGCTATGTTAGGGTGGGGGGAGGGGGAGCCAGAAGAGGGAGGCTGTGAGTCTTGGGGGTGGGGGATGGGAGCCTGAGCAGGGGGTGCCTCTGCCCTGCCAGGCACAGGGGGAGGGCATCAGGGTCCCGGGTCTGAGGCTGGGTGCAGACTGGGGCCTGAGGCCTGCACTCAGGGCTGCATAGGAAGGGCTCAGAGGCCCAGCTCTGACCAGGGAGGGCCATAAAGAGAGGGGGCCAGGGTGAGAAGGAGGCCAGAAAGTGGGGATCCAGGCCTGCTCTCTCCCTGCCCCTACAGCCAGGATCTGGGGATGAGGGCACCGGGCTGCAAGTCCTAACTCTAGGCTCCCCTCATTTAGCCTGAGGGCCTCAGAGTCCCCAGAAGGCCTCATGTGCCACCTTCTGAGGCTGCGATGACCTGAATCACAGTGAAGATTTCTGTCTCTAGTCAGAACTTCCCAGACAGGTCCAGAGCAAGTCCTTATTTCCTGAAGCTTCCGTCAAGCCATGTATGCATCCTAACTGAATTTCACACAAGCTGAGGCTGTCAGACCTCTTATGCTGGAAAGTTCTTATTGAGTCTAACTCATATCCTCTTTTTGCACATTATTCCCTATAAGTCCAGGCTGAGTTTGTGAAATTGGAGCCCAGCTCCCCCACCTCCCAAGCACTGGAGTAGTTTCTTCTGGATAGGGAAGTGGGTCAGAGTGTAGGGACTCTGACAGGATGTGGGGTAAAGCCTGGTGGGGCACAGTCGGGTCAGACCTTTCCTGGGCAGGAGGGTGGTGATCAGCAGGGCAGATCCAGAGCAGGGAGCTCAGAGACCACCAGCTTTCCCTCTGTTTCCCGTGTCTCCACAGCCAGTGCCAGGGAACAACACAGAGGCTGTGGTGGGAGGGACCCGATTAGAGCAGGGGAAGTGCTTCCCTGCCTGCAGCTTCCAGGAGCCCCTGGACACACAGGGCACAGAGCAAATGAGGGATGGAGAGGAGCTCCTCTGGCAGCTCAGGAGGGAGGAGCAGAGGGCAGGGCTGGGGGAGTCTGAGGAGCAGAGGGTGTGGGTGCCGAGGCCGGGTGTGCACAGCAGGCGTGTGCGGCCCGCGGGTCTGTGCTGCGGGGTTCACAGTCCTTGTGCCCAGTTCTGTGTGTGAGCAGGTATCACCCGGGGCAGGGGTGGCTGTGACATCAGGTTATCGAAGCCCAGGGCTGCGAGCTGCCTTCCCACCGGGCCTACAGGGTGTGCTTTGCTTTTAGGAGCAGCTGTGGGCGCCCAGGGAAGACCCCTGGGTTGGGAATGGAGCCCGCGTGGGCTCCAGGGCTGGCTCTAGTGACCAGCGGGGCCCCTGGAGGCATCACCTCTGGGAGCTGCGCTGCCACCTGCTGTCCAAGCATAAAGGAAAAGCCAGGTGGCCCTTGTGTGCCAGCAGCCCCAGGGCTGGGGCCAGGAAGGGAAGGGGCTGCCGCGGGGGTCAGGGACGCCGGTGGGGAGGGCGGCAGGAGGGCTTCCCTGAACTCGGAACTGCCTGGGTTCTCGCTGGAGCCCCGACTCCCCAGGCTGGGCGGCCCCCCCTCTCTCAGCGCCCAGGGCCCAGGGCGGGCTGTGCGGGGAGCGCCCTTCTCTGCCGCCCTCTGGTGGCCGCGGAGCGCGTCGCACGCCGCTGCGGAGAAGGTTCCGATCGCGCCCCCAGGGTCTCGTCCCTCGCCCCCTGGTGGAAGTTCCGTGTATGACAAGAAGCCTTCTGTGATCCTCCAACCTCCTTTCCCCCTGGCTTCTGGAAGCACTCACCACCTCCTAAAGGCTGCGATAGCCTTCCTGAGATTTAATCCTGTTTGCCCTTGCCTGAGGTTTGCTCTTGGCGATGTGTGGTGGAGACAAGGGGCTGAAATAAAGATATTGAGCAGAGAGAGCAATTTGTCTTCCTCCTTGGGTCCCATCTGCAATTTTAGCTTCCAAGAGTCTTTAGGAAGTTTCAAAGAAAGATGGCAGGGCTAGTGACATTCCTGGAGAACATGGGTCTGGAGCCGACCAGGCATGATGAGTCTGGGCTTCTGTGCATTTGCCCCTGAGCTCAGCCCATCAGCCTCAGCAGGGAGATGGATGGGCAGGAGCCAGGAGGCAGGAGGCAGGGATGCTGGAGGAGATGGCAGATGGACAGATGCTGACAGGACTCCTTATCTCTAGCTCTGGGATCCGCTCTTTGGGGATCACCTTTACAATGTGCAGTGCAGCTATCCACATACTTACCAGAGGCACATTTTTGTCCTTTAGGGTGGATCTAATTTTGGAAAATTGCCAAGGTTTTTCTGAGGCTGCTGAGGACCCAAGAGGGAAGGTGTCCTGCACCCCAGAAGCTCCCTGAGAGCTGGGAAGAGCAGGCTGACAGCCAGAGAAGAGGCACAGGGCTCTAGGAACTCCTTCAGCAACTATGTGTGAGTGGAGGGAGTCAAAGACAACTGGACCAGGAAGACACAGAGCTCTAGAAGGTTTCCAAGGAGACAAGGAGATTGATACTCAGTCTCAAGGAGCAGGAACATGGAGAGGAGAGGATCAGAGAAGTCAGAGCTCTCAGAAAGTGCATGACCTTGGGGGAGGGAATGTGAGCCTTGGAAAGAGATGAGTAGGAAATATGTGTGTGTGTGTGTGTGTGTGTGTGTGTCTCCTTCTAGTATTTACCAACCCTAGCTCTAAGGAAATCCTTTCCAAATCTATCCTAAATTGCTTTTGCTGTAACTAAGCCCATCTCTCTAGTGGAGGTAGTTTCTAAAGTCTGGGATCTAGTTCAGTGTGTCCCATCAGATGTATGTCCACGGGGAAGGTGGTGGGTAAAGGGTAGAACTTAGAGAAGAAATGTGATTACCCAGTTCCTGGCTTTAATTACATGGAAGCACTGGCCATTCAGAACTTTATTATACTTCTAACTGTTCATTGAGTTTTGGATGGATCTGGTGGATTTACTCCCTGGTCTTCTCTGCAGGACTTCTCTGGAAGGTTCCCTCTGCACCCTGCCTCCTGCTGCTACAGAGACTCCCTGGGCTCCAGCTGTAACCACACAGCTGGCCTCTGAGACCTTCACATGTGGCTGACAGAGCCGGGGGCGGGGAGAACAGTTCTCCTTTAGGTTGCTTGGGTTAATGTTCTCAGGGTCTCCCCTGGCCCTGAGGGGAGCTGGTCTCTGCAGAGCCCCAAGTAAGCCTGAGGGAAGAGGCGGGGGCCAGCTTGCTGTGCTGTCTTAGGTCTTCACATACTTGTCTGGGTGCTTCATCCCTGGTCCCTTATAACCTAGATTCAAGAGTGTACATTGGCCTCAAGGTCTCTATTCTCTGCCTCAGTTTCTCTTAAGCAGGTTTCATATGTGTATTACGGGGGACCTTTTAGTGAGGAGCTGCTTGAAAGCATGGATGGTGACTGCTCAGAGGTTGTCTACACTGAATCCAAAATAATGGACAGCAGTAGGTTATTTTGCTCCCACTGTGCAGGGGGCTTCCTTAGCTCTCAATGCAGACAGCCCCAGGCCTTCCCTCCCCTCCCTCTCCTCCATGGGATTCCTAACCAGGCTGTCCCACACCTTCACCAGAGCTGGTCAGCCTCCCTTGCCTGCCTGCCTCAGTTTCTCTTTCTCCTTATCCCCCACACCCCAGCACTGGGTGTGCCAGGCCGCATGAACTCAGACATTAGGGCTGAGCTCAGGCCTCCTTTGATGGAGGCATTCTGGGGGGGGGGGAGGGCAGGGGAGGCCTGTCCATATCCACGTAGGGCTCCTGGAACCCCCAGGTGGGCACAGGAGGGAGCCTGGGGCAGCCCTGGCAGCAGCCTGGCCCTGTCAGCTCTCTGGGCCCATCCAGTAGTAGCAGGTCCTGAGAGGGGCCCGGGCTCAGCAGGAGCCAGGAGGGAGGGCAGAGGCTCCTGGAGCCACTCTGCAGCCCCCTCCCTGGCCTGGCTCCCCCTCCTGCTGCACACCTGCCTCCTTCTCTCTCCCTGTCTGCTCCCTCACCTCCTCCCTGCAGCCCTGGCTTCTTCCTTCCATCTTGGCCTCCTTCACCTTCACCTCTGTCAGCAGATATGTCTGTCTCAGGGCCTGTCTGTCTGACTCCAGATGTTCTGTGGTCTGAGGTTTCCCAGGACTGGGTCTGCCCTCAGCTCCTCCCTCTGGCTGTCCCCCTGCCTGTGTCCCTCCCTCAGGGTCTGGGGGTCTCTCTTCCCCTCACATCTGTGTGAGTCTCACCCTGGGAGCCTGTCAGTGTCTCCCCCTGCATGTCCTGCTGTCTGTCTCCTGTGCTGCCTCCTTCATTCCTGGTCCCTCTCTGCCTTCCCTTCCATCTCTCTTCCTTGCTTCTCTTATCTCTGTCTCTTTTGGCCTCTTCTCCTGTCTCTGTCCCACACCATTGCCTCCTCTCCTCTTCCTTCCTCCCACTCCTCTAGGTTCAGACATTTCATGTGACATCAGCTAGGGGAGAGGATTCTAACTGCCAGTTTCTGTACTCCTCCAGGAGACCCTTATGCCACAACCTTGCATCCTTTCCATTCCCTCAGCTCAGAACCAGTTGTCTTCCTTACCTGGTGATAGTCTAGGGCCCTGGCCTGTCCCCAGCCTCCCACCCTCTCCCCAGCAGACAGTAAGTAGCACAGGGAGAAGGGGAAGGGATTGCTCTGGGGACCAGATGCAGGACACAGACCCTCCCCTGCACCTGCCCTTCTTTCCCTCAAGCAGAGTCACATCTGGAACAATCCCAGCTTGAGGCAGGGAAGACCGCCTAGGACCCTGGGAACAGGCACAGATCACACACCCAGCTGCCCCTCCCCTACTGTCCTGTCATCACAGCCCTCCTGCCAATCCTGCCAGGCCCCTTTGCCTCTAGGAATCCTGGCTCTGTGGTCTGGGCTGGGCCAATCCTGGCTCTGTGGTCAGGGCCCCTGGTCCCTGCATCCTGGAGATGTGTTAGGGTGGGGGCAGTGGAATCTGTAGGTTTTCCTCAGGTGGAGGTTCTTCCTGAGATCTGAGATCTGGGGAACTTCTTTCTGTTCCAAGATCAATGCTATCTCTTTGTATAGTTAATAAAGATTCTGTCTTTTTAGGGATCTACTGCTACCCTTCTCTCCCCTTCCTCTGCTTCCACCCCAGTCTTAAAGCACACAATTTAGGGTTTAGTAGAATCTCAACCACAGTATCAAGTAGAGGCAGTGGTGCCCCCTTTCCTTGAGACCCATGGCTTCTTGGGCCCATCACATGTGCATTCAGCTCTGGGTGTCTAAGTAGAAACTACCTTCTCCATCTCTGAGAAGTCTTTCCTCTCTTTCAAAATTAATGTTCCAGAAAGGAGCAGGCACCTTCTTTTGGTCACTGTTTCAGGGTCTTGAGAGCCCTACATTTGAATATCTAGAGCAGGATGTTCTCTAGGCAGGGATTATATCTCTTTCATTATTTCCACTAGCACAATGTTCAATGCATATTTAGTTAGGGTATGCTCCGAACGCTGAATGACTGTCTCAGGAAATCCATCCTGGTGAAGTTTAAGATCTCTTTTGGTTTCATTCCTGGAGTGATAGGAAACATGGGTGAGGAGGCTGGGATGGATGGTACTGGTAGAGAAACCTGTCTGAGATTCTGGGAGGGGCAACTGGGGTGAGGAGGATTCTCCTGTCCTTGTTTACAGGACTGCTAAGTGGGCTCTTCAGCTGGATCTGGGACTGGCCTCCCAATCTCCACAGGCTGGGCTCTACCTGGCTCCCTATTTTCTCCTTCTGCCAACCAGGACCTCCTCCATACCCAGGACTCTGGCAAAGCTTGTTTACTCCTAAGATCACATCTTAAATCCAATGTCTCCAGGAAATCCCCATTTAAACCTTCAGTCCACCTCCTCACCCAGCAGGGGCCCACTCGTCTTCCATTCCCACTTCTAGCCTTCCTCCAGGATTCCAACTAAGACACTTCCTTCACCCTTTTCTACCCTTCCCTTGTACCTGCCTCCCAATGTCCCAAACTTCCGAAGATTCTGTCTTGCCAGGGCCCTGCCTTCTAAGGGCCCCGCCTCCCAAAGGGCTCTGCCTCTCAAAGGGCTGGCCTTTGAAGAGCCCCAATTACTTGAGTGCCCAGCTAAGCTTCAGTCCAAGTCCAACACTCTGCAAGCTCCCTACCTATCCCTAACTTTCTTCTTAAGTCTTTCTCCTCTGAGACAAGAAAAGCCCATGGGTAAGTCATTTCTTGTGTTTATAGATTTGGCAAGAACTAAGACAGAGCCGGAGAGGAAAAAGGCTTGGCTGCTACTTGGTGAAGCCCTTGGGGTTTGAGCAGATGGTATTACTTAGAACCAGAGCTAGACTTTAGACTGGGGGATGCAGAGCAGAAGCCTTGTGAATGAATTTAGGAAGGGCAGATAAACTTATCTGTGGGAGTTAGAGTGATTTGGAGGCCTACACTCCGTTCTCCTCCAGACCAGAAAAGTTCTCAACTCTGCTGGTGAAAATATGATTTAGGGGAGGTTATTCCTTGGTTCTTCTCCTCCAGTATCCTCCCACCTGTTTTCCCTGCCCTCCTTCCTGCCCTTTCCTTTATGACCTGGTGGACAGTTTGCTTTCTTCATCTCTGTCTCTCCCACAGGGCCCAGCACACAGTGTGCTTAGACATGTTCTTTGAAGGAATGAGGGTTCCCCCACCTGGCTCTGCTGCCTCCTTCATGTTTTGCCCCACTGTCTCACTGGAGATTCTGAGTTTCTGTATCATAACTTCTTAGGGAGGACATCATTGTAGACTTTGCCAAACAACAGATCCAGTTTAATAAGATGGTCCCCCATCACCAGAAAGGAATTTGAGGTCATCTTCCTCCATGCTTAAGGAGCTAGCTATCTACTTTTACAGCTGCAAAGCTATTGCATATCTTTATTATCTAATTTAAAATACTTGTGTTGGGGATTGATTTTTATGCCAGGTCAGGCTGTAAGAGGAAGATTACCAAGTTCCCCTCGGGTGTGGCTGCCTAGTGGTCCTTAAAACACTATCTATAAGAAGGCTTCTCAAAAAAAAAAAAAAAAAAAAAAGAAGGCTTCTCTGAGGTTACAAGTATATTATAAATGAGCCAGTGCGATAAATAAATAAATGAAAAAAACCCTTGAGTTTTGATGGCTCTGTTCTTTCTCTTATAATCTATCAATTTTATGTATATAATAGGCGTATGTATTGATCTAGAAAGTCTTGGAAGAGAAGCTGGAAATAGGACTGGCTTCCTGGGTCTTCTAGAAGCAGTTTGCTGTTACCACAAAACATATTTGCAACTCTTTAAATTCAAAGGTCCTTAGGGTCTTAAACTGTTCTTCCCCCACCCTTCTTCCCACTGCCATGTACACTATGGGCAGTATCCCAAAACCAGAAGCCCACACAACACTTATCCATATACAACACCTGTTTTGTTGATCAGATGTGGCAAATGTTGATGTCTAGGTTGTCTTTCTCTTGCCCTCTAGCAGTCATTGGGCAACTTCTCTCCACTATCAATTGATACCTGTTATGTACTTCCAGAAGGCAGATTTGTTTTAACCTAGTTTAAACAAAATCTGTAGAAAGGTCAATTTCCTTCAGCAAGTGTATTCCAAATTGATACATATGATTTATGCATTATGTTCTTTTGGTATACCTTCATCCCCTTTTTATTATCAGAGAAATTATAAAGGGGATTAGAAAGATCTAGGGAAGAGGGATAAAGCATCTCCCTGAAAAGGTGGTGGCAGAGGTTATAGATTATGTTGCCTGATCTGGGGTGAGGCAGACAGGTTTTGGTGGAGAAGTCAAATGGATCTATATTTGATTAGGAACTCAGGACTTTCTGGATATTTATTTATTCTGTTTAGTTTACATTTTTTTTTTTTGTAGTTTCAACTTCTTTTTTTTATTTATTTATTTATTTATTTTTTATTGGTGTTCAATCTACTAACATACAGAATAACACCCAGTGCCCGTCACCCATTCACTCCCACCCCCCGCCCTCCTCCCCTTCTACCACCCCTAGTTCGTTTCCCAGAGTTAGCAGTCTTTACGTTCTGTCTCCCTTTCTGATATTCCCCACACATTTCTTCTCCCTTCCCTTATTTTCCCTTTCACTATTATTTATATTCCCCAAATGAATGAGAACATATAATGTTTGTCCTTCTCCGACTGATTTACTTCACTCAGCATAATACCCTCCAGTTCCATCCACGTTGAAGCAAATGGTGGGTATTTGTCATTTCTAATAGCTGAGTAATATTCCATTGTATACATAAACCACATCTTCTTTATCCATTCATCTTTCGTTGGACACCGAGGCTCCTTCCACAGTTTGGCTATCGTGGCCATTGCTGCTAGAAACATCGGGGTGCAGGTGTCCCGGCGTTTCATTGCATTTGTATCTTTGGGGTAAATCCCCAACAGTGCAATTGCTGGGTCATAGGGCAGGTCTATTTTTAACTGTTTGAGGAACCTCCACACAGTTTTCCAGAGTGGCTGCACCAGTTCACATTCCCACCAACAGTGTAAGAGGGTTCCCTTTTCTCCGCATCCTCTCCAACATTTGTTGTTTCCTGCCTTGTTAATTTGCCCCATTCTCACTGGTGTGAGGTGGTATCTCATTGTGGTTTTGATTTGTATTTCCCTGATGGCAAGTGATGCAGAGCATTTTCTCATGTGCATGTTGGCCATGTCTATGTCTTCCTCTGTGAGATTTCTGTTCATGTCTTTTGCCCATTTCATGATTGGTCATCAAGACAGTGTGGTACTGGCACAAAAACAGACACATAGATCAGTGGAACAGAATAGAGAATCCAGAAGTGGACCCTGAACTTTATGGGCAACTAATATTCGATAAAGGAGGAAAGACTATCCATTGGAAGAAAGACAGTCTCTTCAATAAATGGTGCTGGGAAAATTGGACATCCACATGCAGAAGAATGAAACTAGACCACTCTCTTTCACCATACACAAAGATAAACTCAAAATGGATGAAAGATCTAAATGTGAGACAAGATTCCATCAAAATCCTAGTTTACATTTTTATTGTGAATATAGTCTTTTACTAATAAATTTCTGTGTATTTCTCAAAAAAAAAAAAAGAACTCAGGACTTTAAGGCACAATACAACTTTCATATGACTCAAATGATCTTGTGACTTTTCTATAATAAAACAAAGCAAAATGAATTTACTTTCCAAGGAAGCAGATGGCAGTGTGTAGCAGCTACCTAGGCCTAGGAGAGGACCAAGTACATTGTGATGAGAGAGGACAGAGAGACAGAGATAGCTGAGTCCCAGAGGACAGAAGGACACATTTAAAGATATTAAAGAAGATAACCAGAGAGATAGTCAGCCTTTCCTAAGCCACACTGTGTGCAGTGTGTTACTGAGCGTATTCATTGGGAGGAGGTACATGGAAGAAGGAGCCATGGATTCTGACCACTCACAACTGCTAGTCTAAACGAGGAGACAGAGTACATTGATGGATGCGACCACTGGATGGATTTCTAGATTCTGTGCTTACAAGGAAAGGAAGGGTTTTAGAGGGAAAAAAAAAAAAACAAAGCTGTTTAAGTAAAAATTCTTAGAGATAGTGGGTATGGATCAGTGCTCATTTTAGATAAAGGCCATCCTACATCATAGTTGTAATTTGGAAAATAAGGTGGGCAGGCAGATGGATTTTCTTCTACTGCTTTATCCTGAGGAGATATATATGTATATATGAGAGAGAGAGAGAGAGCGAGCACAGGCAAGTGGGGGAGAAGGGAGAGGCTGAGGGAAAAAGAGAGAATCTTAAGCAAGTTCCATGACCAGTGTGGAGCCTGACTCAGGGCTCCATCTCATGACCCTGAGATTGTGACATGAGCCAAAACCAAGAGTCAGATGCTTAACTAAGCCATCCAGGCACCCATCTCCTGAGGACTTTTCTTAGGTGTTCTGTAGTGACAGGATTCAGGGTTGGGTAGAGTAGAGAATCATATAGGGAAGTAGAGGAGAAACCACTCTTCAGGGCAGCCTGGGTGTCTCAGCGATTTAGTGCTGCCTTCAGCCCAGGGCCTGATCCTGGAGACCTGGGATCGAGTCCCACATTGGGCTTCCTGCATGGAGCCTGCTTCTCCCTCTGCCTGTGTCTCTGACTCTCTGTCTCTCTCTCTGTGTCTCTCGTGAATAAACAAATAAAATCTTTAAAAAAAAAAAAAAAACACTCTTCACTATTGACATCAACGTATCATATCACTTTCTAATTCCTTAACTGCAAACCTTTCCTGGCTTTTTCAAGCTCTCTTTCTGATTCCTGTTTGGAATATCTTATTCTGATTCTTCCTAGTAGTCCGTCTAGTTTCCAAAGACCTCTAAAAGCGGAAGCTCAGGCTTTTCTGATTTGTCAAGTTGATCGTCTTGTTTTGTGTGATAGAAATGTTAAGAATTTCCAAAACTAGAATCTGACTGAAACTAAACCTATTAATGTGTCAAATCATGAACAAGGATCGTTGCATTTAACTCTCTTTCTGCAGTTATCCCAGAGGGACTGAGAAAATCCCGCCTTGTTCACAAATGTCCCAAGATGATACTAGATAGTATGGTGTCTACATAGTCTTTAGAGAAGCTCTGGCTATCTGCTTGTTTACCCAAATAATGGTACAATTTTACTAGTGTAGTGTGTGCATGTTGCTGGGACTCTATAGATATATTGTGGGAAGGAAGCAAAATAATTTTGGTCTCCATCTACATGATTTTAGTCTGTATTTGACTATTTAAATTTGGTCTACATGCCGTTGGTTTGGGGTGTGTTAGTCTGCATTAGGATGAGTTTTATATATTGACATGGAACTCAGCCTCTGCCAGACTAGGATGGGATTTGAGAGGCATAGTGCCAGGGGTGGTAGGGTAGATAGGTGAGTAGAAAGTGGTGGCTGTGTTTCCTCTGGATCTAACGAGCAAACAGTTCGGGGACTGCCATGCCTTAGTTCAAGTCTTAGTTGCACCTAGTAATAGCTACTTACAGAATTAGGGTTTTTAGCTTCATGGAGAAACCACAAAGAAGGTTCTGCCTTAAGGAGTTTTTACTTCGGAAGGGAGACAAAAGTTTGTTCCAAGTCACATGCAAACAGAATACAGTACAAAGTAAGATCATAGGCGGAGGTTGCCTGGTAAGTGATCTATTTGGTGAGGTTGTTCTCAGAAGACTTCTGGGAGATAAGTTCGGATATTTATTTTCTTTAGTATCAGCTGAATTTGGTTACTTCAGCTTTCTTTCCAACCTTTCAGGAAAGCTATCTGATATTTACTTCTCTCTCTCTCCAGGGGAGAAGTTACACATTTATTACTTCTGCAGCAGTTTCTCTTTTTCTTTCCTTCATGGACCAAGACTGAGAATTATTGTTATTATTATTAATATTATATCTTAATATCTAGGTCTGTATCAATATCTCTAGCATACATTTACCTGGATCTGTGTAGCTGGGCAAACTGGATTTATTGGTTCAAGGCGTGGTGGAATTTGTGTTTTTGATAGGGAGCATGGAAGGAATGCATAAAAGAGGCCCAAGCTGAAAATGTAGCTTGAACTTATATTTCCTAGGAATAGTTCCAGGATACAATAGTTCCAGGAACAATTCCAGGATAAGGTTGCTCTTTCATGCAACCTTCTCAGGTTAACCCACAGTGCACAGAAGATACTCACTAGTCTCACCAACACTGGAATATGAGGTCCTTAACTACTCTTAACTTCCATTAACTAGGAAGCCATCTGGGATCTTGACATGCCCTTGCGTTGGCCGTTAATTTCTGATTGAGGAATACCATCCCTGGTTCATAGTTTATGTATCTTTTACTTAGTTTGGCATCTGCAGAGGTGTTCATGAAATGCCCTTAATTCTAAGTTCCACCTAGGATAATTCTCTATTTGCCACCATTCTTTTGCACTGTGTGTAAATGAGTACATGATGATTTTAGGGTAATAGTGGTGATGTTGATAATTTAGGGGAAATTTGAAAGTGTTGCTTTTGGTTGAGTTCTTATGCACAAAGAATCACTACAGTGCCTGAATTTTCTAATTTAGAATTTGCCTTTGTATTCATTTATGCTTAGTTGAAATCTGATTTTTTTTATAGACTGAATCCAGTCTTTCTCACTTAGAAACTTTTATGCATTCTACTTGAGGGACCATCCAATTTCTCACTTCAGATACAACCCAAAGCACACCGAACCCATCTATGTAGGTATCTACAGACAGTAAGAAAAAATGGTAACAATTTTTTTTCCTCTGGGAGCTTATCATATAAGGACATTTCTCTTTTTTTTAAGAGTTTGTTAAGGGATCCCTGGGTGGCACAGCGGTTTGGCGCCTGCGTTTGGCCTAGGGTGCGATCCTGGAGACCCAGGATCGAATCCCACGTCGGGCTCCCGGTGCATGGAGCCTGCTTCTCCCTCTGCCTGTGTCTCTGCCTCTCTCTCTCTCTCTCTGTGACTATCATAAAAAAAAAAGAGTTTGTTAAAAAAAAAGAGTTTGTTTATGAAAGAGAGAGAGAAAGCATGAGTTGGGAAAGGGGTAGAGGGAGAGGAAGAGAGTCTCAAGCAGACCCCGTGCTGAGTGGGGAGCCAACTTGGGGCTCAATTCCATTATCCCAAGATCTGTAGCCAAAATTAAGAGTCAACTGAGTCACACAGGTGCCCATATTAAGAACATTTCATGGACACTTCCTCATCTCCTGAAACAAGTGAAATCCTATTCTATCCACCATCAATCAGTTGACTATTGTACATTCTTGCCTTCTGTAGGCTAGCCTTAAATGTAGTCATGTTGCCTGATGCCAAAATAATGAAGTAACTTATTTTCCAAATGAAGTAAAGCAGTGGAAATAATAAAACTCTGTGTTGTGTGTATGTTCAGTAGTTGCACATCAAGAGGATGACACTGGAACAATCATAAATATCACAGATAATGCATTTTGTCTAGCTGATTTACTTCCTTTGTACTTCTGCTTTGTTGTGGTGGAAGAGACTTGAACCTCAGTTCTTGTATCAGATCTCTAACCTCACCAAAGAGGGCTGTAGAGTCTGGTGTACTTCCTTGGCTGTGGCCAGTCAACTCTTTCAACCTCAGGCCTTAGCTGGGGTAGGAACAAAGGAAAGGCAAGCTGAAAGCATTGTTAAGCAGAAGCTCTGCTCCTGGGGTCCACCTCACCACCTACTATACCTACCCACTTACCTAAAAGGGCAAAGCTCTAGGCCAAGAGTTATACCACTGGACATTAATGAGGGGAGAGTAGGGAGCAAGGAGAGCATACTGGAGAGATCAGATATCTCTATGTAGGTGTGGCCTTAGATGCTTGGGGAAGGAGAGTCAAACAAACTTAGTTGTTTATTGTTTGCTTCCTATTGCAGGAATTTAAGTAACTGGAGTGGAGGGATGTTTGTGTTTTTCCTTGCTTATCTTCAGTGCTGAATAAATGGGCAACAGTATATTTGTTGAATGAATAAATGAATGACCATGATTGGACACAGACTTTGAGAGAAGGCACAAACAGGAAGAGAAAATGGGAAGAATCTATTTCTCATTTGCTTTTAACTAATTCTTTTCTACTCTTGTGTATGAGACTTGGCCCCATTGTTCATGGTAGTTTCTATTCTGTGTACCTTTTCATATGTAGGCTGACTTGTTTCCACTTTGGAAGTATTGGTGTACACATACTCCACTTACTATACTTAAAGTTCTTGGCTTGAACTCAAAGCCCTATTCTTGTATTCCTGACTGCCCTCTACCGGAGTCCAGGGCTGCTGACTTAGAAGTCCAGAAACTCTGGAGAAGCCCAGCTATCCAAAAACTTCATCCCTGATTGTTTGGGAGGCAATGGTTTGATTGGCTCCAGAGTTTCTGTTTAGAAATTTTAGAAGAAAGAGAGAATTTGTATACTCTGGGATCAGGAGGATCTATGCTTGGATACAAAGGGATTGTTTTAATCTATGGACATGTTATGTTTATAGTCTACTTCTCTGAAACTTTAAGAACTTGAAGATCATTATTGAACAGCCTTATTAGCCTTCTTCTCAAGTCTTTATTAAACTTCTAGCAAAGCAACTGGTATCCAAACTATCTTTGAAGCTCTTCAGGAGGAGCTACAAGGCCAAATTCCTGATGGACGGGAGTGTTAACTCCCTACCATGGAAACTGTGAAATTTACTGCCTTGGAAAAATGCTTTGAAAGCTAAGGTCAAGAGTGAGGGCAGTACTCCTCTGAGACAGAGGAGTGAACACAATGACCTCCAGGACAAAAGAGAGTGGGGCGAGGGCTTGCTGGGAGAACAAGACAGCCTGTAATTTGGTGGGTAGAGTGTTGGGTTTGACAGGAGTTTTTCTTGGAGACTAGGGATAGAACTTTTGTTTGGAGTTTGAAAGGACCTCAGAGACTGGGAGAAACATAGGGAAGAGGAAGAAAGCTAGGGGGAGCTGAGAGCATTATGGAATTCATACATGCTGGCTTCATGTTCCCAGGCCCTTCTCTGCATTTCTTGAAGTACATCCCCTGAGGAAGCACCTCCTTTGGGAGAGACTGTTTCCTAATGGAACTGAGATTCACAGGCCCAGGGCCCTCATTAGGAAATGTTCTTGGGAATGCTCTTGAAATACATGATGGTGAATGTTCTCATCTCCTGTTTACATCTGTCTGGTCCTTTCATAAATAAATAAATAAATACATAAATAAATACATAAATAAATAAATAACCAACCAACCAACCAACCAACGGATCCTTCTAGGACTTTCAAGACATATTAGTGTATTAATACATATATATCCATTTTCTCTGTCCTAAATGGGTTGCTTGCTACTGTTATGAGTAGATCCTTGTCCATGGTAGTGAGGCTTGGAGATGGGAGTGTGGAATGCAGAAGGAAGAGGAGGTATATGGATCCTGACCCTGACCTCTGGAAGCTTTTAGACTATAAAGGAATTTAAGTGACACACCCAGGACACCAACAGACAGGGAAAAATTTTCAACTGAGCATCAATTATGTGCTGTAATTGCTAGAGATGCATAGCAGTCAGGATGCCTTAGGAAAATCTTCCTAGGTACAGGATGGGGAAAGTTTGTAGAAGAGGGCTGAAGAGAGGGTCAGGACTGGACAGAAGGAGTGAGGACGGCATCCCTGGCAGGGCAGGTAACTTACTCAGGACACGGGCTCATCCTAGGAAAGGTAAGTCAGGATGTGAGGAGTTGAGTAAGGAAAGAGGTAATGGGGCTGAAGGTAGGGGGAGATAGGACAGGGCTTTGACAGCTGGGTCAGAAGGTCTGGACTGATTATACGCCATTGGAATAATTGCAGATTATTGCACAAGAACAGGCATTTCTGAACATGTCATTTGATGATGATGTTTCTCTGTGTTGTTTTAAGCTGGATTTGTGGTAGGCTCTCTGAAGATTTGCAATCATGGGTTTACTTTCTCTTCTATAAGTTTGCTTCGTTTGTTTGTTCTGCTTGCTTTTATTTTGTCATAAAATATGGTTATTTAATTCCCAGACGTTTTGTTCTTTGGGTTGTTTCTCTGGGATCTTCATACTGTATCTTTGGCCCACTTTCCCTCATCTTCAGTAAAAGTGAGAAGAGCTCAAGGACCACATTGCACAACACAGTGGTAAACAGAAATTATTAAAAACATTACCAGTCTCTCTGACCCACCATTCAGATTGTCCTCCTTTGGGATCCTGCTCAAGGTCCAAGGATGGACTTCAGAAGAGTGTATGATATTTTTTTTTAGGTAACTAACCTCAGAGGAGTCTGTGGTTCAACAAGTGTGAAGAATCACTGTTCTTTGTTGAAAAGTAGGTTGCTGGGGACAGTTCCCAGAGAAGGAAAGATGGTACAAGCATCCTTAGTGCCATCCACAGGAGCCTCCAAAGAGAGTTGAAGGAGCTGAAGGAGAAAGAGTAATTGGGAAAAGGGAAATGGGTTGAGAGGGAATTAGCAGGAGGGGTGCCCCATCTTCCCTTATTCTTCACCATCTTTCTAGCAGGTGTTCCTTCTTTGCATCCTCCATATCCTGGTGATTACAGGATTCTGGTTCTCCTTCAATTTAAATCTACTGAGTGCTTGTCATTTATCAGACTCTGTACCAGATCCTCTCACAACATTATCTCCTGAAATTCCTGTGTGGAACCTGCCATGCACAGAATGGGGTCAGTCCCTCCCTCAACCATGGCATGTTCACACCATCACTTCCTGTCAGGCCCCTTTTCCATTCATTTTATTTTCCCCTTTCACCCTTATCTCTATTCTCATTTCTCCTCCTCAGTGGGGGCACTTTCTTTAGTGTATGTAACAAGTGCTCTTCTAGTCTATGCTCTGTATGTGTAGTTAGATATATTCAACCATTCATCAAATACAGTGCCAACTCTGTCAGGCACAGTTGTAGATGCAGGGAGTCCAGCCAGAAGCAAAACCATTTTTAAAAGTCCTGCTTTCATGGAGCTTATATTCTAATGGAGTGAGAAAAATCATGAAGAAATAAATAAGTAAAACATTCAGTACCTTAAATAGTGACAAATGCTAAGAGAAAAAAAAGAAGGGATAGGTAGGTTGTGGGTGATTAGGAGCAGACTGCAGTTGTCTATGTGGGGATTCAGGAAGGCCATGCCAACAATCCTGCTATTTCACCAAATGCAGTTCCGAGAGCAACACCATGTGGATATCTGGGCTAGAAGGGATGCAGGTATAGGGGACAACAAGTACAAAGGCCTTGAGGTAGGTTCTCGCATGGTATGTTAGGAGGCCTGCCTGGTTAGGAGGCCAGTAGCTAGAGAAACAAGTGGGAAGAGAGAGAAACAGAAGGCTGAGAGGTAGCTGGGTCAGTGGCAAATACTGTAGGACTTTGTAGGTCAATGTAAATGCAGACTTTGGCTTTACTCTGAATGGAAAGGAAAACCAGTGGAAGATTGTGAGCAGAGGAAGGTCGTGACATTTTAAGCAGATATATTTGCATCCTTGACAAATATACAATGTTTTTTGGCTGTCTTTTAAGTGAACATAAAAAGCATTGTGCTAGGAGTACCTGGGTGACTCAGTCCATTAAGCATATGCCTTCAAATTAGGTTATGATCCCAGGGCCCTGGGATTGAGCCCTAAGTGTCCACTGGGGTCCCTGCTTAGTGGGGAGTCTACTTCTCCCTCTGCCCCTCCCCACTCTCATGCTCTCTCATAAATAAATAAATAAATAAATAAATAAATAAATAAATAAAGTCTAAAAAATAAAGGCATTGTGCTGTATACCTCATTCTGCTTTTACTTTTGCCACCTAACATTGTTTTTAAGATCTACCCAAGTTGCTGCCTATAAATCTACTTTATTCTTTCTGACTCTGTGTAATATTTCATTGTTCACACAAAGCACATTTTACCTAAATATTCCTCTAGCAACAGATGCTGGCACAGCTCCCACTTCCTGTCACCACAAATAGTCCTGTGATTAACATGCTCACATGGGCTCCTTATGGACTTTAGGAGAGAGTTTCCTGGGGGGTGCACACCCGGGAGAGAGATTGTGGAGTGGGAAGGGGTGTGTGTTCTTAATTCCACTGGGGTTGTACTTCAGATAATGTTCCTAGTGTTGCTCCCACCAGCAGTGTGTGATGGTTTGTATCTCCTCACTGAATTCTCATGCTGATCCAGTGAGGACCCTTGTGGATGAGGAGACTGAGGCTTAGAGAGAGTGAGCAAATTCCCTGAGTTCATGTGGTCACAGGGAAGGGCCAGGGATGACATCCAGTATTTCTGACATAATGATCATTGCTTTTTCCTCTATAGTACCCAGCACTGCCTCTTCCATAAATAAGATGAGGCAACCAGAGGCAAAAAAACTAATTATTATTATTATTATTATTATTATTATTATTATTATTATATTCCTGGTCTAACCCAGTGAGCCTAGGATCCCCACATGTTTAGCACCAGCATATTATGAGGGTGTGTAGTTAGAGTCCTTGGAGTTTAAGGGCAAATTATATAGAATAAAACTAATTTCATTGTCTCATGAGGGCTAGCTAACAGGCTTGAGGTTTTAGTGGACGATTTTGAAACTAGATGTTTATAAAGACTACGTATCAACGTTTGAGGATTTTATTTTATTTTATTTTATTTTATTAAAGATTTTATTTATTTAATCATGAGAGACAGAGAGAGAGAGAGAGAGAGAGAGGCAGAGACACAGGCAGAGGGAGAAGCAGGCTCCATGCAGGGAGCCTGATGTGGGACTTGATCCTGGGACTCCAGGATCATGCCCTGAGCTGAAGGCAGATGCTTAACCGCTGAGCCACCCGGGCATCCCACATGTGGGCATTTTAGATCAGATTTCAATATTAAATATTAGGTAGATTATATTAAGTGCAAAAAGAGAGATGATATTAAGTCCATATTTTTAGGCACTGAGCTACGTACTTACAGGCATCATTTCACTTACTCCTAACAACTACACTAGGAGGGATTTACTTTTACTCCCACTTGACTATTGTGGAATCTAAAGTTCTGAGAGGTTAACTAACTTGTCCAGAGTCACCAGCTATAGGTTGAGTTGAGATTTGAACCTGAATCATCTACCTGCAGAGCAGTAGTTAGTTACTCCTAACTACTCAGCTGTGCTGCCTCTCTGTGAAGGAAGCTTTTAGAAACTCTTTCCTTTGAATTTGAGGACAATGTCTTATCAGTTGGGTGGTTTAGAGCAGCCATGCAAAGTACAAGGTTAATATACAAGAATCTCCAGAGGGAGAGGATAGGAAGTTTGAAAATGTTCCCCAGGTATCTTTATTATGCCTGATTCTGTTCCCCGAAGTGGGAACCTCTGCATTAGGACATCCTACCTGGATTATAGGGCCTGAGCGTGATGCCTTCAAACAGTAGAAATTCTCTAACTGGGCATGAATGATTGATTGCCTATAACCCAAGACATCCTGATATTTTTAAAACAGGTGTCCTCAAAGGCAAACAATTCTTTATCACCTTTGTGTGGCTTATAGCTGCCATGAGTGATGTATGTTCAAGGTTTCATCACAGTTGGTTTTTTCCCTTCACATTTTTCATTTTTCTTGCCTTCTAAAGGAAGGAAATACCATCTATATATTTACCTGATCCAGGTTTATAAAGGTTTCCTGGCTACAAAGTATGTATCTCAAATTCAAGTAGATAGAAATTCTGGATTATGTGCTCTTTCGGGTTTCTCTTCTCAGTGTTGGTCATTTTTCAACAAATATTTTTGAGCACCTAACTCACAGTCTGATGGAGGAGACAGGCAGCTGACCTGCAGTTTGAATACATTAGGATAAATGGCACATGGGGGAAGTGCAGGTGCTATGAGAGCACATAGGAAGGACAGCCTAAGGGTCAGGGGAGGCTTCCTGAGGAAGCACTCTTGAACTGGGAACTGAAAGAGAAGTGGGGACAGGGTAGGTAAGTAAAGTGGTCAAGAGGGCAGTAGAGGCGAGGGAACAGGGTGAGTGCTGAATTTCACAGCTGGAGCAGGAACTGAGCAGAAAGTGAGGCTGGAAGAATGAGCACAGGTCAGATGATGAAGGAAGGAAGGACTATGAAGGAAAAGCAGTGGGAACCACGGAAGGGTCTGAAGCCTGGGGGTCGGTGGGGGACACTTCAATCACATTTATAGTGTAGAAAGATTCCATGAGTTAAGAACTGACCCTCCTTATCTATTTCACGTTTGTTGGTAAATCATAATACGAGAACTGGTGAATGGCAAATAAAGAGTCTAGATGGATTTGGATTTGTAGACAGAAGGGCTGACCCATAACCCAAGTCTTCCTTTTGATCATCTATAGAAAATATTTTTCAGTGTTTTTTTTTTCAGTTTTGACTTTATTTCTGTCTTTAGAAACCTCTGACAGCATTTCCTAAAATTATCTCAAACCAAAGCCTAAGCAGGGAGGTAAGTGGGGGTTACATGACTTTGTTTTCTCTGTTCTCCACTACTCATTTCTGGGGGATCACTGTGATTTGTTCTTCTAGAGCCTTTCTTCCCTGAGGAGGGAACCATTTCAGTAGTAGCAGGGGAGTAGGGAGAAGGTGGAACCTCATGCCAGTTCCTTCACTAGGAAAACATTTGGCATATTGAAAGCATGGTTTGAGCGAGTTAAAAATAACTCCACATGAAAAACTAATAGGGAGTTACAAGTGCATGTTTTAATATAGGCTCACAGAGCAGGGAAGATTCTCCAGGCCTGTGGTAGCTGACATCACAGATGGCACAGGGTGTGTATAGAGCGTAGTGTGGCCAGTAAGGAGACTGTCTGTAGAAGTGAGCTCACCTTCTCTCCTGTAGCCCAGAGAGGGAGGAGACAGAAGGTATTGTTTAGGTTGTGAGCTACTGAGCTAGATCACTTATTTCTTTCTCCCTATGGTTCACATACTCATAACTGTAAACATAACTATAGTGAATTTTTGTCTGGGTGCTTTGGGTGAGGTGTTTTGAATGTCAGAATTCAAAAAACCACCTTCTTGGCACCTCTGTCTTTTCATCCATAGACCCTGGGTCAGCAGCTACCCCTATTTCTCCAGGGTTTCCTTCCCAGGCAGCCTGGTCTTCTCCTTCTTGCAGGTGGTTATGAAGACCCTGTCCCCTTTTCCCTCCTCCTCTATGTTCACAGCACCCCCATGGGTCTAGGTGTGTAAAGGGAAGGGGTGGTCTGTACATTCTTGGCCATCAGTACAGCTGAATGGCTGAGGCAAAATGCAGAGAAAGGGGGACAAATTTCCATATGACCTTGGCTAACTGATATTATGGCTAAGAGTTTTAAGACCAAGATACCAATATTTGTATTTTACCCTCAGATGATATTTTTAAAAAGATTCTGCAATTGCAACCATGCCTGTTAGCCCATGAATTAGTGTGTCATTACTCATGCTCAAGCACACCACTGTGCATGTGAATTCTTGCACAATACATTCATGTCCTGTTGTATCTTACAGCTTAATTGGTACATGAAGGTATGTATAGGAGTTGGACGAACTCGGAAGAGTAGGGTCCCCAAATCACCTGTCTCCACCAAATTACCTAAATAACCTTCAAATCATCCTGAAAAATCTACGAATTCGGCTACAGTGAGAAGAGTTCGCGCTTCTATCAAGGTAGGAAGACTGGGAAAAAAGAAATAAAGAAACAAAAGGCATCCAAGGAGGAGGGGCCCCACGAGGAGCAGGGGTAAGGCCGGGGCGAGTGTCCCCAGGACAGGAGAGCCCCGTCCCGGAGAAGCAGGAGCTGCACCAACCTTCCCGGGCGGAAAGGGGCTCGCGGGGAGTTGGAGCAGGACCCAGGAGGGCGGGGATGCCCTCGGGCTCCCGGGGACACTAACAGACACCTGCGCCCCGGGAGAGTGCGCCGAGCTCCCTAAGGGCTGCAGCGCGCACGGCGGGACCCGGAGCAGCTCGGGGGGGCTCGGGGGCAGCTCCGCGGAGGGGGCTGCGGGGCGGGAGCAGCTGGGGGGGGGGCTCGGGCGGCGGCTCTGCAGAGGGGGCTGCGGGGAGGGAGCGCAAATCCAACAGCGCAGGCCCCGGAGCACAGGGCGCCGGGACACAGCACAGGATCCGGCCTCCCCCGGGACAGGCAGAGGCCGGGAGGGCCCAGGACAGCGAGGACGCTCCTGCCCCAGCTGAGCAGATCAGCGGCCCCGCCCCGGAGCCTCCAGGCCCTGCAGACTGAGAGCTCAGGAGTTCCTGCGGGGGCTGACTCAAGGGCTCCAGAGCTGCCGCAGCCACTGGGGTTGTTCCTCCTGGGGCCTCACGGGGTAAACAACCCCCACTGAGCCCAGCACCAGGCAGGGGGCAGAGCAGCTCCCCAAAGTGCTAACACCTGAAAATCAGCACAACAGGCCCCTGCCCCAGAAGACCAGCTAGACGGACAAGTTCCAGGGGAAGTCAAGGGACTTAAAGTATACAGAATCAGAAGATACTCCCCCGTGGTTTGTTTTGTTTTGTTTTTTTGCTTTTTGATTTCTGTTTGCTTCCCCCACCCTTTTTTCCTTTCATTCTTTTTCTTTCTCTTTTTCTTTTTTCTTTTTTTCTTCCTTTTTTGCTTTCTTCTTTTTCTCTTTTCTTTCCTTCTTTTTCTTTTTCTCCTTTTCCCAATACAACTTGTTTTTGGCCATTCTGCACTGAGCAAAATGACTAGAAGGAAAACCTCACCTCAAAAGAAAGAATCAGAAACAGTCCTCTCTCCCACAGAGTTACAAAATCTGGATTACAATTCAATGTCAGAAAGCCAATTCAGAAGCACTATTATACAGCTACTGGTGGCTCTAGAAAAAAAGCACAAAGGACTCAAGAGACTTCATGACTGCAGAATTTAGATCTAATCAGGCTGAAATTAAAAATCAATTGAATGAGATGCAATCCAAACTAGAAGTCCTAAAGACGAGGGTTAACGAGGTGGAAGAACGAGTGAGTGACATAGAAGACAAGTTGATGGCAAAGAGGGAAACTGAGGAAAAAAGAGACAAACAATTAAAAGACCATGAAGATAGATTAAGGGAAATAAACGACAGCCTGAGGAAGAAAAACCTACGTTTAATTGGGGTTCCCGAGGGCGCCGAAAGGGCCAGAGGGCCAGAATATGTATTTGAACAAATCATAGCTGAAAACTTTCCTAATCTGGGAAGGGAAACAGGCATTCAGATCCAGGAAATAGAGAGATCCCCCCCTAAAATCAATAAAAACCGTTCAACACCTCGACATTTAATTGTGAAGCTTCCAAATTCCAAAGATAAAGAGAAGATCCTTAAAGCAGCAAGAGACAAGAAATCCCTGACTTTTATGGGGAGGAGTATTAGGGTAACAGCAGACCTCTCCACAGAGACCTGGCAGGCCAGAAAGGGCTGGCAGGATATATTCAGGGTCCTAAATGAGAAGAACATGCAACCAAGAATACTTTATCCAGCAAGGCTCTCCTTCAAAATGGAAGGAGAGATAAAGAGCTTCCAAGACAGGCAGGAACTGAAAGAATATGTGACCTCCAAACCAGCTCTGCAAGAAATTTTAAGGGGGACTCTTAAAATTCCCCTTTAAGAAGAAGTTCAGTGGAACAATCCACAAAAACAAGGACTGAATAGATATCATGATGACACTAAACTCATATCTTTCAATAGTAACTCTGAACGTGAACGGGCTTAATGACCCCATCAAAAGGCGCAGGGTTTCAGACTGGATAAAAAAGCAGGACCCATCTATTTGCTGTCTACAAGAGACTCATTTTAGACATAAGGACACCTACAGCATGAAAATAAAAGGTTGGAGAACCATTTACCATTCAAATGGTCCTCAAAAGAAAGCAGGGGTAGCCATCCTTATATCAGATAAACTAAAATTTACCCCGAAGACTGTAGTGAGAGATGAAGACGGACACTATATCATACTTAAAGGATCTATCCAACAAGAGGACTTAACAATCTTCAATATATATGCCCTGAATGTGGGAGCTGCCAAATATTTAAACCAATTAATAACCAAAGTGAAGAAATACTTAGATAATAATACACTTATACTTGGTGACTTCAATCTAGCTCTTTCTACCCTCGATAGGTCTTCTGAGCACAACATCTCCAAAGAAACGAGAGCTTTAAATGATACACTGGACCAGATGGATTTCACAGATATCTACAGAACTTTACATCCAAACTCAACTGAATACACATATTTCTCAAGTGCAGAGGGAACATTCTCCAGAATAGACCACATAGTGGGTCACAAATCAGGTCTGAACTGATACCAAAAGATTGGGATCGTCCCCTGCATATTCTCAGATCATAATGCCTTGAAATTAGAACTCAATAACACCAAGAAGTTTGGAAGGACCTCAAACACGTGGAGGTTAAGGACCATCCTGCTAAAAGATGAAAGGGTCAGCCAGGAAATTAAGGAAGAATTAAAAAAATTCATGGAAACTAATGAGAATGAAGATACAACCGTTCAAAATCTTTGGGATGCAGCAAAAGCAGTCCTAAGGGGGAAATACATCGCAATACAAGCATCCATTCAAAAACTGGAAAGAACTCAAATACAAAAGCTAACCTTACACATAAAGGAGCTAGAGAAAAAAGAGCAGATTGACCCCACGCCCAGCAGAAAAAGAGAGTTACTTAAAATTCGAGCAGAACTCAACGAAATCGAGACCAGAAGAACTGTGGAACAGATCAACAGAACCAGGAGTTGGTTCTTTGAAAGAATTAATAAGATAGATAAACCATTAGCCAGCCTTATTAAAAGGAAGAGAGAAGACTCAAATTAATAAAATCATGAATGAGAAAGGAGAGATCACTACCAACACCAAGGAAATACAAACGATTTTAAAAACATATTATGAACAGCTATACGCCTATAAATTAGGCAATCTAGAAGAAATGGACACATTCCTGGAAAGCCACAAACTACCAAAACTGGAACAGGAAGAAATAGAAAACCTGAACAGGCCAATAACGAGGGTGGAAATTGAAGCAGTCATCAAAAACCTCCCAAGACACAAGAGTCCAAGGCCAGATGGCTTCCCAGGGGAATTCTATCAAACGTTTAAAGAAGAAATCATACCTATTCTACTAAAGCTGTTGGGAAAGATAGAAAGAGATGGAGTACCTCCAAATTCGTTCTATGAGGCCAGCATCACCTTAATTCCAAAACCAGAGAAAAACCCCACCAAAAAGGAGAATTACAGACCAATATCCCTGATGAACATTGATGCAAAAATTCTCAACAAGATACCAGCCAATAGGATCCAACAGTACATTAAGAAAATTATTTACCTTGACCAAGTAGGATTTATCCCCGGGACACAAGGCTGGTTCAACACTCATAAAACAATCAATGTGATTCATCATATCAGCAAGAGAAAAACCAAGAACCATATGATCCTCTCATTAGATGCAGAGAAAGCATTTGACAAAATACAGTATCCATTCCTGATCAAAACTCTTCAGAGTGTAGGGATAGAGGGAACTTTCCTGGACATCTTAAAAGCCATCTATGAAAAGCCCACAGCAAATATCATTCTCAATGGGGAAGCATTGGGAGCCTTTCCCCTAAGATCAGGAACAAGACAGGGATGTCCACTCTCACCACTGCTATTCAACATAGTACTGGAAGTCCTAGCCTCAGCAAACAGGCAACAAAAAGACATTAAAGGCATTCAGATTGGCAAAGAAGTAGTCAAACTCTCCCTCTTCGCTGATGACATGATACTCTACATAGAAAACCCAAAAGCCTCCCCCCTAAGATTGCTAGAACTCATACAGCAATTTGGTAGCGTGCCAGGATACAAAATCAATGCCCAGAAATCAATGGCATTTCTATACACTAACAATGAGACTGAAGAAAGAGAAATTAAGGAGTCAATCCCATGTACAATTGCACCCAAAAGCATAAGATACCTAGGAATAAACCTCACCAAAGATGTAAAGGATCTATACCCTCAAAACTATAGAACACTTCTGAAAGAAACTGAGGAAAACACAAAGAGATGGAAAAATATTCCATGCTCATGGATTGGCAGAATTAATATTGTGAAAATGTCAATGTTACCCAGGGCAATTTACACGTTTTATGCAATCCCTATCAAAATACCATGGACTTTCTTCAGAGAGTTAGAACAAATTATTTTAAGATTTGTGTAGAATCAGAAAAGACCCCGAATAGCCAGGGGAATTTTAAAAAAGAAAACCATATCTGGGGGCATCACAATGCCAGATTTCAGGCTGTACTACAAAGCTGTGGTCATCAAGACAGTGTGGTACTGGCACAAAAACAGACACATAGATCAGTGGAACAGAATAGAGAATCCAGAAATGGACCCTGAACTTTATGGGCAACTAATATTCGATAAAGGAGGAAAGACTATCCATTGGAAGAAAGACAGTCTCTTCAATAAATGGTGCTGGGAAAATTGGACATCCACATGCAGAAGAATGAAACTAGACCACTCTCTTGCACCATACACAAAGATAAACTCAAAATGGATGAAAGATCTAAATGTGAGACAAGATTCCATCAAAATCCTAGAGAAGAATACAGGCAACACCCTTTTTGAACTCGGCCACAGTAACTTCTTGCAAGATACATCCACGAAGGCAAGAGAAAAAAAAGCAAAAATGAACCATTGGGACTTCATCAAGATAAGAAGCTTTTGCACAGCAAAGGATACAGTCAACAAAACTCAAAGACAACCTACAGAATGGGAGAAGAGATTTGCAAATGACATATCAGATAAAGGGCTAGTTTCCAAGATCTATAAAGAACTTATCAAACTCAACACCAAAGAAACAAACACTCCAATCATGAAATGGGAAAAAGACATGAACAGCAATCTCACAGAGGAAGACATAGACATGGCCAACATGCATATGAGAAAATGCTCTGCATCACTTGCCATCAGGGAAATACAAATCAAACCACAATGAGATACCACCTCACACCAGTGAGAATGGGGAAAATTAACAAGGCAGGAAACAACAAATGTTGGAGAGGATGCGGAGAAAAAAGGGAACCCTCATACACTGTTGGCGGGAATGTGAACTGGTGCAGCCACTCTGGAAAACTGTGTGGAGGTTCCTCAAACAGTTAAAAATATACCTGCCCTACGACCCAGCAATTGCACTGTTGGGGATTTACCCCAAAGATACAAATGCAATGAAACGCCGGGACACCTGCACCCCGATGTTTCTAGCAGCAATGGCCACGATAGCCAAACTGTGGAAGGAGCCTCGGTGTCCAACGAAAGATGAATGGATAAAGAAGATGTGGTTTATGTATACAATGGAATATTCCTCAGCCATTAGAAATGACAAATACCCACCATTTGCTTCAACGTGGATGGAACTGGAGGGTATTATGCTGAGTGAAGTAAGTCAGTCGGAGAAGGACAAACATTATATGTTCTCATTCATTTGGGGAATATAAATAATAGTGAAAGGGAATATAAGGGAAGGGAGAAGAAATGTGTGGAAATATCAGAAAGGGAGACAGAACATGAAGACTCCTGATTCTGGGAAATGAACTAGGGGTGGTGGGAGGGGAAGAGGGCGGGGGGTGGGGCACTGAGGGGGACACTTGACAGGATGAGCACTGGGTGTTATTCTGTATGTTGGTAAATTGAACATCAATAAAAAATTAATTTATTTAAAAAAAGCAGTTGGACGAACTCAAATAGGATTATGTCATGTAGCATGCAAAACAGGAGAATGTAGGAAAGCATCTGACACTTTTCTGGGGGAAAGCCAGTTAATTTCTCTATGATGTCTCTTGGTGTCAGTTTCTGTGATATTTGGGCTGCAACATATGGCTTGTGACTTCTGAGCATTGGTTGAACACAACTGTTCAGTAAATATTTATTGTTTACTTAGGCATTATGGAGAGACAGCACGGGCCAGATGGAATATGAAGCAGCAGATGTGAAGCCTGAGCAGTGGAACTCAGCAACCCCAACCCAACTCCGCTTAACTCAGCCTCACTGAACCTGATCTGAGACTCTCCACTCCTGCACTTGCTACAGCTCCCTGACCCTGGAATCCTCTTCAATTCTAGCTAGAATGCTGTGTCAGGCCCTTCGCAGATTTGGTCAAAAACTAGTACGCAGACTTACACTGAAGAAAGAGAGGGCTGAGACTGCCCCCGCTGGAAGACTGACCACACTGGATTTAGTGGCCCTTGGTGTGTGCTGCACAATCGGTGTAGTTGTGTATGTCATAGCTAGTGAGGTGGCTCGAGATCAAGCAGGACCATCCATTGTGATCTGCTTTTTGGTGGCCGGCCTATCTTCTATGTTGACTGGGCTGTGCTATGCAGAGTTTGGTGTCCGGGTTCCTCATGCTGGCTCTGCATATCTCTACACCTATATCACTATAGGTGAACTCTGGGCTTTCATCATTGGCTGGATCTTCATCTTCTCCAATGTTGCTGGTACAGCTACTGTGTTCTTTGCCTGGCTCTTAACTTTTGACAACCTCTTTGGGAATCAGATCTCTCAGACCCTGCGTGAAAGCATCTTACTGCATATTCCTCAGGTGCTTGCAGAGATTCTAGGCTTCTTTGTTGTGGGCCTTTTGTTTTTACTTGTCAGATTGCTGACCTTGAGGGCTAGGGAGTTGGTAATATTTACCAACATGGTCACATTGGTGAACCTTTTGGTTCTTGGTTTTTTCATCCTCTCTGGTTTCATTAAGGGGGACCTGCACAACTGGAAGCTCACAGAAGAGGACTACATAAAAGCTGGACTCAATGACACCTCTAGCTTGGGCTCTCTGGGCTCTGGAGGATTCGTGCCTTTTGGCTTCCAGGGGATTCTCCTTGGATCAGCTAACTGTTTCTATGCTTTTATAGGTTTTGACAACATTGTTACCAGAGTTAAAGAAGCACAGAATCCCCAGCGTTCTATCCCCATGGGCATTGTGATTTCATTGCTCATCTGCATTTTGGTATATTTTGGTGTCTCTGCATCACTTACACTTATGGTGCCTTACTACCAGCTCCGACCTGGGAGCACCTTGCCTGAGGCATTTTTCCATATTGGCTGGGCCCCTGCCTACTATGCTGTAGCTTTTGGATTCCTATGTAATCTTTCTGCCAGTCTCTTGGGCTATATGTTTCCCATAAGCCAGCTGATATACACGATGGCACAGGATGGCCTCCTCTTCCCTGTCCTTTCCAGGATCCAAACTGGCACATATGTTCCCATCATGGCCACTGTGATCTTTGGCATTATTGCAGCGATCATGGCATTCTTTTTGGGACTCACTGATCTTCTACACCTCAAGTCAATTGGGACCCTGCTAGCTTACTCCCTAGTGGCTTTTTGTGTTCTTATAGTCAGGTATCAGCCTGAGAGGAAGAATGGGGGAAGTGAAGATCAGATGAAGGAAGAGCATGATGGAAATGGAGCAGAGATGCAGGAGGAGAATGGACCTACAGCAGAGAAGCTGACTCTACACCAATTATTTTTTCCAGGCAGCTCCACCCCCACTGCACTCTCTGGATGGGTTGTCTCTGTTTGCTCCTCACTGCTTGCTCTACTGCTGACTCTGCTCTGCCTGGTGCTGACCCAGTGGCCAGGTCTGCTTTCTCAAGACCCAGTGTGGATCACA
This sequence comes from Canis aureus, assembly GCF_053574225.1. NCBI lineage: Eukaryota > Metazoa > Chordata > Mammalia > Carnivora > Canidae > Canis > Canis aureus. The sequence goes on from NC_135635.1 coordinate 26,959,662, forward strand.
GTGGTTGTGCTGCTCCTGGTGCTCATCACTGGGATCACTGGGGTCATCTGGAGACAACCACAGAGCTCCTCTCCCCTTCACTTTAAGGTACCTGGTCTGCCTCTCCTCCCACTCCTGAGCATCTTTCTGAATGTTTACCTTATGATACAGATGAGAGCTAGCACCTGGGCCCTACTTGGTGTCTGGATGCTGATTGGATTTGTTATCTACTTCACATATGGGATCCATCACAGCCTGGTTGCATAGCCCCGCTGAGATTAGGGCCCAAACTGTAGACCTTGAACTCAGCAGTGTTGGGACATCTTTGGTTTGACATCATTACTCCTGAAGCACTCTGGTCCCCCTGCACATTAATGGAAAGTACTCTTCAGCAAATGGAAAGCTAAGGCTCTCATGGCATGTTGATGCAGGAACACTAATAGAGCTCTGTATTTATTGTGGAGTGAAGGATGTATTTTAATTTCTTTTTTTTTTCTGTCTGCTTTCAATTCTGTCTGTAGCTGCTTACTGGCTTTAAAACATTATTATTCAAATAAATTAGAAAAATTAATTTTGTTTTCTTTGGATAAATATCTAGTAGTGAAAATACTGGATCATATGGTAATCTTATTTTTAATATTTTGAGAAAACTTGATACTCTTTTCACAGTGGCTGCACCAATTTACATTCCCAACAATTGTACACACACAAGGGTTCCTTTTTTATCTTTTTAATTTTAGACATTCTGTCAGGTAATAAGTGATATCTCATTATAGTTTTAATTTACATTTTCCTGAAATTTAGTGATGCTGAGCATCTTTTCATGTATCTGTCGGCCATCTATTTGTCTTTGGAAAAATGTCTATTTAGGTCTTCTGCCTATTTTTAAATTGGATTTTTCTCAAGTGTTGTGTAAGTTCTTTATATCTTTTGGATATTTACCCCTTATTGGATATATTATTTGCCAATATCTTCTCCCATTCTATAGGTTCCCTTTGTGTTTTGTTGATGGTTTCCTTTGCTGTGCTAAAGTACTTACACAAATTCAAAAACATATATGCACTTTATATTTATTGTAGAATTATTTACAATTAGAGATAGAAGCAACCCAAGTGTCTATTGACAGATGAATGGATAAAGAAGAACACAAACATACATACACACATGCATACAAGGGAATACTACCTAACCATAAAAAGAATGAAATCTTACCATTTATAACACAGAGAGACATAGACAGTATATGTGAAGTGAAATAGATCATACTGAGAAAGACAAATGACATATGATTTCACTCTTATATAAAAAATAAACATAGAAAAGAGACAAACAAACAAAAAAACCACACCAGACTCCTAAACACAAGGAACAAACTGGTGGTTGCCAAAGTGGAGGTGGGTAAGGGGATGGGTGAAACAGATTAAGAAAGTAAGAGTAAACTTATCCCAATGAACTCTGAGAAACACGTGGAATTGTTGAATCATCATATTGTACACATCATATTGTACACATTAACACTATGTTAATTATATCTCAATGAAAAATAAAGACAAAAAAGAGAAAAAGAAAAAAAAGATGAAATATGGCCTCTATCATTAAGGAGTTTATATTCTAATGCAATGGGTAAAGCATAGAGTAGCAGAAAGTAGAAAGTGCTTTCATAAGTAATATACAGGGATCCCTGGGTGGCGCAGCGGTTTGGGGTCTGCCTTTGGCCCAGGGCGATCCTGGAGATCCGGGATCGAATCCCACGTCAGGCTCCCAGTGCATGGAGCCTGCTTCTCTCTCTCTCTCTCTCTCTCTCTGTGTGTGTGTGTGTGTGTGTGTGACTATCATAAATAAATAAAAAAATTTTAAAAAAGTAATATACAAATAAAGTGTCTTGGGAATTCAAAGTGGAGGATGATCATTTGCTGCTGGCACAGTGGTAAGAGTTGGCTGGTGAAATCAGAGAAGACTTTGTAAAGGAACAGCATTTGAGTTGGCAATCTCCATAGATAGATAGGATTTTGCCACATGTGGGCAGGAGGGAGAGATCATAGGCAGAGAGAAAATCACTACAAAAAGCACAGGAAAAAGAAGCAGTGTTCAGAACATACCTAGCAGGCTGTGTAGACTGAGAAATGTCTGTGTGAGGGGACAACAGAACATGCACATGTAGATTGGAGCAGAACTTTCCTTTGGACACAAAGCACTTTGGCCTTGAACCCACTACCAGTGCTGAAAACCTAGGGTTGTTTCTCCTTCTTAGCCATATTTGCATTTTTGGATTTTCAAGTTTCTCTGCTGTTGTCTACTTTGGTCCACCTGCTCAGAAAGTGCACAGCTGAGAGTCAGGTTCTGGTCTTGTTTCCACTGTTAACTAGGATTGTGAACTTGAGCAAGCCCCTCAGTTCCTTCCATACTTTGCTTACTTACCTGTAACATGAGAAGTCAGAATTGATTTCTAAAGTTCCATTTACTTGAAAAATTCTGGGAATTCCTCTGGTTCTTCTGTCCTGTTATTCTCTCAACTAGGTCTCTCTACTGTAAGTGATCTGAACCTACATTGTGTCCATTTTTCCCTACAACCCATTGTCAGAGCTGTAGAGGTACAGTAAATAGCACCCATTTCTCCCTCCTATGTTTGGAACAAATTGATATAACCCAGACGTTGAGACAGATGACTAAACCATCAGCTTTAGATATGCAGCCTAATTGGCTTGCTAATCCCACATCACTAAATGAGACACTTAATCCTCATCACAAGTAGTGCTGACCACCCCTGCCCCCCATCACAGGAGAGTCTGCTTTTATTAGATTTTCTCATAAAATTAGATTTAAAAAGGAATCCAACAAAAAACTAGAAGGGGCTGAGCTGGGCATGTCTCTTCAATTCACTAATCAAAGTCACAGTAAGGGGTGGGTGGAAAGAGGCCAGGAATAGTACTCTATCCAGTGGTGCTCAAACTTTAGCAAGTGCCACGTCACCTGGAGGACTTGTGAGACCACAGATCGCTGGTCCTCAGCATTTGGAATTCAGTAGGTCTGGGTGGGGCCCAGAACTTGTCCTTCTAACAAGTTGCCAGGTGATGCTAATACCTGGTCATGCTCCCTAAGAGTCCAGGGATCCCACTTTGAAAACCAAAGCTCTAGCTAAAGCCCCTCCACATGTAAAGATGAAGTGAGGGAAACAAAGGGTACCTTTTGTACACTTACTTTCATTTAATGAAACATTTAGATAAAGATATCATCGTTAATCCTTTTACAGTGGGGAAATCATAATGAATCATTTCACAATGTATATGTATGTCAAATCACCACAATGTACACTTCAAATACCTTAAAATTTTATATGTCAAGTGTACCTCAATAAAGCTGAAATTTAAAAAATAAAATACCACAGTTACCTCTGCATCTTTGTTTTCTTTATTTTGTTCCCTGATTGTAGACATTAGGTAAGGAATGTATCTTGTTCACTCTCCCAGAGCATCCAGCTGGGAGCCAGGTACATAATGAACATTTAATAAATTCATATTTAGTTGAATTGAGCCTTACACATTTTTTTTGGTACAGAGAATTCTCCTTCTAGCACAGTGCTACTCTTTTAAAATTACCTTTTGGGAGACTTTCTTGACAAACAGCATTTCTCTCCACCCAGAACACAGAGTACTGGGTCCTGTCCCCAGGTTCTAGAATTCATCAGGTCTGGTTGGGGCCCAGAGCTTGTACTTCTAACAAATTCCCAGGTGATGCCAATACTGCTGGTATCTAGAACTATATCTAAGTCTGTACCCAGCATCTAGCACTATACCCAAGCACTTCTAGTTTTACCTTTGTGTGGCTACACCTGAATTCTGGTGTGTTCCCAGACAAGAATCTTGCTCAGGGCAAAGAGTACATTCTCCTCATCCTCTAGACTCCACAGTAAGAACAGCATTGTTATTCAATGAGCAACAGGGAAAATACAGCCCTGGGGCAGGAGAATGCCTGAAATGACCTCCCCTGGTTCAGCTCCATCTATTCCTATGGGATTTGGGGAGGGGCCAGAAGTATTGAAATTGATAGAAGGCCCAGCCTGTTCTGATTCCAGGGAATCCTTGAATATGAGACTGACTCCAGTGTGGGCAAAGCAGGCATTCTTCTTCTTCTTGTTCTTTTTTTTTTTTTTTTTAATTTCTCTCTTTAAGACTTTATTTATATATTTATATGAGAGAGAGAGTGCACACTCCTGTGCCCAGAAGCTGGTGGGGGAGGGTCAGAGGGGGAATGAGGGAGGAAGAATCCCAAGCAGACTCCAAAAAAATTCTGGTAATTCCTCTGGTTCCCAGTGAGGAGCCCAATACAGGGCTAAATCTTATGACCCTGAGATCACGACCTGAGCCCAAAACCAAGAGTCAGATGATTAATGAACTGAGCCACCAAGGCACCTTAACCAGCATTTTTCTTGATACACTCAGAGTCTTATGCTTTGGTATAGAGCTGCCAGTGTTTTTCTATTTTGTTTATGTAGTCCCCTCTAGGGCAGGCCCCTAGAAGGGAAAGGATAGGAAGCTACTTTTTTACTTTTGGAATTTCTCATCTTCTCAACAGGGAGTGTGTGACTCCAGGGAAGCCTGCTAGAGGTAAGATTACCCATAATGTTCTGACTCCCTTAGACACTCTTTGAGTGACTGGGGCAAAAATTTTGTGAAAGCATCTAAGATTATTTAGGGAGAGAGAATTTATACCCCAAATAGGGAGGAAAATGGATGGACATAGTAGTAATTAATAACTGGATATAGACAGAGGCATTATTTCTTTGGAAGGGAAGATAGGAGTAGAAAGTGAGAAAGAGGTATGGGGTGAGAGACACTTCCTGGAGGATGCCTATGGAGCAATTTGGGAAATACAAGAGGGACAGGTGAGTTGGAAATTAAATGAGACAGTAATTTTAGGTTACAGGGACGTTTAAGAGTCATGAAAGACAAGACTCTTGTGAGGGATATGTTTTCACATTTGAAGGGAATTTATAATCCAGGTTTGTATTGTGTATTGTGCCATGAAGTAAGATTCCTAAATCAGGAATATGATTCTCACAGCCATCTGAAGGATAGACAGAAGGATGTGGACAGATAGACTGTTTCTGGGAGACACTTGTAGCAACTGTTACAGTTATGTAGATCCTGCTCTTCAAAGTGTGGTCCATGGATCAGCAGTGTGAGTATCACTTTGGGAGCTTGTTGGAAATGCAGCATCTCATGCTCCAACTTAGACCTGTTGATATAGAATCTGCATTTTTAACAGTCTCCCAAATGATTTGTTTGGTCTTTCAAGTTTAAGAAGCACCAGCCTTAGGTGATCCATGATAGGTGTCTGACCTCAGATAAGCACTATGGAAGGTCTGACAACTTTGGAATTTGGAGCACAAGAGGGGGAGCCCAGGCTGGAAATCTAAATTTGGGAAGAGGGAAAAGTGTGGGCTATGGTTGCCCTCTTGTCTCCAAGCTTCTCATGCCAGTCACTATGCCAGGGTTTGACATCAGCCCACTTTGGGAAAATGCCTGTTGTGCTCACACTGGAGTCTGATTTATCCCCAGGGGCTCTCTTGCTACAAGTATTGCATGGATCATGACTGCTGCCCATTCTCTTACCCCTTCTTCATATGATTGCTTGAAAGGAACTGGGGAGGTCATGTTAGTCATGTTCCACCTCAGGGTTGTACTGTCCCTTAATCAAATGAATGATAATACTAATTGAGGAGACTATAGAAGTTGGGGGGATTGAAATAGGAGTACTTAACTATCTGTCCTGGAAATTAGGATACTTTCATCTTTCAAAAGCTTTAAGGAGAGACCAGATAAGTGCATAAGGGGTTATACTCTAGTAGGGACTAAATTAATGCTCTTAAGGGCTCTTTTGATGATTTTCAATGGGTTAATAACTAAATATATGAATCCTGTAATTCCACAGATCTAGAGTGATAAGCAATGAAATAATATTACCAGGTGAGAATTTTGAAATTTTTGAGAATTTTCTTAAGGTTTTGAGGGTTTGGGTACTTCATTCCCAATCAAAATGACTGATGAAGAGAGGCAATACTGAAAGAAAACATATAGACATTAAACATAAGGAGGAATTTTCTGAGATTAGAGGGTGACAAGGGAGATGGGAGCGTGTGGGATCTCTGGCTATGTGCATGGCTGTCTCACTTGCGTTTGGAATGCCTCAGATGGGCTGCTGCCCAGAAACAAGGTAATATACAAAATGAACTCTCAAAAAAATATTTTCTATTCCAATAATTCTCCAGTCAACTCCTGAAAGGAAAGATTGGGGTGGATGTGTGGTGGATATAAGGTGGTAAGGCATGGGGATGGTGAATGATAGAAGAAAAACACCAATCTTCTTAGAGCATTGAAATCTGCTAATACTTTTAAAACAGGGCTTGGATTTAGGAGAATAAGTTATATGTTTGCACTCAAATAAGAGTTTTATGTTTCCATGTCTTTCCTCTCTCCATGTATTTATCTTGTCTCTTTGATAAGATTTAAAAAAAATTTTTATAAACCCTTATAAGGGAAAGAACATCTCTTTTATGTATTATTTCTTTTATCTACAATGTCCCTAAAATGATGATGATAATTTTAGCTATTTGTTGAGTACTATGCCATATACTTTGTTCCACTTTACAGAATCACCTATTTAATACAAAATTTCTATAAAGTGAGTATTATTATGCTTACATTACAAAAGTTGAAACTAAGGCTCAGAGAGGTTACCTCATTTGTACGAAGTAAGTGGTGAAGCTAGGATTTGTACCAAGTTTGAGTAAAGTCTATACTCTGCTGGAGTAATTGCTTGGTAAGGGATAGATGACCACTGGAACTTGATGGCATAGAGGTAACCGAAAGACAGTGGATAATTACAAATAGTAAGTAATGAAAAAAGAATCTCTATTTGTTTGTGCATGTAGTCAGAGACACACTTAGTGACACGTGCAGCTCATACTCAGACACTCATTCCTTCACCTTCACTGTGCCCCAGTCCTCAGTCAGGAGTTTGGAAAGGGGCAAGTTGGCCAAAAGCATCACATTCAAAGTCATGCATGTGTACCTACCATATGGAAATGTGTTAGAATTTGAGTGAAAATATGCACAGAGGAGTTGGGTATGTTTATCTCGGTAGGTCTATAAACATGAGCATATTTGTTTTATGAGAATGATGTGTGTGTGTGTGTGTGTGTGTGTGTGTGTGTGTGTACACAAATCCTGAAGGAGTTCAATCAATAACAAGGAACTAGCTGCCTTCCACCCTCGCCCTGGTTGGTGTGTTTATACCAAACCATGATATTTATGTTTCATTCCCTCTCAAAGGACCATCAATGAGTTTCTTTCTGGGAAATTTATGGCTAAGATGCTGGGCTATAACCACCTCCCTTTCCCCTAGAGCCCCCCCCTCATGGAAGGTACTACGAGAAGCCATTTTTTCACTTCTTTGCTCCCAAGTGGGACTTTACTCGAGCTACCCCAGAAAGAAGAGAATTAAAAATTAGAGTAATTAAGGAATCTGGAGTTGAGATTGTGAAATACTAGTCATTTGTGGAACTAATTTCATAAAAAAAGCAAAGAGCTTTGCAAAAAGCAAGATTGGTAAGAAGAGTTGAATGTTTCAGTTTTATTCTTTATTGTTTACTTCTTTAGAAAATCTGAAGCAAAACTTCTGGAAGCAAGAGGCAGGATGACCTGCACAGGGTTTGATGGCAGACGCAGCACAGGAACCACCTCCTTCACCTTCCAATGCCAGTACATGGAAAACCATTTTATGAGGGATTTTATGTTAAACCTTACATCTGACATTTCATAGTATCTCTTGTACAGAGAAGGAGGAAATATACATATTTATTAACATATAGTGTCAGAAGATCTAGGAAAATTGAAAATGGAGATGGATGGAGGAGGGGTTTCTCCCTTTCCCCAGGCAAGCAAATCACCTAATTCAATTAGTATAGTATATGCTTTTCTGTACTTTGTACTGTTCGCAGTAATGGGGTTAAGAAATATATATATTTTTAAAGATTTTATTTATCTATTCATGAGAGAGAGAGGCAGAGACACAGGCAGAGGGAGAAGCAGGCTCCATGCAGGGAGCCTGATGTGGGACTCAATCCCGGGTCTCCAGGATCACGCCCTGGTTGAAGGTGGTGCTAAACCACTGAGCCACCGGGCTGCCCAAGAAATCTTTTCATTGATAAAAAGAACTCAGTGGAGGGAGAGAGGAGATGAGAGACATACAAAGAGAGGCATGAAGGGTACTCTGCCCCATTTGAACTATATGCCCTTCAATCAGATCAGGTGCAAACGAAGTGGAGATAAGTGGACCCTGAGCTAGGACCCAGATTCTGGTTCCTGTCTTCTGTATTCAAAGCCTTCAGTTTCTGCTGTTTTATCTTGACTTTCACTGCTCCTTGCATTTCACTCTTTCATGATGAACAGAAGTCCAATGTAAAATGATGCCCAAAGTCAAGAAATCCTTCCCATTAGCCATGCCTATCCTTGGACTTCCATCCTCTCAGTGTCTGACTACTGAAATGGTATACAATCATCACAGTCCAGTATAAATATTACCTCCTGTCCATACCTTCCTGGATAATCCACATTAGAAGCAATTTATTTCCTTTGATCTCCTCTACTCCTTTGTATCAGTATCACCAGAGCTGTCTCTCTGAACACTGTCTTTAGGTGTGGTTACCCTGTGTCTTCCCTTTCTCCTTCAATCACCTGTATGCTTCTAGAGTGGGGAATCTGTGCCCAGTATATTTTTATATTCTCTCCATAGTGCTTAACAGAGCTAGAGAATTGTTAAATAATTTTCATACATGGTATATAATTGTAGAGGAAGAGGCCATGAGTAGAGATGTAGAATAGGGGCATTATGAACATCCAGTAAGGATATTATTGTTAGCATAGGTCTGGGCGTGATACGTTCAGGTATAGTTCATATTAGTAGGAAATTTTTATCCTACCAGTATATTTATTCCTATTTGATATATTTATTCATCATCCATTCTTTCTCTTATTCAAATATAGAGCTTTTCCTCCTGGGAAATAGACAATAAGCATAAAAACAAATGTTCAAATAATTATAGTGTGTGATAAACACCCAAAGGAAATAAACATGGTCTTGTGATAAATAATAACACGGAATTTTCTTTAGATCAGGAGATTATGAAAGGCCTTTATGGTTGCTGTCATATATTTACCTGACTATGATTATAAGTTAATTCAATTTCTAAACTGTCTTTGCAACCTGAGCTGTGAGCTCAAGAATAATGGTTCCCCTTCTCACAAAGGCCCTGATGCCGAGGGACACCCACTGTTGCAAAGGTCTACACAGGCGACCATAAGTTCCTCTAATTGAAGTTGTAGCTCTCACTCTCTTCAGCCTCCCTCCACCCCACTGAGACTAGCTTCTCAGCAAGTGGTGACCTGCACATGGATACAGGCTGTACTTCTGCATCAGGTGGAACCCTACCCTTCTGCTCTGTAGTCCAGATTGGTGCCCAGAGGACTCACTGCTTTGCTTTGAGAAATACTGGCTGTAGAAGGAAGAGCTATACTTCCTTCTAGCTGCTCAGGGCATACACAAGACATATATCTGATCCTCAGAGATGGGCAGGCACTTTGGAGTAGTGGCATCTACATATCCCTTGAAGTCAAACAACCAAGTTCTCTTTTTTTCCCCCGAGGTATTTATTTAAATTCCAGTTAGTTAATATACAGTATAGTATTATTTTTCAAATGTACAATATAGTGACTAAACACTTCCAAATATTAACCCAGTGCTCATCATAACAAGTACATTCCTTAATCCCCATCATTATTTAACCTATCCCCCAAGTCACCTCCCTTTTGGTAACAATCAGTTCATATAGTTAAGAATCTGTTTCTAAGTTTGCCTCTTCATTTTTCTCTTTGGTCATTTGTTTTGTTTCTTAGGTTTTATATATGAGTGAAATTATATGGTATTTGTCTTTCTTTGAGTGATTTATTTTGCTTAGTGTAATAATCTGTAGCTCCATCTATGTTGTTGCAAACAGCAATATTTCATTCTTTTTAATGGCTGAATAATATGCAGTTATATAAATATACACACACATTTTCTTTATCTGTTGATGGAGACTTGAGCTGTTTCCATAATTTGGTTATTGTAGATAATGCTGCTATAAATATAGGGGTTCATGTATTCTTTTGAATTAGTGTTTTTTTATTCTTTGGGTAAATACCTAGTAGTTCAATTCCTGGATCATAGGGTAGTTCTATTTTTAACTCTTTAAGGAACCTCCATACTGTTTTCCATAGTGGCTGCACAGTTTCCATTCTTACCAACAGTGCACCGAGGGTTCCCCTTCTCCATATCCTTGACAACACCTGTTATTTCTTGTGTTGTTGATTTCAGCCATTCTGATAGGTATGATGTAATATCTCATTGTAGTTTTGATTTGCATTTCCCTGATGATAAGTGATGTTGAGCATCTCTTCCTGTGTCTGTTGGCCATTCATATGTCTTCTTTGGAAAAATGTCCAATCATTCCTTCTGCCCATTTTTTAGTTGTATTATTCACTTTTGAGTATTGTGTTTTATAAGTTCTTTATATATATTTTGAATACTAACCTTTTGTTGGATAAGTAATTTACAAGCATCATCTCACATTCCATAGGTTGCCTTTTAGTTTTGTTGACTCTGCTTTGCAGAAGCTTTTTATTTTGATGTACCTGCAATAGTTTATTTTTGCTTTTGTTTCCCTTGCATCAGGAGATATCTTTCTAGATAGAAAGAAGTTGCTATGGCTGATGCCAAAGAAATTACTGCCTGTGTTCCCTTTTAGGATTTTTATGGTTTTAGGTCTCACGTTTAGGTCTTTAAACCATTTTGAAATTTTTTTAAAGCTTTTATGTATTTATTCATGAGAGACACAGAGAGAGGCAGAGACATAGGCAGAGGGAGAGCAGACTCCTCACAGGGACTCACTCCCCAAACTGGGATCATGCCCTGAACCAAAGGCAGATGCTCAACCACTGAGCCACCCAGGCATTCCAGAATTTGTTTTTGTACATGGCGTAAGAAAGTATATATGGTGTAAGAAAGTGGTCCAATTTCATTATTTTGTGTGTTGCTGTCCAGTTTTCATGCTTTCCAATTGGATGTTCTTTCCTTCTTTGTCAAACATGAACTGATCATATCATTGTGGATTCATTTCTGGGTTCTATATTCTGTTCTATTGATCTATGTGTCTATTTTTTGTGCCAGGACCATGCTGTTTTGATTACCACAGCTTTGTAATATAACTTGAAGTCCAGAATTGTGACGTGTCCAGCTTTCCTTTTCTTTTTCAAGGATACTTTGGCTATTTGGGGTCATTTGGGGTTTTATACAATTTTAGCATCCTTTGTTCTAGCTCTGTGAAAAATGGTGTTGATATTTTGATAGGGATTACATTAAATGTGTAGATTGCTTCCGGTAGTATAGACATTTTAACAACATTTATTCTTCTAATTCATGAGCATAGAATATCTTTCCATTTCTTTGTGTTACTTCCAATTTCTTCCATCAGTATTTCTTAGTTTTCAAAGTTCATTCTTTTACCCGTTGGTTAGATTTATTCCAAGGTATCTGATTGTCTTTGGTGCAGGCAAACACAATTGATTCCTTAATTTCTCTTTCTGCTGCTTCATTATTGACATATGAAAATGCAACAGATTTCTGCACATTGATTTTTATATCTTACAACTTTACTGAATTCATTTATCACTTCTCACAGTTTTTTGATGCTTTCAGATTTTCTATATAGAGTATCATGTTATCTACAAATAGAGGTTTAACTTTTTCCATGCTGATTTGGATGCTTTTTATTTCTTTTTGTTGTCTGATTGCTGAGTCTATATTGCTAAGTACTATGTTGAATAAAAGTGGTGAGTGAACATCCCTGTCTTGTTCCTGATTGTAGAGGAAAAGCTCTCAGTTTTTCCCCATTGAGGATGATATTAGCCGTGAGTTTTTCATCTATGGACTTTACTATGTTGAGGTATGTTCCTTCCAGACTTATTTTGTTGAGGGTTTTTATCATGAATGGATGTTGACTTTGTCAAATGCTTTTTCTTCATCTATTGACATGATTGTATGGTTATCCTTTCTTTTATTAATGTGATGTACCATGTTGATTGATTTGTGAATTTTGAACCACCCTGACACCTCAAAGTAAATGCCACTTGATCGTGGTGAATGATTCTTTTAATGTATTGTTGTATTTGGTTTGCTTGCATTTTGTTGATTTTTGCACCTATCTTTGTTCATCAAAGATATTGACCTGTAGTCTTCTTGTTTTTGTCGTGACTTATCTGTTTTTGGTATCAAGGTAATGCTAGCTTCCTTTTCTATTTTTTGGAATAGTTTGAGAAGATAGCTACCACTGTTCTTTAAATGTTTGGTAGAATTCGCCTGTGAAGCCATCTGGTTCTAGACTTTTGTTGGTTGGCAGTATTTTGATTACTAATTCAATTTCTTTGCTGATCTGTTCAAATTTTCTGGGTTTTTTTCTATTTCAGTTTTGGTAACTTATATGTTTCTAATAATTTATCCATTACCTCTAGGTTATCCAATTTTTTGGCATATAGTTTTCAACAATGTTCTCTTAGAAATTTTTTTTGTATTTCTGTAGCATTGGACATTTTTCCTCTCTCACTTACGATTTTATTTATTTGAGTTCTTTCTGTTTTCTTTTTGATAAATCTGGCTAGAAGTTTATCGATTTTATTAATTGTTTCAAAAAGCCAGCTCCTGGTTTCATTGATCTGTTTTATTGTTTTTTAGTTTCTATATCACTTATTTCTGCTCTGATCTTTATTATTTCCTTCTTTCTGGTAGCTTTAGGTTTTGACAAATAGCCAAACTCCTGACCATGCTGCCGCACTTGCTGTGCCTGAAGCAGGAGGTATGTCATTTAACATCTACACTAGGGGCCAGTACCTGAGATGAGCTGAAGTGAATTTCAGATCTGGCAAGGGCCTTCATGGTATGGGTGCAGGGAAGTGATTTGGAAAATAATGAACACTGCCTGGAAGAGGAAAAGTAAGGGTGAAGCCAGAACATATATGGAGGCAGGGGAATGAATAAATTGACTCTTGAATGCAGGAAGCCCAGATTTATATCCAGAGCAGAGTTCATAATCTGTAAGCTGTACTAATACTGTAGTTCTAGCTGAAGGCTGTTTCTGGAGTCTCTCAGTGGGCAGCATTACTGTGTCCTTTCTGAGGCAGACAGGATGGGGGCATGCGGCTCAGGGCAGACCAGAGCACATTCTGGTGCCAGAGCTGACATGAATGTGGGTGAATATGGGCAGATTTTCCCAAGGAGCTTCATTCAAAAGATGGAAGAGAGAGGATGGGAGACACAGGAAGAGGGTCCAGTTATCACTCTGGGTTCACTGGATTAGGGGATGAGAGAAACGGGGAGGCTTCAGTCAGAATCATGGTCTTCATTAACTGCTTTGCTTTCATACTTTATCCCTTGTCAACCACAATCTAAGTGATTAAAAAATAAAAGTAGACTTCCCTGGTCCTCCATTCCACATCATATGAGTTTATCCTGTCCTGTCTCCCTGGAGCAGCCACTCCTGTGACCTATCTCTTTCAGGGGAATGCCTTTTAGCGTCAAGTCCCTTCCAGAATAGGCTCTGCCACAGCAAAGCAGCGTGTGTTCTGGGGATTTCTCACTCACACCTGAACTCCTGTTGCTTTCTTACAGAAAAGCTGTCTGTCTCCCTCCCCATTCCTCTCCTGTCTTCCTCTTTTCCCTCCTCACCAGACCTGTTTCTTTCTATAACCACTTAGTGGAATTGAGGATAATGTTTTATACATTTCACTCTCTCTACTCTAGCTTCTTCAGTCTTTTGATTCTCCCTCTGTGAACTCTCCCTTCCTCCCTCCCATCCTTGTTACTCCTCTCCAAACACAGCCTAGTGAGTTCTTGCTTTCTTTGTGCATCATTTCACTTCTCTTTTTTCTCTCAACCTTCTTCATTTATGATTCCAACTTTGAAGAGATGGGAAGAGGGATTTTAAGAGAAGCATCTGGGAGAGAGTGGGCTTTGGACCCAGCAAGAGGCATGGTAGTCAGACATCAGAAAGAACCTGAAAGCACTGATCAAGTGGTCAAAGTGCCACTTGACCTATCTTCCCTAATAGATAGGGCTGAGATGCAAGCGACAGAGACTTCAATAAAATTGGTTAGTTCAAGGGGTAAAGGAAAAGGGAACTCTTTGGTCCTACAGAACATTCTTTTTCCCATTCTTCTCAATTTCTTTTTTTTTAAAGATTTTATTTATTTATTCATGAGACACAGAGAGAGAGAGAGAGAGAGAGAGAGAGAGAGAGGCAGAGACACAGGCAGAGGGAGAAGCAGGCTCCATGCAGGGAGCCTGACGTGGGACTCAATCCCTGGTCTCCAGGATCAGGCTTTGGGCTGAAGGCAACGCTAAACCACTGAGCCACCAGGCTGCCCTCTTCTCAATTTATTAATTCAGACTTTGTTTGATGGCTTATAATCCTTAGGGATTATAAGGAAGATAGTATGGACCATGGTTTATAATCCTTAGGGATCCTTAGGAAGATAGTATGAACCAAGGGTATGGCCTCAATACCCAGCTTTTATCCCAGCTTCAGTAAAGGTTACCTTCTTTGTTTCATATTGTTCCTTAGGTAGTCTCATCCTCTGGCTTCACTTCCTGGGTAATCAGCTCATGTTTGGAGGTTGGGTGGCCATACATACAAGTGTTTGTTTTTGGTGAGTAGCTCCCTGTTTTGATTTTTGCATTTGCGTAATTCTGAGTAGACCAGAATCATCATAATAGTGATGATGATGATAATAATGGCAGCAGCTATTTTTGAGCACTTAAGACTGTGCACATATCATTGCACAATATATGCAACATCAAATAAATATATATAGATATTGAAAAAAACCTCTCCCTTATCTCATTCTACAAGAATTCTGTGGCACAGGTGATAATTATTTTCATTTTATAGATAAGAAATGGAAGCTTAGAGGCATGAACTCTTTGCTCAAGAAATTGTCTACCTGACTCTGAAGCCTTGCTTTTTCCCCACACTGTACAATACTATACAACTATCTTTTGGAGATCTAACACTATCCTTAGTATTGCTAATTGGTCTAAAAGCAGCATCAGGAAAGTTCAAAATGTATTTTCTGACTCTCGGGATTAGAAAACTGGAAGATTCTGAAGGAGACTGTGGTATATGTCTTCCTCAGTAATGATAGGAAGATACATGAGACCCTTTTGGCCAAATACAAGGATTCTCTTGGCTGTCCTGAGAACAATATATGGGTTCTGATAGGAACTGTAGTCTAGTGAAGGGAATGTCCTTAGTCAATTTAGAAATGGGGATACCGGGACACCTGGCTGGCTAAAGGCAAACAACTCTCCCTAAACCAGTAAAAGGTAGACAGGAAGAAGGAAGAGGACCTTTAGGGTGGAAAAAAGGGAGCAAGGAACCCAGAAGAGAAGAAAACAAAGTATGTGGCAGGGTGATGTGGAAGTGCTAGGATAAGTGATGGAGAGGGGTAAGGTAGGGATTATAAGAGAGATTCTTTGAATGGAAATGAATTTAAATTGCACTGTAAAGTTTTATCTTTAGTCAAAAGAAAAACCTTAAACATGGAAGTAGGAAGGCCCCATGTGAAATGTGTCAAGTTACCCTCTCTGCAGGACATCAAAGGAAAAAGCATAAGCCATCTTTTTGGAAGGGCTGGGTTGCGAATATGGCTTGTATAAGTGAAACAATTTATGTATAAGCACCTATTAATGGCACATAGTAGGAATATAATAAGTATCACCCTCTTTCTTTCTTAGAAGTGAGGGATAGGGGCAGCCCGGGTGGCTCAGAGGTTTAGCACTGCCTTTAGCCCAGGGCCTGATCCTGGAGACCCAGGATCAAGTCCCATGTCAGGATCCCTGCATGGAGCCTGCTTCTCCCTCTGCTTGTGTTTCTGCCCTTCTCTCTGCATCTCTCTGTGTCTCATGGATAAATAAATAAAATATTAAAAAAAAAGAAGTGAGGGATAGAGGAAAGGACAGTTTTAGAGGTCCACGTTGACCTGAGCATTTGTGAAAAAACTCTGTGCCTATGGATGATTTTGCCTCTTACTATCTTCCTATCTGCACAGTCAACAAATCCTTTCTGATATCAAAGTTCACCTCATTCTACTGAAATTAAAAATTTTGATTAGTTATTCAATGCTTTATTCCTTAGTGTTTACTGAGCACCAGCTATGTGCCAGACTCAGGAGCACCATCTATTTATGATACAGGGTTTAACTATTATGCACGGAGAGTGGAATAGAAATTCAATAGGGAGTGCTGGTCTCAAATGAGAACAGATATATGAGAGTGCTTTGAAAATTGTGAAGTATGTCATAGCTGTAAGGGCTATTGATAAACAGATTTCAGGACTTGCGATCCTGTATTCCACTAGGGAGAAAAAGGGGTCCTGGAGGGTGGAACCTATTCAAAGCAGGCCATTCCTATTGGGAACAGTGCTCTATTCCAGGGAGCTATGCAGGCCATAGGATTATAGTGCGGACTGGTAGAAGATTGAGATGGGAGCAGAACATCTACCCCTACCCTACCCCACAGCCTAAGGCCTATCTGCTATGCATCTCTTCTATCTGTTTGCTTTCTACTTTCTCTCAAACTGAAGATTTGCTCTTTAGCAAGCCATCTGTCCTATCCTCCAAAGCATTCCTAAGGTTCTTTCATTTCAGGATGTCTTCCAGAATTAGGGGAGAACTGGTGATTTTCTTGGGCTCACTAAGGCAGAATTAGACTCCTGCCTCCAGCCTCATACTACATCCCTCCCCCACTCCATTTTTCAGACTCTGCCCTCCTCTCTCATTTTGCACACATTTTGGTCTCTATTCTCAGTTACACTTCTGATTTCTGTGAGATATTATTTAATATTTCAGTCTTCTGATCTTCCCTTTTTGATTCATTGGGGTCATCTTCCCTTCATTTATTATATCATTGTGACCATATTATGAGACCTTAACATGCAGTAAGACCATCTGTGTAATTTCTTTTTGTATAACTTAGCCCAGAAGTATGTGTAGATAGATGATGAAGAAAAGCTTAATTACTATTCTCTTGTGTCAGGTGACTTCTTAGATCTCAATATCCCATATCCCACCTCCATGATCTTCTACCCATTACTGCTTCTCCCTCCCCAGGTTTCCTACTCTGTTTTTTATAACTGTAGCTTCAACTCTTTTTATGCTTCATTCTGAACATAAAACTCAAAATTTTTTAAGGGGGAGGAGGCATATCAGAATTCTGAGAAAGGAGGAATTGTGATAGGGAAAGCTTCAGGGAATTGGTAGGATTTTAAGGAAAATTTTAAGGGTAGACAAAATATTCTACATAAATGGAATGGCACAAAGTCATGGGAGCAGGAAAGCAAAAAAATATATTCTAGGGATACTAAACAGCTTTCTCTTCGCTTCTTAAGCTCAAGGGTGATATATATTCACATTTGCTTTCTCAACATGACAAAAATACAGTAGCTAGATGTTAAATTCATATCTTTCAAATAAACAAATGAGTGAATGATCTATTTATCTGGCACAGAACATTCATGTGCAGATCTTTTAAGAGCTATGAGTAGTACTGTAGGCTGTAGTGGAGGAGATGAAGTGAAATGCAAAGAGGTTTAAATGAGATTATTCTTGAGGCAGTAGGAAGTAAATTTTGAGAATAGACAGAGGCTGGTAGACCAGTTAGGATACTTAATGTGGAAGATGAGATGAGAGGGGATCCCTGTGTGGCTCAGTGGTTTAGCGCCTGCCTTCGGCCCAGGGCGTGATCCTGGAGTCCCAGGATCGAGTCCCACATCGGGCTCCCCTGGGGGAGCCTGCTTCTCCCTCTGCCTGTGTCTCTGCCTCTCTCTCTCTTTCTCTCTCTCTCTGTGTGTGTGTGTGTGTCTCATGAATAAATGAATGAAATTTAAAAAAAAAAGAAGATGGCAAGAGGAGAGATACCACAAGACTAAGACAATGGAATGGGAATAGACACGAAAGGGTGGAGGTCCATCATTGTGAAAGCATGATGAACAGACCCCAGTCACCAAGGGATTTTGATGGGCTAGTGGTGGTGGTGGGGTGGGTAAGACGGGAAAGGAGGGAAAAAGAAAGAAGAGTCAAAGAAGAAGCTGGAAATTCTCATATCTTGTGATTAGTAGAATAGTGGTGCCTCCGAAAGAAAAAGAACAAGTTAGAAGAGGCTGATTTTGGAGGGAATATGAACTACATTTTAGATTAAATTGGTGGTAGAGCCTCCCACCCTCAGGAAAATTCATCATATATTAGAAGTGGAAGAGTAGAGAAAATGTGGTCATGTCTGGAAGGACAGATGCAGAATTCACCCATATATAAATAATCACTGAAGCTATGAAAATGGATGACATAATTAAGAAATAAGGAATCCACAGGAAAAACTAGAAGGTTGGAAGTCTCTTTGAAAGGAGAGAGTACATTATAGGGCTACTTCTAATGTATTCTGGTGTTGTCTGTTTTTTTTTTTTTGTTTTTTTGTTTTTTTTGTGGTTTAGATTTTATTTCATCATCATAAACTGAACTCTGCAATCCAGCTAGACCTGGGGAAAGGAACCACGGAGCCCGCAGAACTGCAGTGAGAGTGTGGAGACTGGGCTATTTCAAGCAGGTGGGGGTGGAAGGGCACTCTCCTGAGCTAAAGGAACGGTCTGGAAGTTCAGATAAAACAGGAGTTAGATTCATCAGATCTGTCCACAGTCGGCGATGGTGATCTTCTTGCTGGTCTTGCCATTCCTGGATCCGAAGCGCTCCATGGCTTGCTTCAATGTATACTTGTCTTGTTCTTGAGAGATGAGGTTAAGTAACTCTCCAGAAACAGAAGATCCTATGCTTTCCCTAAGAGATTTTTTTCTCCACTGAATTTTGGATCTTGACCAGGATAGCAATAAGCTGGATGTTCCCAGGACATTTTTATCCCACCTGGCTAAAACAGAGTCTATCCTAAATACATGTGTCTGTTTTCTTAATTTTCAGCTCCCCAGAGAAGTAAATCCTTGGGCAATTCTGTTCAGGCTAGCTTGAAGTGCTTATGCTTTAATGCAAAACTCTTTTACATCCATTTATTAAAAGACTAAGCAACTTAGACTGGGAAGTGGGTGGGTGAAGTAGACAGAGATTTGCTCCTGAGCCCCAGATGCTTCAGCTGAGTTTTTCACAATACCCCACTTTTTTTTGTTTTGTTTTGATCCAGAGATCTCAAAGCTCTAAACAAGCCTTGATCCTCTCTGACCCCGTGAGTCATTTTCTACTTCCATTTTCCTCAATGGGGGTAGGGATGGTGGGATGCCATGTTTGGAGATGGGTGCTTGGTGGGTGAGTGGGGGAGGTGTGGGAACAGTAGTGCCAACCAATCGAGGTGCCCCTTCTCAAACACACCGTGGGGCTAGGGGCAGGATTCAAGGTGGTTTTATGTAGTTTAGTTTCAGTTTATCCTTCAGAGGTTGCTTTATGACTGAAGAGATTCATATAAAAAATCTGAGCTGGAGAAACTGAGAACAAATGAAGTCATAAAAGATGTCGATAAAAATCCCTGACAACTCAGAATAGTCTTTGGAGACTCTCTGAAGAATCTCAGGGCAATCTAGAAGGCTAACTAAGTCTCATAGCCCCCAGTGGGGAGCAGGGCTGGACAAAGGCAGCACCAAAATTAGAAGGGAGCACCGAGAGAATTCCCTTCTCTCCTTCTCTCAAGGGGTTCTGGTGATCAAACATCCAGGTTGAAGACTGAATGAAGACTGAGAGGGAAAAGGGGAATGGATAATGGGAAATATTGATATTTTGTAAGTGCCCTTTTCATTAGGGAGTGTTTGAGAACCTGGGGGCAGGATAAGTGATAAGGAATCAGAATTGGAGAACATGAAGAATGGAAGCTCAGGAACATGAAAATAGGGGCTACTACCCATAAGGGTGGTATGAAGAATGGGTCTAGATAGGGGTGAAGGCACCTGGCCTCAGAGGACGGCCACCAGATGGTGAGCAGATCTGCACTGGGGGCTTACAAAGCTAAGGATCTGTATTTGGAAGCAGAACAGGAGTTCTGGATGGGGGAACTGTGTGGGAATAGGGAAAAGGGATCAGAGGGGTAGTGAGGTTGGATGGTGATATGGGACAGTACCTCAACTGAGGCGAGTGGTTAGAAAGCCCCTCCCCACCCCAAACCAGCAATTCTTCTGTTGCTTTGTTCCAAATGAATTGGTGTATTGGCCATAAAGAAATCTTATGAGCTGATATGACTTAAAGGTCAAAGGGAGGGAAGTGATGAGGGGAATGTGAGGGGAAGCTAGAAAGACAGCCGGTTTCCATAGTAATGGCCCAAATCTTCATTTCTGTTCTCCTGATTTCTGCAGCAGGTCAGGAGTAGCTGTAAGGGAGAACTGCTACCTTTTCATCTCCTTAAAAGAATCAAGATCTGGGTTGGGCCAGAGAGGTTGGTGAGAGCCTCCCATCAGGGGTCTTGGGTCGGAGTAGAGTCTCTAGTTCTATGATTAGGTTATCTCTTCTGATATCTCTAATTACATTTAAGAAGTATGTGGATGGAAAGATGCCGCAGAAGCAAGAGACTGTTCTTACCAGTGGAGTGGTCTGGGGTTTCAGGGAGTCCTTCAAGAAGTGCCTTCCTGATCTGCATAAAGCCTGATGGGCCTCTCCTCTGACACTAGCAACTAAGTTTGGGTAGCTACCGTCCAATGTTCCTTCCTGAAATTGCCCTTGCAGCAGTAGAGACCTATTTCTGAGTCTCTCCAGCTCTTCAGTGAGCCTCACAACAGTCTGGCTGCTGTTGGGCCCTGGGCATTTAATCATGGGAAAAGAAGTTGATGACAGTAGGTGGGTGGGAAAGGCCACCGAAGAAGCTGTTGCTTCTATGGCTCAAGTTTCATATGTGTAACACCTGGATATTGTAAAACTCCTGGCTGCACAACATTGCTCACTTTCCCTTGGAGATAATGAGATAACTTGAGTGACTTACTGAAAGACACTTAGCATGTCAAGGATTCAAACCTGCCTTCTTTACCAGAATACCTTGACTTTTGTTCCCATCATACCCCCTTTATAATCAGCTCTGAGTTGAAGTGGGTGCCCAAGTCCCCAGTATAATGAGATCATGTCTTAGGCACAGAAGCTTCCATGTGCTCCCCATCCTTCCACTTGCCTGACTTGTTTAGGGACTTCAGAGTAAGGCAGCTGTCAAAGCTGGCTCCTTCATCCTCAGGAATTTGGATTTCAAACATTGTTCAGATGTTTGCTAAAAATACATCTGTCTCCTGCTTGTCCGTCCTGTACTCAGTTTTTCTTAGTCACCATATCCTTAGCACCTAACTTAGCTCCTGACTTACAGGATCCCTGAGAAGGTACCTCCTTCAGTAGTAGCACCAACTGTGAGGCAATAAGGCAATGCCTCTTGTGCAGAAATTTCCTCATACCTTCTCTACTCCCTACGACCCTGCCCCCATTCTGGTTCTACTGGTATCCTGGTGGCCCAGAGTTCTCTCTCTCTCCTATGTCCCCCAATGCCTGTTTCTTTTCTGCTGGTATACTGTAGCGCCTGCACCTTTTCCTGTGTCTCCTGTACTGTCTCCCTACAATATCCTCAGCCCTGCTTAGGCTCCTTTTCTCTCTCCACCCCTCTTCCATCATCAAATATTGATGGAGTACCTATTATGTACCATGTCTTCTGGTTGGTTCTAAGGGCACAAAGGCTCTAAGTGATTTGAGGAAGCAGGAAGTACTCCAGCAATTTTGATATAGTGTAACAAGTGAAGCCCCTAGGCTTTCTTCCAGCATCCTCTGTCAGTTACAAGTTGGATTGACTCACATCCCTTAGTAGTACATTCCAATGCTTCACAATTCCTACAGATGGTAAATTCTTCCCAATGCCCAGCCTCAGTTATTCTGTAGGTAAGATCATTCCCTGGGCTTCCAATTACTCACTTATACATTTTTTTTTAATGAGCATCATAATACCAATGCCTACTTTTCCCATCCCCATACAGATCTTTATAAAGACTGGTTGAAATAAGGGCAGTATAAGTTCTCTAGATAAGTTTTGTGAATGTTAGTGATTCCCTCTTAACTTCTCAGTAGAAAGATAGCCTTTTCTCCCTACAAATAGTACAACTCAAAGATAATTTTAAATAATTATGAGGTGTATCTTTTCTATTTACTCACTTGCAAATGGCAATTCTTTGACCTTTGTTGCCAGTGAGACCCATGTCTCTTTAAAAAATTTCCTTGAAGAAATCAAATTCTTTTCAATGTAATAATAGGCATTGAAGGCAGACTTTAAAAAGGAAGTCCACTATCATTACCTTGATCTGAGGACATATATAATAGAAGAAATCCTCCCCAGTCACAACGGAATTCCTTGCATTTCATTGGAGACCAGGGTATTGCTATGATGGCTGGGGAAGAGCCCAAGGAATACATGGGTGCTATAAAACTTGATCCCAGATGATGGACTTCCAAAAAGAAATTAAGAGCCAGTCTAGGCTGCCCTGAGTCAGAAAATATCATCAAGCTCTGCTCCTATTACTGACTTAAGAGCAGCTGCTGGATTCACCATCACCTACAGAGGGTGGAGGCAGACATCAGGGGCAGAAGCTGATCAGGGGCAGAGAGCTTCCCTGGATCCTAGGATGGGAAGCCAACTTCTTCTCAGCTCATTGGAGCCCTTGCTGTCTGGGCTTATCCTTATGGATAGGTTGCAATGGGGTATCACTCTGGTGCTTTCCCATTGGATGGATCGGTGTAACCTGTTTCAGGCAACTGCCTGACTTCTACAAGATTTCCTTTCTCCTCTATCTACCTCCAGACTGACCCAAAGAAATGTTTTTGATTTTCCAATATCCGTTCTCAGCACTCCCTCTCCCCCAACACACACCCCATAATCCTGTCAGGAATTTCTTCCATTTGACTAGCTTGAGGCTCATCCTTTATTTACAGGCAAGTCTACTTCATAGCCTACGCCTGGTAAAAATGTTTGCACATTGCACCGGTGTTTTGTTGTGTAGCCCCTTCTCTTAGCCAAAGCTATATGCTTCGCCCCCCACCCCCCACCCCGCCCCAACACACACACTTTTGGTCTGTGTCTTCCATGCCTCTGACTTTAGGCAGAGTCGTTTCTTTGCTTCTCTGGCCTCTTTTAATAGCCACCACAATTTTCTTCTTGGGAATGTTTCCAATTTTAATGGCTGGTAGGTTCTTTTCACAGTTGTTTTCATTCTCTACTAGTTCAGCTCATCCCTTTTCTCCCCCTCATCCCCTTCCCTTGCGGAAACAAACAAACAAAAAGCACCCATGTATCCCGTAGGACTCTGAGCCTGGGCATTTTTAGGGCTCTCCTTTCCTCATCGTTGGCCTGGTTCTTTCATGCTAGCTGCAGAGCAAGGGGATCCACATATGGCACCCACAGAGTGGACCCTGGTGAGTCAAGCCGAGTGCTTGAGCTCAAAGGCACAACAGAAATCCATCTGTAATGCGGCTGTTTTTCTTTCAAATCCTTAAGAACATAGTGACCTATGTGGTATGGTAGAAAAGTGAAATGTGGGGTAGAGGGTTGGGGCTGAGAGGTGGTTCCAAATTTTATTTCTTACTTCGGGAGGCCCATTTTTTCAGCATTTCCTCAGCCTAGAGTGGGCTTGGATCTTAGTCATATTTAGATAGTAGCACCAGCTTGCTTGTTATGGCCTCTGCCTCCACTGTGATTTTTTGTTGTGGTGGTGGAATATACATGACCATGCTAACCATTTTTAGATATCCAGTTCACTGGCATGGAGTACATTCACACTGTTGTGCAACTGTCCTCACCATCCATCTCCAGAATGTTCTTATCTTCCTAAATTCAAACTCTGTCCCTCTAAAACAGTAACTCCCCATTCCTCCGTTGCCCCCAGCCCTGGCATACTATCACTATAATTTTACTTTGTTTCTTAAAGCACCTTTCTGACAGAGGCTCCATTTCTTCCATGAAATACCAGCAACTCAGACTGAATTTTAAGACCCTTCTCTACTGGCACTGACAGACTTACTCCAACGAGCTCCTATCATTTCTTGTCCCAGAATCCTGCTCTGAGAGGTGAATCTGGGCTTATGCCCTTTTGTGGATATCCTTCTTTCCCACCTGATCCTCCACATGTGTTGACCGTCTTTCCCTCAGTTCAGTGGGCCCTTACCTTCATATTGTTCATAATGCCCTTGTTTTAAGACAACTGCCTGGATGTCCTAAGATGGCTCAGGCTCCATGATAGGACTCCTCTTTGCAATCTCCATAGTTTTCTGCCTGGTTGCTTTTACCGTGTCTTGGTTCCTTCTGAGACTGGAGGCCACCTCAAGGCAGGAGGTGAAATCCATTCTGGGTTCATATACTCTGTTCTAGGTCTTCAACACTCACAACGTGGTCTGGGTTCTAGGGCATCAGCCTCACTCCAGAGCTTGCTAAAAATGCAGAATCTCAGGTTCCATCCCAGACCTACTGAGTCAGAATCCTCATTTTTAACAAGATCCAAAGATTGCTGACATGCACATAAAGTGAGAGAAGCACTACTGGAGGAGGGGTGATGAATAATTTATATTGTAGCAGCTGGAGGTGAAGCTGCAAGGGCGGGCTCAGCTGCTGGCTTGTGACCACTAACTGCGGGTACTGCCCTGCTGGCTGGACACCCAGCGGGCCTGCTGCCTGCAGCTCTGGGAGCACAGGACTCCCCACACCTGCTGGGAGGAGCAGCTAGCGCTGCCGCTGCCGCTGGAGGCCCTGCGGGAGCTGAGCCAGGAGGCAGAGCCAGCCCCCAAGGCTGAAGGGTCTCCACGCAGCTGGAGATCCAGCAGCATAGGCTCCTGGCCTTCTTGGAGTACCTGCTCACCGGCCACCTGCCTCTCACCTACCACGTGCTGGTCACCCACCACGACTCCTTCCGGCAGCAGCGGCAGCTCACGCTGGCCATGCACACCTTTATGCTCCACTGGACTCACAAGGTGAGCGGCGACCCTGGGAGGGGGGGAGTGTCAGCAGGAGTCCAGTCTCCCCAACATCTGCTGGCAGAGGCACAGGAGGTCTAAGTAGCACTTGGATGTGAACCCTTGTCTTTCTGCTTGTGACTGTGTTAACGGTTGTCTTAGGCTCGTCAAGTGTAAATCACAGGTAGCCCTTCCTCCCAGGCCTTCATCCCTGTTGCCCTGCTTCAGGTCAACAGGTTCCAGGGCCAAGTGTCATTATGGCATCTCTCACTGCATCAACTTCCAGCATTTTTTTTTAAGATTTTATTTATTTATTCATGAGAGACACAGAGAGGCAGAGACACAGGCAGAGGGAGAAGCAGGCTCCATGCAGGGAGCCCAATGTAGGACTCGATCCCTGGTCTCCTGGATCGCGTCCTGGGCTGAAGGCAGCGCTAAACCACTGAGCCACCGGGGCTGCCCTCAACTTCCAGAGTTGACTGGATAGGAGTCCCTACCTCCCTCTCCCTTTCATGTCTGTCCCACTTATAGCAGATTATTGGAGAAAACAAAAATCGGGAAGTATTTTTCTTTGGTTAAAAATGCTTTCTTTGGTTAGACAGGAGCAGTCTTCCCTGCCAAGCCTCCAAACAACCTCCCTTGTTTTTGTTTCTTTGTTTTGCTTTTTAAAATTAATTAATTTACTTTAGAGAACAAGTGAGGGAGTAGGCAGAAAGGCAGACAATCAATCCCAGACTCGACTTGAATCCAAACCTTAAGACTACATTTTACAATAGGACATTCTAAATGAGCTTGTTTTTAATAGCTGTTTAATTCTTGAAATCTTAAAATCAAAGTATGTTAAGCAGAGTAAGCATGGCAGATAAAGCGAAGACAAAAAGACTATCACAACCATTAAGAAGGATAGGACCCACATGGTTGGGCGGATACATAAATCAAAAATTCTTAAGATTGACAGAATGGTAGAAAAGTAGAAGTGTGTGTATGTGTGTGTGCGTGTGTTTTAATATTTATTTATTTATTCATGAGAGACACACAGAGAGAAGCAGAGACACAGGCAGAGGGAGAAGCAGGCTTCCCCAGAGGAGCCTGATGTAGGACTCGATCCCAGGACCCGGGATCATGACCTGAGCCAAAGGCAGACACTCAACCACTGAGCCAGCCACCCAGGGGTCCCAATGTAGAAGATATATTTAGAGTATAAAGCATTGCCAGATAATTTTATATATATTGTTTTTGCATATTTTAAATTTTTCAAGTAATCATGCAATCTCAAAATTTCTCATACTACAGGTTGAGATAACATGAAAGTGGGCTGTATTTTGTATTGAGGCTTTGGAGATATATCCAGAATAATTTCAGTGGTGGTGATGGAAAATGTGAGACAACAGAAGCTTTACTAGATGGTGTCATACTGTCAAAATATAAGCAAGTAAGCCACATACCTTTTTACACCTTGTCATTTAAATATAAGCACAATATGAAACTCTATGAAATTACTTTGAGTACTTGCTTAGTAAGTAAATACACTTGGTAGAGTATCAAGTACAAACCTGTAAAAGTAAATGTCAGTATATGAACCCTCAGAATCTGCCTAAATTCAAGAAGAGAGATTCTCTCTCTCCCTGATAATCCTCCAAAATTATTTTTATTAGAGTTTTTTATTTAAGTAAAACAAATATATTGAGATGGTTTATTTTAATTGAAGAATAACTGACATACAATATTGTATTGGTTTCAGTATTGGTTTCAATATTGTATTGGTTACTGTATTGTACAACAGTAAATCAGTATTTATATACATCACCATAATAAGCCAAGTGACCCTCTATCACTCTACAGATCTGTTACAATATGATGGCTCTAATCCCTCTACTGCATATTACATCCCCCAATCATCTTTATTTTATAACTGGATGATTGTATTTCTAATCCCCTTCAGCTATTTCATCCATCCCCCTTTTTTTGAAAGTTTTGATATAAATTGACAGTGAGTCCAAGCCTTTTCTCTCTTGGCACTGACATACAGCTATGCTTTACTAATTTGGGAAGATATGGCAGGCATTTTGAGAGCTGAGCTCAGTAACAGGTACCATGTCACCAGCTCATGTGTTGATGAAATAGTTGAAATCAGGGTCATGTTTCTCCTTAAGAAATAAATTTAAGGGGATCCCTGGGTGGCTCAGCAGTTTGGCGCCTGCCTTTGGCCCGGGCACAATCCTGGGGTCCCGTGATTGAGTCCTGCGTCGGGCTCCCGGCGTGGAGCCTGCTTCTCCCTCTGCCTGTGTCTCTGTCTCTCTCTCTGTCTATCATGAATAGATAAATAAAATCTTCATTAAAAAAAGAAATAAATTTAAGGGTACCTGGATGGCTTATTTGGTTAAGTGTCTGCCTTTGGCTCAGGTCATGATCCCAGGGTCCTGTGATCGAGGTCCGGGTTGGGCTTCCCGCTCAATGGGGAGTCTGCCTCTTTCCTACTCCCTGCTCAAGGTCTCT
Organism: Canis aureus; assembly: GCF_053574225.1. Lineage (NCBI taxonomy): Eukaryota > Metazoa > Chordata > Mammalia > Carnivora > Canidae > Canis > Canis aureus. The sequence continues at coordinate 26,987,222 of NC_135635.1, forward strand.
TTCTCTTTCTCTCTCAAATAAAATCTTAAAAAAAAATTTCCATCTGTTTAGGGTGGTTTTAGTTAGACCAATAGGTCCCTGATGGCTTTTCAGTATTAGTCATCTTTATACTCTTACTGCCCATCCTAAAAAGAACTAAAAAATTTTGAACTGATAAGCAATTATTGGACAGTGACAGAAATTGTAATTTCTTTTTTATAGTTGGTACAACAATCTAGGTAAAGAAATAAGAAAATGAAGATTTCCTTTGATATCGAATAGACTCCAAAGAAGCATATTTTGGGGTTTTGAGTCAAACTGATGCTGTAAAATACAAGAAAATGCTTTGGTATCAGGAATATTTTCTTAATAGTTGAAAAATATTGAGTCTCAAAGTGAATCTCAGACAACTTCTAAAAGCAATGTCTATTAGGTACATAGGGAAAAAATTGTATGTGGTAGGCAGAAGAATAGTCCCCCCAAAGCTGTCTATATCCAAATTCCTAGAAACTGTAAGTTACCTTCCATGGCAAAAGAGAATTACGACTGCAAATGGAATTAAGGTTTCTAATCAGCTGACCTTAAAATCAGGATATAACCCGGGTTGTTTGGGTGGGTCCAGTTTATATAAGGGTCCTTAAATGTGGAAGGAAGCAGGAGAGGTCAGAATGATACTTCTTGGCTTTGAGGATGGAGGAAAGGGGAAGATGAGACAAGGAATTCAGGCAGTCTCTAGAAACTGGAAAGGACAAGGAAACAGATCTCCCCTTGAGCCTCCAGAAGAAATCCATCCCTGCTGATACCTATTTTAAGCCAGGGAGACCCATGTCAGATTTCTGACCTATAGAAATTTAAGATAATAAATTTGTGTTGTGTTAAACCACTAAGCTTGTGGTGATGTTATGACAGCAATAGAAAATTAATCTGCAACTCTGTTTTTTGAAATAGGGATTCTTAAAACTTATTAGGTCATTTAATGATTTGTATCTCTAAATGTGTTTACAGTTATCACTGCATATTGATCGCTCAACATTTTGATGATGTATGGAATTCAGAAGCATGCGACAGAATGCTTGATAATTATAAAGACTTTTGTGAGTTTACTTTTCTTCTAATTGAAGTATAATTGACACATATTATATTAGTTTCAGGTATACAACATAGTGATTCCATAAGTCTGTTCACTGTGGTGTGCCCACTATAGGTGTAGCTACCATCTATCACCATGTAGTGCTGTTACAGTACTGTTGACTATATATCCCTGTGCTGTGCCTTTCATCCCCGTTACTTTATTCCATAACTTTTTTCCTGTATTCCCACTCTGCTTCATCATTTTACTCTTCCCCCATCACTCTCCCTTCTGGCAAATATCAGTTTGTTTTCTGTATTTATGGGTCAGTTTCTGCTCTTTGTTTATTCCTTTGTTTTTTTTTTTTTTTAGGTTCTACATACATGTGAAATCCTATGGTGTTTGTCTTTAACTTATTTCACTTAGCATAATACCTTCTAGACCCATTCATATTGTTGTAAATGGCAAGATCTGTTTTCTTTATGGCTAACATTCCATTGTGTATATACCACATCTTCTGTATCTATTCATCTATCAGTGGACACTTGGGTTGCTTCCATATCTTGGCTATAAACATAGGGTTGCATACATCTTTTCAAATTAGTGTTTTTTATTTCTTTAGGTTAATACCCCATTGCAGAATTACTGGATCATATGGTAATTAGATTTTTAATTTTTTGAGGAACATTCATACTGTTTTCCAAAGTTGGCTGTACTAATTACATTCCTACCAATGCTGCATAAAGGTTCCCTTTTCTATCCATTCTCATCAACACTTGTTGTTTCTTGTCTTTTTGATTTTATCTTTCTAACAGGTGTGAAATGATATCTCATTGTGGTTTTCATTTGCATTTCCCGATGTTTAGTGATGGTAAGCATCTTTTCATGCATCTGTTGGGTATTTGTTTGTCTTCTTTGGAAAAATGTCTACTTAGGTACTTTGACCATTTTTTAACTGGATTATTTGGATTTTTTTTTGTGTGTGTGTGTGTCGAGTTATATAAGTTCTTTATATATTTTGATACTAACCCTGTATTGGATATGTGATTTGCAAATATCTTCTCCCATTCAGTAGGTTATCTTTTAGTTTTGTTGATGATTTTCTTCACTGTGCAAAAGCTTTTTATTTTGGTGTGATCCTAATAATTTATTTTTGCTTTTGTTTCTCTTGTGTTAGGAGACATATTGAAAAAAATGTTGCTATGGACAATGTCAAAGAAATTACTGTCTATGTTCTTTTCTGGCATTGTGTGGTTTCAGGTCTCACCTTTAGGCCTTTAATCCATTCAGAGTTTGGGCTTGTGCGTGGTGTAAGAAAGTGGTCTAGTTTCATTCTTTTGCATGTAGCTGCCCAGTCTTCCAGTACCATTTATTGAAGAGACTTCTTTATTACATTTTCTTGCATTGTTTGTCATAGATTACTTGACCATATATGTGTGTGGGTTTATTTCTGGGCCCTCTATTCTGTTCCACTGATCTGTGTCTATTTTGTGCCAGTAATATAGTGTTTTATTACACTAGCACATCTTGAAATCTGGGATTTGGGATTTCAAATCCAACTTTGTTCTTTCTCACAATTTCTTTGGCTCTTTGAAGTCTTTTCTGGTTCCACAAAAATGTTAGGATTATTTGCCCTAGAACATTCTATGAAAAATGTTGTTGGTATTTTGATAGATATTACATTGTATCTGTAGATTGCTTTGTGTAGTAGGCATTTTACCAGTATTCTTCCAATCCATGAGCATTGACTATCTTTCCATTTTCTTGTGTAATCTTCAATTTCTTTCATCAGAGTTTTACAGTTTTCAGAGCATAGGTTCTTTTGTCTCCTTGGTTAAGTTTATTCCTGGGTATTTTGTTATGTTTGGCAAAACTGTAAATGAAATTGTTTTTAATTTATTTTTCTGCTACTTCATTATTAGTGTATAGAAACATAGCTGACTTTTGTGTATTAACTTTGTATCCTATAATTTTACTGACTTCATTTATTCTAATACTTTTTGGTGGAGTCTTTAGGGTTTTCTTTGTATAGTATCATATCACCTACCAATACTGGCATTTTAACTTCTTCCTTAGCAATATGGGTTTCTTTTATTTCTTTTTCTTGTCTGATTGCTGCGGCTAAGACTTACAGTACTATGTTGAATAAAAGTGGATGACAGTGGATATGCTTATCTTGCTCCTGATTCAAGAGCAAAAGCTCCCAGGTTTTCACCACTGGGTATAAGCTGTGAATTCTTCAGGTATGGCCTTTATTATGTTGAGGTATGTTCCCTCTAAACTCTTTGGTTTTTATCATGAACAGATATTGAATTTTGTCAAATGCTTTTTCTGAATCTATTGAGATCATATGGTTTTTACCCTCCCTATTATAAACGTGTGAGTGATTTGCAAATATTGAACTATTCACGTATCTGCAGAATCAATTCCACTTGATTGTGGTGAATAATCCTTTTAATGTATTGTTGAAAGTGATTTGCTAATATTTTGTTGAGGATTTTTGCATCTATGTGCATCAGGGATATTGGCTTGTAGTTTTCTTTTTGTCTGGTTTTGCTCTCAGGGTAAGTCTGGCTTCATGGAATGTATTTGGAAGCCTTACTTCCTTTTCCTTTTTTTTTTTTTTTTTTTTTTTTTTTTTTTTTTGCTAAAGTTTGAGGAGAATAGGTATTAACTCTTTTTTGAGTGTTTGGTAGCATGTGCCTATGAATCCATCTGGTCTCGGACCTTTGTTTATTGGTAGTTTTTGATTATCACTTTCGTTTTGATACTAGCAATTGGTCTATTCAGACTTCTTTTTCTCCCTTAATCAGTTTTGGAAAATTATGTTTCTAGGAATTTGTCCATTCTAGGTTGTCCAGTTTGTTGGCATATGATTTTTCATTAATACTCTTAAAATCCTTTGTATTTCTGTGATGCCAGTTGTTACTTCTTTTTAATTTCTGATTTTATTTGGTTCCTCTCTCATTTTTTTCTTGGTGAGTCTGGGTAAAGGTTTATCAATTTCATTCATCTTTTCAAAGATCCAGTTCTTGGTTTCCTTGATCATCTTTTTTCTTTAGTCTCTATTTTATTTACTCCAGATTTGGTCTTCATTATATCCTTCTTCCTACATTGGGTTTTGTTCTTTTTCTAGTTTCTTTGGGTATAAGGTTAGATTGTTTGAGATTTTTCTTGTTGCTTGAGGTAGGTTTATATTGCCATAAATTTACCTGTTATAGAACTGCTTCTACTGTGTCCCAAGGATTTTGGACCATTGTGTTTTCATTTTCATTTGTCTCCATATATATATATTTTTTCTTTGTTGACCCATTGGTTTTATAGTAGCATGTTGTTTAGCCTCCATGTATTTGTGTTTTTTCCAGTTTTTTTCTTGTGATTGATTTCTAGTTTCATATTGTTGTGGTTGGAAAAGGTACATAATATGATCAGTCTTAAATTTATTGAGACTTCTTTTGTCTCTTAATGTGATCTCTTCTAGAGAATGCTCCATGTGTGCTTGAAAAGAATGTAGATTCTGCTACTTTTGGATGGAATATTCTGTATATCTGTGTTGATGTCCATTTTGTCAAATGTGTCATTCAGTTTCCTTTATGACTTTCTGCCTGGTTCATGTATCCACTGATGTAAGTAAGGTATTAAAGTTCCCTATCATTATTGTATTGCCATCAATTTCTCCCTTTATCTGGTTATGTTTACTTTATATATTTTTTCCTTAGCATTTTTAAAAGTTTTTATTTAAGTAATCTCAGCACCCAATGTGGTGCTCAAATTCATGACCCTGAGATCAAGACTCACATATTCTTCCTACTGAGCCAGTCCGGCACCTCTGCTTTATGTATTTAGGTGCTCCTGTGTTGGGTGCATAGATGTTCACAATTGTTATATCCTGTTATTGGATTGGTACTTTTATCATTGTTCTTCTTTGATTCTTGTTACAGTCTTTGTTTTAAAGTTTTTTTTGTTTTGTTTTGATGTATGTACTGTTACATACATCCAGTTTTCTTTTTGCTTCCATTTGTTTTTCTATCCATTCACTTTCAGTCTGTAATGTGTCTTTAGGCCTGAAGTAAGTCTCTTACTGGCAGCATATACATGGTCTTGTTTTTTAAATCCATTCTACAACCCCTATGTCTTTTGAGTGGAACATTTTAGACCATTTACATTTAAAGTAAATATTGACAGCTACATACTTACTGCCATGTTGTTAACTGTTTTCTGGTTGTTTTTATAGTTCTTCACCATTCCTTCCCTTGCTCTTTTTCCATCTGCTGAAAAATCAGCTGATATAGCCTTATGGAGTTTCTCTCGTACAGAACTTTTTGCTTCATTTTCGCTGTTTTTACAATTATTCTTTTTCAGCCTTTGACATTTTTAATTATATGTTGTGGTGTGGACCTTCTTGAGTTCATCTTATTAAGGAGTTGGGCTCTATATGCTTCATGAATCTGAATGTCTATCTCCTTCTGTATGTTAAGGAAGTTTCCAGCTGTAATTCTTCAAATAAATTTTCTGCCACCTTCTCTCTTTATTCTTCTGGGAGCCCTATCATATGAATGTTTGTTCATTTGATGTTGTCCAACCGATCCCTTATCTTCATTTTTTTTTAAGATTTTATTTATTTATTCATGAGAGACACAGAGGCAGAGATGCACAGGCAAAGGGAGAAGCAGGCTCCCTGCAGGGAGCCCAATGTGGGACTCGATCCCAGGACCCTGGGATCATGCCCTGAGCCGAAGGCAGATGTTCAACTGCTGAGCCACCCAGTTGTCCCCGATCTTCATTTTTTTTTTTTTTTAATTCTTTTATTTTTGGGTGGCGCCTGGCTGGCTCAGTTGATGGAGCATGTAACTCTTGATCTCAGGGTTATGAGTTCAAGCCTCATGTTGGGCACAACATGGGACTTTAAGAAAAATAAAAATTTAAGAAAAATAAATAAAAATTGAAATAAAATAATCTTTATTTTTACTGTTCAGCTTGGGTCCTTTCCATTACCCCATCTTTCAGATCATTCTTCTGTATCCATTAATCTTGTGATTTCAGCTGTATTCTTCAACTCTGGTTCTTTATATTTTCCAGGTCTTTGTGAAGTTCTTACTGAGTTCTACTCTTCTCTCCAGCCCATTGCCCATCTTTACAATCATTCAAAATTTTTCATTTAAAGAATGAAGAAAAGAAATGCCTTCATTTAAAGGCAAGTTGCATATCTCCATTTCATTAATTTCTTTTTATGTAGTTTTGTCTTGTTCTTTTCTTTGGGGCACATTCCTGTCTCCCCATTTTGCTTAACACTGTATTTCTATGAATTAGGCAGTTCAGCTACTTCTCCTAAACTTGAAGGAATGGTCTTGGTGTGTGGTTGTCCCCTATGTAAACTGTATATACCTGGTAACTTTTACTAGCTGGGTGGAGTTATGGCTGGCATGGGTTGGGGATTGTAGGGTACCCCATGCTGGGGCTGCCCTGGTGAAATGGTTGGAGATTAGGTGGGTATGGGGCCAGGGGTGGGTCCTGAGGTTTTTTGCAGAGGGTGCCTTGGCAGGAGAGCTGGAGGTTAACTGTGTTCAAGCTGGGGGCTCTCCACACAGGGGATGCTCTGGCTGGTGGGACAGCTAATGCTGAACTGCGTGCCAGCTAGTGTGATTCCTGGGCTCTATGCATAGTGGGTACCCTGAAGCTGAAGTAGATGCAAGCAGTGGGTGGTCCCAGGATTCTCTGCAGAGGGTACCCTTGCAGGATGGCTGGAATTCAAGTGAATATAAGCTGGGGTATTCAGGAATGTGTGGAAGGAAGGTACCCTGGTGGGGGCAGCCATAGCCAAGGTGGGTTGTTGGCTGGGTGGGTCCCTGGGTACTTTGTGTTGGGCACAATTGGGAAGAACAGTTATAGCTGAAATGGGCATGGGCTGGGATTGCCCCAGGGCTCTCTGCATAGATGGTGCCCTCAAAGGACAGCTAGAGTGGGTATAAGCCAGGGTTTCCTGGTAGGGCAGCTGGAGCTGAGAAAAGGCGTCAGCTGGGGGTGCCCTAGAAAGCCATCTGAAGCCAAAGCGGTGCAGGTTTGGAGTGTTCTGAGAGGCTTTGTGCCTGCCTCAGTGTGGTGAGAGAGCTGAAGCTGCAGTGAGCACTGACCACGAGCTGTCCTCATGTGCCCCAGGGTGGGGCTACCCTGGTGGGACAGTGAGAGCTGGTGTGGTTTGGGGGCCTACAGGGATCGTCGCGTTGGTAGGCTGGTTAGGGCGCGGACCCACTCTTCTCTATGCTGTCAAGGTGGTGGGGGAACATAAACTGTGGCACTCACTGGGCCCTCCGACCCAGAGCTTGTTGCAGCAGCTCCCCTGCCAATTAGCAGGGTTCAAGAGCTATTTCCTTTATATTTTGGTTGTTCTTTTAAGCCATAGCTTTTATTTTCTGTGGCCCAGGGTAGACGAATCTGCTCTGGGTACCTCATTACTATCCTCCCCCTGCAGTTTGCAGCATCAGGGGTGGGGGCACCCTTTGTTACCATGGCTCAGTCTCTCCTGCTATTTTCTGTGTGATCTATCTTGTACAGAAGCTGTTCAGTCAGCCCTCAGTATCTCTTCAGGAGGAACTGCCTGTAAATAGGTGTAGATTTGGTGTGCCCAGAGGGGAGGTCAGGATCTTCCTGTGTCACCATCTTGGACTCGAACACTCCCTAGTTGTTTATAAATCTTTATAGGCTAATATATACACAGCTAGGACTACACGGGGCAATATTAGATCCCAAAGTGGATTTAACAAGCTGTGAAGAGCATTTTCTAGATTGAAAATTAACTCAAAGTTTTAAAATAAGGTAAGTAAAAGTGATATGTATATGCATCTATTTTATATTGCTATCCTAAGGGCATGTTAGGGAAGGGGTTTAAATTCCTCTGAATGGAAATGCTATTTATTTATATAAGAAAAGGCTAATTTAGAATACTTCATAGTCACTGATAGGGAAGAGAAATTTAATGCAAAAGATTATAGTCATTTTTGAACCATATAATGGGTAACTACTCATAAGACAGTAATTTAGCAGTGTTTTGGTGCTGCATTTTAACTTTTTTCATCCTGTGTTGTGGTATCCGAAGAGCTGGACTAACCAGTTTCCCCTCAGAGTTCTGATGCCGTGGTGGGTGAGGAAGGTCAGTATAATTTTAACTTCGCAGCTAGAGAAACTTGTATATAAGTTTATTATACTGCATTTTACTGACCACATTAAGAAGAATCTGATACATATATATAAATCAGGGTGATAGAATCAATAATTAGGAATATCTGACCAGGACATTCTTGTCTCTAAATCAGAGTACTGAGGAAGCCACAGGTTTCAAAATATTGCTCAATGAGTATAAATCAGGTAAATATGAAGAATAGACTGATTCTCTTATAAGTCTCTCTCAGTCATGTCAGGCAGACACTCTGCCTCCTAGAGTACCCAAAGGCCTTCTGCTAACCAGCTTATTCCCTTTACATCACTATGAATTCAACAATGTCTTACAGAGACCATAATCTTTGTTTTCTGTAGAGGTATTAAGTAACAGAATTTAGCCTACCTTTTTAAAATATAGACTAGGGTTTCCAACTTTTATTTTAATTTGTCTAATTTGTGATGCACCCTGCCCTCACAGCATTGGTTGTGATGAACACTGGTTGAGAAGTTGGCCTGTGTAGCAGAGGTCAAGAAACCAGTGACTCTCACACTAAATACTCTCAAGCCTGTGAGAGCATGCCATCCATATACCGCTGTGTTTCTGACAGCATTCTCTTTTGGGATAGGGCTCATATTTGAGTGAAGATAAAAAAAAAAAACACACCACTAGACACTTAACTAATGAGCAGATATGGAAGGACCAATGGGATTATAATCGAACTCCTGAGTTTTGACCAGAATGTGTGTTTTTAGTTGTAGACTGAATCATCTCAGACTTATCATTCTGAGAAGGCTGATAAAGAGAGGGAAGAAAAAATTCAGGTAACTTTTAGATGTCTACAAACATGCTTCAGCAATCTAAGAAGTTGATGATGTATGAGATGAGTTTCTATATTTTCCAAGAAAAGTTAATTTTTGTGATTACAGGCTTAAGACAAGTTCAATATGTATGAAATATTAATAAAATTATCTCTGAAGTATTAGACTTGAAAATTTCAGATCATGATTTATAAAAACAGTATGAAATGAGAAGAATACCTAAGTTCACATAACTCTTTATTTTTTTTTTAATATAACCAACTTTTGATAGCAGTGTTATCAGACATAGGCCTATTACAGAAAAGGAGTGATTTCAGCTCATAACAGCTGTAGAAATGTAAACAAAGTATTAATACAAATGATATTAGCAAATAAGATATTGCTATATCTCTCTGTAAAACTATAAACCTCTTGAAACCATATCCCTCTCTGACATACCAGACCAAGTTGTTGGCTAAGTAGATAACAACCTAGCTAAATCTGCTCCAAAGCTAAGTCAGAAAGATTAAATCCCTACGTTTACATAAGTAGTCAGTTTTGTGTTGTAAAGATCAAATAATTTACGTATCTTTTTCCAATATTCTATTTTAATACTTCCTCCTGAAATCATTATTAAATTAGTGCAGTCATTTACCTTATTGTGACTTTTGCTATTTGGAATTTTATGTCGTTCTAGAAATGCCTTTTTTAATCAAAATAATCTTCTAAATCAATATTTGGATCTAGTAGGTCTCCATATGATGAAAGATCCGTCTGATTTAAAATTAAGTGTTCAAACGTTTCTTCTAAGTCCGTTTCACCAATTAAGACAGCTCCCATCATTTGCCCATTCTGCATGACAACTTTGACATATTCTTGTCCTTTGGTACATCTCAGCATTAATTCATGATCTGAACCTAAACCTTGGGCATTGTATTTTCCCAGCAACACAACCTAAATGTAGGAATAAAAACATAAAGGAAACACTGTATGTAGTTATACTGTGTTATGCTAGAGTGGCCAGCAAGAAAATCTATTCATGAAAATTGGGGAGTGTCTCAAAGAAAACATTTGAATGGCACTGCATTAATGTATGGATGACACCACCACACAATCTCCATGAACATTAAAAACATCTAGTGAATTAACTATGTAGGATCTGGACTACATCAGCTTAGAATCATGAAGAAAAAACTTGCCTCAGAGTAAAGAGGAGTAAATAGTACGTATGGCAAAGCAGGTGGTTCATAAATAATAAACAAACATATATTTCTTTATTTTTAGAGAACAGGGTAGAGGACCAGAGTCCCAAGCAAACTCCATGCTAAGCACACAGCCGGATGTGGGGCGCAATCTCATATCTCTGAGATCAGGACCTGAGCTGAAACCAAGAGTAAGTCACTTAACTGAGTGAACCACCTGGGCACTCCACACCTGATTCATTCTTGAGTGCTATAGGTACAATAGCTTTTGGTTCTTCTCACAAAGCAAGACTGAATCTCAGAATGTACCAGCAGAGAATAAGCCTGGAAGAGACATCTAATTTTCTCATTTGAGGGGATCCCTGGGTGGCTCAGCGGTTTAGTGCCTGCCTTCGGCCCAGGGCATGATCCTGGAGACCCGGGATCGAGTCCCATATCGGGCTCCCTGGATGGAGCCTGCTTCTCCCTCTGCCTGTGTCTCTGCCTCCCTCTCTCTCTGTCTCATGAATGAATGAATGAATGAATGAATGAATAAATAAATAAAATCTTTAAAAAAAATAATTTTCTCATTTGAGTAAGTATTTACATGGTTTTAGTTACAAGACTTAATAAAAAGACACTAATTTGCTTATCTTGCTTACCTTATAGTTAAAAAATTTTGTTACATGAGCAAAAAGTTCAAAGCTGAAGTCCAGGTCAATAGATTCTCCTAAACTAGCTGCAGCCATGCATTTCGCTGCATACCATCCCATCTGTCTGGCCTGGGTCCACAACCTCATCTGGAAAAAAAAACATGAGATAAAATTTTTCATTGACCTTGTTTTAAAAATGCTAGCACCTTATTAACGAACCCTGACAGTCCTCGAGACTGGCTAGGTCTAGCAAGTTTGATGACTAGTTGGGATTTTCTTTGCCATAGAAGCAGTCATCAATCCACACTAACTGAACGATTTTGCTGTTTCATAATTCTATCCAAATTACTGCCTTTAAAATTAAAGGATGCTACCAAATCTGTATGTTTCAATAAACTATTACAAATAACTAAAACACTTCAGGAGGTATATCAGGTAAGAATACTACTAATTAACCAGTCTCCTTTTTCAGAATAAATTCATCAATGGCATAAGTAGAGATGACGAATTATCACTGGAAATTCATTTCTAATCCTTCGGTAAGCAATATATTAGTTGGCATCCAGCCCTAGGAAATCTTACCATATTTTAGCAACCAGTCAAACAAACAAGAATTTGTTTTAAATTCTTCCATTATTAATTTCTTCTTTACTGTATGTTTATTTCTACAAAGTTTTAGGAATACCTGATAGGACACTGGCCTTGAAACTCAAGAGATTTAAATATCAAATCTTCTATATATTTAACTTTTCATTTTTATTTAATTAATAGCCTTAATCTCTTTACCTGAAATGTATATTACCTATTCCATGACTATTGAGAGACTTAAATAAGCTAGCCTATGCCCTGGTAACTAAATTTGTCTTAAAACAAGCTGGCACTTTAGAAACAAGCTGAAAGCACTCTTCCTATGATTGTTATCTCTGCTGTATGTAAAAACAAAGAACTGAAGCTGCCTCTTAAAATACATCTAGCTCTTCTGCTACTTCACACTCCGTAGTTAATCTGAGGAACTAAAACCCCCACCTGTGGAGCTGGTCTCTCACCGAGTGTTGTGTAGCGCTTTTATCTGTAATGTCTACCTGTGTGTCTACTCCTAAGACCACCTCACCTATGGTCATAGTCTGAGTATTGTCCTCAAGGACTTCTGCTCTGCCATGGCGAGGCCAGCAGCACTGAGGGCAGGAGGAAGTGGCCACCCAGTTGGACGGAGCTGTTCAGCTGAGGAAGGGTGTTCACTCTAGGAAGTTTTTTCAGTCATAATTCCCACAGGACCAGAACTGGGTCCTCAGGATCCCATAAGGTCATCATCTATACAGTCAGTTATTCATCTAAAGCTTCACCATTCGGTCTGGTAGCCACTAAACACATGGAGCTATTGAAACTTACATGTAAATAAAATTCAGTTTCTCAGTCATACTCAGCACATTTTAAGTGCTCAATAGAGATACGTAACTAGTGGCTACCTAACTAGACAGTGGTGATCAAAGTATTTAAAGATGAAAAACAAAGTAATAGCCCATAATTCTTTTTAAATCACAAGACCTCCCAGTCTGTTCCATCACTATAATATCTTACCAAAGGGGAAAAATTATTATTATTTTTTTTAAATGTCACAAAAAACTCTATGATAGTTTCCTACTTCAAGTAGCAAAGTGGGGGCACCTGGATGGCTCAGTGGTTGAGTGTCTGCCTTCAGCTCAGCGTGTGATCCTGGAGTTCTGGGATCAAGTCCCAAATTGGGCTCCCTGCATGGAGCTTGCTTCTCCCTCTGCCTATGTCTCTGCCTCTCTCTGTCTCTCATGAATAAATAAAGTCTTAAAGAAAAATAAAAAGGTATGATCATGGATGCTGGCTCACCTGCTGCCAGAATGGGCTGGGTGGCCAGGACGCAGTACAGATATCACCCGCAGCATAGACATCAGAGACAGACGTGTGCATCTGAGCATCCACTTTCAGGCCACCATCTTCTCCTAGATCAAACTAAACAATGTTCCTGATAAGCATATGTGGGAAGAAAAATGAAAGATGTCGTCTTCATTCTCAAGTAAAATAACAAGTCAAATTTTTACACCTTGGTATGCTGATGTGTAGGGAGAAAGTAAAAAACAGTTGCAAAGTTAAGACCTCTCAGCTGAATCTTCAGGGAACCAAAATCCTACTAGGACAGACCAAGTCAAAAATTCTTACATTTGCATCAAGAACACTCAGTAACCATGTGACTACCCCACTCATAATAATAATAATCCTCAATTAGGTAAGCTTCAAGTGCTAGATAGTTTCTCTAAAGGAATCATTTGTAAGAAGTCGTAGGTGTCTGTCTCATCGACCTTTAGACAAATGAGTTGTGCATTATGTCCCATTAATGAGGACCCTTATGCTGGGATGTTAACCGCTTAAGGACTGTAGGCAATACGAAATACTGCAAATCAGAAAGGGAGACAGAACGTAAAGACTGCTAACTCTGGGAAACAAACTAGGGGTGTTGGAAGGGGAGGAGGACGGGGGGTGGGAGTGAATGGGTGACGGGCACTGGGGGTTATTCTGTATGTTAGTAAATTGAACACCAATAAAAAAAATAAAAAAAAAAAGAAATACTGCAAATCAAAACATGAATGTAAACTAAATTGTTTTCAGCTTCCTTAAAACAGTTTTACACTAAAACAATGAATGGTTATTTAGGCTTGAGAATTAGATATCTCATACTACTTTAAAAATATTCATAGGACAAAAAATTTCACCTTACATTGTTGCCACAGAGAAAAGGTTCTGTATTTGGTGTAACTCCTGTAGCACTGACAATGAAATCACAGCCGTATGTCTTTTCATTAGTCAATTCCACATATACGGGCCATGCTTCTTTAAAAGAAACAAAAAAACCCAACTTTATTTTCAAATGAAATCACCACCAGCTATCATTAGCATTATGTGTAATGTCTAGAACAAAGAGTGAAAGAAAAAGGCAGGAGAGGACTTTAAAACATACACCTTGATAATTCTTATAAAGTACACATTTGCTTAAGCAATTATAAAGCAATCCACACTGCCTCCATATTTTGGGTATACTTAACACAATTATGGCATTCTAAACATTTTCCTTCAAATTCAAAGAACTTCTAACAAAATGAATTTAAAACTGGTAATCACTTTATAAATTATTTCTTTAAAAGTATTAACTATTTACTTCACTGAGAGTTTAGTCCAAATAGGTTACTTACTTTTCAATCTTTTCCTACATTCATATTCAAACTGTTAACACTACTTTTTTCCATGGAAAAATTCAAAGAATTCAAAAACAGTGGACTATCTCATATGCTAGTTCAGCTGAGTGTATTTCTTCAAATGGTGGTAATTCTCAAAGGAAGTGTGGAATAGGGATTAGATCGTCTCTAACTCCCAAATTTATAGGTTTTTACTCTGTTTGATTTGGGGGAAGTCACTTCACCTCTGAGATCATAAAGGATTTTTTTTTAGTTTGTATTTGTTTTGATCTGCAAGATATTCTGATTGACTCACAGAAGTATGGTGGTCATTTGCACCACGAAGTCCTATGTAAAATGTAAAACTAAACACAAATTATCAGGAAACTTGAAGACTAAGCAATAAAAATGAAATGACTTATATTAAGTAATGGTTTCATTTTTACTTTTTATGTTTAAATTTCATATGGAAATTAAAAGTTTTTAATACAGTGAGATTAAGTTTTCTTTTTAAATTAGTGGTTATTATAGTTTTTATTTTATTACTTACCTTTATCAGTTGTGACTGACTGATTACAACGGTCTCTGGGAAAAGGTAAGGACTTTTTCTTAGAAATTCTAAATTCTTCTTGAAGGTAAATCTTCTTTACTTCACACATAGTTTCAATGTGGACCTTATGAGAAAACTAAAAGAAATACTGTCACCATAACAATTCCCCCAAAAACGAAATGGGTTACTGATGATAAAAAAAATTACAATACCTGTAGAAACATAAAGAAAAAGAATCTTACAATATAAATGGAAACACACTAGATGTCCCAAAATAAACCTCGATTTCTGTGCGTGAAGGGAGTGAGCAGAAATCCATTCAGAACTCAAAAGAACTAGTTCCATTGGGAAGTGACACCAAGTGCACAATTTTTAATATAAGCCTCAGTGATAATTATAAATACAGTTTTTAAAAATTAACAACTGCTAGAGACAATAAACCCATGCCCAATTACTGTTATATCCCAGAACCTTAGTAAAGTGCCAAGTATGTAGTTTACTGAACCAAACTGTTGAAGTTCTCAGGTTAAAAATACTATTAATCTCTCAGGATCTGAAGGTGCAGGAAGAAATGATTTTGTATAATTTCTATCACAAAAGTCAGATTTATCATGAAGCCAGCTCCCCTCCAAACTACTCAAGGCTGAAAAGAAATGATACACAGTAATAAGGACTCCATGTATGCTCCCTACATGTAGCATCTCCAATGCTCCTTACAGTATTTAAATATCATAGTCTCTTAACTATTTAAAAACAGAAACATCTAATAAATAAAATGAGTAATAGCAAGTCATCTGCTTATCCAATTAGGGTGTTAAATATATATTTTATTTAGAATTTGTCTAATAACCTTTCAAATATTATATATCAAGTGACCTTTAAGAAAAGATTAATTTAATATAGGATAGCTATGCTCACTGTAGTCTAGGCCTGGAAATCTCTAGCTGGGGAATTAAAAGGAAGGGCAAGAGTTAGATGAATGAGATACTCACTTATCTTTAATAAGGAATTGGGCCAAGTGCCACTGGTTCTGTCTGTCCTAGAGCTTTGGACCTAGCAGTTGTCTGACTTACTTGTAATCAGTCTTTATGAATGGTTCAAGAATTTGAAATTGTATCTTAGGCATATTTAATTAGTATATGAATACATACCTCTTTTGTACCTTTAAGATTCAAGCCTTCATGCCAATCAGGTCCCAAAGCACTGCCCAAATTACCAGCACCAGATTTGGTTTGTGCTTCCTTTTTCCTTCCTAAAAAGATAAACTCAATTAAAAATTCAAATGATCTAAGAATTGCCAGGCAGAAAAGTATACTTGTGTTCTCAAGCTTTTAGGCAATATTAGGATTCTCATACATACATACAGCATGATTAAACTAAGTTACCCGAATTGATCATTATTTTAATGTTTTGTGATATAGAGCTATGAAATGAATTATCTTTCAATCAAGTGTTGAGTATAAACACAATGTGTTTGGGGGATGTTATGTACATGGTAAATATGAAGGGTAGGATCTATGTGATAAGAGGTTGATGATATCCAAAATATATAAAGAACTACAACTTGGTAACAAAAATACAACCAAAATAAAAATGGGCAGAGGACCTGAACAGACAGCTGTTTCCAAAGACATACAGCTGGTTAACAGGGACATGAAATGATCCTTAACATCACTAACCATCAGAGAAGTACAAATCAAAACCACAATGAGTTATCACCCTACACTCGTAGAATGGCTAGAATCAAAAAGATAAGAACAAATAAGTCTTGGTGAGGGTGTGGAGAAACAAGATCCCTCATGCACTGTTGATGGGAATGCAAACTGGTACAGCCATTGTTTAAAAAAAAAAAAGTGTGGAGGTTCCTCAAAAAATTAAAAATAGAATTACAAATAAATGAATAGATACACAGAATTACCATATGATCCAGGAAATGAAACACTAATTCAAAAAGATGTACCCCTATGTTAACTGCAGCAATATTTGGAAACAAACTATGGAAGCAATCCAAGTGTCCATCAACTGATGAATGGATAAAGAAGATGTGGGGTATATATACAATGGAATATTTTTCGGTCATTAAAAAGGAATGAGATCTTGCCATGTACAACATGGATGGAGCTAGATTATGCTAAATGAAGTCAGACAGAGAAGACAAGCTCCATATGATTTCACTCAGGTGGAATTTAAGAAACAAAAAACAAACTAAGAACCAGCCTCCCATACAGAAAACTGGTGGTTGCCAGTGGAGAGGTGGGTGGGTGGAAGGGTGAAATAAAGGGGATTAGGAATACGCTTATCATGAGGAGCACTGAATAATGTACAAAATTGCTGAACCATTTTATTGTACACCTGAAACTAACATTTTATGTTAACTAAACTTAAGTAAAATTGTTTTAAATAAATGCATGCAAATTAAACTAGAAAAAATATTTTAAAACAACGAAATAAAGCAGAAACAGGCTCAGGTATAGAGAACTGGTGGTTGCCACAAGGGAGGCACTGGTGCGCAGGCAAAACAGGTGAACAAGAGTAAGAAGTACGAACTTCCAGTTATGAATAAATCACACGGCTGTAAAGTGCAGTGCAGGAAATACAGCCAATACTCTAATAACTTTGCACCGTGATGGAGGGTAAGTAAGCCTACTGAGGTGACCATATCATAATGTATAAAAATACTGAATCACTATTCTTGAACACCTGAAACTAATAAATTGTAGTTATAATTCAATAAAATATCAGCCAGTTTTTAAACATTTTGTCAACTTTTAGCACCCTCAAAATTTATATTCTTTTTGAACTGTATAAACCAAAAGTTTAAAAAAAAAGATCTTATAATAAAAAAACTAGGTTTGTATCAATGCTTTTTTTAACTCACTGCATTTTTTTGTAAAATTACTTGAGGTGCTATCCAGCTGTACCATCTGTCTGCAAAGATGCAGATGGGCTGGTTCATTTATTTCATTTATATTTCCAGTTTTAATTATATATATTTGTCATTAAAAAAAATGCTGGAAAATCTGTCATATAAGATACAGAAATAAATATTACCTATATTTCTATTCCCAACTATAATACTTTGCTCAATATTCTTATAGCCTTTTTCTATATAGCTAAGAAACTAGATAGTTTCATCTGTGAATCAATGAATTAGATGCTAGATTTACCTTCAGTTGTATATCTGGTTCTTTTATGTGCCATTCTAGCCTCTGGTTTTTCAGCAATGAGCTTTGAAGTCAAGAATTCAGCTGCTCCTGCATCGAAGAAAGTATTCCCAATAGCTTTATCTTTAATGGCCCAAATGACTTCACAGCCTTCAATTTCATACCTAAACGGAATATTAAAATTATTCGGACCAATTTCGAAAGTCTGAGAAGAAATCTCTGTATTTGCAAATAATAATTATCTCTGAAGACAAAAGAAAGTAATTTAAGGCGAATTGAGCAAGAATGATTATAACTAGGAATGTCCTCTTTCAGGATAAAAAGAATTAAAGTAGAATAAAGAAATTTAACCAGTTCATTGAAAGAACATAAAAATAACAAACATATGTAACTGAGTATCAGATAAAATTTCATTGCAATGACCATCACTTCTAGAGTTCCAGTTTCCCCAACACAATTATATGGATATTCCCCAGGGTTCCATGAGTGAGCAGTGCTTTGTTGATATGGTTATAGTGTAATCAATAATGGGTGGATGGATGGCATACAGTTACAATACTGAGAATACCTCACTTTTGTAACAAGTTGTATATTCAACTTGTTGTATACTCAAAGCACGACATTATAGAAGGAGATATAAAAAGGAGAGAATAAGAGTCATTAACTAAAATTTTAACTTTGTTATAAAGGAACCATTACCCTGCAATCCTTTCCCTTTGCCCCAGAAATTTCCAGCCATCCAGCCAAAGAAAGATCGGTTCACAGAAAAATCAAGAAAGAAAGGAATGGCCTTGGTGTACATAGGCCATCAGAACTCATGAGATGGCCAGAGTTCCTGCACATCTGCTTTATCTCTAGTTTTGGTCATGGAGAATGTGGTTTGCCTAGTATTTATTTCACCAAGTCCCTGAAGTCCATTAGATTTTTCTGCTATTAATACTTGTTTTGGTATAACTGATGAACTGGGACAATCCCAGACAAACAGGATACATTGTCATTTTAAATATACTAAGATTTTACTTGAACCTGTAGTGGTACTAAGAGTATCATATGTTAAGAACTTTTAATGCTGACTTCTGGTCAAAGTATTGTCTTCATGTCACAGACACTATAACATAACACGTGGACTTTTCAAGGCTAATCGATAAGCAGATGATACAAAAAAGAAGGTCTAGTACATCTGACTTCAGGTCACCTGATAATCCTGCTTTCTGACAATATGATAAAGGATCTCCCTGCCACATCTAATGAGCCTTTATTTTTCCTGCTCCCCTATGGCAGAAATAAGTATTTACAGTTACTCAATTTCAGATTCTTTGGAGAATATTCTATTTTATGGTGCTTAGGTCATACAGGATTACTGATGAGCAGAAAACAAAATATACAAATATTCAGTAATATTTTAATTTACAGACAGGCACATCATTATTATGAAATACTTTCTTTACCTTTTATAAATTAGAAATTCTACCATTTTCTAAAAATTTTAAAATAATGTAATAGTATAACACATTATCAGTATAGCTTAAAATACCAATGCTTGACTTATAGGCCACAGTAGTAAGTAACAAATCCCGTACATGCCCTACCTCACAGGACACCTTGTGTACTCCCCTTAGTCTATGAACTATGCCCTCAGAAAGGCATAATCACAGAGATATCACGCAAAACAGAAATAATTTCATTTTTAAAACCAGTCTTAAAAAAATAAAGTGAGGTACAGTTTTGTGAAATTATTTTTTAAAAAAGTCTGTTTGAAATGGAAAGGATTAACCTACACTAGTAAAGAAGAAAACTACACTGAAGAAAGTCAGCATTAGCCTCAGGGGAACACGAGGGCTACTGAAAAACACAACGTGTTTGTGTATGTCATTTTTCGTCATGAGATGACAAACACTTGATCATCACTGGACCTAAGCTGAGACAATAGCACTATATATGGCTTTTCTTTAGGAATTTTATTTAATTATATAGTCTATCTCCAACCTAAAGAAAATGAGGAACAGAAAGTTGTAAGACTTTGAACATTTCTGAATGTAGGAAAATTTGCCAATATAAATAGTAATAGTATTAAGTTATACTTCTGGTCATCACTGATGGGAGAAAGTTTGTCATGTGCCTCCCTCCTTTTGGCCCTGTTTGGGTTTGACTTAGTTTTCTTCTCTGCAGTTCCCCATACAATGCCACATACTTCACAGTTACTAGGAATGTACTAGACATTCCTAGTATTCAGGCAATTTAGGACTCGTTTACAAGCTTCCACTGGGATTCACCATCCTGTCAAAAAAAGGAGCAAAAACCTAGTCCGAGAATTAGAATGGACAGGGCTTTGGCAAATTCATCATTTTGATACAAATTTGTCCTCTTTGTAGTTGGACTCAACTTTCTAGTCTGAAAATATCTAGACTATTCCAGGTCAGCCATCCATCAGAAGATAAAATCACAAAGAGAATCAATGCTCTATATATCATAGCAGGATATTTATTCCTCAATGTTCTCTAATCTTGAAATATCATCTTAAAATAGTATTTTATATTAATTTATGTGTTCACATTTTCTAGCTTTCAAAAACCCAAGAGCTGGAATACCACATATCTTGAAATAGGAGTCATGGGCCAGATGGGTAACCATATGAGTGAAGCAGGGTGAGTATAAATAAAAAGTGGTGGGGGCTGTGGCTAGAAATCTCTAAAAGTGAGCACATTTGAATTGTTTTTCAGTACACTACATGCTTACCATCTATGGGTCGTATCTATGCAGTCACCTGTGTGTGACCCCTTGAGACATAAAACATTCCCTGAAGTCATGTTTTACAACGATACTTCTGCAACTATAAATTCCATGTAAAACTAAAAAGATAAAGTTGATATTTTCCTTGAAAATATATGAAAAACAATTACATTTATCTTTGAATTTCGGAATACCGAGATGTTTTCCAGTCTCCCAATAATTACATGAATCATCGAACAGTGTTTAAATAGTATTTTAAAATAATACTTACACTAGTTCAAGTGCAATGCCACCATTCCCTATAATCATTATTCTTTTAGCTTTAGTAAGCTGTTTCTGAAATTCCTGTTTTAAAAACAAAATGAGACAATGTTTCACAAATAGTGGGCAAACCTTGAAGCAAGAGGCTTTGCTGATATTTTTTAAATGTAAGAATTTTATCCAATTTACAAAGGAACAGAATAAATCTCACTTTCCAACTCTGCAGGACACATCTTCCCAATATTACAGGTGCTGTTTCAGCCAAGCTGCCTTCAGAGCGATGCCTCTGACTTTTCTTGCCTCTTAGGTCATTACATTTAGAATAGTTCCAAATTTCAGCAAGAAGCATGATCTCTAGTCTGTCACATTCCCAACTACTTGATCAGATCAATTTACTAACAGGACTGATTTGTATCCTGCATACAGGATTATTCTTTTTCATCTAGTTCTTCAGTTGACACTTTCTGTGGAGTCACTCAACACTAAAAACTTGCAGGAAGAGTCCCTGCTCTAGGAGTTAGTAACTTGGGCAAGTTGCCTTGGATTCTTCAACTATAAATGGAAAAAAAAGCGACTCAATCTCATTAGGTCTCTGTAAGCATTAAGATAATATAAATAGGGCGGCCTGGGTGGCTCAGCGGTTTAGCGCCACCTTCCACCCAGGGCATGATCCTGGGGACCTGGTATCGAGTCCCACATGGGGCTCCCCAGAGGGAGCCTGCCTATGTCTTTGCCTCTCTGTGTCTCTCATGAATACATAAAATCTTTTTTAAAAAATTAAGATAATATAAATAAAGCTATTAGAAGAGGGCACAATAATGTCTAACATTTATCAGAAAAAAAATGTTATGTTCTTATAAGACAATTAATTGATGTCTCTCCCACCCTGCTCTTCTGCCCTCTAAAAAAAGATCACAATGTGCTTAGGGAAGCCATGGTCATTTTTATGGCACTTCCAAAAGTACAGAATAGTCCCACTGTTTCACGGTGACACCTGAATAGCTAAATTCCTCTTCCTACAATGTCAAGTTACCATTTCTATTAAATTCATCCAAAAACTTACTGTAATAGTCAGTAACCACTGCAACTGACTTGTTTAAAATTCTAAAAAAACAAACAAACAAACAAAAAAAAAAGGCTGAAGTTAATTTTAGCTTGTACTACACTGAGCAAAGTAAATAATTTAAGATCCATTAAAAAAACTGGATGTGGAGATGAATGGCATGAGTTTAAGCTGTACTTCTGATTAACTTTTACTATACGTAAATAACCTCTCCATCAGAGTTTTCTATTTGTAAAGTGGGAGTAATACTGTTACGGGATTATCATAAGCAGCCAGTGAGTTCATGTATGTGGAGGAACACAGTTATGAACTCAATCTCTGGTAACAGGAACTTGAAATGTCTACAAGAAGATAATAAAGTCTTTCTAGTTGTCTCAATATCCCTATTTAATTAAGAACAAGCTGAAAGAAAACATCAGTTTTCAAGAATATAAAACATTATTTTTATTTTTTATTTTTTTATTTTTTTTAATTTATTTATGACAGTCACAGAGAGAGAGAGAGAGAGAGAGGCAGAGAGACAGGCAGAGGGAGAAGCAGGCTCCATGCACCAGGGGCCTGATGTGGGATTCGATCCCGGGTCTCCAGGATCGCGCCCTGGGCCAAAGGCAGGCGCCAAACCGCTGCGCCACCCAGGGATCCCTAAAACATTATTAATAAATGTAAATTATCACCCTGTGAACAGAACAACGAGCTTGAGTTGTAAGATAGAATTTTTTTTTTTTTAAAGATTTTACTTATTTATTCATGAGAGACACAGAGAGACAGACAGAGAGGGGCAGAGACACAGGCATAGGGAGAAGCAGGCTCCATGCAGGGAGCCCAATGCAGGACTTGATCCCGGGACCCTGGGATCATGCCCTGAGTCAAAGGCAGACACTCAACACTGAACCACCCAGGCGTCCCAGTCCCGGTAAGATGGAATATTATGACTGGTGGGGGCAGCCCGGGTGGCTCAGCGGTTTGGCGCGACCTTCGGCCTGGGGCCTGATCCCGGAGACTCGGGATCGAGTCCCACATTGGGCTCCCTGCATGGAGCCTGCTTCTCCCTCTGCCTGTGTCTCTGCCTCTCTCTCTCTCTCTGTCTCTCATGAATAAATAAATGAAATCTTTAAACAAACAAACAAAAAGAATATTATGACTGGCAACCAGAAAGAGCTTCTTGGCAAGAAGGGTCAATGAAGCCAGAAGCCCTGAAATCCGTTACCAGAAGCTGTGGAAGGTTCCACAGAGTTTTACCTTTTTGGGATAATTTATTATGGTTCCTAAGCAGAACAATAACCAAATGAATTTTTCCGTTCTGGGATTTTGTCATGATTCTGTACCTCAAATCTTCTGAATGTTAACTTCTTTGCTAAGGGGTAAGTTCAGTAAGTTTGGGATATGCTTTATGTTTTTGGAAAAAGACCATTATTTAGGTTGCAAATCACATATTCCCAAAGTACAATAATAAACATATGCATAATGTAAGTTAGACCTTTAGCTTAATTTTTATATCTGGGACACATCGGACAATGGAAAGAACACAGAGCATCAGCATGAACTAAAAAACAGGGAAAATTATCAGCTACAACCTATCTGAAATTGGCAATAATAAAACATTGTAACTATTTTCTGGTTTATGGATCATTAAAAAACTCTTACAAGATTTAGGAATTAACACTGTGAGTACTTTGATTCAAATACAGAAAAATCTAAGAAATATTCATGTTCCTTTCCTATGACCCAACCCCAGAATGTTACCTGAGCACTGTCTGTATCACGGATTCCTAATACATAAGGATTTCCTTCACATATCAACTTTGGTTTAGCTCCAGCACACAGACAGAGTTTCTCATACACATGCTGACTGCCATCTCCTGTTAAAATGCACTGTAAAAACACAGAGCAAGGAAGGGGAAGGGAGAAACATTTATCCATGGGTAGGTACAATTTCATTTCAAATAAAAAATTCAAGAAAGCAAAACACACATTAATGTTGCCTCTTGGTGGCACTCAATACTGTGTTATAGCAATTGCAAACTTAAGAATGCAGTCTCCCATCCAGTCAGTGATCTGCCATCATTTTGGGGTCATGAACCATTCTGGGAATCTGGTGAAAACTATCTTTCTCCCTGAAAGGTACATTCACACCAGAATTTTGCATAAAACTTAATCTCATGATATTCGGCGAGGTATGTTGACCTCATGTTAGAAACTAAACATTTAGAATTTTTTTAATTGAACATTCTGATGTTATACCCAGGGCAGGCCTTAATGTACATTTCTGATCTCAGTGGAAATTACTGTAGGAAGATCTAGTAATTCTAATGGTTTTAAGCCTTAAAACTGGTATGGGTACAGGGGAGTACAATGTGGCAGAAAAGGTTACAATGTATGTCTTCTTAATCTAAAAACATCAGAAGTGCTCAAAAAGAAAAAAAAAAAAAAAAAAGAAAGAAAGAAAGAAAGAAACCAGTATAGTCTTCTTAGGTACAAATAACAATCAATTTACCAGCAAATAAATGCTCTTTGGGGATATTTTCATATTAAGTGAAAAATATATTAACCTTAAATCTGAGCATGTACTAGCTTTAAAGTTATTTATATTAATTTTTGATTGAGTCTGAATTTGAACCTAAAATATATATTTGAAATCCATTGTTTTTGTTCTGTAGTATCAAAAACCTACATATAAGTAGTAGCCCTTTGTAAGTGTATATATATATATATACTTACATACATATACATACATATACATACATACACACACACACACACACACACACACACACACAATGAGATACCAGACTTTTTCAGAGTGGTTTAGAGATTAACATTTGCCCTGTGTGTGATTTATAAAACATGGCAAATCGTAACTATAGCACTTGATAGCTACTGAGACTTTGTTACCCATTGTAATTCTCCAACTGCATAGCAAATACATAAAGCTAATATTTCAACACAATATAATGGGTATACAAATTCTGTACAAGTCTTCCTGCAGATAATATAGTTAGAATTTTATCCGACAAACAGCAGTTATACACATTGAGCAAATTTAAAAAATAATTTGCACTTAGCTACTGTAAAAACAAACACATAAACTCTTCATTGGCTACTGTTAAATTTTTGGAAGTAGACATGAAGATAAAACACAATCTGTAATTCATTAAAGAATATAAAGGATAAGAGAATACAAACATGATCTCATTTAGGACACGTTCAACAGTAATGGGAAGCACTCTGATTTATTCACATGCCCAAATATAAATTCCTTCACAATTTATTAGTATACCTTTGAGCACACGTCTATTTGCAAATTAACAGACACAGATGTTATATGGGATATATACTACTGTAAATATTAGGATTCATTCTGGTTTTGGGATTCAGATTTCTTATTTTTTTCTCCTAAAATTCAGTACTTTTTCTTATTTATTTATTTTTTTTGTTTTGAATGTCTCATATGTGTGTTTTCTCCCTAAGGAAGAACTCACGAATTAGAGCTGCTTTAGAGAAACAACTGCAAACTCTACTGCCCATCTTGCCTGAAGCTCATCTGAGGATACTGCTGATCACCTGGCAACACCCTTTCCAGAGCCTGCTGTCTGCATTCCCATGTGCAGTGGGTTACTGGGTCCTGCTGAGTTTATAGCGGAAATGTCACTCATATCTGGGCTGTTCTTTCCCATTACACTGTCCCTGTCTTAGTTCAGGCCTTCTACCATCCTGGATCACTGCAGCCACCTTCTGATCTGGTTGCTGGCCACAAGCCACTCACACCACCTTATCCTTAATACTGCTATCAGATCTGCCTTCCTAGGACAGTATATCATCACTCTGCCTCCACTGATGATAAATGAATTTCCTGGCATGATGCAAACAGCTCTTTGCAGCCCTGTTTGGCCTCATCTGCCCATCTCCTTTCCTTGTCCCCACCTAGAGTCCTCTGACAGCGTCACTCATCCATATGCCCCCTTCCTTTGCTTTCAGCCTTTGAATAAGCAACCTCCTTTTCTTTCCTACAATGCCCCTAATTAAGAACTCTTACTTCACTCACCTTTTAAACCTGTTCAAACATTACTCCCTCTGTGAAGTCCTCCCAAATCCCTCATATCAGCCCTTTGATAAGAGTTCAGTGACTGTGCTTTGCATGTCCCTAGCATCATATGCGTGCACGCGTATATTCCCCACAACACTGGGAGCTCCCAGGGCAGGTTCACTGTAATGTTCCCGTCCCAGCACTTAACATGGTGCCCAGAACAAAGTAGACACCATACAAACATTAATGCTTATGTAAAATGTAAAACCGAAAATGCTAAATCAAACTAATTATATAATCCCAATAAACTCACAAGATGTGTAAGTTTTCCCAGTAATAATACAAATCAATGTTACTAAACTTTATATGCTAGGGCCCTTGGCCATGGTGGGGGTACAGATGGGGTCAAAAGAAAGCAGGCGAAAACTCATCAAGATTGAACAGTGGATAGTCATTAAGGAAAAAAAAAATCCTCTTACATGTTCTTTACTTTTCAGTTGCTTTACTTCGGATTGTATAACCTTAACGTTGGGAAAGCGATTTTCTAACATGGTTTTCGGTTGCTCTTCAACATCAAACTCCTCTAATACTTTAGAAACCTGTATTAAATCCGAAAGGTAAAAATGTATGTTTTTAATGTTTCCTTTTAAAAAATTTAAATAATAAAAATACCGTCACTTCTTTTTATACACTACTTACTTCATGTACTTACTTTCATAAAAGAAAGTCGGCCAGTCACATCACATACAGCATAAAGAGGGCCAACTCCACATTTTAAGACCTGAACTCAAGTATTAGTCCTAGCACTCAGGCAGGGCAGCCAGGTCACTGCACCTTAGTCTCCTAGCCTGCAAAATGAGGGCTGACTCTACTTACTTCTGCATACTTTCACCACACAGCTTGTTGATTTCCTTATCCTTACAGTTTTCTCTGTCCACTCATTAGCTAACTTTATTGTGATCTGGCCTTCAGACTCTTTCTTATTGTCCACACCTAGTAGCTTCCTCTTGGACTCACTTTTCTTCCAGTGCAGCTGTGACTCCACTGCAGATCATATCATGTTTTGCCCAAACTCTACTTCCTTGCTCTCTTATCTTTAACCATTACCCTGCAAAGCTGCAACCACAGATCCAACTACTGCTTTCTCCAGTCCTATACCTGGTCTGTGGTGGAAGGACCACACCTTGCAGATATCATGTGACCTCAGCTGCCCCTTAAATACTACTTGGAAATCCTGCTAACAGCCCTAGTAGTTTGCAAAACTTTTAGTCTCAAGACTCCTTTACAACACTCCTACAGATAACTGAGGACTCCAAAGAACTATTGTCCATGTGAGTTAAACCCAGTGATATTTGCTATATTACATAAGAAAACTGAGAAAAATTTAAAATATTTAATTCAATTAGAATAAAAAATCCAAAACATGTTAAACATTTTATAATATCCTTTTAATAAAAAATAACAATTTTTCCAAATGAAATTAAGAAGAATGGTACTGTTTTATGTTTTTTCAAATTTCTTTAATGTCTGACCTTAATAAAAGATCTGCTTCTGCACTCAAATTATTGCAGTATGTTAATTTGACTGAAGTATATGGAGACGGTTCAGCCTCACACAGATATGCAGCCTTTTCAGGCAACTGTTAATTCTTTGATGTTACACTAAAACCCAACAAGCATGGTTTCTTAAAGATTAGTTGCAATGTAGAATTTGAAACCATATCAAAATAATCTTTCATACTCTGTTACCGTGAAGTCCACTGGTCTATCTTGCACTTTGAATGGATCTTGTAACATCACATTCATAATGTGGACAATAGTGGTTTCCTAAGTTAATGGAAATCTTCCCAACATTAACACATTTCAAATCACTACAATATCATAAAAATCATTATTATCACCAACAATCTCACCAGAGAAGTCTTTAAGTACTATGAGACTCACAGTGAAGACATAAGTTTTCCAAAATTCTAATTCTGACTTGAAAGCTCTAATTGGCAACAAATACTGTCACTTGTTTTCCTTGAAGGGATAGGCTCACTTCACTCATTTTCCAAATATGAATTACTTTGTCAGTTGTTCTTTCAAGTAAAGTTGGTGTTCATAAAAGAGGAATTAGTTCCTCTTGCAACTTGGCAACTGCACAACTGCTTTTCCTTGAGACACTACCACTCCTGTGCATAGAACAAGTGCCTATGCCTACATCCCATTCCATCATACATGGTATTAAAAAGATGTGCAGTTAAGAGTCAGGATTTAATAAAATTAGCATTTTTTTTTTACTGACTTTAATTCATTTAACTGAGTTTGTAGCAGAGAAGAATACAGGGACCCCTAGTACACTTTAGCCATGGTTGTTCTTATACAATCGGTGTTTAAGGGTCAATATAGTGAGAAGAGTAACATCTTCCATCCCTCAGTAATTTTTCCAAATGTTCATTGTTCTGTTTCCCAAACACATTCTATCCTCCTCTGCATTCCCAGCAAATAATTTTACTCCGAGGTTCAAGGAGACTAAAAACTCTTACTACTTCTTTCCACCATCTATACATTTCTCCCCTTAGTCTGCCTTCCTTGACCGGTTTTTACCTTTTCAAGGTGAATCCAGCAATCTGTGCTCTATATCCCACTGTCTCTCACCTCCTCAGAACTCTTTCCTTATTCTGTATTCCTTATTTTCCTTTATGTATGGCCTTTCCTACTGATTTCTTAGTATCAACAGGTAAACAAGCTAAAGTATCTTTCATCTTAAAAGAATAAAACTCAACTTAATGCTAATCCTCATGTCCTCTATTTGCTGCCACCCGTCTTTTCTACCTTTCCAATTAAATTTCAAAAAAGAAAAGTTATGGTGACTTCATGTTAGAGTTACCTTCACTAACTTCTGAAAACAGTATAAACTGCCTCAAAGTCACCAAGATTTTACTAGATATAGGCACTTTTTTGAGTCATTGTCTGACCTTACTATTCCTGTAGATCTGACACCACTGACCTCTTTTTTTTTTTTTTTTAAATCAACATGAGACAGATTAAGGGGGCACCTTAATCTTTTTTTTTTTAGATTTTATTTATTTATTCATGAGAGGCACAGAGAGAAAGAGAGGCAGAGACACAGGCAGAGGGAGAAGCAGGCTCCATGAAGGGAGCCCAACGTGGGACTCGATCCTGGATCTCCAGGATTGCAACCCGGGCCGAAGGCGGCACTAAATCGCTGAGCCACCAGGGCTGTCCCTGACCACTTCTCTTAATTAAATTTTTGCCTTCCATGTCTTCAGAGATACTCCTCTTTCATAGTTCTCCTCAATCTAGACTAATAAGAGTGGCTGTTTTCAGGTCTTCCTTTCTCTGTGACCTTCCTTTAAATGTCAGTGTTCCACAGGACCCTGCTGCTGGGCTCTTTCATTGTATAAATTGCATCCCATGCCTATGGCTCAGCTGACACTGAGACAATGATGAATACTAAGTTATCATCTCCAGTGTTCTCACCTACTGAAAATCCTCCAAAAGTTTGGCATCATCTAAATCTGGAGAAAATAGAATTCTGTACATAGCATACAAGCCCATAATGGTCAGGTCCCTGCCTACTGGTTCCACCTCACACTTTTACTCTAGCAGCACTGAATTAGTACCTCTTACAGCATATTGCACAGCCACATACTTTCATGCACCTGGCACTTGCCTGCCTCCATTTACCTCTTACAGACATGGGGAAACCTACTACTCTTTCAGTCTCAGTTTCAATGTACTCTTGTAAAGCCTTTCTGGATCCCCAAAGGCAGGCTTTGGCACTCATTCATAATACATTTATAAAAATGATTATGCACATATTGCAATATGACCTCAGCTGTTTTTGTTTTTTGCCACAATCAGGACAATTCCCATATTGTATGATAACTATGTCTCACAGATCTGTTGCCCCCAATAGAAAGGAATCATTCTGAGAAAGGTCTACTCATTAACCATGAGGGCCATGAAGGCAAAGGACCTGTATTCAAAACCTATCTATATACACCTCAGACATTGACCCAACCTCACTATGACTCATTTACCTCATCTATAAGTAGGGTAATAAAAGAACTTACTTCATAGAGTTACTTAAGGATTAAACTAATACATTTAAAACATTTATATATATTTTTTAATTTTTTTTTTATTTATTTATGATAGTCAGAGAGAAGGAGAGGCAGAGACACAGGCAGAGGGAGAAGCAGGCTCCATGCACCGGGAGCCCGATGTGGGAATCGATCCTGGGTCTCCAGGATTGCGCCCTAGGCC
The DNA here is from genome assembly GCF_053574225.1 of Canis aureus. Taxonomy (NCBI): domain Eukaryota; kingdom Metazoa; phylum Chordata; class Mammalia; order Carnivora; family Canidae; genus Canis; species Canis aureus. Next base: position 27,017,323 of record NC_135635.1, read on the forward strand.
AAAGGCAGGCGCCAAACCGCTGCGCCACCCAGGGATCCCTTCTTGCATTTAAAACATTTAGAAGAGTGTTTGGTGCATAGTAAATGTTCTAGAAGTAATGTGAGTTATTATTAGTAATCTTTTTTCTCCTTTAGAAGTTACACATGCCATGAAAGCAAACAGTACCTAATATAAAATAAAATGTGCCTCTTTATCATTCTCTGAATCTCACACTACCCCACCACTACTGCTGTCCCTTGATTCCAGAGATAATCAGTAGTGACTTTTTGTTGTATGTTCTATACTTTCTATCTCTATATTCTGGGTGCCTAGCACACTGGTTGATACATTGTATAAATGCTCAAAAAATGAGAAAAAGGATGCAATTTCCTACTCCTGAATATTAAGACTAGCTGATATTTGCATGTTTGTTATTCCAATGCACTTTCACATGTTAGTATATCTTAAACTCTCAACCTTGTTAAGTAAGCAAGGAAGGTATTATCCTAATATTATAAGTGAAGCAACTGAGATAGAGATTAGCCACGGCTAACCAAGCAGCCAGAAAATAAGTTAGGCCTAAAACCTAAGATTTTTTTCTCCTTCTACTGTACAAAATTTACAAAATTAGCAAAAATTGAACTCAAGTCTTATAACTACGTAAGAGTTACACCAAATTCATTCTGGAAAACACTTGTAAGGCCCAGCAATACATTCTGATCCTTTAAATGAATATATATGCTTTCTCTTTTAAGAGATTGATAGCCATAATTTATTCTATTGTTTTCTCAATCCTGCCGTAAGTCCTTTGGCTGTACCTGGGTAGTAAGATCTCTTACATACCTCCAAGCAGGTTATAAAGGATCAACATACTGTATTAAATTACCTTTGGTCTTAGGGGTTTACAACATGAGAAAGTTTTATTATCAGAATATAAGGGAAAACTTATATTAAAGACTATGGTAGGATTCTTCCCTGAATTATGGGAACAAAAGATTTACTTACGTAATTTTTTTGCATAGGCATTATAACACTTCAGTATATGCATAATTTATAAATATGTAAATATACATATATTAGGACATCAGTCGAAACTTTTTTGATGTGAGGTACACCATATCAAAAATGTTTAGAGATCACTATTCTATATCATGACCCAAATGATTTCAGACTCCTAAGGTAATGATATGATGCATGTAATGTAAATTCATGGAACTACTAGGTGTTTTGAGATGCTTATTACACATCTGAAACATTATCTGCAAGTGTAAACTTGCCTAGGAAGCACTTTTCTGATTTGCGAAGGCACACATTTATACACATACACTATATACATATGTATATATACAACTGCACATAAATCGGATATCCAAATGTATTTGTATTCATAGTTTACATTTGCATAGCATTTTTCCTCAAAAGAGCTTTATTTAAAATTTCCTGAAAAGTAATTCTGAGTGGGAGGAAAAGATGGGAAGAAAAAAAAGGACTACAAATTCAAATCATTTGAGTACTTTTTGTATTCAATTTAATTCTAAACTGAGCTTTGATTTTAAAATGACTATCAAAAGAACATTTGTCCTTTTAAACATCTGAAAACTGTAATTACACTACTATCAAAGTCACTGAAACTTAAAAACATTAATACTGAGATGCCTGGGGTGGCTCAGTGGTTGAGTGTCTGCCTTTGTCTCAGGTCCTGATCCCAGAGTCCTGGGATCGAGTCCTGCATCAGGCTCATTGCGGGAGCCTGTTTCTCCTTTTGCTTATGTCTCTGCCTCTCTCTCTCTCTCTCTCTCTCTCTCTCTCTCTCTTTCTCATGAATAAATAAATATTTTTAAAATAAAATAAATAAAAACTAAAAACCCGAATACTAAGAAAGTTATAAATAGATTCTTACCTGCTTGAAATTTGTAACCGCTTTAATAACAGGGCGAGCTGTTATCAGGAGGATATCTTCTGATGGAAACTGAATAGCCAACTTATAAAAAAAAAAAAGTTGGGAGAAAATATATGGTAAATAAGATTAAGTGTTAATATATATATATACCATGGGGGATAATGCAACTTTAATAATGTTACTAACCTGGGAAACTATAAACTCACTTTTCAACATCTAATGGTCTTCATTACTCTGGGGCTTGTTCCTATTTATGGGGTGATGGTGAGTAATGCTCAACTCTGATATTGACAAAACGAAGGATATATTTATACTAAACACAACAAAGATCTGCTGAACAAGAAACATGATGCAAAGAGGTATTCCTTATTTACTTAAACTACTTTACATACCAATTTAAAGTCATGCAGAGAAAGAGAGGAAAATATTTTCCTAATTAACAGTTAAACCAACTTCTATTTATTTTAAAATAATATTTTCACTTCCTTGCACAAGTATAATATTACAGCAAATCCTTACTAGTAATAAAAACTCAGACTCTTAGCCTGACTTTTCCCAAATGCTTTGGCATCACTATTCTGCCTCTTCCAAATGTCGAACCAGTATACACCCTAGGAAAACAGAACCATTTTAGTATTAGCTTCAACAGAATTGGGCAGCCCAGGTGGCTCAACGGTTTAGTGCCGCCTTCAGCCCGGGGTGTGATCCTGGAGACCCAGGATCGAGTCCCACGTTGGGCTCCCTGCATGGAGCCTGCTTCTCCCTCTGCCTGTGTCTCTGCTCCTCCCTCCCTTTCTCTTGAATAAATAAAATCTTAAAAAAAAAAAAAAAAAGAACAGAATTTAGAGGCTTAACTTGCCATTTTTCATCATTTTCTTCTGGCTACCACCTCTCTCTTTCCCACTTTAAACTTCTTGAAAGAATCTTCTTAAATTATACTCCGGTTCCTCAACTCCACCAAGTGGAGAAATAGTTCACTGCAGAAATAGTTCTTTACCTTCTATACCACTGTTAACTGAGCATGTTCAACCAAAAAACTATTAGAATAAAATAAATTCAGTAAAATTTCAGGATACAAAATTGATACGCAGAAGTGGTCAAATTTCTATACACTAATAATGATCTATCAGGAAGAGAAATTAAGAAAACAATCCCATTTACAACTGCATCAACAACTGCATCCCATTTGCAACTGCATCAACTAGGAGTAAATTTAAACAAAGAAGTGAAAGACCTATATTCTGAAAAGAAATTTAGGAAGACAAAAATAAATGGGATGATCTACCATGCTCATGGATTAGAAGACTTATGACTTAGTGTTGTTAAAATGTCCATACTACCCAAAGCAATCTACAGATTCAATGCAATTCCCATCAAAATACCAATGGCATTTTTCACAGAACTGGAAAAAGAATCCTAAAATTTGTATGAAACTGCAGAAAATCCCAAATAGCAAGGCAATCTTGAGAAAGCAGAACGAAACTAGAAGTATTATGCTCCCTGATTGCAAACCATACTACAAAGCTGTATTAACCAAAGTAGTATGGTACTGGCACAAAAATGGACACACAGATCAATGGAATGGAACACATAGCTCAGAAAGAAGCCCATAGATGGTCAATTAATCTCTGATAAAGGAGGCAAGAATGTACAATAGGGGAAAAAGTCTCTTCATAAATAATATTGTGAAAACTGGACAGCTTACATGCCAAAGAATAAAACTGGACCACTACCTTACATCATATATGGACATACATTCAAAAGGGGTTAACGACCTGAATATAAGACTTGAAACCCTAACACTAAAAGAAAACACAGGTAATAAGCTCTTTGACACCAGTCTTCGCAATATTTTTTGAACTATTTTCCTCAGGCAAGGTAAAACAAAAAGCTAAAAAGCTAACACAAGCAAATGAAATTAAATCAAATTAAAAAACTTTTGCAAAGAGAAGGAAACCATCAACAAAACAAAAAGACAACCTAATGAATGGGAGAGGATATCATACATCTAATTGAGGTTAATAAAATATTACACAATATTTAACTTCTTTTTAAATGGGGAGAACCTGAATAGACATTTTCCCAAAGAAGACATGCAGATGGTCAACACCCTTGAAAACATGCTCAACATCACTAATCAGGGAAACGCAAATCAAAACCACAGTGAGACATCACCTCATATCTGTCCCACTGGCTATTATCAAAGAGATAAGAAATAACAAGAGTTGGTGAGGATATGCAGAAAAGGGAACCATTGTATACTGCTATCGGGAATGTAAATTGGTGCAGCTCCTATGGAAAACAGTATGGAGGCGCCTCAAAAAATTAAAAACAGAACTACCATATGACCCAGCAATTCTACTTCTGGATATTTACCTGAAGAAAACAAAAACAGCAATTCAAAGAGATACAGGCACTCCTATGCTCACTGCAGCATTATCTACAATAGCCACGCTAGGGAAGCAACCTAAGCATCCACCGATAGACGAATGGATTAAAAAGATGTGGTATGAAATATTATTATTCAACTATAAGATAAATGAAATCTTGTCATTTGTGACAACATGAATGACCCAGGGAGTATTATGTTGAGTGAAATAAGTCAGAGAAGATAAATACCATATAATTTCACTTATTTGTGGAAACTAAAAAACCAAACAAAACAGATTCATAGATACGAGAAACAGACTGTTGATTACCAGACTGGAAAGAGGTTGGGGGTGGGGGAGGCAGGCAAATTAGGTTAAAGGGATTAAGAAGAACAAACTTCCAGTTATAAAATAAGCCATAGGGATGTAATGTACAGCATACAGAACATAATCAACAATATTGTAATAACTTTCTATAGTGGTAGAGAGTAACTAGACCTACTGAGGTGATCATTTCATAATGTATGAAAATATCCAATCACTATGAGAGACAGACACCTATAGGATATTGTATGTCAATACTTCCATAAAGAAAAAAAAGAGCATCTTCAATTCACCTATACATCCTTAAATTCCACCAATTCTTCTTAATATCACTTTATTTGAACTTTGTATAATAACTTGATAATATTACCACTCTCTTTACCTTTCTTTTCTTTGTATTTCTATGATTTATTTCCCTACTTTGTTTTCATTGCTACACCTGGCCCTCAAAATTTCTTCATACTACTAAATTCGCCTTCCAATTGGCCTAACAGTCTCATTTTAACCAGCTGCCCCTGCCCTAAACACACTGGAGCTAATCACCTCTCAAAATTTTTCATTTGACCACATTAGGCCACAGCTCCTACTTGCAAGTTCTTATTAAATTCTTAGCAAGACTTACATGATCTGGCCTCTGCCAACCTTTCTGGCTTCATCTCCGCTTACCTCCCCTCAACACCATGTACGTTGAACTTTGCTGCTCTCAGGTAGTGCCATGCTTTTCCACCTGACATTATATCCTAGCCTCCCTTCGGACCATCTGATTGTTCATGTCTACTTGGTGAACTTCTGCCCATTGTTCTATACTGAAACGAAAGGATCCCATCAATTCATGCCCTACCAACTCTTCAGGCACCCTAAATTGGAACGATTTATCCACATGTCTCTTCTACTAGACTGTGAGTCCTAAAAAGGAAGTAGCATGCTTTGTTTATAAATAACTAATCAGCTCTTAGTACAGTGTCTAGATCTTAAGTGTTTACTTGGTGGGGGGGGGGGGGGGGGGAAGGAAAATACAGACCTGGAGATTAAAAGTTTGCAAACAACTCGAATTTCTTGCACTACTTCTGTGACTTCAATAATTGCTTATATTTACTTATTTATATTTATATTTAATATTTACTTATATTAAAAGTTTGCAAACAACTCGAATTTCTTGCACTACTTCTGTGACTTCAATAATTGCTTATATTTACTTATTTATATTTATATTTAATATTTACTTATATTAAAAGTTTGCAAACAACTCGAATTTCTTGCACTACTTCTGTGACTTCAATAATTGCTTATATTTACTTAAAATGTTGACTTAACAACGACAAAAAAAAAAAAAACCTAGTCCTTTTTAGACTAAATATCTATCTATCTATATAGTCTGATTAGTCACTATAATCAGAAAAGCACTCCCCAGATACATTTAATCCCTTGCTGGTTGTTTTACAAAACATTACTAAAGATGAAATCTCTTTTAATCTTGGGAGTTCAAAGTATAGGAAACAACGTAAGGGTTTAATCAGTTATTGACGATGAACTAAGGACCTGGCGTTTACTTGGAAGCTGGATTCCATCAACTAACTAAGAAAAGAGGCTGAATTTTCTGACCAAGTACTTCTTAGTTTTAAGGCCTCTTGCTGCTCTGGCATAACTAGGCCCAGAGTCTGATTCCGTCGGCTTCGGGGTCCCCTTCCGAAACACCTGCTCCCCACTCCTCCCTGCGGCTGAGCGAAGCGAGAGGTACTAAGAACTTCGTCCAAGGGCCACCTCACAGTCTCTAATACCTGGAGAGCAAGAAGGAGTGGCGGGGGGGGGGGGGGGGGAGGGGGAGGAAGCGGCTAACAGCGGCTCACAGGGATCCAGAGGAAGGACGTTGGGAGAGACGGGAGGGTGCCCTGAGCGCCACCGCCCCAGGCCGGGGAAGCGGCGGAACTCTGCGCGCCCGCTTACCTGCTCAGCACAGGTGACACCCGCGATGCCTCCGCCGACCACCACGAACCTCCCTGCCGTCGAGGGAGGGCGCGCGGCCTCCATGCTCTCAAACTCCTTGGTGGTTTCCTAACAACCAGAACGCGAGCCTCAGGAGCGTGTGCTTTGGGAGCGGAAGTCAAGCTGGGCGGCCACTTCCGGTGCCCGCGTAGGAGCCTGGGAAGCTCAGCTACGGGTGCCCGGCGGCTCACACTTAGTGTCCTTGCGTTTGCGCTTCGGGCTGATTGAGGATCCCGAGGATGTCCCTTTGACTTCAGGGCTTTGTTGTACCGTCTCTACCCCTGGATGTGGTTTTTTCCACGCAGGTTGGATAAAGAGAAGACACGAAACAAAAGGAAAGGGAATGGGTCTCCACGAGGAGCTCGGCGGATTGTCTGAGCACAGCCCAGAGTTCTCACCGGCGGAGCGTTCTGGGATCCCACGAGCTGCCCCGAGCTGTCGCTGCTCGTTCTTGCGAGGAATTGGGCGTGGGCTGAGCCTGTAGACTCGGAGGCACGGGCAGTACCGGCCTCGCTGCCTTTCGCCCAGCAGTGCGGGATTTTGTATTTTGGAAGCGCATTCTTCGTGATGCATTCAAGCAAAGCAATACTGCTGAATTGTTCTCCAAGAAGTTCTTTCCATCTGCAATTTTGACCCCAGCTAAAATTCCCAGTAGTAGAGTTGTTCACCATTTTGTCAAAATGAATGAACATTCTTCCCAAATTTCTGGTAAATAGCATGTGTGAAGCCTGAATCGAATATTCCCAATCTTAATTTTACTGCTAATATGTTTTTGTGGTATTCATTCTTCTTGGAGGAATGGCTATTTTCTTTTTACTTTTTTTTTTTTTTTTACTATATTCACGTTATTACAGTATTTACTATTTTGATTTTTTTTTTGCTATTTACTATTGTCTCCTGTAATATTTTCCTTAAGTGTTGTACTATAATATTAAGAAGGTACAATTTCTCTAAGTGGCTCACTCTAAAACTAGTAATTACAATGCCCCCCCCCCCTTAATTCTTTAAACTCTGGAAATAATCATTCTATATAAATAGAAAAATCTACCATGTAATTACAGCTATTTACTGATATCCCTAGTAATTATTGTGTTTTGATTTAATAAATCAAATAGTAGGGAGTACAACAGTGATTCTAATTCGTATTACTAGCTTAGACAAGAAAACAAAACATTCTAGGAGGAAATAGTACTTTAAACCCATTGAAATCTAGTCCTATTTACTTCTGTAGCCTCTTATTTTCACATGGTCTCACTCACAATGTGCTCCATCTACACTGAAATACACTGGCAGCATCCAGATTACAGCATGCTCTTTCTTTTCTGAACATTTGCACCTAACTTTTTCTATAATGCTCTTCCTCCAACTGATTTTCCATAGTGCAATTCTCACTGACCTTTGGTTTCAGCCAGCCATCACCTTCCTTAAGGAGCTTTACTGGGGGGATCCCTGGGTGGCTCAGTGGTTTAGCACCTGCCTTCAGCCCAGGGCATGATCCTAGAGTCCTGGGATCGAGTCCCACATTGGACTCCCTGCATGGAGCCTGCTTCTCCCTCTGCCTGTGTCTCTGCCTCTCTCTCTCTCTCTGTGTCTCTCATGAATAAATAAATAAAATCATTTTTTTAAAGAAGCTTTATTGAATGTCCTTAAAACTGAGCTAAGTGTCCTCTCTGTATGTTTCAATAGCACCTTGTCGTCCCCTGAAGTTAGCCTTATATGGCCTTATTTTAAAACTACCTACTATCCCACCTGACTGTCACCCCACCACCATAGCCTTCTTAATTCTCTGGGTTTATTACTAGTCTCCCTTTATATCCCCAATCTTCAATTAGTAGTGAGTGCTCAGTGTAGATGTCCCAAGTGAATTAGCAATTAGGTGGAACATGAGACTGCCCAGTCCCCTAAGGACCTTTAGGTTCATTTTCCAGGGTCAAGATCCTCCCACATATTATGAAAGCTAGTTCTTCTTTAGGGAAGGCAAGGAGAAGAACATCTTGGAACCCAGAGGAAATGGAAAAAGGCCACTGGAATGGAATTATTGTTTACTTATCTTAATACTTAACTATTTTCCTTTTTTTTTTTTTTTACTATTTTCCATTTTAGTGTATAAGGCAATTTAACAACAGCTACACTGAAGATAAGAGAAATTCATATTGTTTTATGATAAATAAGTAAAATACTTCCCACAGCTAGTTAATATACTAAGGGAAAAGAAAGGAACAACACTTTGCATTATTACTTTTTGTTTATTGAAATTGTAGTTCCCATAAAATAAATGGAAGTATAAAGAAGGTAAAGCATATTCTCTTCCAAATGCAAAAAATGCTAAATTATGGTATCAAATGGATGTGGCTAATTTATTTTAGTTCTTTTAAAATATTGGCATTAGGGGATCCCTGGGTGGCGCAGCGGTTTAGCGCCTGCCTTTGGCCCAGGGCGCGATCCTGAAGACCCGGGATCGAATCCCACGTTGGGCTCCTGGTGCATGGAGCCTGCTTCTCCCTCTGCCTATGTCTCTGCCTCTCTCTCTCTCTCTGTGATTATCATAAATAAATAATAAAAAACATATTGGCATTAGAAATAGTTTTATCAAAGAATTTTATCTGTTTTTTTTTTATTTATTTTTTATTGGTGTTCAATTTACTAACATACAGAATAACCCCCAGTGCCCGTCACCCATTCACTCCCACCCCCCGCCCTCCTCCCCTTCTACCACCCCTAGTTCGTTTCCCAGAGTTAGCAGTCTTTACGTTCTGTCTCCCTTTCTGATATTTCCCACACATTTCTTCTCCCTTCTCTTATATTCCCTTTCACTATTATTTATATTCCCCAAATGAATGAGAACATATATCTGTTTTAAGAAGAAAAAATATGTTCTTTCAAATAATACTGTAAATACTACATTATATTCTCTATTGATTTTGTTTTTAAATTCGTATTATGTTTTTTAAAGATTATTTATTTATTCATTAGAGACACACACACAGAGAGGCAGAGACACAGGCAGAGGGAGAAGCAGGCTCCATGCAGGGAGCCCGACATGGGGTTTGATCCCCAGCAGGGCTGCCCTCAATGCTCCATTTCAATTTTTTTTTCTATTTATGATAGTCACACACAGAGAGAGAGAGAGGCAGAGACCCAGGCAGAGGGAGAAGCAGGCTCCATGCACAGGAGCCCGACGTGGGATTCGATCCCGGGTCTCCAGGATTGCGCCCTGGGCCAAAGGCAGGCGCCAAACCGCTGCGCCACCCAGGGATCCCTCAATGCTCCATTTCAAAAGGAATATTAATGTCAATTATCAGATAGCTATATTATGGAATCATAATATAATGATCTTCCTATTTAAAAGTAATTTAGTAATGTGTCATAACATACAAACCTAATAATTTTGCAAAACTTAGATAAGTCTTTCAACAGTATTCTATTTTCCTTTTAAATCTCTAGGCCCTTTTGCTCTCTGTCCTATGATGATCCATTTTCTTTCACCTGCCCCTAAATGTATCTGTTTCTCAAAGTTCTATTCTCTGTGAAATTCTCTTCTCTTTCTTTACTGCCTTTATAATACATCCGCTTTTTGTTGGTTACTGAATATACATTCTTCACCTCTTCCTCACTAACAGTATCCCAATTTTGTTTAAATTGACAGTGTGCTACCTAAAAATATTTGTCTTTCCATACCTTTGGCGGCAGAGGTGGCCATGAGACATAGTTCTGGCCACTGAGTAAGTTCAAGTCAGCCAGGAATTTAGGAAACCTTTGTTCTCCTGACACAGGTACTGCTAGCTCCTCCTTTTCTCTTTCTCCTTCTTCCTGTCTGGAATGTGGATCTGAGATTAGGGGTAGAGCAACTATCTTGCAACCATGAGATCAGAAGTTTGAAGATGAAGATATGTTTGCTAATGATGCGCAGGGGAGAAATGGAAAAACCCCTCTCTAAGGCTTAATTAAGCCTCTTTTAAAACTCTGGATGGCCTACCTCCAGGTCTCTTGTTGCCTGAGATAATCTCTCTATATTTAAACCTTTATGAGTTTTCTATTCTTATTGCTGAACATAATCCTAATCTAGCACACTTTTATTTAGTTAACTGAAGACAAAAGCATTTGGTTCACTCTTGTTATATCTTGAAAAGCATGTCTTCAAGTTAGATTTATTCATACTACTCATCTCTGATTTCCCTTCAGTGTGGTATTTGAAAATGTACAGAATTGAAGGCAGTATTTTATATTATTTGCAAAGTCAGACAAATTGCTTTTAGCTCAAAGGAGTTCGATGATTTATTGTGGTATTTCTCGCTATGATTTATCTGCAACATTTTGCTGTAGGTATGACATGATTTATAATTTGGAGACTCTGCTGATGGTTTTATTTCCTATGCCATTCCTGACCACAGCTGATGTCAATTCATGTTAATCATTCCTACAAATCCAGTCCAAATTAATCCTTCTGTAAATTTACTTTGTGAAAAGGCATGTCATATTTTACTAGACACAGTTTTTCATTTCCTACCCTTCCTATATTGAGGTTGCTTAGCAGTGAGCAAGCAGTAGGTCACTGTGCAGACAAATTTATAATTAATAATTGTACATATCTATATGAATGTTCACATCTAGATCTATATTTGCATATATATTTATATATTTAAGATTTATTTATTTGAGAGAGAGAGAGAGAGAGAGAGAATGAGTGGGGGAGGACAGAGGGAGAGAATCTCTAGGCAGCCTCCCCATTGAGCATGGAGTGAGGTAGGGGGCTCAATCCCATGACCCATGAGATCATGACCTGAGCCCAAATCAAGAGTCAGATGCTTAACTGATTGAGCCACCCAGGCACCCCTATATATCTATAATTACGTCTAGATCTGATTGAGGTATCAGGTATGTACTTAAATACGTTTTCCAAGGCAATGGCTTTGTTTTCCTCCCAATCATCATGGATTCTATTTAATGTAGTAAATTTCTAAGTTTGAATATATTTCTTCAGTTTTGTAAAAGTTCGTATTAATCAAAATTAGGCAAATATGCTCAATAAGATCAATAAATTTCACTTTTGTAATGAAGAAAATAATAAAATGAATTAGCAGGTGAGCATGTGGGTTATGCAAATGCAAACCAACACAATCATTCTAATGTTATTTAAAAGATTAAAAATCATTACATTTTTTACTGATTTATTCATTCAACAAATATTTACTGAGCATCTGCTATGAGCCAGGCATTGGTTCCAGGCACTTGGAATATATCTGTGAATTAAACAAAACTTTCTGCCCTACCAGGGAAAGACATACTAAAATAAATAAAATATATAGGGTTGTATGTTTGAAAAATGCTAAATGTATGGAAAATAATTAGAAAAAAGTGGGGTCAATAATACATGTGGAGGTGTGCTATTTACAATTTTCATCAAAGTCAATAGTCATTAAAAAGGTGGTGTTTGAGCTAAGATTTGAAGGCAGTGAAAAATGTCATACTGATGTCTGGGAGAAGAGCATTATAAGTGGTGGAGCAAGGACAACGTGGTGGGCAGTAAATGCAAGTGTACCCCTAAATGGGAACATATCTGTCATGAACAAGGCATTGCTAAGAAGCCAATCTGGCTGGAGCAGAGCTCTGAGGAAGAAAGACGTAAGTATGAAAGAAGTAAGATATGAGGTGAGAAACGATCAGGAAAGAGGTAGATTAAGTAGAGCTTTGTAGGCCATGTGAGAACTTTTGCACTTGTTTAATGAAATGAGGGGTCATTGCAGGGCTTTGAACATGAGTGACATGCTCTGAAGGCAAGGTCAAAATCAGAGACAAAATGCATCAGATAAGAGGAGATGGTGGTTTGCATCAGAAAGAAGCATTTGGATTCTGGGTATATTTTGAAGGAAGAATTAACAGGATTTGGGGAAGTTAATCATATATTATTTGTTATGTATGCTAGACATTTCTAAAACTGAAAAATAATGCCATGAAGTATTCTCCCAGGACAAGTGACATAAAAGTGTCCTGTTCTGGACAAAAGTGGGCATAAAATCACTAGTCATTAGTGACCAAGAGCTTCCTCTCCCCTCATCCCATCCCCACTTTGCTGAACAACTTCTCTTGTTTTTTTCCTTTCTAGTCAAATTCTGCCCCATAATCCACAAAAATTGATCCATTTTGCAATTGTTTATCCTGGTCAGACCAAATGTCCTCTGGGAAAAATCAGCACTGAATTCTGGAAGATAAAGAAAAGCAAATATTGCTCCAGAGTTTTTGGCATAAGTGGCCAGAGGATGATGGGATGATATGTCATCTACTGAGATGGAGAAACCTGAAGGTGGACTAGGGTCTTTCTTTTTTAAAGTGACAGAAGGGAGAAGGGGAAGATCTATTCTATTTTGTGCATGTTAAGTTTGATATGTCCATTAGAGATCCAGTAGAAATGATGAGTAGACATATGTTTGAAGTTTGGTAGTAATAGGTTGGATATATCTGTTTGTGAATGATCAGCCTGTAGGGAGTGTTTATAAGCTTTTAAACTAGACAAGATCACTGAGGAAGTAAACATATGAAATAGTCAAAACAACTAAGAACTGAGCCATGAGGTATTCCAGTGTTAGAAGATCATGCAGAAGGGGGTCCATCAGAGGAGACAGAAGTAAATCACCCATAGGTTAGGAGGAAAACCAACAAATGTGTCCTGAAAGCCAAGTGAAGAGAGTTTTCAGGAGAAAGGAATGCTAGACTTGTCAAATGCCACTGATAAGTTAAATAAAAGAAGACTGAAAAATGTCCATTAGATATTGCAATGGAAGGTCTTCAGTTGGTTAACCATATAAATTATCATTCAGACTTGACTTTTCAAAAACCAAAAACATTGTACTTTTCTAAAATGTGTATGCTTCCATTATCCTCCCAAACAATTCAGGAAATTTAACATGATTTGACTTCTCTTTGATATACACCAGTTCCCATCTTTACATATTCTTTTTACCCAATTTTTTTTTTCTGGCATCATTTCTTTTTTTTGACTAAGTAACTGGCCTTATACTTTTTATCTATTTCTTCCTATGGAAGATGTAACTCTCAAATAATCCATTATGCATACAACTACACATACAATACTGCTTTTGATAGCATCCCAGTATCATTAATTATAATTCTGATTAAATACATATTCAATGTTTATATAGTTATGACTGTATAAATATTATTCACGGCTGCTATTACACTATAATTACACTTCTTGTCTTGTACAACCTTTTTGTTTTTCCTGGAGTTGATAGTTGCCTTGCTTTTTTATTTGTTTAGTTTTCTTTGTTCCTATCTCTACTTTCTTCACAAACTATCCAAAAAAAATGAAGATACTACAGGAATATAGAAAATCAGTATACTGACAGAACACTGATGAAAGAAATTGAGGAAGACACAAAGAAATGGAAAAATGTTCCATGCTCATGGATTGAAAGGACAAATACTGTTAAAATGTCTATGCTACCTAGAGCAATTTAGACATTCAATGAAATCCCTATCAAAATTCTATCAATTGGCCCGCAGCCCCGCGAGCGCGCAGCCAGGCCGTAGCCCCCGCGCGGCCAGGCTCCCTGCGGCCAAGGGGGCGTCCGCGCGGCTGCTGCGCGCCGTGATCCTGGGGGTGCCCGGCTCCGGCAAGGGCACCGTGTCGTCGCGCATCACCAAGCACTTCGCGCTGAAGCACCTCTCCAGCGGGGACCTGCTCCGGGACGACATGCTTCGGGGCACAGAAATTGGTGTGTTAGCCAAGACTTTCATTGACCGAGGGAAGCTCATCCCGGATGAGGTCATGACTCGGCTGACCCTTCATGAGCTGAAAAACCTCACCCAATATAGCTGGCTATTGGATGGTTTTCCAAGGACACTTCCACAGGCAGAAGCCCTGGACGGAGCTTATCAGACAGACACAGTGATTAATCTGAACGTGCCCTTCGAAGTCATTAAGCAGCGTCTCACCGCGCGCTGGATTCATCCGGCCAGCGGCCGAGTCTACAACATCGAATTCAACCCTCCCAAAGCCGTGGGCATTGATGACCTGACAGGGGAGCCTCTCATTCAGCGGGATGATGACAAGCCAGAGACGGTTGTCAAGAGACTCAAGGCTTATGAAGTCCAAACACACCCGGTCCTGGAATATTACCGGAAAAAGGGAGTATTGGAAACCTTCTCTGGAACAGAAACCAACAAGATCTGGCCCCATGTGTATGCTTTCCTACAAACAAAAGTTCCACAAATAAACCAGAAAGCATCAGTTACTCCATGAGGAAAAGTGTACATCACCAGTAAGATGAGCAGAGACTCCTCGCCTGTGCATTTAGAAGCTCCGTGTTCTGAGACTGGCATGTATGAGTTCTTTGAAAATTATATTAGTTTCACTTCTACTGATTTCATTCTGGAAATTAAGAATGGGCCAAATGAGTCCGATACTAAGATTCATCTTTTTGTCTACCCAGGGTATCTTCTATGGGTATGTAATTTAAAAACATCAGATGTCCTAATTAAAAGAGCAATTGGTAGTAATATTAACTTTTGTTCAGAAGACTGAGCGGTTGATAAAAAAATTTTCTTATTCTTTGGAGAAGCTAAAAACATTTCCATGTCACTCGGTAAAGTATCTCATCAGAGAAATGTGTTGTAGACTGATGCCAAAACCCAGCATCGTTAGCACTGTGGTACATGGTTTTGTGAAACACTATCAAATTCTAGAAAACAAGCAACCAGATATGCAGATTAGTTTAGGATGCAAATTCACTGTTGCCTTTACAGTAAGAAACTTAAAAACTTAACCGTATATACTGTATTTATTATGTCATAAACAAACTTTCAGTTTATTCAGAATTTTCAGTCTGCTATAAAATTGTGTTAAATTAGCATATAGGAAAATATTACTTTCCTATGACAGGTTTTGAGAACATGTGTATTGAAAAAATGATTTATTAGAAATTGACATTGGAAGTTATTATAAAAGCACTGAGGTTGAATTATCAACAGAAAATGTAATTAGCCTTGTGTTTTCAGATTATTACTCAGGTTAAGAAGTATAAGTATGTGCTTTAGGATCTACTTGCCAGTTTCTCTTTTTGATCACTATGTAAAATCTGCTGTGATGAGTGACAAATTAAAATACAAGAAGAAAAGCAAACCCATGGCCCTACATAAAAGCAAGCATACTGGGTCCTCAGGAAGTAGAAATAGATCAGTTATGCCTGGGGTGAATTTCCCTGACACGCTTAACAATCATAATTAGTAAACAATCAAAATTAGTAAACTAATCAAATTAGTAGCAATTAAAAGGATTTACATGAGAGGTTAAAAAGGACCAGGAAGGTAACTGAGTTTGTTGAAGGACTTTATTCCTAGTGAAAGCAATGGGCAGCTGCTGGGTTTCCCTGCCACCGTCAGCAGGGCAAGAACTCCACCTGTGTGTGTAGCCTGAGTAAGTAGCCCTTTAAAAGCGAAGAGAATTTGATTTCTTCGTAGGGCAACAAGGATGCGTGCTTATGTCCTGTGGCCTGGCAGGAAGAGTGGGGCGATGAGAGGTGGATGAAAAAATCAGCTACATCTTCAGTGGGATATTTACTCTTACTTGGTGCTAAATCAGATGCAACGAGTCCTGGTACAACCTGTTATGAACTGCCTTTGAACACCGGCCTGTTATCCCAGGCACTCAAAATATAAATGCCAGCAAGTGGTTCTTCGTGTATTTTTGTGGGAAAAAACTTTTCTTTTGATTTTTAAAAATTCAATGTTGATCTTTCAGAATGGACCAAGGCTTTTTTTTAAAAAGGATTGCAGGACACATTTAATTCTTTACAAAACTTTCTGTAATGCCTTATTTGAATGTATTATGTGCTTTCTAAAACTGTGGTGAACTACTAAGCTTATGAATAATTACTGGCTTTCCTGGCATACATGACTCTTAATGTACTACAATAAAATTAAATTCTAGAAAAAAAAATTCTATCAATTTACTTCACAGAATTGGAACAAATAGTCCTAAAATTTGTATTGAACCAAAAAAGACCCTGAATAGCCAAAGGAATGTTGGAAAGAAAATCAAAACTAGGTTCATCACAATTCTAGACTTTAAGCTCTATTACAAAGCTGTAGTCATCAAGACAGTATGGTACTAGCACAAAAACAGACACATAGATTAGTAGAACAGAATAGAGAACCAAGAAATGGACCCTCAATTCTATGGTAATCTTTAACAAGTCAGGAAAGAATACTCAATGGAAAAAAAAACAATCTCTTCAAAAAATGGTGTTGGGAAAATTGGACAGCCACATGCAGAAGAATGAAACTGGACTATTTCTCACTCCATACATAAAAATAAACTCAAAATAGATGAAAGACTAAATCTGAGACAGGACTCCATCAAATTCCTAGAGAAGAACACAAGCAGCAGTGAACTTGTGACCTCGGCTGCAATAACTTCTTACTAGACATGTCTCCAAAAACAAAGGAAATAAAAGCAAAAATGAACTATTGGGATTTTATCAATATAAAAACTTTTACATAGCAAAGGAAACAGTCAACAAAATCAAAAGGCAACCTACAGAATAGGAGAAGATATTTGCAAGTGTCTTATCAGATAAAGGGCTAATATCCAAGATTTATAAAGACCTTAACAAACTCAATGCCCAAAAACCAAATGATCCAGTTAAGAAATGGACAGAAGATATGAACAGATATTTTTCCAAAGAAGATATACAAATGGCCAACAGACACACAAAAAATGCTAACATCTTTTGACATCAGGGAAATTCAAATCAAAACCACAATGAGAGAGATGCCTAGGTGGCTCAGCAGTTGAGCATCTGCCTTCAGCTCAAGGCATAACCCTGGAATCCCAGGATCGAGTCCCACATCGGGCTCCCTGCATGGAGCCCGCTTCTCCCTCTGCCTGTGTCAAGCACTTTATTTTTGAATTGGTTTTATCTTTGCCTCTCTCTCTGTGACTCTTATGAATAAATTAATAAAATATTTAAAAAAAACATAATGAACTACTACCTCACACCAATCAGAATGACTAAAATTAACAAGACAGGAAACAACAAATGGCGAAGATGTGGGAAAAAAAGAAACTCTTGTACACTGCTGGTGGGAATGCAAGGTGATACAACCACTCTTGAAAACAGTGTGGGAGTGTCTCAGAAAGTTGAAAATAGAGTCACCCTATGACCCAGCAATTGCACTACTAGGTATTTATCCAGAGGATACAAACATAGTGATCTGAAGGAGCACCTGTATCCCTATGTTTATAGCAGCAGTGTCCACTATAGCCAAACTATAGAAAGAGCCCAGATATCCATTGACAGATTAATGGATAAAGAAGAAGTGATATATGTGTATCACTATATATATATATATATATATATATATATATATATATACACACACACAATGGAATATTACTCAGTCATTGGAAAAATGAACTCTTACTATTTGCAAGAGTAGAACTAGATGGTATTTTGCTAAGTGAAATAATTCAATCAGAGAAAGACAACTACCATGATTTCACTCATATGTGGAATTTAAGAAACAAAACAGAGGATCATAAGGGAAGGGAGGGGAAAATAAAATAAGACAAAATCAGAGAGGGAGACAGTCCATATGAGACTCTTAATCATAGGAAACAAATAGGATTGCTGGAGGGGAAGTGGGTGGGAAGATGGTATATCTGGGTGATGGACATTAAGAAGAGCATGTGATGTAATGAACACTGGGCATTATATGCAACTGATAAATCACTGAACTCTATTTCTGAAATTAATAATACATGTTATGTTAATTAATTAAATTTAAATAAAAAAATTTTGGACAGTTTTCTTGTTACAAATAGGCATTGGCAATATATTTTTAAAAATTGAAAAATCTGACTATACTAAAAGTAAGAATTTTTGTTCATCAAAAGCCAACATAAAGAATGAAATGACAAGTATGACAAGTAACAAAGTGAGAGAAAATATTTACAATGCCTAGAGCTAACAAATTAGAATCAGTAATATAAGAGAACACTTCCTCATGAATAAAAGCACAAACAGCCAAATAGAAAAATAGACCAGAGAAATGAACAGGCATACCACAGGATAAACTCATAGAGCCAATAAACATATTAAAAAATGTCCAATCTTTTTTTTAATCAAGGAATTACACATCATATCAAGGAATTACACATCATTATCGTGAAATATCATTTTATATCCATCCTTTTGAGAAAAATGAAAAAGTCTGAAAATACCAAGTCTGTATTTCAATAGCATCTTCCATGCATTGCTGCTGAGTATAAAGTAACATAATTACCAGCAAAGAGTTTGGATATACCTCCTAAAGTTGAACATTCACATCCCCTCAGTTGCATCCTCCCACAGGTAAGTCTATTTTCAAAAGAAGTTTTTGCACTTGTACAACAAGAGGTCTTCTTAATAGCAAAATCCAGAGAAGCATTTCTGTGTTTGAAAATTACAGTTCTCCCTTTTGCATAGGGAAAAAATCCAATTCTTTCCTCCTATCTTTCTCTTCTGTATATCTTTACTTTGACACCACTACCACATTCATACAGGGCACTTGACTTCTGACACTTGTGGTTACCAGATGTGTGTGAGGTTTTCCCCATATCAAGCAATTCTCTGAAACACTAGCTGGGTGTCCTACAATTGTACTTAATTCCAACACTATCTACTTAGAGAGAGAGTCAGATCTCACAAGGCCTCTATTCCAGAAGACTGCCCTCAACTTCAGATGCCAATTACAAATAGTACATCTCCCAGGTTACCCACGACTTCTATTCGATTTGGCTACAAATCACAGGTTCACATTATCCTTCCTCAGGTTTGATTAATTTGCTGGAGCAGCTCACAGAACTCAAGGAAACAGTTATATTTACCAGTTTGTTAAATATATGATAAAGAACAAAGATGAACAGCCAGGTGGGGATATACATATAGCAAGGTCCAAGAGGGTCTTAAGTTCAGGCCCTTCTGTCTCCATGAAGTTGTGGTATGTCACCCTTCTGGTACGGGGTTGTATTCTCCAAACTGGAAGCTCTCTGAACCCCATACTATTGGGATTGTATAGAGTCTTTCTTACATAAACATATTCAATATTTGAGTCCATTTCCAGCATCTCTCCTCAGATTGTAAGATGGGGGCGGGGGGAGAGTGAAACTGAAAATTCCAAGCTTTTAATCATAGTTTGGTCTTTCTGTGATCAGCCCACATGCAGGAGCCCTCCCAGGATCCCATCTAGAGTTCTCTCAATAGAATATCCAGGAACCCTGTGTCAGGGGTGGGGTCAAAAACAAATATTAGAACAAGATACCCTTAGTGCTCATATCACTTTAGAAATTAAAAGGGTTTGGGGAGCTCTGTACCAGGAACAAGAAGCAGGGACCAATACATATTTTCTGTAATCTCACAAATCCACATGTCCTCAAAGGCAAAGTGATAACTGTGGTAAATTTACCCAATGGAGTTTTATTTGGCAATAAAAATAAATAACTACAATGATATAATATCCACCAAAATAAATGAATCACAGCAATAGGTAAAAAATTTGAGTACCCTCAAATTACACACAGCCTGAAACTTTCTTTATGAAGTTTAAAACAATTAAATATATACATGTATGCATGGGTGCACACACACACTCTCTCTCTCTCCAGGAATATGCATAAATGCAAAGCTACATAAAAATGAAAGCAAAGAAATGATGAACGAAAGATTCACAATGAACACAAGATTCAGGTGGATGGTTACCTTGAGCTGTGTGAGACAGGAGGTGGGTTGAGGAAAATTAGACAGTTAGATGCAGTTTATTGATAAGGTCTAGGCTTTGCAAATAAAAGCATCCATGCATGGACAAAGATGGGAACAAGTAAACCAAGAAGTATGTATGATCAAACTAATTTTGTGTTCCTGAAGCCCCATAAAATATGTTTGTGTCTAAATTAAGGATTTCCTAAAAAGGTAACTTTCCACATTTTAAAAACAGAGTACAGAAAAAACATTATGAGAGATGCACGTCTCACTTTGAATTAGTGAGGTGTTTTTTTGTATTATTTTGAATAATTACTAATAGTGCAATTGCTGTATCATAAGATAGTTCTATTTTTAACTTTTTGAGGAATCTCTATGTTTTTCAGAGCGGTTTCATCAGTTTGCATTGCCAAAAACAGTGCAAGAGGGTTCTCCTTTCTCCATAACCTGGTCAACACCTGTTTTTTTTGTTTTTGTTTTTGTTTTTAACTGCTGATTTTAGCCGTTCTAACAGGTGTGAGGTTATATTTCATTGTGGTTTTGATTTATATTTCCCTGATGATAAATGATATTTAGTATCTTTTCATGTGTCTGTTGGCCATCTGTATATCTTCTTCAGAAAATGTCTATTCATGTATTCTGCCCTTTTTAAAATTGGATTATTTGGGCTTTGGGTGTTGAATTGTATAAGTCTTTTTAAATATATTTTGGATTCTAACACTTTATCAGAGAAGTCATTTGCAAATATCTCCTCCCATTCCTAAAACCTTTCAGTTTTATTGATTGTTTTCTTCACTGTGCAGAAAATTTTTATTTTGATGAATCCCCAATAGTTTATTTTTGCCTTTGTTTCCCTTACCTCAGGGAGACATATCTAATAAGTTGCTATGGTCCTGAATGGATAAAGAAGATATGGCATATACATGCAATGGAATATTACTTGGCCATAAGAAAGAATGAAGTCTTGCTATTTGCAATGATGCAGTTGGAGCTAGAGAGCATAATGTTAGTGAAGTAAGTCAGTGAGAGAAAGACAAATACCATGTGATTTCACTTATATGTGGAATTTAAAAAACAAAATAATCATAGAGGAAAAAAAGAAAGAGACAAACCAAAAAAAAACAAACAAACAAACAAAAAACAAAAGCAAAAAAGAAAAACAAAAGACTCTTAACTATAGAGAACAAACTGATGGTTACCAGAGGGGAGGTGGGTGGGAAGATGGGGTAAATACATGATGATGATTAAGGAGGGCACTTGTGATGAGCACTTGGTGTTGTATATAAGTGTTGAATCACTAAATTGTATACTTGAAACTAATATTACACTGTTGGTTAACTAACCGGAATTTAAATAAAACTTGAAAAAATAAATACTATAAATATATTTTTAAAAAGTTATGAGGGAACTCCCTAACAAGTGCTGAGAGGAAAGAATGTGTGTAATGGAGTGAAGGGAACACACATAGTTGTTTTAAGTTCAGAGAGAGGTAAGTCGGATATGCAGACTCGGAACGAAGCTTCTGAACCACACTACTCACTGATAAAACCACAATTCAAAGATTATGTGAGGAAAGGATGGTAGTGGGTCACTAGTCACACATAGACTCTTTCCAGCACTTCACATTGATGTCTGAATAGCCATAAGTCCCAATTTTTTTCTTTAATTTTTATTTATTTATGATAGTCACACAGAGAGAGAGAGAGGCAGAGACACAGGCAGAGAGAGAAGCAGGCTCCATGCAGGGAGCCCGACGTGGGACTCGATCCCGAGTCTCCAGGATCGGGCCCTGGGCCAAAGGCAGGCGCTAAACCGCTGCGCCACCCAGGGATCTCCGTAAGTCCCAATTTTTATCAGAACTTCAGCTGACATGACTTCACACTGATATTGCTACTACTAAAAGCATTATTCTATACTAGGGGTCAGCAAACTTTTTCTGTAAAGGATTAAATAGTAAAAATTTAGGTTTTGTAGGCTATAAGATCACTGTCACAACTATTCAAGTGCTTTTATTGACAGCAGCCAGAGACAAAATTTAAATGGTTGAGTGTGGCTGTGTTCCAATAAAACTTTGATTACAAAAGTAAATAGCAGGCCAGATTTAGCCCCAAAGCATAGTTTTCTGAACCCTCTTTAATCTTATCCACCCAATGGTTCGTCTGTATATTGTATGGTTTTAGAACGAGCATCAATACAGCATGCTTGCCAGTGTGGTGAGATGATATTTCGGCCAGAACTTAGGGTTTAATGAGTTATCACTCAATAGTTGCCACATCTTCCAATGCGGCAAGAAACTCAATCCTATGATCCAGACTATCAGAATCTTTATGGTGGAATTATTACCAAAGAACACTATATCCAGAGCTGCAAATTTGAGATGAGGACTTGAGGGAAGCAAACAGTAAAAGGAGTTTAAAGAAGGCTTCTGTTATTTTTGGATGCCTCTTCTTTGAATAAATATATTTTATTGAAAATGTTCAGTACTACATAACCATATTCTGCGTTGTACCTAAAGATCTGTGTGTGTGTTCCTTTGCACTTGGCTGGTGAGTCCACTGGAAAAGCTGTTCACTAAAGGTGTATCCCAGTCCCTTCTTTGCAGATAAAAATCCAGCCTGGTCAGTATCATGTCGAAGATCCTGGTTCTGTAAGTTGCCAAATAAAAGTCCCAGGCAGACAGGCATGTGGAGTCAGTAAAGCAGGCTACCCCCTTTTAGTGTGTGTGTGTGTGTGTAGTCTGTGTGTGTCTATGTGTGTGTGTGTGATTGGGGCAGGGCTTACAGACAAGATAGAACACAGTCACTCAAAAAGTGAGTTTGTTATTCACTTTAAAAATAAGAATTGAAAAAAATATGTTCAAAGATCCCCATGGCTATCTTAAAACAATTTCTGAATGGTTGGTAGAATAAAGCTTTCTTTTGTTTCTAAACAGCTTCAAACCTAGAAGTACACAGGAAATGAAATTATAAACAGAGTTGGTAGATTGGCCTCAGAAACACATCTCAGTTCTGAAAATATTAAGTCCCATCATAATCCTGCCTCTCTCCCAGCCCCTTAGAGTTTTTAAAATATATTTATTAAATAGGCCTAGTGAGGGGAAGAGATTCCCTCTTAATCTTATTATGTTGACTTGTTTATTGTCTTCCTATTATCAGAACAAAAACATCTATAAAGTAGAGATCTACACTTCTTACCAACCATGATAGTGTCTGTCATGAATAGGCATTTGGCAAATATTTGTTGAATGAAAGAAAGATAATCTCTGCTGTTATTTGATGTAGGTGCCATAATTACCCTTTAGCATGGGTTAAAAAACTGAAGCTAATGAGCATGTCCAAGACCACAACTCATAGCACTAGAGCTGGTTTAGCCAGTGCTTGTAAGCATCCCATAGCATTTGTAGCATATTAATCTAACCATCCTTTCATCTTTCATCCATTTTACCTGGATATGACCACCTGAACACATGACATAGCCCCTAATCTTTCACTCATCCAATCTGTGTAGCAAGTTACCAATAAAATAATTGGTAAACATTGATTTTCTCCCATCAGTCTACTGTTCAGAAATGGTGGTACCCTATAGAAGTGAACGTTCCTGTCCACAGCAGTGTTCCAAGTTTATTGCTTCCAAGCTTATTCTTATTTTGGCATCATCTTTTCTTAGGTTATCCAGTCACTCAGAAAATTAAACTAATGTTAACCATATTAGCCTTTTGTTTAATAAATGAGAAACCAGTAAGTAATTCCTTGACTTATGAAAGACTTGTTAAGGCACAAAAGAAAAATACTGAAGGCTTTGCAAGTTAAATACTTCTTAATTTACTACTTCCTCACTAACTGATTTTTTCTTTACTCTTTTAACACGATGTTATAGTCAGAGCCACAGACATGTAAGGGTTAACAGTTAAGAAAAAACAGCAAGGGAGGAGTCCCTGGTTCCAAGTGACTAATCTTTTCTATAACCTGTTTTACATAACCTTCAAAGCCAAAGAAACTTTATCAAAGGATTAAAACTTATATAAACAAAGATTCCTTTATTTATAACTGACTCTCTGCAGGACAAGAAGCTCCACTTACATTACACATGTGCAGAGATTTATACATATTGGTTACTCAGTGTGTAATTTTAAAAAAATCTGATGATCTTACAGTATAGAAGCAGCAGTGAATGAAGAGGATGGTGAATGATAAGGTAAAGGGAGTTCATTTATTTGGGTTGTTGTGAGTTTCAATTCAGTTATTTTTGCTTTTAAAAATGCAATGAAAATGTATTACTCAGAAATATGACTCCTTGGGTTTTCTAATTACTTTGTCTATAATTTCCTGGTACTGACAAAAATTCTGTGTAATGCTGGACTACGTAATTGTAATAATATTGCTTGTTCACACACACACACACACATGGATATATACTTTGATTTTTTTCAAATACGTAGTTACGAGTGGTTTAGACCATTTGAAATGAGTTAAAGTGATTCCAGATAGTATTTCTTTTCTCTTGCTTTGCCCATGGTCTTTTAGACTGCTCCTTGTTTATTTAATTCCTCCAAACCCATCTTTCTCATTCTGATCAAGCCCCATGTTCCTCTATTTCTCCCCTGAAATACTATATATGCATACACACACACACACACACCATTTATTGCTGTTTTCTTTCAAAGTTCAAAAATAAGAGGAGCACCTTGGTGGCTCAGTTGGTTAAGTATTCAACGCTTGGTTTCAGCTAAAGTCATGATCTTGCAATCATCAGATAAGCCCTGCATGGGCTCCCTTTACCCCTCCCCCACTGCTTGTGCAGGTTTGCTCAGAGGGCTTTATATTTGTCCTCTGCAGTTTGGTGGACACAGGGACTGGTGTCTGACTCATGCTAAAAAGTCTAGAAAGCAAAGCTGTGAGTGAAACCTCCTGCCAGGAGGTGGAAGGAAGCAAGAACTACATTTGAAAAGGAGCAATATCCAGTCAGTGGTGGGTCAACCATCACTAGTTTGGGTCAGTCTTCCACCTGGACTGATTGGATTATATGGAGCAGTGATGAGACCTCAGCAGAGAGGCTCAAAGTGGGTGATGCATGCAAAATTTTGAAGAACTTGTGTGTGACTGTCAGAGGAAGTGCATGTACCCTGCCGAGGACACTGCAGGTTAGTGATCATGAATGAAGGGGGAGCATATCCAAAGACCCATAGAAGGGCCAAGAGAGTCTGTTTTAAATAACTTTCAAGGCCATAGAAAGCAAGGATGACATTTCCTGCCCTGTTAACATCCCTCATATAAGTTTCAACTCTGGAGGACACAGAAACATACTTCTCCAACTGTGAAGGGAGGCCTGAAGTGGGGCTGAGGAAAGAGGCCAGGAGAAGCTGACCCAGAACATAGAGAAACCAGGATCTTTTTCCCAACCATAGAGCTTGGATATGTTGTAGTGGGAGGAAAAAAGCTGCAATTTAAATGAAGTTCAAATACCTTTTTGCAGGACTAATTTAACCAAAGGGCTTTTTTTTTTTCTTTTGAAATTCAACAGAAAGTAGAGCAACCTGTCTGTGATTCCATTTAATATCAGGAAAAGAACTGGCCCCATAAAGTAAATTTTATAGGAAGTGTAGGGAAAAGAGTAAGGCTTTTTCTCTGATATCAAAAATCCCACTTGTTCAAAGGGTCTGTACTGTGATCTATTTCTGTATGTAAATACTGTTCAGGAACACAAAGGTGAATTATTTCAACTTTAAAGTCTTTTTTCAACAACTTATCCTTTACAATAAACATGGGACTTCTTAGAAATCCACAGGATTTCTTAGGATTATATATTTGCCTTCCTTCAATCCTCCCTTTACTTCAATATACTGTGGCTGATTGTTCTACCTAAGTATTTTCTACACATATATAATGTTTTACCATTTAGTCTGAAGACTTCTTTATGAATCATGGTAATAGATTTAGATTTAAAAGCATGTCATCTATGTCAGGATAGAGGTGGGTTAGGACAGTCAAAGCAAGTGAATCAAATTTGAGCTACTTTATAAAGAGAGATTTTTAAGTAGAATTTATTATTATTATTATTATTGAATTTATTTTTCATAATAATGATGTTAATTTCAATAATTTATATAGTATTTTAAATCTTCAAAATAGCCATTTATTTCTCAAAAGACAAGATATAAATAAGATTACATGTCCTATTGAAATGAGGACAGAAAGTAGAAAATGTCTTAAGAGTTACTTAACACAGGGATGCCTGGCATAGCTTAGTCAGAAGAGCATGGGACTCTTGATTTCAGGATCATGAGTTTGAGCCACATGTTGGGTGTAGAGATTACTTAAAGAAAAAAAAAAGAATTACTTAATATAGCTAGTTAGAGGGAGAACAAGGATAAGATGAAGTTCAAGCTCGTCGACTTTTTAATTATTTTGGCTAGCAATGAGACAGCAGGAATTACCAATTATTGAAGCTTTTGTCAGGTTTTCTCATAGGTATTTTACGTCATTTATCATTTTTCATTACATGCCTGTGGATGTCTAATCTTTTTAGGATCCAGCAAAAAGATTTAGAAATCTCCAATTTGAGTCAATTCTAGAAATCCTGACAAGATCCTTAATCCCTCATGGTCCCTTGGTAGTCCCGAAAAAAACAGAGGTATTTGGGCTCCCTGGGCTCGAAAGTTAGAATTAGGGATGCCTGGGTGGCTCAGCGGTTGAGCTGCTGCCTTCAGCTCAGGGTATGATCCTGCGGTCCTGGGATAGAGTCCTGCATCAGGCTTTGCTGCTTCTCCCTCTGCCTGTGTGTGTGTGTGTGTGTGTGTGTGTGTGTGTATCTCATAAATAAATTAAATAAATAAATAAATAAATAAATAAATAAAATCTTTTAAAAAATTTAGAATTAATTCATATGTGGCAGCAGGAGCCTGGGTGTTTCAAATGTCATCTAAATATATGCTGTAAACTGTATTGTGTTGCTAATGCAGGAAAAGCACGAGAGAATGTAGATTGGGTTTGACATTGGTTTGGTTCACTAAGATTTTTGTATTACAAATCAGAAATCTTTCTGGTGGTAATAATCTGTGATTTAATTTACTTTAGGAAAATATAATATGGTGATCCAGTGAAATTGTGTAATTTTATTTGCATTCTCAAATGGAAAAACAGCCACTGAGCTAGGACTATGAAAAACCCACTAGAGGCACCTCATTTTGAAGGCATCCTGGTTTCTTTTCCTATTCATCTTCTTTTATTTGGATGTGATTTTTTTTCTTCATCTGCTAGTGACACTTATATCATTTGCGGTTTATGCACTCCTATTCTCTATGCTGTGAAATTTGGTGTTAAAATCCATGGTAAATGGGGCTAATTGGTAGTACTACTTAATATTTTAATATCTAAAGTTGATATGAACTACAATGTCAGAAATATACATTTGAGCAGTGAATATGTTTTTGATTTTGCTATATCATCTTTTGCCTTTACCTGAGAGAATAAATTGCTTATATACAGAAGGAAAGGGCAGAAAATAGACTATTCCACATTTCTGTTTCCCATTTGGGGCACTGATCATTTGCTAACCCTGTCTGTACAAATGGATCTTAACTTATTAATAATCTCATTTGCATCTGGAACTCGTGGATACACTTGAGTATATTTATATAGATTAAATTATTTTAAAATATTTATTTATTTATTTATTTATTTATTTATTTATTTATTTGAGAGAGAGAAAGAACAGGAGCAGGGTGGAGAGGAGCAGAGGGAGAGAGAATTCTCAAGTAGACTCCCTGCTGAGCATGGAACCTGATCTAGAGCTCAATCTCATGACCCTGAGATCATGACCGGAGCTGAAATCAAGAGTCAGATGTTTAACTGGCTGAGTCACCCAGGTGCCCCAAAAGTGGCTAATTAAGTTGTAAATATGCATTCCTAGAACAGGCTGAAAAGAAAGGTGTATAGGTGATAGTTAATACTTAAGCAAAGTTCCCAATATAAACTTATAGTAAAGGGGATCCCTGGGTGGCTCAGTGGTTTAATGCCTGCCTTTGGCCCAGGGCATGATTCTGGAGGCCTGGGATTGAGTCCCACATTGGGCTCTCTGCATGGAGCCTGCTTCTCCCTCTGCCTGTGTCTCTCCCTCTTTCTCTTCCTCTCCCTCTCTCTCTCTCTCTCTGTGTCTCTCATGAAAACAAAACAAAACAAAAAAACAAAAACAAAAAAAACTTGTAGTAAAATGTAATTGTATGGTTGAGCTATTTTTAAGATATGTAAACATTATATCCTGATGCTTTCCTGTATTATAGATGGAAAAAAATTTACTTCAGATTACTGGTCACAGTGACCAAGCTCATTTTTGGTGGTAAAGCAACACAGTATCCATTGTAGGTGATTCAGTTCCTAAACTCAAATATACCAAAAGAGCAGCACATACTAGAGATATGTGAGACTTAGGATAGTGAAGAGCCTCAGCACATTATGTCTCAAAATAGACACATTTAAGCTTTCATTAGATTGTTATATAAAGTTATTCAGAATCAAGGTGCAGCCAAATGTGAAAGTAGAGAGGTTGTTTAAATTCTTAATACCTCATGCTCTGGTCAAAGCTGCACCCTAGAACTGAGTTAATAATAATTACAGGAGCACCTAGGTGGTTCAGTCAGTTAATCCTCTAACCTTGACTCAGGTCATTATCTCAGGGTACTAGTATCAAGCCTCATGCCTGGCTCCATGCTCAGTAGGGAGTCTGCTTGAGATTCTCCCCCTCCCCCCTCTCCCTCCCTACCCCTCCCCTCACTCATGCTCACTCTTTCAAATAAATATAGTCTTAAAAAAATAAAAGTTGCTAAATGTAGTATAGCCAAGTATAATTGCATAATAAATGCTTTTCATGCATTATCTCTATCCTTTTATCTCTGCAGAATAGATATTATATTTTGCATATGTAAATGAGGAAATTAAGGCCAAAAGAAATTAAGAAATGTTTATAAAGTTTTGAAAAAGAGCTAGATCCTAACAAAAGTTAGCCTGATTCTAAAACCCATCCTTTGGGACGCCTGGGTGGCTCAGTGGGTGAGCGTCTGCCTTTGGCTCAGGTCATGATCCTGGGGTCCTGGGATCGAGTCCCACATCGGGCTCCCTTCATGGAGCCTGCTTCTCCCTCTGCCTGTGTCTCTGCCTCTCTCTGTGTGTCTCTCATGAATAAATAAATAAAATCTTTTAAAAAATAAAAATAAATAAAAATAAAGCCCATCCTTCCCATTACACCAGCAGCCTTACTATAGTAGCTTCCAGTATCCTGTTGATTTTTTGCTCTTCACCATGACAACAGGACATCCTCAAATTCTTTGATTTTACTTTTCTATTATGGAAGTTGAGCACACTTAAACAATATCTCCTGGGTATAGACAGATACTAATTATAAGCTTAAATTCAAGGAAAGCTCCAGAAATTGACTTTGAATGTCAAGATACTCAAAGACTGTAGCTCTGTTTGAGAGTCTTTTTCCAGTTCCATTTCTGTAGGTGGAGGACTCTGAACAAAAGTGTTCCTAAGGATCCAATACTGTCTCAGGAAGCCCGAGGAAGTTTCAGAGAAACAAATGGTTTCCATAGTCCCCTTGTTTTCCCTGTTTTGTCTTGCCGGCCTTCTGTACCCTACTGACCCAGGCTACATTTAGAACTTTATAACCGGGGATCCTTGGGTGGCTTTGTGGTTTTTTTTGTTGTTGTTGTTGTTTTGTTTTTGTTTTTTTAATGATAGTCACAGAGAGAGAGAGAGAGGCAGAGACATAGGCAGAGGGAGAAGCAGGCTCCATGCACCGAGAGCCCGATGTGGGATTCGATCCCGGGTCTCCAGGATCGCGCCCTGGGCCAAAGGCAGGCGCTAAACCGCTGCGCCACCCAGGGATCCCCGGTTTGGTGGTTTAGCGCCTGCCTTCAGCCAGGGCATGATACTAGAGTCGCAGGATCAAGTCCCGTATCCGGTTCCCTGCATGGAGCCTGCTTCTCGCACTGCCTGTGTCTCTGCCTCTCTTTCCATGTGTCTCTTATGAATGAATTAAGTTAAATTAAATTAATTAAATTAAATTAAATTAAATTAAATTAAATTAAATTAAATTTAAAAAAATCTTTGTAACCAGGGTAGAACTGGTGCTTTCAACAATGATCATGCCTAACTGTGTGCAACAAATGGTTACAAATGAAGGTAGGCTCCAAAGCCTGATCTGAGAAACTATAAGGTAACCAGGACCTTTTATGTCTTTTCCCCCTGCCCTTCTCCTTTCTCTTCCTTGCAGCTGGAGTCCTACCCCCACCCACCCACCTCTTTTCTTGTCTTCAGGTACCTATTCCATTCTCCAAGGGTTTGTTCTTAGGTAGCTGTTAACATACTTCAACCAGGGTATTAGTTGATAGTAAAGATTTCCCCATCAAGAGTGAATTGTCTTTTACTGAAGGACTTTTGAACTAAAAACACTTAAAAGGAAAATTATAGATTTCAAATCATAGAAAGTTATGGGGGTTAATTTGGATTGGAGTTTTGTTCAAGCAAGACTTGTTGGCTTATTCAGATCACTCATATTTCTGGAAGTGGAGGCATATATTTAATAAAATAAAGTCAATTATTGTAAACAATTTTATCACAACTATATGTGTGTAGGGCCACAGGATCCTAGCCTTCAGGTGAGTTCACACTAAGTATTTCAGCATGTCAGTTACATAGGCCCCATGTTTACATGTTTAAAGGATAATTAAAAGGAAGATGAAAAGATTTTTTTTTAAGTCTACAGTTTTTTGATAAAATTACTTTTCTTACATGTTACAGTTACATGTTTAAAGGATAATTAAAAGGAAGATGAAAATATTTTTTTAAGTCTACAGTTTTTTGATAAAATTACTTTTCTTTTTTATAATGCTTATCCTTGATTTCAGTTTTAAAAGTATTAAATTTATTAATATATAGTTTGTTATATATGTAGTAATATTTCTGGCCACTTAAATTCCATCCTTTAAAAATTTTAGAATTTGCTCTTATTCTTCTAATCTATTTCCAACCCAGGTAAACTCAACCAGATTTGCTTTTTCTACAATATCTATGATTTCCTTGTAAGGATTTGTGTGCCACTTCTTACTGATCATGACCTTGGTTCTACCTAACTAAAGGAATGTTTTTTACAGCAAAGAGGGTGGACTTTTAGAACCTACATCTTTTATGGCTTTGTAAAATTTTGTAATTCTAGACATGCTGTGCAGGACAAGTGCCTTTGCATCATTGGTTATTGGAGCAGGAAAAGTGTCTTGTGATACAAATCCTATTTAGGATTTGAGTAGATTATTGTCTTTATTCTATTTCCCTTTTGTCTCCTTGAACACTTCTCCTTATTGTTTTGAGCCCACTTTTGTTACCTACCTTTATCTTTTTTCTCTCTCTCTCCCCTTTTTTCTTTTTAAATCTTTTTTGTTTGCTATCAATAACAAAAGCACTTACTTTAATACCATATTGTTCCTTTCTTTGTGTATAGTTACCATGGCTATAATAGCTATCATTCACTGATTGAACACCCAAGATGGGTGAGGTACCTTGCATATTTTATTCCTACTTTTTAATAAAACCCTACAATTATTATCACCTGTTTACAAAAGGTGTAAATTTTCATATTCTATCAAATTTATCACACATATCATAAATTTATATTATTTTTGCTCATTCATTTGTTCATTTTTCAGAGTATGTTTGTTTAAACAATATATATTGAGTGCCTGCTATATTTGAGTAATGGGCTTAAATACTATTGGGATTACAGAGATGACTCATACTTCCTTGCTCCCAGGTAGTTTACAGGCTACATGAAGCAATAACACTTGTGCATATATAACCGAAGTACAAGATAGAAACTATGAACATGATCACAATGTTATCAAAATTCCGACTAGTAAAGTATTATCAAATACCAAAGTGAGCTGAATAAAAATTTATTGAGTGATTGAGTAAATGTTTGAATAAACTGATATTAGAGGAGTAATACAAATAAGAGCTATGTAAATCCAGAGAAGAGCTAAAAGAATCATGAGAGATTCCCTGGAAAATGTGGTATTTGAGAAGAACCTGGAGGTAGATTCCTAGAGGATGAAGGGAGAATACTGCAAGATAAGCAAATCATATGACCACAGTTGTGGAGCATAATGTGTGAAGTACATTGAAGTTAACATACAAGAGAAGTGCTATAGCAATGCAGATAAAAATGAGTTCTGAACTCTCATGGAAAAGACTTGAATGGAATAATTCCAAAACGAGGGCCCATTCACTCAGCTGAGTTTTTGTTAAACCACAAGAGAAAATTTTCTTAGTTGTATACAGAACAAAGAAATAAAAGTCTCAATAGAAAACTCAATATGAAAATGCAAGTTGAATTTGGTGAAGGATAGGAATCAAGATAAGTTACAAGGAATCTTTCAGTATGAGAAATATTCAATAAGTATATTCAATTTTTCAAACTTTCAGTTGAAACTATTAAAGAACAAAAAAAAAACAAGGCAAAACTATCTCATACTGAGTAAAGATTGTTATTCTCAACATCAAACAAGTTGTTCATATTTTGAGAAGATATTTTTGTCCCATTATTCTTTTGCCTGACCTGTTTATCCAGTTCCAAGACAAGCTAATTTGGCAGGGTTCTACATAAAATAAACCACAGGACATAGTGGAAGTAGAATAAAAATATTTTTCTTTGAACATGATGTAGAGAAATTGTCTGGACTTTGATAAACCTGAGTTCCACTATTGGAATGATTATATTAACTGTGTGATCTTGGACAAGTTTTCTTTTAAAGATATAATCCCTGTATTTTGAAATATGCAATTGTTTTAAGACAGTAAGGAAATCCCTATCATTATTCTCTACTTTTGCAGAATGAAATTTTTATGTCAGCTCATTGTTTTGCTCCTTAGTTCTTATCAGTAAATGGTTTAAAATACCAGCCTCATAGAGTTTTGTGAAAATCAGCAATAACATATACATAAAATGTACATATGTATATAAAGTGTATGTAGACAGTACTTTAAAAATAGAGTCTTTTTTCTCCTAATTCCGTCTGGTCAGAATTTTGGTTTCTTCAAAATTTTTGTGATTTAGTCTATTAAGCTATGAAAGGAAAATGAAAGATTTTACAAATTAAGAAATTAGGGAAAATTGAGGTTGGGGGAAGCAGTATACCATAGTGGCTAAGGGCACAGCTCTTGAACCCGTAACCCCCCAAACTAGGATGCAAATTCCATGCAGATAGAGGTTCTGTCTGTCTGGATTATTGATGCATCCCATGCACTTTGAAGAGTGCCTGGAATATAATAGGTGCTCAGCAAACATGAGGAATGGTGAATATTTAGGGTAATATCTTGGCTCTGCCATGGGAGTTGTATTATACTTGGTACAAACTGAAGCAGAAGAAAGTGAAATGACCCTCAAGGTCAAACAGCCTCAGTTTTTTCATTTGCAAAAGAGGGATAAAAATTATACTTTTTATTGGACATTATTGACATATATTATTTCAGATGTACACTATAATGATGAATATATGTATATACTGAAAATGATAACCACAATATGTCTAGTTGATAGCTATCACCCACACTTGGTCACGAATGTTTTTTCCTATGATAAGAACTTTTAGGGGATCCCTGGGTGGCTCAGCAGTTTGGCGCCTGCCTTCCCCCCAGGGCATAATCCTGGAGTCCCAGGATCAAATCCCACATTAGGCTCCCTTCATGGAGCCTGCTTCTCCCTCTGCCTGTGTCTCTGCCTCTCTCTCTGTGTGTGTCTCTCAAGAATAAATAAAATCTTTAAAAAACAAACAAAAAGAACTTTTAAGATCTACTCTCTTAGCACCTTTCAAACATACAAAACAGTATTCTTAACTATAGTCACCATATGGTACAAAAAATCTCCAGAAGTTATCTACTTTACAACTGGAAATAACAGTATTTATTTAATAGGATTTATGAGGATTAAATCAGATAATACACCTGAATAAACTTAAAATAGTATCTGGTACATACTGAGCATGCCATAAATGGAGCTCTAAATTGGAAGACAACGAGTGCTTAGCAATTAATGGGTACCAATTAAATTGTACTGAGCACAAGCTGAGATGGATAAACAGATATGCATATTCAGATATAGAATAGAGTAAAAGCATGTTATACGCTTCCTCAAGCACCATCCTTAGCTCTACAGTGGGCAGGTACCTCCCCCTTTCAAAGTGTAGCCCAATTCATTCTGCTGTGGAAAGCTTGCTTTTGTGGGAAATGCTTTATTATTTTTTAAAGATTTTATTTATTTATTCATGATAGACACACACACAGAGGCAGAGACACAGGCAAAGGGAGAAGCAGGCTCCATGCAGGGACCCTGATGTGGGACTCGATCCCGGGACTCCAGGATCACACCCTGGGCATGAAGGCAGGCGCTAAACCACTGAGCCACCCAGGGATCCAAAGAAATGCTTTAGAGGGAGAGAGGAGAATTCTTCTCCAAAGGGAAAGGGAGACAACCAGCATTTATTGTAGGACAGATTTATAGTCAAAATCTTAACTATTTTCATCAATGACTTTTCATCTTCATAGTCAATCTCTGAATTAATTATTATTCTTTTCACGTCACATATGAAGAGAGGTTCAGAGTAACTTAATCATGGTCACCCAAGTCTAAATGACTCTAGTCTGGATAGCTTTCCTATTGTAAGGTACACAGGAGGACATACATTGATCAGCTCTCCCTTAGTCATTCCAAAGAGTGTTGCTCTGGAACAAATGTAAATCTCCCATCTTCATCTCCATGGTGACCAGAAGCAAAATGGTAGTTCCCTCCTCTGAGAAAGACAAGGCCTTCCTATGCCCTGTGGTAAGAGGAATGTGTATTCTTAACTTTTCTGAGACCTACACAAAAGACCTACATTTTCATGTCAATAATGATACATCAAAATTCAGATATCTGGTCTATACTCTAGTTTATTTTTTCACTTCATAAGCATTTCTACACTATCATTGTGAAGAAATATCAAGTCCAAAATCACCAGGGATGCTACTGATATTTCCTATGTAACTAAGAAAAAGTGAAGAATTTGACAGCAATTTTTAAAAAATCTGCCATTACTTACCCAACATAGGTGTATTTCTCACCATTTGTAGATGACCAAGAGACCTTGGAAACATCATGGACTTTTCCACTGGAACTTGTTACTCAGTGATTTCTTTAGCAATAGAAACGTGATACTGTATTATATAGCTTTCTTTCCTAGGTATATAAGCCCATTTAAATAATTATCACATAAACAGTATTTTGCAGATGTCCAAAAGCATAAATTGGCTTTTTCCCAAAACTGTACTATGGAGTTTTAATACTATATTTGCCTTTTTAGATTATTTCAATTACTTTAACTAAAGAGAATACCTGATCCCACCCATCACAAAAAGCTTGTGATCTACCTTGTGATCTGTAAAGCATGTATTTGTATTCTTATTGTTACAGGATCTTCTTATGGAATCCTAACTGAAAGTGTTTAGGTATTAGAGCATGGCAGTCACTATGCAGAAAAGGTCTCTGAATCCCCAGAAGAAAAATATTAGCTGTAATAGAAGTAACTGCCATGGTATGATTTAGTTTTTTTTTTTTTTTTATTTAGTTTTTAATCATTGAGAGTTGCCCTAATCCCCGACAATATAAAGTGTGATGGTTAATACCCTTAAGTATATTAATTATAGGCCAAATGAATGATATAGCTATTTTACTAATTTATGTGTTGACTCATCCACAAAAACTTGGCTGTTAATATGTAAAGTTTTAGTTTCTGTTTGGCTTCTAAATTGATAAATCTTAGCACAAATATTTAATCCATTTCTCCCTGATTGACTAAATTATCAAGGAATGTCTGAGCATCAGGGATGGATTTCCAATATGCTTAGTGTCTTAATTTCTTCTGTTGGAAATGCTATAAGACTATGACTCACTGTGTTCCTTGGTATCTCATTATGCACTCTCAATAAATGTTTCAAAGTAGAAACGTTTCAGCTACAATAAATATTTTCCAAATAACATAGGTTAAAGAGACAAATGAATAGAAATGACCAATCTACACTATGTTCTGACAAAAGTAATAAAAAATTAAATAATTTTCAAAGTTTAAGCAATAGGCCAAAATTTAAATTTTATGAAATTTGTTTATAAATTCAATGTATAGCCTAAATGAATAGTAATGGGAAAGGTAAAGATGCTAGCATATTTCATCATTTTTCAAATGAAAGGGCATTTTTCTTACAAAGAGTTGTGAAATATGACTATTTGCTTCTGTCTCACTCCACTAGGAAGCCCATTTACTCTGGAAGTTACTTAATCCCACTTAATATGGAAATTTAGGATTGTATTTCAATTATTATTTTATGGAATTTAAATATTTAATTGTGTTATACTATGTTTATCTTATTGGGTGATGGAATTAACTTCCTAAAGGTTTAGTAACTCAAGGCAAGAAAACCATAATTAATATGTTCTGGCATATGTAAATTACATTCCATACCAAAAGATGTTGGTGGTAAATGTCAAGTCATTTTCCGAAGACAAAAACTGTTAAGCTCTATGCCAGTACAGTATCAAGGACAGAAAATGGAAACTACTCAAGTAGCTTACTTTTCTCCAGAATGTGTAAATAGGCTTAAGCTCCTTAGTTATAAAAAGAATATTTGTGGAATGGAGAATAATTAAGTCTGAGTTTCTGCCCTTAGGAACATAGCAGTGTGGGAGAAAAATGTGTCAGTCACACAAATAATACAGAAACAACATAGCAATGCGGTATTTTTAACACAAAGTAGCAATAATATAATTACTCAAATTACATATTTCTTTTGAATCTAAAAGATATCCTCAAGGTGTGGTAACAGCTCAGTGGGTGGAGAAGTCATATTCAAGAAGGGAATGATGATAGATCTTGCCTTTGTCATTAAAAGATTTAAAAAGGTTGCACTAGGGACAGTTGTTCAGCTAGAGGGAATGGAAGGAAAAGATAGAGACTGGAAAAGAAGAGGACACGTGATGATAGAACAGAAACAACTAAAACAACCAAAGAATTTAGCAGGGAATAAATGTATAAAGTGAGATGATGTCCAATAAAGCTGGAAAAGATTAGGATTAATTTATAGTGGGACTTGAATGTTAGGATAAAGAATTTGATGAATTTTAGGTTAAGAATAAGTCTTTTAAAAATTCTGTGTAGAAGACTGATGTAGTAAGAAACATGCATTAGGAAACTACAGTAGGTTACTGTAGGGTTCTGGCTTACAATAGACTGGAGTTACACTGGTTGCAACAGAAGAAGAAGGAAGAAACATACCTAATAGCAAAGACGCTTTCAAGTACATGTGTCTTGGTAACTGACTTGAGCATGTGGAATGTGGAATTTGAGCAGCTGGTGATAATTCCAAGATACCAAGACTGAACTATAGTGGGAGCATAGTATGCTATTATTAAATTCAGTGGAGTTGACAAGAGAAGCAGCTTTGTTAGGGTGACAGTCTGACTTTGGTTATTATATTATGGTAGGTTGTAGAGAAGAGTCACAAAAGCTTATTTCTTGATCCTACTCCATGTCCAAGACAGATTAGTAGGAATGTTCACCATGAAGTCACTCAGGGCTCCAGCCTGATAAGAGGCCTCCTCATCAGGAAGTGCTGCAGCGAAAGAAAGAGAAAGATAGTCTTTTCACCTAGTAGACCACCCTGAAAATGACACACATCACTTCTGCTAATATTTCACTTGCCAGAATCAGCCACATGGCCTCACCTGAATGCAAAAGGGCTAAGACTACAATCTCTTATATTCTCAAGAAAGAGGATATTGGTGAGCACTAATAATGCCTCCTGCAAATGCATTGAGTGGAAAATGAATCTTTCCATAGCTTTGAGTAGTCTGTGTGTGAAAAGGAAAATAATTGGTAGAAAAAGAATAATTTCCCCTACTTTATATAGAAAGCCTGTTTTGTACTCAAAGGAGATTTGGACTCACGGGCTTTTCTACTCTTGACCAAAAGGTATTCTGCATAATATTGCTAGGTAATGATATTCAGGCTTCAGAGAAGTGAGAGGCTCATTGCATAATGTTCTCTAAACGTGCTCAAGAGAATTTCCAGTTTTAAACGTAGCATTACTAAATAAATTCTATGTCTGACTCTGTATCGCAACATGGAAGATAGAGGAATCATTTGTATTTTTAGTTGTCTAGTGAAATATCATTTGTGGCATGCATATTAGTATTTGGAGGATTAACCCACTTCTAGATTATTCAAGAGTACCTGTGAATTCAGGTATCATAGACATAATGAGAAAAATTGGGACAAACATAAACATCAAAACTTACTGTTGATATCTCCAATTACATCAATTGAATTTTACTCATTATTTTCACAATTATAAAAAATCTGGAAAAGTATTTGGTAAGCCTCATGCAATAAAGCATTCCCAACTTTTATATATTTAAATCCCTACTGCCTGCCAGCTAAGAAAACACTATGGAATTTGTTCAAATGTTTTACTTTGATAATAAATTTAATGAATAAACTTGAGAGTGTTTACTATTAATATCTCTCATATCAATATAGTGACTCTTTTCTTCTCCAAAATCTTCCAGCTGGAATAAGTTACATAGCCACCCTGACTACATTTTACTCCTTAGCACCAAAGGTTGTTAGGTCACTATAACTACACATAACTCTTCTCATCATATTCCTGATATTTATCTGCTACTATATACATTGTCCTTGAATATCATATACACTCATTACATTTTTTTAACTCTTCAAAGATAGATTGGAAAGTTGATATAGACATGATATGCAATAGAGTTTTATTTAAAGCAGACTATTATAGGAAAATTTTAAATAAGGAAGTTTAAGAAATTGTAACTTAATCACACCTTACTCAATTTAAAATGTTGAACTCAAATCTACTTTGAAAGAAGGGCTGACAGTCGAATATCACAAATAGGAATTTATACATTCATTTATTTTAACGTGCAACTTATGACATAAAATCATTATAAATATCATCTGTTGCTATACACTCATACACACACAACTAAAATATGGTAATCTAAGGCACACTTCATAAGGGGAAATTTTAGTGTATAAGTCAAGTTAACAAGTTAGATTCCCATTAAAAATGAGATTTTTTTCTATTTTTTTTAAATACAAGTTTAGTGTCTTTAGGAATGGCATAACACAACATGATAGCAGTTTTTCTGGGTTAATGCTACTTCCAAAGGTGACTAAATCATGGTCAGGATAAAACAAGAACCCCTGTAAGAATGAGAATTAGAGGAAACATTACATTTCATGTCCAATTCAACAGTTTTCTTCAAGAAAAGTGTATCACACACATGTAACCTCTGCCAGAAATGTCCAATTAGTTTAACAAACAAAATAAGTTACCATAAAATATATAACTCTGTGGTCTTTTAACTGAAGACATACATGATTAAGAGGAACACAAGTTGCCTTTGCAATATCCTGTATCAGAATATGACCGAGGTTTGCTGTAAGCCACTTGAACAGAAAAAAGGGCATTTATGTTTAATAAAAGGTCATCAAATGACAACACACAATGAAACCCTCATAAACACAAATTGCCTTTATATTCTTAAATAACTTCTAATACCAACAATACAGCAAAGAATATAATTTAAAAAAATATTTTGACTGAGTCAGGAGCAAAAATTAATTATTTTTTAAATAGCATTTTATCTAAACATTTGAGAAATCCAATGCAAAAAAGAATTGGTTAACAAGGGTCCTTATAATTGTTGACTTTTAATGTGCTTAACTTCACTCTCCGTTGTTTACAATTTACCAAGTTTCCAAATACTATTTTCTCTTTTGTTCTCAAACTCAGATCATAAAGATATAGGCAAAAGAATGACTTTTTAATATGTTTTCAAAATAAATATCTATAGCAAGAACATTTCATTTTTAAAGACATTGACTTTTTATGATGGGGTCTTAATTAGCATTAAAGTTAAAACAATTCTTACCATAACAATTTATATGTAGTGCTAACAAACATAGTACATAAAAACTTATGTTCATGCTAATGTTAACTTACACAGGAAATCACTAGAATATTTTTATACATGAAAGTAAGAATGATAGGGGTGCGTTGACTTCTAAAGTGGTAAGTAATTCAATGGTCCCCTGTTTAAAATCTCAATTGTGTTTCTCTTGCCATATGTATTGGATCCCACATTGGTAGGCGAGAGAATGGCACCAAGATTATTGCTAGTACGAACCAAGAAATTTGCCAGGCGTTGAGTCGCACACGTGGCAGTGTTGCATTTCCGCTTTTCCATCTGGTGACTGACAATATAGAACAAATATGGAAGGTTAGCGACTTAGACTCAGGTTTGTGTATATTTATAGGACAACAAATAGTTCATATTGATGAAAATATTTTCATGTAAGTAACTCAGCATTTGTTTTGGAAACATCTAGATGACTGAAATTTTTTGACACCTTGAACATGCAGCAGAAGCAATTTTTGACAAGGAAATCATATAACAAAACTTCCATTATAGTCGATGTTAAATTTCTCAATATAATCCTTTGAAATTTCAGAATATATTCCAGATAGTAATCATAATAAAAAGGGGTATCTTTGTCTTACAGTCCTCTAAACCCTTTCTTTTTATTCTTCTAAATCTTGGTGAATCTAGTTCCTAATATATAAAAAGGATTTGGAATATAAAATTTATATGTAATCTGGAGTATGTGGTACTAAATATGTATATTCATTTCCCACATCTTTCCAAAGAAAATTAAGCAGTATAAGATATTTTTGTTAAGCTCCCTGAGATCATTAAATCAGGCTATTAAAGGAGAAATGTCAGGTATCTGTTGAGTATAAGTGTATGCTGACAAATCTATTATTTAGGCAAAGGAAACCCACTTTGGGACTTAAATACCTAGTCTATATGTTAATGTTAGTCATATTATCTATTTAATTATTTCCATTTGCATGTGTAGTAAGCATGGCCAATGTGCATTTCCAATGAATGATTTAATGCTTTTTAAGAATTAAACCATAATTCATAACATCAGATGTTTAATTCTAAAAGAGAAGAAAATTGTCTTGAAAAAAGCAGGAATTGTATTTTGATCAAATATTTCAAACTAATAAATTTAAAGCAATAAAGGAAATAATGGGTCAAACTGGAAAGGTTCAAAGTGATATGTGTCCTAAAATGTTTGGCAAATGCCTGGAGCAGAGTGTAAACTAATCTATGTGCTAAATGTCTGAATGGTACTTTGATGATTGGTCTTAAGGTCTGTAACAGACTTAAAATTACTCCAACTAAAATTTTACCTTATTTGAGTTAGCTATAAGAGCCACCATTCTACTTTAAAGAAATAATAAGACCTTTTATGTTGATTTGTTTCATTATTATGAAGCTGCTTTTCCAAACAAGACTTTTCATGTAAATATAGCATCAGTATGTATAAGATTCTACCCCAAACTACCATTAAGATAGAAAAAGATGGCTGAAATGGTTAGGAAAAAAAGGCAACACACCCCTACTTTCAGGCATTTTTTTCTCTTTAACTACTTGGGCAGACTAGGCCTGCCTAGTATCTAGTAACAGACGTAACAGACACTAGTTCAAACCTATTGACCATTTACACACTGTGCAAATTCCTAACTTTAAGAATTTATACAGTGATGACTACAGACTGAAGTATCACTCTTATGTTGTTTCTCTTTACAAACCCCTCAGTTTCAAGAGTCTTCAAAGATTCGTTTTAGACAGAGAGAAAGAGAGAGAGAAAATGAGTAGAAGTGGCAGAGGGAGAGGGAGAGAGAATCTTAAGCAGACTCTGCACTGAGCACCGAGCCCATTGAGGGGCTTGATCTCATGACACTGAGATCATGACCTGAGCTGAAGAAACCAAGAGTTGGATGCTTAACTGCCTGAAACACCCAAGTACCCCTCAAAGATTTTCAAAACCATTTTAAACTATCCCTGCTCCAGTTCTCAATTTGTAGAAGTAATTATACTGTTGGCTAACCTCTGATTATCTGCTAGGCAGGTACTTATAACTGAGTGTTTAAAAGTTGGTGAGCAAGTGTGTGATCTTTTTCCCTCAGTCAAAAGTATAAAATATCTTTTGGTATGGCTTATCTAATCAGTTTGTTTCCTCTTAATCTCATGTCATACATGTACAAAAGTTAAAAAAGATCTCAAATGAGACTATTAAATTTTATAAGAAAAATGACATTGATAAATCTACATCAGCTTTGTCTTTTAAAGTTGTATGAGATTTGAGTCATTTTCTACACAGGCTTTCTTAGTATTTTATGAAATTTATAGACTATTACATGGATGAAGAGCTCAGGATGATAAATTCTTCCCCTTTAAAAAAAAATGACCAGACATCCAGATTTCTGGAAACTCATTAAAGAGCAATCTGAAGAATGCCTTGGAAGTATTCCTAATAAAAATTCAAATTAAGAGATTGTGAGGCTAGCATGAAAATAACTTGGTAATAAATAATGTTATATAGCATTTTATTTGTGAGTGAAGTTCACTTCATAATAAACTCATATCCATAATGACAAACTGGATAAAGGTGCTTATCTAGTGAAAGAAAAGATCAAGATATGAACAGAAATACTGTGTAATACTGCTAATTTTCCTGTTATTCTATTGTTCTACTGGTTTACCAGAAACATCATGTCAGTTTCAGTTATTTTTATCCAAAAATCCAATTGAAAATCAGAGCCAATTCTGAGAAGAACATCCTCTAAACTCGGTAAACCTGAAGGGACAAAGGAAATCTGATGATTCCTACTATTTACTACATGTGGGTGCTGTAGAACTCTTTACATATCACCACAGATTGCCACCTCAACAAAAAACAACCCAAAGGAAAATAGACAAGATGCTAATAATTCTATGAGAAAAGTTTTAATATTATTTCCAAAGCAAACTTTTCAAAAGTAATCTTAATATTCCTTGGTCTTAAAGAGTGTGTAGTTTCAGTTCTACAAAACTGTAAGGAGCCAACTGATTTAGGCACAAATTATCATTGTATTGTTTATGATGTATGCATGAATTGGCCTTGAGAATCTTTTAAATAAAGGGAGAATTACAGTTCTTTCCCCCTGAAAGTTATAATTACTGCTAACATTTCACCTTACAGAGTTTTTAGACTTCCTTAAAATTACCACTCAAACGACATGACACCTCCCAAAATAAGTCTTCTTAGGAAATCCTGATGCACATATTACCTATTGAAAACATTTTTAAGAGTATTAATTTACATTTAGAGTAGCTCAGAATTAATCTGATGAATAACATAATTTTTATAATTTTATTTCATTAATATGAGTTAATATAGAAAGAATCCCCTAAGAGCAAATGGCTTTTTAACTAGTTCTTAACATTTTAATTTGCCCCCTGATTATTTCTATGTATTTCTTTCCAGAAGGAGATGAAAAGTTTTGGACATTGTCAGAGCCCTCTGAGGAAAAAAAAAAATCTATGTAAATATGCAGTAAAATCCCACCTAATATAAAATATATGTTTCAAGCTTCTCTAGTTTATTTGAGAACCAGGTTAATATAGTGGAAATTACTACCCTTTGGCTTTTCCTGCTTCCTGATCTGGTTTTGCTCCTCTAGGTTTCAATAACATATTCCTTGACAAAACTGGAACTATCCATTCCTGTCTGTCAGAAGTTCTGTCAGAAAGATACATCTTAATGGCATAAGGGCTGTTAGTTATATAGCAGTTTTTAATTCTAATTTTCCCACATTTTACAAAGAAACAGGATTTTTAAAATACTAACCTTTTAATGGGAGTAGCCTTCAGATGGTTTAATGCAACCGAGAGTATGATGAGAACTACTGGCAGCTTCAGGAGACACATTGTTTCTCAAATTTACTGGAAAAGAATAATGCAGCATTGAAATCAAGAAATTTTTTATAGCTCTGATTGATGGAATTTGAGACTAAAACTTACTGTAAAAAAATCTCATTTTAAACATAATCTCCAAAGATTATACTGATATAGTCCCTTGATACTGTTCAAACAATTTTTGAATATTTTCAAAACTTTCCCCTTCTGAATTTCCATCCCTGAACAATCTGGAAAGTTGATATTATAGCACATTACCCCTTTAGCTTTTTCTTTGAAACAAGCAATATATTTAATCCCAAATCTGCTCCTCCTTAAACAAATAATATTTTCCCATAAACAAAAAACTCTTTACCTTTTAATGTTTCAGTGTCAGTATATCAGAGAATGCCTCTAATGGTAAGAAAGCTTCATGAACAATCCCAAGCTTGCATCCACTGGAGTATTTGTCCCCCACTTGCCAATGAGTAACCCAGCTCTTATATATACTTCACACCTTTCCCAGCTCTGACATCAGGCAGTTCAAAGAGACTGTCATAAATTTCTATCCCTGTAGATAGAAAGTGCCTCATTAGACAACAGAAGCAGATG
Organism: Canis aureus; assembly: GCF_053574225.1. Lineage (NCBI taxonomy): Eukaryota > Metazoa > Chordata > Mammalia > Carnivora > Canidae > Canis > Canis aureus. Next base: position 27,062,145 of record NC_135635.1, read on the forward strand.
GGTCATAATTACATTAGCCCATCAGTAAATACTAACATAGCAGATACAGAGTGTCTTTGTGCAGTTAATGATGTGTCACACACAACAGAAGTTTGAATTTTCCATTTTTATAAAATACAAGTGTGGTTTTTCAAAGATTAATCAGTATGCTCCAGTCAGGGATTGATAAAAGGAAGTGATTAAGAATAACAAATGTGTTTATATGCAGAGAGTGAAGCTGAGGACACTGAGGAATCTAATGAGGAAGCTAAAGCCAAATGACCCCAAAGGCTTAATTCCATGAACATTTAGTAGTAGTTTAAAGTATGAGGGTAGAGTGGATAAAAAGAACACTAAAAAAAAAGAGAAATGAGAAGCTCTTTATAATGAAGTGGGAGGTGGAAGACTAAAGGTAGCAAAAAAATAATTTTCAATCCCCAAATTCATTTGTCAACATTTAAGTAGTGACACGTATCTATGTAGTTAAATTTTTTTTGCTAATTTTTTCTGTTATTGCATAAAAACATTGCAATTATCTTTGAAAGAATAGATTTAATTTGTTACTTTTTATTTTCTCCACATTGTTCTTTTTTCTTATATTTCCAAGTTATATTTAAATTAATATTCCAAGCTATGACAATTTAATTTCATATATAGCAAGTAAAACAAATTCCAATTCCAACTGCTAGTGAAAGCATGTATATTTATGTAATTTTAAAAAGATAGAAGTTCTCCAAGTAAAAAAAATAAGTTCACTGAGTCCATATACTTATTTAAAGCTTAGTAATATGGCTGGAGGGTGTTTAGTAAAAATTTCAGAAAGAAAAAAAACTTTTTTTTCCAATCCTTTTTCTAATTATCCAATGATAAAATTATCCAATTTTAATATTTCTGTAAAATTTACTGCTATCCCAAAAGGAAAAAAAAATAAAAATCAAATGATTTGGAAGAATGATGGTTTCCTATAAGATAATTAATGTATTTAACTATGTACAATGATTTAGAAAGGATACAGAGGCCCAGAGATATTAAATAACTTGTTCAACATTATACCTTTAGTTCATTTTGAAATCTTGAACCAAAGCTTAGTTTTTCTGATTTACAGCCTAGTGTTCATTTAAACCAAAATTTATTTTATTTTCCTAGTATTATTTGTTTTTTTTTTTCCCCCTGTGAGATGTTAAAGGTCTCATTCAAAAAATGATACTCACTTGTCCTCTGGGAAATTGATGTTATAAGGAAAATGTTCTACCTAAGAAAGTAACAGAAGGACTTGATTTTTTTTTAAGGGCTACCTTATGCCAGGCACAGTATTTAATTGATATGTGATACCTCACTTATCATGCCTCTAAGTTTTCATCATCATCAGCTGATACAAAAATTCAGAGAATTTAGCTGCTAAAATTACACACCTACTCAGGGGCAAACTGAAATTCAAATTCTCATCCCTCTGTTCCACGATATTTATTTCCTTGTTAAAAAGGATCTCTGTTCTCATATACTGAATTGCCAATTGCTTCCTTTAAATTTTGCAACTTATTATAACACTTTAAATGATTTGGTCACAGTCAGATATGGCCTTAGAGGGTCTTGTATAATGTTTGGTAAAGTCAACATCCATCCCAATCTCAAACAGCCTTAATTAAGCCTTTTATGCTTTATACATCAATGAAAGTGAAGGTGATAGGTGATGATTTAGATTGTGTTTATGAGGCAAGTCCATTACCAGATCATAAACTCCTTCCTACAGGACAAACATTACTATCACTCATCTTTGTACCTGCTTTAGCCTTTCTAGTCAAAGTGTAATTAAGGCCCTGGCAGCTTTTGTCTCACAGGAAGTCTGTTAGAATTTCAGTCCCCACCCCAGAGCTACTGAATCAGAATGTGCCTTTAAAAAAGGATCTCCCCTCAGTGATTGTATGCACATTAAAGCTTGAGAAAATCTGGTCTACTGTACATTCCATTTATTCACTGATTCAATAAATATTAAGGACCCACTCTATGACAGGGAATGTTCTGGGTACTAGAGATACAACAATGAGCAAAACAAAATCCTTGCTCTCATGCAGCTTAGAGCTGGTGGAGGAAACAAAGTCAAAGCAAGTAAGTATATATGCAATTGCAAGTGGCAAGTGCTGTGGAGAACATTAATATGGTGGTAAGAGAAAGAAAAGTAGTGATATTTAAGTTGAATCTTAAACCATTAGAGATGACCAAGGAAAGAGTGATGGGGATGTGTTTAAGATCTGAGAAACAGCATGTGGAAATTCAGGTGAATGAAGGAGAAAGTGCTGTAAAGATGCTGCTGGAGACATAAGCAGCAGTCTGAGAGTGCAGGGCTCAGAGGCCATGTTAAAAATCTTGGATTTATTCAGAGGATAGTATGAAGCTATTGAAGGGATCTCAGCAGGGGTGTGACATGTTCAGGTTTGCAACTTGAAGACATCAATCTGATAATGCATACCTGAAACTAATACAACATTGCATGTCAACTACAATCAAATGAAAAAAAATAAGTAAGAAAACATCAATCTGACTAGTATGCATGGACTGGATCAGAGGGGAGCAAGAGTAAAAACAGGAAATCTGGTAGTAGACTATGGCTGTGTCCAGATGTGAAACAGTGATGCCACACATAAGGTGATGGCAGAGAAGTTAGAAAAGTAGATGAGTTCAAATCATATTCTGGATCCTTACATGATTTGGCAGTAGATTAGGTACAGGGAACAAGTGAGTAGGATACAGAGCATAAAAATGAGAGCCAGGTTAGGATATAGTTAATAATACACATTAATGGGCTTCTTCTGATCAAATTTTTATTTTTTTATTTTATTTTTTTAAGATCAAAATTTTAAAAGGAAAAGATATTTTATATATCTTTTAGAAAATAATTTCTATTTTTATCAAGTTTGCATGTGTTTACAATTTTAAAAAATTAAAATGCTATCCCAAGTCTAATAATTAAAACAGCAGTCATCTCTGTCTTCCTTCTTCCTACTTTTTGAATTTCGCTCTCCATTAAGTAATCAATTTTAGCTGTTTTCTCCATATTTCAAAAATAATTGCTTCTCAGGGTGCCTGGGTGGCTCAGTCGGTTAAGGGTCTGTCTTTGGCTCAGGTCATGATCTCAAGGTCCAGGGATTGAGCCCCACATCAGGCTCCCAGCTCAGCAGAGAGTCTGCTTCTCTCTCTCTTTCTTCCCCTTCTCTCTCACCTCGACTGTGTTTTTCTCTCTGTCTCAAATAAGTAAATAAAATCTTTAAAAAATTATTATTTTGGGGCAGCCCGGGTGGCGCAGCGGTTTAGCGCCGCCTGCAGCCCAGGGAGTGATCTGGAGACCCTGGATGGAGTCCCATGTCAGGCTCCCTGCGTGGAGCCTGCTTCTCCCTCTGCCTGTGTCTCTGCCTCTCTCTCTCTCTCTCTCTCTCTCTCTCTGCATCTCTATGAATAAATAAATAAAATCTTTAAAAAAATTATTATTTTTCTGGACGTTCTTGATTTATCAATTTTAGATGTTTTATGTTGGTATCCTAGTCTGAAAGATAAAGAGTTAGCATTTACATTCTTTTGTTTATTTTTAAGAAATCTCTATACCCAAAATGGGGCAGCTTGAACTCACAATCCTGAGATCAAGAGTCATATGCTCTACTGACTGAGTGAGCCAGGCACCCCAAGAGCTGGCATTTAACAACGCATTTACTTTTCTCCTTTACGCCATTCCTAAAATATTTTAATAAAACATTCGGATTATATCAATATTATATGGATATTTTTGTATTTATATTTTAAACTTTCTGTTATGAAAAATTTTATATGTATATAAAATTTCAGTAACTATCAACTCATGATCTATCTTATTTCTTTTACATTCCTCCTTCTTCCTTCCATTCCATACTAAATTGTTAAAAACAAATCCTAGACATTACACAATTTTTTAAAAAGATTCTATTCATTCATTCATGAGAGACACACACACAAAGAGAGAGAGAGAGGCAGAGACACAGGCAGAGGGAGAAGCAGGCCCCACGCAGGGAGCCTGACGTGGTACCCAATCCCGGGTCTCCAGGATCATGCCCTGGGCTGAAGGCAGCACTAAACCCCTGAGCCACCCGGGCTGCCCAACATTACACAATTTTATATGTAGTATGTTTTAGTGTTATATTTTTTAAAGATTTTATTTATTTATTCATGAGAGATGCAGAGAGAGAGAGGCAGACCACAGGCAGAGGGAGAAGCAGGCTCCATGCAGGAAGCCCGACGTGGGACTCGATCTTTGGTCTCCAAGATCATGCCCTGGGCTGAAGGCAGCACTAAACCGCGGAGTCACCCGGGCTGCCGTTTTAGTGTTATATTCATAAAAGATAAGGGCACTTTATGCAACATAGCTACAAAATTGTTGTCCTAACTAAAAAAGAAAATTTACGGTAATTTCTTAATATAATTAAACAATCCATTCAGTGTTCATATTTTCCAATTGTCTAGAAAAAAAATATTTTTAATTGGCTTGTTTGAATCAATTTAAACAAGATTATATTTGTTTCTCCATCACTCATGACTCTTTTAATATATAATTTTCCCTCCTTTTTCTTACATTAGCTTATTAAAGAAAGATTATTTATTGTATAGAATTCCCCACATCCCATATTTTGCTGATGGCATACATGTTGGATCATTTAATGTGTTCGCTTCTCACTTTTATTTCCTCTCTACTGGTTGTTTGGTCCAGAGGCTTGATTCCATTCAGGTAAGAATCCTTTGCATGTGATACTGTTTATTTCCTATTGCATCACAACATCTGGCTGAATTTCTTTTGTGGTGTTAAGATTGATCAGTGAGGTCAGATTTTGTCAGCCACATTGCCCAATTCTCAGTTCTCTGTTAGGCCTTCAGTCACTGATTTTAGCAACTATTGCTGATAATTGGCTAGAAGCATTGTTTTATTATAGGCTGCAAGTGATAGTCTAATTCTATTATTTCCTCTACATTCATTAGCTGAAATTCTCCAATAAAGGAGACCATTCCTCATTAACTATTTGGCTACCTTGAGGCACAATTTTAAAGGAAAGGCAAGATATATGCTTTATTCTTTCCTTTTATTTACCAGTTTTCTGCACATGATAATGAGTTGGTTCTCTAGCTTCCTCCAAAAATGGCCAAAGAGTTTTTTGGGGGGTTCTCATTGTGAACCCACATATTTTAGCATATATGTATTTTTATCCCCTTTTTAAAAAGTTTTTAATGATTTTATTTATTCATTTGAGAGAGAAAGAGAGAGAGAGAGAGAGAATGAGCAGGAGGGTGAGGCAGAGAGAGAAGCAGACTCCCTGCTGAGATGGGACCTCCTCCCCCCCCCCCGCCCCCACTAATGTGGGGCTTGATCCTAAGATCCGAGATCATGGCCTGAGCTGAAGGCAGATGCTTAACCATCTGAGCCATCCAGATGCCCTGATCCCCCTTTTTTGCTGCTCAAATTATCCCATGTTGGAACCCTTGCGCAACATTGGTAGAAATGTAAAATTAATTCAGTCACAATGGAAAACAATATGGAGGTTGCTTGAGAAATTAAAAATGGAACTACCATATGATCCAGCAATCCCACTTCTCGTTATATATCCAAGAAAACAAAATCATTACCTTGAAGAGATATCTGCACATGTTCATTGCAGCATAGTCACAATAACCAATGCAGGGAAATACCCTAAATTCCTGTTTACAGATGATTAAAGAAAATAATATTTTTAGAGATAGAATATGATACAAAATGTCTATATTCAATGCCTGAACTATACAGAACATATACAATATTTTACATATAAAAATAGAAAACATAAAAATAGTGACAGTTTAGAGCTGATTTTTATGTAAACATTTTGTTGTTGTTGTTGTTGCCACATAGTTTTAAAACTATCTTGGGGACTTCTAGGGAAGATGGTGGAGTAAGAGGATCCTAAACTCACCTTATTCCATGGATAAATCTACATAATACCAACATTAGTGTAAACAACTGAAAAATGACCTGAAGACTGGAAGAATAGACTCTCTACAACTGAACATAAAGAAGAGACCACATCAAAAATGACAGGAAGGACAGAGACTCAGTTGGGAAATAAGCCCACCCATAGTACTGTCCCCAGGAGGGAGGGACTCTGTAAGCACAGAGAAAGGAGAGGAATAGACCCCATACCAGGCACTGGAGGCAAGGAGAACCCACTCAGGGAAGACAAATACCCATAATATTTGACTATGAGAACCAGAGGGGCTTAACATCATTAAATTTTACAGTTAGCAGGGCTTAACACCTGGAACTTTAAAAATTAGATGATTGGCTCTGGGAGAGCTAAAGGATGAGAGGAAACTGAGTCCCCACCTTTAAAGAGAAAGCATAACTTACAGTCCCTCTGAGATATAGCCTGGAAGTAGCAGTTTGAAAAATGCCTGCAGTATATGGGAAAGAGATTGATTTACTAATTTCAGAGCATATGCAGGAGGAGCAGGGATCTTTTCCAAGAACAAAGGAGCTGGCACGTGCCATTCCCTTCTTCTACCACCCAGACTGGTCACATGGACACCCATGGGAAACAGCGCAGCTGAATATTCTCAACTGGCTTGTTGACAACATGTCCTGCCTCCGTGCTCTTCTGGAGACTCGCCTCCTCCAACTTAGCCTCTATAGCTCTCCAAAGCAGCACGGAGTTCTCCTCCCATAGCAGACTTGTGCAAAACTTTCTATTACCTCTTGCCCTCCCCCTTGCTCTTCTGTGGACTCAATCTCTACAACTTGCCCTCTACAGGAGTCCATCCAAAGTGGATGGACAAGTGTGCAATATGCAAGCTGCCCTAACAGGGGCTAGTATCACCACAAAGTGACCCCTATCTTGGGAAGAAAGGAAGATAACCACACCAGTTTGACTATAGTCTCAGAAGTGGTCTGAGGACATATATCTGGTCTGACCTCAGGTCCTGCCCACCAACAGATTTTCTAATGGGACAGCACAGGGAGAGTACCCTGAACTTTGATGGGACCACACCACTGTCAAAGGCCTAGTCTGACTGAACTCATGCTCAAGGTGGCCTAAGACTAGGCCACTAACAACACAGGGACCAAATCGTGGTCACTCCAGGCAAAGAGAGTCATTGCAGATAACTGGACTAAAAGCAAATGCAGCTCAGCCACAACAGTAGGGTGCACACAACAAATAGGTTCTGGTGAGTAGGGAACATTGCACCACAGGGCACTACAAGACCTCTTTTTTTTTATTGGAGTTCAATTTGCCAACATATAGCATAACACCCAGTGCTCAGCCCCCTCAGTGCCCATCACCCAGTCACCCCCACCCCCTACCTCCCTTTCCACCACCCCTTGTTCAAGACCTCTTTTTCATAAAACCACTACTTTCAAGAACAGGAGATGTAGCTGACTTTCATAACACATAGAAACAGACACAGAGAGTTAGACAGAATGAAGAGATAGAGGAATATGTTCCAAATGAAAGGACAGGACAAAATCACAGCAAGAGAGCCAAACAAAACACAGATAAGTAATATGTCTGCTACAGAATTCAAAGTCATGGTCATAAAGGTATTCCCTGGAATTGAGAAAAGAGTGGAGACATCAGTAATATCCTCAACAAAGAGACAGAATATGTAAAGAAGAGCCAATAAGAGATGAAGAACTCAGTAACTGAAATAAAAATACACTTAGAAATATTAAATAGTAGACAAGATGAAGTAGAATGGATCAATGACCTAGATGGCAGAATAATAGAAAGCAATCAGGCTGAACAGGAGAAGGGAAAAAGATTAATGAAAAAGTTAGACTAGATTAAGGGAACTCAGTGACACCATCAAGCATAGTAACATTTGCATTATAAAGATACCAGAAGAAGAAGAGAGAGAAAAGAAGGCAGAATTTTATTTGAAGAAATAATAACTTAAAACTTCCTGAATCTAGGGAAGGAAACAGAAATCTAGAACCAATATGCATAGAGAGCTTCCAACAAAATCAACCCAAGAAAGTTCACACCAAGACACACAGCAATCAAAATGGCAAAAATATATATATATATTTATTATATATAAATATAATATATATTATATATAAATTATATATATTATATATATAAATATAATATATATATATGAATATAAATATATATATATAGTGATAAAAAGAATTTTTAAAGTAGCAGGAGAAAACAGTTACATGCAAGGAAAACCCCATGAGGCTCTCAGTTAACTATTCAGCCAAAACCTCTGTAATCCAAATAGGTTGGCATGATATATTCAAAGTGTTGAAAAGAAAAAACCTGCGGCAAGAATACTCTCTCCAACAAGACCATCAATCAGAATGGAAAGAGAGATAAAGTTTCCCAAACAAAAGTTAAAGGAATTCATCACTGCTAAACCAGACTTACAAGAAATGTTAAAGGGGATTCTTTGAATGGAAAGGAAAGACCATAAGTAGGAATAAGAAAAATTGGAAGTACAAAAGCAGCAATATCTATAAAAATTAGTCAAAGGAGTCACAAAATAAAAAGACATAAGGTAAGATATTATATACCTAAAACATGGGAAGGAGGAGAGAACGGTTAAACTTCAGTGCCTTTAGAATGTGTTTGAACTTAAGTGACCATCAATGCAAAATAGACTATTATATGCCTAAGATGTTATACACCTGTATCACTAAAGAAAGCCAGCAAAACATGAGAGAAGAAAGCAAAAGGAGAAAGGAACAGAGAACTACAAACACAACCATAAAACAAGTTATAAAATAGCAATAAATACATAGCTGTCAATAATTACCTTGAATATAAATGGATTAAACTCTCCAATCCAAAGACTAGGTTGACAGAGTGGATACAAAAGCAAGACCTATCTATATGCTGCCTACAAGAGAGTAATTTCAGACCTAAAGACACATGCAGATTGAAAGTGAAGAGATATTAAGATATTTATCATGCAAATGGAAGTGAGAAAAAGCCAGAGGTGCAATACTTATGTAAGACAAAATAGACTTCAAAACAAATATTGTAACGAGAGAAAAAGAAGGACACTATATAATCATAAAGGGTACAATCCAACAAGAAATTATAACAATTGTAAATATTTATGCACTCAACATGAGAATACCAAAATACATAAAGCAGCTATTAGCAAACATAAAGGAAGTAACTGATAGTAATACAGTAATGATAGTGGACTTTAACTCTACTTTCATCAATGAATAGACCATCCAAACAGAAAATCAATAAGTCAATGGGGACTTAAATAACACATTGGACCAGATGTATCTAACCGATATATTCAGAACATTCCATCCTAAAATAGTGAAATACCATTCTTTTCAAGTGAACATGGAACATTCTCTAGGATACATCACATATTAGGTCACAAAACTAATCTCAACAAATTCAAAAAGATTGAAATCATATTATGTATCTTTTCTGACCATAACACTATGAAACTAGAAATCAAGCACTGGAAAAAAAATCTGGAAAGAACACAAATATATGGAGGTTAAATAACATGTTAAAATAAATAATAAGTGGTCAATCAAGAAATTGAAGAGGAAATAAAAAATACATGGAGCCATATGAAAATGAGAACACAACAGTCCAAAATCTTCGGGTACAGTAAAAGCTATTTTAAAAGGGAAGTTTATAGTAATACAGGCTTACTTCAATAAGCAAGAAAAATCTCAAATAAGAACCCTAGCCTTACACCTGAAGAAGCGAGAAAGAAAAAAGCAAACAAAATACTGAACCAGCAGAAGCAAGGAAATAGTAAAGATTAGAGTAGAGATAAATGATATAGAAACTAAAAAACAATAGAACAGATCAATGAAGCCAGGAGCTAGTTCTTTGAAAGATCAACAAAATTGATAAACCTCTAGCCAGACTCATTAGAAAGAGAGAGACAGAGAGAAACAGGGAGAATGAGAGAGAGGATTCAAATAAATGAAATCACAAATAAAAGAGGAGAAATCAAAACCAACACCACAGACATGCAAACAGTTGTAAGAGAATATCATGAAAAATTATATGCTAACAAATTGGATATCTAGAAGAAATGGGTAAATTCCTAGAAACATATGTTACCAAAACTAAAATAGGAAAAAAATATATATAAAACTTGAATAGACTGATAACCAGCAATTAAATTGAATTTCTATCAAAAAACTCCCAACAAACAAAAGTCCAGGACCAGATGGCTTCATTGGTGAATTCCATCAAGAGTTAATATCTGTTCTCAAACTATTACAAAAAATAGAAGAGAAAGGAAAATTTTCAAATTTATTCTATGAGGCTACATTAACCTGACACTAAAACTACATAAAAACACCACCAAAAGGGAACTACAGGCCAATATTTCTGATGGAATAGATGCAAAAGTCCTCAACAAAATACTAGACAACTGAATGTAATAATACATAAAAAAAAATCATTCACTTAATCAAATGGGCTTTATTTCTGGAATGCAAGGTGGTTTAATATTCACAAATAAAACAACATGATGTATCACATAAGCAATGGAAATAATAAGAACCATATGATCATTTCAGTAGATGCAGAAAAAGCATTTTACAAAGTACAGCATCTATTTATGATACAAACTTTCAGCAAAGTAGGTTTGGAAGGAACACACCTTAACATAATAAAGACCATATATGAAAAACCCACAGCTAACATCATGCTCAATGGTGAAAAATTAAAAGCTTTTCACCTAAAATCAGGAACAAGACAAGGATGTCCTCTCTCACCACTTTTATTTAGCATAAAACTGAAGTCCTAGCCATAGCAATCAGATAATAAAAAAAAAAAAAAAATAGAAGGCATCCAGATTGGTAAGGAATAAGAAATACTCTTGGTACTTGCAAATAACGTGATACTGTATATAGAAAACCATAAGGAATGGACTAAAAAGCTTCTAGAACTGATAAGTAATTTAGTAAATTCACAGGATACAAAATTAATAAACAGTAATCTATTGCATTTCTATGCACGAATAATGAAGCAGCAGAAAGAAAGGGTAAGAAAACAATGCTATTTACAATTGTACCACAAGGAATAAAATACCTACGAATAAACTAAACAGAGATGAAAGACCTATACTCGGGATCCCTGGGTGGCGCAGCGGTTTAGCGCCTGTCTTTGGCCCAGGGCACGATCCTGGAGACCCGGGATCGAATCCCACGTCGGGCTCCCGGTGCATGGAGCCTGCTTCTCCCTCTGCCTGTGTCTCTGCCTCTCTCTCTCTCTCTCTCTCTGGCTATCATAAATAAATAAAAACTTAAAAAAGAAAAGAAAGACCTATACTCTGAAAACTATAAAACATCGATGAAAGGAATTGAAGATAACACAAAGAAATGGAGACGCCTGGGTGGCTCAGTGGTTGGGAGCCTGCTTTCGGTTCAGGTCATGATCCCTGGATCCAGGATTGAGTGCCACATCGGGCTGCCTGCAAGGAGCCTGCTTTTCCATTTGCTATGTCTCTGTCTCTCTCAGTCTATGTCTCTCATGAATAAATAAATAAATAAATCTTTTAAAAAAGACAAACAAATGAAAAGATATTTCATGGTCATGGATTAGGAGAAAAAATACTGTTAAAATGTTGATACTACATAAAGCAATCTATACATTTAATACAATCCCTATAAAAATATCAAAGCATTATTCATAGAACTAGAACAAATAATCCTAAAATCTGTATACAACCACAAAAGGCCCCGAATAGCCAAATAAATCTTGAAAAACTGGAGGCATCACAATCCAGATTTCAAGCTATACTGCAAAACTATAGTAATCAAAATAGTATGACACTGGCACAAAAAAAAAAAGATATATAGATCAGTAGAATAGAATAGAAAGCCCACCTATAAATCTGAATTTATATGGTCAATTAATCTTTAACAAAGGAGGCAAGAGTATACAATATGGAAAAAGTCTCTTCAACAAATGGCACTGGGAAAACTTGACAGCAATATGTGAAAGAATGAAACTAGACCACTTTCTTACACCATACACACACACACACACACACACACACACAAACACACACACACACAAACCTCAAAAAGGATTAAAGGTAAATGTGAGACTTGAAACCAAACAAGTCCTAGAAAAGAGCACTGGCAGTAATTTCTATGACATTGGCAATAGCAGCATTTTTCTAAATATTATTTCCCGAGGCAAAGGAAACAAGGCAAAAATAAACTATTGGGACTAAATCCAAATAAAAAGCTTCTGCACAGAAAAGGAAACAATGAACAAGACGAACAAAAAAATCTACTGATAGGGAAAAGATATTTGCAAATGATATATCTGATAAGAGGTTGGTTCTCAAATATATAAAGAACTTACACAAATCAATACCAAAAAAAAAAATCACCAAATAATCCGATTAAAAATGGGCAGAAGACATGAACAGACATTTCTCCAAAAAAGATATACAGATGGTCAACAGACACATGAGAAGATGTCAACATCATTCATCATCATGTAAATGCAACTCAAAACCACCATAAGATATCACCTCACATGTGTCAGAATAGTTAGAATAAAAAACAGAATGAACAACAGGTGTGGATGAGGATGCGTAAAAAAAGGAATCCCCATGTACTGTTGCTGGGAATGCAAACTGGTGCAGCTACTCTGGAAAATAGTATGGAAGTTCCTCAAAAAAGTTAAATAGAACTACTCTACAATCCAGCAATTGCACTACTAGGTATTTACCCAAAGAATGCAAAAACACTAATTTAAAAAGATATATGCACTGCTATATTTATTGCAGCATCATTTATATAGCCAAAATATGGAAGCAACTCAAGTGTCCATAAATAGATGAATGGATAAAGAAGAGGTGGTATATATATATATATATATATACACACACATACACAATGGAATATTACTCAGCTAAGAAAATGAAATTATACCATTTGCAATAACATGGATGGATCTAGAGGGTATAATGTTAAGTGAAATAAGTCAGAGAAAGACAAATACCATATGATTTCAATCCTATGTGGAATTTGAGAAACATAAGAAATGAACAAAGAAAAACCAAAAACAAACAGAAAAATAGACTCTTAAGTGTAGGGAATAGTTGTTTATTACCAGAAGGGAGGTTGGTGAGGGTAAGGGTGAAATAGATGAAGGGAAATAAGAGTACAATTATGATGATGAGCACTGAGTAATGTACAGAATTGTTGAATCACTATGTTGTACACCTGAAACTAATATGTATGTTAACTATATCAGAATTAAGAAGATAAATAAATAAATTAATTAAAAGCTATCTTGTTAATGAATTGCCACACATAATGTGAAAGTGGTATCATTGTTCTAAACATTTTCAGAGGAAAAAATATTTTTAAATCTGTGCCACTTGCTCTCAAATAATGTTATTTTCTATTCCACTCCATTGTAATGACTTAAATAAGATTATTTTCTATGCAAAAAGCTACAAATTAACACATACTTTCACTTCTTTGTATCATAGAAACACTTTGCTGGAAAGCAATCCAGACTTGCCATTGCTTTCACTCCACATCTAGTCATTCTTTCCTGCCACCCTTTAAAATGCAGCACAGAAAATTTTAAGTCCCTATATTTGTAGGCTCTTGTGGAAAAAGGGAAATATCCTTACTCAGGTATGTAATGGTTTGCATCTTTATATTTTAAAAGTTTCTCAAGAAGTGATTTTAACTGGGACACCTGGATGGTTCAGTGGTTGATGGTTTGCCTTTGGCTCAGGTCGTGATCCCGGTATCCTGGGATCAAGTCCCGCATCAGGCTCCCTGTAGGTATCCTGCTTCTCCCTCTGCCTATGTCTCTGCCTCTCTTTCTGTGTCTGTCATGAATAGATAAATAAAATCTTTTTAAAAAAGGAAGTGCTCTTAACACTTACATGTTATTTCTATGCCATTTTAGCATTTTGAAAAATAACGTAGAAGCCTTTTCAATGACTTCTAAGATCCTGTTACTTCAGACATACAAATTAGGAGCTTTTGAAAGGCCTACTGTTCCCCTAAAATCAAAACAAAATAAGCACACAAATAAATAGACAACAATCTTTGAGTTAAAAGAGACTGTAAGGAGAATTTAATTTACTCCCTTTAAATGCTTATTTGTTCAATGATAAATATGGTCTAATTGGAGATTTGGGCAACTAAGCAGAAAATAGTAGTAAAGTTTTCAGACTTTTGGACAAAGCACTATCAACTTAGTGACTTAAAAATTGAATGCATGGTCTTTGTTCTGGAGGCTGGAGGTCTGAGATCAAGATGTGAGCAGCATTGCTTCCTTTTGAGGGCTGCTCCATGCCTCTCCACTAGCTTCTGGTGGTTGCCTAGCAATCTCTGTTGTTTGCTAGTTTGAATTAGCATTACCCTCATCTCTGTCTTCATTTCCATGTGGCATTCTCTGTGTGTGTATGTCTCAGTGCCCCATTTTCCCCTTTTTTATTAAGACCCCAGACATATTGGATTAGAGGCCCAAACTTCTACAGTTGGCCACATCTTAACCAATTATATCTGCAATGACTTTATTTCCAAATATGGTTGCATTCTCAGGTATTGTTAGGACTTCCACATGTGAATTTAGGGGAAATACAATCAACCTGTAACAGTCATTTTCTAGAAATTCTGCAATTTTTGCTTGTTTTTACCCTCTTCTTTAACTCAACAAGTTTGTTTTTAAATCTTTCTTTTTTTTTAAATTTTTTATTGGTGTTCAATTTACTAACATACAGAATAACCCCCAGTGCCCGTCACCCATTCACTCCTACCCCCCGCCCTCCTCCCCTTCTACCACCCCTAGTTCGTTTCCCAGAGTTAGCAGTCTTTATGTTCTGTCTCCCTTTCTGATATTTCCCACACATTTCTTCTCCCTTCCCTTATATTCCCTTTCACTATTATTTATATTCCCCAAATGAATGAGAACATATAATGTTTGTCCTTCTCCGATTGACTTACTTCACTCAGCATAATACCCTCCAGTTCCATCCACGTTGAAGCAAATGGTGGGTATTTGTCATTTCTAATAGCTGAGTAATATTCCATTGTATACATAGACCACATCTTCTTTATCCACTCATCTTTCATTGGACACCGAGGCTCCTTCCACAGTTTGGCTATCGTGGCCATTGCTGCTATAAACATCGGGGTGCAGGTGTCCCGGCGTTTCACTGCATCTGTATCTTTGGGGTAAATCCCCAATAGTGCAATTGCTGGGTCATAGGGCAGGTCTATTTTTAACTCTTTGAGGAACCTCCACACAGTTTTCCAGAGTGGCTGCACCAGTTCACATTCCCACCAACAGTGTAAGAGGGTTCCCTTTTTTCCGCATCCCCTCCAACATTTGTTGTTTCCTGCCTTGTTAATTTGCCCCATTCTCACCGGTGTGAGGTGGTATCTCATTGTGGTTTTGATTTGTATTTCCCTGATGGCAAGTGATGCAGAGCATTTTCTCATGTGCATGTTGGCCATGTCTATGTCTTCCTCTGTGAGATTTCTCTTCATGTCTTTTGCCCATTTCATGATTGGATTGTTTGTTTCTTTGGTGTTGAGTTTAATAAGTTCTTTATAGATCTTGGAAACTAGCCCTTTATCTGATATGTCATTTGCAAATATCTTCTCCCATTCTGTAGGTTGTCTTTTAGTTTTGTTGACTGTATCCTTTGCTGTGCAAAAGCTTCTTATCTTGATGAAGTCCCAATGGTTCATTTTTGCTTTTGTTTCTTTTGCCTTCGTGGATGTATCTTGCAAGAAGTTACTATGGCCGAGTTCAAAAAGGGTGTTGCCTGTGTTCTTCTCTAGGATTTTGATGGAGTCTTGTCTCACATTTAGATCTTTCATCCATTTTGAGTTTATCTTTGTGGATGGTGAAAGAGAGTGGTCTAGTTTCATTCTTCTGCATGTGGATGTCCAATTTTCCCAGCACCATTTATTGAAGAGACTGTCTTCCTTCCAATGGATAGTCTTTCCTCCTTTATCGAATATTAGTTGACCATAAAGTTCAGGGTCCACTTCTGGGTTCTCTATTCTGTTCCACTGATCTATGTGTCTGTTTTTGTGCCAGTACCACACTGTCTTGATGACCACAGCTTTGTAGTACAACCTGAAATCTGGCATTGTGATGCCCCCAGATATGGTTTTCTTTTTTAAAATTCCCCTGGCTATTCGGGGTCTTTTCTGATTCCACACAAATCTTAAAATAATTTGTTCTAACTCTCTGAAGAAAGTCCATGGTATTTTGATAGGGATTGCATTGAACGTGTATTAGCCCTGGGTAACATTGACATTTTCACAATATTAATTCTGCCAATCCATGAGCATGGAATATTTTTCCATCTCTTTGTGTCTTCCTCAATTTCTTTCAGAAGTGTTCTATAGTTTTGAGGGTATAGATCCTTTACCTCTTTGGTTAGGTTTATTCCTAGGTATCTTATGCTTTTGGGTGCAATTGTAAATGGGATTGACTCCTTAATTTCTCTTTCTTCAGTCTCATTGTTAGTGTATAGAAATGCCACTGACTTCTGGGCATTGATTTTGTATCCTGCCACGCTACCGAATTGCTGTATGAGTTCTAGCAATCTTGGGGTGGAGACTTTTGGGTTTTCTATGTAGAGTATCATGTCATCGGCAAAGAGGGAGAGTTTGACTTCTTCTTTGCCAATTTGAATGCCTTTAATGTCTTTTTGTTGTCTGATTGCTGAGGCTAGGACTTCCAGTACTATGTTGAACAGCAGTGGTGAGAGTGGACATCCCTGTCTTGTTCCTGATCTTAGGGGAAAGGCTCCCAGTGCTTCCCCATTGAGAATGATATTTGCTGTGGGCTTTTCATAGATGGCTTTTAAGATGTCGAGGAATGTTCCCTCTATCCCTACACTCTGAAGAGTTTTGATCAGGAATGGATGCTGTATTTTGTCAAATGCTTTCTCTGCATCTAATGAGAGGATCATATGGTTCTTGGTTTTTCTCTTGCTGATATGATGAATCACATTGATTGTTTTACGGGTGTTGAACCAGCCTTGTGTCCCAGGGATAAATCCTACTTGGTCATGGTGAATAATTTTCTTAATGTACTGTTGGATCCTATTGGCTAGTATCTTGTTGAGAATTTTTGCATCCATGTTCATCAGGGATATTGGTCTGTAATTCTCCTTTTTGGTGGGGTCTTTGTCTGGTTTTGGAATTAAGGTGATGCTGGCCTCATAGAATGAATTTGGAAGGACTCCATCTCTTTCTGTCTTTCCAAACAGCTTTAGGAGAATAGGTATGGTTTCTTCTTTAAACGTCTGATAAAATTCCCCTGGGAAGCCATCTGGCCCTGGACTCTTGTGTCTTGGGAGGTTTTTGATGACTGCTTCAATTTCCTCCCTGGTGATTGGCCTGTTAAGGTTTTCTATTTCTTCCTGTTCCAGTTTTGGTAGTTTGTGGCTTTCCAGGAATGCGTCCATTTCTTCTAGATTGCCTAATTTATTGGCGTATAGCTGTTCAAAATATGTTTTTAAAATTGTTTGTATTTCCTTGGTGTTGGTAGTGATCTCTCCTTTCTCATTCATGATTTTATTAATTTGAGTCTTCTCTCTTTTCTTTTTAATAAGGCTGGCTAATGGTTTATCTATCTTATTAATTCTTTCAAAGAACCAACTCCTGGTTCTGTTGCTCTGTTCCACAGTTCTTCTGGTCTCGATTTCGTTGAGTTCTGCTCGAATCTTTATTAACTCCCTTCTTCTCTTAGGTGTAGGATCTATTTGCTGTTTTTTCTCTAGCTCCTTTATGTGTAAGGTTAGCTTTTGTATTTGAGTTCTTTCCAGTTTTTGGATGGATGCTTGTATTGCGATGTATTTCCCCCTTAGGACTGCTTTTGCTGCATCCCAAAGATTTTGAACGGTTGTATCTTCATTCTCATTAGTTTCCATGATTAAATCTTTCTTAGTGGAGGAGTTTTCTTTTATTGTTTTGTGGTCAAGCAATGCTTTCTGTATTGATTCTACTTTAGACTCTGATAAATCTCTCTTTGTGACCTAATAAATGATCAGTTTTAATAAAGGTTCCATAAGGACTTTTTTTTAAAGCTGTAATTTCCACTTCAGGTACAAAAGTTCAATATATGTGCATATCATCTATTTTATTGAAAATGTTATTTAAGTTTTCTAAATCTTTTCTTATGCTTTTCATCTTGTTACATCTTGCACTGGGAGGAGAATTAAGCCTGATTACTGTTTCTGCTGATTTATCTTTGTACTTCTTGCATTTTCTGCTGTATGAAATCACCTTACTGTCACTGGGTGAAACAAATGTATAACACTTACATCTTCACTGTGAATTGCCCCCTTTTGTACCTTTAATCTACCTTTCTATGTCTTTTCTAATACTCTGAATTCTACCTTGTTAGATGCTATCATGACTTGTGTTTTTTCTTTTTCTCTTTTTTCTTTTGGCAGGGCAGTTAAGCCACATGTTTCTTGATATAATATATATTTTGGGCTTACTTCTGTCATATTAATAACATTTATTCTATATGCTTAATATTATCAGCTTTGGTCCAAGCATTCATCCTTACACAAATTCCAATTTTTTTAACGAATGATAAAACTGAAGTACAGAGAGGACAGTAACATGCCCAAGGTCACAGAGCCAATTAGTGATCAAGCTGGAATTCAAAGTTAGTCTGGTTCCTGAATCTTTTCTCTATTATATCATGCAGTCTCTTTATTTTGTGCCATCTATGTTTGCTAATTCTGAGTGTTCTCCTGATATCTTTTCTCCAGTTCATGAATTATCTCTTTCATCTCTATCTGATATGACTCAATGAGTTTTAATATCAATGATTACATTGTTTCAAATACTTCTTGGTCATTTTTAATAGTTTGATTTTAAGATAAGCTATCTTTAAATTTTTATCACTTCACATATATTTACTTAATGTTGTGTTTCTGATAATTTCATAATATGAATTTCCTTAGACATTGAATCTGTATTTTGTTTCTGATAACTCTCTCACAATGACTTAATTTGTATTTATAAGATCATAAGTTCTTAAATTCAATCTGCAGGAATCATAGGGGCCCTTTCTGGGATGTTCCCTTAGAAAGGATATCTATGGTTACATCTGCCAATATCAGAATTTGCCAATATCTGGGATCACTTCAGCTCCATGGAGGGTCCAGAGTAACATAAGAGATTCACATTAGCTCTCCAACCCTGAGACAAACCTAAAGGTTAGGACGTTAGGGTTTTAGGATTTCTGTCAGTATTTGCTTCCAGGGCAACCTTCTTTTGCTGTCTGCTTATTTGTGGGTCTTCTCAAATTTTAGTTCATTACCTCCCCCTTCATACTTTGAGATTTCTTTTTCTTCTTATGAGCTTAACTATGCCTTAAAAAATATCTTAATTCATCTAAGTTCTAGTTGTCTTAATGGGAAGGCCCTTTGGTATAATTTCATACTACAGAAACAGAACTATATATGCATATTCTAAAAAATTCTGAGCTACAGAGCCAAATTCCTCTGTATGAAAGTTGTAATAATAATCTACCCTTCTTTGGAAATACATTAGTGTATCTGTTTATCCTTGAATTTTTCAACATGGTATATTTAGAAAAAAATACCCATGAGCCATATGGTAAAGGAAAGGAACACTTTTATAATAACTTGAATTTCTTTTATTATTAGTGAAGCTTAAAACTTTAGTATACTTCTGGACATTCATGAAATTTTTTTAAACACCTGGAAACATGAATGTGGATATCAGGATAGGTCTGATCTAGAGATGTGGGACGTTTTTGGACATGAATTATATAATCCAAAAAAAGCATGTACAACAAGAATAAGAGAAAGTGTATGTTGGTAAATATCAAAATTTAGGACTCATAATGATGAGTAGGAAAAGAGAAAGAAATGGGAGTGCACAAACATGACTTATTGGGAGACGAAAGTAATGTCAGAAGTGAAGTGACAAGAAAGTTCCAAGAAGAAAAGCTTGGGTTGAACATCATATGATGCTGATAGATTACACAGGATGCAGACTAAAAATAAAAATTAGAATTTGACAAGTAAAAGTTTACTGATGACAAAAGCTAGAATACTTCAGTACACATTACAGAGAAGAGCAGGTATGAAGGGATAGTGTAACAGTCCTAAAATGTCACTGACTTCGATCAGTGGATCTTAACATATTGAGAATCAGGATTCTTTTAAGAAGATGATGTGGAAAATAGACTTTTGTGTCTATTTAGGTGGCACTCGAACATGCCAGCTAAATTTTGTTTTTTTTTTCTCTTTTTTTAAAGATTTTATTTATTTATTTATTCATAGAGACAGGGGGGAGAGAGAGAGAGAGAGAGAGAGGCAGAGAGGCAGAGACACAGGCAGAGGGAGAAGCAGGCTCCCTGCAGGGAGCCCCGATGTGGGACTGGATCCCAGGTCTCCAGGATCTCGCCCGGGGCTGAAGGCGGTGCTAAACTGCTGCACCACCAGGGCTGCCCACCACCTAAATTTTGAGCACAATATCTAGACATCCATATTTCCTCTGACAATATTCCTTATACAGATTCTTCTACTGTAGCCTCTTTGAAGAGGTTTCATCATAAAGAGAAGAAGAAAGAAAGACCAATAACTTCAGGAGAGGTTAGGGTTAGGTTAAGATAACATGTGAAAAATACCTGGCACTTAGTAAGTACACATTCAATAAATGCTTGTTGATCTTTCAGAAGCCAGCAGGAAAGGGGAGTTTGGTGAACTGGGAGAAAGAAAAGTTCATTGTTGGCATAGGGTTCCCAAAGAGCTGGAAGGCAATGTCTTATGCAGGGGAGAGAGGTAGACATTATAACTGTCTGCTTACCCAGAATCAGCTCTATGTCCGGCATTTTCTTAGGACGTTTTGTATAATATCTCATTTGATGTTCAAACAACCCTGTGAAGTAGGAAATATAAATTCTACAGATGAGCATTTGAATGCTTTGAGTGACAATATAACTTTTCAAATTCACGTTAGAGAATGGCAAGAAGAGTCTAACCTCCATGTGCCATACATCAAAATTGCCACACAATTGGAACATTATACATAGGTTAAGAGATTAATTCTTATAACTGAGATTGGAGTTCAAAGGAAGGTAAATTTGGGAAATTTAAACCTCTATTTTCACTATCAAATGGCAGATAATGACTAGCTGAGAATGACTCTTAGCTTAGTCTTCTCCTTTCTAATGAGTGGTCAGTTTCTTAAAGGGACATCCACACATCATAACTCAGCTTCTTGCCCTGTGCTTTATCCTCCACTAGATCTGACAGCAATGAAACCTAGGTTTGGGCTAAACCTCTGAGAAAGAGCCAAATTGTCTATAGGAGATTTTCAAATATGAGTTAAATGAAAAGGAAGAAAACAAGAATACAATAGGCCCATAAGAGCAATCATACATTATCTCCTACCACAGCCATTGAGCTTTGACTTTTGTTACTATTGTTGTTTTCTCTGAGCACAATCCAGAAAGTATGGGAAGGGGCTATCAGCCTTCCATGTTCTAAGTTTTGGAATTAACTTCTTTTTCCTCTATACAATATTACTGTCCATGAGGTTCAGAAGTTCATTAGCTCTTTGAAACTTTGTTCATGTTTTTTGTTTGTTTTATATTTAGAAACACTTTATAAGTAATATTACTTCCTGTTGTTTATATTTGAGTTTTATTGCAATTTTATCTAATGCTAAGTAACTTCCTATCTAAATAGATATGCAATGAAATTAACTGGCTCCAAATTCTTTTAGTTATGAATGCTGTTGTTGAATCTAATTACAGAGATGAATTTTAACTGACATTACGTATAGTCAAAAGAACTCCGATTAGGATTTGATTATTTAAACAGGTCCTACAATAATTTAAGAGGGATATTCTATGATTATGTTATAACACTGTTCAGAGTAACATATAATTTAGGTTGAAATCTACCTGTTTTTATATCCACTGTTAAGAAGTTTAAATAACTTATGCCAAAAATTGCTTTAAAAATTAGTGGTTTCATTTTAATAATAATTTATTGGGTGACAAAATTGCCAAGCTCACAGATACTTTTGCTTACTGTCACCCATACTCCCTCCATCTCCCACTCCCATAGAAATGGTTAACTAACCAATGAAACAACCAGATTTGTAGAGCAACAGGGAAAGAGTATTTTTATTTCAATGTGTTTCAGATGGATTGATGATATTTGGTGTAACACACTGTTCGCTGTGGCTGGAAAGAGTCAACACCTATGTATTCTGAATGAATATTTTCAGTTCAGAGGCCCACGGTAACAAATTTTATCTATAAACAGATGACAGGCACAAAGGAGTATTTATATGTGGGCAGCCTTGAAGAACTCAAAATGATGACTGGTGTTCTCAGACATACCTACACACAGCTATTAGCACTCTTACTGAGAGGACCCAATCAATATAGAGATTCCCGCAGTCAGATGACCTGTTGAAATAGGTAAAGGTGGAGAAAGAGCGTAATGACCCAGTTACTGGGAAAATAAAGTAAGATTACTTGTAATTTTACTGACTGTATGGAATTGGAGCTATCAAACTAAAGCCCTCTTAGCTTTTAATAGCTTGAGCCTCTTAGGATCTTAGCTAATTGCTACTATTTACCCATTTTAGTCTTTCCTCTCTTTGCATTTCCAGTGATAAATTCAGTTTTGGGGATGTAGGTCTGCATTAAAGTGCTTTGGTAAAGTGCATTTCTAACTGGTCAATCTATGAAATAAAACAGAATACCTTCCTTTTTAAAGGCTATTGTTAAATGCAAAGGGAGGGAAGACCAAGAGAGGTGGTTGGTAGCAATTAAACAAATTCTAAAAGATTTGATCCAGTAAAAACCATAAAAACCATAAGGGCTTTAGTTTGTTAGCTCCATAGATGACAATGTGGACTAACCGGAAGACATTATGCTATGTCACAAATACTGTATGATTTTCCTCTTATATGAGGTATCTAAAATAGTTAAACTAATACAAACAGAGTAAATTGTGTTTGCCAGAGGCTGAAGAAGGGGGAAATAGAGATTTGCTGTTCACCTGATATAAAGTTTCAGTTATATAAGATGAAAACATTCTACAGATCTGCTGCACAATATTGTGCTTATAATTAACAATACTATATTGTGTACTTAGAAATTTAAGAGGGTAAGGCTCATATTAAATGTTCTTACCACAGTAAAAAATAAAAGTGTCATTGAGTAAAAGCAAGACAAGACAAAACAAAACAAAAAAAATCCTAGCAGACCTTTTAAGGTAGTAACTAAGAGGCTGATGCAATAGGACACCTAACATTTTCCATAAGAATATAGGCAAATGGAGGCATTTTGAATCCATTTCAATCTGTACCTCAAACATGTCCCAAGATTTTGTTTGAAACCCAGGAGAAAACTTCCTAGGGCCAATTTCAAATCAGTATAAACTAAGACCCAAAGGCCTAGGGTATGTTGGTGGGCTTATATTGCATTTGTCTGACCTCAGGTATTCGGGGATATAATACAGCCTGGTGTTGGTGCACCTCATATATTCCCTTAATCAATCAATTCCCTTATTCTCAAGATTTTAGATTACATTGTTAGTAATGTTTATGAGGATTGGAAAGCATTTTAAAAATGCAAGACATAAATGTATGATGCTCATGGAGATAATCTGAATTCTCCCAAATTGAGAGGGATTTTTTTTCTCTTGAGGTGGGCCCTTATGGACTGAAGGCCACATTTTGAGAAACTGCACTAATTACTACAATGTGAGGTGCTTGTTATTCACAACACATCCTGAATTTTGTGACCTCCAGGTTTGTACCTCTCATGATTCAAAACACGTTTTCCCATGCCATGTAATCATCTATATGTCTTATCTATTGACTTGTAAGCTGCTTGAAAGTAAGGGTGATCTAATTGCTGACTTATTTACCAAATACCTCTTTAGCAGAGTGCCTTGTACACATTAAGGTACCTTGTTATTATAGTATAATGATTAAAAGTTAGAGCTTTGGAGAGGCACCCAGGCAGCTCAGTTGGTTAAGCGTGTGACTCTTGGTTTTGGCTCAGGTCATGATCTTTGGGTCATGAAATTCAGCCCAGCCTAGGACTGTGCACTGACTCTGCTTGAGATTTTCTTCCTCTCCCTCTTCCTCCCACTCCCTCCTTCCTTCGCTGGCTCTCAGCTCCTTCTCCAGCTTTTGTGCATGCACACATGTTCTCTCAAATAAATAAATAAATAAATAAATACATAAAGTCTTCATTTAAAAAAAAAGAAGAGGGGAACCCCGGGTGGCTCAGCGGTTTAGCGCCGCCTTCAGTCCAGGGCTTGATCCTGCAGACCCAGGATCGAGTCCCACATCGGGCTCCCGGCATGGAGCCTGCTTCTCCCTCTGCCTGTGTCTCTGCCTCTCTCTCTCTCTCTCTCTCTGTCTCTCATTAATAAATAAATAAAATCTTTAAAAAAATAATAAAAAAAAGAAGATCTAGGGCTTTGGAGGCTGACAAATTTGGATTGGAATCCAGGTGTGGCCTGGAGCAAATTAATATTTCTAAATCTCTAGTTCTTCATTTTTAATACTGAATAACAGAAGCAATTATTTGATAATTAAATGATAATGCATATGAAGCATTTTGCATAGAGCCTGCAAGATTATAAACCCTCCATATATGGTAGCAAATTATGAGAAAAATTTTAAATCATCCAGTATTTGCTCATTAAAGAGATATAGAAAATACAGATAAGCAAAAATATTAAAGTAAAACCAACTTAGTCTCACCTTTGAAAGATAATAAAACATAGCATTTTGATGAATTTTCTCCCAACATTGATTTGTAATCTCTATATATCTGAGTGTTGACTTAAAGTGACATCATACCATTCATATCATTCTCTAATATGCCTTTTGTTATTTTTTTTAAAGATTTTATTTTGTTTATTCATTAATGAGAGACAGAGAGAGAGAGAGGTAGAGACACAAGCAGAGGGAGAAGCAGGATCCATGCAGGGAGCCCGATGCGGGACTGGATCCTGAGACTCGACCCTGGGACTCCAGGATGACACCCTGGGCCGAAGGCAGGCGCTAAATCGCTGAGCCACCCAGGGATCCCCTGCCTCTTTTTATTTAAAAACATGTTAGGAATATTTTCCCATGTGAGTAATAACCTTGTAACATTAAATAGCCACATTTTATTCTAGTGTATATGTAGAAAATAAACAATCCCTATTGTTGGACATTCGGGCTTTTTTTCCTATAATTTACAATAATTTATTGAGACAAAGCTGTGGTAAGTTTCCCTGGTACATTATTTTGCCTAGAATTACATTCTTCTTAATCTTTTCAGAAGTAAAATTGTCAGGTCAAGGACTACATTTTTATTTTTTTATTTTATCTTTTTAAGATTATTTATTTATTTTTTATTTCACAGAGAGAGAGCACAAGTAGGTGGAGAGGGAGAAGCTGGCTGCCAACTGAGCAGGGAGTCCAATGAGTGGCTAGATCCCAGTACCCTGGGATCATGACCTGAGCGGAAGTCAGATGCTTAACGGACTAAGCCACCCAGGTGCCTAAGGACTGTATTTTTAAATAATTGATACCTACTGCTCAGTTATTATTACAATACCATATCATTTATATATTCATCATCAGTGAGTGAAAGATCTTTGTCAATGTTGAGTATTATAATAAAAAAACCTTTGATGGCAGTTTGATTTAAAAAGATGGCAGCTCATTTGTATTTTAAAATTAATTCTCAATTCAGCAAATACTAATAGGCATTTCTTCTGTTCCAGGCACTGAATTGGGTGATGGTGGGAAGTGGGGGAGATGATTCAGAGGTAAGCAAGACAGATCAGGTTCGTACATTGATGGAACTTAAAGTTTAGTAGGTTTAAAGGTATGAATGAAATGATGTCACTCTAAATCTACATTAAATGTGTGGCAATTAAAGATGTGATAAAGAAGAACATATCTAAAAGAGTTTTAACTTAGGCCAAGGCCCTTGAAATGCACTTATAGATGAGCAGAAGTTGACCTAGCTGGGAAGGGAAGGAAGTGCAGGGAAATACAGAAGTAAGAGCTTTTCAGACTGATTGATGCTTGAAGAACTGAAGGGAAATATAGTATGGCTAGTACATGGATCACAATAGAATAATTCAAGATGTGATGTGAGAAGTAGTAAGAGATCAGATCCCATGTTAAGATTGAGGACTTTAGGGATCCCTGGGTGGCGCAGCGGTTTGGCGCCTGCCTTTGGCCCAGGGTGCGATCCTGGAGACCCGGGATCGAATCCCACATCGGGCTCCCAGTGCATGGAGCCTGCTTCTCCCTCTGCCTGTGTCTCTGCCTCTCTCTCTCTCTCTCTGTATGACTATCATAGATAAATTGAAAAAAAAAAGTAATTTAAAAAAAAAAAAAGATTGAGGACTTTATTTTAAGGACAGAAATTTTGATTTTCAAATGATAATTTAGTTGCATTTTGGCGATGGATTATCAGCGAGCAAGGGTGCATATGGGGAGATTTGGTAGGAGGTGACTGTGGACTGGAGTGGCTTACCATTATCTATTACAATTCTTTGGTTACAAGTGATACAAATCTAACTCAAACCAAGGACTAAAGGAAGAATTTGTTGACTCATTATCAAAACATTAAAGTAAAAATTTCATCTGGGTTGGACAAAGGAAACTCAAAATTCCAGCAGTCTCTTCCTCATTCCCTCTCCTTTTCTTTGTCATCCCCCTTGCTGTCATTACCTATCTTTTGTATATACTTTCTACTTTTCAAACTTATTCTCTCGTACTGGCTTCCTCCACATGACTAAAAACAAGGCCACAGGTTGCTTTTGTAATGCAACTATTACTGCTTCACCGTCTAGAAAAGGACAGACTCATATTTTCAATAAGTTAAAAATAAATCCAACAGAGGTCTTCTGGTAACAGAAAGAAGTGGAAAGGGTGCTAGAAAGTCAAAACAACAGATGTCCGTTACAGAGTAGGGATAAATGGATGGACTCAGCAGATATTTATAAAGCAAAGTCAACAGGACTCAGCAACTGGGAAGTGAGGGAGAGAATGGAATCTAGAAGGACTCCAATATTTGGACAGTATGGTACCAATAAATTTGAAATGTTTGCAAAACATCCAAGCTGAGATGTTCAACAGGCAACTGTTGAAAAGAGTTTGATGTTTGTATCTTTATAGATAGTAGTGGAGACAATAGGAATGGGTAGACTCCACAGGGTTAAGATAGATAGGTAAGGAGAGAATAATAACAGAGCCTGGAAAATTGCCAGCATTTATGGAGTGGGGAGAAGAGGAGCATCCAAAGAAGACTAAGAAGGAGTACACAAGAAGGAAATCCATGAAAGATAGTATCACTACTAATACAAATGGCTGAATTAAATTAATATTAATTCAAGTAATAAAATGTGTTCTGGCTTTGATCTCTGGTCATCAGTAATGATTCAAAGTGCATTGGGTGGGGGTAAGAGGTGATACAGAATGTGGTGTCATGAAGCCAAGGAAAGATAATTTTTTTAAAAAGAGAATGGTCTTCAGTGTCCAATATTGCTAAAAGATGAAGAAAAAGACTAAAAGATAGATGTTGAATTTAGCAAGACTAAGTTCACTGGTGAAGGATTTTAGTGCAATGGTTTGGTTGGAAGCCACAGTGGATGAGAAATGAGGTCAAGAAATAAAGATACTGATTATAGGTGATTCATTAAACAGTGGTTTAATGTGTATGGCTTGCTAGCTCATCTTGTTTCCAGATAAAGTGCACTGGAAAATGTGGGTGTCTCTTTTTCATTGTGAAGTAGAGCACACAGCCTTGATTATATCTTTGCAAATTCAGTATATACAGTATTTGATGATATTGGAGGGTGGGTCACCAAAGAGGCCAAATTCATCACATGACAATAAGTCATTAATAAAAGGTAGCTTGTGTTTGCAGTAATTTCCAATGTAAATACACCTATGTAAGGTAAAACATTTGCTTCACTCCTTGCAGGAAGCTCTTAGTAACATGACTGATTACAAGTTCAGACTTGTTTCAAACTACAGAAAAAAAAAAAAAAGAAAAAGCTATAGATAGCCTGTCAAGACTGTATTATTTTGAAAGATGAGGAATGTTTTTTTGAGATATAGAGGAGTTGTTATTGTTTTGCTAACCCGAAATGGAAATTGTTGAAAGTGAAACTTGAAAGAAAACTTGCTTAAAACATCATCAATGGTGCATAAATGAGCACAAGTTGATCTACTTCGTTAAGTACAATTTATTTGTTATGTAATGGTACAAAGTAGCATACTGGATGTTGGAGTTGAGTGGTCAGGTGGACCACTATAAGTTGTGCTTCTGTGAGGCCAAGTACGGGGTACACTGTCAGTTTATGGTGGATAAG
This sequence comes from Canis aureus, assembly GCF_053574225.1. NCBI lineage: Eukaryota > Metazoa > Chordata > Mammalia > Carnivora > Canidae > Canis > Canis aureus. The sequence goes on from NC_135635.1 coordinate 27,090,528, forward strand.
GGGAAAGAGAATATTACTTGGATTATATATTCTTCAAGGTTTTTTATAATGCTAAAATTTTATGGATCTCTCATTTAGTAGTTCTGATAGGCAGCACATATACTTATGATAGGCAGCACATATACTTACTTAACCCCTAACATCAATACTACATGCAAATAGTCACTCAGTAAATGAGAATTATCTGATTTTTGAAGATCTATCTATTTGGTTATGAAAGTGCTAGTTTTCACTGTTCCACAGTAATTTTATTGGGGTTAAAGAATATTATCCAGCAGGCAAAAGAAAGTTTGACTCATATTATTCCTTTCCTTTTTTTTTTTTTTCAGCCAATACTCACACCTTATATGTGAGAACTGGTCTATATGTAGATAGAACAAAATATATATTACTAACATATACATTAGCATATGTAAATGGCCACCTAACATATGTGATTTAAAAGCTATTGCAAAATTTTGTGCTATTCTCTCCTGTGTCCCTGCCAATGGAAATGCACAATATTGGAATTTCTCCCTTGCATGACATACTCAAGGTGAGGGCTCTCTTCTTTATTTTACAAACATATGCATTTTTTTTTCTGGTAAGGAGGAAAAGGATGTTACCTTTTAATGAGAATGATACCTTTAGTTAGCTGGTATCACATTGGAAAGAAACAAAATGAGATCCCTGAGGGACATACCTGAAAAGTTAAGGGAAAGGGAGAAGAGCAAGAGGGACTGAAAAAATATTTTCTCATAGAAGTTAGTCTTTGATTTAGCCTGTCATTTTTCATATAGACTAAGGAGGGAAAATAAGTGACATTGATAATTTGACCTTCAAGATGACATATGTGTATCACATGGGTGTGTACACGTGTGTGGGTTTCTCACAGTATATACAGGTGTTTTAGCCTGACTGGATACATGTGGCAGACCTTCATATGTGATCAGATATATCTATTGACCACGCATTTCACTGCACACAAGGCATTCTGATAGTGGCTGATGTATTATTAGCTAATTTACACATATTGACTGAGCCTCTTTTATACATGGAAGTACATTTTTAACAGGAACTCTGTAATACCTTATTAAGAAGAAGTATAGGAAATTTAACTTTTCGAGGTTGATTAGTCTGGAATTAGTTTATTTAAAATACCATTGGATAGACAACTATTTATTCTGGGCTAACCTTAAGGAAAGAGTTAATGGACCACCAACAGTATTTAATTAAAATTTCTCTATATTGGTAGGGCCAATGATGTTTTAAACAAAAGTGTTTTAGTAAATTACATCTATTAGCTACTTTGCTAATCAAGAACCTTTTGCCATTGTATGATGAATTCGAAGACAGTCACATTTCCACAGAATCAGAATTATGGCCTGGTGAGTAATGAACGTATAATGTTATCTAGTTCCATAAGCCAGTGACTGATGAATCATAATTAATGACCTTTTTTTTGAAAAACTTGAGAAAACATGAAGTCTTTGAGCTACAGTCAACTTACATCATATTTCTTTCTTTAGGTTGCATTAATCAAAGCCCTTTGTGAAAGATAGTTAATTTGCAAGCAATTAAGATTATTTAGATGAACTTTGAAGTATTTCAAGTTATGTTTTTAACATGTCTATCTATCCTAAATGACATCATTAGGGGAACTGCTTAAAAAATTGGTTGGCTAACTTGAGATAATATTTTGACTGCTTGGGATACTGATGTCAATCACATGCAGTTTCAAGTAAACAGCAAAGTTGGCAAGAATCTATTAACTTAAAATGCAGAGAGCTAGTGTGACTATTTCCTAAGTAATTTTTTTAAAATTACTTTCATTCAGCTTTCTCTAGTATTAAGTAATGGTTTTTGTGCTTGCCTTATTCGCATCATTTGGGGGGCGGGGGAAGATCAGATTTTCATCAGCTCCACTTTCTCCTTCATGCCCAATAAAGTGAGCTCTAACTGGTTTGCATGAAATTTTTTGTGGTTCTGCTTACTCAGAAATGTCCTAAACAGCAGACTACGGGGCTACTTTCTTCTTCCCCTTTGTCTTGAAACCAGTCACCATTTTGGGTTAACAGAGACAAAACTGAAATTATTTCCTCTAAGTGTTCACACTAGAATGTACATTTGTCTACTTGTAGACAGATGGAAAATAAGATGCATGTGTGTGCATGCCTGGGTGTTTGTGTACATGTGCGTGCTCATATGCCTGTCTATTTACATGTGGGCACACGTGCACATGTGTGTTGGGGGTTTAGGAGGACAGGGTTGGGGAGAGACCAAAGGCCTGCTGATGAGGGACTTCTTTGGGGGCTGGGGAGGTGATGGCTTGCTCCTACAAATAATCTAGTATATGACTTTCAACCAATCCCATAATGATTTAGGGTTTTCCATTCAGGAAATTAATATAATCATCTAATCCATCCCTGACTTTTACACACAGAGAAAACATCACGTTAGAAACAGCAGGAGAGGGAAGGACTGAGAAGAGAAGCAACCATGGGCCATTTTGTCTCACTCATTACCAAAACCCTCTTTCAGGTGGTGGCCCCAGCTCCCATACACTGGCGTATGCAGAAATGCAGAGCTTCTTGGAGAAGTCTGTTTATTTCATGCCAGACTTTGGCTCTTTTAGTCTTCTATCTGGAATGCCTTCTCGCCTCCCTTGATCTGTCTAGCCTCTACCTTTCAAGTTCAGTTTGGTGGTGCCTAATTTGTGAAATTTCTTGTGATTCCCTAAGTTAAGAGTGATCTTTTCCTCCTTAAATAAGTAATAATAATAATAACTAATATTTTTTAGTACTTTCTGTGTTACAGGCATGATGCTCATATCTCTGCACATAGTAACTCATAGTAGCTCACAACAAACCTCTGAGGTAGGTACTTTTATTCAGTAGATTTTACTGATAATGAAACAAGTTGGATACTTTTGCCAAGGCCACATAGCTAGAAAGTTGTGAGTCAGGGCTGGAGTCAATCTGGCTCCAGAACTGACATTCTTGTTCCTTAGCCTATGCATTGGTGGGACATAGCTTGAATTATAGTTGCTGCAATTAGAAGTCTTATTTATCAAGCCATAGGCCTTCTATAGAGAGAGACCACATATTTTTTTTCTTTTTAAGATTTTTATTTACTTATTTGATAGAGAGAGTGAGAGCACAAGCAGGGAGAGCAGTTCCTCTGCTGAGCAGGGGCTCGATCCCAGGACCATCAGCTCCATCATGATCTGAGCTAAAGGCCGACACTTAACCAACTGAGCCACCCAGGTGCCCCAAAACAACATCTTCTAAAGCTACTCATCCTCCAAGCATCTAGAAGACCGTCTGTATGTATTAGGTATACATGGTATGTTTATTGACCAAAACTATACAAAGCAGGAATAGGGAGAGTTATGTAATCAAATAAAGGAGAAAGAATTATTTTGCCTTACTAAATCAAAGTGCTAACATTGAGAACATATTAGACAAGCTGGCAAATTGGACAAAGGTGTAGCAAAGGAGATAAGAAAACAGAATTGATTCAAGGACACTTAGAAGGGGAACAGGTGGGATTAAATAAAGCTTTAATTATAAAGCTTTTAATAATCTCCTCTGCCACGGTGGCAGATTTCCAAAGGAAGTGCCCAGTTATTTTTATCCACCTCATTTGCATTGGCATAAGTATCAGGAAGATAAAATAGGATGGAGACAGCTCCCTAGTACCAGATACAAAGGACGAGACACAGCCTACCCTTTAGTTTTCATTGTATTTTCTGCGTTCTGGCCATGTAGGAAAGAAAATCAGATCAGCCAAGATTCTGATGTAGAAAAAATAGACACACAGAAATTACTTTGTGTCATAACTGACCTTGGCATGTTTTCATTAGCCCAGAAATACAATTTTCTCCTGACCAGAAGAAATGTGCTGAACATTCTTTCTCAGGAAAACTTCTGTTTATTATTATCTGATTGATTTATATTGGTTGGACTTCAGTATACTTGAGAAAGAAAAGACTTAGTTAATAGTGCCTTTATTCAATCATATAGTTTTAATGTAATTTGCACAACCATATTTTTCTATGTATTAACATCATAATTAAGAAAGTCTATGACAGTTTGATTTCGGCACCCTGAACTTCAAGAAATCATGCGATTCACACTGACCTATAGTATTATGAACTTACAGTATTTGCTTCAAGGAGTGTGTAGGTGGTTAAGTGCCTAAGTCTGTTAAGCATCTGCCTTGGGCTCAGGTCATGATCACAGGGTCCTGGGATCAAGCCCTGCGTCAGGCTCCCTGCTCCCTCTTCTTTTGCCCTCTCCTCCTGTACATGCTTACTCTCTCTCTCTCTTTCTCTCTCCACTCAAATAAATAAATATTCTTTTTTTTCAAAGAATATTTGCTTCAAAATACATGATTTGGAAGTGACAATTTATAGAAAGGATTTATAGATTGTTAACTTATTCAGCGGGTATGTATGAGCTATTGATTAACAGAACAACAATTTTCTAGGTGCCTTAGAACTTTTTCTATGGCACACATAAAAATAACTATATGTGTTGCAGACCAGTGCAAACAAAAGTGTATTCTCCCAGCTGGAGGTGACCAGTCTTAGGGACTCTGGTTGCCCCAAAGCCAGACTGGCCATCTTCTGGCTAAGCTATTAATATCTCACCACACCTTTAACCTGTTCACTATATAAGTGGCACATAGTTTGGGATGCTCTTTTGTAGAAGAAGCTCTTTTTTATGAGTAAAATATCATATCTTTATTTAAAGAGATGATAGTCTATTTGGAGATACAGATACCTATATGTTTATAATGAAGAAGCAGTGATACAATGAAAAATAACACATTGTATGAAGGCAGATGAAGATGGGTTCAGGGAGACCTCAAATGGTGGCACCTCAGTGGGTGTGACCTTGAAGAATAAGTGGAATTAGCAGAGAAAGCAGAAACATTTTCTACTAAAAGGGAAAAGCATAATGGTGGGTGTAATTGAAAATGTAACTACCACATACAGGTAGTTGGAGCATAGGGTGAGTATATAAATGAATATGGATCTTATAGTTAGGGCCATGGGATTTTCCAGATCCTCTGGCTCTGAGTGAATATACTCTGCCCTCCCCTCGCATTGGCTTGGTCATTTGGCATGTTCTGGTCAGTAGAAAGCAGCCAGGATGATACTGTGTAAATTCAGCAGGAAGCACTCAGGAGCACTGCAATTGCATCTCTATTTACTTCACTTGCACTCTTGTCATCTGACATGAGAAGAATATGCTTCAGGCAACCTGTGTTTTTAAATGAAAACATGTGGAATGGAAGGAAACCATAATTGAAGTCTAGCATCCAGCCTGACTCAGCTAAGTACATACACCCTGACTCACAGCCAAACAGAGTTGTAAATGTGAAAATACTTGTTTTAATGCCATAGAGGTTTTTGAGGTTGTTCTGCAACATTATTGCACAAAACCTTATAAATCCAGAAATTGGTTCTAGAAATAGAGTTCTTCTGTAACAAAAACATGAAGTATGCAGCACTAGTCTTAGAATCCGATGGCAAAAAGACCTCTAATATGATGTAGGAAAATAGTGACTTATGTTACATGGTGAAACGTTTCGTCAAACAGTTTTCTGCAGTAGCCTAGAAAATTTAGATAAGGAAGTTCTGTGGGAGAAATGTTAATGGCATGAGCTGGTCATTGCTAAGTACAACAAAAGACACTACAAAAGAGATGTGTTCAGAAAATTAGATGTTCTCAAGAAGAATTAAAAAGATTATAGAGAACCTAGAAATCCATGATTGCAAAATAAAATTCTTTCCTATCACTATGATGATGTCTCGGCCATTAGGGCATGTCCTCAAGGGCAAAACTGTATCTAATAACTGTTTTTAGGGACAACTGCGTAACACACACATATTGAGATCACCCATCTGTGAACTGAGCTCATAATTTTTTTTTATCTCCTATTAGATGATATTAAGGGATAGTGTAGATATGATAGTGAAGATATGATCTGATGGAGAGATGCAATTACATTACCTGCTGGATGACACTGAGTCTGGTCTATCTGCTATGCAGCTTACAAAGGCCCTCTAAACTTGCTTGCACCTCGTACTGAATGCATCACTTTTATCTTTTTTTTAAAAAAAAATTATTTATTTATCTATTCATGAGAGACACAGAGAGAGAAAGAGAGGTACAGAGACACAGGCAGAGGGAAAAGCAGGCTCCATACAGGGTGTCCGACGTGGGACTTGATCGCGGGTCCTCAGGATCAGGCTCTGGGCTGAAGGCTTCACTAAACCGCTGAGCCACCCAGGCTGCCCACATCACTTTTATCTTATGATTGATTGCTTGGCACCCACCTCACTTTCTGACTTGCTGAGTCTGACCGAATGCAGTTCATTCTGGCAGTTCTGGTCACATGGTCACTCTATCTAGGCAGTCAGTCACTCCATCCTTTCCAGGGCCCAGTAGCTGCAGAGTGCATGGCCTTGCTTTGGAAATTTGGGGAGGGGGTGTCTCTGTTGTGATTCTCACACTGGGGCTTGCCATAACCTCCACATGTTGTCTTCCCCCTTGATAGCTATCTCTGTAAATGTATACCATCTTTTCTCCCACACAAATATGAGCAACTTCTGGTTCTTTTTTCTGATAAAGATAGAAAAGAATATATTTTAGATCAATGGTTGCATAACATACATGTATAACGTGTTCCTGAGACCATGTTAATCTTCCTAGAAAAGAGAACATGTCTTGCACAGCAATTACAAATGGGATCACTGCTAATTTGAGTTTGTGATAAACTATTGTCATCCTCCAGCATTTTCTAATTATTGCAGGGGCCAGAGTGGTGTGTTAAATGGGGGATAGGAAAGGAATCCTGCATTTTTGATCATTTAGTGTAGCATTAATTTCTGCTGTTCTCCCTACCCAGATCACTGTGAAAGATCTTACCCCACAAGCCAAGGAACAAATATGGGGGTTCTACCATTTACTAAGAATAACCATTCTAATTATTGCTGATAAAAAAATGACCATGAGTGTGTCTGTTGACCCTCTGCAAGCTAGATCTGGACTAAGACTCCGTTTATTGTCTGCCCACAAATGGCCCCAGACTAACAGAAGGTCTGTAATGACTATTATTGTCTTTAGATATCAATGTCAACTCAGACCTTACATACTAGTTCTTGAAATGTTTGAATATATGCCTTTCCCCAGCATAAGAGTACTCTAGTAAATGGCTATATAGCTCACTGAGGACAGACGGGAGGAAACCATATATACTAGTTGAGATGTCATGGTCCTTTCCTCTTAGGGACCTGGTCTCTCCTCAGTCAATGGGTTCTAATCTAAAAATGACTCATATCAGGAAATTGAACAAGATACAGTAACATTTTATTAGGGATGGATGCTCTCAGTCTTCTTATAATCCATCTTTGATTTCTTATGATTGTCTTTACAGCTTCTTGGGTAATATTCTTGTTGGCTACTCATCTATCTTGTACCTCTGGCTGTCATGTTGTATTAATGATCCCCATAACTTTCTGAAGTTCAGATCCCACTGATTACTACCCCAACCATAATACTACTTGAAATAATTATACCCACTTTCCTTCTGATATTTAAATACTATCACCTGGCCTCTATTGTTTTGTGAGATTATCATCCTCTTTGCTCTTAGAGAGCTCTATTCTATAACAGCATCTCTTAATGTTATCCCTGGCTTACCATCCTGAAATCTCAAAAAATGCTTACCAATGAATTCCATCTTGCTTGGGCAAATGGAATGTCCTTTGGAGTCTTCCGTGAAACACAGATGATTGGTGGTGGGGCTTTGGGGCTTATGTGACATCTACTTTAGCATGCTTGCTTCTTTGAGCTTTTTATCCCTTCTCCTACCATCTCCCATGGATGTTTTGGAATTTCTATTTCACTTAGTCTGGGCTGTCACTTTTCTAAGCTTCTAAGAGACATTACAGAAGCATGCTAGCTTAACCTTTGCCAAATATTAAAACTTGATAAAACCTTATATGTAAGGGATGGTATCAGTAAAGGGGAAAATAGATATAGATTGTTTTAAAATGTTGGCCAGGATAACTTTTTAAAAGATTTTATTCATTTATTTATTTGAGTGAGAGAGAGAAGAGTGAGAGCGCTCCAGTGGAGTGGTGGTGGGGCAAGGGGAGAGAATTTCAAGCAGACTCCCCACTGAATTCAGAGCGCCACATGGGGCTTGATCTCATGACCCTAAGATCACGACCTGAGGTGAAATCAAGAATCAGATGCTTAACTGACTGAACCACCCAGGTGCACCCAGGAGTATTTTTTATTAAAGAAAATATCAGAAGAACTTACAACCTTACCAGATACTAGATATAAATTGTATCAAAATTTTTAGAAACAATGCATTTGAAAACTTCTTTGATGCATTTGAGAACTTTTTTGTTGTTGAGAACTTTGATGCATTTGAGAACCTGGCACATTTCATATCCTTGTGTATCAACTATTCAGACCTGGGCATTGCTTTTCCGTTTCACTTACTTTCATTTCCACTCTTCAATCAACAGCCCACATGTCTCATTGTCCTGTGATCCTGTGACCTCAAAAAACTGTTCCTCATCTGATATCTTGCACCAGGAAATGCATCTGGATATTTTTTTCTTTAACCATAATGTTTTATTTATCTAACTCTCTCACCTTTTTGGTTAATTAACTTTTCATCTCTCTCATATTACTCATAACAGCCCTCCTTGTGGTTTCAATCTGCCACTTCCTTAATTCTTCCCTTCCTTCTGCACTCAAATTTGACTTCATGGTCCATAATTCAATTCTATACTTAACCGGCTTCATAGATTCCTTTACTGCCATTGGCAGGTCGAAATTGCCAATTCCAAATTCTAGATGAACATATACTTCTATTTATCTCCTTCTTTTTCTCTATTGAATATTTCTGACACAAATTACACAATGATATTTATGATCTTCCATAAAATCATATCATCCAATCTGACTCAGTCTAGCAATCAATTGGTCTAGTAACCTTTTACTCACTTGCATTCTGCTTTTTGTTTTAACCTCCACAGTGACCATTTTTAACTTTTTTCACTAAGTACCTAAGTCTTTATTATAATTGTTTTGTTGATGTTTTTACTTTATTTGTTTTTAGATTTTTTGTATTTCTCTTATTTTCTATTTTTTTGAATTTTCCTATTTGCTTTTTGCTAGAAGTTTAAATTCCATATTGAGCCCAAGACAAGCACATCCTCCCTCCATCCAGTAGATGCAGGGAATCTGTTATAATTCTCCCTACCACTATTAAACAGTATTTTCATAGAAGTTATTTATGAATTACAAAGAGAAAATAATAACTATACTGAAAGAAAACTGGCAGATATACTTTCACCACTGTGATCAAAGCTAACACTTGCAAAACTGAACAAACTGACATCATGTGTCTTCAGATCACATGCCCTGAGGAGGACATATTGCTTCAGTAGTATTCCTGTTCAAATGTGTAACTAAAAGTTAATCACGAAGAAACATCAGACAAACTCAAATTGAGAAACATTTTGCAAAGCAACTAAGCTACACTCAAAAAATTTTCAAGGTCCAGAAACACCAAAAAGAAAAAGGAAAAAAAAAGGAAAGTAAAAGAAAAAAAAAAAAAAGGTTGAATAACTGTTCCTGATCAAAATAAACTAAGATATAACAATGAAATACAGTGCACAGTGCTGGATTGAACCCAGGGTCATTAAAACAGAAAAGCTAGGGGCATCTAGGTACTAATTCAGTTAAACCTCTGAATTCAGCTCAGGTCATGATCTGGGGGGATTGAGTCCGATATGTGGCTCCCTGCTCAGCAGAGAGTCTGCTTGTCCCTCTCCCTCCCCAGCCTTCCCTGCCTTTCCTCCGCCACCCAACTTGTACTCCTCTCTCTTTCTCTCTCTCAAATAAATAAATAAAATCTTAAAAAAAAAGCAAAATCCAGAAAAGCTGTAACATTATTAGGACAATTGGCACAATTTGAATACAAACCACAAATTAGATAAGAATACTTAACTAATATTAAATTCTCAGGCTTTGAAAATTGTGTTCTGATTATATAAAAGAACGTCCGTTTTTTTTAAATACACACAGAAATAGTTTGTTAGAAAAGACCACAATATCTCCAATGCATTCAAATGGCTTATTAGTGGGGAAGACAGTACATATATGCAAAGAGAATCAGAGAGAAGGGGGAGGGATGGATAAGGGAGGGAACAGGGAAGCAAACGATGCAAAAGGTAACTAATTGATGAATCTGAGTAAAGAGTATATAGAAATTCTGAACAAATATTACACTGTATGTTAACTAACTAGAATTTAAATAACCTGATACAAAAAATAGAGCATATGGAAATTCTGTATATTCTTGCAGCTTTTCTCTATGTTTGAAGCTCTACCAAAATAAACATTGCTAAAACAATACTGCTGCTTAAAGAAGCAGATCCAATAAATGAAACTCTTCATTTATACTCTAATAAGATTCAGTTCTGGTGGGGAGTGTTATATCATAGGAATAGGTAGAAAGATAGGCCAGCAGGCCAACGATTAAAGTATATTCTGGCTAAGAATCATGGACTTCAGTGATATTTTAGATATTAGTCAAAACAAAAGTGTGTAAAGGTGCTTTACAGTGTTTTGTGTGCATACATATATATTATGGCTGTTTCCATATTTGCCACTGAGAACTCGACTGGACCAATGTTACCAATTTCTTTGGGCTTGTACAAGAGTCTTATTCTCCCTCATGGTAAAGCACAATCTTTTGAAAATTTTCATAAATTAAAACAAAGTTTATTTAAAAAGTAGTTGATTCTACCTAAGTGTTTGTAGGCAATTATTAGCTTTATTTAATTAAAATATTTGTTAATATTAAGAATGAAAGCAAATTTCTTGTCATGTGTATCATATTATTTAACATAGGTATACACTTCCTTATTTTAAATTAGTGTTGTGAGAAAAATGCATGACCCGTTAAGAAACAAATTTAAAAATGACGTTATTTTGTATTTGGCTGCAGGGAATAATATATAAAAGTGTAGATTGGTACTTAACTATAAAGGTGTTAAAAAAGCTGATATGACATTAGAAATTTTTACATTTAGAGTGTTTAAAAAGTTTTAAAAATCAGTAAGCTGTTTTATAATGTTTGAATTTTTTTCAAATTGAGGAAATAAAAGAATGGCTTTTATGTTATTATTTGCAGATATTTCTCTGAGTATGAAAAGACATCTACATTCAATTTTCCATCTCTTATTCCTTTTCAAAAATTGTTTAGGAACAATGGGACCATAAAAGAAGGTACTAGGTAAAAATTTTGGTTAGGTAAAAATTTTGGTTACATGAATGAAGCTTAATGATCCAATGAAGATAATCCTGAGGAAAATTTATAAAATTATTATTTTTTAATGTTCCCCCTTAGGTTATATCTTAACATCAATGCCCTTCAAACTTATCATCTTTATTCAGTGGCCCATTAGAGGCAAAAATAAAATAGCTTATGACTGTGACTAGAGACAATTTAAAATTGTCTAATGATCCAAGCTGCCATGCTGACAAATTCATCTGAGGGTTAACTTGAAGGGGAGGCCAGTCATGTGCCTAATCATGTGATTAATGCTAGTCCCTGAGCCTCTTGCTTGATATGTATTCATTCAAAACTGTTCCCTTTATATAATTTAAACAACTGTTTTATTTACTAATCCCAAAATAAAAATTGGAATGGATACCTTTATGGCCTGCAACCACATCCAATAGAAAGTTCTGCATAGCAACTCCAGCTCTTTCAGTGGCTTCCAGTAAGGGAAATCATGGCTGCCTTGGGTTGTTTAGCTAAATTAAAGCCCAAATAATCAAAGAGAAGAGAAAGAAAAAGGATACAAACAAAAGTTCTTAGTGATAGCAAGATAGAGTAACAAGAAAAAATAGAAGTAGTTAAGAATATAACATTAACAAGGATTAGAAATGTGATATGGTCTTATTATATTAGAAAACAATCAATTCCAATGGTGGGCATTCTTTTCCTTTATGTATTTAAAGTTCAATAAAAAATAGTATAAGTACTCTTGTGGAAAACAGCAAAGAAATTTCCAAAGGAAAGATAAAACAAAATTAACCATCCAGAGATAACCACTTTTAGATTCTGGTTTTGGCCTTTTAGTATTTTATCTAAATGAATACAACAGTAAACACACACGTGTACACACACACACACACACACACACACACACACACAAACACCCCACACCATGGTGGAGAGGCAGATTAGGGTAATGGTTCATAGTATCTAAGGCCAGACTGCATGGGTCTCAATCCTGGCTCTGACACAAGCTGTGTGTCCTTGCACACATTACTTGACTTATCTATGCTTTAATTCTACATCTTTAAAGTTGGGATATTATTGATGTCATATCATATGACCATCAACAGATGAATGGATAAAGAAGATGTGTTATGGGCAGCCCTGGTGGCTCAGGGGTTTAGCGCTGCCTTCAGCCCAGGGTGTGATCCTGGAGACCCTGGATCGAGTTCCATATCGAGCTCTCTGCATGGAGCCTGCTACTCCCACTGCCTGTGTCTCTGCCTCTCTCTCTGTGTGTTTGTCTCTCATGAATAAATCAATAAAATCTTTAAAAAAAAGATGTATATATTATATTATATTATATTATATTATATTATATATAAAATGGACTACTACTTAGCCATCAAAAAAATGAAATCTTGCCATTTGCAATGATGTGGATGGAACTAGGGAATATTATGCTAAGTGAAATAAGTTAATCAGAGAAAGACAATTATCATATGATCTAACTCATATGTGGAATTTAAAAAACAAAACAGAGGATCATAAGGGAAAAGAGGAAAAAATAAAACAAGAAGAAATCAGAGAGTGAGACAAACCATAAGAGACTCTGAATCCTAGGAAACAAACTGAGGGTTGCTGGGGGCGGGGTAACTGGGTGATGGACATTAAGGAGGGTGTGTGGTGTAATGAGTACTGGGTATTATAAAAGACTGATGAATCACTGACCTCTACTTCTGAAACCAATAATACAGTATATGCTAATTAGTTGAATTTAAATAAAGTCTTTAAAATTCACCAAAATAAAAAACTAACTGTGCTTTAAAATAAAAATATTTACGTCATAGAGTTTTATGAGAATCTCTGGATTGACATCCATAAAGCTGCTGGAACAGTGCCTACAATATAGAAAGTAGTATATAATAATAATTATTATTATTATTATTATCTCCAATTATATATAGTTTTACATAAAATATCACATTGTAAATATTATAATAGATCTTACGTTTTCCCAATCTGCTTATAGCCCTTCAGGAAAATCTGCTATTTGTGCTTTCCTTGTATTTTGGGGTCTTTAACAGTGTCCAATAAATGGATATCGATTAATACCAGCTTTGCTCCCATCCTGAGTCCATAGAAAAATAAAACAGAGAAGTATAACACGGAACGTCCAAAATATCACTGTTAGTACTTAACAAGCTGGTATGAGGGAATGTGGCTTACTCCTGCTGGCAAGCATGCTTCCTTACAGTTGACTTCCAAATACATAGGCTTCTCCAAGAAGTCAGTGGGTCATATCAGCCATCTCACATGGACTAAATGAGGTTACAGAGAGAGTAAAGGCATGTCATGCCAATAAAATGCTATTCATATAAAAGGAAATAATAATTCCTTATTCATAATAAGGAATAAGAATGTTATTTTTCTCCCCTTTTCTTCTCCCACTATGGGAAGGTTTTCCTTCTGACTGTGATGTTCTTTAAAAACTTGGCTGTTGAAGCAGTCTCACAAACCACTTAGGGGTAACTAAGACTATGTATCTCAGATCTCCTTGGACATTTTCCCCATATGTAACTTGAGAAAAGAATCCCAGATATGCCTTGTTGTGTGAAGATTTGGTGACTACAATTGTGTTTACATGATGTAAAAGTAATTTATTAATGTATGAATCAGTTGAAAATCAGTTCATCTGGTGCAAAGTCTCACGTCTTATTGGGTATTATATGGAGACTGAAATGTCTGTATATGTAATGTTAGGAGTTGGCCAATTATGTGGCCAAATAGCTTGAGTCTATTACTGAGAATTTAGAGCATTAATGATTGAATGTATATTATCCAGTAATACAAATAGCTACCCTTCACGGAGTGTTGACTGTGTGCTGGCATCATGTTACACGTTTATTACATATTATCTTAATCCTATGCAACTGTGGTTATCCTATGCATAATCCTATGCAACACAGGATCCTCTTTGTATCCCAGGACACTGACTTCTGCAAAATTTCTCAGGCTGTCTAGCATCTGATTTCCTGTTAGGTTGTTGATGGCAGTATTGGTGTGAGACTGGAGTTGTTAAAATTAAAACAGACAAGATCAATCTTGGAAATTCCTGGAGCAGACAAAACTAGTTTACCCATACAAAGCTTACCTTAGCTTATTTTTGCAAGACTAACTGGAAAAGTGGGTTATTTCTTGCTTATGCTTCTGGAAATTGTAAACAAAACTTAAACTATTTCTCAAGGTTGGTATGAAGTAACCACTGACCGATTCACTATCATTTGAGAAAATTCTAATATTCTGACCAACTACTGCAAAAATGAAACAGACACTATTCTCTTACTACATAAGATTCTTTCTAATAATATACTCCTGAGCCTCATTCCATGAGTGGGTTTGTGTGCTCCTGGTTTTGAAAAGTATCTTTTTTAGTGTGTGCACAGAAGTTTACTAATTACTACTTCAGTGATTCTTTCTGAAGTTTTGACAAGGTTGTAAAGAGAAGAAAAGCCAGGATATGTCCAACATCTGACAGGTGGTGCCTCTGACAACTTCAGAGGTAGTAGTGCCTCCCCAACCTTGGGAACTCCTGCTCCTATAGATCAAGTCTTTTCCCTTTTTGATACAATCATAGGCATGGGAGTGACTTCTCACTGGTATAAATCTCTAGATTGCACACTCTTTGCCTAGTTTGGCTTTTAAACTCTTATTATACTTTTATAACTGGTTTTCCATATTAAATTCCTTTACTGAACTACTTGTCATGAGTTCTATTATCCTGTCTGGACCTTGGCTGATACAAAGGTAGAGACTGTCTTCATTGTGTGGATAGAATAAGGTGACTTGTACAAAACCACACAGCTAGTTTAACAACAAGCTTTTAGACCAGTTGTGTTTCATTTTAAAATCCAAGTACTTGAACTATGGTGCTGTATTCAAATGATATTCCAAATGAATACCCCAAAAAAGTTTTAATTGTCTCTTCCCATTACTTAGCTTAAATTGCCTGTGTTATGGCACTAGCTAGCTATGTTTATCATTTAATTGTCTATCTCTCTCAATAGCTTATGAACAGGCACATATGTTATTATTCATCTTTGTATCCCTAGCACCAACTACTGTGCTTGGAACATAGTAAAGTCTTCATAAATATTTGGGGAATGAATGAATAATCATTAATAGAATAACTATTAATAGAATTAACCATCAATAAAATAACTACTTTATTCCAACAACCCCACAGGGATATTATATAAATTTTATAACAATCTTCATTCACAATCTTAAAAGGTAGGCATAAGCATATAGCTATCCCACATCATAGGTAAGAAAATATAGGCTAAAAGATTTAAACAACTCACAACTGAACTAGAATTCACTAACTGGGCTTCAAGTTCTGACATTTTTATTATATCTGGCTGCCTCCATGAATGTGAATGAACAAATAATGGGTTTGGGGGAAATGTAAACATTTTATTGGATTTTCAGTTATTTGGGGAGCTTCATAAACATAAAAGCTTTGTTAAATGTTGTATTCTTTTTCTATGAGAAAAAGGAGCAATTCAGTATCTATGTGCCATAATTAAATTAAGGAATATGTTTTTCTATCCAAAATTAGGTCTGTACAGGCAAAAGGAAGAAAAAAATGGGATAATAATCTGAAGAAATGAAAGAGTTTATAAATTGCAAGTGTGGAAGAGGTGCCTGAGAGGCTCTGTTGATTGAGCCTCTGACTCTTGCTTTCAAGCTCAGGTCATAATCTCAGGGTCATGAGATCAAGCTAGGGTCAGGCTCTGAACTCAGCAGAGAATCTGCTTGAGTTTCTCTCCTTCTGCTCTCCACCCCACTTGTGCTCTTGTCCTCTCTCTTAAAAATAAATAAATCTTTTTTAAAAAATTGCAAATGTGGAAAACAATGGTTATTCCCATAATTATTTGACCATTCTCTAGCATGACTTGGCATGGGACATAATACTGATGATATTTACAGCCAGTTCTCCTAAAGATTTAGAGCAGGTTTCATGTTTACTTTTCCACATTTTGGTCTGTTATCTGGAGTTAGATGGTATGTTATCCAAAGTAACAGGTTAGGTATTTTTATTACTGGATTGCTGCTGATGGCAGGTTTTGCTTGTGTTATTGTGTGTTCCATACTTTGCTTTCCATGATAGAATCAGTGTCTGAGTCTATGCCCCAGTTAAATTTCACCTCTATTTTTGCCTGGAGTCATGCATTCCTGGTACCTCCTCTGAATGTAGGAATTAAAATAATACTTGTAAAGCTGATTTACAGAATCCATTATCTTATTTTTTTAAGATTTTATTTATTTATTCATAGAGACAGAGAGAGAGAGAGAGGCAGAGACAGAGGCAGAGGGAGAAGCAGGCTCCACGCAGAGAGCCTGAAGTGGGACTGGATCCAGGGTCTCCAGGATCACACCCTGGGCTGCAGGCGGCGCTAAACCTCTGCGCCACCAGGGCTACCCACATTATCTTATTTTTTTATTTCAGATGAAAATGAACTAATAGAAGACAAATAATGTGGAAGGCACCACACAAAGTATTATTATTGCTTCTATACATGCCTTATTGGTGCTTAACTTGATTTGGTATTGGCTGAAATTATTTCAGCTGGATACCACCAAGAGGTGGTTCTTCTCTTGCAGAACTAGGAGTGACTTGAAGACTCTGGAAATAAACAACTTTCATAAGATTTTTGCTAGGGCAGCCCTCTCTTTTCTTCCTGGGGGAAGGATGTTCTCTTAAGTCTTCTTCGTGTTATGTACTACCAGTTTTGCCATGATAAAGGAAAGTCTTCATTTTATTCATTCAATAGTATAGAATAATGCAAAATTAAACATACACATTTTCCTCTGGTTATTTATAGTAATAAAGAACAATGTATAGATACTTAACCCTGGGGAAAAAGCACAAACATGACCATTTATTTGCTTTGTTAAATGTTGTATTCTTTTGTGATTGGAGACATACCATTAAGGGCTGACAACCCAAGGTGCCAACACTCCCTTCCAACCCACTACCCTCACTGTGTTGCTATTCAATGGTTATAGAGTTTCAATCATGCACGATGAAATAGCTCTAAGGTCCAACGACCTAAAATATGAATTTAGCTAACAATTCTATAATGTGTTTTTACCACAACTAAAAACAAAAACAAAAACAAAGAATCTCAACAGGGTTGTGACCAGGAGGCCTGGAAGAAACTCAATCACTTTTGTAGAGAATGCATACTAAAGAATTACTTGCCTTCATTTGAATGCTGAGAAGAGTTAAAGAAAGAAAATGCTTCTCCATTTAATAAAACTTGAGCAAGTTGTTTTCATTAACAGTAATGATTGATGGGGATTCGTTGGTGACACTGTGGTTCCAGGAGCAGAAGTCACCGTATAAACAACATTGTGCTAACAAAAGGAGTCTGTTCACATGGCTGGCACTTGCAAGGCCACAAGGATATGGAGAAACAACACGTGCATTCCCTGATTTGGAGCCAAAGTGCTCAACAGTGATTGTGACATTAACTATTGGATTTCATGGATTTTATTAAATAAACAGAATAGATTTTATCCATTCATTCATTCATTTTCCCCCATTAATTTTTTTTAAATGTGTCTGAAAAGCTAAAATGTTTTGGGGGAATGCTCAGTGTTAACTCAATCACATTGAATTCCTTCCAAGTGCTTAGCTTCAAACACTACCTCTTATCCCAGTCAAGACAACTGTTTATAAAACTTCTCTCAAGACAGTAAACACATTTTAAACAAATCTTTGAGGCCAGATAACAAAAACTGCTCAAGGTGGGTACATCGTATCATAATGCAGGGATGGAACTAGAGAATTCCCCTTTGTAGTGATTTTCTGTGTCACTAACTCCACCTCCTGTGGCTGCATGGGAAAAATAGGTATTCAGAATAGTCATGACTTTACCCACTAAAAAGAGTGAAGCCAACTTTGATATGGAAGAGGAAAAAGTTTTCTCCCTCTTATTGTTTGATTGGGTGACCATAATTGGGTTCAGATATTGTCAAGAAGAATAGAAAGAAAAAAAGAGAGAGGAGGAAGACTGGATTCTAAATCAAAGAAAGAAGAATGAGGGCAGTTGAGAGGTTTCTGATAAAAGCAGATATTACAAACGAGGACCAAAAAATAGCAGTTCCTATTCTTTTAAAAAATTAATTCCATCTCTCGGTCTTTCCAAAACTAGTGCCATGTACTTGATCCATAATTAAGGTGATTTGGCATTTTATGTGGGGGACTTCAGCATGAGTTCATTTGTATGCTATTCAGATTTGCCAAGCTTCTAATCATTTTCATTTATAATCTATGAAACTTTCACCACTTATGTACCAATTTGTATTTGACCATATGCTGTTCAGTTCTAAAGTGTTTTATTTAAAAGTTTCACCCTTTTCAATAAAAATATAAGTTCCTTGGGATCTGAGTCCAAGTACATTTCACAGAGGCCTACACCTTTCTAACTAGTTTATATTATCTGTAAGAGAACTTATCTGTCTTGTTCACTGCTAAAATCCTGTGCTTAGCACTATGATTGGTACATAGCAGTCTTCCAATAAATGTTTGTTACATCTGTGAGGGAATGAGTAGAGAGATTTAAAATCATATGTAACAGCTCAGTGGCTGTTGCCTTCAGAAAATGTATAGAGGGGGCAGCCCTGGTGGCTCAGCGGTTTAGTGCCGCCTTCAGCCCAGGATGTGATCCTGGAGAGCCGGGATCAAGTCCCACACGGGCTCCCTGCATGGAGCCTGCTTCTCCCTCTGCCTGTGTCTCTGCCTCTCTCTCTCTCTTTCTCTCTCTCTGTTTCTCATGAATAAATAAATAAAATCTTAAAAAAAAAAGAAAATGTATAGAGGTAAAGCAATTAGGTTTTAGAAAGTTAATGTCATTGAGGATCACTTGTTAAAATGGATATTGTTCATAGGATTTTAATAAATTAATGCTGGGGATACTAGTAAAGTATCATTCTGGCAACTTGAAATGGATTTACTAGAATAAGTGTTGCCAGTGTGAAACACTTTGGTTTTGGTACAAAATAATCCCCTTCTTTCAAGACATAGTAGACAAAATCTTTGACAAGGAGTTAGTAGAATATAATAGAGTTTAAGTCATCCTTTTGTTTTACATATAAAAATGTGTGCCTACATATCATACATATGAAAATGCACATATATTTATGAAATGTGTAAGGATAAAGATCTCCACTTATATGTTTGGTCTTCTAAACCTCACATTCTACCTTCAAACTGTAGGATTCTTTTCCAGATCATAGAATTATTTGTTATTTTTACTTAGGCTATTTCCATGATTAAAATTCCATATCTCCCCAGGTTTCTGTGAATCAGCAGTGCCTCAGAAAGCGTTTCCCTTCCTGAGACTCCAGGGAAGTCTTGGAACGCAAAGAACTTGAAGAGGGAGCCTGGCCAAATAGAGATTTTTGAGCCTTGGTAGGCTTGCTGAAGCAGATTTTTAGCACAAACACAAATCAAAGTCTTTGTGTTCTTAAAAGGAGCATTTTCATGTAAGTCCAAAAACCTCACTTTGGTTCTATTTGTTTTGGCTAAAGAAATGAAACGTGGTTTGTTTTAACCACGTGGTTATTATTTTGCAAGGAGACCATAGCAAATTATTCTAATATCTTTAATCTCACTAAAGAGTAACAAGTTATTTGATGTAACTTTCTCAATGGAAAATTAGCAACTAAATTTTCTCTAACGTCATTATTTTCTTCTAGATCTGAATCAAAGCTTCTCAGGTATTTTTGTAATACAATGGATTCTGATTGTTACTCAGATTCCATGTTTTCTTCAAAAGAATGACGACTTATGATTTTGCCAATTAATAGGTTTTTGTCTTCTTAAAAGGATAGAAATAAGAAATATCAAGATTTAATACCTAAATATCTTGAAACACTCAGAAGAGCAACATGGCAGAAATTGAGAAAAGACTTGAAACTCATAGAATGAGATGTCTTTCCAAGCTGAAGGTATGGACTTGTGTGTGTGTATATATATATGTATATGTACTATTTTTTTAACTTAGAGCTTGTAAAGTTTTTCACATGAAATGATTTAGTTTTAATGTCACATTATCTGATAAATTGATAATTTCTTGCTTTGCTGAAGTTAGTTTTATAACTGAGGGTTAAATTAAGGGCTATTGATTCAGACAATTTAATCAGAAATAGTTTTGAGGAATTTATTTTTTTGTTGTTTTTTTGTTTTGTTTTGTTTTGAGGAATTTAAATGGAAGACAAGGTCTTAAAGTTTTCAGGTGCATAATATGTTACAGCAAGAATTGATTTCTTGGATCAAAAGGTCATTTTAATGCTCACTCTTGTGGGGGTTATAGTCTAGAGGAGTATGGGGGTCTCTCCTAGAAAATGGTTCATTGGACAGAAATGCTTTGTTGATCTGCATGCAATTATTACTTCACAATGACCCAGTAAAACAAATGTTTATTTCAAGCTTTGGCAACATATCAATCATTCTCTATAAGAATAATGCCCATTTGTTAGCTGTTTCCGGTATTCTTGCCTGTTTCAGAGCAAATTATTTTTGTATAGCTTCAAAGCCATTTGCCTTCAAAGAAAATTTGAATTTGTTTTAAACCAAAGGATCTGGAAATTTGTCTCGATTCTACAGCTAGTGCCTTCAAGTGGTTTTCAGACTAAAACTGTCACCAAAATTCTCCCTATCAAAGTTTGCTTTCTCTTCACACACGTAGAGAAAATCTACTCATGTGCATAAAAGTGGTGAATTGTGATCTAGAACTAGAACACTACTTTTGCCTAAAATGCCATATTAATTATTTATTTTAAAAATTCCTCTTAAATTGTCCCTCTATTCTCATATCCTTCTCCTAAAATTGAGTGGTTAAAAATAAGACTCTAGGCTTAGGCTCCCTGTGTTCATACATGGGCTTAACTGTGTACTTGCCATTTGACCTTGGACAAGTTTCTTTCTTTTTTTTTTTCTTTTTTTCTTTTATAATAAATTTATTTTTTATTGGTGTTCAATTTACCAACATACAGAATAACACCCAGTGCTCATCCCGTCAAGTGCCCCCTCAGTGCCCGTCACCCATTCACCCCCCCCACCCTCCTCCTCTTCCACCACCCCTAGTTCGTTTCCCAGAGACAAGTTTCTTAACCTCTTTCTACTTCAATTTTCTTACTTGAAAAAGCTAATAACAATACTATTTTGTAGGATTTTTTTTCCTTTTCAAATACTTGGAAAAATGACTAAAATATTGTAAACATTTAATAATCATTAACTATTATTATTGATAGCATTAGATGTTAACTAACTGGAATTTAAATAAAAACTTGGAAGAAAAAATTAATATTAAAAGCATTTGTGTATAAAAGTCAAGTCAGTTGTTATTTATAAATAATTGCTCTTAATTTCATATTGCATGCTACTTTGGAGTTTGTCAAGATTAAATATAGATGTTCATGCTATGGCAAAATATTGAGAGGACAAATTCATCAGGTAAAATTGGGCACCAACTGCTTAATAGTCAGTTTTTTTTCTTTTTTGATTCTCTGAACATAGACATATGCATATTGAGCAAAATTCTTTAGAAAGCATCAGAGGACTGTCCTCAGTAAGTTTGCTTCAAACTGTGGGCATTGCTGTTAAAAGCTATTAGGACTAGCTTTATACATATAAATGTTATTTTGCACCAGACACCAGTCAAAATAGCCACCAGTTGCTTTCACTTTGTGACTAGAACAAAACAGTTTAGGCAGCCTACCTAGGTGTCTTAGAAAAGAATACTGGGGTCATGATTCATCTAGTTTCTACTCTTAAAATGTAAAATAAAATAAATTATTCTCCCAAATATGATTTGTATGTTATTTGGTAGACCTTGCTTTTAAAATAAAACCTGAATTATAAAACCATGTGAAAATTTTTTACTCTCAGTTATGTGCTCTGCAAAGATTTATAGTGTAGAGACAGTTTCTACAAATGACATTTACTGTGAAAGAATAAACAACTAGAGATACAGCTGTATTATCTTCTCAGCCATATAATGGATTTGACCCATATTAAGCTTGATATTTAAATTTCCCATGTCTTTTTCACATACATTTCTATTCAGATTTCTCCAAATGAATTGATACAGGCATCTTAGCTTAGGAACATTTAATCCTGTTACATTTCCTCTTATATTCAGCTTACTTTCAGCTCTGACCACTTCTTCAGGATGTTTTTGAATACTTATTCTGTCATTAATTCAGCAGACTTGTATTGAGTGCTTACTATTCTTGAGGCACTTACTAGACACCAAAGATACAGAGGTAAATAATATATGGATCCTATATTTTGAATTATTCATAGAATAGTGAGGGAGGAGGTTATAGGCATCCAAGCAAATACATAAAATGAATTATGGTCAGAGCTGTAATAGAGACAGTACACGGTAAGATGGGAAGGTAACAAGTGAGTAGTCAAGGCTACCTGGAGAGCAGAGAGGCAAGGAAGTTTCCACAATAGAAAGGATGGTAGAGCCGACTTTATTATATATAGAGATAGAGGATATATTTATTTGATGCATAAGAGGAAGAAAAGCATTCCAAGAGGAATCCCATCCTATAAAATGCACTGAGATGTAAAATAGCATGGTGAATTAAGAAACTGTAAGTAGAACATTATGTCCAGGGACAAGTAGCAGAAGATGATACTGAGATATAGATGAGACATTGTTTGTCATCTAAAAAGGTAGAGATTTTTTGTTTTAAGAAGTGAAACTGCTTGCTAGTTATACATTTTATTAATTTACTTCACAGATATTTACTAACCTCCAAATTAGTGGTAGAGGCAAGTGGGGAGAAGTATGGACAAGACCAGAGGCAACTAAGGAATGCTGGCAATTGTCTCAGCTACATTGTGTGTCCATTTGAGAGACTTCAGCATATGGGTGATAGGGAAAGTCATTAGTGATATTTTTTAGGGGGAGCACATATAGCACAAAGAGTAGAGGGTACAAGACAAATCCTGAAAGGGTTGGCAAAGAGAAGACTGAATAGAGTCTAGCAAGTAGGTAACATACAGGTATGCATGGGGGGAGAGAATTTCAAAAAGAAAAGAGAGATTAGTAGAGTTAGATGAATCAGAGACATCAGGTTAGTTGAGGACTGAGAAGTATCTATTGAACTTAGAAATCAGGAAGTTGTTTTTGACCTTTTATGGAGTCACTTCAGGAGAGGCCAGACAGTAGTAAACTAAAAGGTGAATGGAAGGTTAAAAAGTCTAGGCAATAAACCAAGACTGTTCTTATAAACAGCCTGATGGTAGCTGGAGTAGCAACTATCAGGGGTTGGGAGGAAAAAACAAAGAAACAAACTCTCTCGATGATATAGATATAGATAGATATAGATATAGATATAGATATAGATATAGATATAGATATAGATTGATATATGTCATATACACATACAAAGAAACAAACTATATATCTAGATATATATCTATGATATCTATAGATATAAGATATCTTATATATCTATAAGATATTTATGTCATGTATATAAATATAGACATATTTATATAGATATATGTATATCTGAATATATATGTATATAAATATATATAACATAAATATCTTGAAAATATATATAAATTAGTGGGAAGAGAGGCAGGAAAGAGTATGAGGTTGAAAATAGAAGAGAGAATACTAACTGATAAATCAAAATTTCAAATGGGAAGAATGGATTCAAAGTATGGGTGGAGGGATTTTATTGTACTGGAGAAGGGACACCTATCTTTCAAAGGCAGGAGGGAAATTAGAGAGGCAGAGATGGAGGGAAGTTTGAGGGTGACATTCCTGAGATCATTTGCTGGTCATGAAAAGCACCTGACTGGTTTGAAGACTGAGAAATAGAAAAGACTGTGAATAATTTTGAAGGGAATATATAAGGTGCAATATAAATTGTGGGGTTGGTTCAAAATTGGGAATGTAGAAGGTAGTGGGGTAAGGATTTTAGGGATTTGGGTATGCTGGCTAGAATAGACTTAATAGCCTCCCAGGATGGAAGTGCATAAGGAAGCATCTTTAAGTGGGACCAAGGAAAAAGCCCTATGGCATAGGGCTGGAAGTCACCATTCAGGATGACCTAAATCTATCCAATCTAATGGGGAAGATTTTGTTGGTTTTGAAGCAGTGTATAATCTACCTGACTATACTATTACCCAGTACACAACACTCCTTTGCCAAATCCTTTACTGAAATCCAAGTCTGTTTCTTTCTGACTTAATAAACCTATCAAAATTTTTATTTTTCCACTTTTTTTTAGTGAAACCATACTAGCTGTTGGTGATCACAATGGTTCTATTTCTTAAGCTGCCCTTGATTTTTGTTATGGATCACATTAACCTGACTGTCCTCTGAAACTGTATCAGTATACAAGAAATGTGATTCAATACACAGAAATTTATTATATTCATATTTGTTTCTTATAGCAAGTACTTGTTCAGTTTAGAAACATATTTATAATGGTTTAAAATTACTATACTATATTATAATATAAATAAATATATAACACTGCTTTAAATAAATAAACAGAGTGAGCAGCAATCTAATGTTACCTAATTTTATTACTTTGGAGAGACCTTGAGCGAATTTGCTATAGAAATAACATCTGTGTGATACTTTGTTCTTTTTTTATTATCATATATGTATTCTTTATACTACAGAGAGAATTATAGTGCTGAGGAGCTATTTAAAATATTAGCTATATCTTATTTAGAATGACTATTTCTGTGTATGTACAGGATGTGCCTATAAAATAATGAGACTCTAACCTACAAAATTCAATATTACTAATCAATTCCACTTTGAGTTTTCAAAGAGCTAACATGATTTGACAGACCAGAAGAACAGACCACATTAAAAGTTTCTTCAAATTCAAAAAAATAAAAAATAAAAACAAAACAAAAACAAAAAACAAACAAACAAGTTTCTTCAAATTCAAGGGTTACTGGCATTGGAGACAATCAGTCTTGTGGTAGAAGATATTTTGTCAACAGGTGGCAAATATATGGTAAAAAATAAATTTTTTCTGTGTTTTCTCATATTCCTTTCTTCCTAGATGTTTCTGTTGGCAATAACATGTGCATTTGTATCCAAAACACTCTCTGGATCTTATATGAATTCCATGCTCACACAAATAGAGAGACAATTCAACATCCCTACATCTTTAGTCGGATTTATTAATGGGAGCTTTGAGATTGGTAATGAATTACTACTTCTTTTTATATTGCACTACTTCTTTGTATATTTATCTATATAGCTAGTCTGAATTTTTTTCTCCTTATTTGCAATTTTAGGACATCTAATCTGACAGAATAACACGTTTTCCAAAATGGATGAATAGCCTTGCTAACTTTGGAATATTCTTAAAAACAATTCATTTAAATATTATCCCCCGGGACGCCTGGGTGGCTCAGCGGTTGAGCGTCTGCCTTCAGCCCAGGGCGTGATCCTGGAGTCCCGGGATCGAGTCCCACATCGGGCTCCCTGCATGGAGCCTGCTTCTCCCTCTGCCTGTGTCTCTGTCTCTCTCTCTTTCTCTGTGTCTCTCATGAATAAATAAATAAAATATTTTAAAAAAATAAAAATAAAAAAAAATATTATCCCCCAAATAACACTTAAATATTGCCACATATCCCATCATTGGACTTTTTATGCTAATAGTTTTTTGGCTGTCTAGCATGAGTAGCAGAGTATTTAGAATTTTTGTAATCTATCATTTGATAATTCTTAAGAGCTCTATCTTCCTATTTGGAAGATATATATCATGGAAAACAAAGGAATCTTATTTCCCAAGGAAAACATGAATATTTTTCTTCTCCTGCTATTTCTGGGAGACTAACAATTCTTCTTTCTAAGTGCAGAGGGAAGAAGAAACTGTTTTCCCACCTCCCTGAATTTATTTCAGAAACAGACTTTAGGAAAGAATAAAGTCTATTCTTACTGTCTGATTTTTGTGGAAGACTGGGAAGATTTGAAGACAGGGAAAGAATAAGGAAGAGAAAGGTTTCTCCTGTAAACTATGCTACATAGAAATATGAATGCCATTCTTTCACAGTTTTAGAGTAGCTTCTCCCTCCTCCATGGTGAAAGTTGTCTTTAATATACTTAATCAATATCTGGAAGAAAAATTGGGACTGAGGAGACAAAACTGAAACAGGTGATGCTTGATCTTGTCTCCTAGTGTTTAATTCCCTCAGACTCAGCTCTGCACCACTAGTGTGCTGGATCTGGGTGATGGAGCTAGAAATAACTCTTTGTTTAGCCTTGCCTGGACTCAGCTCACAGTCTAATGGAGGACATCGATGTACAATAGTAATTTTAATAGAAGGTAGTAAATTTGGTGACATAGGCAGATGCAAAGTCCCATAGAAACATACATCAGGGACACAGTCTTACTTAGGGAAGATGTTGAAGGACGGATAAAGAGTTTTCTAGGTGAATAGACAGGGTCTGATGAGTATGAAGGGAATTCCAATAGAAGAAGAAGCATAGGGTGAGGTAGCATAGTAGTGTGTATGTGCGGAGTAACATTCAGCCCAATATTATTGACTTGCAAAGTTTATGTGGGAATTATTAAGATATGAGTCTGGAGAAATAGATAGGGGTGAGAAATGGACTATAGAGAACCTTGCGTGCTTGCTATGGAACTTGCACAAAGCAAAAATTATAAAAGTAAAAAGAAACCTGGTTTTATATGAATAAAGTTATTATCAAAATATTAAAATGACTTTTCATATAGTAATATTTGTGCTTACCAACACACTAAATATAATATCTACACTAATTTTCAAGTAATAAGTCGGATCAATATTTTGAGGTATCTGCAACAATTATAATATCATATACAAATATCTGTAACTTCTGTTGGTGACAATCTGTGTCAAAATCATTAAGTACTGTTAATGCCACCATAGTTTGTACCTATTCTCACTATCAAAGAAAATGCTAATATTAATTTTAATTAAAACTCAATGAAAATAAAGATAAAATTTCTTTTCTCATTTAAGTTCATGGAACTCTTGATTTCTATCCATGGATCCTTGAAGGTTTATTTATATACTGCAGGTTAAGATCGCCTATTTAAAATGATAGAGTTATTTTTAAGCAGGGCCATGCTTGTGTCTATGTTGGAGACACATTTGAAGGTGGCCAGCCAACCAGAGAGGATCCTAGCAGGCCAACACAAAAGCACAAGAGAGAGCTGTGTGGGTCTAAGTCAAGATTATACTGGTAGAAATACAGAGAAGAGAGTGACATAAAAAATATTTAGGAGTTAATCTTCTGAGAACTTAATGTCAGATTAGTTGTGGTGGATGAGAAAAGTAGATGCCCCCAGGTTTACAGCAATGGAATGGATAGTGGTGCTGAGACAGAGAACAGAGGAAGGAGACAAGATTGTGGTAGCAGCTATGGGTTGATGATATGTTCTGTTTAGGCAAATTATTTGTGGTAGTAGCAGTGAGACCTTTGAGTAATGATGTCTGAGTGGCAGTTATATGAGCTGGAAGCATTGGAGGAACCATCTGGGCTGGAGCTACTGATTGGTGAATAAACAGGTTGTTGTTAAAATTAAAGAACAGAAGAGGTTATTTAGGGAAAGGGTACTGGGTGATAAGTCCAATGGACAAAGGGTGGATACCTGAAGTGTACCAATACTTAAGGAACAAGTGGAAGAAAGGAGCCCACAAAAGTGTTAAGGAATTAAGAGGGAAACAGGAAAGAATGTTATGAGAGATACCAAGGAGTAGAAGTTTCCAAAATAAAAATTTGTCAGCAGTCTCAAAAGCATTAGTATATACAGTTAGAAAATAGGATAGAAAATTATTCCCTGGGTTTTATAATGCAATAATTGATGATCTTGTCCAGAGCACTTTTAGCTAAAGAGTAGACAGAGAAACTAGAAGGTAGAAAGAGAGCAGTGACTTTGGGAAAGAACGGGAAGGGAAGAAGTGGAATCTATGACTATAGGTAATTGTTAGTTTGGAGAGAAACTAGAGAATATCTGTAATTAAAATGCAGCTGAGAGGGAGAGACTTAAAATATATGAGGGATATTTTAATTATTAGAGTAAGTATCTGGAGAAAATGGAAGTGCCCAGGTGGGGTGTTAGACCTTGGATGGTCAGATGGGCACCACTACCTCTGTAATTGAAGGAAGGTGGTAAGGCCATAAGGTGGGAAGCTTGACTGCCCTAAATTTCATGACGAAGTATCAACTATCAAAAGTGAGTGGCAATAGGTGGCTTGAGAATGATGAAAATCTAAAATAATCGCTGAAGGGAAGGAGAGAGGTAATTTATAGATACCAATCAATGTTTTAGTTTGCTTACCTTTCCTCAGGAATTTTTATAGACAGTTCTTCACACCCTTAATAAAATCTTATCTATCCTTTCCTATTCCCTCTCATGGTGATTGTTTTACTAACAGAGAAAGGCAATTTGAAAGATAAGCTTACCCTTATGTGTAGAGAAGTCTCTTCTTTTCTTCTTTCAAAAATGGAAGTGGATTTCAAACGGTGGCTTTTTAGAGATAATACCTTCAGCATGGATGGCTTTGGTGATGGGGATTTTAGAAACCTAGAGAGGCCAGTGTGGTTGTACTTGGTGGGGCACTGTCCATATGAAACAATGTAGGTGCTGACATCTCTTCTACTTACAAGGTAGACTAGAGAGAAATATATAAGGAAAGAAAAGTCTTCAAAATATATACCACCACTTAGAAAATTATTAACAACTTGAGAGAGAGTTTAAAAATTTTTTATAGTTCTCAAGTTCATCATAGAAGTTTTCCTTACGCATAGTAGGATTAGGGAAAATATTTATTACTGAATTTAAAATGTATGATATAAGAACTTCCTCATGTATTTGGTTCTTTCTTTTTGTTAATTTAAATTCAATTAGCCAAAATATAATACATCATTAGATTCAGATGTTGTTTCCAATAATTTATCAGTTGCGTAAAACACCCAGTGCTCATCATATCAGGTGCCCTCCTTAATACCCATCATCCAATTACCCCCTTCAGTTTGTTTCCCAGTTAAAGAGTCTCTCATGTTTTTTCTCCCTCTCTGATGACATCTCATTCAGTTTTCCCTCCCTTTCCCTATGATCCTTTTTCAGTCCTGTATGCCACTCTTGTCAAGGGCTTGTCCGTTGGAATGGGGCCTCCTCATCTACTTTCTTCATCTTGAAACTTCATCCTAAGATGTGGATAAATATTTCACTGAATTATTTACCCCTCAAAGCAAGTCTTCCTTCTAAGATCCAACTGGAAATGTGGGGACCTGCTATATTTTACTTCTAAGGAGAGAATTAAAAATAAACAAAAATCTCTGGCTTGCTTATATTCACCAACACAAAGTTATATTTAAATCATAAGTTGTACAACATATATGTATCTGAATTTGACTTTGGCTTCCTTTTCAAGCATGAAGCAGGCATGGAAGGAAAGGCCAGAGGTGACATACAGTCTAACACCTACTTTGGCATCCCATTTTTCTAAGGCTACATAATCATACACAGAGTCTTTAACATCTCTCAGAACTATTCCCCAGTCTCTTCTACTGACTTCTCTTCTTCTGCCCTCTTTAAATATTGGTATTCCACAGAGATCTGTTTACATATTTGTCGACATTGTGAAACAAAATTCTTCTTCAAGGCAGGAGTTTTGTCCTATTTATTTATTGTTTCATGTGTCCCTAGTACCAGTCCTAGTATTTGAAATAGTTTTTAAAAACAAATATTAAATAGTAAATGATTGGATGAGGATAAGATATTCATTCTTATTGAAATATTCATTTTTCATCTTAATTTTTTCCTAGGAAATCTTTTGTTGATTATATTTGTGAGTTATTTCGGAACCAAATTACATAGACCTATACTGATTGGTGTTGGATGTGTGGTTATGGGCCTAGGGTGTTTCTTACAATCTCTACCTCATTTCCTCATGGGCCGGTAAGTATTCCATTTCTGATGACTTTTTAGGTTCAACTTTTGACTGCATGAAATTAAACTTGAAATCTCCTTTCTAGGAACAATACTTCCTAAAAGCATAGAGCACTGCAATGGGAGCCAGAAGATGCAGATCCTGTTCCACCAGTCCGGTGTGCTCTGGGCTCCTCACTTCACTTACATAGTCACATTTTGTCCATCTATGAAATAGATATTTAGGATTTTATGGAGTGGAGTCTGATGAAAAGATTTTTAGCACCTGGCAAAATGTGGGATTATTCTTTTCCGGGTATTATTTAGAGACTTCTAATTATAATGACATTCTGTTTACTTGTATGGAGGTCACTAAAAGGCCAGTCTGGTTGATTTTTATTTTAATTTTTACCAAAGTAATATGTGCACCAACTTGTAAAAGTAAAATTATAGTGGAAAAAAAAGAGTTGTCCCCTGCCCCTTCAACATTGTCCATATTACTGCTTTCCAGGAATAGCCACTTGCAACTCTTTCAGTTCTTTCTTCTATTTGCCTTGATAGTTCTAAGTAAATATTTATACTTTTAGTTGTTAATGTTACATAATCTATATTGATTTCCTGCTATAAAATTATATTCACTATTTCCATGTGTATGACTATGTATCTTTTACTACTGAACCATGCTGCTATTCCTTTCTTATATCATTTTTATTTTCCTTGGATTTAATAATTGTTCCTTTTTTATTTGATTCATTTTCTTTTTATATCTCACTAATCATCACCAAACCCTCCACTGGTAGGGGAACATCTCAAAATACTCATACATATCATAGGCTTCATTTTTGTCTTAGAGATACCTCTATGTCACCATCAATTCTCTGTCTGCATTCTGAACTAGAATCTCCCTTGGCTTGGTGCATGGCTCCTTCCTTGACATTCTCCTTCACTGTTATCCTTGGGAAATAGATTTACCTCTTTTCTCCATTCAGTTAACTTTTATCCTGGATATCATATCTTCTGCTTTCCTTTTTACTCTCATTCCTTTTTGTGGAAAACATGATCTAATAGATTTCTGAAAAAGCGTGTAAGGTAAGTAAAAAAATTTAAGACCTTGAATATCTGAAAATAAACAAATAAAATAAAATAAATAATAAATAAAATTTATTTAATTTATTTAAAATTTAATAATAAGATAAAATTCTGGGCTGGAAATATTTTCCTATGGATTTTGAAGACATCATTCCAAAGTTTTCTAGTTTCCAGTGTTACTATTGAGAATCTTATGCCATTCTAATCCCTGTGACTAGTTTCTTTTCTCTGTGAGCTATTGGGATTTTCTTTTAAACTCTTGAGTCTGGATTCATTGTAACTGTCTTGGTATAAATCCCTTTCTTCCTTTGTGCTAGGTATCTGCAATATGGGCATTTGGAGAAGTTACATGTATTACTTCTTTGATGATACACCCCTCCTTTTTTCTCTTTCTAGAATCTCTATTCATTGAATTCTGTACATCCTGGATTAAGACTATATATTTCTCATCTTTTTCCTCCAATGTTCTATATCCTTGTCTTCTTGTTACTCTTTGGGAGACATCTTTATCTTCCAAAGCTCTGAGTTCATTCAGAGTGAACTTCCTACTTTTGCTATCACATTTTTAATTTTCAAAAACTCTTTTGTTCTTTGAATATCTTTTTAAGAAACATTTTGTTCATCTTTCAAAAATTCAATGTCTTTTTTCTATCTAAATTTTCTTCATCTATCTTCATTGTCTCTTTTTCCTCTGAGTACACAGTTTTCATTTGTTTTTTGTCTTTGTCTTTACTGTTACAGGCTTTCTCCATATATCTGGTGGGTTTTTGTTATCTATTCATATTTAAGAGAGAGGAATAACAACAATAAGCTAACTTGAATTTTTTTGTATGTGTATAAGGCTTAATTAAATGGAGGACTTCTTTGTAGAGTGATTGTACAGGAACTGGCTATTTTCAGGTGATTCAGAACTGCCCATAAACTGAGTTACATAAGGCAAGGATTCTCTAATCTGTTTCCTGGGAGGTGGAAACTTGGCTACCAGCATGTGGGAGTGGGAATTGCACTTTTCAGCATGTATATTTCTTTTAACCTAATAATATCTGCAATTTTTAATATGCCTCGGTGTCTATTTAGTTCCCTGAGCCAAAGGCCATATTCAATTGCAATGGCAGAGGATATCTATAAGGACTTAACTGCTCCTTACATATGCTTTAAATAAGTCCTCTTCTGGGACCATGCATATTCTCAGTTTAGAAGTATCTTGTTTCTTGCCTGAAGTCTTTCAGCTATGTATGGCATGTGTTTAGTTGCTCCCCTACAGACACTTAATCAGGATTGTGTTTTTTATATCTATGAATTCAGTGATCACTCTGATTTTCACTTTCAAAATCCTATTAAACTCTCTCTTCTTGGCAAATCTTCCCTTTTCTTTACTCACATGGCATTATGCCTTTTCCTTTCTTATTTTAAAATCCATTTGCTACCATCTTGCTGATGTTTGGGGGAATTAATGGAAGTGGACTGAGTTATTGGGTTTTTAGTAGGTGATTTAAATGAAAAAGATATTTTAATTCTCAGATATTTCTGAAGGGATAAGAGGTTTCAAGGCAAGGAACTTCTACTGTTCTTCTTCTCCTTTCTTTCCCTATCCTATCTTATCCTATTCTATCCTATTCAAGACAATGTCAAGTAACATTCAGCTATTATTGTCATTTCTTTCTACACTCTGCCAAAGGTATTATTCTTTTTTTTTTTCTGAAGCTTTCATATCTCATGGGATCATGGGTGTGGAGACAGAAGCCTTTATCCACGGTTCACAGTCAAATTCTATGGATATGACTGAGAAGTTATTCAAGGGTGAATGTATTTTAATCATTTTTATTATGTCCTATAACATAGTAATTAGGACTGGTGATATCCAAGCATAACACTCTTTAGCTCATTTGAACCTCAAAAGGGCAAGTTTTCTTTTCGCTTTCTCTTGCGTAATAAAAATATGGAAACCAACCCAATGTAATTTCTCAAAGACAGTTGGACATATTTTCATCCATTGTTGCAGCATATAATTTTCTTTCTGAGAAAGGGCATGTGGAGCTTGTGGTAATTTGCCTATGATAAATGGTCACAGTTTATTAACACTTTTGTCTTCATGAGAAAAGAAAAAGTCTTTACATTGTGCTGTCATAATGTTTGATCTTTTCCTAAGGTCTTTCATTATGATGGGTACATGTTTTGTTTCTCTGAGGGAGTTAATGAACGTGTGAAGGAATTATTGTTTGGATTCTTGGAAAGTGGGAGACTTGTTGTGTTGTTTTTTTCCCCCCAAAGCCTTTAATTATGTTTTGTTGCATCTATTATTTTTCTTGAGTTTTGTTCCTTATTCCACAGTAATTATTTCCAGGAAATGATCACCTAAAAACCACTGAAGTTTGATGTCAGATGATTTAAAAGGTAGATCATCCACATACAGATAATTGAAAACTAGCTATTAAGGAATTGTACACTGACAGTGAGTGGCAAGTTCTTTTTGATGATACTAATTTATGATGATTAGATGTAAAGATGAAAAGAAATGTCCTTTCCTGGATTTGGAAGTTAGATCTTAAGTGAAGTAGGAGTTAATAATCTGCACAATGCTCATGTTGTCTTCATTGGCTCCTTAACATCACCATGTTTTCCCTGTGTTCATACAGATATGAATATGAATCTACAGTTTTAGTTTCAGGCAATTTGTCCTCAAACAGTTTCTTGTGTATGGAAAATGGAACCCAGACATTCAGACCAACAGAAGATCCATCAGGTTGTCTACTTCACTGTATTGCTTTCTGTTCAGTGACTTTGTAAATGAACACTTTTTGCTTGGGGCTTTGAATGTTATTAAGTTTGGTTAAGTGTATAAGGTAAATGAACACAAAAAAATTTTTTTCCAGAGATTTTGGAGGAGATCATGGAGGGAAATAGAAATGGCTTATAATTTAAGTGTTATTCCTCTTATATTTGAATATACTTAATAAGATTGCCTTATCTATTCTTTGAAATGGTTGTTTAAAAATAAGTCAAAGACATCCATCCAAGGACCACTTAGAGTTACCTCCACAGGAAAACATCTTAGAAAGATAGATTTATGCTGATGATTTGTAAATAAGATATAAATAGAAAGCAAAATATTTGTGTTATAACACTGATCTTCTATAGCAGAGAAAGCAGGAAAGTATGCTGTAACTCTGGTTTACTCTATTCTCTTTCTGCTGAATTAGGAACTGGTCTTTCTGCCTTACTTCTTCCTCTTTACCAGAGACACTAATTTATAGTCTGACACAATAGTAGTGCTTCTTTTGGCTTCCTGCAGTCCCGGCACCAACATGACAGCTTTTGGTCCTTCA
Organism: Canis aureus; assembly: GCF_053574225.1. Taxonomy (NCBI): domain Eukaryota; kingdom Metazoa; phylum Chordata; class Mammalia; order Carnivora; family Canidae; genus Canis; species Canis aureus. The sequence goes on from NC_135635.1 coordinate 27,125,246, forward strand.
TATGCTTAAGGGACCTATATAATCTTCTAGTGATGTTTAGTCTGGAAGTGACCCATTGATTTACCTAAGGCCAGAACTTCTCTTCCTCTGAGGGGGACATTTTTATGCTGAATTCGTATCAGTGGGAGTTACACCAGTCCCCAAGGCTAGGAATTTCACTGCTGGCATTGAATCAGAGGAAATCATCAGTTTCAAGGAGTGTAAGAATAGCTGTCTCAGAAACTTTAAGCCAAAGCAACTTCCTGGGGAAACAAACAACCAAAAAAAAACCCAGTGACATCAATGGTGACCTATATTTTCTTCTTGAGCTGACTTTTTCCAAAGACTGACCTAGGTTTTATTTTCTATTTTTCTGTTTAATCTGCATTGTAGTAGATAAATCAAAACTTTCCCAGTCTAGTGAATCTCCTGGATAGTATATTAATTCTTTGATCTCTTGACATTTTAAAGTTTGTTCTGGAATAGGCCTAGAAATTGCCTATGATCTCTTGACACAAATCGCTGTGCTCACCATAGGTAGCACCATAGAAAAAAAAATGAATACCCAGAAACGGACATTATGATTTTCTAGATGGTAATGACTGAGAGGTAGACCTCATAAGATATTCTAGGCCCAGTTGTGCTCAGGAACCTCATATTTGTGGGTACCTGGCAAGACTATGGAGATGAAAATAAGTTGTCACTCACTTTCCTGAAAGCATAACTCCAGAGTGTCTTCCTGGATTGATAGCTATTTAGGCTTAGAACAGAATTGGCTGCTTTCAGACATCAGCTTATTTTTCACCCTGTCAATTTCCTTTGGCCTAGTCTTTTTTATTCTACTTAGCAGTGCTGCTCCAAGGATTGGGGTGGATTTCTCTGTTAAAAATTATTTGGTGGTTATAGTATACAGTAGGTTCTATGGAGAAAATATGGTTACTACCTAGTTAAATATTTTTATTTTCTATAAAGTGATTAGAGCTATAGAGAATTCAAACATCTTCAGTGAGATTCTTATTTTAATATTACATTATCAATTCTAAGAAGAGATATTTATGTTTGTTTGTTTTTTCTCCTCCCTAAATAAGTATAAAAGTGGGATATCTCTCATAGCAGATAGCTGGGTCCAGTAGTTGCTGGTAAACTATCTCTCTGGAGGGAAAAAGTTATGGTTTTAGTGTTTGTCAATTTCTGTAGTGTAAATACTGCCGTCAAACTACCAATGTGTTGCCATTAAGCACTAAATTGAAAAGAGATGTGTATACTGCGCAACTATCCCAACCCAGTATATAAGTAGCTCCAGCATACCACTTATATTTGGCCATATCTAAGTACTCTGTCAGAAAATACAAATGGGATGTCTCAATGATTTATTGCTAACATAGTAGTATAAATCATTGACACACACCAAGCCACATAAGAACTGTGAAATGTGTACAAAAAATCTAGAATTAAGTATTACTGATACTTTACTACCAAACCACTAATACAATATCTTTTTTTCTTTTAATACAGAGTGTGTGAAAGAAGTTAAGTCATTAATGTGGATATATGTACTAGTAGGAAATATTATACGTGGAATTGGTGAAACTCCCATCATGCCTTTGGGGATTTCCTATATAGAAGATTTTGCCAAATCTGAAAACTCTCCTTTATATATTGGTGAGTTTGAAAATATGCTTTAGCCTCTTTTCAGGAAAGAAAGTTCCCTAAGGATGGATATCAATTATTTGGACTCAATGTTTTCTAGAATGATGAGCAGAGTACCTTGGCACAGATGGCCATCAATAAAAGTTTACTGAATTGAGCTAAATCCAAATAAGCCACTTTGCTAACTCTGCATTTTGCTATTAAAGATACCACTAATATAGCACCCCCAGTTCTCTTTGAGTCATCCACTTCTTTGGCACCACTCTATGTCAAGTCTATTAAATGATTTACCAATGTTTTCTTTAAACTGTCCCTTATATTCAAAATCTTTCTCATCATTCTCATTACTTCTATTTTTGTTCATATCTTTATTACTTCATCTGTAGATTATTATAACATCTTCATTGGTCATAATATTACTAGCATTTTCTTTCAATTTCTTATAAACATTCTTGCAGTATAATTTTTCTCAAACATTGTATTAATCATGTCCTCTCTACCATACCAATAAAACATACTAGCTCTTTCTTTACTAAATCTGGTCTCTCCACTTATTACTCAATCTATATAGTTTCTTCATAATCTCTCCATGATAGTCAAGCTTTTCCAGATTCTTCACTAGTATCTGGTTTGTACTTTATGTTTCTTGAAATTTCCTTTTCTAAAATCCATCACTGTCACATCCCACAATAACTAACTTCAGATTCACCTTCTTATGTTATCTTCCAATCTCCTAAGCATTCTTAATTTATTATGAATAACTTATTTATTAGTTGTTCCATCTTTTGTTATTTATAAGCATATAACTTTTAGTTCAGGACATTTTGCTATTAATGTAGATATATCTTTTAAGAACCAGAAATGTCAAAGAGAGTGAAAGAAGATCTGAATACAGTTACACATAATCATGATAGGTCAAAATGTATAGAGATTCTTACCCCATGTAACCTTTGGCACTTTTGATGACTCAGACTTTGCAATAAGCCTTTTTGGTGTTTTCCTTTTTGGTCCTTTCAAATCCTTTCGCGTATTTATCTTGAAAGAATACAAATGTTTGCCTGAAATAAGTCAGTGAACATCTTGTTATAATCTGTATTTCTTTATTCAATATATACTAGGGTATATAAAATATGGAAATAACAATGTTAATCTCTTTACATACCAAGAGAAATAAGACAGCCCATGTAAGGTTTAGTATATAAATAGCTACATAATGCCCGAGCCCCTCCGAGCTGCTCGTGGAGGTTCCTCAAACAGTTAAAAATATACCTGCCCTACGACCCAGCAATTGCACTGTTGGGGATTTACCCCAAAGATACAAATGCAATGAAACGCCGGGACACCTGCACCCCGATGTTTCTAGCAGCAATGGCCACGATAGCCAAACTGTGGAAGGAGCCTCGGTGTCCAACGAAAGATGAATGGATAAAGAAGATGTGGTTTATGTATACAATGGAATATTACTCAGCTATTAGAAATGACAAATACCCACCATTTGCTTCAATGTGGATGGAACTGGAGGGTATTATGCTGAGTGAAGTAAGTCAGTCGGAGAAGGACAAACATTATATGTTCTCATTCATTTGGGGAATATAAATAGTAGTGAAAGGGAATATAAGGGAAGGGAGAAGAAATGTGTGGGAAATATCAGAAAGGGAGACAGAACGTAAAGACTGCTAACTCTGGGAAACGAACTAGGGGTGGTAGAAGGGGAGGAGGGCGGGGGGTGGGAGTGAATGGGTGACGGGCACTGGGGGTTATTCTGTATGTTAGTAAATTGAACACCAATAAAAAATAAATTAAAAAAAATAAATAAAAAATTTAAAAATAAATAAATAAATAAATAGCTACATAATTATAAATGAACCAAATTTGATAAATACTTGTTTGTAATTAAATTTGAAAAGAATTAGACTTAAAAAATGAAATAAATAAATGTAAATGTGTATATAATTAAATAACTATAAATCAATAACCTATACAATGAAAGAAAATAGTTCCATGTATGGCTTTGAAGTTTGGGAGAGAACATAAGACCTAGAAGTGAATTTTGAGAATCACATATAGAGAAAAAAATGAAATTAAAAGGGTGAAAGGAGTTTGCGAGGGGAAGCTACGTATATAGTGAGAGATCTTAGGTTAAAATACTAGGGAATACTTTTAGTTATTGAGTAGAATTGGAAGAAGAAAAGTCAAAGGAGTAGTCACAATAAATGCATAATTTTGTGAAAGTATTAGAAGAAAATGTCAAAAGAAGAGCTAGCCCGCAATTTCAAAAAACATAGAATTAGGAGAATGGAGGCTGGAAAAGGACACCAATTAAGTGGCAAAAAGAATACTGGTGTTACTTGCAAATGGTTTGAGAAGAATTGGATAGATTTGAGTAGATTCAGGAAGTAGTGAGGGTGTAAATGCAGAGTGGAGGGAAAGGAAAGAAAGCAGGGGTAGATGAGAGATATTGTGATCAGTGATTAGGGGAGACTGAACAAGCACAAGAAAAGGCAAATTAGTAAGATCTCAGAGAAGATAGAAAGGGTTGAGGTCAAGAAGTCAGGTGTGTGTATGGGTGGTGGCTAGCCTATGAAACTGTAGAATACATATTTTGAAGTAAGGAGGAACTAGCTGAAGGAGCTCATGTCTGGGTTTTCAGCAGCGGGGACGGCTCACTTCCAATTCACAGTTGTAGATAAGCCACGAGCTCACTGATAATGAAATTCCAGATGAGTAAGAAGTTGTGAGGGCAGAGGGGATTGATGAGTATGGAAGACAAGAATGTGGAGGATAAGAAAGGAGATCATAATGAAGGAAGACAAGTATCAGTAACAGTGAGGACTAAGCCAGAGGAGGTTTTGAGTCAGAGATGTGGGAGTGAAGGATTTCTGAAGAATGTGCTATGGGAAATTTATCATAACATAGTGTTGCTTTAGAACTCCTCCAAAAATGTGCCTATGGAAAACAGCAGAAGAATCTTGCTCTGTGTTGTAGTTTTGTCAACAGCATGATCCCTGCCTATGCTGCTACAGCAGATTTTACCTCTGATTCATCATACAAGAGAATTTGAAGGCCCAGAGAAACTGGTTTTATATTTTGAGGTTCTTTTTCCACGTTAACAGAAACAAACTTGCTACTTATATGTATGTCAGCTTAATTTTCTTACAAATTGAAAATTTAAGGCAAACAGATCTGAGGCAAAAACAATGCAGTCTTCAGACTCTTCTGGAATTAGGACACTTTATGTGGGTATATAACTATACTATAACTTTATATCTTCATTTATTTTTAGGGTTTGTAGAAACAGGAGCTATCATTGGTCCTTTGATTGGACTTCTGTTAGCGTCATTCTGTGCAAATGTTTATGTTGATACTGGATCTGTGAACACAGGTAATTCAATAAAATTTATTTACAGTGTCTAGAATACACAAAGTACTTTCATTTATGTTACCACAATTAGTTCTTGCCTTTTTGCCCTTCAGTGGATAGGCTAATTCCAGTTTTCAGGTGTACAAACTGAAGTAAAGAAGTTTAGATAATTTTTCAAATATTTCACACCAGTGAGCAGGAAAACAAGTTAAAATTCTGATCTTTTGACTCAAAATCCAGTGCTCTTTCTTTTTCCTTTTTTTCTTAAGATTTTATTTATTTATTCATGAGAGACACAGGCAGAGGGAGAAGCAGGCTCCATGCAGGGAGCCTGACGTGGGACTCGATTCCGGGTCTCCAGGATCACACCCTGGGCTGAAAGAGGCACTAAACCTCTGAGCCACCCTGGCTGCCCAATAAATATCTATTTATAAATTCCTTACAAGATAGGACAGATAACCAAAATAATTTATTGGTAGGCGATATTGTAATATCACATATTGTCAGGCAAATTTTATGAATGTCTAAATTGTATATAAATTTTGTACTTGGATAAAACCTGAGAACTGTAATATTAATAATTTTCTATAGTTAATGCAGGAAATAGTGGCAAGCTAATAAAAATGTGTATATTTCTTTACAGATGATCTGACCATAACTCCCACTGATACTCGTTGGGTTGGTGCATGGTGGTTTGGCTTTTTGATTTGTGCAGGAGTGAATGTGCTCACTGCCATTCCTTTTTTCTTTTTGCCCAAAACGCTTCCAAAGGAAGGACTAAAGAATAATGCAGACATCATTAAAAATGACAAAGAAGAGAAACAAAGAGAAGCGGTCAAGAAGGAAAAGGATGGAATCACTAAAGGCAAATATAAAAATTCTAAATGCTATATAATTTGCCTTTTGTTTTTTACAGATATGTCTATATTTTAGTTAACACTATATCGTGCTAGGGTGCATTAAGACAGTCAGTAGTCAATAATGTCAGTAGTCCGTAGTGCCTAGCCTGAGTCTTCCTGTGCTACCATTGAAATAAGTGATACAATAGCCAAACTGTGGAAGGAGCCTCTGTGTCTATCGAAAGATGAATGGATAAAGAAGATGTGGTTTATGTATACAATGGAATATTCCTCAGCCATTAGAAACGAGAAATACCCACCATTTGCTTAGATGTGGATGGAACTGGAGGGTATTATGCTGAGTGAAATAAGTCAATCAGAAAAAGACAAACATTATATGGTCTCATTCATTTGGGGAATATAAAAATTAGTGAAAGGGAATAAAGGGAAAGGAGAGAAAATGAGTGAAAATATCAGTGAGGGTGACAAAACATGAGAGACACCCAAATCTGGGAAACAAGGGGTAGCGGAAGGGGAGGTGGGCGGGGGATTGAGGTGACTGGGTGATGGGCACCGAGGGGGCCACTTGACGGGATGAGCACTGGGCGTTAGGCTATATGTTGGCAAATTGAAATCCAATAAAAAATTTAAAAAAATAAACCCAAACATAAAGAAAATAAATAAATAAATAGATAAATAAATAAATAAATAAATATTTAATGCAATGCCTATCAAAAAAAAAGAAAATAAGTGATATAATTTGGAAGCCAAATTATCTGTGATCAATGTGTATATAAAGTTTTATGTCAATTCAGACACTAAATAAATAAATTCCCCTTTGCCTTAAAAAAAATCTGTTTTATAGAGAACATAAATCTAATTTTAAAAAACCCAAACCGAGAACAAAAGGAGGAAAAATATACACTATTTCAAATAAATGTATAGTTCTGAAACAAACAAAAAAATGTTAGCTTAACTGTGAGCTTCCTGGAAGTTAAGGCAGAAAAAGAAAACATGATAGGTCACATAAATCTCTATATTTGATAGAGAGAAGAATAATAATTCTTTTTTAAAGAATAATAATTCTTTTTTAAGAATAATAATTCTTAAAGAGAAAATGTTCTCCAAGTAACACATTGTTAAAAAAGGAAAAAAGAAAAATTCATCATATGATGTATAATGCAGGCAATATTGAATCACACAGTAGTTTCCCAGCAAGTGCAAATGAATATTTTCTAGAACAAGGCTGTTTTTTTTTTTCTTTTGGATACACCTTCAGTAAAAGCTAAAAGAATAATTTACAGAAAGTGTTTATGTACTAAGCTAAGATAGTCTATTTAATTTTCAAGAACACTGATTCTCAAACTTGGCCATATATTGGAGTTACCTGGGAAATTTAAAAAATTACCAATGCCCAGAAACTCTGGAGTATTCGCAGGAGGTCTGATTTAATTAATATGGGTATGGCCTGGTCTTTGGAATTCTTAAAGAGTATTCATTTACTAGGTGAAGAGGGTTTCAGTCTCCTTATCTGTAAAATGAGGAAATAATAGTAGTAATTATTACAGAGTTGTTATGTGAGGATAAAAGGAGTTCCGGCACATATTAACTATTAGTACTGCTATTGGTATTGCTGTTATTATTGTTGATATTGATACTTCTACCATTGTTCATAAATTATAATACCAGTTTGCACAGAATTTTTATAGTGGTTGAAGTGGATGTGTACACATTCACTTAAACTACTATTAAATATAATAATTCTCAGATCATTAGAAGCTAATTCAGAACCTTTAAAATTCTCAGTAGTTGTGATTATAGTAACAATTCTTTTTGAAAGGTTGATATGGACTTATAGAAGATTTTAACATATAATATTGTTTGTGATCTGCAAGATCAATTTTCAAGACTAGGAAAGAGCAGAGCTTAGTATGAGACATACAAAAAAGAGATTTGAATTACTGAGACTCATCTACTAGAACAGAGATGTCAACAAACATGGACAACCTGAAAAGATCCAAAGTGGTCTAAACAACTTTCTTCCTGCCATGTACTTTATTTGTAAATATGAATTCTATAGCTAAAATAGGTTTCTTTGCATTAAGCTATGCTTCTTTCTCTCTCAATTTGTTTATTTATGATTCTTTGGATTTTAGGCAGTTTATTGAGCAAAAAGTACAAATAAGTAAGGAAATCAAGACAAAAAATGTGAAGATAGGAAAAATGAAAAGTAATTATAAATGAGACTTTGACCCCAAAACGGCAGCAGGGTGACCTGGAACATTTGCAAGAGATGGGACACAAATTTGGCTCTGAGCTGTGTCAGTCCACATCAACAGAGGAAAGTTTGCATTATATAATTTACGTAGCCTTTAGTATGTACCAAAAAAATCAAGATCTCAGAGAGTAGAACCTGGGGTTTCATTGTGTATCTAGTGTGAACCATTGACAGGACCTAAACTATTGTTCTGAAGAAGTAAAAAATACCCAGTACTTGAGAAAGTTATATACCATGAATTCCCACATATATCTTCATTCATTTTATTTATTTTTTTAAGATTTTTTTTTAATTTATTTATGATAGTCACAGAGAGAGAGAGAGAGAGAGAAAGGCAGAGACACAGGCAGAGGGAGAAGCAGGCTCCATGCAGGCTCCATGCACCAGGAGCCCGACGTGGGACTCGATCCCGGGTCTCCAGGATCGCGCCCTGGGCCAAAGGCAGGCGCCAAACCGCTGCACCACCCAGGGATCCCTATATCTTCATTTTAAATGGTCAAGAATGATAATAACAATATTTGAGTGTGAACTTTATCAAGTAGATCTCCTTCTAAACTTTAAAAAACAGAACAAGCATCTTTCATTCTATTTGATCTCTAGAGAAGAGAGGATATTAATGGAAGGAAAAAGAGAAGGAACAAAAGGAACTGGTGTGAATACAGACAATATTTTGGTCATGTTATCATTTTTCCTTAAAACACAATAACAACTTAGTGATGGTAAGACTATTGTGCTCTGCTCCCTACCCAGTCAGCTGTATTCCTGGCTTGCAGAAGGTACAAAAACGGTATAACTAGCTTTCAAGAGGTAACACAGCAAAGCAAAGCAAAAACCAGTGTGTGTAGGATAAACAGAAAAAATATAATTTGCAGGGGAGGTTGATGTTTTAGAAAAAGTTGATCTTAAAATGCAAAGCCAAGCTAGTTTAACACACACTTTTTCATTTCAGATTTTTTACCGTTCATGAAAAGTCTTTTATGCAACCCAATTTACATGCTTTTCATACTAATAAGCATTGTACAGTTCAATGCATTTGTTAATATGTTCACCTTCATGCCTAAGTATTTGGAACAGCAATATGGAAAATCAGCTTCAGAGGCAATCTTTCTAATTGGTATGTTTATTCTTCTCTGTATCAGTAGTCCACTTTTTTTTTTTTAAACCATGAAATGATGAACAGTGTGATGATGGGTCTAGGAAGTTCTTAAATTGAAATATGTGGAGATGTTTCTGTCTCTGGTACATTTCCGCCTTCCATTCTCCAGGGAAATCAACAAAGGGTAGGGAAGGAAAGAGGCCAGGAGATCCTGGCTTTTTTTTCTCTTCTGCTCTCTCTCTCTACTCAAAATATTTGTGGAAATCTTGAGGAATGTAAAAATTAGAGATAATTTTCAGATAGGCAACCATTAATGTAAAAAGGGAAACAAGGATAGCTCATTAGTAGGAGTCTGAGTTTACTCATTTAACTCCAGTTTACGAATTCAAGGTCTCTCCTAAGTTCCTTGGGCCCCCTGGTGGTTTGAGGTGTCTTTGCAGCCCAAGCATTCTGATTTTCCTGTGAACACATTTACTACAGAGGTGCTCTTCCTCCTTGGGTTTCTACTGAGATCTTTTTACGGCTTTGAAAAGTGAATATCCCAGACTGTCTGCAACCACATCACTTAGAGTGCTTGTTGAAAGTTCAGATACCTGATACTCATTTCAGAATTCTTAATAACTAGAGTGGGTATAAACAACTGCAAAATTATATTAATCACAAACTACTGGTCAACTTTGACTTGTCACTCCTACCTGAACAATTAGAAAAAGATACAGATCACAAATCTCTGCATACAAGAAATATACGACCTACTACAACTAATTAAATGAAGGATAGTGATAACAGTCTTCAAAATATACTTGACATTGAGAGGCATTTAAAAATCTCTCTGTAGTAATATATAACTCAGCAGAGATAAAATTCACCTTTCTTCACTGTGCGTTAGACCTAAATGATTTCTTATGTAAGACATATTAAATAAAGTTAAGATCATATTTGTTCTTTTGCTAAATCACCTTGTAAACAACATTTCATTTATATCTCTAGGTATTTATAACTTACCTCCAATATGCATTGGATATATAGCTGGTGGTTTAATTATGAAGAAGTTCAAGATTACTGTCAAACAAGCTGCCCACATAGGATGCTGGTTATCTTTAATTGAATATCTTCTCCATTTTTTGTGTTTTCTCATGATCTGTGATAATACTTCAGTTGCTGGCATAACCACCACTTATAAAGGGTATGTTGTTTCCTAATGAATGTCATACATTTAGAACAGTTAATAACATATCTTATTCAAAGGTTACCCATGACCAGATCATTTGCTAATTGGAATTAATAACAACAATCCATGGTCTTTCTTTATCTTTCCTCCATCTGTCAGTTATAAGCCTATCCCTACCAGCTCTAGGCTTATTAAAGAGATTCGGAACATATCATAGGGTTAGTGAGTTTATGACTGCACGTGTGTGTGTGTGTGTGTGTGTGTGTGTGTGTGTGTTTGTCTTTGTAATATCCTAGTGGATATTAAAGTGGACATCAAAGAAACTACTGATTAGTTTTAGGTTGTATTGGGATATGTTATCCATATATTTTGGACTCTCATAAATGGGTGAAATTAATTAACTATATAGTCTCAATCATCTTTATATGTTTCCACAATGGGCCTAAGTCCAGCATAACTGAATCCTAACACATAATATGTTAATTCACATGTAAATTCATACATTTCATTTGTCTAGTTAGGTCTCTATCATTGAATAGTTTTAGATTTGTATTTGAGGGTTATCTGAATTTATAGAAAGATTATGCATAGGGATCCCTGGGTGGCACAGCGGTTTGGCGCCTGCCTTTGGCCCAGGGCGCGATCCTGGAGACCCGGGATCGAGTCCCACGTCGGGCTCCTGGTGCATGGAGCCTGCATGGAGCCTGCTTCTCCTTCTGCCTATGTCTCTGCCTCTCTCTCTCTCTCTGTGTGACTATCATAAATAAATAAAAATTAAAAAAAAAAGATTATGCATAGTAACATTTTCTCATGACTTGATAATACACATCCTAACAGATGTGAGGTGATATCTCATTGTGGCTTTGATTTTTATTTCTCTGATCGGTGAAATTGAGAAATTTTTAATTTACTTATTGGCCATTTGTATGTCTTCTTTGGAAAATTATCTATTTAGTTCCTCTGCCCATTTTAACACTTGATCTTAGCCAAAAGGCTGAGAAATTATCCTCTGCCCATTTAAAAATCAGATTGTTTTTTTGTTATTGAGTTTTATTCATTTTTTATTTATTTTGGATATTAATTCCTTATCATATATATGATTTGTAGATATTTGCTCCCATCCCATAGGACACCCCATAGGGTGTCTTTTCATTTTGTTCATGGTTTCCATTGCTGTCCAGAAGCTTTTTAGTTCATGTAGTTCCATTTGTTTATGTTTGCTTTTGTTATTTGTGATTTTTGGTGTCCAATTCAAAAATTCCTTGCCAAGACTAATGTCAAGGAACTCACCCACTATATTTTCTTCTAGGAATTTTGTGGTTTCAGGTCTTTTTTTTTTTTAAGATTTATTTATTTATTTATGATAGACATAGAGAGGCAGAGACACAGGCAGACGGAGAAGCAGGCTCCACACCGGGAACCTGATGTGGGACTCAATCTCACGACTACAGAATTGCGCCTTGGACCAAAGGCAGGCGCTAAACCGCTGAGCCACCCAGGGATCCTGTGGTTTCAGGTCTTAAATTTAAGTCTTTAATCCATCTGACTTTATTTTTTGTGTAAGATGTAAGATAGGAGTCTAGTTTCATTCTTTTGCATGTGGCTGTCCAATTTCCCAATACCATTTATGAAAAGAGTATCCTTTCCCCACAGTAAATTCTTAGCTGGCTTATTGTAAATTAATTCACCATACATGCATGGTTTATCTGGGTTCTCTATTCTCTTCCATAATCTTGGTGACTCTTTTTTATGCTAATACTATACTGTTTTGATTACTATTGTTTTGTAAAATAGTTTGAAATCAGGAAGAGTGATACCTCCTGCTTTGCTCTTAAGATTGCTTTGCTATTTTTTTGTGGTTCCATGCACATTTTAGACTTGTTTTTCTACGTCTATGAAAAATGCCATTGGAATCTGTTTAGCAATTTCAATAAATCTGTAGATTGCCTTGGGTACCAAGGAAATTTTAGCAATATTAATTCTTCCAATCCTTGAGCATGCAATATCTTTCTATTTATTTGTGTCCTCTTCAATTTCTTTCACCAATATCTTACAGTTTTCAGTGTATATATTTGCACATCCTTGGCTAAATTTATTTATTTTTATTTTTTTGATGCAATTATCAGAAATTTCTCTTCTAATAGTTTGTTGTTAGTGTGTAGAAACAGAATTGATTTTTGTATACTGATTTTCTATCCTGCAACTTTACTGGATTATAATTCTAAACATTTTTTGTAGAGTCTTTAGGTTTTCTATACATATTTATGTCACCTAAAAATAGAGGTAATTTCACTTCTTCATTTCTGCTTCAAATGCCTTTTATTTTTTTGTCTTGCCTAATAGCTCTGGCTAGGACTTCTTGAATAAAAGTGGATAGAGTAGATATTCTTATGCTTTCCTGATCTTAGAGGAAAGTTTCTCAGCATTGAGAATGATGTTAGCTGTGGGCTTGTCATAAAGGTCCTTTTTATATGTTGTTACATTTCTTCTGTATCTAATTTGTTGAGAGTTTCTTTTTTATCATGAATAGATGTTGAATTTTGTCAAATGCCTTTTTGCATTGATTGAGATGATCATATGATTTTTATCCTTCAATTTGTTAATGGGATGTATCACATTGATTGGTTTGTATATATAGAAATGTCCTTGTGTCCCTGGAATAAATCCCACTTGATCTTGACATGTGATCTTTTTGAATTCATTTCACCAGTATTTCTTTTTTTGGAAGATTTTATTTATTTATTCACGAAAGACACAGAGAAAGAGGCAGAGACATAGGCAGAGGGAGAAGCAGGCTTTTAGCAGGGACCCCAGTGCGGGACTTGATCCCCAGACCGGGATCATGCCCTGAGCTGAAGGCAGGTGCTCGTTGGCTGAGCTACCCAAGCATCCCATTTGCCAGTATTTCGTTGATGATTTTTGTGTCTATATCCATCAGGGATTTGTCCTGTGGTTTTCTTTTCTTGTAGTTTTCTCATCCGACTTTGGTCAGATTATACTGATGTATAATTCTGGCCTCACAAATGAGTTTGGGGATGTTTCCCCCTTCAATTTTTTGGAAGACTTTAGAAGGATTAGTGATAATTCTTCTTTAAATGTTTGATAGAATTTACTAAGGAAACCATCTGATGCTGGGCTGTTCTTAGTTGGGACATTTGTAATTTTGATGCTCTCCTTACCAGTAATTGATCTGTTCAGATTTTCTATTTCTTCATGTTTTTAGAAATTTATCCATTTTTCTAAGTTGTCCAATTTATTGGTGTATAATTTATAGTTTTGTCTTATGATCCTTCACATTTATGTGGTGTTGGTTGTAATATTTTCTCTTTAAATTATAATTTTATTTATTTAGGTTGTCTCTCTTTTTGTTTTTCTATTCCTTGATGTGTAAAGTTAGGTTTTTACTTGAGATTTTTTTTTTCTTAATGTATGTGTTCATTGCTATAAACTTTCTTCCTAGAAATTCTTTTGCTGTATCTTATAAATTTTGATATGTTGTGGTTACATTTTTGTTTGTGTCAAAATATTTTTTTATTCCCTTTTGATCCTTTTGATTTCTTCTATGATCCAGTGGTCATTTAGGAGTGTGTTGTTTAAATTCCATATATTTGTGAACTTTCCAAATTTCCTCCTGTTAATTGATTTCTATTTTCATATCACTGTGGTCAGAAAAAATACTTAATGTAATTCCTATCTTCTTGAATTTCTTGAGAATGGTTTTGTGGCTTAACACATGATATATCCTAGAAATGTTTTCTGTACTTTTAAAAAGAATATATATTCTGCTGCTATTGGATGGAATATGTTGCATTTGTATATGTCTTTTAGGTTGGTCTACAGTCTCGTTCAAGTCTGCTATTTCCTTATTAATTCTCTGTCTAGATTATCTATCCATTGTTGATAGTGGAGTATTAAAGTCTTTATTATTGTATTGCTGTTTATTTCTCCTTTTAGTTATTTGTTTTATATATTTAGGTACTTCAATTTTGGGTGCATAAATATTTACAACTGTTGTATCTTCTTGATGAATGCATTTCCTTTGTGATTTGACAACTTTCTCTGGTGTATACTTTGACAAATTTAGCACAATATTTCGTATACTACTATAGCTCTTTCCTTTGTTTGAGGCTTACATTAAAATATATTTATAGCATCCTATTTTATGTTACCATCTTGACTTTGATAGCATATGGAAATTATTTTGTACTTCTCCTCCCCTGTATCTTAGGTTAATGTTAAAATTTACATTTGTTTACACTGTGTATCCAATATGTTACTGTAATTATGGTTATTTATAATACATTTGTTTTTCAGCTTTAAACTAGAGCTTTATACATTCACATGTTTTTGTGATGTTAATTACCATCCTTTTATTTCAGCTTCAAGAATTTCCTCTAGCATTTTTTGTAATTCAGGTTTAGTAATGATGTACTTCCTCAGTTTTTGTTTGTTTGGGGAAATCTTTGTTTCTTTCATTTCTAAAGGACAGCTTTACCAGGTATAGTATTCTTGATTGAGAGGGGTTTTTTTTTTTCTTCCTATATGTTGAATATATTATCCCACTCTCTCCTGACCTGCAAAGTTTTTGTTGAGAAATCTGCTTATAGTCTTATGCAAATACCCTTAAAGTGACAAATCATTTTTGTCTTGTTGATTTCAAAATTTTCTCTTCATCTTTTACTTTTGTCAGTTTAATTATTATGTGTTTTGGTATACTTTCTTTTTGGATTCAACCTATTTGGGATTCTTGGCTGTGTTGCACATTCAAATGGGACTACTGGGTGGGCTTTCTGATTGGGAAGGGCTTCTGGCTGTGCTCCACAGTCAGAAGGGACCACTAGTAGGTTGTAGACTATATTCCCTGTCAGGATGATGCCACTGGTCAGGGATATAGGTTGGGCTCACAACTGTTCCTGATCAGCTAAGGTCTCATGCTGTGCTCTATGATCAGGAAGGGTGACAAGCTGTGCCTTGAAGTTAGGTGGGGCCACAGGGCGAGCTTCACAAGGGAGTTACTGGGCTTTACTGTTGAACAAGGTTTCCAACCACGCTCTCTGGAGGAGAGAGGCCTCTAATATCCCAGAGCTAGGTGGTGCTAGAAACTGCATTCTCTGCTTGAGCAGGATCACGGTCCAAATTCTCTCATCAGGTAAGGCTGCAACCTCTGCTCCATGATTGGGCATAGTCACTGACTAGGTTCCCTGCCTAAATAAGGCTTCAGGCTGTATTCAGCAATTGGGTAGGGCCAAAGGCTGGGCTCTGTGCCTGGGTGATGCTGTAGTCTGGGCTCTGAGGCTGCCCAGGGTTATTGTTCAGCCTCCTTGGTTAGGTGGGGCCAGAGGTTATGCTTAGGGCAGGGCTATTAGCTTGACTCCCAGGTGGAGCAGGGCTGTAGGATGGACTCTATGGCTGCCTACATTCTCTGGCCAGGCTTTCCAAATCAGTGAGACTGGAGGCTATACTCACTAGTTAGGCAGGGCTGTGAATTTTCTTCCTTTCTCAGATAAGGGAGTTGAACAAGCTCCAATGCCAGTATGCCCTGTTGACTGGGAACCCAAGTCAAGTAGAATTGCCAACTGAGATTCTTGGTCAATAGGAGCCACCATTCAGCTCTGTAGAATGAGCAGAACTACAGGCTGGGTCTGTACTTGCACAAGGTTGCAAGTGAGAAAACAGTCCGCCAAAATCTGAGTGCTGGTTGCTGTAATCCCTGTCTTCCTTCTTCTTCTTTATCTAATTCCTAATAAGGGAGGCCTACAGATTCTCTCAGTGATGCTCATGAGGTGATACCTGAATGGGCCTTCTGGGAAATATCCCACAATGCTGAGGGAACTTAATGTCTACCTTGGGCTCTCTTTTCCCTTTGGAGAAACAGTAGGACCAGGGGGGACTTCTCTGTGTGCCATTGTGTTGACCTGGGGGAGGGGCAATTTGATTACAGTGTAACAGCTCCTCTTACTCTTCCAATGTGATCCTTCTAGGTCTCCATGGTCCAGAGGGATGCTTTAGCCTCACCCCAGTGCTGGGATTTTAACAATGGTATCTTGTCTGGATAGCTGTTACTTGGTCTTCTTGGGAGGGAGACTGGTCAACAACAACTTATGCTGCCATTTTTTAAAAAATATTTTACTTATTTATTAATGAAAGACACAAAGACAGAGGCAGAGACAGGCAGAGGGAGAAGCAAGCTCCCTGGTGGAAGCCTAATGTAGGACTTGATCCCACTACGCCAGGATCACAACCTGAGCCAAAGGCAGATGCTCAATCACTGAGCCACCCACATGCCCATATGTTGCCAATTTTATGACTACTGGACATTATACTAGAAGAAGGTATTTTTTACTCAAGTAGTTAGATTTCTGAAGCTAAATATACTGTCTGCATTACAAATTGAACTTACATTTAAAAAAAAACAAATTGAACTTACAGATTTTGAACTTCAAGATTGCTTTCATAACACAAGATCTCTCATTACTAACTACCATATGGATCAACCACAGGGATTAGGTCATCTTCATTTTTGTGTTCTAATAATACCTAGAAAAACCTCTTCTATATGGTAGGCACTCAGTTAATGCCTGTTTATTGGCTACTTGCTTATCTGAAGTAAATCGAAAAGTTGCTATGTGGTCACCAAAGCACGTGTTTTTTATGCCAGAGCTACAGTTCTGAGGCCAGACATTGAAGGTGGGAAGATTTCTGCTTCTATTTTGGGGGTCAGAAGAAATATAATTTTGGATTAAGATGAAAAAATAATAAGGAAATGTTCTAATAGTCTTTCAATATCCATGCGTTATTTTAAAACATTTCAGAATACAACAAGATTTATATGTGGAAAATACCATCCTTGCGGACTGTAACAAGGATTGCAACTGTCCAATTAAAATGTGGGACCCTGTGTGTGGAAACAATGGTGTGTCATATATGTCAGCTTGTCTTGCTGGTTGTGAGACATCCGTTGGAACAGGAATAAACATGGTAACACATTCTGTCGGTCTCTTTTACAAAACATGGTTTTATGCATTGCATTGGAACTTTCCAACATGAAGTGGGTCCACATTTCATAAAAGTAAAATTAAAGTTTTTCTGTATGTTCATTTGATTTACCTTTTATTTCATAAATCTTACTTTAAACCTGCACAGTGTCTGACCACTGTTCTTATCCTTTAATTAATTATTTTTATTTGAGTATACTGGACACTGATCTTTAATTCCATAGCAGTTGACATTATTATATAACTCATTTTAAAAATATTCTGGACTGAAATATTTTTATCATTGAGATGGAGTTGGTTGTTTTGATCTCAGCTACACAGCTAATTGCTTTGCCATTTTTTTCTCTTTTTTCCCCTTTTCTAAATATATATATATATGCATGTGCTTTCTGTGTTTTTCACATTCTGACAGCTTTTTAAGAGGATAGAATTAGGCTGCTTTTTTCTCCTGAAAATTTTACAATATTTAAAAATTTGTTGGTAATAAAGTAAAATATAACTTTTGATTCTTATGAAAACCTGAAAAAAAGAAAACCTGGAAATATGAGTTTTTAAAGGATTGACTCTACTACAGTTTTGAAATAAACTATACTTTTTGAAACAAAGCTTTATTCATAAAGCTAAATATTTCAGCTGAATATTTGAAAACAAATTTTGTTTCTCATACTTCATGTTGTAGCAGAACAGTATGCGTCTTTAACAGACATGACTTTAGGATAGCTGAGTGATTGCAAATGTACTCCATATGTTAGAAAGAAATACCATTTTTCTAAAACCACACTTCCATGTTTTGTTTTAAGCTATAATCATGAGAAGCACCATAATAGAGATGAGAATAAAGGGAATAAATAGTCTCCATCTTGATCCAGTTAGCTATGTAGAAAATATTTGTGATGTGTGTTCAAAATTTTACTTTCTTAAATAGGATAATATATTATTTTTTGATAGGTGTTCCAAAATTGTAGCTGCATTCAAACCTCAGGAAATTCATCTGCAGTTCTTGGGCTGTGTGACAAAGGATATGACTGTTCCATGATGCTCCAGTACTTTTTAATCTTGTCAGCAATTGGCAGTTTCATTTATTCTTTATCTGCGATCCCTGGATATATGGTTCTTCTAAGGTACAAAAATTTTCTTTATTTGGATTCCTTCTTGGTCCTTTACTAAGGTATCTTTTTCTAAAAAAGCCACTTGAAGCCTATATTATCTAAGAATTCAGTGCTCTTTTATATCATGTATTAAGAATTTTATATTAGATATTGTTGAATTTTATAAAATTTTGATGTTTAGGGATATGAAATTCATCTTTTAGCATTTCCCTCTTTATCTTTCCTGCCTTATTTTTTGCAGCTAAATTATGTGAACCTCTCATTGTTGACACAAGAAGAAACATTAAATTTTAGTGTAACCCATATGAAATGGTCATTTTGATAGATAAAGAGTGGTTACTTAGCAGTCATTTCATACAGTTCAAGCTACAGGACAGCAGAGTGTAAAGCTGTCAGAAACCTTGGTGTCGGGATCCCTGGGTGGCGCAGCGGTTTGGCGCCTGCCTTTGGCCCAGGGCGTGATCCTGGAGACCCGGGATCGAATCCCACATCGGGCTCCCGGTGCATGGAGCCTGCTTCTCCCTCTGCCTGTGTCTCTGCCTCTCTCTCTCTCTGTAACTATAATAAATAAATAAAAATTAAAAAAAAAAAAAAAGAAACCTTGGTGTCACCACTTACTATCTACAGGGCATAAACAGGTCACTTGATTTTTCTTAGCTTCATTTTTTAAAAAACAAATAGGCATAATAATAAATACTCAACTTTTTTTACAAGGCTATCATGAGATACAAATGATGAAGGACTTTCTAAAACTAGGAAACTGCAGAGCTAGGATTCAGACTTGGTGTAGTACACATGTGTGCATTCAGTTCCAGCGTTTTGCATGCCTAGAAAACAATCATAAACATTCCTACTAAGCAAAATGTGCATTTTTATCTCTTCTTCATATTTTACTGGAACTTTGAAGCAGAGTTAAGATAATTGCAATTCTCAGTCCATAGCACATTATCCTTATAGGCTAGGATAAGTTTTCATTCTTGTTTTATTTTTGCTTTTTTCATTCTATTTTTCACTCCCTCTTATCATAGTCACCCACATTAAAATGATAAATATGGATTATCCTCTGTGAAATGCTAATATTTTTTGTGAGTTTGTGTTTTTATATTCACACAAGGAGGTATTGTGCTATATTTATATATGCTTTGGTTCATAAGGTATAGGCATAGATAAACTCACCAAGTACTACTAGTACTTATGAGTTATCTCACACCTTCACTACATGGGAGTTCCTACCTCCTTACAGCCTCACTAACACTTGGAATTATCTTACTTTCTGATGTTGACTACTCCAACACGTGTAAAATGGTAGCTCACTGATGTTTTAATATGCGATTTCCTAATTCAGTATATTTAAGTATCTCTTCAAACTTTTAATAGCTATTTAGGCTTCTGATTCAAGATGTTTATTGACTTTCTTTGCCCATTTTGTATTATATTTCTTATATTTTTCTTGGTGATTTTGCTGATTGCTGTCTAAATTATAAATATTAAGTTTTTAAATATTTCATTTATTTATTTGAGATAGACCAAAAGAGCATGAGCAGGTGGTAGCGGTAGAGGGAGAGGAAGAAGCAGACTCCCCACTGAGTGAGGAGCCAGATGTGGGGCTTGATCCCAAGACCCTGAGATCATGACCTGAGTAAAGGCAGACACCAAACTAGCGAAGCCACCCAGTCACCACTAAATTATAAATATTAATGTAATATTTGTTTACATGATACAATTATCTCCTCCTCTCTCATCTTTTTAAAATTTCTCCAAAGCATCTTTTATGAACTTAAATCTTAAATTTTATTGTACTGAAATCTAATAATTTTCTTACTTTAGGGTTTATGTATTGGAGAGTCACATTTTAAAAGTGTTTTTATGCTCCTAATTTATAAAAATATTCCCCTAAATTTTATCCTAATAGCTTTACAGCTTCACCTTTTACATATGGTTCTTTAAACCATCTCAAGTCTATCTTTATGTATGATGCAAGGGAGATAGTTATTCAGTGTTATTTTTTTCCATATAATAAAGCAGTTTTTCCAGCATCAATATAAATAAGAGGTCCCTTCTCTGTTGATTTGTGGTGCTACCTTTACCATATCTCCAGTTTTTAATATTACATGAGTCAATTTTCACTTTTATGCTTATTTTACAGTTTTGTTTGTTTTCATACAGTACCATATTGATTGTCTTACTTTGACATGGTATATGTTAATATCTCATATGATAAACTCTTCTTTACCCACCCACCCCAACACCTTTGCTCTTTCTTTATTCTTTTCTTCACAAATTGATTTAGCTACTGATGTATGGATCCTTATGCTCACATAGGAATTTTGATGGAGTTTGTGTGGATTCCATAGATTATTTGGAGAAAATCTGGCATCAAATATTTGTGAAAATCAAATCTTTCCATTTATTTAACTTTTCTTCTATAGATAATATGCACATGTATATACAAATGTATACATACATATGAAATTATGTCATTTATAATAATAAATATATTCATATCCACATATATCAGTCCACACAGAGATATGGATATATTTTTATGGATACATACAGGTATGTAAATATTTGTGATTGTAAGTGGTACTATTTTATATTTTCTAGTTGATTATTGTTGATTTAGAGGAATGTTGTTAATTTTTTAAAGTTTATAATCCAGCAACTTTTCTTATTCTAGTAGTTGTTTATTTTGTTAGGCTTTTTATATATAAATATGTGCAAATATGGAGAGTTTTATCTCTTCACTTCTAAGCCTTACACATCTTAGACTTTTGAAATTTTCTTATAGCATCAACGTAGACCAAAACTCTATTAAACAATAGTGGTGATAGTGAGTATTCTTGTACTTTTCTTTTTTTTTTTTTTTTTTAATTTTTTTTTTTTTGTACTTTTCTAATCTTAATGGAAGCCATACAACTTTTTCCATTATGAGACTTGCTATAGATTTTCAGTATATAGTTTTCATCTAGTTTCTAAGTCTTTACTAATGAAATATGTATTAAACTTTATTAAATGTATTTTTCTGCATCTATGATTTTGTAACTTTTCTGCGTAGTGTTTTTAGTGTAGTAAAATTAAGTGGTAGCTTTTTATGTTGAACTGTTTGCATGGATGAGAAAAACCATAGTTATGGTATATTTTTAAAAGATTTTATTAGAGAGGAGCAAGATGGCGGAAGAGCAGGGTCCCCAAATCACCTGTCTCCACCAAACTACCTAGAAAACCTTCAAATTATCCTGAAAATCTATGAATTCGGCCTGAGATTTAAAGAGAGACCAGCTGGAATGCAACAGTGAGAAGAGTTCGCGCTTCTATCAAGGTAGGAAGACGGGGGAAAAGAAATAAAGGAACAAAGGCCTCCAAGGGGGAGGGGCCCCGCGAGGAGCCGGGCTGAGGCCGGGGCGAGTGACCCCAGGACAGGGGAGCCCCGTCCCGGAGAAGCAGGAGCTGCACCAATCTTCCCGGACGGAAAGGGGCTCGCGGGGAGTTGGAGCAGGACCCCAGGAGAGAAGGGATGCCCTCGGGTTCCCGGGGACAGTAACAGAGCAACTGCGCGCCCAGGAGAGTGCGCCGAGCTCCCTAAGGGCTGCAGCGCGCACGGCGGGACCCGGAGCAGCTCGGGGGGCTCGGGCGGCGGCTCCGCGGAGGGGGCTGCGGGGCCCCGGAAGCAGCTCGGCCGGGCTCGGGCAGAGGAAGAGGCTCCGTGCAGAGGGGCCTGCGCGGTTCCAGGAGCAGCTCGGAGGGGCTCGGGCGGCGGCTCCGCGGAGGGGGCTGCGCGGCCCGGGAGCGCGAATCCACCAGCGCAGGCTCCGGAGCACAGGGCGCCGGGACACAGCCCAGGATCCCGCCTCCCCCGGGACAGGCAGAGGCCGGGAGGGCCCAGGACAGCGAGGACGCTCCTGCCCCAGCTAAGCAGATCAGCGGCCCCGCCCCGGAGCCTCCAGGCCCTGCAGACGGAGTTCCTGCCGGAGCTGAATCCAGGTTCCCAGAGCTGCCCCGCCACTGGGGCTGTTCCTCCTGCGGCCTCACGGGGTAAACAACCCCCACTGAGCCCTGCACCAGGAGGGGCACAGCAGCTCCCCCAACTGCTAACACCTGAAAACCAGCACAACAGGCCCCTCCCCCAGAACACCAGCTAGACAGACAACTTCCAGGAGAAGCCAAGGGACTTAAAGAACACAGAATCAGAAGATACTCCCCGGTGGTTCTTTTTTTGTTTGTTTTTGTTTTTGTTGTTGTTTTGTTTTGCTTTTTGATTTGTTTCCTTCCCCCACCCCCTTTTTTTCTCCTTTCTTTTTCTTTCTCTTTTTCTTCTTTTTTATTTTTCGTTTTTTTTTTCTTTTTCTTCCCTTTTTTTTCTCTCTTTTCTTTCCTTCTTTCTCTCCTCTCTTTTTCCCTTTTTCCCAATACAACTTGCTTTTGGCCACTCTGCACTGAGCAAAATGACTAGAAGGAAAACCTCACCTCAAAAGAAAGAATCAGAAACAGTCCTCTCTCCCACAGAGTTACAAAATCTGGATTACAATTCAATGTCAGAAAGCCAATTCAGAAGCACTATTATACAGCTACTGGTGGCTCTAGAAAAAAGTATAAAGGACTCAAGAGACTTCATGACTGCAGAATTTAGAGCTAATCAGGCAGAAGTTAAAAATCAATTGAATGAGATGCAATCCAAACTAGAAGTCCTAACGACGAGGGTTAACGAGGTGGAAGAAAGAGTGAGTGACATAGAAGACAAGTTGATAGCAAAGAGGGAAACTGAGGAAAAAAGAGACAAACAATTAAAAGACCATGAAGATAGATTAAGGGAAATAAACGACAGCCTGAGAAAGAAAAACCTACGTTTAATTGGGGTTCCCGAGGGCGCCGAAAGGGACAGAGGGCCAGAATATGTATTTGAACAAATTCTAGCTGAAAACTTTCCTAATCTGGGAAGGGAAACAGGCATTCAGATCCAGGAAATAGATCCCCCCCCTAAAATCAATAAAAACCGTTCAACACCTCGACATTTAATAGTGAAGCTTGCAAATTCCAAAGATAAAGAGAAGATCTTTAAAGCAGCAAGAGACAAGAAATCCCTGACTTTTATGGGGAGGAGTATTAGGGTAACAGCAGACCTCTCCACAGAGACCTGGCAGGCCAGAAAGGGCTGGCAGGATATATTCAGGGTCCTAAATGAGAAGAACATGCAACCAAGAATACTTTATCCAGCAAGGCTCTCATTCAAAATGGAAGGAGAGATAAAGAGCTTCCAAGACAGGCAGCAACTAAAAGAATATGTGACCTCCAAACCAGCTCTGCAAGAAATTTTAAGGGGGACTCTTAAAATTCCCCTTTAAGAAGAAGTTCAGTGGAACAGTCCACAAAAACAAGGACTGAATAGATATCATGATGACACTAAACTCATATCTCTCAATAGTAACTCTGAATGTGAACGGGCTTAATGACCCCATCAAAAGGCGCAGGGTTTCAGACTGGATAAAAAAGCAGGACCCATCTATTTGCTGTCTACAAGAGACTCATTTTAGACAGAAGGACACCTACAGCCTGAAAATAAAAGGTTGGAGAACCATTTACCATTTGAATGGTCCTCAAAAGAAAGCAGGGGTAGCCATCCTTATATCAGATAAACTAAAATTTACCCCAAAGACTGTAGTGAGAGATGAAGAGGGACACTATCTCATACTTAAAGGATCTATTCAACAAGAGGACTTAACAATCCTCAATATATATGCCCCGAATGTGGGAGCTGCCAAATATATAAATCAATTATTAACCAAAGTGAAGAAATACTTAGATAATAATACACTTATACTTGGTGACTTCAATCTAGCTCTTTCTATACTCGATAGGTCTTCTAAGCACAACATCTCCAAAGAAACGAGAGCTTTAAATGATACACTGGACCAGATGGATTTCACAGATATCTACAGAACTTTACATCCAAACTGAACTGAATACACATTCTTCTCAAGCGCACATGGAACTTTCTCCAGAATAGACCACATATTGGGTCACAAATCGGGTCTGAACCGATACCAAAAGATTGGGATCGTCCCCTGCATATTCTCAGACCATAATGCCTTGAAATTAGAACTAAATCACAACAAGAAGTTTGGAAGGACCTCAAACACGTGGAGGTTAAGGACCATCCTGCTAAAAGATAAAAGGGTCAACCAGGAAATTAAGGAAGAATTAAAAAGATTCATGGAAACTAATGAGAATAAAGATACAACAACCATTCAAAATCTTTGGGATGCAGCAAAAGCAGTCCTAAGGGGGAAATATATCGCAATACAAGCATCCATTCAAAAACTGGAAAGAACTCAAATACAAAAGCTAACTATACACATAAAGGAGCTAGAGAAAAAACAGCAAATAGATCCTACACCCAAGAGAAGAAGGGAGTTAATGAAGATTCGAGCAGAACTCAACGAAATCGAGACCAGAAGAACTGTGGAACAGATCGACAGAACCAGAAGTTGGTTCTTTGAAAGAATTAATAAGATAGATAAACCATTAGCCAGCCTTATTAAAAAGAAGAGAGAGAAGACTCAAATTAATAAAATCATGAATGAGAAAGGAGAGATCACTACCAACACCAAGGAAATACAAACGATTTTAAAAACATATTATGAACAGCTATACGCCAATAAATTAGGCAATCTAGAAGAAATGGACGCATTCCTCGAAAGCCACAAACTACCAAAACTGGAACAGGAAGAAATAGAAAACCTGAACAGGCCAATAACCAGGGAGGAAATTGAAGCAGTCATCAAAAACCTCCCAAGACACAAGAGTCCAGGGCCAGATGGCTTCCCAGGGGAATTTTATCAAACGTTTAAAGAAGAAATCATACCTATTCTCCTAAAGCTGTTTGGAAAGATAGAAAGAGATGGAGTACTTCCAAATTCGTTCTATGAAGCCAGCATCACCTTAATTCGAAAGCCAGACAAAGACCCCACCAAAAAGGAGAATTACAGACCAATATCCCTGATGAACATGGATGCAAAAATTCTCAACAAGATACTGGCCAATAGGATCCAACAGTACATTAAGAAAATTATTCACCATGACCAAGTAGGATTTATCCCTGGGACACAAGGCTGGTTCAACACCCGTAAAACAATCAATGTGATTCATCATATCAGCAAGAGAAAAACCAAGAACCATATGATCCTCTCATTGGATGCAGAGAAAGCATTTGACAAAATACAGCATCCATTCCTGATCAAAATTCTTCAGAGTGTAGGGATAGAGGGAACATTCCTCGACATCTTAAAAGCCATCTATGAAAAGCCCACAGCAAATATCATTCTCAATGGGGAAGCACTGGGAGCCTTTCCCCTAAGATCAGGAACAAGACAGGGATGTCCACTCTCACCACTGCTGTTCAACATAGTACTGGAAGTCCTAGCCTCAGCAGTCAGACAACAAAAAGACATTAAAGGCATTCAAATTGGCAAAGAAGAAGTCAAACTCTCCCTCTTCGCCGATGACATGATACTCTACATAGAAAACCCAAAAGTCTCCACCCCAAGATTGCTAGAACTCATACAGCAATTCGGTAGCGTGGCAGGATACAAAATCAATGCCCAGAAGTCAGTGGCATTTCTATACACTAACAATGAGACTGAAGAAAGAGAAATTAAGGAGTCAATCCCATTTACAATTGCACCCAAAAGCATAAGATACCTAGGAATAAACCTCACCAAAGATGTAAAGGATCTATACCCTCAAAACTATAGAACACTTCTGAAAGAAATTGAGGAAGACACAAAGAGATGGAAAAATATTCCATGCTCATGGATTGGCAGAATTAATATTGTGAAAATGTCAATGTTACCCAGGGCAATATACACGTTTAATGCAATCCCTATCAAAATACCATGGACTTTCTTCAGAGAGTTAGAACAAATTATTTTAAGATTTGTGTGGAATCAGAAAAGACCCCGAATAGCCAGGGGAATTTTAAAAAAGAAAACCATAGCTGGGGGCATCACAATGCCAGATTTCAGGTTGTACTACAAAGCTGTGGTCATCAAGACAGTGTGGTACTGGCACAAAAACAGACACATAGATCAGTGGAACAGAATAGAGAATCCAGAAGTGGACCCTGAACTTTATGGGCAACTAATATTCGATAAAGGAGGAAAGACTATCCATTGGAAGAAAGACAGTCTCTTCAATAAATGGTGCTGGGAAAATTGGACATCCACATGCAGAAGAATGAAACTAGACCACTCTCTTTCACCATACACCAAGATAAACTCAAAATGGATGAAAGATCTAAATGTGAGACAAGATTCCATCAAAATCCTAGAGAAGAACACAGGCAACACCCTTTTTGAACTCGGCCATAGTAACTTCTTGCAAGATACATCCACGAAGGCAAAAGAAACAAAAGCAAAAATGAACTATTGGGACTTCATCAAGATAAGAAGCTTTTGCACAGCAAAGGATACAGTCAACAAAACTCAAAGACAACCTACAGAATGGGAGAAGATATTTGCAAATGACATATCAGATAAAGGGCTAGTTTCCAAGATCTATAAAGAACTTATTAAACTCAACACCAAAGAAACAAACAATCCAATCATGAAATGGGCAAAAGACATGAACAGAAATCTCACAGAGGAAGACATAGACATGGCCAACATGCATATGAGAAAATGCTCTGCATCACTTGCCATCAGGGAAATACAAATCAAAACTACAATGAGATACCACCTCACACCAGTGAGAATGGGGAAAATTAACAAGGCAGGAAACGGGATCCCTGGGTGGCGCAGCGGTTTGGCGCCTGCCTTTGGCCCGGGGCGCGATCCTGGAGACCCGGGATCGAATCCCACGTCGGGCTCCCGGTGCATGGAGCCTGCTTCTCCCTCTGCCTGTGTCTCTGCCTCTCTCTCTCTCTCTGTGACTATCATAAATAAATAAAAATTAAAAAAAAAAAAAAAAAAAAAAAAAAAAAACAAGGCAGGAAACAACAAATGTTGGAGAGGATGCGGAGAAAAGGGAACCCTCTTACACTGTTGGTGGGAATGTGAACTGGTGCAGCCACTCTGGAAAACTGTGTGGAGGTTCCTCAAACAGTTAAAAATAGACCTGCCCTACGACCCAGCAATTGCACTGTTGGGGATTTACCCCAAAGATACAAATGCAATGAAACGCCGGGACACCTGCACCCCGATGTTTCTAGCAGCAATGGCCACAATAGCCAAACTGCGGAAGGAGCCTCGGTGTCCAACGAAAGATGAATGGATAAAGAAGATGTGGTTTATGTATACAATGGAATATTACTCAGCTATTAGAAATGACAAATACCCACCATTTGCTTCAACGTGGATGGAACTGGAGGGTATTATGCTGAGTGAAGTAAGTCAGTCGGAGAAGGACAAACATTATATGTTCTCATTCATTTGGGGAATATAAATAATAGTGAAAGGGAATATAAGGGAATGGAGAAGAAATGTGTGGGAAATATCAGAAAGGGAGACAGAACGTAAAGACTGCTAACTCTGGGAAACGAACTAGGGGTGGTAGAAGGGGAGGAGGGCGGGGGGTGGGAGTGAATGGGTGACGGGCACTGGGTGTTATTCTGTATGTTAGTAAATTGAACACCAATAAAAAATAAATTAAAAAAAAATAAAAAAAAATAAAAGATTTTATTTATTTATTTGAAGAGGGGAGGGGCAGGGAGAGAGGGAGAGAGATAATCTCAAGCAGACTCCCTGCTGAGCCTGGAGCCTGATGAGGGGCCCAATCTCACAATCCTGAGACCCTGACCCAAGCTAAAATCAGAAGAAGGATGCTTAACCTACTGAGCTACCTTGGTGCCCCAGTTACAGTATGTTTCATATATGATTTGGTTTGTTTAAATAATACTTTATTTAAATTGTTATATCTATGTTGATAAGCAATAAAGACCTATTTTTTATTCTTTTTTTTTATTTGGAATCATTTGAGGCCCCCAAAAATGAATTGATAAGTTTTCTATATTTTAATTTCTGAAACTATTTATATTAAATATCTGGCTGTTAAAAGTTATATAAATGCACCTATAAAAGTGTTTACATGTTGGGCTCATTAGGACAGTGATATTTCATTATGATTTCCATTTATTCAGTGTTAGTGCCTATTCACACTTTCAATTTCTACTTATACCTGTTGTATGCTTGTTAGTACATAGATATTTATAATATTATTTTATCATTCTGATACTCTGATGTATCTGAAAGGTTTTCCCTGTTTTATTAGGTGTTTTGCTTATTTCCTCTTTTTTATTTTTTATTGATCATTGTTGCAGAGGCTTTTCTATTTTTCTTCTTTTGAAGAATCAGGTTTTAGGGAAGCCTGGGTGGCTCAATGGTTGAGCATCTGCCTTTGGCTCAAGCTGTGATCCTCGAGTCCCAGGATCGAGTTCCACACTGGGTTTCCTGCATGAAGCCTACTTCTCCTCTGCCTATGTCTCTGCCTCTCTCTCTTTCTGTGTCTCTCATGAATAAATAAATAAAATATTTTAAAAATAATCAGGTTTTAGTTTTGTTAATCTTTATTTCATGTATTTCTGCTCTTCTTAATTTTTTTTTTGCTTTTAGACTTGCTCTGTAGTTCTTTATCCAATGATTTGAGTTTAATACTTAGATCACTATTTTCATTCTGTACTGTATAAGGCTATACATTTCGTTTCAAGTATTACTTTAGCTATGCCTCAACTAGCATTTTCTGTGAGGTTTATTTCTAACTATTTTGTGGTTTCTTTTATTATTTGCCCCGCTAGACCAAAGTTTATTTATTAATGTGTTATATAATATATATCACATCTATAAGAACTTTCTATACTTATTCTTTTATTATTGTTATTGATTTTTATATTCAGAGAACATGATATGAAAGATAACAGGTTGGGGAGATGGGATATTGAAGCTTTCATTGGGGTCTAGTGCATTTTTTAAGTATTTCATGAGTTTCTGAAAAGAATGAGTTACTTCTGCATTTGGGGTTTACAGTTCCCATATCTCTTGGATTGCAGTAAATCATTGTGTTACCAAAATTTTGTAAATGTAACTCATCAGTTTTTCAGACATAGGTGTTAAAATCTTTAAATATTGTTGATGCATTTCCCCCTATAATACTGTCAGTTTTTAAATTTATGTATTTAGAGACTATATTATAGGATGCAAATGTGCTTTTGATCATTATACTTCTGTTATTAGCGTCACTTAATTCTCTTCTTTATCTTTTAGTTATTTCTTTCAAGGAATTATATTTCATTTCTTAGTTCTGAAACCAGGGATAGTACCAAACCCTACACATATTATATTTTTTCCTATATATACATAGCTATGATATAGTCTAATTTACAAATGTGACACAGCAACAGATTAACAACAATAACTAATAATAAAATGGAACAATTGAAACAATATACTTTAATGAAAGTTAAGTGCATGTGGTCTCTCTCACTCTATAAAAATATCTCATTGCACTATACTTACCCTTTTTCTTCTTGTAATGATATGAGATGATAAAATGCCTACATGATGAGATGAAAGAAGTTGAATGAAGTAGGCATTGTGATACAGGGATTGTAGTATTCAGCTGCTTTTGATCTTCCAATGATATGCCAGCAGGTGGACCATCTGCTTCTGGACTCTAGTTGACTGTGGGTTAATGCAAAGCATAGAAAGTGAAACCATAGATAAGGGGGAACTACTGTATATATTGGATGTTCTGCTTCTTTGAAAGCAGTTCAAATAGTTAACCTGATTATTGAAATTCTTAACCACATTAATGTTTTACTTTCAAAACTTTTCAGTATTAATATCTACCCCCTAATAAAATAAGTATCTAATCAGGCTCTCTTCACATCTCTATTATCTTCCCCCATCACTTGCCAGGGTCATATGGTGGACGTTAACCACTGGATTTTTATTAGTATTACTTGTGTTTCTATTTTTGCGGAATCTCTCCGGGATCTCCTACCATGATGGTAGAGGGTGAAACATCAATGCTATTCTGCCAACCTGAAAAATGATTTCAATTTTTCTCAGCATTTTCTCATGATTTGTATGCTAATTTTTCTGATTCTTGGATTCTAGACATTGACATTATTATCAATGACTATCAATGATAAAGTTCATAGAACAGTTTAAACTGCTTAAACAGTTAAATAATTTCTTCACTATAGTATTTCATGCTTCTGTGAGAGATAAATGGGAAAGAAAAAATTCTTCAGTAAAGTTGAAATGCCCTATTCTCTGTATTAAATGGAAACCATGGGACCAAGAGGATCATGATAGGTCTTTCTGGCTTTTCTTAACTTCTAAGTAAAATCATTGATGTTGTCTAAATAACCTATGCATCAGGAAGATAATGTCTAGATCAACTTATGAGATTTTTTCAAATTTTATACTAAAACACTTACATTGAGAAAATGTACTGTCATTTTATTGACATGCTAAAAATGTATTGCATGCTTTTGTGAAGAAAGCTGCTTTTATTTTCTCAGCTTTGAATTAATCAGGGAAAGGAAGGGAATATAGTGGAACTATAATTAAAAATTATAATTTTTATATAGCTAATCATGCTGATGCTGGAGTGGGACACAAAAAAAGTCCAGTGGGGAATTACAGTCTTCATTTCTATAGGAATTTCAAGCAACAGTGCAAAAGTGGGGGAATTTTTGGAGAGAATGGAGATTTCTGTGTGACTCTTGAAATGATACCAAATCATTTAAAATATATTTGCTTTGGATTTCTTGACCACATCCCTTTGAAAATTTTTAGTCTCTTTCTGCCTTAAATTATATACATTCTCAGCTTTTCTGTATTTTGTCAACATAAATAAGTTAAATACAGCTAGGGTTGCATCATTTTTGTTTTAGGCTAAAGATTTAATCAAGAACTACCACTTCAATAAGTGGATATTGGGGTAGAAATTGATATGACATACTTTCTTCTTTGATAACTCTCTGATAGAAATGAATGAGCAAAAATGATGGGTAAATGCCAAGGACCAGAAGTAGAGGTCCTGTGTAGGCTATAGGCTGAATAATTAGACCTTGGATAACCAAGACCTGAGCATGCAAAAAAAAAAAAAAAAAAAAAAAATCTGGTCCCCAGTGTGTTACTTGCATATAGTTTTTAAAGAAACCATGAAACCATGACAAAGTTTAAAGCTCTACTTTTATTTTATTTATGAATTTACCTTTTCTTTTTAGGTGTATCAAGCCTGAAGAGAAGTCTCTTGGTGTGGGGTTACATACATTTTGCACAAGAGTATTTGGTAAAAATAGTAATTTTTCCAACATCATATCAAAACATTATTAAATACTAAGAAAATTAAATCACACTCTTGAAGTAACAGTCTAGCAAATATCCCTTCTGCTTATAGCACTTTGTAATTTGTATGAGAATGAGGTACAAGAAGAAATAGAGAACTTCCCCCTTTTACTTAAAAAAGATCTATCTGAACTTAATTCTACTTTTTATCTATTAGAAGATTTGAAAAGCAAATGAACAACAACAACAAAATGCTTTGTTAAAGTAAAATGTACATGTGATTGGTCCAGAAAAATGCAGGAAAAATATAAAGAATCATTAATTCAATGTTTTTCTATATCAATAATGTTTATGTTGCATTTATCCATCACATTACTTATCCTTTATAATTTGGAAACTTTATAGTAAAAGTAACTTCTGATTTCTAAAAATAAATTTAAATCATTTTATTCATATTTTGTTAAACTTTATTTGTTCTACAAATAGAGAAAATTAAAATGTTTTCAAACAAAATAATGTGCTTTAATTCTTACCTTGTTGATGGATTTTTCTTTCTCCCTTCTTTAATTGTAGCTGGAATTCCTGCACCTATTTATTTTGGAGCTTTAGTGGATTCTACATGTTTACATTGGGGAATGTTGAAATGTGGTGAGTCAGGGGCATGCAGGATATATGATTCTACCAACTTCAGGTAAAGATAATAAATTTTTTAAAGAATTACTTTCTAAGCACAGCCTGTACATAAAGTGGCACTATTCATGTATAGCATTTTCTTTGTCAGGTACACAGACTACCTTTGACTGTGTTTCCAGAATATATGCTAATACTATATATTTATTACTCATTTATACATAGAATCTTATATTCTCACTATACTCAAAGTACTTGTTAAATATAAGCATGGATGACTTGCCTTTTTAAGTGATCTTTGCTAAATTGGTTGCAATCAATACATTATTGAAAGTAATAGCTGTATATAAACTACCTATCTAAATTAAATTACTCTCTAAAGCATTCCCATTTCATCTTACCTCATTTTTATACCTTACTAGCCTGAATCTTTACTTCCTTTCACATCTACCTCTATTTTTCAAAATGATATTTTTCCTCCATTAAATTTTGCTGACACAATAGTCTTCATAAAGGCTTATTCTTTTGTTAATATAAGTCTGATTTTAAACAAAACTCAAGATAATATTAATGTGTTTTTTAACGAAATGCTTCCATTTTGCTCTATTTTCATATTCTTTTTCATTTGGAAACCTGAATTTTGTTTAAATTTGTATTAATTTCTCCTGACGAAGCAGTACAAAAATTCATTTACTAAAAAACAATTTAGCATTGTTTAAAACATTCTAAGGTCTTATCTTTTTTTTTAAATAAATTATTTTTTTATTGGTGTTCAATTTACCAACATACAGAATAACACCCAGTGCTCATCCCGTCAAGTGCCCCCCTCAGTGCCCGTCACCCATTCACCCCCACCCCCCGCCCTCCTCCCCTTCCACCACCCCTAGATCGTTTCCCAGAGTTAGGAGTCTTTATGTTCTGTCTCCCTTTCTGATATTTCCCACACATTTCTTATCTTGATTAGTAAAATGATATATGTGGAGAACTGTGAAGAGAGCAGACAACATGAGATTCATGTTTTCATCAGTTCTCTGTTCCCCTATAGCTCTACAGGGGTAATGTGAAGGTGGGCCCAAGCACATACTGTGTATGCAATGGGTTTGATTCACAGTCGAAAAACCCTGAGGATCACTAGTGTAGATTGGCCTCAACCTGCTGCCAAGATTCATTTTGATAGTAGCCTTAATTAAATGCTATTTCAGACAAAATAATTATATTTGGTACCATCCTCTATCAGTCAGATTAATTGGAGTGGCCGATAAAGTAGTGTACTCATGAGAAAATTCACCACATATAAATATTGTGTAGAAACAGGAGGTGGATATTGTTAGTAGACAGTTCTCCATGGGTCTCTTACATTTCTGCATACCTTGTTAGCAGAGGCTTTTTTTTGAACTATCTTTTCAAGGACGTTTGAATAGTAAATGACCTTGGAAGATATAGATGATGTTTTCCTATCTCTAGAGTTTGCTGTCTAGGATGATAAAAATAATAACTCTCTCTAGGTCAAAGGTTGGCAGATTTGCTTGTAGCCCATTTAAAAGAATGGGATTTCCTAAACTCAGGATTTCTCAGCTGTGATCCAAACCCATTGTGTGCACAAGGTCCACATAGGTCTTTCACCATGGGATTCCTTTGGGACTTGAAGATTAAGGAAAACCAGCCTGAACTCGCAGCTTTTGCTGATTTCTGTACTGTGAGTAAAAAAGTCCTTTGTCTCTGACATGGAAGTCTTGTATCTTGAACCAGTATCCATGCAACTGTGGCAGGCTAGCCTGTTAGCTTAAAATCCAGGTAAAATCTAGGAGTCTTTTATAGTTCTTAAGAACAGAAATGCTGATTAACTTTAAATTTTGCCAAAAATGTAAGGCTAAAAGGATGGCCACTTATATTTACTTGACGCCAATAGAAAAGAAGAAAAAGATTAAGGAAAATTAAATGGAAGTAAGAAATAGGAAAATAAAAACACACAAAATAATTTGAAAATATAAGCCTAAGTATACCAAGTTTCACAATAAATGTAAAGCAAATGAATTTGCTTCTTAAAAAGATAATGACTTCACATGAATTTCAATGTTTTCAAAATTCTAGCTATATGCTATTTGTAAGACACTGCCTACAAAATATAATATGAAGAAAGGCTAAAGATGAAGGTCAGAAAAGATATACCAGACATATATTAAAATCAAATTTCTGTGGTTATATTAATGACTGTGAGACAAAATAGAATTTAAATTGAAAAGGATTGGGGCACCTGGTTGGCTCAGTCAGTTAAGTTCCAACTCTTGATTTCAGCTCAGGTCTTGTTCTCAGGGTTGTGAGTTCAAACCCTGCATTGGGTTCCATTCTGGGCATGGATCCTACTTTAAAAATAAATAAATAAATAAATAAATAAATAAATAAATAAATAAATAATGAAAAATGATTAATAAAGAAGAATGTTACTTAGTAATCAAAGAAACATTTTTTTTTTTTTATGATAGTCACAGAGAGAGAAAGAGAGAGAGGCAGAGACATAGGCAGAGGGAGAAGCAGGCTCCATGCACTGGGAGCCCAACGTGAGATTCAATCCCGGGTCTCCAGGGTCGTGCCCTGGGCCAAAGGCAGGCACCAAACCACTGTGCCACCCAGGGATCCCCCAAAGAAACATTTTATCAATAATATGTAACAGCCATCAACCCATGTATATCTATTAACATAATCTTGAATATATAAAACAAAAAATTTACAAATTACAAGAAATCTAAATCAGAGTGGAAAATTTCAACACACTTTCCAAACAGGTGAATAGAAAATATAGACAAAAAAATCATTGATGATAGAGAAAATTTTGAACCACCAAATTGTACAAGAGTTATCTAATATATAACAATTTTAAAAAGCCCAACCAAGAGAATATATATTTTTCTCAGGCCTATAAGAAGCATTTATTACAACTAAGTCCAATGCCACAAAGTTAAAAAAAAGTGTTGATAATATATATATAACCACTATTTTCTGTCCATAATGTAATGCAGTTAGAAACCCATGATAAAATTTTGCCAAAGCCTCACATTTGAAATTACTCATAGGTCAAAGAATAAGTTCTAATACGAATAATAAAATGACTAGAACTCCTGTCATAGGAAAACTTGTGGGACAAAGCTACGCCAGTACTCAAATGTGTATTTAGGCCTTTAAATGTATATATGTTTTTAAAAAGACTGAAAATTAGTGAACTCAGAATTAAGGAAAAGGACAATGTAACTTCAAATAAAGTAAATAAAACCCTGATAAATAATTTGATAAGTTATGTACTGATATATTTCCTATTTCAAATAAGAACAGTAGATACAATATAATTTTTATATTCCGAAGGGATATATCTGGGTTCAAAGATAATAAAAACGTTATCTAGCATATCTAGTTTTCCTGAACTAGAAATTGAACAGAAACATAAAGAATAAACATAAAGAAATAAACAGAGCTGAGAGCAAAGCCTAAATGCAAAGCCTTTAAACCTAGAAATGTGCAGTGGTTTCTAGGTGATCAGTTTCCAAAAAGAAAATAAAATACTTTTAGGAAGTCAAGAGATCAGATCCAGATTGAATGCTTTAATTCATGAGGTGGTATTCATCACTCTTGGATTGAATTGAATGGTGTCCATCAAAATTTCACATCTACCCATGATCTCAGCATATGATTTTATTTGGAAATAAGTCTTTGAATTAGTGAAATTAAGATGAGGTCATACTGGATTATGTGGGCTGTAAATCCAATCACCTGTGTCCTTATAAGAGGAAAAGATGCAAAGGGACACATACACAGGAAGATGCTATGTAGAGACAGAGGTAGAGATTGCAGTATTGCATCTACAAATCAAGGAATGCTAAGGATTGCTGGCAATTACCAACAGCTAGGAAGCGTCAAGAAAGGATTCTTTCCTGGAGCCTACAGAAGAAGCCTAGCCATGCCAACATCTTGACTTCGGGTTTCTAGCCTCCAGAATTGTGAGAACAACTTTATTTTGTTTTAAGCCATCAATTTTGTGGTGCTTTGTTATAGCAGCCCTAGAAAACAAATACAAACGTCATTGTAAAAGAGATTTTGAAAGAATAAATACAGAGAAAGAAAGTCAGAACAATCAGCAACAACAACAAAATACTCAAAATTGTTTAGTTTTGCAAGCTAAAACTTAAAAACACTTGAATAATTCTACTGGCAAAAAAAGATAAGCACTTAAATTACCAATTGAAACATACTTAATTCCAGATCAAATTTAATATAATGTAGGAGTTTGACAAAGACTTTAAAATAAGTGTGCTTAATCAGCTCAAAAAGATTAAGAATAATAAGTAAATGGTATAATATCCATTAAAAATGAACCAGAAATTGTAAGAAAAAGCAAGCAGAAATAAGAATATCAAAAAGAACTCTTGGGAAGATTAGAGATTAAACGTATATCATTGAGATAACAAAAGAATCTTAAATATGCAATACATTTCAAGTTAATATAGTTAACATGAGAATTAGTGAACTGAAAGAGAGCACAGAAGAATTTATCTAGAAAAAAAAATCTAAATCAAGATTTTAAAATCTATCAATAAATCAATAATCAATAATCTGAAGTGATTAAATCAATAATCTGAAGTGATTCAACAAAAATGAATGCCTAGATAATATTAAAGATCAGTTAACAATTAAAGCATACACTTCAAAAAAAATTCTAGAAAGAGAATTGAGGAAATGTCAGATGTAAATTAAAGAATTAATGGCATAAAATTTCCTAGAATTTGAGACATAAATTTTCATATCAAAGGTGAACTTTTTATTTTTTTTAAGATTTTATTTATTCATGAGAGACAGAGAGAGAGAGTCAGAGACATAAGCAGAGAGAGAAGCAGACTCCATGCAGGGAGCCCAATGTGGGACTCAATCCCAGGAGTCCAGGATCACTCCCTGAGCTAAAGGCAGATGCTCAACCTCTGAGCCACCTAGGCATCCCCACAGGTGAACTTAAAATGTATAGTAGAATAGATATAAATGGACATATAAGAGCAAAATTACAAATATTCAAGGTAAAGGAAAAAAACCCATAAATTACAGAGAAATAAATATGTGGCTTACAAAGAAATGACAATTAGGTCAATAGCAGATAGGTCACCAGCAACAATAGAACCTAATATCTTTGATCCTTATTGCTTTGTGTTTGAGTTAAAACAAAACCACAAACCATATAGCAAGAAATGAGTAAATGTGGGCAGCCCGGGTGGCTCAGCGGTTTAGCGCCGCCTTCAGCCCAGGGCGTGATCCTGGAGAGCGGGTATCGAGTCCCACGTCTGGCTCCCTGCATGGAGCCTGCTTCTCTCTCTGCCTCTCTCTCTCTCTCATGAATAAATTTTTTTAAAAATGAGCAAATGTGACTATAAACTTTTAAATTTTCTTGATAACAGAAGACATTGTAAACAATAAAGAATGTTGTTAATATATAAAAACTAATGAAAACTTTTGGGCAATATCTATTAAGCTGTGTACTCTACAACCCTGAGACATATTTTAGAGAAACTCTTGTTTACATTAAAAGGAGACTTATTGCAGTATTATTGA
The DNA here is from genome assembly GCF_053574225.1 of Canis aureus. Lineage (NCBI taxonomy): Eukaryota > Metazoa > Chordata > Mammalia > Carnivora > Canidae > Canis > Canis aureus. Next base: position 27,163,229 of record NC_135635.1, read on the forward strand.
TATTAGAAAATGTTAAAACAAGTGTCCAATAGGGAATTGATTAATAAATTGTGGTATATTCACACATTGAAGTGTGGTGCAATAGTTAAAAATAAATAAAGTAGGGATGCCTGGGTGGCTCAGCGGTTGAGCATCTGCCTTTGGCTCAGGACATAATCCTGGGGTCTGGAATTGAGTCCAGATCAGGTCCCTTGCAGGGAACCTGCTTCTCCCTTTGCCTATGTCTCTGCCTCTCTCTCTCTGTGTCTGTTATGAATAAATAAATGAAATCTTAAAAGAAGAAGAAAGAAAGAGAAAGAAAGAAAGAAAGAAAGAAAGAAAGAAAGAAAGAAAGAAAGAGAAAGAAGAACTGTATGAGCATAGTTTTATTTTTTTTTGTATGAGCATAGTTATAAAATGAAGGGCTAACAAACACATTTTCAGAATAAAATATATAGTGCTATTCCAATTATTTTAAATGTAAAAACGTATAAAGTAATTGTATATGTTATGAATATAAACATACGCACCTTGTAAAACTATAAAAATAAACTAGGAACAAAATCCGTAACATTCAACATAGTCTTACATCTAGAAAGGGCTAAAAGGTCATATCATAGGGGTATACAGGGAATTTCAATGTATTAGTATTTTCTTTTGAATTGGTCTCAAACAAAAATGGCAAAATTTAATCATTTTGAAGTACAAACCTTTTATTCTGTATTTTAAAAGTGTTTCATAATAAAATTTTAGAAGTAAAAAATTTAAAAAGATGCAGAAATTAATAAATGGACTATACACCATAGAGGTACAATACAAATAAAACACTATTTTTTGAAAAGATTAAAATATAATAATAATAACAATAATCTGAAAAGGCAAATAGAGAGGAGATACGAATAAATACTATTGAGAATAAACAAGGAAATGTAAATACAAATACTTAGGGATTTTAGTCACACAATTCAGAAACATTAAATAGATGGTTTTCAAGATGAGTGTATATTACCAAATTTTACTGTAAATACATAGAAAACATGAATATTTTCATAGCTATTTAAAAATGTTAATCAGTCAAAAGTTCCCATCCCTAAAGGCACCACGTCCAGATTCTTTTTTTTTTTTAAGATTTATTTATTCATGAGCAACACAGAGAGACAGAGGCAGACACCGGCAGAGGGAGAAGCAGGCTCCCCATAGGGAGCCAGATAAGGACCAATGGAGATCCCGTGATCACACCCTGAGCTGAAGGCAGATGCCCAACCACTGAGCCACCCAGGCATCCCTAAGACAAGTTTTATAAACCTTCAATGAACTGATGATTTCTACATAATACAAGTCATTCCAAGAAATGGGAAAAAAGGGGAAAATTTCTTGATTTACAAAACTAGTACAGTCTTGATATTTGCATTAGACAACTTCAGTAGAAGGAAAAAATACAGGCTGATTTTACTTATAAATATGCATGCAAAAATTCTAAATAAAAAATTAGCAAATCAAATCTAATATATAAAAACTCACTCATAGAATTTATATTAGGCATGCAAGGATGGTTCAGTATGAGAAAAATTTATCAATCTAATATACCTTATTAACACAATAAAGGGGGTAAAATCTTGAATATTCTGCTATGCAGAAAAATAATTTGGTGATACTTTACTTATTCATATTTAAACTTTGAGCAAGCTCAGGATAGAAGAAGAGTTTTCTTAAAGTAATTAAGGTTATCAAAAACAAAACAAAAAAAACCCCACAGAGTAGAAATCACAATTGATGGGGATTTCTTTGAAAGCATTTTTATTAGATACTAGAAAAAACCTGCTCACTATCAGTATTATATATATATTTTTAAAGATTTTATTTATTTGAGAGCATGAGAGTGTGCATGCTTGAGCATGAGCTGGAGAGGGGCAGAGGGAGAAGCAGGCTCCCCACTGAGCAGGAAGCCAGATGTGGGATGCAATCCCACAACTCCAGAATCCTGACCTGAGCAGAAGGCAGGAAGCAGTCCCTTAACCAACTGAGGCACCCAGATGTCCCTCAGCCTTACACTTAGAGGTTCAATTCAATGTAAAAAGATTTTTAAAACCCAAAAGATTAGAAGAAAAGAAAAGAAGTGTGAGTTTTCTCGATGAAAAATTCCAAACAACATTTAACAAACATTAGAATTAATAAGTGAGTTCACTTATATAAAATTGACATGCAAAACAATTATAATTATCTGCTGTAATCTTCATGGGAATGAAATACTAAAAATTAAAGATACGCAAAACTAACGTACTCACTACACTTTATTATTTAATATATTTTAATTATTATATAGATTTAATATATTTTAACATTTTTTTGATAGATACATCTACCTTGGCTTGCCAGCAGCTCTAAGAGGAACAAGCTATATTCCAGCCTTTTTAATCCTAATTATGTTGAAGAAGCGTCTTCTACCTGGTGAAAATGCCTCTTCAGGAACTGTACTTATAGAGGCAAAGGTTACAGGAAAGGAAAACGATTGCAAAGATATGCACCAAAATTCCAAAGTTTTGAATGATGGTGAATTAAAAACTAAACTGTAATGCCTTATTATATCATGCTTCCCAGAGTTGGAGAATACACTACAACTTAATTGTTTTTAAAATCAATAGGGATACAGGGGGTAACTTTTTCTTGTTTATGAACCTCAAATTTTGGTGTTGTTTTGTTTTGTTTTTTACTCAAGATAAAGAAATGTTCATTGATGGTATTTCTGAGACATCAATGGCATTTGAGATATTCCTCAGAGGGACATTTATAACAACCTTCAAAACAGGAGATTAGAACTAGCTTTATTTTTATGTGGAAATAACAATTTCTCTTTTAAGTCATGTGAAATTAGGGTATATTTCCCACATTTCCTTTTCCAAATGATTCTAAAAATTTTCTATTATGAAAATCTATTTAATTCCATTGAATTTCTGCTTTGATATTGGGGTTATTTAGAGAATGAAATTCTTACCTGGCTTACATGAATATTTAAGTATTTTATTCAAATTTATCACTTTTATGTGAGAGAGGCCCACATTTTCTAATTCTAGGAATTGTTCTTTAACTTCTCCTATTCCTTCCAGACATGAATGTTTTAAAATAGATTACTCATTAATATGCCATCACTTTCTCTCATCTTGTTCCCAGCTTTATTACTCAAGTCATATATTTGCTCATTTTGTTCAGAACACTGAGAAACTGAGTCAGGTTATTAAAAATATGTAGCAAAGATTGTTGGATTTTTTTTTTTTTTTTAGCAATTCAAACCTGGTGACTAAACTCTCTGTGAAAAACAAGTGTTCAGTCAAAGGATGAAAGGATAATATTAGAAAAATACTAGTCCTTAAGGCTGTAGTGTCAGATATTGTCAAAGGAACATTGTCCCAAATTCAGGAGACCTTCTGAGACCAATGTTTATCCTACCTATGATGTCCAAAGTTAGAACACAAATACTAATTTTCCATAAGTCATCTTAAAGAATGATGCTTTAAAAAAGTAGCTTCTGTTATGAAACTGGGTTAATAAAATTCAAGATACACATTTAAAACTAAATCTACTAAAAAAATAAAAAAATAAAAATAAATCTACTCATATTATTATTTTGTCATTTATGGATACAATAAAAGGATGAATGAATTTAAAAGACAAGAGACCCTATTGATGATGTGGGGTTTCTGGTTCAAGGGAGCAGAATAAGCAACCATATTTACCTAATCCTTATTTTCTCTCCTTATTCTCCATTCCACTTAAATAATAGTCAATACATAAAACATAATATATTTACATAATGGTGAGGAGATTACAAGGAGGGAGGGTGGAAAAAGTGGATGTCAATATACTATGGTTATATATGCGTAATATAAAGGGAATGTGAATTCCTCCAAGATAGAAGAGCAGAAGAGGGCATAATCTAGAATGCAGTCACAAGGAGCCTGGAATATAGGTAGGAGCCTCTGAGTTGCAAATTCAAATATCACCAAAAAAATTAGTAGCTGCACAGAAAATAAAGCAGTTAATTGAAAGACTGCCTAAAGATATTTTGAAGACTAATATGATTTCCTGAATGATTATATGTGTCATATGAGAAGAAAGCAACTCAGATGAGAAGACTGGGTAGGTCAGTCTTTAAGAGTTAAATTTTGGACTTGTGGAGTTTGAAATTTCATTTTTGGTTTTATTAAAAATAACCATGATTCAAGACAGGAGTGTTGTTGAAATGTGAGAGAAGAACTACTCATTGGAAATGAGGAATGTAATTCAAGGTAGGTCTGATTGCAGCAGTGAAGTAAAGTTGAGTTTTTACAGTTGAGGGTTAGGGTCTAATGACAAGAAATTTGGAGTTGGTGGGGAGGATGTGGCAAGAATCACTTGGAAGCTAAAAGGAGGAAAAAGGACCTATTCTAATTCCAGAGACTCATGAGAAAAAGAACACAGCACCACATAAGAAGTTTTTGGGGGGAGGAGAGGAAGATGGTGGCAGAAGAGGAAACCCTTGGTTCATCTCATTCCATGAATCCAACTATCAAACATCCTAAATACTCCCCAGAAAATGGCCTGAAGACTAACAGAGCACACTCCACAGCTAAAGGGAGAGAAGAAGTCACATCAAAGAAGGAGGAAGTGCAGAGATGGGGTTTAGGGGAGAAAAAGGTCCCAGGTGCTGTGGAGAGGCAGGAGCCATGGTCATGGAAAAAGGCAAGATTGGGGATCCCTGGGTGGCGCAGCGGTTTGGCGCCTGCCTTTGGCCCAGGGCGCGATCCTGGAGACCCGGGATCGAATCCCACGTCGGGCTCCCGGTGCATGGAGCCTGCTTCTCCCTCTGCCTGTGTCTCTGCCTCTCTCTCTCTCTGTGACTATCATAAATAAATAAAAATTAAAAAAAAAAAAAAAAAAAAAAAAAAAAAAAAAAAAGGCAAGATTGAGAGGAGTGCACAGGGGGGTGTACAAGGAGAATGTTTTCAAGAATGTTTTCTTGAAACCAGTAGGGCTTGAAGACTGAGGTTTAAAGGTCAGCAGGTTTGACTGGGATAGAGCCCTGAGGGCATTGAATTGTTCCTAGAGAGAGGGTAGGCAAATGATAACTGGGGCAGACAGTGTGGAATCAGTGACTGACAGAGCACCTGAGGCACACAATGGGGAGATTATTTGCTCTTCGCAGAGGGTGTTCCTGAGAGGCAGCATTCAAGGAGTGAACAAATCGTGCTGGCTGGCACCATTTCCCTCCTCCACCCCTCAGCATAAACACAGAACAACCTGCAGGAAATCAGCTCAGCCCAAACACTGGCTGCCTGACTTGCTTACACGAAGCTCCACTCCCTTGCACTCTGGCAGGACTGTCCTTCTCAGTCAAACTTGCCTCAGTGTAGCAGGCCCCTTACTCCCCAGAAGGTAAGCACAACCCCTGCCCACATCGTATCCCCTGACCGGAAAGTTCTGCAGGGCCTCAGTTCTGGTGGAGTTACTGTCAGTTTTTTTTTTTAATAGTTTTTTTTTTTTTTTAAGATTTTATTTATTTATTCATAGAGAGAAAGACAAGAGAGGCAGAGACACAGGCAGAGGGAGAAGCAAGCTCCATGCAGGGAGCCCGACGTGGGGTGGGATTTGATCCCAGGTCTCCAGAATCACACCCTGGCTGCAGGCAGTGCTAAATTGCTGCGCCACTGGGGCTGCCCTACTATCAGGTTTTATTTCACAAGCAGAACAGAATACATTTAGTTAAAATTTGCCAAATTCTAGCCAGGGACAAAAATTGTCCACAACAGATAAGGAGAGCTTCTGTAGACAACTGGCCTAAAGGATAGAGCAGCCAATACACAAGAGTAGAGCATAAGCAACACATACCTAGGACACTCCCCAAAGCATCAGGCTCTGGCACCTCATGATCTCTTCCTTAGGCCATTACTTCTAGAAGCTGGTGACTTAACTGGCTTTTTAAATGCAGAAAAGTAGACAGAGACTTAGACAATGCAAAGGTGGAGGAATTTATCTCAAATGAAAGAACAAGATAAGGCCGTGGTGAGAGATCTTTGTGAAACAGATATAAGCAACATGCCTGATGGAGAATTTAAAGCAATAATCATAAGTATACTAATTGGGTTTGAGAAAAGAAAACATCAGTAAGACCCCTACAACAGAGATAAAAGAGTTAAAAAAGAATCAGAGATGAAAAATGCAATAAATAAGATTGGAAACAGGCTTGATACAATGAACAGCAGGCTGGCAGAAATGGAGAAACAAATTAGAGACCTAGAAGGCAAAATAATGGGAAATCTGAATCTGAACAAGAGAGAGAAAGAAGTATTATGGAGCACAAGAACACACTTAGGGAACTCAGAGACTCCATCAAACATAAAAACATTCATATTATATGAGTCCCAGAAGAAGCAGAGAAAGAAAAGGCAGCAGAAAATTTATTTGAGGAAATAATAGCTGAAAACTTCTGTAACCTTGGGAAGAAAACAGACATCCAGATCCAGGAAGCACAGAGAATTCCTATCCAAATCAACAAAAGCAGACCAAAACCAAAATGTATCACAATTAAATTTGCAAAATATAATGATAATGAAATAATCTTAAAGACCAGAAGAAAAATAAGTAACTTACAAGGGAAATCTATAAAGTTAGCAGGAGATTGCTCAGCAGAAACTTAGCAAGCCAGAAGAAAGTTGCATGACATTCAACATGCTGATGGGAAAAATCTGCAGCCAAGAATACTCTATCCAGCAAGGCTATCATCATGAGAAAAGGAGAGAGAAAGAATTTCCCAAACAAAAACTAAAGGAGTCCATGACCACTAATCTAGCTCTGCAAGAAATATTAATGGGGACTCTTAGGGTGCAAAGGAGAAATCAAAAGTGACAAAGACAGAAGAGGATCAGAGAAATCTCCAGAAACAATGACAAAACAAGTAATAAGATGTTAATGAATATATATTTATCAATAATTACTTTCAATGTAAATGTACTAAATGCTCCAATTAAAAGATACAGGGTGTATTGGGTGATAGGCATTAAGGAGGGCACTCGATGTAATAAGCACTGGGTGTTATATGCAACTGATGTGTCACTAAATTCTATCCCTGAAACTAATAATACACTATATGTTAACTAAATTGAACTCAAATAAAGAATTTTTTTAAAAAAGATATAGGGTGTCAGAGTGGATAAAAAACAAGACTAATCTACATGATATCTGCAAGACATTGATTTAAGACCTAAAGACATCTGCAGACTGAAAGTGAGGGGATAGACAAACATTTATCATGCAAATAGATGTCAAAAGAAAGCTTGAGTGGCAAAACTTATACTGGACAAACTAGACTTTAAAACAAGACTGTAATAAGAGAGAAGAAGGGCACTATATCATAATAAAGGGGCCTATTCAACAAGAAGACCTACTATTATAAATATTTATGCACCTAATATGGGAACAGGCAGATATAAATAACAATTAATACCAAACATTAAGGAATTAGTTGATAATAATACAATAATAGTAGGGGACTGTAATACACTTACATCAATGGACAGATCATCTAACATCAACAAGGAAACAATGGCTTTGAATGACATCCTGCACCATATGGACTTAACAAACATATTCAGAACATTTGATCCTAAAGCAGCAGACTGCACATTCTTTTCAAGTGCACATGGAACACTCTCTAGAATAGATCACATACTGGGTCACAGATCAGGTCTCAACCAGTACTAAAAGATTGGGATTATTCCCTGCATATTTTCAGGCCACAGTGCTTTGAAACTTGAACTCAAATACACGAGGAAATTTGGAAAGGACTCAAATACTTGGAGGTTAAAGAGCATCCTACTAAAGAATGAATGGGTCAACCTTCAGGATATTAAAGAAGAATGAAAAAAAATACAAGGAAACAAAAGAAAATAAAAACAGTGGTTCAAAACCTTTGGCATACGGCAAAAGTGGTCCTAAGAGGGAAGTATATAGCAAGATAAATCTTAAACTATCCAACCTTATATCTAAAGAAATAGAAAAAGAACAAAGTCTAAAGGCAGTAAAAGGAAGGAAATGATAAAGATTAGAGCAGAAACAATAGATATAGAAACAAAACAAAACAAAACACAAAACCCAATAGAATAGATTGATGAAACCAGGAGCTGGTTCTTTGAAAAAATTAATAATATTGATAAACCTATAGCCAAACTTATCCAAAAGAAAGGAGAAAGGACCCAAATAATTAAAATCACAAATGAGAGAGCAGAAATAACAACCAATACCACAGAAATACAAACAATTAAAAGAGAATATTATGAAAAACTATATGCCAACAATTTAGACAATCTAGAAAAAGAGACATGATTTTGGACCCAGTGCATCAGGCTCACTCTTACCCCCTCCTGGGGCAGATGGCATTTTACTCTGAGAAGATCAGGTTCTCTCTTAACACTTCTTGGTGGAGGAAGAAGATTAGAAAATTTGAATGAATGCTTTGTGGTCTATGACCTCTGTTGTTGGAGCCCATGAGGTCTGGGAGGTTAGTTCTTATTCTGAACACACTTTCCATGACAGCATAGAGGTAATGGCATAGCAGATAGAAATGGAAGAGAGAAACAGGAGAAGACCAGAAGTGGGAGGTCTGGGATCACTTACTTTCTTAATTAATATTGTGGGGAAGCTCCATTAATGGTAAAAGAGATAGTGACTTAATGTATTATTTATAGTTCTAACTATAACTGGTATTTACAGGAACCAAAAATAAAGGAATATAAAAATTAGGAAAAGATAGATAAAGGGGAGGAGACGGAATAATCATTCTTCATATTTTATAACAGAGCTAAAATATATTTTAAGCATGATGAATTAAGATAGAACTGACATACACTTATTAAAACTCTATGGAGAACCTGGGTGGCTCAGTTGGTTAAGCCTGTGACTCTTGAATCTGGCTTAGGTCATGATCTCAGAGTTGTGAGATCAAGCCCCCAGTCAGGCTCTACACTCAGGGGGAGTCTGAGACTCTCTCTCTGTCTCTGTCTCTCTTTGTGCCCCTCTTCCTGCTTGCTCTCACTCTCTCAAAAATAAGTAAATAAATCTTTTAAAAAAAATGATTGCCTCTGCTGCCCTGGACTATCATGAGAAAAAAATAATACATTTGTCCTTCATTTTAGGTTTGTTACACTCTGATTTTTCCCATACACGAAAAAACAAGGTTAAAACATAGTATTTCATAAAGAATAACACATCAGCAAAAACAATAATAACAAAGAAATGAGATCATGCATTTTATAGAAAGGTAAAAACTGAGCCTTCCAGTTTTTAAGAGTTGTTGAGGTCCTCCAATGAGTGCTTATTGAATAACTGCACTTATTCACATTTCTGTGATTGGTCCTAGAGGATATGTGTGTTGGTGTGTGTACCTGATGGGGGTGCTAACTAAGCATAGTCTGTAGAATTTAAGTAGAATTCAAATTGGCATCATTTCATTAGGGTGAATAAATATACATACAGAAACAACTACAGAACAACAAATAATAGCACAGTGTAATTTCCAACACTATGGATATATAATAGGTCACTGAGTAATCAGAGTTTATACAAAAGCTTCCCATTCAGATCTGGTGGGAAATGATGCCTTCAGATTGATAAAGAGAAAGAAAGAAAAAAAAAAAAAAACAGCCCTAATTGAGGGAAGAATAGAAGCAAATAATGTGGTAATTTGTCCTTTATTGTTAACTACAGATATATTGGCAGATATAATTGGTAATCTCTTTCCAACAATAACAACAACAATAGCAGCAACAACGAAAGAAAGCTTTCTGAGGATATAATTTGTGCTCTTTTTTTCTTTTTTTGTCCTTCCTGAATGAGGGATATTAGACCTTGAGGAGCAGCAGCCAACCCAGAACCAAAAGGCAAAAGGCAGAAGAAGGCGGACACCTGGGTAGCTCAGTGGTTAAGCGTCTGTTTTTGGCTCAGGGCATGGCTCCAGAGTCCTAGGATCGAGTCCCTCATCGGCCCCACCTCGAGGAACCTTCTCCTGTCTCTGCCTCTCTCTGTGTATCTCTCATGAATAAATGAATAAAATCTTTTTTAAAAAGGCAGAGGAATGAAGACATTTGAGGAAGGTGGAACAGGAAGACAGCTAGAACCTGACTACCTGATACAGTGCTGAACACCTGCACTAGCAGAATCAGGGCTAAGTTTTGTGGAGTATTAAGCTTCTAAAACAAGAGGATAGTTTATATAAGAAAAAAAATCAAAATTATTAGTACAAAATAAGGTCAAAAGGAATATTTAGAATGAAAACAAATACCACAAATTTGATGTAATATGCTTTAGGCCATAATCATGATATAAAAAAAAAAACCCTACTGCAAACATTATAGTTAAATAAGAAATATTAAAAGCTTTCCTGGTAAGTTGGGAGTGAGGAGATAATGCTTGTTATAATCATTTCTACTTAACATTATACCCAATGTCCTCATCATTGGATGAGGAGAAACAGGGAAACAGGAGGGGGGAAAAAAGAATCAAAATTTGTAAGGATAAGAAAAGAAAAAGTAGGGACACCTGGGTGGCTCAGTGGTTGAGTGTCTGTCTTTGGCTCAGGGTGTGATCCCGGGATGCTGGGATCAAGTCCTACATTGGGCTCCCCACAGGGAGTCTGCTTCTCCCTCTGCCCGTGTCTCTGACTCTGTGTGTGTGTGTGTGTGTCTCTCATGAATAAATAAATAAAATCCTTAGAAAAAAGAAAGCAAAAAAAAGTAAAATCATCAGTGCCAAGTTGTGTAAGCAGAAAATACAAAAGTTACTACAGATAAACTGTCCAAATTAATAAGTGTATTATAACTGATCTCTGGATACACAAAATCAAATGTAGTTTTTCATATATCAATTGCACTAGGAAATTATGTTAGTAGAACATACTATGTAGTGTAGCATCCCAAAAAACCACACACTGAAATCATAGAAATAAATCTCACAGCAAGTATCCATCCAAGACATCTATCCTCAAAACTACAGGGGAGTACCCAGAGAAATAAAGACCTGTATCATGCTTGTTGACTAAAAGATCTAATATTGTAAGGATGTCAGTTCTTCTGAAATTTATCTACAGATTTAGTGAAATCTCAAACAAAATCCCAGTACTTTTTGAAATGAGAACATTGACAAGATATTTTGTCCTTTACATGGAAATATAAAGGGCCAATGCAATTTTGAAGATGAAGGAAGAAGCCAACCACCAGATATTAAAATCTATAAAATTAAATTAATTAAGGCAATGTGGCATGGGCCACCTGTCTCCCATTCTAGGTGCCACCCACTCTTCCTGGTGCCTGCTGGTGCCACTCTCTCTCTCTCTCTCTTGCCATCTTCATACAGAATCCAACACTATGTGCTGCATTGCTCTCCTACCTGGAAACCCTTCTGAAGTCCAACACCTCACATCAGACCTCTGTCCTGCTTCCTCCCCAGGGATATCTTCTCCCTATTCAGGTTCTGACACCCATGCCAGGTTGCCCCGTGTGTTCTTGTCCTCTTTACCCCTGTGATGGCTAATGTTACATGTCAACTTCACTAGGCCAGAGTATCCACATATTTGGCCAAAGATTATTCTAGATGTTCCTCTAAAGTTTTTTTTTTTTTTTTTTTTATGAGATTAACATTTAAACCATAGACTTTGAGTTAAGTAGATTTTCTTCCATGGTGTGGGTGAGCCTCAACCTATCAGTTGAATATAAAAAGACTAACTTCTTTTTAGTCTTAATTTTTAGAAGAGGAAATTCTGCCCGCAGACTGTCTCTGGACTTAAACTGCAGCATAAACCCTTTCCTGGGTCTCAAAATTGCTTGCTTAATATCTATGTATAGTCTATTGATTTTGTTCCTTTGGAGAACACTGACCAATAATCCTTCCTTGGATTCCAGCACCCATGCTGATCTATCCCGCTTCTGGATACTCTCCTAACACTGCTTGAGCTCTTGGGCTTCTCCATGTTACTCAGTTCCCTGTAGTTCCTCTCAACAGCTAACCTTTTCTCCCATCTACCCACATACCTACTTGCTTGGCCGCATCTAACAGCTCAGGATTGAATTATTCAGTTAGAAAAAAGAAAGACAAGACCACAGGAAGAAAAGAGAAGGGAAGGAAAGGGAAAAGGAGAAAGGGAAAGACACAATTGAAAATTTGATAAATCTTGGAAAATGAATATTATATTGGCAACATATATCTATTGTAGAGTAAACGCATAATGCCAATTATATTTTCACACTAAGTTTACTTATGTCTAGGGTTAGATTAATAAATGCTATTACAGAACATTTTGGCCTTGAAACTTAAGTTGACTTCATATTATCTGCTCTAGATAGAGACAAAGAGTATTTTATTGACTAAATATCTAAAATGTTTTTTGGTTTGTTCAACCATGTAGCGAATGCAGGAAATCCTGAAAGTGATTTTAAAATGTATGATTTCTGTATCTAATTTTTAAATTTACTATTCAATTTGTGGATCCAACAAACAACTGTCTGAATTGGTTATTTTCGTTGTTTTTTAAACAACACATTTACTTTACTTTTACTTTTTCTCAATGCTACAGCCTGGTTAATATATGTATATACACAACTCATACAAGACAAAAATTACAGAAATGGCCCAAGTAGTGCCCAGAGCTCTGTTAGAAATAGTGCTACTGAACTAAAACCTGGTGAGTGATAAAAGCTAAGCAGGAAATCTTTTTGCAATTGGCCCTAAGAAAAATTTAAACAAATATTACTTAAAAACAAAATTAAAAAAAATCACAAGACTCTTGTAGCACTGACGTGTTTAATTTCTGTTAAAGTCAACTTACACATAAAATTATAATCTAATCCCAATGATATGTCAAGCTTGCTAAATTCAAAAGATATCTTTCACCAATATCATTTTTGAGAAGTAAATGATAGCGATATAAGTTACTTGAAGGGGAGAAAAGATGGGGTGGGGAGGAGGAAGTGAGAGAAAGACATATATCCTTGCCATCAGTAAAGATATACCTTTTTTAGAATAGGCTAATATGTGGAAAAGATACTTATGTGGCTTTCTCATGAGTGGAAAAGCACATTGTTTTCATAATTGTGTATGTTTCTTTAGGACATGGAAGAAAAATCACTTGCAGACCTAATGTATTAGACACCTAATAACTTCTAACAAGTTCACTACATTGGATATGTTTATGCGGTCACTCAAAATATCAGATGTATTTGCAAGATTACACCTTTTCTTCCACCTTCATCTTTAATGGCATTATTTGTTATTTGCCCAATCAATTGTTGAGAACTCATATCATAAAAGATCATATTAAAAATATGGGAGATATTGCTAGGACAACATCACTAGAACTCTTTATGCAAAGGTGCTAAGGATAAATATTTTATATCAAAGGAATAAAAGTGAGACTTCTAGTGTCAGTTCAGGCATGCACAGAACAGGAAAGGTGTCACACCCACAACCTCACAATTAGAGAATGCAACTTATAACTTTTCTCAAAGTGATCAATGAACCAATATTAATGGGCAAGCAGCTAACTGGAAACCTGGAGAAGGAAAGGCTCCTTCAGAGAGAAAAAAGAACTTGGATATTTACTCCCATGGGGCAGAAGCCACTCAATGCCATATAAGTTTGTAGAATGATTTAGTTAGAAATATTTAACAGGTAGCTAAAGATCAAGCATGGGTTGGCATGTGAAACTTCTGAAGGTGGCAGACAGAAGGGAGTTTACACCGCTTGCAGCCCCACCAGGCAGTCTTAGGGAAGATTAGAGAGAATCTTGAAAAAGCATGATTGGTGCTAGCTGTAGGAAAACAGAAACCACTGCTCAAATTCTACTCAGATCAGTACCTCTCTATCCCCCTAAGTAACAACAGCCTTTCTTTTCAGTGGGGAAGGGTAACAAAAACTGTAGCTTAGGGGTATTGATGAAAACTCTTGCAATTGAGAAGGGAAGCAAGAAAGAAAAGCTTCACTCCTGTGGGAGGGGCAGGTCACCCCCAAGACCCAGGTTCAGAGAGCCTATCTCAGTTTCTTGTTACCATGGTAACAAGCATCTGGTAAAAATTAGAGTGGAATATATTTGGGAGAACTGCAAGAGACTGATTGTTTCTGGTAACAGGCAAAAGGAAGAACCAAATCCATGTAGGGAGTAGACCTCCAAACACAGGTTGTCTAGAGGAATTTGAAGCCCTTTGTACATTGAGGGTTAACTATAGCAACAACAAACTTCAAACCTAGCTCTACTCTTGATACAAACCCCATGCTACAGTCCTAGCAGAAGGAAAGATGCACTCATCTACAAATGTAGAAAATATTTACCTCAGAGTTGACTGTCCTATAATACATTTATGGCCTTCAACAAAAAATTAGGACACAACAAAACCAATAAAACACACAGTCTGAATAAACAAATCAGTCTCAGAACCAAACTCAATATTACACAGATTATTAGACAAATTATTAGACAGGATTATTAAACAAATGAAGACATTTTTTAGGGGCATCTGGGTGGCTCAGTCAGTTAAGCATCCAACTCTTTATTTGGGCTCAGGTCATGACCTCAGGGTCATGAGATCTAGACCTGCTTCAGGCTCTGTGCTCAATGGGGAGTCTGCTAGGGATTCTCTCTCCTTTTTCCCTCTGCCCCATGCTCTCTCTCTTAAAGTAAAAAAAAAAAAAAAAAAGACATTTTTAAAATAAATGTGACTGAAATGAAATTTTTTGCAGAAGTTTTAAATGTATAGAACCATTATTAATATCAATCCTCCACATAGACCAAAGATATTTTGGTGTTTATAATCTTGTTTTTCTGTGACCTTTTCTCTTATTCTCTGAATATCCTTGTTCTTTATTTCCACTATCAAACACCTGCTTTTCAAAAAAACATTGGGATTTCACTCACACTGTAAAATGAATGATAATATGTGATCTCTTCCAATTGGAAAGAAGATCAATTCTTAACTCAAAAGAATAAGCTTCTGGGACACCTGGGTGGTTCAGCGGTTGAGCGTCTGCCTTTGGGTCAGAGCATGATCCCGAGGTCCAGGGATTGAGTCCCGCATTGGGCCTGCTTCTCCCTCTGCCTATGTCTCTGCCTCTCTTTCCCTGTTTCTCATCAATAAATAAATAAAATCTTAAAAAAAAAAAGAATAAACTCCTAATGACAGAACTTGGGGCAACCTCAATTTTAACAGTGGGGATTGGTTTAAAGTAAAAGATCTATCCATAGGTTAGTGGTCAGGAATGCTTCACAGTGTTGCTGCTTTCATAATGTCTTCAAATTGTTTGTTTGTTGTAATTAATTCTCAATAATTTTGTGTTGGTAAAATCTCCAGAAATATGGATGTTGAAATTGAAGCAAAGAGATGAAAATAGTCCCTGTAAATGAGAGACATTCTTATTCTATAGTAATATTAATTAGAGTGTATGTGTTTAAATGCCTATCTCTCCACCACTTAGGAGGGCTCCCAAAGGGCAAAGACTCTGTTTCATAAATGTTTTTATTTTCTGTGCTTAACACATAGATGGCACTCAAAAGACACTTTTTAACATTTTAAAATGTATTTTTTTATTTTAAAATATAAAAAAAAACAAACTTCAAAACATCTGAAGCCCTCACTCCCTATCCAATGACCTTAACGAAGCTTTTAAAAATTTTGCATGCATGTTGTTTTCAGTTCTTATTTATAACTTTCACATTTTTATGAATGGAATTTTTTGGAGTTCTTTTATTCATTTACTCATTCATTCATTCAAAAGTAATTGCTAAAGCACCTACTTTGTGTCAAGCACCAGCCAACTGCTGGGAAGAAAATAGATAGGTAAAATGAATTCAATTCCTACTTTCCTAGAGTTTATGACTGGTGGCGGAGACTGATTTTTAACAAGTAATCAAAAATAAATGTAAAATTACTCTTTTGCTAAGTGCTATATTGCTACAAATATAATTGGAGAGTTTTTAAGCAGTGAAGAAGTCGGAGACATTGAAGGAATGGCAATTGAGCCTAGAACTGAATGCTGAGAAGCAGTTAATTTAGTGGGAAAAAGACGATTTTCAGAAGGAAGAACTATCATAGTCCAAGGTTCACTTCATGAAAATGGATGGGAACATGAAGACATGGTGCAAATAAAGAATCTTCAGTCCTTATACTCAAATTTTTCTTCATAGCAGGAAGCCATTCTGCCACTAAATCTCTAATGCTTCTTTTCTAAGTCTGATTTCCTGTTCAAAAATATCAGATTTCCTACATTGGTGCTTTAGTTTGTCTTCCAATCCTCTACCTTTTTTCATGATTTGCTTCTTTGTCTTTTTCCTCCACATTTTCACAGATTCTAAAATGTAACTTCTTTATTATTGATTTGGTTTTTTTGTCACTGTCCTCCCTTAACCTTATGCAATATATGTTTTAATTATACTCTTGCTTTATTTTGCATCCTTGCAAACTTTCCTTATCTTATTCGTGTATCTGCTGAATTCCCACCCCTTTGCTTCCTCCTAGGATTTATATTCCTGTTTGTAAATGCCATTGAATTAAGGATTAATATTTGTTCTGTATTCTTGCATTCTGAAGTAGATCAAATAATCTGAGGCATATGTTTTAATGTTCTTTTCCTTCACTGTACATATCACATTTATAAATATAAATTTATTCTTTTATTTTATATTACTTTATAACATTCAATAATTTAATGTAATGTTCTTTTCCTGTAAAGTGTAAGCTCTGTGAGATAATGCCCTTTGTTTTCTTTGCTATATTTCATTTTGCCTGAAAGATATTTGACACTCAATAATTGTTGAAAAAATAAATATTCAAGACATAGCCTTTATTTTTTTACAATGTTTTAAAAATAGCTTTATAATTTTCTCTACTTTTTGAGACAAGATTCCATCAAACTTGTAATATAGTAACCTAGCATGTTGGTTTTTTTTTTCCAAATATCTGCACGTGGGAGTAATGAATCCTTTTTCAGGGCTACAGCTTGAGAATAGTTTAATGTATAATGTCTAGGCTAATTTTCAGATTCTCGCAAGCATTCATATTACATGACTTTGCTATACTCAGGAATATCTTCTCCTATCCTGTATGTCTTTATCAGGGGCTCTATACAGATATTTTTTTAAGATGTCCAGTTTGCACAACAAATGTTTTGAATCATAATCTCTGGGGTGGGTGGACTATTGGTTTCTTTCAAAACAAGAAGTTTCACAGGTTATTCTAATGCCAGAAAGTATCTTTTAACCTATTGAGTTTAAAAACTACAAGTTTTAGCAGTCAGTATAAAAGCTGTGGTCATTTAACAAATAAAATATTCAAATATTTGTTCTTATCCATTCCCCTCTTGTCCTATTTGTGGGGATGTGAAAGCTGTCTCTTGGTGCACCAAAAACAAACACACACACACACACACACAAATATGCAATTGAGAAACAGTTGGTAAATTATCTGGTACAGACTCCATGTCTTCCAGGGAGCAGACAAATGGAATAAAGACATATTTTTAAATAGACTTTGCTTTCTCAAGTTAATGTCAGTTTTCTTAATCCACTTCCATGGGCCTGAAAGAAACTTAACACATTCCTTAATATGTTGTTTGACATTCATATCTTGCAAATTCTGAATTATGTCTATTTTTTCACTAGTATTTTAATGAAAGGTTGGAAGAAGATTCATCATGGATTACTTGTCAAACACAATTTCAAATTAAAAATTAATAAGGTCTGACTTAATACATGACTTGACTTGACTTAATGACTTAATACATGAATAACAGATATCATGTTAGTATAAAGATCCCATCATATTGACTTCATGCTTGGGCCAAACTGGCTTTAAGAAAAGGTATTAGGCTTTTCTCCTTATTTAGGTTATAAATTTCTCTCCTCCCTTTTTTCCCTTCTATCCATTTTCTAGTCACTGGTTTTATTCAGGTAACTGAGCAAATATTTTTTTCTTTTATTATATAATGACCATACCTCTCACTTTAAATTTGTATGGATCATGTGTCCTAATCTTCACGTCAAAGGCAGAGCCATGCCATAAGCAATGCATACTGTCATTCCTTTTCATTTATAGTCTGTTTCATTACCTCAAATTTATAGTGATTCACGGTACCATCATAACGGTGGGGGAACTGTTAATGAAGGACCAAGAACTGCTCAAAATACCATCCTACTAAATTAATATAATGTTGGTTTGAAACATGGCAACCTAATTGTTTTTTCTCCCCTTACATATGTGTCTCATTGTCTTCTCTGGCAGAAGGTACAAAATATCCGTCGTTATTTAAGGATTCTAAATTTGCTTCATTCGTATCTTTTCTTCCATTTTCTGATGCCTTGGTATCTTTTCCTTGATATATTTTCTTCATAGTGATAATTAATACAGCATGTAAAGTAAGTGAGGCAAATTTTAAGCTCTCAATCAAGCTCAAGAAGGTATTTCTGTGAAAAGAGAAAAAAGTCAATTTTCATTTTAAAGTATTTAGAACAATATACACTGTTATTCTCCAGTATGCAGAAGATCTTAAAAGAAAAAAAATGATGTTTGAAATTATACATAAAAATAGTAAGGCAGCAATTCTAGTGATTCTTTTTATTGACACAGATGGAACTTTTGAATTATTTTAAAAGGAATATTAAGCCACAGAAACTAAGGGTAATTAACGATCTACCCAAATGCTTCCCATAAAAGTAAGGTATATTTGGGATGCTTAAATTTCTCAAAGACAGATTAGTTTATGTGTAATGGAAAAAGATTATTTTTTTCTTTTTAAATTTTTTTAATTTAAATTCAATTTGCAACATATAGTTTAACACCTAGTGCTCATCCCATCAAGTGCCCTCCTTATGCCCGTTACCCAGTCACCCCATTCCTCCACTCTCCTCCCCTTCTGCAACCGTTTGTTTGTTTCCCAGAGTTAGGAGTCTTTCATGGTTTGCCTTCCTCTCTAATTTTTCCCCACTCAGTTTCTCTCTTTTTTCTTATAATCCCTTTCACTATTTCTTATATTCCACATATGAGTGAAACCATATGATGATTGTCTTTCTCTGATTGACTTCTTTCACTCAGCCTAATACCCTCCAGTTCCATCCATGCCAAAGCAAATGGTGGGTATTCATCCCTTCTGATGGTTGAGTAATATTCCATATTCCATATATGGAAATATATATACATATATATACCACATCTTCTTTACCCATTCATCTGTTGAAGGACATTGTGGCTCCTTCCACAGTATGGCTATTGTAGACATTGCTACTATGAATATTGGGGTGCAGGTGTCCCGGTGTTTCACTACATCAGTATTTTTGGAGCAGATACCTAGTATTGTTATTGCTGGGTCATATGGTAGCTCTATTTTTAGCTTCTTGAGGGGCCTCCACACTGTTTTCCAGATTGGTTGTGCCAGCTTGCATTCCCATCAACAGTGCAAAAGGATTCCCCCTTCCCCACATCCTCTCCAATATTTGTGGTTAATGGAAACTGATTATAAAGGAAATGAATTGACTGTAAGATCATCAAACTAAATCTATTTAGATAGGAGCCGAACTTTAGCTTATAGGCTAAATGCAGTCCAAACAACTGCTGCCATGTGATCTACTGGAAGTTTTTAATGAAACTGTATTAAATTACCTAGCACACATGGTCAATTCTTGTGATTCTCAGCTTTGGTCTCACATTAGAATCATCCAAGGAGATTTTAAAAATCCTGTGCCCAGGCCACCTCTGAACAATTAAATAAAAAATTCTGAAGATGGGATGCAGAAATTTGTATTTTTTTAAAGCTCCTCAGATGATTATAATGAGCAAGAAAGATTGATAATCACTGACCTAGGGGCTTAGGAAGCACTTACTCATCTAATGACACAGTTAACTAAATGTTGAAAAGCTTTATGCAAAAAAACAAAAACAAAAAAAAAACAAACAAAAAGAACAAACCTCGAACAATTATTAGGTTTAGTTGAAGGTGAATGGAATTATATAATTTTGAGCTGTTTAGACTTACATAATGTTGTAGTGTAGCAAAAATAATGAAATAATTGTTTTAAAACTTCAAATATATTGGTCTCATCCTTGAGTTATGTCAAACAGTTCTACCCCAATGTTAAACTTTTCAGAATTTCTATTGAAAATAGGGAAACTACTATGCACTTCAGGTTATGTGACTATTGCTTAGAGGTGGTTGGAATGGCACAAACTATGACAGAAGGTCATCTGGTTGGGATCATATAGCATGTAGCTTTTGCAGACTGCCTTCTTGTACTTAGTAATATACATTTGGATTTTGTCTTGTCTTTCTGTAGCTTGACAGCTCAATTCTTTTCTTTGCTGGAAAGTATTGTGTTGTGTGAATGTACCACAGTTTGTTTACCCATTTACCATGGAAGAACATCTCAGTTGCTTGATTTATCTGACAATTATGAAGAAAGCTGCTATAGACATTTATGGGCAGAGTTTTGCGTGGGCATAAGTTTTTCAGCTTATTTGGGTAAATACCTAGGAGCGATTACTTGACTATATCATCAGCCTATGTTTAGCTTTATAAAAACCTGTCAGGGTCTTCCAAAGTGACTGAATTATTTTGCATGCCCACCAGCAATGAAAATGATTTCCTGTTGTACCACATCTTGCCAGCATTGGTATTTTTTTTAAGAGCTCTTTATATATTCAGGACACTTGTGTTTTGTTATAAGTTACAAGTTCTTTTCTAATTTATCTTTTCCTTTTGAACTTGCTTAAGTTTTATGACACAGAGTTTTAAAAATATTTAATCATTTTTTTCTACTGCGGTTTTAGAAGTTTGGGTCGTACTGAGAAACACATTCCCACTTCCTAGATAATTAATGTATTTCTACCACAATTTTTCCTAATACTTGTAGTTTCATATTGTAAATGTATGTGTTTGATTAATCTTCAATTAAGTTTTTTAAGGTTAAGATACCTTTGCAACTTTTTTTCCCATATAACCATCCAGTTATTTCTCTATGAACAGAATGCAATGAAACGCTGGGACACCTGCACCCCGATGTTTCTAGCAGCAATGGCCACGATAGCCAAACTGTGGAAGGAGCCTCGGTGTCCAACGAAAGATGAATGGATAAAGAAGATGTGGTTTATGTATACAATGGAATATTACTCAGCTATTAGAAATGACAAATACCCACCATTTGCTTCAACGTGGATGGAACTGGAGGGTATTATGCTGAGTGAAGTAAGTCAGTCGGAGAAGGACAAACATTATATGTTCTCATTCATTTGGGGAATATAAATAATAGTGAAAGGGAAAATAAGGGAAGGGAGAAGAAATGTGTGGGAAATATCAGAAAGGGAGACAGAACATAAAGACTGCTAACTCTGGGAAACGAACTAGGGGTGGTAGAAGGGGAGGAGGGCGGGGGGTGGGAGTGAATGGGTGACGGGCACTGGGTGTTATTCTGTATGTTAGTAAATTGAACACCAATAAAAAAAAAAAAAAAATGAACAGAAGAATATAGAAACAATGGTTTTTTTCCCATTGGCCTATATCCAGATCCCCAGCATCATTTTGTGTCTTCTTAGAGAAGCCAGAAGCTCTTTGAATATAGTTTGAATGTAGTTTTTTTTAGTATTAGAAGAGATTTTAGAAACAACAAAAAAATTTTAGTACAAATCCCAGATTTTTTTGTTATTCGCTGTATGATTTTCAACAAGTTGAAAGACTCTTTGAGTCTTTGAGTCTTTGTTTCTTCATATTTAAGGAAAAGGAGAAAACTATCCATCTCCTGCAGTTCCTAAAACTTTTGAAATGAGATACCATGTTGCCTGGTACAACATTAAATGCAAAGTTCATTAAATGGTGGCTATAATAATTATTATTTTTTTAAAAGATTTTATTTATTTATTCATGAGAGAACAGAGAGAGAGAGAGAGAGAAGCAGAGACACAGGCAGAGGGAGAAGCAGGATCCATGCAGGGAGCCCGACGTGGGACTCGATCCCGGGACTCCAGGATCATGCCCTGGGCTGAAGGCAGGCACTTTAACTGCTGAGCAACCTTGGTGTCCCTATAATTATTATTAAACTGAAAATGACATTTCACTTTTTAGGAATTAATATAGTCAAAGGAAAAATCAATTAATAAATATATTTATGACAACTTACCCATATAATGTAGAATTATACATCCTGCAAAACCCTGGCTTCCCACAGCTGCTGGTCGACCACTTCATACATGCTCTATCAATCAGAGCCCCAAAATATATAGGAGCTGGAATTCCTCCTACAACATGAGTTGAAAAAAAGGTTGATCCAAGGAAGAGGTTGCAAACATAACTGGGTGATATTCCATATTGATACATTTTAGATTAAGTAAAAGAAAATTTGGAACATGCTTCCATTGTTTCAACCTACATTTACTCCAGAATCAAGACTGTTAGGAAACTCAAAGGCTCAAATCACGTATAATATAGATAGATACCTGCTACCTAACTCAACCTGCCAACACATATAGAAAAGAGAAGAGGGACCATTAAATGCCTATATACTCTGTTCTTATAATTACCAATCAACTTAAGTGTAACTGGTGAAAAGGAGAATGTTGTCAGGAAAACATGGAAGTTATGTTGGTTCATAAGTAATTTTTCTAGGTGAGGAGAGCTGAAAGAGTGGGAGTAGAATTACAACTTCACAGAGAAAGGAAAACCTCTCAGCTCAAATACTGCAAAGTCAGAAGAGTTTCCAACCCCATTTTAAAGAAAATTAGAAAGTGAATGCCAGCCAACACTAGCACTGCTTCCCTGGAGAAGTACAGGCCCAGCCTCACAGAATACTAGGTTCTTAGCAGGTTGTCCTTCTTTTTTGACTCAGAGCTCCACTTCCACCTTCTTGGTGTCATCAGAGCCCACAATCCTGCATTTTCTCCCCATGGATTGTGCACATTTTTAAAACTTCCCTAAAGCAGTGTGTGTTAGGGCCTGTGGCTGAATTTTGTTTCTGTTAATATTCTAATCATAATGTTGCCTGGGTGTCTAGTAGTCTGTGCCTAACACAATTTTTATCTGTAGTCTATAATTTTTCAAAATGCAAAACTTTTTAAAAACACGTATATTGCCTTATAGCAGAAGTACACATCTGCTCTTACTGTTATTTTAATAAACTCTTTGATAAACTACTAGCTCTAAGCATTGGTAATTTGACCAAAATTTCAGAGACATGCTAGTAGAGATCTATATTGCATATGGTAGAACTGAAGTGTCATGATTTTACTTTGTTCTTTTTGTATTTTATTGAATGCCTTTCAATTTTTATTTTGTTACATAAAAAATGGTGGTGTTTCATATTTTGAAATTTTAATAATTCCATATACTTTTAATTAGTCTTAATTTTTTGAGAGTGAGAAATCTGAAATGACAAAAAAAAAAAACTGGTGTCTGGAGCCACACATATCTGAGGAAGACTGGTACTGAGAAAATGGGTGAGAAATTTGCAGCTTTCCACCCTTTGAAAAATGAAAAATATATGCCAATAATTTGTTTTCCCATATAATGCCATTGGTTTGGCCAAACTTAATGCATTAAATGCTATAGGTAACCAACTTGGTCTTAAGTCATTGCTAGAATTTTAAAACTTCAAATACTCTATTTTCCAAATATCCTTTTCGGTTTAATATAGACTTCCCACAATTTATGCATGTGTTGTATTCAAGACAACTATTTGTAAATTGAAAGTTTGCTAGACAGCATGTATTTTTTCCAAAAAGCAGTTAGGTTCTACTGTGGCATATATATTGGACATATCAAAATAGTAAGCTCACATTTAGGATGGCAAAATTCCTTTCTTTCTCTTTTACGTCACTAGGAGAATTTCTTTTAGTCTCAGTTTTATTTCAGCATCTAAGGGGGAGTTCTAGTTCCCCCACATTCTATTTTCATCTGCTAGCTTCTGTGGCCTAGCTTATAGGATACAATCTTCATTGTATCTGGAAGCAAGGAACTGCCAGGACAGACAGAGCTGCAGGTTAAAGAAAGACAATAAAGAAGGCTGGTTTGAGAACTGGAGTGGAATCATGCAGCACCTCCATCTTCTTCTCTCCAAATTCTTTATATTTCCTCTTTTTACCTTTGAGGATCTGTGGCCTTCCCCCCAAATATACTTCTTGGACAACTTCTCCATTGCAATAAGCCATAGAGTTATGCTTCTTTCTTTTGCTTCTAAGGATCCCAGGGATTGATCCCTCCCACTTCCTTTTCCCTCTGCCATCAGTGGTTGCCTCCAAACCATGGTCAATGTTCCACCCCAATCCCTAGATGAATGATACTCTTTTCTTACTTCCCAGGAATAAGCATATTATGTGAATAGGTCTTACAAAGGAGCATAGGAGTTAGGCTAGAAGTTGTCGAGCTAACAACAGAAATCTCTGTGGTATAAATGGCAAATAACAATGAAAAAAGGATGATTTCCTAAATCTTGTACTAATCACCTCATTTGAATATTTAGAAATAGGACTCTTACCTCTGGAGTCTACAGCCCTACTCTTTAACAATAAAAAGCACAATTTCCTGAGCTTGCTTTCATTCGGAACACTTCCTTAGTCTAAGATGCTCAGTGCTACACTTTAGTTCTCATTTCCTCTTGCATTTTTAACTTCTGGTAAAGGTTAGCTTCCCCAACCCTAGAGAAGTGGGCAGAGGGAAATAAGTCCACTTATTTCACACAATCTCAGCTTGACTAGATTCCCAGGCCTTCCAAGCTATTTTGGGCATTACCTTCTTAATCTAGAAGGAAGGCCCTTCACTCTGCCTATGGGAAGTAAAATTCCTAAGTCTGAAAGTAGAAAAACTTTGAATATAACCTATGTTTGTGTTAGAAAGAGAGTAAAACAAATATGATGACTTCTTATTCAAGATTGACTTTAACCAGAATTAATGATCAAATTCTCTTTTTAGTTTTTCTCTCTTATTTTTTTATTACAAAATAACAATTATTGTTAATTATACCTTTTAAAAAATTTCTTGTGATTGGAAATTAATTACATTCAGTCTGTGAGCTTTGATATGAAAATTTATATCTTAAATTTTTAATCTGTATATTTAGCATACCTAATGCTCGTATAGTTAGTGAATGGAAACCCACCGCAAGGGATTTCAGTTCAGGTTGAACATTTCTGAAATAAGATAAAGGTGAAGACACATTAAACATCTCCAAAATTCCAAACCAAGTTAAATATTAAAACACTTCTCAGTGGCATTGTCCTTCATGATCAGATGAAAACCCTCAACTGAATGGCTGACATTATTTCAAGTTATATTTTCAGTTGTTTTAAAAGGCAAATAGCTGAGTGATAAGTTATTCTTCTCTTATTTATTCAATATATTGAGATTTCAAGATGGTTTAACATTTTCACATTTGATACTTTGAAATCCTATGAGTTTGTGGTTGGAACAGACTGTATCATGCCTATCAAGAAACAGATCTCATGTGACCCATTCAGTTGACATAGGCCATATGATACAGCGGATACCTTTATTGACGTCTTGGTATGAGAGCTCTTTTACTGTCTTATTTCTGCCATTGCTGCTAACAACAAAGTTCACTACTATGATTCATAAATTGTCAAAAGATACTTGTATTCTAGTGTCTAGTGTATTTAAATATCATTTTAAAGGAAGTAAGCACATTTGTATACTTTCTTAGAAATTGACTCACTCTTGCATTTAGAAATTTGTCTCCATAATTCCTTTTTTCTTTGTTCAAGAAGACAATGACACTACTATATCCTTCTGTGATATCCCTGTGATAGCCTAATACAATCACGTGAAATGAGTTATCCAGTAGCAGTGGCAGGATGGGTAGGAGGTAACTGAGACTCAATAATTCTGTCTCTCTGGAAATATTTGATTAAGTGATACAGAGGTTATTGTTGTTTTTCTTGAGCTAGTTGAATGACTGTATTTGTTCATATAAATGAGTGGAATTAGTCATTCAACATTTACTAAGTGGCCCTAGGATATTTTATGTTGGATCTTGTTCTTGATAAATGACGTTATTTTTTAAAAAAAGATTTTATTTATTCATGAGAGACACACAGAGAGAGGCAGAGACACAGGCAGAGGGAGGAGAAACAGGCAATATAAATGGTGTTTTATATTGACTAAGTGACTTAGAGAAATCATATAACCTCTTTTAGCATTAGTTTCCTGGGTGTTTGGCTATCGCTCCCACATGGTTCAGATCATTCTTAAAAAAAAAAAAAAAAAAAAAAAAAGATTTTATTTATTTGAGAGAGAGTACAATCTGGGGGATGGGGAGCTACAGGCAGAGGGAGAAGGAGAAGCAGGCTCCCCGCTGAGCAGAGAGACCAATGTGGGATTCTATCCCAGGACCCCAGATCCTGACCTAAGTTGAAGGCACATGCTTAACTGATGGAGCCACCTAGGCAC
This sequence comes from Canis aureus, assembly GCF_053574225.1. Classification (NCBI taxonomy): domain Eukaryota; kingdom Metazoa; phylum Chordata; class Mammalia; order Carnivora; family Canidae; genus Canis; species Canis aureus. The sequence continues at coordinate 27,189,653 of NC_135635.1, forward strand.
CCTGGTTTAGAAAATTCTTTAATCACATCCAGTGTCTTGCTCCTTTTACATCACTCAAACTCTTCCATTGTGTGCCCTATTCCAGCAAAATCCTTAGATCTTATGTTAGGAATCCCTTCACTTTCTTATTTTTAACAAAGCCTCGCTGCTCCCTGATGGTTGTCTTTCCATGCAACTCTTCCAGTGAGGGCTCTTTTCCTCCCACAGCCTGTACTCTTACTGGGCCTCCCTGTAGGTATCCTTCTTCCTCCTTTTTTTTTTAACCACCTCCAGACCTTAGTGCCTCTGAACAACCTCTAACTCTCCTCAGGACGTGTGCCATCCTAATGTACCATTCTCTAACTTCCTTGCTGCAGTATCTACAGATACTAGTATCTTGACACCACCCCACTCATTCCTTGGAGATTTTAGTACTATGCTCTCTGTCATTTTTTTCCAAAACCATATCTGCCACTTTTTCTTAGTTATTACAGTATAATAATCCATGTGGACCACCATTCAATGCTCTGGCCTCCCAGGTTTCTTGACCTCTACATTCCTTTTGTCTTACCTCACCCACTCCATGGTCATGCCAATCAGTACATACTTTCCTAATTCTCAGTTTTGAGTACTCCTTCATCATAAGCACTTCTTAACTTTTAAATTCACCCTCTCCAATAAATCAACTCTATCAAGCCTCAGCCTTGCAGGGCTCTCAAGGCCCTTGACACCCTCCACCTTATCCCAGGTCATCTCCAGTTTTATGTCCTCACTTATTTCTCACCATATTCTCTCGTTATGATCCCTCCTTTCAAAGACCCTGGGCTTTCTTGTCCTTCTCATTCTTTATTGTCCCAGGTACCAAAAAATGCTTTCATGCAATGCCTGCCTCTTTTGTAGCTGTACTTAAAGAAGTGCTGGCTGGAGAAAATCATTCAAATATTCTGACTAATCTCATTTTAAATTAATAAGAACAAACTATCAGGGCCTCCAATACAATCTGCTCTATTTTACTAGTCCATTTTCCCAGTGTATTTTCCCAGCCTTTGAGTTCCCATTTCTTGATATCACCTCAAACCTCTTCTTTTCCCTCCTCCTTCTTAGGTGATTACCTTGCTTTTTATTGAACAGAAAAAGTAGAAGCAATTAGAATGGAATTTCAATACCCTCGTGTATCATTTTTTTACCCACATAAAAGACATTCCCTTCTATTACAGAGTAAATTCTGTGTACTTGTTCATATCACTTTCCATCTTTCCCTTTAATTGTTCCTCCTCTTTCCTGCACTGTTTCCTTCATCTCTACTGAACAATTCCCATCAGCATACAAGTATGCTATAATATGTAGTATAAACAGAAATCATGAAGTCATACCCCTGCTAACTTACTGTACCTTTTCCCTGCTTTTTTTTTTTTTTCTAACACTACAGCACTAATATAAAGAACTTTTTTCCTACTGGGTATCTGCACTTCCCCTTCTTGCATTTTTTTCTTGATCCTTTGCAAAGTAGCCTTTCTTTCCTCCCATCTTTATGCATTATTTTTGTTAAGACTAGTGGTGACTAGTACATAATGAAATCCAATGATTACTTCCTAACTCTTAACTTTCATGACTCACCCTCTTGGTTTTTCTCCAACCTCATGTTTCCTCATTCTCAGTTTTCTTCAATGGATTATCCTCCTATTCTTGGTTTCTGAAGTTATACTACTGGATCTTGGTTCTATAATTTTATTTCTATCTGTACCCAATCCTTAGAAGATCTCAACAGTGCCATGGAATTAAACAACATCTGTATGTTCCTGATTCCAAAATTTATATCTCCAGCTCCAATAGGAGACATCTCAGACTTACAGGGATAGAACAAAGTCTTGCTTCTCCACTTTCTCCAACCTACCCTTCCGCAGTCCTCACAGTTTGTTCAACCGAACCACCATCTTCTCAGAGCTGGGCTAGAACCTTGGGATGATCCTTAAATTTTCTTTCCTACATCCCACATTCAATCCATCAGCAAATCCTATTTTGCCTTAAAAACAGAAGACTGAGGGACACCTGGGTGGCTCAACTGTTAAGTGTCTGCCCTTGGCTCAGGGCATGATCCTGGAGTTCCAGGATAGAGTCCCGCATCAGGCTCTCTGCATGGAGCTTGCTTCTCCCTCTGCCTATGTCTCTGCCTTCTTTCTGTATCTCTCATGAATAAATAAAATCTTAAAAAAAAAAAACCCAGAAGACTGAGACTCATATCACTTTCTACTTCCTTTACCATCACCATCCTTAATTAAACTCCCATCCTGTGAAGAACTATCAGAGTCTTCTGCTCTCCCTGATTCCATTCTTGCATCCCAAAAACTTGTTCACCACTCAAAAGCCAGTGATCTTCTAATTGGATAAGTCAGTTGTATAATTCTAATGCTCAAATGTCTCTGCCAGCTTCTCAATACAATTAGAATAAACTTCAAAGTTGTGGCCGTGACCCACAGGATGTGTATTTTCTGGACCATACTCTTTATCTGTCCCCAAATCAGCATAGCTTGCATACTCATTTTTTTTTTCAGCTTTCTTAGCAAATAACTTTCAATGCACAATATTTGGATTAGTACCGTTTACTTGTCCCCTTTTATATTCTTATGCTGATTTATTTTTCTTCCTAATGCTTAACACTTATATTTTATATATTTACTTGCTTACTTATTTATTGTTTCTTCTCTTAGACCCATCCAGTCCCCCATCTTTCACTGCCACTGGAAACTAGTGAAAGCAGGACCTTTATTGTTTCTGTTCACAGTTTTATCATTAGAACCTAGAATTGGGCCTGCCACACAAAATGAATATATTGAATGAGTGCATATCAGCACTCCTTCTTAGTCTAGTTTTAATAACAGCCTTATGATGTAAATAATGGAAAATCATTAACAGACTGAGGTTTATATTCTTACTCTACAGTCTGCTTCACAAAAGTTTTCTTTCAACAAAATCAAAGGCTGGTGGTGAAAGATAAGTAAATATTTTTGACAAGTGGTTATGTCTATCTTAACCAGTTAATAAGATAAAATATAGATGTCATTAATGATGAAACAATGATGTCCAAACCCTCTTTCACCCTGAAAAAGATTTAAATTAAAAAGCTAAGACTTATTGAGATAAAGCTAATACAGTTTTGAGAGAGGATTTTTCTGATAGCTAGTGAACCTGTAATCTGGCAATTATAGAAGACCTCTTTTTCAGTAGACATTTTATATTAAGGTGGAGATAAAGCTGTGGAATAAATCAGTAAACATAATTTAACAAGATTTAGGTCAGAGTAGAATTAAACAACTATATACTCAGTTTACTCATGTATATTCATTTTTAACAAAGTTTAATGCATTTGTTTTCTTTCCCTTCCAAGTCATGCTGTTGGCTGACAGTGAAATTGTGGTCAACTACATAGGTCTTAAAAGTATAATTTAGATATTAACCCAGGCTATCATATTTATACATGTATATCTTTAAGACCTACATGCAAGTTTTTATATATTTTCATTTTTAGGTAACAAAATAATTAACGTCACCAACAGGGCTTGTGTTATCTACTCCTTTCCTAACTCTCTAATCTTATGTTATAGCCCTCTCATTCTGTATGTTCCAACCAACCAGCTTCTTTTCATTTCTCAAACATTCCATCTCTTTCTGGGCCTCTCAAAGCATTGGCACCTAAACCTTTTTTCTGTACATTTCTTCATTTGGCTAATGTTAACTTATTCTCTAGACTTTTCGATTAAATGTGGCTTTTTTTTCTTTTTGAGAAGTCTCTGAGTCATCTTCCTTAAGGATCCTCACCTAAATCCTAAACTAGGCTTTCCTCTTTATTTTTTTGAAGATTTTACTTATTTATTTATCCATGAGAGACACACAGAGAGAGGCAGAGACATAGAGGGAGAAGCAAGTTCCTCATGGGGAGCCTGATGTGGGACTCTGATCCCAGACCAAGATCACACCCTGAGCCAAAGGCAGACGCTCAACTGCTGAGCCACCCAGGCGTCTCTCTCTTTACTCTCTTTAATATCATTTTTTTCCTCATTGATACTACTGATGTTTGTAATTATGAGTTTATTTTTAAGCTTATTTTTCTTACACTGTCTTTCCTGTCATACTCTAAACTGTATCAGAACAACTACTTTATCTGTTTTATTCACCATGGAATATTCTTCAAGCATGGTCTAAGTATTTGTTCAATGAGTGAAAAAAGGAGTGAATTCTATTTTTTTTATTTGTCTATGAGAGTATTTGAGAGACCAGGTCAAAACTATTTTGAGAGTATATTACAAGTTTCAGAATATTGTAGACTGGTTATATTATACAGTCTGGTTCCTAAATTGTTTTCTTTCAGTGAAATCAATAGTTGATTCATTCTGACAGGCCCATCCTGGTATAGGGTATCTCAAAATTAAAAGTTCTTTTAGAATCACAAAAAGGGATTTTTTTTCACAATTGAAGCAATTGTCAATCAGTCTATGTCACAAAATTCTTAGTAAAAGGAGTGAGCATAAAATCTTTTTATCATTAATTATGGCATTGTGGTATCACAGTAACCCCAAGTAAATGCATTCTTAGAAAATTAAAATGTAAAAAAAATACAAATTTGTGTTCCAAATATATAATGGAAAATATGTACATTATTAGGTATGTTTATAGTCTAATATACATAAAAATGCTTTTTGAAAGATCATACTTACTTAAAAACCAGCATGATAGTTGGGATGCTTCCCAATGAAGAGAAAAAATAATTCAAGACTTGCACCAGTGCATAAATATAAAATTTTTTTCTACATTGACTATCTCTTGGGCATTCACCTAAGTTCACCGAATTATTTTTGTTCTGGACACCTGTTACTTCCACACAACTACAGTTATGAAACACCTAAAAAATAGTTTTGAAATATTATAGAACATAATTAGAGAAATATGATTCAGTTATAAATACACTTAATTATATTTAAAGAAGTCTCATCCATTCAAGATAAAATATTTACCATGTTTAAAGAAAACATTCTGAAAATACACTTGTTTAATAGTTAAAGGCTAAATAGTTTCCTGGATTACTCTCTAGACCAAAACTATAATTCACTATTAGCATCTAGTTCATTCCTAATTTAAAAATTATGAAAGGATAGAAAAATTAATGTTTGAAACTCTGTATATAATTTCTCATTAATATAGATTCCTTTTTTCTTACTTAAATTCAATTTGCCAACATGTAGTATAACACCCAGTGCTCGTCCCTAATGTAAATTCTTTTTAACATTTTCCTCTCACTCATTTTTACTTTCTATAAAATACCTAGTTACTCTCTTTAACAATCCTACTTACGCAGGGATGGAAAAGGAAGGGTTACTCAGAGAATCCAGAAAAAATAGTTTTGTCAGTGGCAAAACCTGGCACTAGAGCCACCCATTAGAATGGGGCAGAGTCTAGGGAAATAGGAGATAGACAGGGGGTCCTAGAATTCTACTTTGGTCCACAAACATAACGTCCAAAAGCATAATGACAGATTATAGAATAGATGATGTTATTACCAGAGAGGTTCAACACAACAGAATATCCCAATGGGTAGACCACAGGAGAAGACAACTTAGGAACAAGTGATTTTAGAGATTTAATTTGGCAAGTTGTTTATTTAGAGATGTGGTTTTAATAAATTCTGTTTTGCGTCTAGGCTAAACTATTAAGAGAATCTTAAAACTATTAGTGCTCTACTGAAGGATGACTTGGAGAAGACTTTGAATCCACACTTATCTGATAATTAAGGTTTGCTTTTCCACTAGGAATAATATGGATGAATCCTTTATGTACCAAGCCTATTGATCAATAGAATCAAGGACATTATTCTGAGTAATTAAGAAGGGATGATTTATTACTAAGGATTTTGGTAAAAGAATTCTGCAGTAATCCCCAAATGGTATAGTCATTGCCAGTATTAAGAAAATATCTCCATAGTACACAGATCTCTCTTTAGCATTCTAATATCATGTCTCTTCCAGGCCTTCACTAATAGGCCAAATGGAACCAAGGATTAAATGGAGCACTATCATTGAAAGGCACTAGAGCCATGAATATGAAATATGCGTTTTTAAGTACAGTCCATAAATTTATAAAAATTTATGGCCTGGCATCAATGAAACCAGGTGCTTTATTCATCAAAGTTCTCAGTGCCCTTCAATAAATACAACTAGTAGGATTATGAACAAGAAAAAGATGGAAAAAGTTTAAAAATCAAAGACATTTGTATGTAGTAGATAGTAATGATCATAGCTGATTATACTGCTAATGTTGGTGATAGGAAAATGGCTCCCCAACTTTGTGAGATATTTGGTAGATTGAAGTGGAATAGAGAACATTATACCTGATTCTCAATTACTGGAAATGAACTCAGGGAATTAGGGAGAACCCATAGTTTACACGGAAGGGAATATTTTGAATGAAGAAGGAAATGGCATTTCTGTGGAAGATGTTAGAAATAGGTAGGGAAAAGACTTAAGTTATCCTGGATAGAAGTGCCACCCTTGGGGAAATCAAAATCAGAAGCCAAGAATTGGACAAGTGAGTGTGGAGCCTTGATTAATTTTTTTGCAAACTCAAAAGGATAGTCTAAAGATAAACTTGTCAGAATCTATATGCAAAGTTGCATATAGATTGTTGTCTTGTAAAGGAAGAGAGTTCTGGATAGTAGTTGGATCTGGGCTTTCCCCTAACTTCAGAAGGGTAAAATATATCTAATTTAATTGAATTAGTCAACTGAGGTGCTTCCTAGGGATCCTAAATGCATTTAAACTCCAGAAGGAGAAAGGGGGAGTAATTTCAAATGAGATTTAAGCAAGAGAAAAAGCTATTTGTGTTTCAAGCAGGATTTTATGTGGGGCTTTCTTTTCTTTTTTTTTTTTTTTTTTTTTTTTTTTGTGAGGCTTTCATTTACACAACCACACAGACAACACTGGGAGTCTTTTCCTCCCTTTACTAGAGATCCTACTTATAGAAAGATTTGATAAATAATTGTTAAATCTGTGATATTGATCAAGGACAAAAGAGAAAGTAAAGATGAATGCTCACCATAGACTTTTTACTGCCACTTGAAGATTTGCATCCTGCTAGACAAGGTGACATGTAAGTTATCCCACTGTCTCCACAGACTGGTTCCCAGTCATTTTCATCACAATTGCAGTTTGAGTTACAATAAGAAAGTGGTACATTTATGGGAGATGTCACTGGATTATTTCTGGAAATATAAGGTAGACATATATCAAAAAGAGAGAGAGAGAAAGAAGGAAGGATAGGAGAAGAAGGGGAGAGAAGAGAAAAGAGAAAGGAAGAGGAGGGCAGGAAAGGGAGCCAAGTGAAGGGAGGAAGCAGAGGAGAGCATAAGGGGAGAGAAGTGGAAGGGACGAGGGGAGAAGAGAGAGCTTTAATTAGCAAAATTTGTTGAACAATAATGCCAAAAGGGCATTTTTATATAGTGTTTACTAACACTTTCTGTCTTTACCCAGACATCAAGAAGATCCATAAGACTTATATAAGAGGTCTTTGTGATTCTACCAAGAAATTACTCATTAAACACTTCATTTTTCTGAGACTCCATTTTCTCTTCAGTAAGGTAATAGACAAAGGTTCTTTCCCAGATTACTGTAAAGTCCCACAAATCAGTGTTACTTAGTTTGAATTTTTAAATCTATATTTCAGCTACATAAGAAAAGGATTTCAGAACCCGTAAGGATCAACTTTTTAAAAGATTTATTCATTTATCCATGAGAGACACAGAGAGAGGCAGAGATATAGGCAGAGGGAGAAGTAGGCTCCTTATGAGAAGACTAATGTGGGTCTTGATCCCAGGACCCCGGGATCACAACGTGAGCCAAAGTGGACGTTCAACCACTGAGCCACACAGGTGTTCAAGGATCAATTTTTTAAAATTAGGAATAACAAAATCAGTTGAGAAAGAATAGAAAAACTCCATATACCTTTTAAGTGAAATGACAACATACTCTATAATAATTAACTGTAAAGTCTGGTTATATTTATAAATTATAATCTTATGGCTAAAATTACAAGATAGATTATTTGTATAATTAATGATCTGCTTATAGATTTTAAAATTATTCTCTTGTTTTGGGTACAAGTCTTGATAATAATTGAGAATTGATCAACAAAGGAAGTAATTTACATGAAGAAAGAAATAAATTTGAAAATTCATAAATTCTATTACCAATAACTTTACTAACATACATCTAATACCTAATTCTGCTTGGGAACATATAACTGGAGGAGGTTAAACATAATGATTAATGACCAAGTCCAGACATTGCCATCAGATACTCCTGCGCTTACATTAGTTCTGCAATTTTAGAGTGTGTTGTGACTACCCTTCCTAAAATCAGATTTGCCATTTGTAAGTCATAGATAATAACATCAACCACATAGGGATTTGGGGGGATTAATATTGTAGTTATTAAGTTTTTTGTTCTCAGTAGCCTTTCATACTCTTAAAAGTTTTGGGGACCCCAAAGGCTTTTTGTTCAACTGTGTTATACATATTGGGTTATACATATCTATATAATCAGAAATTAATACTAAAAATGTTGAACATATAGAGTGCCTGGATGGCCCAGTCATTTTAAGTGTTTGACTCCTTATTTAAGCTCAGGTCTTGATCTCAGGGTCGTGAGATTGAGCCCCATGTTGCACTGAACTCAGTGGGAGTCTACTTGAGATTCTCTCTCTCCCTCTCCTTCTGTCCTTCCCCACTTGACTCATGCTGTCTCTCTAAAAAATTTTTAAAAATTAATACATGAGAATACACAAGCACACATCATTAGCCACCAGACTGATGTTATTGTCACATTATTATAGCTTTAGAAAATAGCACTATATACTCATGAGAAAATGAGGATGAAAAAGGCAAATACCATCCTGGTATTATTATAAAAATAGCTTAGAATGTGCTGAGTCTTCAATAAAATCTCAGGGACCTCAGAATCTCAGATCAGATTCTGAGAAACTCTACTAATTCGTACTTTAAAAACTTACTCCTGTTACTAACACTTCACATATGCTGAATACATAGGTTCTGTTATTTGCTATCATTAAACTACGAGTTTCATGAAGTTAGTGATATAGCCTATAAATCTTTTTGACCTTTAAGGAGGCACTCAGTAAAACTTTATGGAATGGAAAGAATCTGATACAACTCTAGCTGATTTCTTTTGAATAGATGGGACAGTTGCTATACTTGTTTTTAGGGAATTGGCTTTAGGCTAAAGCATGTCTGATAACTTGGGAGCCCTTGGAACTACTGCTGTGATGTACAGAAAAGTAACACCTGTGATGTAAAGCATCAGTCTGGAGTCATTGTGTGACTTCAAATAAGTCACAGTTCCTCTGGTTCTCAACTAATAAATTAAGAGGATAGAAGAGGTTTGGACTCCATGATCCTTAAGGTTCTTTTTCCTCAAAAGTTCAATGTTCTAAGTACTCTGTATTTACTGGAGTGGATAATGGTGGATAGGAATAATTACCAACATTTATGGTTAGGAGGAAGCTGAGAGATAATTCAAGACAAAGTTGACAGGTCTCTAATAATAGGATGAGGTTTAGGTAAAGAAATGTGGGGGAAATTTGATAATTTCAAATTGACTTCTCATAAGATCCAGAGTGCAAAACTCAGAGTCAACAATAAGCACCACTAGGTATCATCGTTACTCATTGTAATCCAAGGATCTTTCCTTGTCTGAATGTGAATCTTCCTAACCTTTATTATTGACTGTATTCAAGAGATGATAAGAAATCTGTATCAGGAATATTTGTAGGAATACTTCACAATACTTTATAATACAAAGGAAACATTTTCTATGGTCTAACATATAATTATATGTAGGATATTTATTAATTCTACTGCTAATAATGATAATACCAAAGAAATAGTATTAGCTTGCAGAAAAGGAAAATTCAATACAATGTAAGGAAATATTTTCTTATAAATATAGTTGTTAACCATTAAAATTAACTGTAGATAAGAACTGTACAGTCATTTGTGGGAAATGTTACTTATATTCCTATTATGATGCATCCAAAATTGTAGTAGTTAAGACTAGAAGTTTTGGAGTCTAAACCCCCTAAATTAAGCCAGAATCTTAACATTGCTAGTCAGGTAATCTGTGTATCTCTCTAAGACCTACTTTAACTATCTATAAAATAGGGGCATAAGTACTTGCCAGTCTTTGTAGGTACCCAATAAAGGATAACTATTATTATTACAACTTGTGTAGATTTTCTTTTAGGAATAAAAGGAGAACTTTTTTGAGATCTTAGGAAGTGGCCATTTTAAGAATTTGTAAATTGACATTTCTCTCAAAAGATAGTTTAGTTAAGATTGCTATCTGCCCTGTTTTCCTAATAGTCTTTTACATTGGATAGTTTATATGTTATGCAATTAATATATTGATATATACAAACCCATCATAAGTTAAGGTTAGGCCAGCAACTGGTTTGCTTTCACAAATTAGTGCAAAAGTTAATAGTTGAAATAAGAAGGACAATAGACTGGTACAAAATGATAATTTGGCAATTCCAAGCAAGGTAAGTTTGAATTTTTTAGTGACATATCCTCCTACAAATATTCCAGTTGCAACAGTTGGTAAGGTTATGGTTCCTAGAAATAAAAGAAAAGAAAAAATTGTGATTATATAAATATGGTTATTCTGAAGTATCTTTATCAATGAAACACAGAGTGCACCAACCAAATTAATCTCATTTTATTACTTAAGTAGAAAGCTGACAGCCGTGGGTGGAGGTAGGAGAACAGCGTATGACATGGGAGAAACAAAAATAATTTCTTGATGCCAATGCTAAGTATTAGGGTTCCCCAACAGCAAAAGTCAGTGACTGAGAATATTTGAATGCCTCAATCCATGGTTTCTATGAGGGACTTTCTTTCTCGGGAAAATAGCAACAAAATATCATCTCCCTGCTTAGAAGACTTGTATCCTACTATCTAAAATCCTTTACACCTAAAATATGATATTTGTTTGAATGAGGTAGACGTAAATGATGTGTTTAGTTGATTTTTCTTTTGTTCTACTTTTGTAAGTAGCTGAGTCCTGATTCAAAGCTCATGAATTAACAAAATTATAATGATTACATTACAAGATCTCAACATTATAAATTCCAATTATGCAGATACTACATCCTAATGTTCCATTTACATGCAACTTTTCTTTTAGGATTTCATCTTCTCAAAAATAACATGAGATGCAACTTCAAATGCAGACCAATGATGATATCATGAGACTGAAATTTGAGAATATTTACAAAAGAATAATTGGAAATTATATTTACTAAAATATAAAATTGCCTTCACAGCAAAATGTTGTTTGAAACTCAATTACTGGACAGTAGATAGCTTATCAAGCAAATTTAAATAACATGTCTTACCAAGCCAAATGTTAGCCTCAGATGCTGACTGACCATACTGTTGCTCTACATATTTGAAGACGTAAGTAATAGCACCAATATGGCTGCTGGCTAACAGTAATGTCAAAAACTGTAATATAACATATAGGGGATTGGTAAGGATGCTTTTCAAAGACTGGAAAAAACCTATAAAAATATAAAAATATGATATAATTCAGTTTAAATATATGTTAATATCTTAATTTTATAAATGCAATAAAAGTTAAATAAGATTGAAAATTGCCTAAACGTGTAACAGAAAGAGTACCCTGCATTCCTACTGTCAACAGCATTTTTAAATATTTTCCCTCATTTCTCCATATGTACATTAATATCCACTCAGTTTATTTTACCCCAGAATGAAACCATATGTACATGCTGTTTTGCACCTTGCTCAGTTCACTTTATATTTGGTTATTCTTAGCACTCTACCATACAACTGCATATATTATTAATTCAATATTCATTAATTCAACAAATACTTGGTTTTCAACTGGGTCCCAGGCAATATGCTAGGTGCTCCAGAAACCAAAGTGAATAGACATGCAATATCTCTTATTAGTTAGCACTTAAAATTAATTGTTATATTAATAAGACAACCATTAAGTTAAAAGTTACTTTAAAGAGAGTATAATGCAAGAAAATAAAGAGAGTGTAATCCAAAGTTCACAGAAATGAGAAGACTAAATTTTAAAAAATTATGAAGTTAAATTTAGTACCAGGACTCAGATCTGTTTCCTGGTAGACAGCTTTTCTACTATAAAATACTGTATCAGTAAATCTGGCAGTATTATAAATCATTTTTCTTACGGTGCAAGGAGAGGAAGAGAATAATAATGTTGTGTCTTAGGTGACATTGACAACAGTACAACTTGTGCCTACAAACAGATGTGTAAAAAATTCATAACTTCTGTTCATGGCAAGAATTTTGTGATCTGGGTCTATAATCAGAAGGTTGACCAACTGTAATGAAAGTTAAAGGTGGAAGGAATTTCTTAGAAAAAATATTAGTATAGTATCAGAGTCTAGCAAGACAGAACCAGATATTATTAGATAGAGATGACATGGACTTTGAAACATCTCTCTCTCTAGATCTCTAATGGTTTCCATCAATATGGTCAGAACTAAGTTTTCTATTCAATGGCAAGTAAGAAATAGTTTAATCTACTTTTACTGAAATTAACATTCCAAATCATGGGATCCCTGGGTGGCGCAGCGGTTTGGCGCCTGCCTTTGGCCCAGGGCGTGATTCTGGAGACCCGGGATCGAATCCCACATCGGGCTCCCGGTGCATGGAGCCTGCTTCTCCCTCTGCCTGTGTCTCTGCGCCCCTCTCTCTCTCTCTCTGTGACTATCATAAATAAATAAAAATTAAAAAAAAAAACATTCCAAATCAACTATAAATGTGAAATACTTACCAGTGATATTTCCACTAAGACTTTGTCCATGGTTCGTCACATTAGTCATTTGACTCCTTTCCTCATTTGTTTTGAGCAAATGCAAAGATGTTAAGTTTTTCTTTTCTTGTTGTGGTTTATTCAGATCTCTGGGCAGGAAAAAGAATGGTATGGAAGACATAATAGATAATATTCCAGCCACAAGGAAACTAAGCCACCAAGCACCAACCCAACGGGAGTCCTTAGGAGTTATTCTGATATCGCCTGGAATAAAGAATTAGAAGCAGCCAGTCAAAAAATCATTTTGAAATGCAATATATTCTGAGCAATAATAATAATAATGATTGCTGTCCTTCATAGATGAAGAAGTAAATTATATTACATCAATTCTGAGATGCTATTTTTTAAAATTTTGTTCACACTTCAACACACAAATAGTGAGCAAAGGACTACTGAAAAAGTGAGTTCATTCAATATTTGGAACAATGATGTCCTGTACTTGAAAAACATTACTATGTTACCTTGTTCTAATTATACTTACTGAGATCTACATAGCCAATATCCACGTACATTTTCGCAAACACAGATCCCTGTATAAAGCCAATGATTGGACCAATCATTGATATTGCATGCAAAGTACCTAAAGATATTATAAAACAATTTTATCAGATGTCAAGAATACATGGTTCTTTTTCAATATGTTTTTTAAAGTAACATTATACATGTCTAAAAATATTTGTTTAATAAATAAAAGAATGAAGTTAACAGCACTATTATTTCAAGGGCAGACCCAGGGAAAGCAGTCATAAAATCTAATATTTTCTGTACATTACCTAAATAAAAAGAAGAATGTCCTTCTTCAGCAAAATCGTCAATGTAAGAAATCCCCAAAGGTACTATGGGGGTTTCCCCAATTCCACGGAGCATATTACCCAGCAGAACATATAACCATATATATGACCCAGATTCCTTTTCACAACCTACATAGACAGGATAATGTGTTATTTAAAATATTAATTTTAGCATTCCTATTAGCAACTCAACTACTTTAACTCCTTAATAATTTCATTTAAGATTTTTGTTTTTTTCTAATTGTAAGAATGATTCATATTCATGTTACAAAATTTGAAAATATAGGAAAGCAAAAATAAGCAAAAATTAAATTATCTATAACCCCACCAAACACAGAGTTGCTCCTCATGTTTATTTTATCTTCCACATTTTTAGGTAACATCAAAATATGCATAATATTTATGTACATTATATACTTAAATGGCCAGCTCATATTATGACCTACTTTTACACTTGACATCATATTATGTCAATTTCCCCAGTGTTTAAGGTTTCTTTTATAGCAGAATTTTAATGACTGCATATTGTTGTGCTGAATAAAGGTTTTGTAATTTATATAATCAACTCATGAGATATTTCTAAGTTTCCATTCTTTTAAAAAGGAATGCCAAAAAATAAAAAATAAATAAAAAATAAATAAAAAGGAATGCCTTGGCTATAATTGTAAAATAAGTCCTTGTGCGCATTCCTGGTTATTTTCCTAAGACAAATCAGTAAAAGTAGAATTGCTGATTTAAGCATACATGCATATTTTTGTTCTTTACTATACTGAAAATTAACCTTCAAAAAGAGAAACTTATATACTCCAAGGAATGGATAAAATGCTTCTACATTATTTCTTTTTATTTTTGATAAAATAAGCAGAAAATCTTTTCATTTTTAATATTTTTTTAATAGGTAGAAATATTTAACATTTAAAGAACTTGTAATTCCTGATTTGAGTCTTAATAGGTAAAAAAATATTTACTTGGTGTAATAATTAGTGTTTTTCATGCAATTATATTTTTTACATATTTATACCACTTCCCTAATTTAAATGCATATATTCTCTACCAATTTCCTGCTGAAATATTTTCTTTTCTTATTACTTCCTAAAAGCTCTTTATATATATTAACACTGTTTTGTCTTATATACACAAGATGCAAATGATTTTCCTGTTTTTTAATCGCTTTTGGTAATATCATAATTTTTTTACAGATATAATTAATTCAGTTTTAGAATATTTATTAGTGGCACTATCAATTCTTACCTTTTTCTACTATCTCAGGTGATGTTCTATTGAGTAACAAATTTTGACCAAGTAAACAGGTTGGGAAGCTTGATGTTAAATTTTCTGATGGATTAATATGAGTTTCTTTAGAATACCTGTAACTGTAACAATATCACTAGATTTAAAATTTAGCTTATCTACTGAATAGTTTCATTTTCCCAGAAATGCAGAGGAATTTTTTTCACTTTAATTGCATGATTTTTTTCTCTAAATTATCAGAATCCTTTTTGTCAATTTCACAGCCTGAATTTCAGGGAAAGTGATGGTAAAAATGAAATGGGAGTGCCCACTAAGAAATATTTATTCAGCACTTCCCAGGAAAGGTGGATTATCATTCTAGGAGTGTATATATTATGCTCAAGATATGTAATATCTTGGTTTCATGTTTTGTTTTAAAAAAAAGGAACCTGGGCCACCTGGGTGGCTCAGTGTTGAGCATCTGCCTTTGGCTCAGGTCATGATCCTGGGGTCCTGGGATCGAGTCCCTCATCGCTCCCCACAAGAAGTTTGCTTCTCCCTCTGCCTATGTCTCTACCTCTCTGTGTTTCTCATGAATAAATAAATAAAATATTAAGAAAAAAAAAACTCTGCTGAGTCTATCTATCCATTTGAATTATCTTCAAAGGTGGTCACAATCTAAACTTCCTGATGAACTTTCTGGTAAATCTTAATAAATTTTAGAATCGCACTTTTCAAGTCAATCTACAATACACATGAATTCATCCACATTTTTTTATCAATAACCTCTCTGGCTTTCTTTCATAGATACTCATATCCTCCTCCCCACTACATACACTGAAATGTCTGGCTCTACAAAACTTAGTTTTAGAAAATTCTAGTCCATTTCAGTTTGATGAGGAAGAACTTAATAACAACAGAGATGGAGCCAGAATAGCAACAAATACTGATCGGAAGGTACCCTGTGAGCTCCAAGGGCAGCCTATTGCAGGCCAGGCATTATGCTCAGCTCCAGAGAACAAGAAGTAAAACATACAGCTTTTATGCTTAAAGTATTTTATATTTTATAACATAAAGATCTATAATAAACCATGTGACAAGGTGCTGAATATAATATATATATATATATATATATATATATATATATATATAACAGGTCCTGAGTTGTCACAAAGAAAAGGGGATGATCAGTTTTCCTTGGAGGTGGGAGAGGTGGTAGATTAAAGAGTTGACAATGAGGATGACATGTGAGATAAATCTTAAAAATGGATAGGAGCAAAAAAAATGAATAGGGGCTTAACAGGTAGACAAAGAAGGAAAATTATTCAAGGCTATAGAAATGCCATATGTAAAGATATAACATATTATGGCACATTTGGAAAGCTACAAGCCTAGAGTGTGGTCCTCCAACCTGGAGAGCAGTGTAAGATGAAGCTAGAAAGACAGTGAAGATACATGTAAATGAGTTTAGATATTAATCCATAGGCAAGGGGCACTGGACATTTTCAACTATGACCAACAGTAAGAAATAAATTTTGCAACACTACCAGAACATATACATATGTATACACACACTCATAAATATATGTACAATCAAAATAAAAGTTGCACAGAAAAGTATTTGTTCTCACATTATATATTCTTATATTTTATTCTGTTCTCTCCTCTAAAAAATTGTTGATTTCAATCATCTGAATTGATTTGTTGATTCACTTGTGATTTGAAACTAAAGCTTGAGAAACCCTGCTATAGGAAATTGGGAGTTTTAAGCAGGGGTGAAATAATTATATTTGTGTTTTAAAATAAATTCCCTAGTATAGAATATGAGTTAGGATGGAGTTGAGACTGAAGGCAGAAAGTCCAGGCCAGAGATGTGGGAAGCTTCAACTAGGTTAGAAACAATGGGGATGAAAGGAGGAAGTAAGAAGATAGTAATAAGCAAGAAGATAGTAATAAGCAATATTTGGTGACCACTTGTCATGTGTGTTGAAATAGTGAAAGAATCTAGAATGAGCCCCTTGACTTTGGTTTGAATTCCTTTGTGGCTAAATGAATCATCATTGAAAGAGTGAATGTGAAAAATCTGAAATGGTTTCAACACAGTGGTGAATTTAATTTTGAATATATGCATGCAAAATTCTTACCAGATGGTAGGCTGGAGATAGCTATGAGATGACTGATTATATAGATCTTGAGTGTAAGAAAAAGTCAATGTATGTTACTGCTATATTTAATGCACACACTTCATACAAATAATCTAGAATGAAAAGTGAAGAAGATTGAAGAGGGAGCTTAGCAGATAGTGACATTATGGTGTCGGCAGCAGACTAAAAGGGCAGGCATGATGAAGAAGCCACAAATAGGGCAACCCGGTGGCTCAGCGGTTTAGCGCCGCCTTTAGCCCAGGGCCTGATTCTGGAGACCCGGGATCAAGTCCCTCCTCAGGCTCCCTGCATGGAGCCTGCTTCTCCCTCTCTCTGCCTCTCTCTCTGTGTCTCTCATGAATAAATAAATAAAATCTAAAAAAAAAAAAAAAAAAAGAAGAAGAAGAAGCCACCAATACAGGGGAAAAAATCAAGGAACAGTAATACAACGATAAAGAAGAAGAAGCAGTACCAGAAAGAAGAAAGTACTTATGAGGGTCAAATAAAAGGGGGGAAGGGAATTAGTATGGTAACCAAAAGACATGACTGTTGGTTTGGGCAATGAATAAGTAATTAATATCTTTAGCAGAAACTGTTCATTGTCTCTCAATATCCATTCTTCATTCCTTCCATTGTAATAGAGATGGGATTTTTAGCTAAAAGGATGACAGTCTGGAATAAAGTCTAGTTTTGCCAATGTCTTTGTATCTGAATGTGAGATGTAACAAAGTTCTGGCCAATGTGAAGTTAGAAGTATTATACTTCTGAAAATATTTCTTAAGCTCAGCCAGCACACACTTTTTCTTCTTGTTCTTCTTCTCTTCTTTCATCTTGTTGCCTGAGACAACATTGCCACAATTTGGAGTATGAGGTTGAGGCTATGCAAGGCAGCACAATATGATAAAGAGAAGCAGGAACCTATCATGCCAGGTCTGTCTCCACTAATTTTTTATGTGGAAAATTAGCCTCTATTTTATTTAAGCCACTGCTATTTTAGGTTTTCCATCATTAGTATCTGACTCTAATCAGAACTATACCATGACCTTAACAAGAATACTTTCGGGCAGCCCCGGTGGCTCAGCGGTTTAGCACCGCCTTCCGCCGAGGGCATGATCCTGGAGACCCCGGACCGAGTCCCACGTACGCTCCCTGCATGGAGCCTGCTTCTCCCGCTGCCTGTCTCTCTCTCTCTCCTCTCTCTTTCTCTCTCTTTCTCATGAATAAATAAATTAAATCTTAAAAAAAAAAACTCTCAATGGAAATGGTAGTGGGTTAGGTGATGAACATTTATGGACTATAAACAAAATCTTGTAGGCAAAGACACAAAGTATATATTATACCAGAAAGTCATAAAAAGATCATTTATTTCCTATGAAACTATATACCTTATTTAGTGCTATTCATATTTCAAAATCAGTGAAAGCCATGGCTGATAAAGCAATAAGTAACTTAAAACATAAAAAATATACTTCATTTCTACACATGCTTAGTGGGTATTCTTCTCAAAAAGTAATTGCTTATTTAAAAGAAAAATAATGAAAACTTACCATGAATTTACAATGAAATGATTATTAATGACATAGAGCTGTTTAACACTTACTATCCCATAAAGAAATGTGGTAAAGCAGTCAAAATACTTCCAGTTCCCATAATGAAGCAACCGATTCCAATTATCTTTGGTCTGTGTAGTTTGGATCCAAAGTAACTCACGAATACAATTACAAGCAAATTCCCTACAAAGAGAATAAAATTAATTTTTATGATTTATTATAGCAAATATTGCCAGTCCGATTTTGTGTCCAATAGAATGGAAAGCCTCAGAATAAATACAAATAGAGCATAAAACATGCCTTTCCCTACAGATCATGTAATTTAATTGAGAAGATGAAACTCACTTACATTAAACAACTCATTGTATAGTTGTATGGTGTTAAGAAAAAGAATGAATTTTTAGATAGGAAATAAAACACTTGAATAACTTGGCAATATTAGTGAAGCAAAATTTTATTGAAAAATATGGCACTGACTGAATTGTTTTTGACTGGAAAAAATGCAGAAATCTTCCTGACCTGAGAGAAAGGTGCTCATTTGAACATTTATTAACTTACTCTTACCATTCCTTAAGTTTCTATTAAGTACCTGCCATAGTACTAGGAGCTGGAAATATAAAGAAGAGAATAAACCATAGTATTTGTCCTCCAGGAAATTATATACCAATGATAAAAATAAGTAGATGAACAGGGGTGATATTAGACCACAGAAAGGAAGAGCTTAAATTAAGTAGGGGCTGAAATAAAGTTTTCTGGAGTAGAGGTCACTTGAGATTTAATGTAGAGTATTAGTTATCTAGAATAAAAAGGAGATGAAGAGCATTCCAAGTGTAGGAAGTCATGACCAACCGGATCCATTTGGAGCTACATGTATAATAACAAATAACAACCAAGAATTAGTGAACATTTGATGGGAGGAAAAAAGCATGAAATAACAGCACCAAAATGAACTGGCAGATAAAGTTACTCATGGAGAAACCCTTAAATAAAGAAACTAAAACGAGGAGAAACTGAAAAAATCTAGTTAGTCTCTTTAGAGGTAAAGGGTAGGTTGCATCCATAAAATAACTAGGGCAACCTGGGTGGCTCAGACGTTTGGCGCTGCCTTCAGCCCAGGGCCTGATCCAGGAGACCTGGGATCGAGTCCCACATCGGGCTCCCTGCATGGAGCCTGCTTCTCCCTCTGCCTGCGTCTCTCCCTCTTTCTCTTTCTGTGTCTCTCATGAATAAATAAATAAAATCTTAAAAAAAAAAGAACTGGTAGACCAAAAATAATAAGAGAACAGTAAAGAATTTTTGTAAATTAAAAATAGTATTCAAAAATGTACATATTGGGACCTGGTAAGATGGAAGATGGTATCAGAGAAGACTGATGGAACATAAAGCAAAAAAAAAAAAAAAAAAAAAAGGAAAATTTTAGAAAAAGTTAAAGGAACAAAATTGTGAGGAAATTTAACATTCTTCTAGTATATGTTTCAGAAGAAATAAATAAGAAAATAGAAGAGAAGAAACAAACTTAAAAGTAGAAAATAAAGGAACGCCTGGGTGGCTCAGTGGTTGAGTATCTGCCTTTGGCTCAGGGCGTGGTGATCCCTAGAGTTCCAGGCCCAGAGTTCCAGGATTCTGTCCTACATTGGCTCCCTGCAGGGAGCCTGCTTCTCCCTTTGCCTACCTCTCTGCCTCTCTCTGTATCTCTCATGAATAAGTAAATAAAATCTTAAAAAAAAAAAAAAAAGAAACTCCTTCATTTAAAAGAAGACTTAAGCTTTCAGATACAAACTTCTATACTTCTCCAGCATTAAGTAATGTAAAAGAAACAGTTCAGAAATATGTTGGTAAAATTTCTGAAATTCAAGGATAAAGAGGAGATACTTATTGGTGCATGACAATGACATTGATAATGATTTCTTATATGTAACACTGAATATTATAAAACAGATACATGTTTTAAATGTTTTGAGGAAAAAAGATTTTGAAATTTTAATTCTATAATCAAATTGTTGCTTGAATATAATGGTAGAGTAATGCATTTTCCAACAAACAATGGCTTGGAATATGTTATTTCAATTATTTCCAGGAAAAAATAACTACTTGAATATATACTCCACAAAAACTAAAGATGAGATTTGAAGTCATAGGATTCAATTAACAGTGGTAAGCAAAGAAACCAGTAAAACTTAAAACCATGCACACATAATGGCTGTCAAACAGCTACAAATTTTAACAAAAATATTAAGAATCTATTCATCAATAAGAAGAAACACACACTGAATTAGAATTTAAAGCTAATTAACAGTCCAAAACTAAAATTTTAGACGGTTTCATTAAATCCCAGAAACAGAAGGGTAAAAGATATGAAGGGTGAAATGGCCTCTTAATCATGAAAATGCCGAATTCATAGTAAGAAGATACATGGGTCTTCCTTTATACAATTATTTTTAAAAATATTCAACAGCTAATATATTTTAAGATAAGTTAAAAATAAACAGCAAACTTATAGAAAATATTTGTAATTAATACAACAGACATAATTTTGAGTCCCTTCAAATCATTAAAAAGTCTAAAAAGGGCCCAAGATGACAGCCACCATGAAGGAGACTGAGAAAATGTTAATATTATTTTTGAAGATCAACAAAAGAAAAACAAATTTGCACTGAATACAAGTAGAGCTGAAGGAAAAAAGAAGTGAAAATGAAACAACTCCAAAATTTAGAAGATGCTTGTGAAGACATCATGCCTGCACATAAGAACTGCTTATTGATACCTGACCAAATTGGTCATGTTTTCATTAGCCATTCTCAAGAAGAAACACAGGAAATGTTAAAAGAAACAAAGAAATATTTTCAGGAAGACATTGATGCCTGAAAATCCAGAGTGGAATTAATTCAGTGGGTGTTAACAGATTCAGTTCTTTGCAAAATTCAGGAATAACAGAAACTGTGAAGCTGTTGAAAGTTAAACATTTTATAATACTTTAAAACTTTTGTTTGATAAATTTGAATATTGTTTAAAAGTTTTTAAAGGCTATAAGGGAGAAGGTAATGAGCTACTGATTCATAATTATAACCCATTATAATTATAATCCAATATTATATAAAACCTTACTGTTATTAGAGAAATCCAAATTAAAGACAACAAAGCAATATATTCAATGTTCTAAAAACAAAAATATTTTTCATTTCAAAATTTTATATGCAAACAGCACAAACCTAACAGAAGTTGCTTCAAAGCTCTTCCTCTTCCCTCAAATCATCAGAATCATAATCCTCTCTCCAACATTTATTTATTTATGTATGTATGTATTTACCTATTTATTTATTATACAAGGGCATCTTGAAAGAGGGAAGGTAAAGCCCTGCAAAATATTAGTTTGTAAGCAATGAGTTTGTATAGATTAAAGTTTCTCAATGTCTGCTTATTGACATTCTGGGCTGAAGAATTCTTTGTCATGGGTTTTGTCCTGTGCATTGTAGGATGTGTAGTGGCACCTTTGGCCCCTACAACAAGATGCCTATAACAATCTCCTTCCCATCAGTTATAATAACCAAAAATAACATCCATTATCATCAAATTGTCCCTGGAGGGCAAATTTACTCCTGACTGAGAATTAGTGGTGTAGGGCTGGTATGAGCAGTTTTTACTTCTGCAAATCTTATTACTAAGTAATAATAAAAATAGAAATAAAAATTACCAATTTCAAAGCCTCCATCAATTAAGCCAGAAATAGAAGATGATATGTCAAATCTCCTTTCAATTTGAGTGATGGAACTTTTCATAACAACTCCACCTAGTGCCTTACACATAAAGCTGAATGACAGGGCTACTAAGAACATCTAGGAAAAAGCAGAAAGAAAGGAGAAAATTATTAACAAAAAGACTATAGGCCTTATATGTATTGAATTAAAAATAACTTATCTTATTTACTTAAGAACATTATTTTTATCATAGAAATCATACCCATCTTCCACTATACCAATTGATCCTTCCTAGTCTTTTTAATGTTATTATCATTATACAGATAAAACATAATTTTCTAACTTGGTTACAACATCAGATAATTAGAGCAGAACAGTCAAAGTTCTTATTTTTCATTTAATATTATTAACTCATTTTTAAGAAGCTAGATAATGACCTGAGATGGCCACGATGTAAGCTATTCTTTATTCCCCCATGAAAAGTAACTAACTGTGAGGGAAGTGGCTACACATTCTCAAAGATGGCATTTCCAGGACATCAGCTGGAAAATGGCTTTTTTTTTTTTAATTTATAAAACCTCACTATTATCAGAGAAATCCAAATTAAAATGAAAACAACAAAGCAGTATATTCAACATCCTAATAAAATACTTTAATTCTAGTGGTTACAGATGTTTTATTTTCAAATTCACTTTAACAGAATGTGTTGATTCATCCTTCTTATGGTCCACATTTATACCCATAAGTAAATTCCTTTTATATCCAGCATTAAAATATTCTTCTACTATGGACTGTATGTTTGTGTTCCCACCAAATTCATATGTTGAAACCCTAATCCCTAATATTTGGAGATGGGTGCTTTGGGACTTAGGTCATAAAACTCTCATGATAAGATTAGTGTCCTAGAAGAGCTTACTTTTCTCCCACTGCTTTGTGAGGATACAAGAAGATAGCCATCTGAAAATGAGGAAGAGCATTCTAAGCAGAACTCAACCATGCTGATACCCAGATTTCAAAACTTCCAGGCCCCAGAACCATGAGAAATAAATTTCTGTTTTCTAAGTCACTACGTGACTTAAAATACATGACTCTAGTATTTTCTTATAGCAATTCAAGCTGATTCAGATGGGTTTTTCTTATTACTTCCTACACCACCAGTGGTAGCCACCATCATTTAGCCTGGATCACCACATTAGCCTCCTACCAGATCTTTCTCTTTCTGCTCTCATCCCCCTTTCAGCCTGTTCTCAATACAGTAACTACAAAAATTCTTTCAAAATAAAATTAGATTATGCCACCCCTCCATGTTTTCCCACCTCACTCTTAGTAATATCGAATCTTTCCAATGACCTAAAAGGCTCTAAATGGTCTGTTCTCCCCCAATTATCCCTTCCCCACAAATATTCCATTTTATCCTTCTGATCTCATTTCTGTCACTCCAGTACTTGCTCATTCCTCTCCATCCACACGAGCCTTCTTGTCTTACCTTGAGTATTCCAGGTTTATTTTTCTGCCTCAGGGTCTTTGTTCTTGCTTTGCTTCCTGCAAGGAAAACTCTTCCCCATGGTTATATCCCTATCATTTACTCTTTGACATCTTTGAGGGATTTGCTCAATATAACTTTCACAGTGAGGCTTTCCTTAACCAACCTACTTAAAATTATACCACTTTCCCCTCACAATATTTTTATTTACTTATTTGTGTAATATATATTGCCCTCACTTGACTATAACTTACATCAGGGCAGAATGAAATCCAAAAACCATTTAAACATTTCTGCATCCTTTTTTTAATAATAAATTTATTTTTTATCGGTGTTCAATTTACCAACATACAGAATAACACCCAATGCTCATCCCGTCAAGTGCTCCCCTCAGTGCCCGTCACTCATTCACCCCCACCCCCCACCCTCCTCCCCTTCCACCACCCCTAGTTCATTTCCCAGAGTTAGGAGTCTTTATGTTCTGTCTCCTTTTCTGATATTTCCTACCCATTTCTTCTCCCTTCCCTTCTATTCCCTTTCACTATTATTTATATTCCTCAGCAATCAGGCAACAAAAAGACATTAAAGGCATTCAAATTGGCAAAGAAGTCAAACTCTCCCTCTTCGCTGATGACGTGATACTCTACATAGAAAACCCAACAGCCTCCACCCCAAGATTGCTAGAACTCATACAGCAATTTGGTAGCATGGCAGGATACAAAATCAATACCCAGAAATCAGTGGCATTTCTATACACTAACAATGAGACTGAAGAAAGAGAAATTAAGGAGTCAATCCCATTTACAATTGCACCCAAAAGCATAAGATACTTAGGAATAAACCTAACCAAAGAGGTAAAGGATCTATATCCTAAAAACTATAGAACACTTCTGAAAGAAATTGAGAAAGACACAAAGAGATGGAAAAATATTCCAGGCTCATGGATTGGCAGAATTAACATTATGAACATTTATGCATCCTATACAGTGTAAAGCCAACCATACAAGTCCCAATAGGAAAATCTGTGACACTCAATTTTCTTGCCAGAGTCTTCCCTCAACAAAGCATCATTAATGCAATTGGGACAAAACCCTCACCTCCCATCTTTTCTTCCCTTCAAGTATCCAGGGGAGAGAAAGGAATGGGACTTATATCCAATGTTATGACTTAGAGGCAGCATGAGGGACCAGCTTATATTCAAGTACTGACAAGAGTGGATGGCCAGAGTTGAGGATCTCAGATTTAAGACAATAAACCCTGAACCAGAATCTGTAGTACCACGGATAGACACTAGGTGGAGTACCAGTATTGCAATTTACTAAACCAGGGAGGGTGCAATATTTCAGACCCCAGGAAGAACTCTTAAGTAGACAGACAGCAAACTTCTTCAAATAGCCCAAGGAGGACACATACCCAGAAAAAAACTTGAGAGGTCTAAAGAATCTCTAGCTTAACTAGTAAAACACATCCCTGTACCAAACCACAAAGTCTGAAATAATTGGCTGATTCTTCAAATGCCAAAATTCCAACAAAAAAGATACGACATATAAAAGAAGAGGAAACCGCAGCATATTTGAAGAAATAAGTGAGATTATTAATGAAGAAATAGAAATTAGGAAGAAGAACCAAACAGAAATTCTGGAACTGAAGAAGACATTACTTGGATTGAAAACTTCACTAGACTAACTCTAAATTAAACTTGACCAGACAGAAAAAGAATCAACAAACTCAGAGTGGGCCAAGGGGAAAAAAAAAAAAAAAGAATGAATAAAAATGAAAAATGTAAAGGACCTGTGGGACACCACCATCAAGCAGAATAGTATTTGCATTATGAAAATACCAGAAGAAGAAAGAGAAAGGGGCAGAAAAATTATTTAACAACTATAGCCTCAAATTTTCCAAATCTAAGTAAAGAAACGTACATGTAAATTTGATAAATTCAAAGAAGCTCATCTAGGACAAACGTAATGAGACTTACATCATGACACATCATAATCAAATTGTCAAAAGTCACAGCCAAAAAGAAAATCTTGAAAGCAGTAAAAGAAAAGCAACTCATCACATACAAGAGAATTCTCATTAGATTATCATCACATTTTTCAGCAAAAAAACCTTATTCTAGAAAGGAATAGAATAAAATATTCAAAGTACTAAAAGAAAAAGACTGTCAACAAGAATATTATATCTGTCAAAACTGTCCTTAAAGAACAAGGAGAAATCAAGATTTTCCCAGTAAGTCAAAACTGAGGGAATTCACAACCACTAGATTTTTTCCTCCAAGAAATACTGAAAGTTCTAGAAATTGAAGTGAATAGATGATGAATAGCAGCACAAAACCATACTGAAATATAAAATTCCCTAGTAAAGGAAGTATAAAATCCTGTATTATTGCAATGTAGATGAGTAAATCACTTATAAACTTAACAGACTTTTTTTTTTTTTTTTTACTTAACAGACTTTTAAAAGAGTAAAAAGTAATTATAAATCTATGTTAATGCAATTGAAAAGGAGTAATATGTGTCATTAACAACAAAGTAGGATAGGGGCAAATATATAAAAGAGTAGTTTTCACATGCAATTGAAGTTTAGTTGTTCTTAGTTTAAAACAGATGGTTATAACTATAACTTGTTTTATGTATTGCGATGGTACCCACAAAAACATGTCTATAAAGTACACATAAAGGGAAATGAATACAGAATCAAAACACATCATTACAATAAATAAATAAATAAATAAATAAATAAATAAATAAATAAACACAAAAAATTCAAGGAGGGAAAGAGAACAAAAAATTTTAAGACAGAAACAATTGACAACATGGTAATTGTTCTTTCCTACCCATAATTAATTTAAACATAACTTGATTAAATTGCCTGAATTGATTAAGAAAATAAGATTCAACTATATGCTGTCTATAAAGGATTCACTTTGGTTCTAGGATACCAAAAGGCTAAAAATGAAAGGGTGTGTAATAAGCTAATGTTTCTGTGCCTTCAAAATTCATGTTGAAAACCTAGCCACCAAAGAGATGGTATTAAGAAATGCAGCCTTTGGGAAGTTATTATGTCAAGAGGACAGAGCTCCTATGAATAGGATTAGTTCCTTGTAAAATATACCCCAGAGAGTTCTCATGCCCTTTTTCCATCATATGAAGACACAATGAGAAAATAGACATCTATGAATCAGGAAACAAGCCATCACCAGTAGCCTAATCTGCCAAAATCTTTGATTTTGAATTTCTCAACCTCTAAAACTATGAGAAATAAATATTTTTTATTTAAACCACCCAGTCTATGGTATTTTTGTTATAGCTGCCCAAACAGGTGAAAACTAATATTTTATGCAAACAAGAACCTAAAGAGAACAGAAGAGGCTGTACTTTTACAGACAAAATAGTCTTTAAGACAAAAACTGTCACAAAAGACAAAGGACATTATATAATGAAAAAGGGTCAATTTAGCAGAAAATATAACAATTACAAACATATATATGTAACTAACATTAAAACAGTCAAATATATGAAGCAAACAGTGACAAAACTAATAGTAGAAACTATTGGAGTGTAGATCAATGAAAAGGGAATAGAAAAAATCAATGAAACTAAGAGTTCGATTTTTAAAGAGATCAACAAATTTGACAGATTAACTGAGAAAAAGAGGAGACTCAAATAGCTAAAATAAGATATGAAAGAGGAGACATTACAAATAATGCCACAGAAATAAAATAAGTTATGACACAACTATGAACAATTATATGCCAAAGAATTGGGTAACCAAACATAGCAATCTAAAAATCTGAACAGATCTGTATGTAGTGAGGAGATTAAAGCTGCAGTTAGAAACTTCCCAACAAAGAAAGCCCAGGACAAGACGGTTTCACTGGAGAATTCTACCACACATTTAAAAAAGAATTAATGCTAATACTTCTCAAACACTTCCAAAGAGTTGAAAAGAAGGATATACTCCCAAATTCATTAAATGAGGCCACATTGCCTGATATTAAAGCTGGACAAAGACATCACAAGGAAATGAACTACAGACTAATATCTCTGATGAGTATTTAAAATTTCTCAAAAAAATCCTTGCAAACTGTAATTAACAATGCATTAAAAGGATCATACATCATAACCAAGTGGAATTTATAGCTGGAATGCAAGTTGGATTCAACATATGAAAATTACCCAATCTAATATATCACCTTAACAGAATGAAGAATAGAGACGCTTGGGTGGCTCAGTGGTTGAGTGTCTGCCTTCAGCTCTGGGAGCCTGCTTCTCCCTCTGCCTCTGTCTCTGCCTCTCTCTGTGTGTCTCTCATGAATAAATAAATAAAATCTTTTAAAAAATGACAAAATGAAGAATAAAACCACATAATCATCTCAATAGATGCAGAAAAAGCATTTCAGAAAATTCAGCAGTCTTATGATAGTAGCACTCAACAAATTAGGAATAGAAGGAAAGTATCTCAGCAGAATAAAGGCTATATATAAAAAGCCCATATCTAACATCATCCTTGTGTTCTAGCAGAGTTATTAAGTTGTATTTAATACTTTTTAAGATTATTTATTAAAATTGTAGGAAGACATGGCTTCTGTCTTATGCTCAGTCTGCTATAAAGAACAGAAAGGCTTCAAGTTTTGGTTTCTCTTCTAATAAATAAACAGAAAAAATATTATCAGGTTCTCTATCAAACTCAGATACCTGACACATAATAAGCAAAGACTCAATAAATGTTTTGAGATTGTTGGCTAAATTATGGAGTGGACATGTAGTGAAACCTCTCATTTTTTAGTTTCCTCAATTTTTAGATGGAGATAATCATACAAAAGTTATTATAATGATTAATTAAAATAATATACATAAAGATCTTGGCATAGTACTAGCCACACGGTAAATACTGATAAGTGTATTTTTATTACCATTGTGAACTACCATCACCCAGCTTTTAGCTTTAAATTCATTCAGATCAAAAAGGACTTACGATCATTTAGCTAAACACAGTTTTATGCCATGTGCTATTAAAGGTATTGCAGAATTAGTAATGCGCGTATTGACAATATGATTTATTGATTATTGAAGAAATAGAAAAATATGCTCATCTAAATGCTGACCATCAAAGCACTCATTTGTGAAATCAAAGAGGAGAAAATTTCAGAAAATAACGGAACATCTCATTAGAGCAGATATAAATATAACCAAATATAAACCCTGTCTTTTAAAAGGAAATTTCTAAAAGTTCAGAGAAAGCTTTTAACAATCCATTTCTTCAATTTTGAAAAGAAAATTAGCTCTAGATAAGAGATTCAAAAGGGTAAAAAACCTCACAGCATAATTCCAAGCTACTTTTTTTTTAGAAAGGAGAAAGGTCACTGAACTCTATCTCTGAAACTAATAATATACTACATGTTAATTAATTGAATTTAAATAAAATAAAATTCAAAAAATAAAAAGGAAATAAAATTTAAAAATTTTAAAGAAAAAAGGTAATAGATATAAACACATAACCACAGTAGAATCTCACCAGTGAGCTGGGATTTAGAAGGATATGAAATGAGTTAATATAGATAGATTTATAAATGTGCCTTCTTTTAATCTAACTATAACTCTATGAGATGGGCATTTTAACTCTGTCCCTAATGCAGGACTGAAGTGCAGAGAAAGAATGATATGATGATTTTCTCAGATCTTAAAAAAAAGGAACAAGAAAGCTGAAATCTTTAGTAAAAATCATTAAAATGCCTATGTCATGAGGTAGAGAATTTAAGACTGAAAGATTTCAAAACAGAAATACAAATGTTCACAATTATCAAACTGATATTAAAGTATCACAGGTAGAAAGAAATAGCTGGTATTTAGGTAAGAGATAAAGTCTATGTTTACCTGTAATCAGGCCAGTCAGTTCATTATTTTTTTATTTATTTTTTATTTTTTTTTGTCAAGAGTTCTGGAATTGAAGTCAGAAGATGGTTCCAAGTTTCTATTTTGCCAGAGGTACAGCCAAGATTAACTTAGTTAACTCACTTGAACCTCAATCCATTTACTCAACAAACATTTATTGAGCAATTCCAATATGGCAATTACTCCACAATATCTTAGAGTTGAGACAGGTGCAGAGTAAGAAGGGAAGAAAAGCTAGACATAATAAATGCCCTAAAAAAACATAATTTCTGGGGCAAAAACAATAAATAATGCCAGCATAATAATGTAATGAATACTATAAATTTATAATGTGATGAGTACATAGGAAAGATGCTTAATATTGTCTACAGTGGTTAAAGTTTCTGTAGATATAGTGACATCTGAACTAAGTCTTTTTTTTTTTTTTTTAAGATTTATTTACTTGTTTATTCATGAGAGACACAGAGAGAGATGCAGAGACATAGGCAGAGGGAAAAGGAGGCCCCCTGCAGGGAGCCCAATGTGGGACTTGATCCCGGGACCCTTGATGCCCTGAGCCAAAGGCAGCCGATCAACTACTGAGCAACCCAGGCATCCCTGAACTAAGTTTTTAAGAAATAATAGAAACTTAGAAATTGAAGAATAAACATTTAAAACAAAATAGGAAACACATTAAAAGCCCATGTAGTGAAAGAACACAAATCATTTGCAAAACAAAAAAGAGTATCTATGTAGGTGGAATATAAGGATAGAAATATGCCAAACATTGGGGGATGAAATTGTATTTTTAAATGTAATATAAGGAAATTAGATTTTAGATGCTTAATTCCGGTATCTATGTAGAAGATGGACTTATGACAAAGAAATTTGTTAGAAAGCTGACTTCAGGGAAAAAAAAGTCTGTTGGAAAAGAAACAAAAGATCACAAACATACTTTGGAGAAGTTTAAGGGGAGAATCAATAAGATTGGGAATAAGGGAAAATAAATTTTCTGATTTTATTTTCCAAGTTTCTAGTTTAGATAATTGTATGTACTAACATTGTTATTTGATATGAGAAAAAGAGAAGTCTTGGGGTTAAAAACACTGAAATCAGTTTTTCACAGGTTTGAGATTCCTAAGAATAAATGTGCATCAAGTAGACACAACTGGCAGGTTTGTGGCTCAAGAGAGTCTTGTCTGGAGGTTGTTTTGAAATTTGCTAGGGAATAGCTGTATAATTAATCAATTTTCAAGTTTATTCCATTAAAATAAAATTCCTGCTGCACTGCACCCTCACTTTTCCATAATTCTCTTTCTTGTCCTTTCCAGTAAAACTGAGTTGTTTACATTTGCATGAATCAAATCTTGTTTTTTGCATCACTCGTCTCAAGTATCCTGAGCAGGCTTATGTTATTCTCACGGTTCAATTTTTTTTTTTCAGGGTTGTGTTTCAGACTCTCTTCTTTTTTTACTCCATGTACCCTTTCTGGGAAAGCTCACCAATTATCATTGTTTTTATTACCATCTAAATGCTGATGATTACCAAATCTGTATCTTGAGCCAAGACTGCTTTTGCTGAATTTTAGATTGTTTTTCCAAAATGCCTACATTAGAACTCCACTCAGGCTTTTCACTTTTATGTCCAGATCTCTTTCTTCTTCCTCTTTTTTCAACTCTTTCTGCTATTCAGGCTAGAAGCTGCTCTCTTCTCGATTACATCCAATCAATTCTCCAAAGTTAAAAATGTAACCTTATAAATATCTCTCTTTTTGACATGCTTCGCTTCATATTTCTACTTAAATGACCATCATTTTTCACCCAGATTACCTACCACTTTTCTAATCGGCATCTCTCCTCATTGTTATCCTTTTCACACTATAGCCAGGGTGATCTTTAAATATGTATAACCATTTCCATGTCCAAAAGAGCTCAGTAAATTCCCACAAAACTGATCCTCCAGCAAAAACCAATTATAAAGTCTAAGAAGAAAACAAAAACCACCTGGAGAAAGACATGGGAAGGCAAACAAAAGTAGTCAGATTCTGGATTGGAGTTGACAGGAGAAAATGTGTAAGGTTAGTTTCTCATTCTTATGGCTTTGCGGTGAGGCCATAGAACCTT
Source organism: Canis aureus (assembly GCF_053574225.1). Lineage (NCBI taxonomy): Eukaryota > Metazoa > Chordata > Mammalia > Carnivora > Canidae > Canis > Canis aureus. Next base: position 27,221,456 of record NC_135635.1, read on the forward strand.
CAAATCTTATTCACGGAGTGACCATATCTTGACTTCTGCTCTCTCTCCCTCTCTCTCTGCTCATGCTCCCTGTACTTGTGCACTTGTTCTTGAACTTGTGCTTCCTTTCTCTCTCTCTAAAAGCAAAAACAAAAGCCCTGTAGTCCATTTTAGCCTGAAAAATTAAAAAAAAGAAGAGTTTAGATTGACTACAGCCAAATAAAGTTAGGGGGAGAATCTCATAGAAGAGAGAGCCATAGAAAGTGGGGTGGGGGGCTGGGATGATAAGAAGTCAGGCAAAATTGGAAAATAGGATGAGTATACATTCATTAAATGTTTGTTGAAATTTAATCCTTCATTATTTCCATTTTTATTTTCATAGTTCTTATTTTTTAAAGCTTGTCTATTTTCCACGATGACATGGGGCACTCTTTTAGCTTGTTTTACTGAAATGCAAAATTATCATTGTTGAATACTACAAATTACCATTTACCTTTTTTTTTTTTTGCTTTCAGTTATCTTTTGAAAACTACATCTAATGTTTTTCATGCCTATTAGATAACAGTTGCTTAGAAGAATTTCTAGTTAGAATGCTTTGTGAATGTCTTTGTTATTAGCTCTATACTTCCATAGGTTTTAGTTTAATTTAGAATTGAAAGTATCATAAATTTAATATACTACTCTACCTAGGATTAGAAGACAAATTACTTGTGTGTTTCAGAAAAATTAGGTTCTAGATACATTCTTTCTCTCTTCGCCTGATTTTATTTCATATCTGGATTCTACATCTCATATTTTCCCCCTTCTTTTTCCTTATGTCTCCCACTCTCTGCACTGTTTTCTTCTTGGCAAAAGTAGAAACTGTCCATGGACTTGGTGTGCATGTGATGCAAGAAAACAGAATGTACTTTGCAATGAGAAGGTCTAGACCTAGTTGCCCTTTGTTTCACTTAATAACCTAACAAAGATGGAAATGTTACACAATTCATTGAACTTCAGTTTCCTCATCCACACAAGGATAATGTATAATATTTAACTTATTTCATAGAGTCAATCTCAGGTTCAAAGGAAATTATATTCATGAGTTCGTGAATGTGTTTGTGAATGTTTGTCAATGCACCAAACATGTATGGAAATTAGGAAGCCTGTTAGTGATTCATCCTTTTTCTCTATTTATATAAGACTTGTTTCTCTAACTTTGCTCCATTCACACTCTCTATTTACACAAACTGTTCTTAGCACCAGAAGAACAGGAAGAGTGTTGATTGTGAAGGTCCTGCCTACTATCTCTGTAAGATATACTGTAACTCAGTTAGAAAGATGTGTATTATAGAGTGAAAACTTACAAAGCACTTGTCTGATGCATATCTTGCATGGCACCCTTTACCTAAATAGTTAAGAGGTATTAAGTTATCAACCTTACACTTTTAAAAAATGGTCTCTGTCTTTTAAAACTATATGTATTTTATTTATTATTGTTTCATATAATTTTAATATATTAAGACAACTACTTTTTATTTTTTTTTAATTTTTTATTATTATTAACCAGCTATGAGCAATTATGTTTCCATCAGCAGTCTTTTGGCTAAATAAATATCTTAGGGTCATTTCCATCTGTGTTTTTTACAGTTTGTCATTTTTATTTCTGTGTATTTCCATCCTTCTTACTTGATTCATTTCAGCCAGTGTTATGTATTCACTGTCATAATCCCTCACCTTTTGTGATATCCTGGCAGTTGACTATATGGTTAGCTAATTTGCTTACAGATTAAAAAGTGCAAAGTGACGTGTGTTTACTAGTGACTGCGGTTCTTCACCCTAAGGCTCATCTCCCTTACTTGTTCCTGAGCTGTTGGGGCTCACATCAACAAGCATCTATTCTAAATTTAGTCTTCCCATGTTCCCATTATCAGAAAGAGTAAACATCAAAAACAGAGAAATATGAACTTAGGTCAAAAGAGTGAGAATTTGAGGAAGATAAATCCGTTCAAAAGAGAAAAAAGAAAAAAAACAGGGTAGACATAAGAAGTAGATGTTTTTAGAAGACAGTGAAAAGGAATTCAAAGTATAATAAGGGGCACCTGGGTGGCTCAGTCAGTTAAGCATCTGCCTTCAGCTCAGGTCATAATCTCAGGGTCCTGGGATTGAGCCCTTTTTGGGCTCCCCACTCAGCAGAGAGTCTGCTTGTCCCTTTGCCTCTCTCCCACTCATGCTCTCTCTCTCTCTCTCTGTCAAATAAATAAATAAAATATTTTTAAAAATAAAATGTAATAAATAACAAAATAGATAAGAAATGATATTAGCAAGATAAAGGCAAAATAAAAGAGAATAAGTGGAAAATGTGAGGTACAAAAAATACAACACTTAAAAATAATATACAAGATAAAAACATGAAAGCATATGTTGGAAAACCAAATTAAAGATCTAACTCATAAGGAATTTAACTAAATAATAAATGCCTAAAAAATAAATTAGGGATGAGAAATATTTAAAGAAATAATTAATGTAACTTTCCCAATACTCAAAAAAGATGAAAAATTTAGGTTCAAAGTGACAATATCCAACATGAAAGATAATAAGAACCAACTTATGCATGCATATGAGAAAACTAGACAGAGTAGAGTGAAATTTAGGAATATTAAAAATAAGAAAAATTTGAAGTTTTCTAGGAGAGAGAGCAGATCATTTTTTATTAGCAAGAGTGGGTATAAATATAAACAAACAAGACCGAAAGCCCCAAAACAAATAAAAACAAGGAATATATTTTTAAAGCATTAAAATAAGAGATCATTGAACCTAGAATTTTTATTTATCCAAATGGTCACGACTGTAAGGATGTATGTTCTTAAGCGTATACAGCTCCACAAAATTTGGCTCATAGAGAACAACACTGAAGACACTTTGGGATGACTTACTTAAATAATTTTACTATGTAAACTTGTTCACCTTATTTAACAAATTCATACATCTTTTTTTAAAGATTTTATTTATTTATTCATGAGAGATGCACAGAGAGAGAGGCAGAGACACAGGCAGAGGGAGCAGCAGGTTCTATGCAGGGAACCCGATGTGGGACTCGATCTCTGTACTCCAGAATCATGCCCGGAACCGAAGGCAGAGCTCAACTGCTGAGCTACCCAGGTATCCCTAATACCTCTTTTTAAGTAATAGATAGTATATACAGATGGAAGATCAATAAAGAACTGGAGAACATGAACAATACTGCAAGGCAAATAAACCTAATGACACATTAGAACATTCTACCTAACAGCAAAATACACATTTCTCTTAAGTGTATACATATCTTTCTCCAAGATATATCAGATGTTAGGTCACAAAATAAATCTTAAAAATTTAAGGAAGATTGAAATTATATCAAGTATTTTTTCTCCTCATGATAGACTGAAACTAAAAGTGACAGCTGAAGGAAAACTGGAAAACTCACAAATATGTGAAAATTAAACAACACATTCTTTTTTTTTTCCTTAAACAACACATTCTTAACAACCAGGGGTCAAAGAAGAATTCAAAGAAGTAATTAGAAAAACAAACAAACAAAACAACAAAACAACAAAACAAAACAAAACAAAGAAGTAGAAAATACCTCAAAACAAAAATAAAACACAATGTACAAACATTTATGGAATACAGCAAAGGTAGTACTGAGGAAAGTTCATAGTGATAAGCATCTACATTAAAGGAAGAGGAAATAAACCCTCTAACTTTACATGTCAATGAGATAGGAAAAGAACAAACAGCCCAAAGTTAGTCAAAGGAAGGAAATAACAAAAGTTAGAGAAGAAATAACAAATAAAATAGAAAAGCAATGGGAAAAGTCAATGAAACTCAAAGTTGGTTTTTTGAAAAGATTAAAAAATGGACAAAACCTTAGACAAAGAAAAAAAGATAGTACATTCAAAAAAATAAATCAGAAATGAAAAAAAGACTTTATAATTGATGCCACAGAAATTTAAAAAATGGGGTTCCTGGGTGGCTCAGTCAGTTAAGCATCTGACTCCTGATTTCAGCTCAGGTCATGATCTTAGGGTTGTGAGATCGAGCCCTGCCTTGGGTTCAGCACAGTGTCTGTTTACAATTCTCTCCTTCTGCCATTCCCCCTCATGTGTACATGCTCTTTCTCTCTTAAAAAAACGAAAAGAAAAAGAAATAAAAAGGATTGTTAGAGATAACTATGAAAAATTATATGCCAATAAATTGGATAACAAAAGAAATGGATAAATTACTGGAAACATACCATGTACCAAAACTGAATATATAAAATATATGAAATATACAGTGTGTGTGTGTGTGTGTGTGTGTGAATGTAGGTATGTATGCAGAGTACATTTTTTCACAAATTTTGGAGGTTAGAACTTGGCCATCTTTTTTTGAGTGCTATTATTCTATTGATGACTTTATTAGGTAACAATGGTAAGGAGGTATTAAGGTTGCAAATGGAGCTGCTAATCAGATGACCTTAAAGGGATTATCCTGAATTATCCTGGTTTACTCAATGTGATCACAAGGGTCCTTCAAATGTGAAAAAGGGGCAGAGAGGGAAGATGGCAGAAGAATAGGGGGCCTGCATTTCATCTGGTCCCTTGAACTCAGCTAGTTATCTATCAAATAATTCTGAACACCTGTGAATTCAACCTGAGATCTAAGAAAAGAATTACTGCAATTCTACAAATAGAAAAGCGACCACCGTTTGCAAGGTAGGAGGTGCAGAGTCATGAATCTGAGAGGATGTATTGGAAGACAGACAAGGGTGGGAGGGAGCCTCTATAAGCCAGCTACTGGGAAGTAATATAGCAGCAGAGTGCAAAATCAGAACTTTAGAAGTCTATTCCCGGGACGTCCCTGTCTGAAAGGTGCTCAGGTGGCTAAGTGGGGTAGAATCCCAAGTGGGACAGTATGGCCTCAGGATCCCTGGGGTCACAGAAACAATGGGGGTGCCTGAGTGCATCAGAGTTCCCAAGCATTGGCATGGAAAAGCCAGGTACAATTAGTGAGCCCCAGAGTGGCCTCTCAGCTCAAGGATTGCCATAAAGCCCTGCCCCACAGTTAGCTGACTGCTCTCCAAGCAGGAGCCCAGCAAGTGACAACCACAGGGAGACCCTGCTCCTTCCCCCAGGAGGAGCAGTCTGGATGCCCTAATGAATAGGCAAACGCTTCACGAGCAGGGGCCCAGCAAGCAGCGGGGCTGTGGTGAAACCCCCCTCCATCTCCTGGGAGGATTGGTGCAGGTGTGCACCACAGGAGTCTGTGGAGTTTGGCACACACGAAAGGGATTGACTGCTTTTCCCTGAGGGTACACTGAAGAGTGGGGGCAGTAATCATTCAGCTTTGGGGTAGGAGACTGGGGCGCTGCCATTTCTACTTTTTTTTCATCCTCTAAAGCAGCAAATATCTATCATCTATCTATCTATCTATCTATCTATCTATCTATCATCTATCTATCTATCATCTATCTATCTATCTCCCTTTCAGGGAACAAAAGCCACTTAGAGCAAACTCAAGTAGCTTACACTGAGCCGGAGCTCCTGGCAATGGCAGTGAAATTCAGCCCAGGTAAAGACACCTGAGAAACAGTGCAACAGGCTGCTCCCCCAGAAGACCAGCAGGAACATCAGTTGAATATCAAATTTACAGAACACTCAGAACTAAAAAACTTCTGCGCTAGGGGAAAATAGTATATAGAATTCAAGGTTTTTTTTTCTCATAAGTCTTTAGTCTTTCAGTTTAAATTTTTCTTTTCTTTTTTCCTTTTTTTCTCTTTTCAACTAGATTCTTATTTTTATCAATTCTTTGGTTTCAAGTCTTAAAAAATTTTAGAATTTTTTTTTCTTTTTTAGAAGATTGTATTTATTTATTTGACAGAGAGAGAGAAAGAGAGAGAACAAGCAGGGAGAGCTGCTGGCTCCCCACTGAATAGGGAGCCCAATGTGGGGCTCAATCACAGGACCCTGGGATCGTGACCTGAGCCAAAGGCAGATGCTTAACTGACTGAGCCACTCAGACACCTCTTAAGTCTTTATTTATATTTACATTTGTAAAGATTATCTATTTATTCATGAGAGACACAGAGAGAGAGAGAGGTAGAGACATAGGCAGAGGGAGAAGGAGGTTCTCCACGGGGAGCCTGATGTGGAACTCAATCACAGGACCCCAGGAATCCATCCTGAGTCAAAGGCAGATGCTCAACCACTGAGCCACCCAGGTGTCTCCCTTAAGTCTTTTTTTTCATTTTCATTTTTACATTTATATTTTATAGACATATTTTTCATTTTTGGCTTCCTATCACTGTATTTAATTATCTGTATCCCAATTTGGGGATTTACTGTCTTCTAACAAACAGACCAAAATGCACCCAGGACCAAGTAGATCACCCTGTTTTGTCCACAGGTGAGATTGTATTATCTTTCCCCCCTCTTTTTTTTTTTTCTTTTCTTTTTTTGGTTTCCGACCTCCTCAGATTTGTCTAATGTGTATTTCACTGGGGTCATGGTTGATATTTTTTATTTTGTTCTCTCATTCATCTACTCTTCTCTGGACAAAATAACCAGAAGGAGAAAATCACAGCAAAAGAAAGAACCAAAGATAATACTCTATGCCATAGATTTAATCCATATGGATATAAGTAAAACGTCAGAAACTGAATTCAGAATAATGGTTATAAAGTTACTAGCTGGCTTTGAAAAAAGCAGAAGACACTACAGAATCTCTTAGTGCAGAAATAAAAACTAATCAGGCCAAAATGAAAAATGCTTTAAGTCAGATACCATCTAAAATGGATTCTCTAACAGCTAGGGTAAATGGGGTCGAAGAGAGAATCAGTGACATAGAAGGCAATATGATGGAAAGTAAAGAAGCTGAGGAAAAGAGAAAAAACAACTAATAGACTATGAGAGGATGCTTCAAGAAATCAGCAATATCATAAAGTAAAAAAATATATATATATATAAGAATTACTGCAATCTCAGAGGAAGAAGAAAGAGAGAGGACAGAAGGCATATTCAAGCAACTCATAGCTGAGAACTTTCTTAATCTGGGGAAGGGAGCAGTCATTCATGTCCAGTAGGTCCAGAGAACCTCCCTCAAAATCAATATAAATAGATAACACTCTGACATATAATAGTGAAACTTGCAACCTTCAGAGATAAAAAATCCTGAAAGTAGCTCAAGACGAGAACTAATTAACCTTCAAGGGTAGAAGTATTAGACTGGCAGCAGACCTATCCAGAGAGACCTGGCAGGCCAGAAAGGGCTGGCAGGATATATTCAGGGTCCTAAATGAGAAAAACATGCAGCCAAGAATACTAACTATATCAAGTACAGCTGTCATTCAGAATGGAAGGAGAGATAAAGAGCTCCCAGGGCAAACAGAAACTAAAAGAATTTGTGATCACTGAATTAGCTCTGCAAGAAATATTAAAGAAGATCCTGTAAGCAAAGAGAGAGCCCAAAAGTAATATAGACTGGAAAGAAATAGAGGCAACCTACAGAAATAGGGACTTTACAGGTAGTACAAAGACACTAAATTCATGTCTTTCAATAGTTACTCTGAATGTAAATGGGATAAATGCTCCAATCAAAAGACACAGGATACCAGCCTGAATAAAAAAGCAAGACCCATCCATATACTGTCTACAAGATACTGATTTTACACCCAAGACAACTCCAGATTGAAAGTGAGGGGATGGAGAAACACTTATCATGCTAATGGACATTAAAATAAAGCTGGGGTAGCAATCCTTATATCAGACAAATGGGATTTTAAACCAAAGACTGTAGTAAGGAATGAAGAGTGACACAATATAATACTCAAAGTGTCTATCCAACAAGAAGATCTAATAATTATAAATATGCTCCAAACTTGGAAACAGCCAATTATACAAACCACTTAATAACATAATTAAAGAAACTCATTGATAATAGTATAATAATAGTAGAAGATTTTAACACCCCACTCACAGCAATGGACAGATTATCTAAGTAGAACATAGACAAGGAAACAAGGGCTTTAAATGACACACCAGACCTGATGGACTTCACAGATATACCCAACCTAAAGCAACAGAATACATGTTCTTTTCAAGTGCACATGGAACATTCATCAGAATAGATCACATACGGGGTCACAAATCAGGTCTCAACCTATACCAAAAGATTGGGATTATCACCTGCATATTTTCAGGCTGCAATGCTTTGAAACTTGAACCCAAACACAAGAGGAAATTTGGAAGGAACAGAAATACTTGGAGGTTAAAGAGCATCCTACAAAAGAACGAAGGGCTTAACCAGAAAATTAAAGAATTTTTAAAAATCATGGAAACAAATTAAAGTGAAAACACAACTATTCAAAACCTTTGGGATGCAGCAAAAGCAGTCCTAATAAGGAAGTACATAGTAATACAAGCTTTTCTAAAAAAAAAAAAAAAAAATTCTCAAATACACAAGCTAACTTTACACCTAAAGGAGCTCGAGAAAGAACAGCAAAAAAAAAGCCTGAACCAAGCAGAAGAGAAATAATAAAGATTAGAACAGAAATCAATGAAATAGAAACCAAAAGAACAGTAGAAGAGGTCAATGATATTAGAAACTGGTTCTTTGAAAGAATTAATAAAATCATTAAACCATTAATCAGACTTATCAAAAAGAAAAGAGAAGTGACCCAAATTAATAAAATCATGAATTAAAGGGGAAAGATCATGACCAACACCAAGGAAATACAAATAATTTTAAGAACATATTATGAAAAACTATCTGCCAACAAATTTGCCAGCTATATGCCAGCAATTTGGAAGAAATTGATTTATTTTTTATAAACTTATAAAATACCAAAACTGAAACAGGAAGAAATAGGGAACCTGAACAGATCCATAACCAACAAGAAAATTGAAGTAGAAATAAAAAAATCTCCCAACAAACAAGAGTCCAGGGCCCAATGACTTCCCAGGGGAATTCTATCACACATTTAAAGAATAATGAATACCTATTCTTCTGATGCTATTTCAAAAAATAGCAATGGAAAGAAAACCTCCAAACTAATTCTATGAGGCCAGCATTACATTGGTCCCCAAACCAGACAAGGACCTCAACAAAAAGGAGAATTACAGACCAATATCCCTAATGTACATGGATGCCAAAACTCTCCCAAGACACTAGCCAACAATACATTAAAAGTATTATTCACCATGACCAAGTAGAATTTATTCCTGGGCTGCAAGGTGGTTCAATATTTGCAAATCAATCAATGTGATACATCACATTAATAAAAGAAAGGACAAGAACCATATGATCCTCTCAACTGATGTAGAAAAAAACATTTGATAAATAGCATCCTTTCTTGATTAAAACTTTCCACAGCATAGGGATAGAGGGAACATACTTCAATATCATAAAAGCCATTTGTGAAAAGCCCACAGTGAGTATCATTCTCAATGAGGAAAAACAGAACCCCTCCCTTAAGGTCAAGAACACAACAGGGGTGCCCACTGTCACCACTGTTGTTCCACATCATACTAGAATCCATAGCCTCAGCAATTAAACAACAAAAGGTACTCAAATTGTCAAAGAAGTCAAATTCTCACTCTTTGTAGATGATATGATACTGTATGTGGAAAACCCAAAGGACTCCACTCCAGAATTGCTAGAACTCACACAGGAATTCAGCAATGTGGCAGGATATAAAACCAATGCACAGAAATCAGTTGCATTTCTATTCACTAACAGTGAGATGGAAGAAAGAGAAATTAAGAAATTGATCCTATTTATAATTGCACCAAAAACCATATGATGCCTATGACTAAACCTAACCAAAGAGATAAAGGATCTGTACTCTAAAAACCACACAACACTTAAAAAAGAAATTGAGGAAGACTCAAAGAAATGGAAATACATTCCATGATCATGGATTGGAAGAATAAATATTGTTAAAATGTCTATGCTACCCAGCGCAACCTATACATTCATGCAGTCCCTATCAAAATGCCATCAACTTTTTTCAAAGAGCTGGAACAAATAATCCTAAAAATTTGTATGGAACCAGAAAAGACCCTGAATAGCCAAAGGAATGTTGAAAAATAAAACCAAAGCTTGTGGTATCACAATGCTGGACTTTAAGATACATTACAAAGCTGTAATCATCAGGACAGTATGGTACTGGCACAAAAACTGACACATAGATAAATAGAACAGAATAGAGAACCCAGAAATGGACCCTCAACTCTATGGTCAACCAATCTTTGACAAAACAGAAAAGAATATCCAATGGAAGGACAGTCCATTCAACAAATGATGTTGGGAACACTGGACAGCCACATGTAGAAGAATGAAATGGACCATTTTCTTATACAATAAATAAAGATAAATTCAAAATGAGTGAAAGACCTAAATGTGAGACAGGAATCCATCAAAACCCTAGAGAACACAGACAGCAACCTCTTCTACCTCAGCCACAGCAACTTCTTGCTAGACACATCTCCAAAGGCAAGGGTAACAAAAGCAAAAATTAATTATTAAGACTTCATCAATATAAAAAGCTTCTGCACAGCAAAGGAAATAGTCAACAAAACTAAAAGGCAACCTACAGAATGGGAGAAGATATTTACAAATGACATGGCAGATAAAGGACTAATATCCAAGACTTCTAAAAAACTTAACAAACTAAACACCCAAAAAACAAAGATTCCATTCAAGAAACAGGGAGATGATATGAACAGACATTTCTCCAAAGAAGATACACAAATGGCCAACAGACACATGAAAAAATGTTCCACATCACTTGGCATCAGGGAAATACAGAGCCAAACCACAGTAAGATACCACCTCACACCAGTCAGAATGGCTAAAATTAACAAGTCAGGAAAAAAAATGTTGGTGAAGATGTGGAGGAAGCGGAACCTTCTTACTCTGTTGGTGGGAATGCAAGCTGGTGCAGCCACTCTGGAAAACAGTAGGGAGGTAAGTTAAAAATAGAGTAGAACTACCCTATAACCAGCAATTGCACTACTGGGTGTTTACCCCAAAGATACAGTTGTAGTGAAAAGACTGGACACCTGCACCCTCATGTTTATAGCAGTAATGTCCACAAGAGCCAAACTATGGAAAGAGTCAAGAGGTCCATCGACAGATGAATGGATAAAGAAGATGTGATATATATGTGGTGAAATATTACTCACCCATCAGAAACAATGGATACTTAACATTTACATTGATGTGGATGGAACCGGAGGATATTATTCTGAGCAAAGTAAGTCCATTAGAGAAAGACAATTATCACAGACTTTCACTCATATGTGGAATATAAAAAAAAAAAAAAAAAAAAAAAAACAGCACAGGGGATCATAGGTGAATTGAGGGAAAACTGAATGGAAAGTCATCATAAGGGGAGAAAAGCCATGAGAGACCTTAACTACAAGAAACAAACTGAAGGTTGTTGGAGGGGGAGGTGGATGAGGAGATAGGGTAATTGGGTGATGGGCATCAAGGAGGGGATCTGATGTGATGAGCACTTAGTGTTATATGCAACTGATGAATTATTGAACTCTACATCTGAAACTAATAATGTATTATATGTTGGCTAATTGAATTTAAATTTTAAAAGAAAGAAAAAATATATGTGGAAGAGTGTGGCATAAGAGGCAGTGTTCATGTGATGCAGCATGAGAATTACCTGACTGACCATCAACTTTGCATTAAAAAGAGCCATAAGTCACAAACTTTGGCAGCCTCTAGAACCTGGAAAAGGCAAGGAGATGGATAGTGTCCTAGAACCTCTAGAAAGGAACACAGTCCTGCCAACACCTTGATTTTAGTACACTGTGCGCCATTTCAGACTTCTGAATTTCAGGACTATCAGATTATTACAGAACTGTAATAAATTTACTTTTAAGCCATTAACAGCACATATGCAAACACACAAACATACTTGTGCTTTTGTGTGTCAGTGTTAGCTGGTGATAAATACTATGAAAAAATAAATTTGATCAAAGAATTATGAATAGGAAAGTGTATTTTATATGCAGTGGTCAAGGATGAGGTAACATTTAAACAGAAATGTAAATGAAATGAAGGAGCAAGGTATCTGGGAATAGAACATTCAGAAGGGAAGACAGCGAGTACAAACTTCTCCAAGTCAGAAGTTTGCTCAACACGTCTGACAAATAATAAAAGGCTAATATGGCTAATAGCTAATATGGAAAGTGAGTCAGAGGAGACCAGCAGGATATGAATACTACTCTTGGTTACATAAAGGATGGTTATTCTGATTGCTTTAGAAGGGGGAATGGGAATGAAGGCAGAAAGGGGGAGCTTTTACTTTTACCTTATTATTTGTCTTTTGGTGATGATGTATCACTACTGCTTATTAAGAATTTTTATTACAACATAAAGGTACAAGAAATCTGAAGCTCAGAAATGACAAGTGTAAAGATGAAGAATATAGCAGGGTTTATATGATGTAGTTGGTTTAGTCCAAAAATTGAGGAAAAGGCATAAGAAAGAATCAAACTATGCTGTTGTTATTTATTTTTTAAATTTTATTTTATTTAAATTCAATTAATTAACATATTATCCTGTTGTTATTTTTTAAAGTCTGTTATCTATTTGCACTTTTATATATTTCTGAGTTTGTATTACATGTCAATAACAATGTGTGTAGGGATCCCTGGGTGGCGCAGCGGTTTGGCGCCTGCCTTTGGCCCAGGGCGCGATCCTGGAGACCCGGGATCGAATCCCACATCGGGCCCCCGGTGCATGGAGCCTGCTTCTCCCTCTGCCTGTGTCTCTGCCTCTCTCTCTCTCTCTCTGTGACTATCATGAATAAATAAATAAAAATTAAAAAAAAAATAACAATGTGTGTAAATGTGTGTGCCCCTGCATGTAGTAAACAAGTATAAGAATCCAAATACTGAATTATTTGGTCTGAAGGTGAATTTTTAAATTTATTTTTATTTATTTATTTGAGAGAGAGAGAGCAGAAGGAGAGAGCATGAGTGGTGGGGAGGGGTAGAGGGAGAGGGAGAAGCAGACTTCCTGAGGAACAGGAAGCCTGATGTGGGGCTTGATCGCAGGACCCCAAGATCATGACCTGAGCTGAAGCCAGACACTTAACCAACTGAGACACCCAGGCACCCCTGAACGTGAATTTTTTTTAAATACAGAATGAGGAAGATCATTGAATCCCAACCTACCAGAGCATCTTGAAGGTACCAATATTATGGATACCCACAGTTACTTTCAGGATACGGAGTAGAATTGAGAGCATGGGTTTTGGAATCAGACTGCCTAAAATCACATGGGCTCTATCACTTACCAGGTTTGCAATTGAGAAGGATTGATTCATTAGCCCTCTCTGTATCTAAGTTTTATTTCATTTGTAAAAGAGAGATAATAGCATCTGGCGGTGGAATTGTGGTAAGAAACAAATCCACTAATAGAAGTATAACACTGGAACAGTATCTGGCATATAATATGTGCTCAATAAATGTTAGCTTCATTGTTATTCTAATTCTCTGGTCTTAATCATTAGACTGCAATTAACAAACTTTATACATACTAACTTGCAAATATGCTGCAAGGGACCATTCTGGTAATTTTAATTATTTCAGCCAGATTGCTGTCACTTTGCTGCGCATGTGCGAATGAGAGCCATGTTACCCTCAATGTTTAAAAGTGGAAAGAACCCAGAGTACCATATTACCCCTAGACTTGCATCCACCACTACCTTTTACTTGTGACTGCTACTCTGCTTAAACATTACTCAAATATTTCATCAGAATAGACTTTATCAGTAATCTCTGAAAACAAGCAAACATGTTCTGTGGACAAAGTTAAATGAGACCTTATATAATGGGACGCCTGGGTGGCTCACCGGTGGAGCACCTGCCCCTGGCTCAGGGTATGATCCCGTGGTCTTAGGATCCAGTCCCTTATCAGGCTCCCTGCCTGGAGTCTGCTTCTCCCTCTGCCTACATCTCTGCCTTTCTCTCTCTGTGTCTTTCATGAATAAATAAATAAAATCTTAAAAAAAAAACTTTATTGCAATTGAGTCTAATTCCTGTGATCTTTATTCAGCGATTAAGACTATAACTTTGAGGAAAACATCTAAAGTATTGGTAAAAGACAGCCATGATTAATTTTTAAAATTTCTTCAAAACTTCTCTATGAGGACTTAAAGGCTTTAACTTGGGTTTAAGGGTTTTCAATTTACAAGCTGGATGACTTTAGGCAAACTTCTCAATTTTCTTGAGTCTTGTTTTCTTCAACACTGCTCAGGGAGCATTTTTTTCTGTCAATGAAAATCCCAATACAGTCTATACCCTTAAAGTGTCACAATATTAAGATAAAATCAATACACAAGACTTTTACTAACCTGCATATGAAAAATTAAATGGCTTTCCTAGATCAGTAACTAGGTGTTTGGTTCATGCCTTTTGATTATTATTACAAAACTCTTTTCTACCATCTGCTATTATTTAAATTATTAGATTAAAAAATGCTGTTCTTTAAAAGAAAAAAATTACTTAGGTCAACACCACAAAGTGATTTATAAGACTAATGAATCTGCTCTCTTTATAGGTCAATTCCAAGAATTATTTAATATATTATTCATTATACAGTGACTTATTTTAATGAAATTTATAAATATCTTTCAGTCCATGAAGAACCAAAGAGAAGATATCAAAAGATTTCTAAATTTTTTAATATTAATAAATTCTTAGCCATCACACCAAAGAAATTCCTTTTTCAGATTTAAAAACTTATTTAAATCAAGACATAGATCATTCTGTTACTATTTCAACGTATGTTTCAGTTGGAAATTAATTTGAAATACAATGTTCCTTTTTCAAAATTGGTTGTTTAGAAAAAAAAAAATCCCCCTCTACTTATTTTAGTTTGGAAACACAAAACTCTACCTTGAATCCATTGCAGCATTTAGTTTCCCTTTCCTTTGGAGGTGTCACTTCTGCTGTCTTTTTCAACTGTTGATTTGAGTCCATCATTGAACTACTGATAGCTTATGAGTCAGTTCTAGTTGTTGATGCTTGGCTTGAAGTGATTACCTATCCAAGGAGAGAAAAGGAGAACTTATTTAACAATATATGATTCAGAAAACAAGAAAAGCTGCAAGGTGGACCTCAATCAATCAGTAAACCTACGAATACTCATTCAGGGTCTTTGATGTCCTGAGCACTAAGCTAGGTTAATGCTAGACACAAAAGGGGGAAAAATACATACATACACACACACACATTCAGAGTCCTGGTTTTAGGGAGATTATAATTTAATTGGGAAGATAGATTTATGAAGAGAATTTGAAACAACAAATAATTAGTATAGAGTCACACTATAGATGAGATAAAAATTCTAAATCACAAAAATAAAATTTAGGAAAGCAAATATATGTTTAATTTATCTCTATAGTTTTACAAAGTGCCAAGGAGTGCCTTGCACATAGTAGATGGTCAAAATAGGTAGAAATATAATGAGTGGCTGAGCTCAGAAGGTTTTGTGGAAGAGATACCTCAAGAACCAGGTTTGAAATGCAGATAGAGTTTGGATTTGTTAAAGAGAGCAAGGCATACTCTAGGTACCTCTCAAATAGACTCTAGCCATGCTTGACCCTACCACCATCACCATTCTACTTTATTATAATTTTGTCCATTTATTTTTGAGGAGAAAAGTGTGCAGTTGGATATATGTAAAATATATGTAGTTGAAAGCACAAAATACCAAAAAGACATACATTAAAGATTCTTCCCCTGGGTGGTGCAGGGGTTTAGCGCCTGCCTTTGGCCCGGGGCGCGATCCTGGAGACCTGGGATCGAATCCCACGTCGGGCTCCCGGTGCATGGAGCCTGCTTCTCCCTCTGCCTATGTCTCTGCCTCTCTCTCTCTCTATGTCTATCATAAATAAATAAATAAATAAAAAAAATCTTTAAAAAAGATTCTTCCCCTTGTCCACTCAGTATCCTGTTTCTTATTCGAGGACTAATATCAGTTTTTGGTAAATATTATCCAGAAATATGATATGTATTTTAATTAAATACATGATAATTTCATTTTTTAACAAAAATGGCAGCATATCATTAACACTTCTAACTTATAATAAATGACTTCCTCAGTTTTCTTATGGTGACAGGTTATCCTATTATCTAGCTAGTTACATGGTGATAAATATTTAGGTTGTATCTAAATGTTTTATATTAGAACGTTTCTTCATAGATCATGTATTTGTGATAATATCTGTAGGATAAAGTCTTAAAAGTGGAGTTTTGAGCTCAAAATGCAAAAGAAATTATAGTTTTGTAAATTATTAAGCCTCTATTTTATTTTTATATTTTTATATTTTTAAGTTTTTATTTAAATTCTAATTATTTAACATACACTGTAATATTAGTTTCAGGTATGCAATATAGTGATTTAATACTTAGATACAATACCTAGTGCTCATCCTTCATCCCTATCCCCTATTTAACCTATCTCCCCATCCACCTCGCTTCTTATCAGTTTGTTCTTTATAATTAAGAGTGTTTCTTGGTTTGCTTCTCTCTCTCTCTTATATTCCCTTTGCTCATTTGTTTTGTTTCTTAAATTCCACATATGAGTGAAATCATATTGTATCTGTCTTTCTGTAACTGACTTACTTCATTAGGCCTCTATTTTAAAGACTACTAAATTGAGCAATTTGTTCCTAAGATTTACTCTTTTATATAGAATAGTGGAGTCTTCATTCAGGTTTAGAAAACATATTCATATTCATATATGTCTACATAATACAAATGTATCTAATATATTTACATATAGAAACACACATAAGCATAGATATATGATAATAGGGCTGTAGTCATGTAATATAATTAATATGTCACATGTGCAGTTGATTCTTATTATTGGCAGTACTTGTGTTTCATAAAGTTGCTGCAAACATTAAATTAGCAAAAACTGAACATTGTTCCTAGGGGAAATATAGGGTAGATTCCTGGGTATCTCTGGTCACATCATTTTCATCAATCAATCAATTTATAACCTTGTTTTGTGTATGCTTCTGTGTAAAGACATCTTATTTAATGTATATTGTTGATCCACTAATTTTAAATTTGTGGCCAACAGCACTGTATAGCTCATGCCTGAGAGAAACATATATAAGTTACATATTCTTTCCATCGTGCACATCACAGCTTTCTTGTACTTAGAAACACTGGCCAGCACTTTACAGTATGCTAGGAGCTGTTTAAATAGCGAATTCACCAAAAAAGTTCAAAAATGAAAAAAAAATGGCACTAGATAGACTGTGAAGAGATCACTGGTTTATGATATGAGAGCTAAAACAAGGAGGCAGAGCCATGCTTTATCTGATCTCAGCTGAGACCATGTCTGTTGGACAATTAAGATTTTTTTGCTACTCTGTACAGGTATATGAATGAACATGAAAGAACAGCAGTATTGATGTGGGGGCTAAAAATAAATTTTAGTGAGAAGGCAAATTCACAAATATTGAATCCATGAATATTGAGGATCAACTATATATTTTCTGTGTTAATTTATTCAGTAAGATTTTATTGATTCCCTATATTATAAATATATAAAGACCATGAATATATATACCAATTTAGTGGATAATATATAACTATAGAAATTATAAATATCTAGATAATTATCACTTGTGTATATAAGTGTATATAAATATATACATCAGTACAAAAGCCCACATCTATGTACATCTAAGTAAATCCTAGTTATTCCATTTTTCCCACGTGGTCCAAACATGCCTGTATCTATTCAGTTACTGAGTGAAGTGAGGACGATGGTCCCAATGTCATAAGTAGTCCTTTGACCAATTTCATGTTATTTTTCTCACAAATACCACTTTCTATGATCTTTCCCCACAATTTAAATGTTACAAAATTATTTTTTACCAGTTAATTATATTATTGCAAATCTCTCTGAATGGTCCACAATAGCCAAACTGTGGAAGGAGCCTCGGTGTCTATCGAAAGATGAATGGATAAAGAAGATGTGGTTTCTGTATACAATGGAATATTACTCAGCCATTAGAAATGACAAATACCCACTATTGGCTTCAACGTGGGTGGAACTGGAGGGTATTATGCTGAGTGAAATAAGTCATTCGGAGAAGGACAAACATTATATGGTCTCATTCATATGGGGAATATAAATAATAGTGAAAGGGAATAGAAGGGAAGGGAGAAGAAATGTGTGGGAAATATCAGAAAGGGAGACAGAACATAAAGACTCCTAACTCTGGGAAATGAACTAGGGGTGCTGGAAGGGGAGGAGGGCGGGGGGTGGGGGTGAATGGGTGACGGGCACTGAGGGGGGCACTTGACGGGATGAGCACTGGGTGTTATTCTTTATGTTGGCAAATTGAACACCAATAAAAAAATAAATTTATTATTAAAAAATCTCTGAATGATCGACAAGCTGTATATATACACTTTAGCTTTACTTATGTTTGTTTGATTTGGTTGTTTGGCTACTGAACAAATATTCTTGGAGGCCATTACCTAACCAGTCTGGTCCTGTTTATTGCAATTGATTAAATGCTGATCATCCTGTCTTTCAACATTCTTCCTATTTTATATGTATCATATCCATCTTTGGAATCTTTCAGAGGTCCCCTGTGTCATACAGAATAAAATTCACACTTCCTATTTGAGATTCTTTATGAATTAAACCCAGCCGTTGTCTTTAGTCTCATTTCCTAACAGATCCATAAGCACTTTCAGGCAATATAGAACCAACTGTCCCTAGAACACAGTCCTCCTGTATGTCACTTTCTTCACCTGTAATGTTCTTCCTCACCTCTTCATTGAAATTCTGCCTAAATCACCCTTCTTAGATATTTCCCCAGTTACTCCCAGTTGAAAAAAAACCTCTCCACACAGCTGGGTCACTATAGAATATAACTTGTAACACAGTCATTACTTTTCCCTATTATTTTCCACTACTTTCCCAGGCAGGTTACTATTCCACATGTCTCGCCTAGATATTGAGAAAAAAATATCCAGACAAAAAGTGGGAAATGTAGGCACTTTCCTCCCTCATTTCTGAGAAAGGCTAAATTGTAACAAGTAACTCCAGACCAACGACAAATTTGGAATGTCAGTTTAGGTTTGGCTCTAAACACACACTTTCTACTTCATCATGGCATTTTAAGCCTGACTTGGAGAATTTAACTTATTTTTCCCTGTACATATTTTTTTTTTCTCAGAGTCCCAAACAACTGACATTTAAATGAATTTGGGGGACACAGTATGTTTATAAAACAGAACCCTAGGCATTCAGACATAGCACTGCAATTCTTCCTTCAACAGAACAGCCTAGTTCTGCCTAGCTTGATTGGGTTGGAGGGAGGGCAAAATCTCACCAGCTTCTCCTTACCTGTGTCAAACTTTTACTGCTCGAGAGATCATAGAAAAGCAGTGCAGGCCAAGTGAATACTTTGTACTATGCATCCATGGAAACGAGGAGGAAAAAAGAGAAAGATTTACTAACTTTTTAGACCTTTTATGGAGTTTGGGGGTGGGGGGGCTTTCCTATTTTCTACCTCTCTTTGATAATAACAATAGTCTTATAAGGGTAGTCACCTTCCTGAACTGTAGAAGGGAACTAATATTTACTGAGTTCTTAGTTTGTGCCAGCAACCATGCTAAGCAAATTTTTTTTTTCTCATTTGGTCAAAAACAAAATTATCTAGAAAACTTTTTTTCCCCCCTCACTTTGAGTCAGTCACATAAGTTGAAACAGGTAAGTAGAGGTGAGTGAGAGACTTTGAGACCAATCCCATTTCTTGATGTTTGCCAACTAACTCTCCACCCCATATTATCCAGTAAAGATGAAATTTAAAAAAAAGAGAGAATAAATCTAATTATCCATGTAATTATGAAAATAACTGCCTTGTGAAAATTTTTGAGGAGGTAACTAGAGATCCATTTTTTTAACTTGAAGTTCCACTTATCTAGAAAGTAATAAGAATGAGGTTTTAAAGGCTATTTTTAAATTATGAATGTCTTAATTTCTGTATTTTATCTTTAAGAGTCTCATACATCTCCAGAAGGAATACTTAATGAGTTTTAAGAGCTTAAACATAAATGTGTAGAAGATACAAAGCATAAAATGCGTAATATTTATTATATCCATCCAAATAATTTTTCCCCTTGAAATCTGTGCAGTTTCTCAGATAGAAGAAACTCTGAAATTACAGAATGTCAAAGGTTCTTACCTGGACTTAGAATCCTACAGCAGTAGCAACAAGTCCATCCTTTATCTGTTGTTAAAGCCTTTCTTTAAATAGTTGGCTTTTTTTTTTTTTTATCAGTTCAATGATGATTAACCATCTTATTAGGTCATTGTCCTAGGCAGATAAAAGAAAATTAACTAGCTACTCTAACAGTCTGCTCCAGGCTTCAGAATTTTAAGTTCTATATTTTGTGCTGGTCTCAGTCTATTAATATTAATAATGTTATGGCTGGACCCCTCCAGGTGGTTCTTTTTATGATTTCAAGGTGTTCTTCACCAATAACCGTCAGGGAACTCTGAAAAATATTTATTTCTTATAGGACCTGGAGTTTACACAGCACACGTGGGGCCACATAGCAAGGTCATGAGTAGAAGGAGAGAGTGCAAGGCCTGGGGCTCTCCTTTTATTAGGATTGAGGTTAGGGGTCTACAGTTTTACCAGCTCACTCTTATTGGTGAATTTAAAACATAAGAGTGAAACATAAAACTCAGCAAAAGAAAACAAACGTGACCCAAGTGATCAGCTATTGAAATCAATCAAGATCACTAAAACAAAGATGCCTCCATGCTGGGGGAGGTGACCTGGTTCTTTATCTAGTCTGGCTGGCAGTATGTTTATTTGAGATAGCCTCTTTGAAGTGGATGCTTCTTTGAAATGAATGCTTTGGCAATCAAAGCTTAAACCAGATACTTGCATTACAAAAAAGAAAAAAAGAAAACAGACTTTACACCACATTATATTAGTAATCTCTCAGAATTTATAAATTATTTTCTGTAAAAGTTTAATTATTAAGCTTTATTTCTGAGAATAATCTATTTGCTTGGGCAGCCCGGGTGGCTCAGCAGTTTAGCACTTTCTTCAGTCCAGGGCATGATTCTGGGTCTCCTGGATCCAGTCCCATATCGGGCTCCCTGCAGGGAGCCTGCTACTCCCTCTGCCAGTGTCTCTCATGAATAAATAAATAAAGTCTTAAAAAAAGATAATCTATTTGCTTGAGTTCATTGCATTATATTTTTTTCTTCAAAAACACAAATACAGCAGGTTATCCAAGATATTTAAAACTTCTCCCTATAGAAAAGAATTCAAAACATTTTTTAAAATTTGTCTATTAGTTCCTTAGCATTTAAGATAAAATATGTTCTTTTTGCTTGATACTTTGGTGCAATTCTAATATGGTGTTGATTAATATTAGCTATCTATAAAGGATATATATATATATGTATATATATATATATATAGCAATGTGAGGATGCATATATGAAAACATCACCCCTTAATCACTTCTTTTTTTTTTCTAAGGATTTATTTATTTATTGAGAAAAAGAGAATGTGCAAGTGCATGTATACACAAGTTGGGGGTAGGGGAGAGGGAGAGGAAGAATCTTAAGTAGGTTTCATGCTCAGCACCAAGCCCAATGTGGGGCTCGATCTCATGACCTTGAGATCATGACCTGAGCTGAAATCAAGAGTCTGAAGCTTAATTGACTGAGCCACTGAGGCATCACCCCCCTTTATCACTTCTGTAAGATAATTGTACAGCTGCAGTGATAACTATTTAAGTTCTATATCTCAAGTTATTTGATACATTCGTTCCGTCCTTGTTTATTGTTGGAAGTACTGGAATCATGGGAAAAATCTGAGATTGCAGAGAGATAGAAGGGTTGGGAAATCCCTAATTTCCCAAGGTAGGGGAACTGAGAAATGTAGACATGGGGCAAAGACATTTAAGACTTGGGCTCCCTGATAGTCCTTTGCTGAATCAGAATCTACAGTAGGCCAGTATGTATCCTCCCACCCCATGCCTCAAATCTCCCCACAGGAGATTCTGATCAGCTGACAACAGATTATGAGGTGTTTTTTTTTTTTTTTAATAAGCATTTGGTTAATTTTTATGTAACTCTAGATTTTGAGAACCATTATAACAGAACTAGAGAATACTTACAGGACATTATGGACTTCCCTATTATTCAGAGTGGAAACACAGTTTAGGCACTCCCACATTTAGGCAGAGTGGAAATAAGTTTAGGCACTCTCATGTTAGTGACTTTTTCTTCAAGCCTCCATTTCACCTAAGGTACCTCCCAAAACTTTGTTTTGGGACAATTGTATAAAAGGAACGAAGGTAAAACAGAAGAAATTAACTGAGAACATTTCTAATCCCTAAATGAAAGCCTTCTGATAAAATCCTAGAATGTTTCCAGAGGTCAAAGCATTCTCCGTGTTCTTACTTCTGCATGACAGGTTAAATACTAATTAGACTATTTTTGTGCAAATTGTAGAGAAATAAGGTCATCAGAAGAAAGATGTTACAATAGTTCCTTCAAGTTCTTTCATACCATACTATGGTAACATCCATGGGTCAAGAAAATTATAAAATTTACTAAAAATAATCTAGCGATACCTATTCCAGAGATAATCATTACAGTTCTGATGACATTATCATGGTCCTTGAAATCTGATAAACTTCAATGTGAATTTGTCTCTGCTACTTGCTAACATTACAAACTTAAAGTTATTTAAACTTTCTAAGCACTCATATCCTCATCTATAAAGTACAAAGACATTACTTGGGAACATACATTAAATAATGTATGTAAAGTGCTTTACACTACATATCTACTACCTAATAGGACTCACTGTATGACTTTTGTGTACTATAAATATTTAAAGCAATTAATTCATATCAAATTAGTAAAAATATCTCTAAAATATGTACCTGCCAGTTTTTTTCTAACAATTTTTATTGCCATAGTTCTCAGGTGTGTGCTATAGGTATGCTTTGAGAAGAAGCATTCAGGCTGAAAGCAAACATGCTGCCACCTGTCTGCCCCACTTCCCTTGACAACAGTCAAGAGGCAGCTGTAGGAGGCTAGATACTATGGAAAGAACCCAATATTTCTCTACTTACTGAAGCTTAAGGCCTGGCATTGTCATGATTAATCTTATCGTAACCTTCATCTCTGTTATGTTAGGCATCACCATAAGAAGAAAGTGATTTCCTGATCACTCTCATCACCTGCAGTCTAATCCCCATTTGGCTCTGCTTATCCCTGTTTTTGTCTCTCTCAATCCTGAACTGAGACCCTTTTCTTGAGCCTTTTGGAACTTATGGTTAATCACAAGTAGAATTCCCTTTACTTCAGACTCTTTTCCGAATTTGTTGTTGTTGTTGTTCATCTTTTACTCTAAATTAAACCTAGCCCCTTCCTTGAAGCCTGCTTCTCCTGCTGCTCTGATCAATGGGGGCTACACTATTCTCCATATTGCTCCCTACCAGAGGGACTGATTTTCAATTTGCCTTACCTCGTTTATATGTGCTTCCCTCAGAATCTATAGATTTGAATGTCACACCAGTGGAATTATCTACCAATCCTGAGTCACTCCCCCTTATTCTATGACCATTTTAGCTTTGGTTCAAAGCCAATGTCTCGAAATATTAATGTTGTTACAATTATTGGAGATTTCAATGATTGTGAAGATAATCCTTTTAATTCCCTAGCTTCTTGATTGTGGAGGCTGAGAAAATTAAGGCCATTCCACTTTAAGTTCAGTGTTAGCACAAGTACAGCCATCCCAGGCCCCTGTGAATAAGAGCTGAAATTTACATTACTTCAGTTACAGGAAGAAAACAGCTTACAGCTTAACGTCCTAGAAAGCCCCATATTAGAATGAGAACAGAGCCCAAGCCAGTGGCAGAAAGTCTCATATTAGAATAAGAACAGAGCTCAATGCCCTTGAAAGCCCCATATCAGAATGTAAACAGAACTTGAGAAATCCCTCCACCCTTTCTGGAGGTCCCCTAGACCAGCCCATAAAACTAAGCTGAAACCCACCTGGGGGTCCAAGTCCCTGCTCCGCTGTGTCAGGTATACTTGGACCCAAGGTCAAGCTTGTAAATAAACCCTCGTGT
Organism: Canis aureus; assembly: GCF_053574225.1. Classification (NCBI taxonomy): domain Eukaryota; kingdom Metazoa; phylum Chordata; class Mammalia; order Carnivora; family Canidae; genus Canis; species Canis aureus. The sequence continues at coordinate 27,245,614 of NC_135635.1, forward strand.
GTTTACATCGGTGTCGGCTCCTTGGTGGTTTCTCGGATTCGCAATCTTGGGCACAACATTGATTTTTTAACCTTCTCCAGTTATTTTTTTTATTTATTCCAGTGGATATATCCTAGACCTTGTCACATGAAAAACTGTAACTCCCCATGATTTCAGTTTCAAGGATTGGTTTACCACTGTCTATCTTTCCAGCCTATACTCTGTAATACTTTAGACAGAACAATTCTTCACTAATCAGGATCTATAATCCACTGGTTGATTCTACCACAGACATCACTGCACCTTGTTCCATGTACTCATTTTCTGCATATCTGGTTTAAATTTAGTCATCATGGTAATCACTTTTTCCCCATATATCTTCAAATCATTAGTGGCTTTTACATCATTTTAATTGCTTAACAAAACTATAACCTCGATGAACTCCAACTCTCAGACTACTTTGTCCATTCATCCATGCTACTGAATGGGATTGAAGAAAAACCCTTAAGATGTTGACTTTAAATTTATCATCAAGAAACTCAATGAAGGGAAGCCTGGGTGGCTCAGAGACTTAGTGCTGCCTTCAACCCAGGGCGTGATTCTGGAGATCCGGGATTGAGTCCACATCAGTCTCCCTACATGGAGCCTGCTTCTCCCTCTGCCTGTGTCGGCCTCTCTCTCACACTCTCTGTCTCTCTCTCTCCCCCCACCCATGTGTGTGTCTCTCATGAATAAATAAATAAAATCTTTAAAAAAACAACTCAAATGAGGTTTTCATTTTGCATAGGTATTATGCTGTATTTTCCTAATTCATGTCTTCTTGTTTTCTATTTTATAACTTCACCTCTTTTCTCAAAACTCTAACACATCTTCTCCTATCTTTACCTTCAGCTGGTGACTATTTCACTAACAAAAAAATGAAGAACAAAACTTCCAAAAGGTCTTTCCACCACATTTATATAGCATCAGTATCACATATTTTGCCTTGATGAACTGTTTATGTTGGAGTTAAGACCATCCTCCATTTGTACACCAGATTGTCTCCTTGTGTTCCCAAGGATATCAATTTTCCTTTTCTAAAGTGTCCCCATCAGCAAATAAGCATGCTCCCACTTTCCCATTTTCAAAAATTCTATTTCTATACTATTTTTATTTTACTTTATTTTTAAAAAGATATTATTTATTTATTCATGAGAGACACAGAGAGAGAAGCAGAGGGAGAAGCAGGCTCCCTGCAGGGAGCCTGATGCAGACTCGATCCCAGGACCCTGAGATCAGGACCTGAGCTGAATGCAGATGTTCAACCACTAAGCCACCCAGGTGCCCCACTGTTTTTATTTAAAAAACAAAAACTTCTCTAAAGTCTTATCTATAATATTGTTTTCTATTCATTTTCTTACATTTTTTCTTGAGTACACTCAATCAAATTTATACCTCCAACTTCATCCAAACTACTCTTGCCTAAGTTATAAATGACCAAAATGCTATAATGTAGTGGTCTTTATCTGACTTGAACTATTTGCCATTTTTCAGAGCTGAATACACCCTTCTCCTGGAAATAGTTTTCAGGACACTGTCCTTTGTGTTTTTCCTCTTAATCCATTGGTTATTCTATTCTCATCTCATTCACTAAATATTTTATATATCTTTGGCCTCTTAATGAGAATGTTTCAGGATTTAATTCCCACTTATTCCATGACAGTTTTATGAGTAAATTCCAGTTTTTCCATGACAACGTCAGGATTTAGTCATTGTATTTTGGTGATCTCATGTATTCTCATACCTGTAATGCTCTCTATATGTTGATAATTCTAAAATTTTTACCTCTGTTCAAGGTGCTACTCCTGAGATTTTTTTTCCTCAGGACTTTACTCTGGATATTTCCATTGCCAGCTCACCATCTCCTTTTAGACAGACAATAGGCCTCTGATACTCAACATTTTTAAAGACTTTCCCCTCATCTTCCCTTCCCAAACCTCTCATCCTACAATATTCTCCATTTCAGTCAATTATAATTCTATCCTTCCAGCTGTACACAAGCACACATATACATGCATGTGCGCACTTGTGCACACACACACACACAAACACACACAATATTGGAGTCATTCTGTACTCCTTTCTTATTCAAAATATATCAAGCTTTAATTTCAAAATATGCCCAGAATCTATTTCTCACAACCATCATGGCTATCACTCTGGTCCTGAATTATTGTGACACTCTCTAATTTGTACCTCAGCTATCTCCTTAAACTCAGCAACTCCACTCCCCCAAATAAACTTCACCACAGAAGTCAGAACCATCATGTCAAAACAGGTCATATCATGACACTGTTCTGCTCAAATCTTCCAAAGTCTTCCTACATCACTCAGCATAAAGTCCAAAGAATGGCCTTAAGGCTTATAAGATTTAGCACCACATTCAGAGTATTTATACTTGCTGTTCTTCCTATTTTTCTCCAGATATCTGCATAGTTCACACCATCACCATCTTTCAGTACCCACACAAAAGATAGCTTTTTTCTGACCTCTTTTATTAACATAATTATTGTGATATTCAACCATATTATTGTGTATATCATAGTTCATTCCTTTCTATGCTGATTAGCATTCCATTGTATAAATATATTATAATTTCTTTATCTAAACTGTTTAAAGGAATTTGAGTTGTTTCTAGTTTTTGGTTATTATAAATAAAAGTCTTATGAATATCTGTTTATAAGTTTTTGTATGGACATACACTTTCATTTCTCTTGAAAAATGCCTAGTAGTGGAATGCCTGGGTCATATGAGAGGTTCACATTTAAATTTTTAAGAAATTGCTTAATGTTTTTTTTTCATTTTATTTATTTTTTTAGAGATTTATTTATTTATTTATTTATTTATTTATTTATTTATTTATGATAGACACAGAGAGAGAGATAGAGGCAGAGACACAGGCAGAGGGAGAAGCAGGCTCCATGCCGGGAGCCGGTCGGGGGACTCGATCCCTGGACTCCAGGATAGTGCCCTGGGCCAAAGGCAGGCGCTAAACCACTAAGCCACCCAGGGATCCCTAAATAAATAAATAAATAAATAAATAAATAAATAGGATTTCGATATAAATAAATAAATAAATATATGTGTATATATATATATATATATATATATATTTATATTGGAGTTTGATTTGTCAACGTATAGTATAACACCGAGCGCTCATCCCGTCAAGTGCTCTCCTCAGTGCCCGTCACCTGGTCACTCCCCCCGCCCATTAGAAATGATGAATACCCACCATTTGCTTCAACGTGGATGGAACTGGAGGATATTATGCTGTACTGTTTTCTAACAGAGTTGTATCATTTTACATTCTCAACAGCAGTGCATAAGAGTTTTGTTCCTCAATCTCTTCATCAACAATTAGTATGAATAGTCTTTTTAAATTTTATTCCTTCTAGTAGATATATATTGGTATCTAATTCTGATTTTAAATTTGCATTTACCTAATGACTAATGATGTTGAGTATATCCTCATGAGCTTAATTGCAATCCTTCCTCTCCCTTTCTCTTTCTCCCTTTTGGTCTGCTCAAACTTTTTGCTCAGTATTTACTAGTATATTTGTCTTCTCATCACTGAGTTGTAAGAGTTTTTTAGAGGTCTTCAAACAAGATCTCTGTTGGATATATGTTTACAAAGATTTTCAAGTCAGAACTTTAAAATTTTGATGAAGTCTAATTTATTAATTTTTTTATTTACCTTTGAGCTTTTGTGTTCTATGTTAGAAATCTTCACCAAAACAAGGCCAATTAGATTTTCTCATCTTGTTCTAGAGGTTTTATGCTTTTAGCTATTACATTTAAGTCTATACTCCATTTTGAATTACTCTTGGTATATGGTGTGAGTCAAGAGTCACAGGATCATTTGTTAGAAAGATTATTATTTCCCTACTAACTTGATTGGAATCTTTGTAAAATATCAGTTAAACACAAATGTGTAGGTCTATTTCTAGACTGTTTATTCTGTTCCATTGATCAATACGTTTACCTTTATATCAATACTATACTTTCTTGTTTGATAGCTTCATAAGTCTTGAAATCAGATAATAAAAGCCTTCCTTCTTTGTTCTTCTTTTTCAAGAATGTTGTGGATATTCTAGGTCTTTGACACTTCCATATACATTTTTAAATATGCTTGTCAATTTCTGAAAAAAGCTCTGCTGAAATTTTGGTAGGGGTCGCAGTGACCCTGTAGATCAGTTTTTGTATAATTGGCATCCTAATAATAACGAATCATACAATTGATACACATGGTCTATCTCCCCTCTGCTTAAGTTTTATTTAAAACTTTAATTTGTCACAACAGAGTTTTGAGTTTTCAAAGATAAGTCTTTCATGTATTTTGTCAAATAGTAAATGTATTTACTATTTTTTACTATTATAAATTATATTATTTTGATTTCAATTTATGCTTAATGTTAGTATATAAAAATAAAACTTTTCTAAGTATGTATATTGAACTTATATCCTGCTACCATCCTAAACTCATTTGGTAGTTCTAGAGGATTAAAAAATATATTTCTTAGAATTTTTTTTTTTTTTTTTTTTTGAGAGAGAGAGAGCATGAACAGGGGGAGGTGCAGAGGGAGAGAGAATCTTAAGCAGGCTCCACGCTCAGTGCAGAGCCCAATGCAGGGCTTTATTTCATGACCCTGAGATCATGACTTGAGCCAAAATTAAGGCCACATGCTTAATCGACTGAGCCACCAGCCTCCCCTTTTTCTTAGAATTTTTAATGCATATTACCATGTTTTGTACAAATACAATTGTGCTTCTTCCTTTACAATTTGGATACTTTTTCTCCTGTCTTATTTTATTGTCTAAGGCCTGCAGTATTGTCTCCAGAGTATCATATCATAAAACAGAAATGGTTACAGCAGGGCCTTACCTTGTTCCCAATAGTAGGGGGTAAAGTTTTCAGTCTTTCACAATTAAGAATGAGGCTAGGAGGCACCTCTGTGGCTCAGTTGGTCAAGCATTAAACTCTTGATTTTGGTTCAGATCATGATCTCAGGGTGGTGATATTGAGCCCTGCTTTGGGCTTCGTACTCAGTGTGGAATCTGCTTGAAGTGCTCTCTTTCCCTTTCTCTCTGTCCCTCCCCCGTTCGATAAATTAATTAATTAATTAATTAATTTTTATTTTTTAAAAAGAATGATACTAGCTGTAGCCTTCTGTACATATATGCTGAAGAGGTTCTCTTTTATTTCTAGTTTTCTGAGATTTTTAAATCACTAACTGGTTAACATTCAAAAGTCAATAAAGGTAATTCATTCCATCAGTAGAATAAAAAAAAAAAAACCTAAATTTATATTATCATCTTAAAAGACACAAAATAATGCATTTGATAAAATTCTTCATTACTCATGATAAAAACTTAGCAAACCATGACTAGAATTTCCTTAAATAATGGAGAGCATTAATCAGAGTACATACTTCATTATATTTTTATTGGACATCAATGTACCAATGGATACAAAGAAGATAGACTAATAAATTGAACATCCAATGAGTTAGAAAGAAGGATATACAGGGAATAATTGAGGAAATGAGATGAGGGGGAAAAGTGGAAATCTAAATTTATTATTTTGAAGCAGTTCCAGGTGATGATAAATACCAGAAAGTAGCTAGCTCCAAGATGGGGAGACTGAAGTGAAATGGGGTAGATTTTTCCCATTGCTCAACAAGGCATAGAATTTCTACTCACAGTTATTTATCTGTGTTGAGTCTTCAGGGTAGTGCTATCTGCAAGCACTTTGTACGATGATGAAAATGTTCTATATATGCACTCTCAAATGTAGTAGCAACTAGCTATGTGTGGTTAGTGAGCACTTCAAATGTTGCTTGTGTGGCCAAGAAACTGAATTTCTTATTTTCTTTAATTTAGATATAAGTAGCCACATGTAACTAGTGTCTGCCTTACTGGACAGCATAACTTCAACTTCTTGGGCAATATTTATACAGCCACTAATCTCTATTCAAAGTACCAGTTTGTATCATGCCAGAAGTGGAGCAGAGGGAAAAATGGCCTTTTCCTATGAGTGTCACAGAATCTTAGTTACACCATTCCTAAGGCTTTTACTTTTAATCTAACTCCTTCCAAGTCCTGAAATACCAAATCATTAGGCTGTTAGGAAACATAGGGGATAGGCAATGCTCTACTACTTCTATTATATTATTCCTCTCTTCTCCTTCTCTTTTCTCTCTACTTTCCTGTTGTCTCTCAAGATCAAGGATCAAGCACAGTGTCAGAAACACCATAATCACTGAATATGTGGTAGCTATTACAATAGACTTTTTCTGATTTTAAACAATACTATAATGAATACTTTTATGAAAATATTTAAACATATCTATAATTATTTCTATGGTGTATATCCTAGAATCAAAATTACCAAATCAGAATATAAGCTTTTCAAAGTTCACTTTTCAAATTGCTTTCCCAAAAGAATCTATCAGTAACAGTGCCTCTAAATATACTGCACCTCTTAATTCATATCCATCAATCATATATTCCTATTCCTTCAATCTTTCACAATTAGTTGCAAAATGAAATCTCACTGTTTCATTTTTGCACTTATTTGATTATAGACTACATTCATGTTAATTCTATGAGACTTTATGACACAGTCTTTTAGTATATTTCATATGATACAAATCTTCTTTCCCTCAAATCTTTCTAAATCTCTGGCTCAAATTCAGAATAATATTTTTCATACTCAAATGTCAAGAGTGTGTATTCTCTTGAATAGCTCCAGTATAATATTTGGTTTTCTGTAATAGAAATCCTTGTTTTCTGAAAGATTCTTAACATTTCTGACAGCAAAACAACTGAGTATTTTTTTTTTTTTTTTTTTTTTTTGGAAATTACAACTTTCCTATAGAATTTTCAAGTTGTTTGCTCTCACAATCCCCAAGACTGTCTTTGGAGTGACGGAATTCTCCTGTCCTCAACTACTGCTAACCCCAGACCCCCTGAAATTCCAGTCATGCCCTTACCTCCTTGGATCACCTTATTCCTTTTCCTTAGGCCTCTCTTAGTGTGTTCTGCATCCCACGGACTTCCTCCTGGCTTTAGATGTCTTCTTAGATACCTTGGCTATCTATAGCTACCTAACAATTTTCATAAGACAACACATTGATTAGTTTAATCAACTACTCTAGAAGGTAGGACCGGAAAGAGTTGGTTAGTTTGGGAGTAAAGAAGGCCTAGGTGGGCAGGAGCAGACATTATGTCTGTAAATCAGAAACAAATACAAAAATCCAAGAAGAAATTACCAGTGTGGTCCTGACGATTGTGAAGTTCTCCAGCCAGTAGGTGGAAGCAGACTCCTATCTGTAAAGATGAATACTATAAACAATTCACACATCAGGTAGTCCTTTAGCGCTTGCAGTAAAACCAGTCCTCATTCTCCAAGGATTAGCTCTTTCTTGGGCAATATTTATACAGCCACTAATCTCTATTCAAAGGAGATTAGGGGCCTTCATGAATTTAACCCATGCTTGGGATATTACATTTCCACATAATTTCAGGTTGGGTGAAGTAAACGTAATAACTAAAGAGGAAAACATCATCTGAGGTTTCTAATGCTAATACACTAATCATGTTACATATTTAAATGAATTCTGTTCTTGTCCCATCCTCTAAGAAAGATAGTGCTATCTGGTTTAGGGTCAGAAAGGTAGGACTTGACAAAGAAGGGCAAATTCACAGAAGCAAGAAAAGCGGTAAGGGGAAGGGCATATATGCTTTGGTAAAGGAGATAATGTGACCTGTGAACTCCATGAGGGCAGGAATATATCTACAATTTTTGCTTCAAAGGCTAACACAGTTCGGGATGCCTGGTGCATATCCATCAAATATCTGTTGAACAAAACTGTTAGTGAATAAATAAAAGTTCAAATGGGTCTCTTTTCGAGATTTGCTATCTTAGCAGTGTCCCTTGTAAAATTTATGTAATGTATAAAGGAAAGTTGAAGGGCAGTGGAGAATGATGATGTAGGAAGCTGAATAATGACCTCCAAAGATATCCTCATCCTTATCCCTGGGACCTGAAAATGTTCACTAATGTGGCAAAGGGACTGTGCATATGCGATTAAGGATCTTAACATGGGGAGAGTATCATAGATAATCTGGACTGACCCTGAATGTAATCATAAGATGATGCGGTGATAGAAGCAGAGACAAGCTACACATTTTGGACTTGGAGAAAGAGACCACAAGCCAAGGAATACAGTAAGTCACTAGAAGCTAAGAAAAGCAAGAAAATAGACTCTCCTTTCAGAGTCTCCAAAAGGAATCAGCCTTTCCAACACCTTGACTTTACCCCAGTGAAACTGATTTCAGACTTGAAGTCTCAACACCCAGAAGGGAATAAATTTGTGCTGGGGCAAGCCACAAAGTTTGTGATACTTTGTATAGTAGCAATAGAGGAAAAGAACACAGGTGGTAACTGGCTTCTCATCCCTCATCTCTCTTTTTCTGTTGTCCTCCTTATACCTACTCTTCCAGAGACTGTCAATAGCAAAGTGTTCAATTAAGAGTTCTTGAACGTTGTATACACAAATCTCTTGTGGGTAGGGTTTCTGATAAGTGTTCCTATACAATATCCAGGAATCAAGGCTCATGGGCGGGCTCCAGGTAACATCCAATGGGCTGGTATTTCTACTGTTAACTACTCTAATCTCTTTCCTCTTACATTGTGATAGTAAGTTACCATATTTTCTTATGATCTTGGTGCCTAAGAGGATGCACCTCATATATCTCCAACTATTTGAACATGACTGACCAATAGTCTCGTAAAATTTAATCTTATTTTGTTATTTCCTTCTTGGAGGACAAATACATGTTATATCCTGAACATAATCTTGTTCCTTTTCTTTATCATGTTCCACTCATCTAGAAATGATCCTAGTTGTCTAGGCCATTGACCATAGTTCCAGTTAGCTTATTCTCTTCCAAAGAAGTTGAATCTGCTTCATTTATTATCACCTCAGATCAAGATCCTACTCCATATTGGTCATGCCAACTTGAACCTAATAGTGTCATTCACTCAGCCATAGATGTTTTATTTTCCTGCAGTATCCAATTGTTATTCTGCCCATTATTGATGATTCTAAAGATAATGTATGATCAAGCTCCTTGAAGTAGAAACATATTATAGTTGAGATCACAGACCGAATACAGACTGCCTAAGGCTTAAAGTCCAGCTCTTCCATTTAGGAACTCTGCTACCCAGTTACTTAACCGTATCTCACTTTTTCTCATCTGTTAAAGAGATGAGATAAGAGATAAGATGCCTTATCTGTTGCTGGGAAGATCAAATAAGAGAAATTTTGAAGTATTTAAAACTATTATGGCCACAAAAGGTCACATTTTTCATATTTCCAATTGTATGAAAGGTCCAGTATAGACAAATTCATAAAGACAGAAAGTAGATTAGTGGTTGACAGGGGTAGCAGCAGGGTAGGAGAGTGGGGAGTGATTGCTCATAAGTAATGAGCAGTGAGTTTTGGGGGACGGGGTAGTGATCTAAAATGAGACAGTAATGATGTTTCAACATATTTAAAAACCCACTGAATCGTACACTTTAAACCATTGAACTTTATGGTATGTAAATTTTATTGCAATTTAAAAACAATATGGGCACATTGTATTGGCTGCTACTTTATTTTTTTATTTTTATTTTTATTTTTTTTAAAGATTCTCTTCATTCATGAGAGATACAGAGAGAGGCAGAGACATAGGCAGAGAGAGAGAGAAGCAGGCTCCCCGCAAGGAGCCCGATATGGGACTCGATCCCAGAACTCTGGGATCACGACCTGAGCCAAAGGCACTCAACCACTGAGCCACCCAGGGGCCCCTGACTGCTACTTTAAATTATTATTGTGGTCAGTGTGTCTGGTTATTCTCTCTTATATTAAAAAAGAGGTGCTATAGCTGAAGAGTGTTGCCCCAAAATGCATATATTAAAGCCCTACTACTCAGAGTAACTGCTTTTGGAGATTAAGTTCTTAGGAAGCAATCAAGGTTAAAAGAGGTCATAAGGATGGTGCCATAATCCAATAGGACTGGTGTTGTATAAGAAAGGAAGACAGGAACGTTCTGTATTTTTAAGAAAGCAATGAGAAGGCAGATTTGAAGTCAGGGTTAGCTATGTATACTCTTTGTGACTTTCTGAAATTTGGTTAACCTCAGTGTCCCTCTCATTTGTAACACAGGGATCACAATATACACCTCTAGATTGTTCAGATCATTAATTGAAGCTATATATTTATAGAAGCACAATGCCTGTACTTAGTGATTGATAACAAATTGCTATTAATATTCTACAGACTATTTTCGGAAACTAGGTAATAATAAAAGAAGGATGAAATCGTAACTAGAGGGAACTGTAAGATGAGGAAGGAGTTTTTCCTCTTTCTCCCATCATTTTTTTTTTTCTTCAATAGTGGAAGAAAAAGGAACTTACCATCTAATGGGAAGGCAATAGAAGAAAAAAATGCTGGAAACTGAAGCAGCACTTTATTTCAGACCCAGGGCTTAAATAAGTATCCTGTGTACAGAAGCCAAGCACTTGAGCTACCTTGTCCTTACAAGTTGGGGGAATAGGAGGCATGGAAATAACAGGTAGTAGGGAGCATTCAGGAGCAGGGCCACACATGAGCAGCAATTAATGTCCCTGGCTATCTGACAAATTCCTAGGGACTGCAGAATATTTTGATGAAGGCAAAGAATCCGGGAGCCCCTGCCATGAGAGTGACTGCATTCCTTGAGGTATGGCAAAGTGGACAGGAGAGTAGGTGATGTGATGTCCATGTACAGACGGCATTTTTGCCAGCTCCCAGGCAATCCAGACCCAGATTTATAATGGCAAAGACTCCATTTAAAAATGTACAATAAACACTCATCACAAACAGAATTGCAGTAAACTAAATACTTTCAAAATGGTCAGGGTTCTGGTAGTTTTTTTTTTTTTTAATATGCATTTCTGAATAAGGCAAAACAGATGCACTTGTTAGCCTCCTGAATACTTTTCTGTCTTGAAATTGGAATATTTCACTACTTTGGATTTTGCTTATGAAGCATGGAGTATGTTCCAATCACATTGGCCTTAGGCATGAAATAAATCAATGCCTGAATTTTTAAAATATGGATTTAATCCAAGCCAGACCTGGCCTAAAGCACTGTATAATCTAAGATTGAGTCGTACTGATGTTGGAGGCTGAATGTTTGAAAATGCAATCTATTAAAGGGTCTTATTGTAGATGCACCTGAATAACCTCAGTAGTAAAGCCCCATTAGTTGTAAATAATACCTTAATAAATAAAGCCTCTCTGTAAAAATTCATCATGTAAAACTTTGGGTCGAAAGTTTGTTAGCTTCCAGTATGTGATATCTATTTACACATATTTTTAAAGGACAAACTGGTTTTTTTCTTTTTCTTTTTTCTTTTTTTAATGGAGAAGAAGCCTTCCTCATCTCAGATTTTTACTGTTATCCTATTTCTCTCAGATCTGTAATGTTTCATTCTTTCAGTCACTGGGTACCCATTCTGTGCCAAGATCATTTCAGTGGGAGACAACTATTCCTTGACACACTGTGGAACTTGTAGGCAATAGATAAATGAGCAAGAGGAGATATATATGTATATATATGAGCAATATAAAGAGAAATAAGATTAATGGAATAGAAAAGGATAGCACATAGTACTTTAGTTAGGGTTTTTGGATCCTGAGTGGAACGAAGTGAGTGGGGTGGAGAGGAGAAAATGAGAGATGAGAGAGGTAGCTCTGCTTAGTAATGTAAGGCCTGGGAAGGCCCTGGTCACATTACATATCTATGATGTCAAAGATTATATGCTGTATTAGTATGGGTGCTCTATTTATAAAGTTATCATAGTTTCTCACACCAGTTTTTGTCTCATTAGTCTATCTTGAACTTCAAAGGCCTTGACTCTCAACTCAGGTTGGCCAACGACAGGTACTGGCAATGAGTCAGGTAGCAATCTCACACTGTTAGGAGGTAACTTGACTTTGTGGGCTATAAGAACATCCACTTCTGTGGTCCGGATCCTCCTATCTGTTAACTAATGACTTTTAAAATCACTTGCAGGGCTGACACTCTGATTACTAGGGTAGTAGGTATGGTGTCCCTTGATCATTGTGAGGTTCTCTGCAGTACATGAGCTACCAAATACATAAATATATATATATTTTTTTACAAGTAAAGCCCTTTACCCAGCCTAGAAATCTATACTAGAAAGAAAAGAGAAAAATGAAAACAACACAGGCAAACTACTTTGTTTAGATACAGGCAAATATTGTAGAACAGAATTGAAAACTTGATTTTCTCAAAATCAAAACTGAACATCCTGGATATATGGTACCTTGTATCATATCACTATGTCTGCTGGTTTGGGGCTTTGAAGAAATTTCGACTACATATGGTGAGTGTCAAGAGCACTAGACTAGGCATCAGAGCTGTGGTTTTAAGTTTCTGCTCTGTTAAAACCTGACACTACAACTTTAGCTAGTCAGTTAAACTCATATAATACTCTTACAGGATCAGATTTTTTGTATCTATAATGGAAGTAAATATTAATCTTAAGGTTATGTGGAATTAGAAAATATATATATATATACACACTAAAATGCTTTATAGATCCAGAAGAAATGTGCATTATATATAAATGCAATATATATATATAAGGATTATACATAAGTGGTCTTTTAGGTTTCAAATGGATATTTTTGGAAGCTGATATAATAATCTTGAATTTATCTAGAAGAAAAAATGAATATACTTAAACTTTGAGAATGAATCATATGAAGGCAGGCATGAGTGGTCAGAAATTAAAATGTATTTTATGCATTTTTATACTTTATATATGTAATTCTCATATAGTGTGATCCTGGGCAGAAATAGCATATTAATGAGATTAGAAAATCCCAGACACTCATAATTTAATAATTTGTAAAGGTGGAGAATAGGGACTTCTAAACACATAGTATTAGAGCAAGTGGTTAACAATTTGTCAAAATAATTCAGTTCTTCATCTCAAAATACTATATCTAGTGGCACCTGGCTGGCTCAGTCAGAGAGATTTTGGATCTTAGGGTTGTAAGTTCAAGTTCCACATTGGGTATAGAGATTACTTTAAATAAAAAAATAAAATCTTTAAAAAATACACCAAAATAAATCCAGATACATTAAATATTTTTGGAAACTAAATTATAAAACATAGATAAATGCAGATAATTAGACCATCATAAGGTAAGAAAATTATTTTAAGCATATATATAATGTAGAATCTATAAAGGAGTATATGATTATAATTTTAAAATATTTAAGTAAAAAATTACATTAAACAAAAAATTAAACTCTTGTCATATATTGGATTATGTTCCCTCAGAATTCATATGTTGAAGCTCTAACCCCAGTCTTCCAGAATGGGACTGTATCTGGAAATAGAACCTTCCAAGAGATGACTAAGTTAAAATGAAGCCATTAGGGTGGGCCCAAATCCAATCTGACTGATATCCTTATAAAAGCAGGATATTAGGACAGAGGAAGAGACACCAGGGATGCATGTGCACAGAAAAAAAGGCCATGTGAAACCATTGAGAAGGCAGCTATCTGTAAGCCAAGAAGGGAGACCTCAGGAGAAAGCAAATCTGCCAACACTTTGATCATGGACTTCTGATCTCCAGAACCGTTGTTTAGATAAATTTCTGTTGTATAAACCACCCAGTCTGTGGTAATTTATTGTGACAGCTTTAGCAAAATAATACAGCCCTCAAATTAGAAAAATTATTACACATGGAACATACTTATGGCTAATATTATTAATAAAATAATCACCAAATAATATTTGTGACAGATTGTGAACACAACCTATAAGAAATATGACCAGTAGACCTATGTTTTAATACACTAACAGGGGATCCCTGGGTGGCTCAGCAGTTTGGCGCCTGCCTTAGGCCTGGGGCATGATCCTGGAGTCTTGGGATCGAGTCCCATGTTGGGCTGCTTGCATGGAGCCTGCTCCTCCCTCTGCCTGTGTCTTTGCCTCTCTCTCTGTGTCTCTCATGAATAAATGAGTAAAATCTTTTAAAAAAATACACTAACAAAAAAAATGAAATTGAAATGCCATTTTCAATTTATCAAATTGATAAATTGGTGAAGTTTGAGGACAGGTCATCTTTCAAATGCTGTTTGTGTGATGTTCTTTTGTCTTTCTCTTTTAGAATGTCACTGGTTAGTATATTTGAAACATTCTATCTCTAGGAATCTATTTTAAAGAAATAAATAAAGATAGGCAAAAGGATGCATGCTTGAAATTTTCCTTGTGATTTGTTTATATAGCGAAGACAAGAGACGTAAAAATAATTAATAATTTAGCTCTTAAATCTTTGATTACATTAATAAAACAATCTTAGAATTGTGAGTAGGAGAGATTGAAAGTAAAAACAACTTTTTGTAGTTTTATTTTTTATGATTAAACTGCAGGTCTACTGAGGTAAAATTGACATATAAAGCTGTAAGATATCTAAAGTGTACATAGTGGTGACTTGACATACATATATATTGTGAAAGAATCTCCCATCTAGTTAACTAACACATCAATAACCTCACTTTTTGTTTGTGAGAACATTTAAGTTCTACTCTCTTAGCAATTTCAATTCTATAATACAGTGTGGTTTTTTTTTTTTAGAGAAGTATTGAAAATCTTTATTTGATAAGCCTGTGAAATATTATGCAGGTATCAAAACAAAATAAGATTATACGAATATATATATTCATATATATATATACGAATAATATTAAGATTATATTATTATAATCTTATTTTGTTTTGATACCTGCATAATATATATATATATTTACCATAATATAAATAAATAAATAAATAAATAAATAAATAAATAAATAAATAAATATTTACCTACAGGCATTTCCAAGATACATTTTTAAGTAAAATAAAACAAGTTATGAATGATGTATAAGGAATAATCTGAATTTTTTAAAAAATTAAGTGAGCAAAAATCAATACATGCATATATATGTTGGTACATGCCTTTTTTTTTGGAAGGGGAAGTTGGTGACTGGGTGACTGGCACTGAGATGGGCACTTGACAGGATGAGCACTGGGTATTATATGCTGACAAATCAAACTCCAATAAAAAAATATACCAAAATAAAAGCTACAATACAGTGTTAACCAGGATAGTCACCATGTTTTATATTAGATCCTCAGATCTTATTTATCTTATAGCTGAAAGTCTGTACACTTTTACCAACTTCTCCCTACCTTCTCACCTTCTAGCCCCAGGCAACCATTCTATTATCTGATTCTATGAATTTTATTTCTTTTTTTTTTTTTTTTAGATTTCACACATAAGTAATATCATGTAGTATTTTTCTTTTTCTCTCTGGCTTATTTCACTTAGTGTAATGCCTTCAAGGTCCATCCCATGTATCACAAATGGCAGGATTTCTTCCTTTCTCATGGCTGAATTATATTCCATTGTATATAGAGATATACACCACATCTTCTTTATCCATTCATCCACTGATGGGCTTGTTTCCAAATCTTGTCTATATAAATTATGCTGTGATGAACATGGAAGAGCAGATATCTTTTTAATGTCCTGTTTCATTTTTTTGGATATATATCTAGAAGTGGAATCTTGGGTCATATGGTAGTTTTGTTTTTTAAATTTTTGAGGAGCCTCCATACTGTTTTCTGTTATGGCTGCATGAACTTATATTCTTACCAATAGTTCACAAGGGTTCCCTTTAATCCACATTCCTGTCAACACCTTTTATCTCTTGTCTTCTTAATGATAACATTCTAACAAGTGTGAAGTGATATCTCATTGTGGTTTTAATTTTCATTTCCCTGATTATTAATGATATTGAACATCTTTTTATTTACTTGTTAGCCATCTGAATGTCTTCTTTACAAAAATGTCTACTCAGTCCTTCTGTCCATTTTTTAATAAGATTATTTATTTTATTGCTGTTGAGTTGTATGAATTTTTATATATTTTTACTAATACCTCTTATCAGATATATGATATACAAATATTTTCTCCCATTTTGTAGGTTGCCTTTTCTTTTGTTGCGGATTTCCCTTGCTGTGCAGATGCTTTTTAGTTTGGTGTCATCCCACTCATTTATTTTTGTTTTAGTTGCCTTTGCGTTTGGTGTCAAATCCAAAAAATTGCTGCCAAGACTAGCGTCAAGGAGCTTACCTCCTATGTTTTCTTCTAGCAATTTTATGGTTTCAAGTCTTACATTTAAGTCTTTTAAATTTAACATTTTAAATGTTTAGCCTTATAAAAAGAGAGTCAATATATAGCATTTCTTATTTGACTTTTTGTATTTTTAAGAAGAGAAAAATGATGTTAATGTATATTTTTATAATTCTTGGATAACTTTCGGATAACCAATTGCAAAATATTTTTTGAAATTGCTAAATAAGTGGATATAATTTCCATATTGTTAGTGCAATCTAAAAGCAAAAATGCAGCACATATAGTACATGGAAGAATAAAGGAAAATGCAAAGAAGGAAATGTAAAACAAAGTGGAATAAATAATATAAAAAGGAAAACTAAATATCAAGTGTGATAATTATATTTGCTAATAGACAAAATTTTAAAGTAAAAAGAAAATCCAATTTTATGCTATGAATAAATTTCTAACCTTAAACAGAATGCAGAAAATTGAAAAAAAGGCAGGGCCAAAAATTTATAAAGTAAACATAATTAATAAAGACAGCAGAAGTGGCATTATTATAATAAAATTCAAAAAAAATGTATTAACTATAACAAATTTTTAAAAATCAAATCTATATATCATAAAGACATAACAGAAAACACATTAAGTTCTACAAATGAAAACTTGAAAAATTGGAAGCAATTCACAAAACTCATTCAATTACATTGAATGATCTTAATACGTTTATTTTTAAGTTTAAAAAAAAGAAAAAACAAAATGAAAGAAAAGCATCAAAAGATGTGAATGATATAATTAATTGGTTTGATTTAGTAATTATATATTTAGTATTGTATTATAATCAATTAATATATTTTATTTCCAAAACCTGAACTTACTAATACTCATAACTTGATTTCTCTTGTTTAAATCCTCAATAAGTTTCCAAAAAGATAAACTGGATAGGCTACATTCTCTAATTATAAATGTGATTCATCTGAAAAATAAAAGACAAATTTATTTATTTATTATTTATTTATTTATTTATTTATTTATTTATTTATTTATTTATTTTATTCATTCATGAAACACACACACACACACACACACACACACAAAGGCAGAGACACAGGCACAGGGAGAAGCAGACTCCATGCAGGGAGCCTGATGTGGGACTCGATATTGTGTCTCCAGGATCACGCCCTGTACTGAAGGTGGTGCTAAACCGCTAAGCCACCCGGGCTGCCCAAAAGACACATTTAAATTAAAATATCCAAACAGAAATTTTAAATAATCTTCCCTCAAGAGCAATTAGGAATTTTGAATCAAATAGAAAATCAAGAACGTATCTGTAAACAATTAGGGAAACATCACTGTCACTGCAGCATGGCAACCCTTTTAATTATATACAAATTTTACATTAAGAGATATTAATTAATGTTTTCATTACTAAACTAGAGCATAGTTATAAGCCTACAAGTCAAGAATTTAGGTAAAGTCTTTTTAAAGCATGCCTTAAAAAAGAGAAGGAAAGTAAAAAATAAAAATTAATTAAAAATAAATAAAATTAGGTAGCAGAGAAACAGAATCCAAAAGCCATTTCTTTGAAAATTTCAATAAAATAAGTCCCTGTTAAGCAAAATTCACCAAAAAAGACAAACCTAAGAGTATAATATAAGCTTACTTGCTCTAATTTTACAAAATTAAAAAAATCTTTAAAGAATCATGGAGATTTTTCTAGAAAAAAATATATTTTCAAAGTTTAATCAGTAAGCAGATTTTTTTTAAAGCTTCAATAACCAATCAAAAACTTTTCAAAGTATTATTTCTTTAAAAGGCTAAAAACAGGGCAGCTCGGGTGGCTCAGTGGTTTTGCGCTGCCTATAGCCAGGGGTGTGATCCTGGAGACCGGATGGAGTCCCACATTAGGCTCTCTGCATGGAGCCTGCTTCTTCCTCTGCCTGTGTCTCTGCCGGCCCCTCTCTCTCTGTGTCTCTCATGAATAAATAAATAAAATCTTTTAAAAAAATAAAAAAATAAAAGGCTAAAAACATTCTTTCAAAATGTAAAAGGTTCAGATACTTCCTATACTATAAATTCTGTTCTAGAACTTTTAAAACAAAATGATTTTCTAGTTAATTTTACAATTTTTTAAAATTTATAAATTTCATAAAACTGCATAAGCCTAATACTAGACATACAAGATAAGCAAAAATCTTAAAAGGAGGATGCTAAAATTGTGTTTTCCTAATACACTGCATTGACAATTACCTAGGTCCACGAGTTTTTAATAAAAAGTGGATTTAGTGCCAAATAATTTTGAAATACACATCCTCTTGAAGAAATTAGCATTACATTATCACATTAAGGATTGTATAGTTGTGTGAGAGTTATCATTAACTCAGCATATCCAAAAATTATTCAAGCATTAAACACTTTTTTACATCATTAATATTTAAATGTGTTAATATGCTTCTAATGCTTGATTCAAAATAGGTCTTCAGTAAACATTTTTATTCCTGTTTTTCTCTTTTCTCCTAATTGTGAGATTTTGTGGCTTCATCAGTAGATGCCACGGATCTTGATCATAAACATTCAGGCTTTTCCCGATGGCATGTTCACAGAGCTGAACATATTTCACATTATCATTCTTGACAATGCAGAAGCAAAGGTACAGGGGACAGAAAGGAGATGAAGAGAGTTTGGAGACATCAAAGGAAAGGAGGAAGCTCTAGGATCATCATTTTACAAGGTGGGGAAACACAATATGATTTATGTTAGCAGAATGAGAAATGGAGGTATTGATGCGACATTTGAGGAACCCAGAAAAGGGATCTCACTATGTATAATTACATAGGATGAGAGACATCATTCCTAACCTATCAGAGAAGACACTCAATAGACATTGCTTCAAAGCTGATAAGTCAAGGACGTGGTATGTGCATATTATCTAAAGATGTGGAAGTAAGGGTCAGAGAAATCAATGACCCAAACTTGTGAGAAGTTATTGCCTTTGAGGAATGAATAGAGGTGAAGTTGGGCTACAGGACTGGTACTTTCCATTTTAAATCATTTTGCATCATTTGCTTTTTATAAAAATGTGTACATGTTTTGCTGTGTTAAAACTTTTCTAACAGAGATGTCCAAAATTTATTTTTAGCAAAATTAGCAAGAGATAATAATTTAGAGTACAGGTTAATACAGGCATAACATGACTGTTCAAAACTGATAAAATTCAATTTAAACTTGGTTCCACCAATTACTGAGACTTGTTAGCTTGAATAAGTCACTAAAAATCTCTAAACTGTGCTTTCTTCCTCTAAAAATATCAGTAATTATACCTAACACATAATGTTATTCTGATATTTGAAATTGAAATAACATGTCTCAAGCACACATAAGGAGAGTGCTTAATATCGTTATACTTAATAGTTGTTATAAAATTATTAAAAATTATTACTATTCTTGAGTATATGTTATAGTCACTGTATTCATTCAATCTCCCTTTATGTGTGACTATATAAATCTGTAGTATTTAAGTGGTGATTTCTTAAATGCTAATGGTGACAAAAGTTCTTCTAGTTGTTTTTAAGAATTTCAGAGGGTTTGTTTTTATTACCTGCTTTAAAGGCATCATGATGTAATGGAAGAAATCAGCATTAGTCTGCCTGTCTTCACCTTGGGTATGTCAATTAATCCAATTTAAGTCACTCCATTTATAAAATGACATTGCTGGAGATTTACGTGTCTGAAAGTTATATTGAAGCAGATGTTCCTTTAAAGTGCTGGTCACTTCCAGAGGCTATGGCTGTAGAATAAGGAGTGATGTTGGGATCCCACATGTCAGTCAATGTCTTACCTCTAAATGTTTGGCCCTGGGGCTGAGGGAGTTTTTTTGACCTTTGAAATGAAGTTTGGTTTCTTAGTAAAAAATTAATGTGCTTTTCTGAGGCGTAAAAGCCTGCTTACTTCTGTCAGATGAAGTTACTCATCCAAAATATCAGGGTTCCTCTTAGCAAATTCAATTCCCCACTAAATTAGACCCTCATATGCCATATTACTGAGTTTAGTATATTTAATTCCACTGCCAAAGTAATGGTTATGCATTAAAAAAATGCTTCCTTTTCACTGACTTCCAATACTTTTATGAAAAAAGATCATTCAATCAACTTTCATGCCAATTTTGATTTTTCAAATTACTCAAGAGTATATTGGATAAAAAAAAAAGAGTATATTGGATAGGATTCTATTTAGAAATTTAGTTGCAAAAAAGTTACTTTTCAGGATATTGCTACAAAAAGCTTTGAAAAATAAAGAGGACATGGGAGACAGGATGAGGACCTTGAATTTAAATTACAGCTCTACAAAGAAAATTCTGGACAAGTATACTCACTCACCCACCTTATAAATATTTGTTGTGGGTAAGACTGATACCAGGATGACAAAAAGAATTCCTGCTCTCAAGTTAGCACAGCAGCAGCAGGTCTGATGTAGGCCTGCTGGAAACAAAGCATGTTGATTTTTCTTTTAAAAAATAGTACAATATGAGATAATGTTGCATCATTAATTCAAATAAAATTACACAATATACATTTAGAGGAAATTTCCTCTGCTCTCCCTCCCCAAACTTTCCATCTCCAGTTTTTTCCACTCATATTTATAGGACTGGTATGTAATGGAAAAATAAAAAGACAGCAAACTATTTTGTTTGTACTAGTTGATCCTTCCACTGTTTAAGACTATTGCATTTTTGAGCTGGACCCTCTTGTTAGACTTAGACTTCTGGAAACTCCTCAAACAAACCTCTTGTTGGGAGTGTCCTGATTACATGATCTGTTTGTTGTAAAGGCTGCTAACAATTATGGTACAACTTCAAGACTCCACAGGGGTGGTCTCAATCATTAAGTCTGCTTTTCTAAGGAGGCCCAAGCCCCTCTTATACAGCCATTGGAGGAAGGAAAATACAATAATAATAAAGCTGATGATGGAAGACTGCTGAACCTACTATATCTCCTCAGAGAAGTGCCAGGAAGCCAGCAGAGAGGAAATGTTCAGAAACAAAGGACTATCTGGCAGGTTGTGGCAGTGTCAGTCCCCTGACCAGAAGCCCTTAGTCCCTGTGATGAGTGCCAGATAGAGCACCTAAGAACTATGCCATCATTAAACCCATCACCTCTGCATTCCTATTATAACACCTAAGCTTACTGTAGACTTTCAGAAATTCAACTTTCAAATGCATTTTATGATCACATCATATGCATCCATCTGGAGAAGCTTACATATATTAAAATATGGGCAGTACTGTATTAACAGTATTTTTTAATCCACTGAATTTATAGAAGGACAATGAAGCATGTTAATATTAATTTTATTACTTTACCATCATGGTCACTTCAAGTGTCACACACAATGCACATACAATGAACGGTAGATGAGCTAATAATCCAAAATTCGAATCTTCCAAAATCATTTGCCACTATACATTTCTGTATCAATTATTATAGTCCAAAACAAAGGAAGAGCTTAAAATGAAATCTTTCTCTACATATTCTGATTCTATCCTAAGATCTTCATTAGGGTCATGTTTGAAGGAAGCCAAGATAAAATTTAATTTTTTAACAGGACTCTCTTCCTCTTGACAAGTATCTCAGTTTAGAAATCACTTTATACATAGCCATTAGATTATCAGGACAAAAAAAAAAAAACACAAAAAAAAAAAAAAAAAAAAAAAAAAAAAAGATTATCAGGACAATTGTTCCACTAAGAATACAGTGAATATATCAAAGGGTACAAGGCAAAATTAAGCAGAATGAGTATATAATATAAGGGATTTGTATAAATAATAATATAAGGAAGAATTAAAAGGTTTGGATTAATTATGTACATTTTCTATAACTTGTTTAATGATATTTGCTATTAGGTACATTATTTAATACCTAGGGTCGAACACAAAGACATATTTTGAAAGGAAAAAAATACACATTTAAAACGCCTTTGATTAAAATCTGTTTACAGAATTTCCAGAAATCAGAAAATATGGCTTCAAGTCATCATTTTTCTAGAGCTGTGTTTCCTTTCCTGGCCAGTAGTTGGGTTGTAGCAAATGATCACTTGTAGTACAATTTTCCTTCCTCATTCTTGCAGACACCATTGTTCCTTCTGTCTTGGTTCTGAAGCTTCTATGTTTTGAAACACAATTTTTCTTTAAAGTGAAAAGTACTGCAATACTTAGGAAAATGGACACTGTGCCCAGCATCACAGTTAGTCCCAGATAGATGTGTCTAAAAGGAGGGAGAAGCTTGGTCATAATATTGCAACTATCAAAATGGGAATGGAAGGTAATAATATTCAATACATATCAAGAAAACTAATCTATCAATGAAACCATCACGAAGATGTTTTTCTTAAGAACAAATTCAGTGGCTATAAAAGACCTCTCTATGAACATCAGACAGACTATTGAAGGCAGTGTGCAAATATAAAGCGATCTCTTAGTGGTGCCATAATTTTTGGTTACTACTAATTGCATAATCAGTTCCATCTTCTCTGTAAATTATTCCCTTAGACTGGGTGACCATATGCCTATTTGCCCAGAAGAGTCCTAGCTTATGCTGGTGTTGTCCCAGTGTACTTCTTAATAGTGCTCCTTTTCAGTCTCAACAGCATCCAGGTTGAATGATAAATTATGTGGTTACCCTACCCTTGAAACTTGCCCAAATGCACTTCTACAAAAAACTGCAAGAAGCAATGTTAAGGGAGAATCAGAGCTCTTGGTGGAGCAGAATAACTTAAGAATAAACCAGAGGTTTAAATCACTTTCTTCAATAAGCACCCTGTAGTTCCACATTCTATCATAAAAGAGAAAGGTATGGAAGGACAGGTTGAATGATTTATTCTGGTCACCTTGTACACATATTCAGTCTCTGATGAAATACATTGTCTTTACATTAAAATAATGCAGCCTTAGCAAATGTGAGCAAAGCACAAATTCTACTCACAGATCAAGTCCCTTTCACAGACCAAAATAAATTTCTCACATAACATCAAAGCCTATTAAATCAAACAAACTTATTTAAGATGGTTGGCTCAATTCACATCCAATGTCCAACTTACACAGTTCAGTACCAAGTTTATCCCTCCAGAAAATTCTCAGATTGTAAATCTAAAAAAAATCCTTCCTGCTTTTAAGCCATTGAAGCACTGCTTTAAGCAATAAGGGGACTAAATGTTTGATGAACTGAACTGAATGATACCATAGTGAAAAAGCCATGCCCCTCAGCCCCATACACACTCATACACACAGAAAAAACCTTTTACTTTTATGCATCTCAAGTACTGGAATAATTGAACATCAGTTTGGCAATAAAAGCTGGACAGATTTAGAGCCAAATCCAACTCTTGCCCAGGGGGATTATATCTGACGTAAATGGGACAGTTTGGCTCAGTTTGAAAAAGAATAGAATTAAACCCAAAATGTGACCTAAATTTAAATGCTTCTGAGCTTCAGAGAATTACCCACTTGTGTGCATAAACTTGCAAAATTCTACTGTATTCTGGAATCTTTTGTGAATTTTTTAAAATGATTACTCATTGAAAATGGGAGTTAAGATTAGGAATGGGGAAAAATGAAAAGTCTAGCCAAATAAATAATAATAAAATTATTCTATAAAAAAGAACATGCTTCTTGGTTAGATCATCCTTTTGCAGTGAGAAATGGTTACTGCTAATTTCATTGTGCAAACCTAGAATGCTGTATTAGTGAGATGCTACGAGTTTGATCCCATACCTGAAAGCATTTGAATCATACAATCTGCAGGAGCCTCTACTTCCACATCTTTTAAATCCCCATTTGAGGCAAGAAGTGTCAATCAAAATTCCAAAATACATGGGAGCTGGGATTCCTGCTGTGAGAAAAACAAATAATTGCTACTGAAAATACATACACATCTTTTTGTTTATCCTATAATGAGTAAGTCTCTGGAACTACTTTCAACCTAAAAAATACTGCTTTGGAGATAATAGGTACCTGCAGGAGATCAGAATATCTACTTCATATTTCTCTGACTTAAAGGTTATTTTTTGAAACAGAAGGCATAGGAGAAGTTCTGAAGATGGAGCACAAGTATCCTTTTTGTAAGGGGAGATTTACATTTATAACAGAGATATCTCCATTTGTAACAGTGTCTATCTTTCTGTACCAAGAAAAGACAGATGATTCTTAGTCCCAAGAGGCTTTTATCAAAAGGAGAAGGCACCAACCTAAATCTCCATAACAAATCTAACCCTTGTTTACCCTACTTTTCCTGGTAATTTTCCCATTACTTAAAAATGGGTTTTACTTATTTTATCCTGTTATCATTTTTCTATTGTGCTGAAAATACTGGTTTCTAATATTAGCATAATATCTTATTTGCTTTATCTTAAAATACATAACAGTTTCAACATAACAATACCAATGTTAGTGTTAAAGATAAGACTACAGAATGTAGTGAAGTTATGTGGATTTGGTAATGATCCCGTCCTTTTAAATCTAACTGGTTTTCTGTATGGTTATGCCTCCAATATGCTACATGGCTAGTTTCAGTTTAAGAATGTCTTAGTTTCTTTTCAATGTTTTCTTAATTATATAAAAATTTTGCAGGATTTCATCTTTTTCAAGAGATTTATTTATTTATTTATTTATTTATTTATTTATTTATTTGAAAGAGAGAGAAAATGAGCACGTATGTGTGAGAGGCAGGGGAAGGCAGTGAGAGAGGGAGAGAATCTCAAGCAGACTCCCTGCCCAGCTTGAAGCCTGACACAGGGCTCAATGAATGTACCTTGAGATCAAGACCTGAAAAAGCTTTGCATGATTTCAAATTAAAAATTAAATCAGAGTTACTGTTACAAACTCTACTTTCCTTCTGTCCTCTCTTACTTTTTACCTTCCAAGTAACCACTACTGCCACCATCACCACCACCATCACTATTACTACCACCACTACCATCATCATCATCAATTTTTAGTTTATAATTCTGTTTTTTTTTAAGATTTTATTTATTTATTAGTGAGAGACACAGAGTGAGAGAGAGAGAGAGAGGCAGAGACATAGGCAGAGGGAGAAGCAGGCTCCATGCAGGGAGCCTGATGTGGGATTCGACCCTGCGACTCCAGGATCACACCTGAGCAGAAGGCAGATGCTCAACCACTGAGCCACCCAGGCATCCCTCTTTTTAAAAATATCAGCAAATACCTTTGCATGTGTGTGTAATATTTCTACCTCTCCATACTGCTCATATCAAATGCATCATACCATGAATATTGTTCTACATTTTGCTTCATTTCATTTAAGAGTGTATCCTACAGATCCCTTGGTTTTATTTTTATTTTTATTTGTATTTATTTTTAGTTTATTTATTTATTTATTTATGATAGTCACACAGAGAGAAAGAGAGAGAGAGGCAGAGACATAGGCAGAGGGAGAAGCAGGCTCCATGCACCGGGAGCCCGACGTGGGATTCGAACCCGGGTCTCCAGGATCGCGCCCTGGGCCAAAGGCAGGCGCTAAACCGCTGCGCCACCCAGGGATCCCGATCCCTTGGTTTTATAGACTATTGTGTCCTCTCAAAATTTATATACTGAAGTCCTAACCCTAATACAACTGCACTTGAGTGATAGAGTTATGAAGGAGATAATAAGGTTATATGAAGGCATAAGGAACTTAATTTTTTTTATTGGCATTTTTTTCATCTTCTGATTAGGACAGCAGTCCTGGTAAATTAAGTTCCTTATTAGGCTTCAGCCTTTCTTACTGGTTTATTTCTTGTTTTTCTCTCAGGCGAAAAGGCTCTTTCATAACAAGAATAAACTTTTTGACAAGGAAGGAAGGAAGGAAGGAAGAGAATAAATAGGGACCTAACCACCTATATTATTTAGTTATGCATGATAATTCTGTAAAAATACTGAGGAAAGTACTCAAAATACATTTGTCATAACTACCATAATTAAAACATATATTATACTTACCAAGAACTCTTATTGCTAAGGTGTAGATACCCAGGGCAAAAGACTTCAGTTGTGGCTTAATGCACCTAAAAACAACAAAAGCATTATAAAGAAAATATAGTCCATTAAAGCAAATACTAATGTTAGTGATAATCTGCTTACCACATATGAAATAAGGCTAGAATTCAAGTAGTATTTATGGAGAACCCATAGTGTCCTAGCATAGGGAGGGCAAATTATGTAAATCCATGTGCCATTACATGCAATGCATCAAAGAGCTGATAGTTAATATTTCCAAAACATAAATCACCTTTACATGACATATTTAAATGGTATTGGATAAAGTAAAATTATAAGTTTAATGAGAAAAATAGCAAAAGACTCACAGAAAAAAATTATAAGAAATTTGAGGCAACAATAAGGGACCAATAACCTATAATTAATTTTTGTGGCTTTTGGTCTAAAAGCACAGGACCATATTGATCTGAGTTGATACAGTCACAATTGCCGTGGAATGCTAAGTGTTTCTGCTAAATAGTGGGGACCTGAATTTACCAGCTAAGTGCAAGAATACCTAAAATAATATTATCTTTAATAAGTATAGCTTTAACTGATTGGCCTGTCAATTTTTATGATAATAATCATGATGATATTATATTAACTATTGAGTGTTAACCATGCTATTTCTTTCACCTTTTACACTGGGTCAAGTATAAGTTTTAACCATGGTACTAATTTTTTTATATGTATAATATCATTTCATCTCTCCTTTAAAAGAGGCAAAACCCACAACTTTTCTCTTTCAATGTAAAGGACATCTTCTGACATCAAAACACAACATGGTTCATTTGAGGGGCTTGTGGTGAAGAAAACCCTTCCTCTTGGCGTGGGTGACTACTTGACCCAGTATAAGATACGGAAGAAATAGCAACCCATGAAGAACAATCCTGGTCTGAGAACTCTGTGGCAATGCTCTCCATATCATGGTCCCATTTGAAAAGACAATATCTCATGTTTTCCTTAAGCCCTTTTGAAGGGCTCTAAAACGTATTTGTGGAGTTACTCCTACTTTATCTTTCCTAATAAATTTCCATAATATACTGTGGAAAATTATAAATGTATACAACATTTTTGATTAGTTTCATTTTAAAATAACATTATACTCATCCTTCAATATATGAATTAAAAGCTACTAATCCATCTCTTAAAGATTGATTTCCAATAAAATTTGACTTTTATGTTTAATAATTTTATCACAATTGGTCATATTCTTAGGTTATTTTTATCAATTATAATAAAAATATTTGCAAGGCTAATCTCATTAGGAAGAAAATTTTATCACTAACAGAACTAGTTATAAAACTACTATTTTAAAATTTGAACTTACATCCTTTTTTATAGAGATCTATGATAGATAACAAAAATTGTTCAAACATTATATTATAATAGAGGAGAAGGCTATAGGGAAGTTGAGTGAAGATATAAGCATAAGGAGAAGAAAGAAATATGTAACATATTTACTGTAAAAGATTTTTTTTGTGTATAATTTTAAATTAGGTGATATTGGTTATCTCATCTATTTTCGAGATCTTACTAATTACATTCAAAGGAGTGATCTACATTTAAAATCATTATATTTTTAAATGTAAATACTTATCTGGAAATCAATGCTTACTTACTATTAAACTTAAGATAAATTTTTAGATGTCCACTTAACAATATGCAGAAAGGGTACACAGTTTAAAACATTATTTTAGAATTTATAAGCAAAACACTTGGAGTCATTAACATATATTCATGGATTACAGAACTCAATTGATTCAAAATTTATGAACAACGCCCACACACCCCCACATGTAGATAATTCCAGTCAGAACAAGAAAAATAACCTATATATTAAAATAATAAATGTGAGACATTGTGATATTTGATGGGTCTTTAAACTATCTTAATTTTTATCACCCATAATTCAGTGAAACCACGCTTAATCTAAAACATATTTAGCCTAGGGGCACCTGGCTAGCTCACCTGGTGAGCATGTGACTCTTGATCTCAGGGTTATAAGTTCAAGTTCCCCATTGGGTGTGGAGAATACTTAAAATCTTAAAAAAAAAAAATAATAGCACATTTAGTCTACACTGGTTAATATAATTACCACAATTAGAAATAGGATATTTTTTGAGTGGCTATGGTGATGTTGGCACCAATATTGCTTTCTAGACCAATGATTTACAAAAACTTTTAACTAGAAAAACTTCTATTCAAGCATATTTTTTTGCATAAAAACCCAAAGCAGGAAGAGTATAAAACTAGAACAAGGATATGGGTCAAGCTCCCTGAGAGAACTATAAGGAATCGCAATTCTATAGAACAGAATTTGAAATCAATGTTCTAGATTATTATAGGACATCATATATTAAAAGTGGGGCAAGGAGAATCAGTGTTCACCTCAGAAGCAGCATGTATCCCGGTATGCCACCTAGAGATAAAGTATAGGATGTGATGACTGAAATGACAAGGAAATACAGAAACATTTTGGGACATCCATTATCTTTTTGACACCTGCCCACCATGCCTGAGGAATTTCCTGACTTTGAGGCTGCAATCTCCACACAGGTGCAATTATAAAATATCTGTAACACAATAGAAAAAAAATCCAAGTATTGAGTTAACATTTAAGCAAAATTGAAAATATTTATTTAAAAGACTTCACAACATAGTATACATGCATTACATAAACAATAAGGTAAGTATTCTCTTATTTCTCTGTATTAGAGTATAGCAAGCAAAGTGAAATTTATATAAATCACATTTTCTTATCCAAACAGCAGATGTTCAAACTACTGACCCTACTGAAAAATCTTCCAGTAAATCCAATCATACCTTATCTCCTTCTCTGCCACTTCCAAGTCTAATCCACCATTATTTCTTGCTTTGTTTACTACAGTGATCTCCTTATCCCCAGCTTATTTCCATTCTTATCCTGCTATCATTTGTTACCCACATAGTAAGCAAAGTAAGCCTTTAAAAATGGCAGTTACTATTCTTAGCCTTCCAATAGCTTCTTATTACACTTGTATAAAATCCAAAATCCTTATAGCAGCTTACACACTATGATGGAGCTTCTGGATCCCACTCTGATCTCACCACTCAATGATCTTCCCCCCCTCCCTTTGCTTCATCTACACACATGGGTTTCCCTTGTGCCCTTGCCAACCCTTGAACATGGTACGTTTACCCATGCCTTATAACCTTTCTGCTTTCTCTGCTGGGCAGCTCTTCTAGATAGCTATAAGGTTGGTGCACACACCCCAGGTCTCTGCTCAGTTCATTAAAGAGGGCTTCCATGATCACTCATTCAAAAAAATACCCCCATCTCTCTATCCTTTACCCTAACCTATCTTTTCCTTACAGTGCTTATCACTACTCATTAGAAAACTACATAATCATTTTTTTAAACTATATATCCCCACTAGAATGAAACCTCTGGCAGAAATTGTCTTTCTTATCATTGTACACTTAGGGCCTAAAGTGGGTCCTCTGTTAGGTACTCACTAAAAATTTGTTAAATAAATGGGCATAATTTGAGGATATGACTTTATAATGGTAGTTAGCAAAGAAAAATCCTGAATAATATACCTCAACTAAATCTTGGACAGAGAGAAAACTTTTATAATCCTTTATTAGTTAATTTTTGTAAATTTCATGGACAATTGTGTATATAAAATGAGTTGTCACTTTTATCACAAAACAGTTTATGAATTTTTAGATAAACAATGAAATAAAGCTAGCATTTCCTTACAAGGAAGAGTAGCAATGTTGATTTTTTTTTTAATTGTCAGGTAAAAAGTTTTTGAACCATGACTTTACCTCTTACTAGATATGTGAGTTTAGGCATCTCAATGCCTCAGTTCTCATGTGAGGAAAATAAGTAAAGCAATACCCAATTACTTGAAGACCATGATATTTAAATCCATTTTTAAAGCACCTCTTTTAGTTCCTGGCATGAATGGATTTGATAAATAGAAGTTCTAATTAAGGAGAACTTTCAAGCAGTTTGGACAAAAGTGTAGTGGCTAAAAGAAAAGAAAGAAAGAGGAGGGGAAGGGGAGACGAAAGAAAGAAAAAGAAAAAGAAAAAGAAAAAGAAAAAAGAAAAGAAAAGAAAAGAAAAGAAAAGAAAGAAGGAAGGAAGGAAGGAAAAGAAGAAAGAAAGAAAGAAAGAAAAAAGAAAGAAAGAAAGAAAGAAAGAAAGAAAGAAAGAAAGAAAGAAAGAAAGAAAAAGAAAAAAGAAAAGAAAGGAGGAAGGATGGCGAGATGAGGAAGGAAGGAAGGAAGAAGGGAGGAAGGGAGGGAAAGGGGAATGGAGGTCAAAAACTCAGATTTCAGTTGGGTGGGTTGTCCTCTTCACTGCTGCTGGAAGCCAATCCTTTCTACTCTGAATAAAATGTCAAAAATAACAATAAACAGAGAGAAAATCAACATGTTACTCTGCATCTACAGAAGTCTTTGCCTAAGTATTCTTATCTAGTTGATAAGCCTGTGTAAATAGATGTGTGGGTTAATTTTCAGCCCTCTAGGACTGTCAAATATAGGCAGATTTCATCAGCACATGTAGACAGCAGTCTGACTGTTAGCCGTATATACAGAGAGTAAAAGAAACAGTCTGTTTGGGACAGAAATGTAAAGGTATGACTGTAGAAATGAGTCTTTTATTGATTTAATAATATCCTTTACAAATGATTTCTTAGCTTTATTTCCAACCTCATCTCCCTCATCCACCCTATAAGAACCCTTTCATTCCAGCCACCTACTCTTTTCATTATTACCCACACAGGCTTGATTGATTTATCAGGCACAGTGTTTAGAACTATCAATCTCCTCAAAATTGAGTTTGTGATCCCTGGGCATAGACTTTTCTAACAGTGGCCTCCATATGTCCTGTCTCTAAAACATCCAAGTACCACTGGCCTTGGGGTCAGGAGACATGGATCCCAATGCACATCTTATCAAATGATCTTATGACTGAGACTTTTTCATTTGAGGCTAATATTCCTCACAAGCAAAAGAGAGAACTATACTACATCATTGCAAGGCTTTGCTACCATGTTTCATGATTTTAATTCTTATCCTAATTCTTTCAACAACTCTAGCTCCACTAGTGACAGTTATGCTTCCTGTCTCCACACAAAAGAACAAGGGTAGAGTAAGAGTCAGAAATGCTATCAGTATGGTCTGCTTTTGGGTTGGCCTCTGAGCCCCCATAGAGCTGTGTGGTTATGTGTTATAGAAGGCATCACAGGCACACACATTAGGGTTTTCTTACAAGAGTTTTTCCACTCCTGATGGAGGTTTGACAGCCAGCAAGACATGCTGATGCATATGTGATTCCATTTTCACCACACACAGGTTCCCATTTTGTCTCTGAACATTTGCATCTTGAGTTGCAATCTGAAAAGAGAGCTCGTTCATGATAAGAGACAGGTTTGGTTCTGAAAAGAAATGTAACAGTATAAAATATTACCTCTTAGCAGGCAGCACCTTAATATCTTCAAAAATCAGTGTTCTTGATTGATATAAATGGCACTGCCAATGGAGTTTGCCTTTTGGAAACAAAATTGTCATCAGAAATGCCAGTTTCTAATAATTAAATGTGAGTCTAATATTAATTAACTTTCTCTTGAATGTTATCTTTAGAGGTTTACACCTTCGCATAATATCCAGTTCTTGGTTTGTGGATTTTACTAAAATCAACAATCTCTAGGATATTCTAATATATTTCTATGAAAAGATGTAGGAAAATGGCTAACAAAACAGAAAAGTAGAATAAACTTTTAGAGCAACTGACGCTTATTAAATGCATTGCAGGTAGTGTGTACATGTGTATGAATGCTTGTGTGTAAATTTCCTTCACAATTGTCTCAGCATCAGTAAAATGGGCATTGTTGATGGCATGGTTAAAAAAAAAGTCAAGCCGTCAACATTATGTCAACAGACTTCAGTTTGGAAGAGCTACACATCCTATTTGTGTGTCTTATTAATTCTAGTTCATTAACTTTTCTCTCTCTCATAATCTCCCACTCTATGCAGATCTTCCATATCTTATGTCACTCTTTTCACATGCTTTCTGGGTTCAAAAATTTTGTGGAAGGTTTAAGTGCTAGCCTTGGGAGGAGAGAAGATAGTTGCAAATATGAATTAGACAATATTTGCCCTTAAGGAGCTGGCTTTTTGTTCTGACAGTTGACTTTACGTAATTTTGATTGTCTTCTCTCTTTTATCTCCCTCTTTGGGGATCCCTGGGTGGCGCAGCGGTTTGGCGCCTGCCTTTGGCCCAGGGCGCGATCCTGGAGACCCGGGATCGAATCCCACATCGGGCTCCCGGTGCATGGAGCCTGCTTCTCCCTCTGCCTGTGTCTCTGCCTCTCTCTCTCTCTCTCTCTCTCACTGTGTGCCTATCATGAATAAATAAAATAAAATAAAATATCTCCCTCTTTGTCATTCTGTCTTACCTTCCGCCTTTACCTCTCCCAGAATTCCTTCTCTTTCACTTCTATTTCTTCCTCTCCCCTGAATTACTTCATTCTTCTACTCTTATTCTCCTAGTTCTTTTCAGATTCCTTTATTCTTCTAAGGAGGTACTTATGCAATGGTATTTCTCTTCACCTGCATCTTATTTTTCATCCCTTAGCACCCCATCATTCCCTTTAATTTTTTTCTCTCTTACTTTGAACTTATTTATTTGCTTAATCTCCTCCTCTCGGGCAGCCCGGGTGGCTCAGCGGTTTAGCGCTTCCTTCAACCCAGGGCCTGATCCTGGAGATCCGGGATTGAGCCCCTCTTCAGGCTCCCTGCATGGAGCCTGCTTCTCCCTCTGCCTGTGTCTCTGACTCTCTCTCTCTCTGTGTCTCATGAATAAATAAATAAAATCTTTAAAAAAAAACTCCTCCTCTCATTTTGTTTTTTTTACAGAAGTATTTGAGGGATTTAAAACTGAAGCAACCACTGCTCCCGCCCCCCCCTCCACGGCATACACACTGTCATGTACATTCAGTGAGGGCAAGATGTTTGTTTTATTCACTCCTATATCTCCAGCACCAAGGACAATTTGGGACATGGTAGGTTAAGAAACAAGGTTTCTGGTAAGTCAATAAAAGAAAAATGCTATTCATTTTGGAGGAAAGAAAAGTCATTTTGGCCTCTCCTTGTAATTTCCTATAATGATTGCAGTTATAATTTCTTAATTGATGGAATATTTCATCTAGTAGAACTGCTATGCATTTGGTTATCTCAAACATAAAAACAAAAGCCACTGAAATGTCTCCAGACAGAGTAAGATGATATAAGTAGGCCTCCTGAGAAGTAATATAGGAATATTTCATCCTGTTCTTTTCTATAAGGCATTAATTGTTAAATTAATTGAGACTGTTTGGTAGTATCTAAAAGTAAAAATAAGTGCCTTTGAAAGCCTAGAATCAGGCTACTCAATAGTGTAGGACTAAGATCTCAGAAGGTCAGTGCTGAAAGAATTTGGGGGGAGATCTAGGCCAACTTCTCGCTTGGCAGATCAGGAAAGTCAGGTCCAAAGTGAGCAAATTACTGGCTCAAATTCACAATGTTTATGGTGACAAACTTCAAAATGAGAACTCTTCCAGGCCTCTGGATTCTAAATTCTTACATCATACCACACTTACTGTCATTATTACAGAAAAAAGGTTTCTTCCATTACCATATCTAAAGCTGTCTACAGGGTTTCTGCTGAATGTCCAGAATCAAAACAGCCATTGTGGAACAAAGCAACTCAGGATAATCCCTGGGGAACATGTTGTATTCTATAAAGTCAATTATTTTATATTACTAAAAGTATGTTAAATTTATCATTGAGGACAATCTTGATGCAGAAATTGGTTGCATACGTGTTTTACAAAGGATGTGTTGACAGAGTAATTTAAAATTTTAAGATAATTTTTATCAAATATGCCAGAATGCTTATACTCAAACGAGATTTTGCTTTCAAAGTAGTCATGTTGGGATCCGAGAGCTTTTTCCAGGGATACTGCCATTTCTTTGGCTGCTTCAAATAGCAAACCTACTCTTTAAGGTTAAACCTTTACCATTTTTGGGAATATTCTGAAAAATATGGAAAGCAAATTCAAAAGAGGAGTTTTAGAATATTTTAGACAATGATAGCATTATTTCAATGCAGTTGTAGTCTTAAGGCAACTGCGCTCAAGGGCTAGTACTCACGACGAATATATTATCTTTCGTTTGTTTAAAAATATTTAATCATTTATTATGTGGATATACTTTCATTGTGAACCTCAAAACTTCCCCATTGTTGTCTTTTTGTGTGCTTGCTTTTGGCTTAAAGATAGCAAGATGTTGTAGAAAGAATATTACATTTTAAAAAGATAAACAGCCTTTCTAAACTCAGTTTCCATTAAATGAGGAACAAAATGTACCTCATAAAGATGCTCTGAGGATACAAGTGAAATAACGAAAGTTATACTGTTTTGTAAATTGCAAAATACAAAGAACTTTACCACTATTTATCTACCATTAGGATCGTATGGACAGTTAAAGACAGCACAAGGCTTCTACTATCTCCAGAATCTTCTTGCAATTCCTGTTTACAGCTAATATCCTTATCTGCATTGCTATGGGCAAGGCAACCTTACTACACTCAGTTAAATCTAACGTTGCTATGGTAACTCCCAGAAGCAATAGTATATAAACTTTGCAGTCACTAATTTTCTAGGACTTTTTAGATGGTGAAAAGTATAACTGCTATTCACTTAAGAGGAGGAGAAACCAGGTAAATGAAGGTGCTGGAGACTGGAACACGGAGACAAGACAGATAGGTGAGCTGGGAAGGAAACACAGGAAGAAAGCTGGAGAGCAAGCAGTAAGTAAGCAGCAGCTGAACTAGCAGAAGGCAGAAAATTAGAACAGGAGCACTGGCCTTTGAGCCACAGGCAGAGGTTTTTGTCAGTCAGGCAATGCAGTCAGGGTGGTAGGCCTGGCAAACAATAGTGGCTCGATTAATTTTTTAAACAGATAATGCAGAGTTGGGTGAAAGAATAAAGACAGCTGCCATCTGGGAACTCATGCTCAGAGATAGGGTGATGGCAAGGACTCTTGAAAGGAAAAGACAGAGTAGTTCCTTCAAGATCCAACTTTGTATTAAAGTTGACAGACCCTGGAAACTAAGAAAACTAGTCATCCATCCCACACGAGATGGCATAGTCTGAAAACATCAATAAATATTCTCTTCACCAACTGCAAAGAACTAAAGAGAGGTGTTATATGGGTCACCAGGCTGAGGGATAGCATTCTCTCCTGAAATGTCACATGATTTGAGTATAACAGAGACTACAGTGGCAAAGAGACCTCCCCAGTTACCCAAGTACACAAAGAAAAAAATACAGTTGTTTACAAATGGCACATCTCTTTTGTGCCAGGCAAGTACTAATCACTTCTATGTATATTATCTTGCTTAAATCTTACAACATTTTATAAGGTAGTTATTATTCCTCTTTTTTAATTGGGAAAATTTGAGGTTTGATTAGATTAAATGACCTATGTACAATTTCACTTCACTAATGATGGACAGGGGCAAGATTCACGATCTGAGTGTTTCGTTGTCATGTTGCCCTACAGTAAGATGTAGATTTAATATTTTTAATAATTTCTCTTAGACAATCAAATTCATGGGAAATGATAGATTTTGGTAACAATTACAGTACTGTCAATTATTCCACAATAAAACCATAATTCTCTTCTCATAGTTATGATGCTTATGATCAAACATCATAAGCATATTTATTTTGTAACTCTACTAATAATTAATTTAATTAAACAAGCCAATTTCCTCACATTACTTAATGAGTGAACCTACCCTTGGTAGGAGACAGTTAGTCCTGCCACATCAGAATTTTCACAGCCCAGTGCAAACAGGGAAAGGAATAGGAGGTACCCAAGAACAGATGATCCCAAGTAGAGTTTTGCAGCTCCATACACACTGATTCTGAACTTTTTCATAATTATCCCCCCAGAGAATATTCCAAGGGCCACCGCAGGTATGTTGATGAGCCCTGAGGAACAAGAAAAAATATGTGTCATTCCATGAATCTCTAAAAAAAGTCTGAGTGCACTGACATAAACTTTCTAAGGGATTACACAAAACTACACAACAGTACCTGACAAGTTATTAGACTGGTTGGTCACGTTAAGTTATAGAAATATTCATTAACTATTATCTACTGACATATCAAGAGATTTTGATGAGTGTCTAGATTATAGATTAATGATAGCACAGTTGAGAGTCTCAGAGGTCTGCCTAACATAATGTCTAGCATAGAATTTGAAATCAATAAACACTGAATTAATAAGTCAATGTCTTTCTTGTCTAATCTCAGGATTAATGGGTACAATCAAGGGGCAACTAGGTGACAGTTAATAATCTTTAAGGTTGTGCATAAGAATAATAGGCACATGGAATTCAGGGAACAAAAATACAGTTTTGGTTCATTTTTCTGGCCCAAACAAAATTTATTTTTATTTAGACTTTTAGTTGCTTAGTTTGGTATCCTTCCTAAAAACCACCACAACAAAACAATAACAAAATAATGTATTATTAAACTATTCTTAAATTTATTATTTGCTTATAATGTACCAGCCACTCAGGTCAGCATTTGATATATCTCACACTTATCTTTCACCACAACCATAGTAGGTAGCTATATTGCTATTTTCACTTTAGACCACAATTTATTCACGGTCATGGTTAGTAAGTGTTAAAACCAGATTTGACAATATAGAGTCTCATGTCAAATCCCATGCTTTTAATCACTATGATACACCATCTCTCAAAGGATTTGGGAGACAGGATTCTTGATTAATAGATGTGCAACCTCACTAATAATCAAATAAATGTGATTTTAATCAACACTAAGAAGAGATCCAATAAAATGAATGAGAACTTGGACTCTTGGGACCTAACTGCGTGGTTTGGATCTCAGTGCCACATCTTAATAGCTGTGCATCTATAGGTGACTCTCTGAACTTCGATAAACTGTCTCCTTTCCTATTATAGGGGGCAAATAACAGTGCCATGGTGACTAAATAACATGAGAAGTCCTAGCACAATATATGGCACAAAAATTTCATTCAATTAAGTTGTTGTCAGCACTTTAATCTATCAGATTCACAAAGATGAAAATATTGGGATGGGTGGGTGGAGGGGAACATGTCTATATTAGAAAAGTTGGCCAAAGAGGCTCTTTGGTGACTTCTTGGTTGGATTTTAAATTGGTAAATGTTAATACAAACATTGTCACATTAGAAATCAACCACCTTGAAGGAGGCATGACAACAAGGTTAGTGAAATTAAAAAAAAAAAAAAAAAAAGGAAAGAAAAAAAGAGAAAGAGAAGGGGCTAGTTTTTTTCTTTCCCAGTGAAACAGGTTTGTGGCTGTGGAAAGTGGCAGAGATGAATGTATACTGGGCCCCTAAAGAGCCATACATCAGCTAAGAGGAACCTGATTATTATTTATTTTTAAAAATAGAGAATATAATGGAAAGCAATATAGCAAACCTGGTTTCTCATAATCCAAGTTAATAAATGCTAATATCTTCTCCCAGTTTTTCTGATTTTTAAATATGGAGTTGTATAAAGCAAATTCTTTCTCTGTTCCAGAATCCATATTCCTTCTCAAGAACTAAGCATTGCCGTAGATTTGATGTGTGTCATCTAAGTCCCTATTTTTACACACACATATTCATGGTACTTGATTTTGAATTCCCACTCTTATAGACCCAAGACTTACACAAAAAGGGTAGGGTCCAATTCTTTTTTTCAATTCTATCTCCCAAAAGCACTTTATAAAAAACACATCTTCTGAAACTAGACTCTAAATTGAAACCTTCTGAGAATGTGGTTAAAATTTCATTTATTTTGTAAACTACCAATCAAACCTGGAACACAGGCAATCATAGCACAAAGGATATCCTTTGATACTCTTTGTAGTTTCAAGCTGTGTTGGTTTCCACTGTCCTTTTCCCTATTCTGATTTGGCCAAGAAGAGCCTGACAATCAAAATGGGATGATTCTAAAGGCATTGCTCTCTCAATATAGAATGTTAAAAATCAGGAATATCCTCTCCTGACTGACCTCCTTTTTGAGGCCTGTGTCTCTTGAAATTTCCAGAAAGTTTCATGGGTTCTCTTGCCTCCAGTCCTTTTGGTACAGGATATCTGCTTCATCTGATACAAGGTCCTTTAAAACCCCACCCTTGTTCCCAAATTTTCATCTTTTTAACACCTCCCTATCCCTATTGCTTTTTATTTAGGTATTGACTCCATCTCCTAGGAGATTTTATTCTGACTCCAAGATAAGGTTTTTTTTCCCAGAGTTCTCTAGGCTTCTCTTACTTAGAGACTTACCACAGCCTCCACCAGCCATACGGTGCCTTCATGAACATCTCTAGCATCAGGGTGCACAAGTTGGTCACCAGAAACCCCCTTCCTCCCTCTGCCTCTGACCCTTGTACAGAGTCCCATAAGCAGCAGTCTTGGTCCTTGTCACAATTACCTGTTAGCTTATCTGGTTTGTACCCCTCACCCTCCAATCACACCTTCAAGGCAAAAACTGTGGTCACCATCATATCCTGTGCTCCCTGCAGTTTTTCATAAAAGTGTGCTAAATGACTAAACTTTAGTTTATTCACATATAACATTTCTCCTGAACATTTTACTTTCCTAGTTCAATATAACTGAATTATAACATGATTCCATGAAATAATAGTAGTACTTTTCAAATATACTGTCAGCTTGATTCTCCCTTTCAACTTCCCTAGGATCTGTCAGATATCTATGTTGGGCCGAGTTGATAGCAGAGTTCCTGAATATCAAATGAGATGTGCTGTTTGCCTCTCAAAGCTTCTTTTCTTTCATCTCAGGCATTTTTAAATCCTCTAATGAGGTAGAAATTTCACTCTGATTTCTTCATTATATACTTTTTTTTCCACTCACCGTAAAATGTGATCGTAAAATATTTACCATCTAAATATTCTAAATGGAAATACTAGTTGTAATTTACACCAGCATCCACAATTTGTTACAATTTACTTTATGTATTTCTTTTGTTTAAAATATTTACTCAAATAACAGGAAAACTAGGAAAAAATTAAGAGTGAATATGTGAATATGTTGTTGTTACTTATGTGTACTCATTCAAGATGAAGACCATATTCTTTGTTACTGTTTTAAACAGGACTGGGCAGCCCTGGTGGCGCAGCGGTTTGGTGCCACCTGTAGCCTGGGATGTGATCCTGGTGACCCAGGATCGAGTCCCACATCTGGCTCCCTGCATGGAGCCTGCTTCTCCCTCTCCCTCTGCCTGTGTCCCTGCCCCTCTCTCTCTGAGTCTATGAATAAATAAATAAAAATCTTAAAAAAAATAAACAGGACTTATGAGACTTGTGTAAAATATTTTACGATGGTCAGCACAGTTACAACATAATTTGGAAACTCTGATTCCCATACAAATGTATGATAGCCTTAGCCATTAAGATGAAATAGTAATAAGTTATAATAATAATAGTATCTTAGGATGTTTCAGGGTTTTTCTCCCAGCAAAGTAAAATTCTGTAATATATATAATGGACCTTCACAATATTATGCTAATGTTATATGATATAAATATTAAGATTTGAATTTTACAGAGAGAGAAATGCACGGGAACATTTTTGGGACTTTTCACACTCATAGAGCCAATTGAGTACAGACAAAGAAGTAAAATTAGCCATCTTTCTTGGGTATGATATTTTTTTTTCCTCATGAACAAAGATTGTTTTCCATTATCTCACAGATTTTTAATATAAGTTGACTTAATTAATGAACACATCTTAACACATATTTAATTTGCTATGCTAGCTTAGCCACAAAAAATTGTTTTCTATTATAAGCAACTTTCCCCAAATAATTATCAGAACTTTTCCTTATTTGTCTGTGTAACAACTCTAAGAACTGAGAGTAATAATCATTGTTCTCAATGAGAGTCAATGTCAATGTATCATGTCTACTAGATATGGCCTTATTTGATTAAAAAAACTCAAAGAAATGAAGAAAAATGACTAAATAATTGCAATCTATATATTAAAAAGGAAAAAAAAAAACCCAAGGTCATTTCCACATAGCTTAGTAGTGATAGGAAAATCTATAAAAAGGAGAAAAATTAGACCATCTATCTAAACTTCTTCCAGTAGAAACTGCAATGGGGGAAAAAAAACCCACACACTTGAGACAGCAAAATCGTTTTGCCATATGCCTTCTAGCCCCTGAATTTTAAACATTTTTCTTGCTTATTTTTCTTTAATCTTCTCTGCAAAATTAAAGGAGCTAACATGAGAAAGTATGGCAACATATCAAAACATGTACAGCAAGAATAAATCATCATGCAACTGGCCCTTGAACATGTAGGAAAATTTCTGTTTATTCTTTTCTCCATGTCATTTCAAATGCCTTCTCTGAGAGCAGAGAGGAAATGTGCTTTGTGTTTCTCTCTTATTTTATCACAGAAATGATCATTCTTTGTAGCTTCCCCCACCCTACCCCTTAAAAACTGATGGAGAAAAGAAAGAGAAGTAAGGTAGAAGAGAAAGAAGAAAACGGTATTTACTGAATGACAGCTATATACATTTATAATGCATTTTATAGGTCTTATTTAATCTCTATTTTAACTTAATGATGCATTTATTTTCATCATTCTAAAGCTAATAAAAGTGTTAGAAATGTTGATTCATTTTCCCACTTACCCTTACTCTGCTTTTTTCCATACTTAACTAATGTGAAACCAAGATGCATTCAGGAAAGAAACCTAGCTACAATAATTGAAATCATTAGACACTATTACTTTATCTCTCACAAAAGTACTTGAATTATCCATAGACAGGACATAAAAGAAACTATGAGGAATCAGAATTTTAGACGAACTTTGACAGATGAGTCAAAAAATTCTGATGATGAGTTTGGATCCCAGGGACCATCTGAGTGTACAGAGAAAGCTTATGGTTAAATCAATCACTCACAACTTAAAAAAGAATTATTAGATTTTTCTTGTAAGTTTTCCAGAAATAATTATATCTAGAGAGGAACTATAACTCAGGGGAAATAATTTTATTCCTGGCTACATCATAATGTATGTTTGCAATTAGGCAGGCCATTGAATCTCTCACAATTTCAAGTTCTTTCATCTGTGCTGATTTTTCTTAAAAATAATTTTACAGGCAAAAGTATTTCATCTATTATCTACCCAATAAAGGAATGAGATTACATCTCATCTTGTTTTATAAATATCCTTCCCCAAACAATGCTTTTAATTTTCTTTCATGAAATAAATGATTTTAATTTGAAATAAAAGATGTATTTTTCATTCCAGTGATAGCAAAATCAAATGCTCTCAAACTCTAAGTGTTATGCACACATTGAATAATAAGAAATAAACATACACTTAAAGATGTGTCACTGTATTGCAATTCACGGGGAAAAGATGGCTTTTTCATTTTGATAAGTGACCTTGATCTTCTCCTTCACATTATATCAAAAAATATTGAAATGTATTATAACCTAAATGTGAAAGTTAAAACACTTAAGCTACTATTAGAAATATTAGGAGAATATTTTCATAGCCTTATAGTTTGACTAAGATTTCTTAAAACAGGCTTAAAATAGCAATAATGAGAATGAAAAAGACTGGAAATTGGACTTGATTAAAATTAAGAAGCTCACCTTTAGGAAAGTGAAAAGAAGAATTTAAATCTGTGAGAAAATATTTATATATATTCAATAAAGGACTTGAATCAAGAAAAAAGTATCTACCCCTACAAATCAATAAGAAAATGAGTGATAACTCAAGAAAAATAGGCAATTTGAATATAATCAACAAAAGAGAATGGTGAAATGACCAACAAAGTGGTCATTGCAAAAAAGTGCTCAACATCATTAGTTATCAGTTAAATGCAAATAAACTATACCCCATAAGAATGGTTACAATGAAAAAAAAAGTCAATACTAAGTGGGA
Organism: Canis aureus; assembly: GCF_053574225.1. NCBI lineage: Eukaryota > Metazoa > Chordata > Mammalia > Carnivora > Canidae > Canis > Canis aureus. Next base: position 27,287,920 of record NC_135635.1, read on the forward strand.
TAGGAATGTGGAGCAATTGGAACATTTCTAGCATGAGTATAAATTTGCACAATCCTATGGTAAATGTTTCAGTTATATTTACTAGATCTAAACATACATAATTCCTATGACCCAGCAATTCTGCTCCAAGATACAGCCACAAAAAATGTTGTGAATACACCCACCAAAGTAGATATAGAACTGGTCATGCATTGCTATTTGTAACAGTCAAAAGCAGAAAACAACCCAAATGCCCACCAACAATAAAACGAATAAACTGTGGTATATTCATGTGATAGGATATGACACAGCAATGAAAAAGATCAAACTGTTATACACAACATGAATAAATCTCACAGATTTCACTTTGGTTGAAATAAGCTAGACACAAAAGAGTACACCTCATACTATTCCATTTGTATAAAGTTCAAAAACTAGCAAGATTGCTCTATGACAGAGTTCAGGATACTTGTTAGCTTTGGGAAAGAATATGGGGAGTAGGTGGAGGTGTGAGGGAGCCCTCTGGGGTTCTGCAACGGGCTTCATGTTCTAGCTGACAATTACTACACACATTTTTGTGTAAACATTTATTCAGCTGAGCTTCACATTTAGGAGCTGTAGAGTAAACTGTTGCTTGCAAGTCATAGCTCAATAAACACAAAGGAGATTTTAAAATAAAAGAAAAAGAATGTCTCCTAAACTTGTATTCCTCTTCTATTGTTAAAGTCAGCACAAAGCATTGATTGTCATGGAGGGGGTGTTGAGGGGAATAAAACCTAAAATGTTTCTTCAGGCCAAAGGCTAAATCATATAAGTAACTTAATTTTAACCAATTAATGTTAAAAGTAAAAGTTGAGTGGTATAGCCTTAATATTTATAATTTAGCAGAATAGTCCAAACAGAGTCAATTAAATTAGCATCTGCCAAGTGCCCATTATCCAGGACTGTTACAGGACAATTACGTATTCTGAAATAAGCTCAGAGGTCTCTTTCAGAGATAGATACATAGCACAATTCTTTAAATTGTGGGGAAGATATAATTGGAGAAGAAATGTTTTTAAACATTTGGAGTCTCTTACCATAAAGGAATATGGCCAAAGGAATAAAATATATGTATGCCTCGAAATAGTAGCATTTAATGATCTCGTCATGGGCTAAAGGAACTAATCCAGGCTTTAAAAGTATCCAATGACTTGGAGCATGATGTTCATGTATTTGTAACATTCTGGTTTTTCTTCATTCATTTCTTCATGCTTTTCTTTGCCTTTCAACAGCTTTCTCATTGTTGACTGATCTGCTATGCTAGCAACACAGCCCTTTTAAATAACCTGCATGCCAGGACTCAGCAAAGTCCTTTAAACTGAGCAGATACAAAGTGTTTTGCAATGAGTACCTTTTAAGCTTTCTGAATACTTACTTTTTATAATTCTAGAAGCTGTTCAGGTAAAATGGCCACTATTAGGAAGTTTTGGATACACCTGAATGATACCTATCTAGTGTCACAATCTCCTAATAAAAATGCATATCTGGTTTATGTAGTATTCTCAAGGTATATCACAGATGATCGCAATATTTTACTGTTTTTTTTTTCACTCTGGTAGATCTTTTTCACTCACTTTTTGACTTCATATCTAAAACGCCATAAATCACCTTCAGTCTAAATCTAAGAACAGCATTCTTTAAAATGCCCAAGGGTTAACAAGACACAGCTGATAGTGCCTACTGGCAAGCGTGAAGGACAGGGAGCATACCGATAACAAAGTTGGCCTTAGAGGATGACTGCCCATACTGCTGCTCGATGTACTTAGGTTTATAGGTCACCATTCCAAACAAAGAATTGAACTGAACAGTGCTAGCACACAAATATAGTAAGTACAGTGGATTTCCAAAAAGATTCCTTAATGATGGAAGAAAATCTATAAGACAAAAATAACACGGAGCAATTAAAGACAGTGTTACACTTGGCAGAAGACACAGCCTTGGCAACAGGGCAAAGACAGCCACAGTTATCAGGACCATTTATAACATAGTGCACATATACATTATGGAAATGCAGCATTGGCACAAGTCAAGGCTGAGATCTGTCAGGTTCATATCTAGACACAGGCACTCACTTCTACAGGCATATAATTTAGATTATAGTTAGAAGTATAAGTCAGACAGGAACAGATTCTTCTCGATTATATGGGTAAAAGGAAAGAGACACAAGAATACTCCCTCACTACAGAGCTGAACATTATTGGCAGGACATTAAGAACTTACATCAGTTTTCTGGCCTCTCTTCTTCAAACATGGGTCATGGTCACAGAGAAAGAAATATGAAAGTGATCTCCATTTAATTTAATAAACTTTAGTGTTAAGAAATGAGTTTTGGATTCTCCCTTCTTCCTATTAATGCAGCTGGAGAGTTTGAAATGTGAAGATTTACTATAAATGTAAATATTGCTTGCTGGGCTCAACTGAGGGGGATCAGTCTTTCTCACAACCATCCCTTTTCTATGTGGAAGGAATTCACTTTAACATGTCTGGCCTTTTGCCCCACACCATATCCACTCTTTGATCATCAATGGTAGGAAACATGTACCCACACACATTTATCAAATGATAAATGTCTGTCTAATGCAAAGTGGCAATCCAAGATAGGGGCCATTGCCGGGTCTAACCTGAATCAGGGTAGGACTGCCAGCAAGGTTACCAAAACCTCAGGTCATGTTCTTTAATCCACTCTCTAGTAATAAAGATGACTTTGTAACCTTCAGTTCTGTTTCCTGTATAGTTCCTCAATTTTTCTGAACAAATGATGCGGAAAGAGGGGGTATTATTTATAGATCTCCTACAGAGTTTCAACAGGAAAACGGAAACTGCTTCTAAATCAAGGAGATTATGGCTCACCTCTTGCCATTTCCATTATTTTTGACTTTTCTCCAAGGGGTGTTTGGTAGTCTGTATGATCATCCATAATAAACTTGGATTTCTCAGAGGAGGAATTAGAATCCTCTCTACTTCGGAGTCTTGGTAGACTCTTTGGTAAACACCAGAAAGGCACAGCTGCAAGAAGACTTACAATTCCTGCTATTAGATAACCCAGCCACCAGGCTCCTACCCATTGGGAATCCTTTGGAGTAATGGTTACATGATCTGAAAGAGAGAGAAGATGGCTAAGTAGCATGTATAGCAAAGCTAGTGGGTTTAAACAAGCCTCTTAAAAAAAAATCCTAGCAGTAGTTCTATCACATCATAAAAATACCTAATAATTCATGCATGATAACTTCCTAGTCTGTACATTATCATCTTGTTTTTTGAAGGAAACATGCTGGTTTTTTTTTTTTTTTTTCTGGAACATGATGCTTTTCTTCATTTGTTCCTTAGATCTAAAATATAGTTTAAAAGCCAGAAGAGGGGGTCTTACTCTGCCCTGCAGAGGGACCTCTCATCCCATGGCAGGAAGAAAGCCCCATGTGAGGGAGATTTATGGGGGCTCAAAACCTTCTGCTGGCTCCCACACATCAGCACCACTTGCATCTAGTTCATATACTGAACATCTAAGATATTTTTTTCTCAAAGGAAGAGTTAAATCCTAACATCTTCTTATCCAAATCTAGTCTAAACCACACAGAATGTTATTCATTAAATGATGGTTATTAATACTTCAGCGCTATTCTCGGTCTGAAGCAAGATCTGTATACATAAAATGTCAGTATCTTATTTATCATCAAAACTTTATTTTTGACACCATTTCTTATCTGGTGAAAAGGTAAGTAGTGATGAAGATTTTTGAACCAAATCAAGTGTTTTTTTTTTTCTTTTTTATATAAGAACCCATAAAGCATATGATAGATCTACCTCCACTGTACTCTGTGAGAATAACAAAATAAACACATGTCCTTTGACAACCAGGCTCAATTGCCACTGCATTATACTTGGTAAAATGTTTACACTGGCTCATCACTGCATCTTCATTGCTTCCCCTTAACAATTTCCCTCTGTACCACCCATCACACCTATGCTTTCTTGTCTGTATCAATCTCCATGACTGGATTTTAAAACCTCAGGAAGTCAAGGCACTCAACTATTTTGTTCACCATTTTGTGGTAGAACAGCACCTGGGATAGAATAGATGCAAAATTAATGAGGTTAATGAATACATAAATGAACAAATAAATACAATTTTTGGAATGTGTCTTGTAGTTTATTTGAGAAAAAAGAAAAATTAGTGCAAGAGTTTTGCAGTTCATCTTAACATACAAGGCCTTTAAAATGCAATTTCAAGATTTTAAAAACTGAAACTTGTTTTTCTTGTTTCTAACTGCTCTCTTGAACTTCTTTAAAAGAAAGCAATGTCTATATGTAGGAGGGACACCTCACAAGGAAAGGAACACATTAATAGCTGTGGAAAGATGAGGTCCCCCACTTATTCCCCCCACAAGCACTTTCCCAGAGAGTAAGGCATACTTAGTATAATATGCCTCCACCTTTCAGATCTGTACAGTAAAGAACATATTTTGGTTGCCGGAAGACTTTCAATTCTTGGTCTTCCTGGCAAGTCTACAAAATACATTATCAGTTGATGCAACTGTCATATTGCTACACCTGAACCAACAGGAAACCACAGTTTTTAGTCTTAACTATGCTAGAATGCGTTTGAACTGGCAAGCCAGAAGTGAAAAAGGATACATCTGAATAACAAACCATGGGTCATCCAGTTCTAGTCATTGCCTATTTTTCGTATTCCATTTATTAATGTGTATGGTGATTATATTAATGACAAATTTTCAGTGGATTATTTTCATGTCACTTTATAAAAAGGGAATTTGATATCTTCTACACCATCCCCATCAAAAAAATGTAGGACTAAAATAAATAAATAAATGAAAATAAACTTCCTTACCTAGGTTTACAAAGCCAATGTCAACATACAGTTTGGCACATAATGAGCCTAGCAGGAAGCCAAAGATTGGTCCTATAATTGCAACCGTCTGCACACACCCTGCACACACACACACAAAAAAAGTGTCAATTCTCTGCTTTTGTAAATTAATAAATTTTTAAACAAGAAATAGGAGCGAGATTCAGTTCGTAGCTGAGAACATTTCATCAACTTTTCACTTAAGCATGCTTAATTTGTCAATTTTTCAACCTTATTGAATCAGGAAATAAGTCCTCAGGTTTGGAAGAATGGACACCTGAAAGGCATTAATTACCTCTTAGTACAAAAATAACACCAAGGTTCTAAAGAAGTTAATTTCCTCCAAATGGGGCGAACTTCACTCATTAGAATTAGATTTCCCTCATTGATTAAAAAAATCAGAATTATGCTATTTTGACAGTCAAAACCTTATTATAGATGGTTAAGCATAAGAGTCATTTTGACATTGAAATTGATTTCTTCCACCTTATTGCAAGAGTGCATGTGTTTGGAGTCTGCGGGACCATCTGTGAGAGCGGTAACTGCATATTCCTGACTGCAGCCAGACAAGGAACTAGACTTGGGAGTGCAGAGAGGTGCTCTTTGGAATAATCATGACCAGGCTGGCAACAGTAACGGCAAGGAAAATGGAGTAGATTGCCTACACAACACCATTTCTGGCTACCAGAAAGGTAGCTCTTCCCTGCAAAGTATGTCCCATCTGCCTTTCATTTCACCACAGAGCTTGATGCACACATATCCCCGGCAGATTAATTTAAATTAAGAGGAAGAGTGAATGGCAGTTACCGGATCCTTTCCAGAAAAGAAGAGAGGGTGAAGAGAGAGAGCAGGAAGGGGACATCTTGACACCTGCATGCATCTCTTGGCTTGCAATCTTCCCTCTTGTCCCAAGAGTACTAGCCTAGCATGTGTCATGAAGCTTCTGTTCCAAGTCCTGATTTATGCTGCAGTTTCCCATTAGAGCAGGTAACCTGTTTTTAATCACAGCCTGCCTGACTGTGAGAGCTCTCTGGAGTTCTGCATGCATGGCCAGGGCAGAATAGACTGGAGCTAGCCTCAGCCTCCTCAGCAAATTTAAATCTTGTCTTTCTGTCCCTTGAAGGCCAGGCCCTCAAAGGATCAGAACCCCAAGAGATCAAGACTGATGTATGAAATGGAGAAAAATTTAGTTTCCAAGATGTAAGAGGCACTCAATAAACGCTGCTTAGATGCATCTGGTCTTGGAGTTTGAGTTCTGCTGTAGTTTGCTTTTTGTGATTTTAGCTCCTGGTCTACCCACTGGCACCTGTTTTAGACACGGCTTAGCATCAGGCCTAGATCTCACCTTTCCCATATTTTTCTTTATCCATTCATACTGCTATTGAGAACTCAGAATTCCTTGCTGCCTATCCCTCATAGGAAGAAAATGCTTTAAATAAGCAGGGCTTAAAAGATGGGAAGTAGCTTAGGGTTCTGGAAACAAAATAGAAAAATAAATATAACTGATCCCTAAATGCTTCAGTAGTACAGTTAACCCAATAAAAGGAACCTATGAAATCTGAAGTCCATGAAGATACTTGTACAAAGATATACATCAGAGCAGCTGATCTTCCAGTTATTTTCTTCTAATCTGATGTTCTTTCCCCAATGAAACTGGTCCTTCTAATATTCAGGTTTCTTCATCATCTAAACCCTCAGTGTAGACTCAGAAATGTGTGAACTCAATACAGGAACTGGATCTGAAGGATAAAAGCTTCTACACCCTATTTAGTTTGGAATGGAGTTGAGAAAACCAGGTACCCTGCTTCCCAAGAAGATGAACGAGGTAGGCATTACCAATATAGAAAGCAGAATTGTCTTCACTGGCAAAATCATCAAGGTAGGCGATGCCTAGAGGCTGAATAGGAGTTTCCCCAATTCCACGAAGAAGGTTACCCAGGAAAACATAAACCCACATGGAAGAGCTGGCATCCATTTCACATTCTTGAAAGGAAAGCAAATAAGAGGAATGAAATTAGATGAGTATCAAAGTTAAATATTTATTCTGCAGTTCTACAAGCTGTCCTAAAATTGGATTAGGATGTAAAAGTGAAATTTTCAGTAGACATAATTTGATAGGAGTCTGCACAAGATTGGAAAATATTTTGGTTTCAATGTTTTAGGCAATGTAAATCCCACAGAGATTTTGATAAGGAACTCTTTTGATTCTTCTTTCTGATGTCTTGTTTCTTACTTTCTCTTCTCTTTTTTATTTTATATTTACACTGAGTTCTTTGAGTTCCTACACTCCAATAACATTCAATATCCTGTCTGGGACAAAACACAAAATTTCAATAGAAGTCTTTTCTTCCCTTAATCTTTACATTTTTATATTTTTCAACAGAAATTACTTGTAATTTTATTGCTGACCAAGTTTTATCTGAAATTCAAAATTTTATATGGGTGATACTTCAACTTTGGGTAGCATTACAATTGTTTGATAGTGAATAACCATTTTTAGGGCTTAGGTTTAGGAAACAAATTCACATAAAAATTTAAAACCCTATATGCTTTAGTAGTATAATTATTCCAACAAAAAGAATCTTTTGGTAGTATTCTTAGAATGAAATTTAAAGCTAACAATTTTTAAGTGCTTTTATAGAAGTCATGTCTTGATATGATCATATGAAGCTGGAGAATTAACTCCCATATCACAAATGAAATACACTTTGACCAGTTTAATCACTTTAATAAGAGTGATAATATTTTCTATCTTTGACAATCACCACTTCTGAGTATTCCTTCCTGTCAGGCACTGGGCCAAGTGGTTGGCAGGCATTTTTAAAATTAAATTATCTTCATAATCTTATGAGGTAGGCATTATTTCTGTTTATTAGTAGCCCTTAAGGTAAAATTTGAAGGTAAAATATGGGTTATTTAAAACTGAAGTGAATCTTTTTGTGTGGATGAGTGAGACTGTGTAACACACAAGATGAATGTGTAGTCTTGTTGCTTCTAACTCTGCCTCTTCTAGAAATATAATCAAGTGACCAAGCATTTTTAATTTATTTTCTCTGGATTTCCATTCCACTCCCCAAATGTAAATTCCTTTTCTAAAAAAGTGATTTTAATGTCAATTCTACCCCCTAACATTTATGTGATCTCAAGAAGCCTGTTGGTAGAGAAGTCTTATAGATAAGGGAAGATATCTTAGATCTGTACTTTCCAGTATAGTAACTACACACCACATGTGACTACTTAAATGTAAATTTCTTAAAGTTACAGAAAATTAAAAATTCAGTTTCTCAGTCACACTCGCTATATTACAGTACTCAATAGTTACATGTGGCTAATGGCTGCTGTATCAGACAGCATAGATATAGACTATTTCCACCATCACAGAGAGTTCTGTTGAATAGCTCTGCTCTCCAGTGTTGTTGGGGGCCTGAGGGTTGTAGGTGGAGTATTTTTGAGAAGAGTCCTATATTTACCCCATTATCATTTTTAGGATGAACTTTGTGTCCACTATGTCTGATGTCCACATATGTCTCTGACTTTAAGGGAGCAGGACCTCATTTAAAGGAAAGAAGAAGATTGAGTTGTGAGTCTTATATTGTATACCTGTCTAATAACTCATCTCTCTACATTAAAAACATTTTAATGCCCTCTCTCAACCCTATGTTTCTTAACATTAAAGGTTTAAATATTTCCTAATTAGTTGTATTGGCATTTATAGCACATTTTCCTAATTGTCAAAAACAAAACATTTGCAATTACTGTACGCTGTGTAGAGATGAGAGTCTAAACCCTCCTTTTACACTCTCTTCTTCTTCCAGAGTGATTTTCTGCTCCTTTTCATACAGCAGGATGGGGTGAACTTTTTACCTGATTATGTCTTCCCTACCTCCTCCCCCCCATATTTCTAGATCTTTAATTCTCTGGCCCTTCCTTTCATTCAAATAACCAGACCTCAAGTGTTCACACCTTAGGGAAGAGGCACCTCAAAAGAAAGTACTGATGAGGATACTAGGGGAAAGAAAATGTTTTATGCTATAGATAAAATATTTACATGACTAGCAGGTACATAAAAGGGAAGCTTCCATACTGCTGAGACAGAAATGAATTGAGAGGCTAGAAGCAGGGAGTGAGGTGGGAGTGGTAAAGAGGAAGTGCTGAGCACGTCCATGCTGAAGGACAAGGGAGAGAGAGTTTTTGATCTCCTGCCTCTGTAGCATCCTGGAGACATGACAAACATCTGTGGGTAGATTTATGTACTCCATGAGCAGGGATAACCTGTGCCTCCTTGGCCAGTTAGAGCCCAGGGAGGTAGCAAGACCCAAAAGATGAGACAGCTGCACATTGTGGCTAAACATCCCTGCTTTTGGCTCTTCAAAGGGCTTCCAGATGATTCTCATGTTCCCAAGTGTAGCTCATACAATACACTGCTATACAATATATGTCAGCCATATGGAACTTTAGACATTCTAACAAAATTCACTACATCCTGTCGTGTGTGGAAAATAGAACTATTTCCAAGTTTCCATGACTGTCACCTTTGCATCAGAAAGAGCTGCTTTGTTAAAAAGAACATAAAGGTAGACATAGGATGACCCTAAAGTGACATATATGACCAAACACTGTGACCAGAGGGATTTTAAATATCTAAATTGACCAGGGACCAATAACAACAAGAGGCCCCTCCCACAACCACTTCCTTTGCTATTATGTAATCTCCCTAGAATGTAGGCAACCCCTGGGGAAAGGGTGAAAGTTGGGGGAAAATTGAGATTAAACTTTTGCCATTCTGATGAAAAGGGACTGGACACAGAAGTTCAATTGAGATCTTGGGGAAAATATATATTTATTTTGCATCTGAGCAATGGTCTGAGATTTGTATGTTCTAAGCTAGTTTTATCTTGATTTAATGGCTCATCTTATTTGGAACCACTGAGAGCTATTCTCATTCAGCAGCAATTAATGCTCCTTTCCCTAAGAATTGAATCTCTGCATATTTTCTTAGATCTCATCATATACTGCCTTATATTCTAGGAATTTTGATGGCACTATAGTATCCTAATTTAAGTAAACCTTTTGACAGAAAAAAAAATCACATTTAAATGTTTGTCCATAATAAAGCCCATATAAAGTCTTTGTAAAAAAACAAACAAATAAACAAACAAAAAAACCTTTGTTAATCAAGTAAAAAAAAGGCATCTTACCATCATTTCTTTTAGACTGTGATTTTTCTATAATCGACTGAGGTAATTGACTGTCTGATTCCAAAAGACATGGAGAGAGGCTGAGAGTGGAATTAGAGAAAGGAGAATACTTTTCGTATCTGTACCTGTACAAAAAAGAATTTTTTTTTTTACTACAGACTCATTTAACATCATGCTAAAAGTATTGTATGTATACTACATGGCTCATTAGGACACCTGTTTGAGTTTGCAGCTAACAGAGTCTGAATCACTAATACTAACCAGCATTTAACAGCAGAGTACCCTAAAGAGAGAGCCAGAGAGTCTGCCAGAAAGTCTGGTTCATTGGTATTTCCACCATAGCTGAACCAATTACCCAGTAAAAGAAAATAAAAGTAAGAATCATTCACAAGAGTTCATTTTAATGTAAAAATGAATATAAATCATCTGCTTCCCTAATGAAAAACATATCTCACACTTGATAAAATTATGATTATCCCTAAATAAGGGTCTCTTATAGAGTCTCTTAACTATAGGAAACAAACAGGGCTGCTGGAGGGGAGGTGGGGGGTGGATAGGGTAACTGGGTGATGGGTATTAAGGAAGGAACGTGATGTGATGAGCACTGGGTGTTATATGCAACTGATGAATAATTGAACTCCACCTCTGAAACTAATGATGCATGTTAATTAATTGAATTTAAATAAAATTAAATTTTAAAAACTATGGTATTGCACACCATATTTCACCATAGAATTATTTTTAAAAATATTTTATTTATTTATTCATGAGAGAGAGAGAGAGAGAGAGAGAGAGGCAGAGACACAGGCAGAGGGAGGAGGAGGCTCCATGCAGGGAGCCCGACGTGGGACTCTACATGGGTCTCCAGGATCACACCTTGGACTGAAGGTGGTGCTAAACCACTGAGCCACTGGGGCTGCCCTGTATTTAGAGTTATAAATTTAGTAGAACCGCCTTGCTGATTCTAGAGAAATGATGATGATATGTGGGGTTTTTTTGGTTTCTTAAGTTTTTATTTAAATTCCAATTAACATATAGTGTAATATTTGTTTCAAATGGAAAATATAGTGATTCCACACTTCCTACAACACCTAGCGGTCATCACATGTACTCCTTACTTCCCTTCACCTATTTAACACATCCCCCACCCACTTCCACTCTGGTAACCATAAGTGTGCTCTCTAGAGTTAAGAGTCTATTTTTTGGTTTGCCTTGCTCTCTTCCTCCCTCCCTCTCTCTCCCCTTTGGCCACTTATTTTGCTTCTTAATCTCCACATAAGTGAAATTATATGGTATTTGTCTTTCTCTAATTGACTTATTTCACTTAGCATAATACTCTCTAGCTCCATCCATGTTGTTGCAAATGGTAAAACTTCATTCTTTTTGATGGGAGATTAATATTCTGTGTGTGTGTGTGTGTGTGTGTGTGTGTGTGTTTACACCATCTCTTCCTTATACACTCATCTGCCAATGGACACTTAAGGTGTTTCCATATTTGCCCATTATAGATAGTGCTGCTATAAACACCAAGGTGCACGTATTCCTTTGAATCAGTATTTTTATATCCTTTAGGTAAATACCTAGTAGTGCAATTACTAGATCATGGGATCATTCTCTCTTTTGAGGAGCCTCCAGTTTTTCACACAGTGGCTGCATCAGTTTGCATTCTCACCAATAGTGCAACAGGGTTCCCCTTTCTCCACATCCTCATCAACACTTGTTTTCTTGTCCTGTTGATTTTAGCCATTCTCTCAGCTGTGAGATGATATGTCACTGCAGTTTTGATTTGTATTTCCCTGATGTTCAGTGATGTTGAGCATCCTGTCATGAGTCTGTTGGCCATCTGTAAGCCTTCTTTGGAAAAATGTTTATTCATGTCTTCTTCCCATTTTTAAATTGGATTATTCATTTTTTGAGTGTTGAGTTTTATAAGTTCTTTGTATGTTTTGGATACTAACCTTTATCAGATGTCATTTGCAAATACATTCCATAGATTGTCTTTTAGTTTTGTTGATTGTTTCCTTCACTCTGGAGAAGCTTCCTGTTTTGCTGAAATCCCAATACCTTATTTTTGCTTTTGTTTCCCTTCCTCCAGGAGACATATCTAGTAAAAAATTGCAATGGCTGATATCAAAGAGGTTATTGCCTGTGTTCTCCTCTAGGATCTTTCTGGTTTTAGGTCTCACATTTGGGTCTTTAATCCATTTTGAGTTTATTTTTGTGTATTGTGTAAGAAAGTGGTCAAGTTTCTTTCTCTTCCATGTTGCTGTCCAGTTTTCCTAATGTTAAAGACACTGTCTTTTTTCCCATTGGATATTCTTTTCTGCTCTGTCAGAGTTTAGTTGACCATAGAGTTGTGGGTTAATTTCTGGGTTTTCTACTCTGTTTCACTGTTCCATGTGTATATTTTTGTGCCACCACCATACTGTCTTGATCACTATAGCTTGGTAATATAACTTGAAGACCAAAATTATGATGCCTCTGGCTTTGCTTTTCCTTTTCAAGGTTGCTTTGGCTATTTGGGGTCTTTTATGATTCCATACAAATTTTAGCATAGTTCATTCTAGTTCTTTGAAAAATGCTAGTGGAAAAAAAAAGAAAAATGCTGGTGGTATTTTGATAGGGATTGCATTAAATGTGTGGATTGCTTTGGGTAGTATAGACATTTAAACAATATTTGTTCTTCCAATCTATAAGGATGCAATGTCTTTCCATTTCTTTGTGTCATCTTCAATTTCTTTCATTAGAGTTTTTAGATTGCAGGTCTTTCACCTTTTCGGTTAGGTTTATTCCTAGGTATCTTAGTATTTTGATGCAATCGTGCATGGGATTGATTCCTTAACTTCTTTCTCTTCTACTTCATTATTAGTGAATAGAAATGCAACAGATCTCTGTATATTGATTTTGGATCCTGCCACTTTACTGAATTTGTTTATCAGTTCTAGCAGTTCTTTGGTGGAGTCTTTCAGGTTTTCTATATAGAGTACTATGATGTTTGCAAATAGTGAAAGTTTGACTTCTTCCTTGACAATCTGCATGCCTTTTATTTTTGTTGTTGTTGTCTGATTGCTGTAGCTAGGAGTCCCAGTATCATACTGAATAAAAGTGTTAAGAGAGGATATCCCTGTCTTACTCATGATCATACAGGAAAAGCTCTCGGTTTTTCTCCATTGAGGATTCTAGCTGTGGGTTTTTCATAGATGGCCTTCATTATGTTGAGATAAGTTCCCTCTAAACCCACTTTGTTGAGGATTTTTATCATGAATGGATGTTGTACTTTGACAAATGCTTTTTTTGCATCTACTGAAATAATCATATGGTTCTTATCCTTTTATTAATGCAGTGTATTACACATTGATTTGTTAATATTGAACCAGGAATAAATCACATTTGATTGTGGTGAACAATTTTTATAACATATTGGTTTTGCTAGTATTTTATTAAGAATTTTTGCGTCCATGTTCATTAGAGATATTGGCCAGTAGTTCCCTGTTTTAGATAAGTTTTTGTCTGGTTTTGATATCAGGGGATTCCTGGCCTCATAGAATGAATTTGGAAGTTTTCCTTCCTTTTCTATTTTTTGGAATAGTTTGAGAATAATAGGTATTAACGTTTCTTTAAAAGTTCAGTAGAATTCCTCTGTGAAGCCATCTGGCCCTGGACTTTTGTTTTTGGGAGGTTTGTGATTACTAATTCAGTTTCTTAACTGGTCATAGGTCTATTCAAGTTTTCCATTTCTTCCTGGTTCAGTTTTAGTAATTTATATATTTCTAGGAATTTATCTACTTTTAGGTTGTCCAATTTGTGGCATATAGTTTTTCATAATATTCTCCTATAATTATTTGTATTTCTGTGCTGTTGGTTATTTCCCCTCTCTTGTGATTTTATTTATTTGGGTCCTTTCTCTTTTCTTTTTTGAGAAGTCTAGCTAGAGGTTTATTAATATTAATTTTCAACCAGCTCCTGGTTTCACTGATCCATTCTATTTTTTTTTTTTAGTTTCTATATCATTTATTCCTGCTCTTTATTATTTATTTCCCTCCTTCTGTTGGCATTCCAACTTCCCTCTTAGAATAGCTTTTGCTGCATCTTGAAAATTTTGGACCACCGTGTTTTCATTTTCATTTGTTTCCTTGTATTTTTTTACACTTCCTTTTTGGTTTCCTAGTTGACTCATTCATTGTTTAGTAGCATGTCATTTAACCTCCATGTATTTGTGGTCTTTCCAGATTTTTTTCTTGTGGTTAACTTTTAGTTTCATAGTATTGTGGTCAGAAAAGGCGCATAGTATGATTTCAGTCTTTTTGTATTTGTTGAGGCCTGATTTGTGACCTAATATGTGATCTATTCTGAAGATTTTTTTTTTAAAGATTTTATTTATTTATTCATGAGAGCTACAGAAAGAAAGGCAAAAACATAGGCAGAGGGAGAAGTAGGTTCCTTATGGGAAATCTGATGTGGGACTTGATCCTAGGACCCTGGGATCACACCCTGAGCTGAAGGCAGATGCTCAACCACTGAGCCACCCAGGTGTCCCTTGGAAGAATGTTCTATGTGCACTTGAAAAGAATGTATACTCTGCTGTTTTAGGATAAAATATTCTGAATATACTTGTTAAGTCCATATGGTTCAGGGTGTGATTCAAAGCCATTGTTTCTGAATTTGTTTTCTGTTTAGATGATTTGTCCATTGATGTAAGTGAGGTGTTAAAGTCCCCTACTATTATTACTTTTTTAAAAAGATTTTATTTATTTAATCATGAGAGACACACACACACAGAGAGAGAGAGAGAGAGAGAGAGAGAGAGGCACAGGCAGAGGGAGAAGCAGGCTCCATGCAGGGAGCCCGACGTGGGACTCGATCCTGGGTCTCTTGTTTTTGTTATTACTTCTAGATTCTAGAGTGATTTTTGTGTCAACACTTCCAAGAATAAGAAGACAATATGTCTTTGAGTCTCAAGTTTTTAATATTGTTTTAAACATGATTGTTTTTCTCTTTAGCATTAGCATCCTGGATGTCTCCCTTTAAATCTTTTAAAGATACATTTAGTGTAGTGATAGTATATTTAATTATTAAGTAATGAATTTGAATGTTCTTGTCCACTTGCTTTATTATGATTGGCCAGAAATAATATAGTGAACCCCTGAAGCAGTGGGCCAAGGATCTTAAAATATCTGTAGTGATTACATAATATTTTGAAAATTTTAAATTATTTGAGGTTTCTCAATTCATTCTATAAAAATGCAACTGTGTAGGCATAACAATTATTTAGATTTTGAGTAATGGACTTCTTTGCAAGTGCCTCCTTTGTCACTAATTACTATATATGACACTGTAGAACAATCAATTAATCTCTTCAGATTTCAATCTTCTTAGTGGTAAGATGGGGGGTAACCTGTAGCCTTGCCTATTTAGGCTCTGTTGGATAAGGAGACAGAGAAGTAATTAAATAGGGGACCACCAGTGATTTAAATGCTTTTAAATCTGGGGTTTTAGTTCTGACCTGGATTAAAACTCTGACACAATCTTGACTCTGATACAATAGCTTCATAAATAGTCTCCCTACTTCCAAGTTTCCTCCACCAGAGTTATTTTTCCAAGTAGTAGTCTGCATGACCCTTAAACAAATGTAGGTGAGGTCATGTCATTCTGCTCAAAGCACTGCAGTGGCTTTCCATCTCATTCCAAAAAGAAGCTAGATCATCAAAATGGTTTGCAACCTTACCACTCAAGGTGAGGTTTGCAGCATGAACTGAAACCAAATCATATGGGAGGGATACTAACTCAGAATCTACAGTCTACCAAGAGCCTCAGGTGATTCAAATGTCCATCAAAGTTGAGAAACAATCTTGACAGCTTCTCCTTTTCCTTTTAATCTTTCGCCTTGCTCACCCCACTCCAGATCTAGCTTCCCTGCAGTTCACCCACATACTATTCTCCCTCTTGCTCTAGGAACTTTACATTCACCATTCAGTCAGCACAGAATCTTTCTTCCCCAGGTATCTTCAAGGCTCTCCCCTTCATTTCCTTTAGTTTTTTCCAAGTGTTGTCATCTTGGTAAGCCATCCTCTGACAACTCTACTTTAAACTGCAATCCTCCCTCCCCACAACATACTCTTTTTGAGTCCAGGATGTTATTTTTCGCTATAGCACTTAACATTATCTGGCATACTGTATCATTACTTATGTGTTTATTATCTATGTCCTCATAAAATCCATGAGAGCAGAGATTTTTATCTCTACTATACTCCCATTACCTAGAACAATGACCAATATATATTTGTTAAATTCATGAGTCAGGTGAGCTAGCACATATAAAGTTAAACACAGGCAGTTGGAGGTAGGCCCTCAATAATTGATATCCATGATAAATACTATGTTTTGTTGGACATCAAAGGTATTTCTTCTAGGCAGACAGAGTATAGTAGTCTTTTAGAGATCAAACATGATGTTATGGACCAGTACTCAATTCATGCTCTGAAAAGTTGAAAAGAAGTTATTACATAATCCTCAGTAGACAGTAAACTTCATGGGCAAAGAATTGTGCATATATATATATATATATTTTTTGTTGTTGTTGTTGTTTTGTTTCATTTTGTTGTTGTTTTTTTTACTGAAGTAGCCCCATTACATGGCACAGTACCAGGTAAATCACAGACACTGAAAAATGATTAACAAATATAACTTTAAACATATATAAACATAGTATATAAAAATCTGTCTTTGACTCTGGTATCCTTAAGCAGCCAGGCTAGGGCTGTTAGCCGTAGCAGCTTGACAGCCCTAGACTGGCTGCCTGGCTGGTCTTCTGATTTTCTTGCACTAGTATTTTATATTTGTCATTAACTTGAAGTAACAAGATTATTATTCTGAATGCAATACCTTTAAAACAAACCATTGCTGGTCTCTGGTTAAAATCAGGTGGCTCAATTATCAAAGGAGGATTGATAGCAATACTTAACAATAATGACACAGCTACTAGTTCCATCAGGAAACTTGGTAAGTATTTTAGTTGTGTCTTTTAATATTTTCAATGCTGTTTTAAATTAGATATTATTTTTAATGCCTATAATATCTATTTTAGGATAGATCAAATGGGGCCTAGAAAGGTTAAGTAACATGGCCAAGATCATATAGAAAGTTATTGATCCACTGCAGAATGAGTTATGCCAAGAATCAAGAGTTTATTTATTCTCTGCAACTACTTTCGGATTTTTATTTTTATTTTTTGTAATGGAAGTCTTTTTGTCCCCTTAAGTAAAGTGTTGCATGAGGGCTCAGTGATCAGAACACATAATAGTGGCATGGTTATTGGTTAAGCAGGGATTGGGCAGAGTGAAGACCAATTCCTAATTCATTGGCTCTCGACAGCACTTTTGTAGAACCTCAGTGATCTAAAGGAAACTTTTGTCCTGTGGAAAGGAGGCTGGGTAGGTGTCCAAAGAGTAGGTAGAGGTTCTGAAGCCATAGATCTCTCTCCAACTAAAAATGAAGGGGCCAGGAAAATTATACAAATAAGTAGAAAAGATTCCACACAGAGGATTCTGTGTACTACCTTTATAGATTGCCTATGGAGGCAAAAATCTGACTATATTTATGTATGTAACTTGGGATTCCAAGAAAAAGTTGGGACTATATCATATCTAAGTCTCTCCAGCTCTAAAATGTCATGATATAATGATCTGGAGTGAGCAATAATCAAAGTATGATTTGATATATAATTTTTACAAATGTTATCTTGCTTCAAAACCTGTAGATAGTTACTTCTCTCAGTTAGCAATAGGTAACCCCGGACATGGAAGACAACATGGATATGCATAAAGAAGTCAGAATACCTGTTTTTAGGATTCTAGTTCTATAATTATAAGACAGCTAACCTTGAGAAAGTCAGCAGACAGTAAAATAAAAAGATAAACTATGCTCTTTTTTACACATTTTTAAAAAGATTTTATTTATTCATTCATGAGAGACACAGAGAGAGAGGCAGAGACACAGGCAGAGGGAGAAGCAGGGTCCATGCAAGGAACCTGATGTGGGACTTGATCCCGGGACCCCAGGATCACGCCCTGGGCTGAAGGCTGGCACTAAACTGCTGAGCCACCCAGGAATCTCCAAACTATGCTCTTCTAATTCACAGGTAAAGATAGAATGATATAATAATGGTGAAAACCTTTGGAACTACTGAAGTTGCATGCAAATTTTAACAGAATTACCAGCAAAAGTACCCAAAGTAGACGTCAGGGTTAAAGAATACACACACCATACTCCTATTGAGAAAGTTCTGTTAGATAGTATTTGGACACTGAATAGTTATTTGAATTGATAATATATCTATATATCTATATCTATATCTATCTATCTATCTATCTATCTATCTATCTATCTATCTATCTATCTATAACTGAAGTTATCCAGCACATTGTTAGTACCATTCATTCATTACCCCTTTGACATCCATTTGACATTTACTGCAATATATTAATTTTTTTACTCATTTTACATCCACAGATAAATTGAATTTTAAGTAAAATTTTAAGTATTCTGAAATTTTGCCCAAAGAGAATATAGCAAAAATAAGATAATATTATTATACTTTAAGCCATGTGTCATTTTCTTAAATTTAAATAATTAATTGCAATTATAAAAAGGGAGGAATATAATTGGTTAAAGCAAGAAAAGATAATTGTTTTAGACTTACCTCTGCATGAAGAACTGCGGCATTGCAATGAGCAATGTTCCAACTCCCATGATTAGGCACCCTATTCCGATTATTTTTGGCCTGTGAAGTTTGGATCCAAAGTAGCTTACAAATGTTATAACTAAGAGATTCCCTTGGGGTGAAGAATAAAATGTTCATCAGTTCAATAACTTAGAAAAAGTCATCAGCATAACTAAATGAATATAACTGAATGAACAATAACTTAGAAAAAGTCATCAGCATAACTAAATGAATATAACTGAATGCAGGTCTGGCAATGTGTGTTTTAACTAAACTGTCTCCCTACCATCTTTTCCATCCTTTGTCTTTCTTTGCTTTAATCTAAGATGACTCTTGAAATTGTCTGCATACTCATTACTCCAATTATCTCATCCATTTATCAAAATACTTTAATTACCAACACTACTACCTCATTTTCATTCACCCTAATTATTTGTCCTTTTAAAGTGTTTTATCAGTTAATCAAATTGTAGAAGGGCTCTTTTGGTTGCTGTCTTAAATTTTTCTTAGTGATTTTGAAGTGAATTTTATTATTGTTTCCTCATTCATTAATATTTTCTATTAAAACTTTCATCAGTTTCCCATTTGCTCTTGAAACAAACATTATATATTCTTGCTTTAGCAGGCATTCATCACAGAAAAAGTAAAAGAAGTACAACTATACTTCATTTTATGAAATAAAATTATGAAATTCATATTAATACTAAGATACTTTACAATTTGTTATATGCTTTTTACAAAATACTCAAAACAGAGGTAAAAATTACTTCACATAAGCAAACTGTAGGAATATACTAGTTATATAACCTCAATGTTTTTTTTTTTTTTTTGAAGATTTTATTTATGTATTCATGAGAGACAGAGAAAGTGGCAAAGACATAGCAGAAGTAGAAGCAGGCTTCCTGCTTCTGGAATTGATATGGGATTCAATTCCAGAACCCCAGGATCACAACTTGAGCTGAAGGCAGATTATCAGCCACTGAGCCACTCAGGTGTCCCATGAGCCACCCAAGTGCTCCTCAATGCTTACTCATAATCCGAACTGTCTGAAATACAAAATTTCCATTAAAAAAAATTGATGATTTTTTAAAGGCAGAAATTATGCTTTTACAAAAAGCCTCTAATGAGGTATATGATAAATTACTTTTTGTTGATGATGGTCATGAGTGATTAAATATGCTTTAGGGAAAATGTCCTCATATTTTTCTGTATACAAAAATACAGGAAAGACGTGGTAAAGGAAACAGAAACCTTAAAAATGCAGAATCTTGGAAGTTCTCAACAGTTTCTCATTCCATGGATCTAGAGGTAGGCCAAGAAATCTGCATTTTTAACACCAGCTCAAATGTGCTGATGGAAATGGTTCTTGGAATATGCTTTGATAAACATTGTTTAGGATCTTAGATTTCAAAGGGCTTTTAAAGTTCCAGCTCTTTGCATTTGGAATAGTCTTGTAAAACTGCAGTGTTAGATACAGTAAGAACTTAGCAATTTGCCAGCAATTGATTGTGATGGCTTATGGGTAGCATTGCTTTGATGCTCTCTTCAGTGTTTCCAATTTTCTAGCAAGAGTATGTTTGCTTACATCTGTAAGTAATCATCTACTTTACTACTGTTTGTTCACATTGCCAGCTTTAGTCAAGTGCAAAAAGAGCAGCAATTTTTATAGCCTTGAGGACAATAATGACAGTAAGAAAATTAGCTTGCAGGCTAATTTGTGACTCTAGGTTTTATGGCTCCAGAAAGAATTAAGCTTCTTTTAATTTTCACAGGAAAAAAAAAACAAAACAAAATAAAACAAAACTTTGAATATGAGATTTCTCAATTGATATTTAAGCATTTAGTAGAAGAAATTTTGTATCAAATTACATTGATATTATATCTATATTTTTGTTAATGTGTCACAGTTAATAAACCAAAGTATATTGAAAGCTGACCTTCAGCTTATAGGTAATGTATCCCTGCAACCAAAATCACCTATCCTCCCAACTCCCAAACCACCAACACCTCGCAATAAGACTCATGTTTAAGGCTGTTTCTGTGCTACATTAGTGGGTATGCCAGACTACATAATACCATTTCAGCATCTATAATATATATAGAGTTTTTGCTTTCTATACTTAGTATCCTTTCTGAGTTTTCAGAAGATACAAATAGAAAATAAATGATGATAATCTTTAAACAATTAAATTGGATATCAAAAAATAACATTTATTACCACTAGCCTCTGGAAAAGACAATAGATCCATAGTATTTTAAAATTGTTTTACTAAAACCTTGAGTAACAGATTCTTCCCCCCCTTCTCTTTCTTCTTCTTTTCTCTTGCCCTCTATATAAAAAAAGTATTTAGATAACAGAAAAGAAAGCCACCCAACTCATAAGACTTATATACTGTTGAAACCAAAACAAGAGAAGGACAATGAAAGAAAAGACTAAATGCAATTTGTTCTGGAAGTACAAGGGTATCACCAAATAAGAAAAAAAAAAAAAAAGTTAACTTAATCATTGTTTTAAATGATAGGAGAAAATGTCCATGGTTATCTTAAAAGATGTAGTAAAAGCATCCAATATAATTAACCACTCACTTATGAGAAGAAGAACAGTTGAGCAAATTAGCTTTTAAAGCATATCTACCAAACTACAGAGCACACATATTACTTAATGATGAAATTGTAAAAGCATTTTCATTAAGGTCATATATGAGAAAAGAATACCCACTGTCATTGTTTCTATTTAACATAGTACTGAGGCCAATACAACATGGCAAGAACAAGAAATAGCAGATCTAGAATTGGAAAGAATAATATAAAACTGACTTCTGTTTCAGACAATCTGATTGCCTATTCGGAAAACTCTATAGCATCTACAAAAAGAAAACTCTACAGTATCTATAATCAATTAAAATTGATAATCAATTAAAATTAACATACATTTATACTATATATAGAAAATCCTAAAGACTGCACAAAAAACTACTAGAAGTAATAAACAAATTCAGTAAAGTGGCAGGATACAAAATTAATACCCAGAAATCAGTGGCATTTCTATACACTCAAAATGTATTAAAGACCTAAATGTGAGATCTGAAATCATAAAAGTCTTAAAATAGAACATAAGTACTAATTTCTTTGACATAGGCTGTAATAAGATTTTTCTAATGTCTCCTCATATAAGAGAACAAAAAAGCTAAAATAAACTATTGGGATTCTATCAAAATAAAAAGCTTTTGCACAGAAAAGGAAACTATTAATGAAACAAAAAGGAAACCCACTAAATGGGAGAAAATACTTGCAAATGATATATCTGATAAGGGTTAATATCCAAAATATATAAGGAACTTATATAACTCAACACCATGAAAAAAAAACTGATTTAAAAATGGGCAGAGGACCTGAATACTTTTCCAAAGAAGACATACAGATTGCCAACAGACATAAGAAAACATGCTCAACATCTCTAGTCAGGGAAACGCAATTCAAAACCACAATGAGGTATCACCTTATGCCAGTCGAATGGCAAAAATCAAAATGGGAAACAGTAACAAATGTTGCAAGGACGTGGAGATAAAGAAATTGTCAATGGGAAGGAAAATTGGTACAGTCATGGTGGAAAGCAGTATGCAGGTTTCTCAAGAAATTTAAAATAGAAAAGCCATATGATCCAATAGCTTCACTATTGGGTATTTACCCAAAGAAAATGAAAACAGTAGTTTAAAAAGATATATGCACCACTATGTTTATTGCAGCATTATTTATAATAGCTAAGATATGGAAGCAAGTGCAGCATTATTTATAATAGCTAAGATATGGAAGCAACCCAAATGTTAACCTGAATGCCCATTCATAAATGAATGGATAAGAAGAGGAAGTGTGCGCGCACGCGCGCGCGCGCGCACACACACACACACACACACACACACACACACTTGAATATTATGCAGCCATAAAAAGGATGAGGTCATGCCTTTTGGGACAACATGGATAAACCTATAAGTGAAATAAGTTAGACTGAGAAAGACAAATACCATACGATTCCACTTATAAGATGAATAAACAAAAACAGAAGCAGATATTTAAATACAGAGAACAAACTAAAGATTGCCAGAGAGGTGGGATGGTTGGGCAAAATGAGTGAAGGAGAGAAGGAGATATAGGCTTCCAAGTTATGGAATGAATAAGTCATAGGAATAAAAGGCACAGAGTAAGGAATACAGTTAATGATATTATAATAGTGATGTAATGGAGCAGATGGTAGCTACACTGTGGTGAACATAGCATAAATTATAAACTTGTCAAATCACTAAGTTGTACACCTGAAACTAATGTAACATTGTGGGTCAATTATACTCAAATTTTAAAAAATTAAGAAATTCAACAAGATTGCTACAGACAGATAACATTAGATATTAATACTATTCTAATATTCTAGGAATTACTAAATAGGAATTGCAACAAAATAACTATTGCTGTAAAAACAATGATAGAAGGAAATTCATAGCATTGAATGCATATATTAGAAAAGAAGAAAAATCTAAAATTGGTAATCTGTTTCCACCTAGGAAACTAGAAAAAGAAGAGCCAATTAAATATAAAGTAGGTAGAAGGAAAGACATAATAAAATTAGAGCAGATATAAATGAAATTGAAAACAGAAACTCAGAAGAGAAAATCAGCAAAACCAAAAGACAATTCGTTGAAAACATCAATAAAACAATTAAGCTCTAGTCATGCTAAGAAAAAAGAAAAAAGAGAAGAAACTAATTATCAATACGAAAGGGAGACATTACTATAAATTTTATGGATATTAAAAAAGATAATATAGGAGTACTATGAATAACTCTATGCTTACAAATCTGATAACCTAAATAAAATGGGCCAATTACTTGAAAGGCAAAATCTGCCAAATCCTCCTAAGAATTAATAGACAATATGAACAGGCCTATAGCTTTATAGAAATTGAATAATTAATAACCTCCTAAAATACAAAGCACCAGGCCCAGATTCACTGGTGAATTTTACCCAGCAGTTAATATAAAAATTATATTAATTCTCTATAATCTCTTTTGAAAGATAGAAGCATAGGGGAAATTTCCTAAATCATTTCTATGAGGCTAGCATTACTGTAATGGCAAACTCAGACAAAATAAAAATCCCTACAAACCAGTAACACTCA
This sequence comes from Canis aureus, assembly GCF_053574225.1. Lineage (NCBI taxonomy): Eukaryota > Metazoa > Chordata > Mammalia > Carnivora > Canidae > Canis > Canis aureus. The sequence continues at coordinate 27,311,894 of NC_135635.1, forward strand.
TGAACACATGTGTAAAAATTCTCAACAAAATATCAGCAAATCATATTCAACAATATATAGAATTAAAGACCATGACCAAGTGGGATTTATCCCAGGCATGCAAGGCTAGTTAAACATTAGACAATAAATTAATATAATCCAATATATCAACAGACTAAAGAATAATCATATGCTCATATCAACAGATGCAGAAAAAGCATTTGACCAAAATCCAACAACCATTTATGATAAAAACTCAGTATATGTGGAAGAGAGACAAATTTCCTCAACTTGATAAAGAATGCTTACAAATACATAAAGTTAACATGATATTTAATGATGAGAAACTTAAAGCTTCCCACTAAGATCAGGTACAAAGCAAGACTGTTTCTCTCACCATTACTTTTCATTACTATACTGAAAGCCCTACTCAATATGGTAGGGTAAGAAAATAGGAAAAGAAAAACAAGTAAAGGGAAAGAAAACAGACTGGGAAGGAAAAAATAAAACTGTCTTTGCTCCCAGAATATATGATCATCTATGCAGAAAATCCATAAGAACTGACAAAGGAACTCTTGAAACTAATAAATGTTTTTTGTAGTATGGTTGCAAGATGCAAGGTTAATATACAAAAGTCAACTGCTTTTCTACATGCCAGCAATGAACAAATGGAATTGAAAAATCATTTACTTTATCACCTCCCAAAATGAAATACTTAGATATAAATCTACTAAAATATGTATAAGATCTACATGAGGAAAACTATAAAACTCTGATGAAAGAAATCAAAGAACTAAATAAATGGAGAGACACTCCATGTTCATGGATAGGATGGCTCATTATTGTCAAGATTTCAGTTCTACTCAACTTGATCTATGAATTCAATGCAATCTCAGTCAAAATCATAGGAAGTTATTTTATAGACAAAGTGATTTCTAAGATGACAAAGTGGAGAGGTAAAAGACTCATAATAGCCAACATAATATTGAAGAACAAAGCAAAAGGATTGAACAAAGTAAAAGGATTAACTTTAAGACATACTGTAAAGCCACATTAATCAATAGTGTAACAGTGGTGAAAGAATAGACAAATAGATCAATGGAATAAAATATATAGCCCAGAAACAGAAGTACATAAATATAATTAATTGATCTTTGATGAAGGAGCAAATGTAATAAGAGCAAATATAATCTTTTCAACAAATGGTGCTGGAACAACTGGACATCCACATAAAAAAATGATTTTAGACACAGACCTCACACTCTTCACAAAAGTACAGGTAAAAGAGATCACATACTTAAATGTAAAATTATAACACTTCTAGAAGACAACTTAGGAGAAAACTTAAATGACCTTAGGTTTGGTGATGACTTTTTAGATGCAACGCTGAAAGGATAATCCATGACAAAAAAAGGATGAGCTGGACTGCATTAAAATTAAAAATTTCTTCTCTATGATAGATAATGTCAAAATAATGAAAAGAAAGCCACAGACTGAGAAAAAATATTTGCAAAAGTCGTATCATATAAAGGACTGTTATCAAAAATATACAAAGAACACTTAAAACTCAACAATAAGAACACAAGCAATGAAACTTAAAAATAGGCCGAATAACTTAACAGATAGGTCACCAGAAATGATATACAGGTGGCAAATAAGGATATAAAAAGATATTCATCATACAGCATGAGGGAACTGCAAATTGAAATGACAATGAGATACCACTACATACTTATTAGAATGGCCAAAATCCAAAATGCTAAACATTGGTTGGAGCATGGACCAAAACCAACTCTTGTTCATTGCTCATGGGAATGCAAAATGGTACAAACACTTTGGGAAAAAATTTGGCAGTTTCTTACAAAACTATACATATTTTTCCCATATGATTCAGCAGGTATGCTCCTTGGTATTTGCCCAGATGAGCTGAAAATTAAAACATGTTCACACAAAAACATAAAAGGGGATGTTTATAGCAGCCTTATTCATAATTGCCAACACTTTGAAACAATCAAGATGTCCTTTTGTAGATGAATGGATAAGTAAACTAAGGCCTAGCTAGAACATGGATTATTATCTGGCACTAAAAAGAAATGAGCTATCCAGCTATGAAAAGGCATGGAGGAACCCCAAGTGTGTATTACTAAGTGAAAGAAGCCAGTCTGAAAAGGCTACACACTGTATGATTCCAACTACATGACATTTTGGAAAAGGTAAAACTATAGAGATAGTCAAAACATCAGTGGATGCCAGGGGTAGGGGAAAGGTTGGATGACTAGGCAGAGAAGAGGAATTTTTAGGGTAGTGAAAGTAGTTTGCATGATACTATAATAGTGGATACATACCATTATATATTTGTTCAGTCCCATAGAATGCAATACACAAAGAGTGAGCCTTAATATTAACCATGGACTCTGCATAACAATAATGATATTGTAGGTCCATCAGCTGTAACAAATGTCCCACTCCGATGGGGGATATTGATAATGAGGGAGGCTTTGCATATGTGGGAGTAGGGTGTATATGAGAAATCTTTGTTAACTTCCATTTAATTTTGCTGTGAACCCAAAACTACTCTAAAAAACAAAGCTTTTATACAATCTATATGAAGTTGATTAAACACTAAAATGTGAAAAGCAAAACTTTTAAATATAAGACTACATGGGAAAATATTTGAAAGAGAATATCTTAAAATAATAGGAGGTCATGATATAGAAAACATTTTATTTTCTTGACAGCTCTGCTGTTGTTGGAGAAAGACCTTGTTATGAAAAAATATTTGGGAAAAAACTGAGTTTCCAGCATGTAGATATGAGATAATCATGCCAATTGATGTCAAAGGATAAATTAAATTGTTTCGCAAAAAAAAAAAAAAAAAAAAAAAAGAAAAGAAAAGAAATGAGAGCTAGAAACAAAGGTGGTAGTAGGTCCAGAACTCTTGAAGGAAGGAACATGGAGAGAGGCAAAAGGAGTAGATTAAGATTATGGTCAGGAAACCTACTTTTTGGAAAAGCTACGGATTGCAAATAACTAAAGCAAACCTAGTGATGTTTGAGTTAAAGGTTTGAAGTAGAAGTTGAGATGCTTTTAAGACATTTCATTGTTTTCTAATTCGATAAATAACTTTCATCTTAGAATGGTATGGAGGAATTGATATGAATTTATTTTCAGGATCATTTGTCACTTCTTGTGAAACACTAGTACTCTCTATCAAATGTAGACTTTCTCAAATTGCATCAGGACCTGGGGGCCCCAGAAAAAGTTTGGACCATATTGTAAGTCTCTTCAGCTCCAAAATGTTTTTACTATAATCTAGAGTGAGCAATAATTAAAGTTTCACTTGATATATAATTTTCTATCTGTTCATTTCTTCTTCCTGTGTGATTTATTCTTTCAATCTGTAACAGCTGCCTCTTCATACTGATGTCTTCCTGTGATTCAGTGTGTCATCCTTACCTTGACTCTCCATGGCCCTTCATTCAGTTAATAGCAGTAGATAGGACAGGTATCAAGGAATATATCAACTATCTAGGTAATTTACACAAGGAAGTGATCTGATCAGATGTCTTAGAAACTTGCTACATAAAGTATGGCCCCTTGACTTAACAGCATCACATCATATGAGAGCCTATTAGAAAAGCAGTCTTATTCCCCTTCCTACAGAATCAGCACGCACATTTTTACTAGATTGCCTAGTTATTGGCATGTACATTAATATTAGATTAGCACTGAGCTAAGCAATCCCATTTGGCAGGACGATGAAAGATGGATTTGGAAAGAAAACCCTAAAGGTAAAAGTTTCCTATTTATTCTTTCTGTAATATTCGGGGTAGGAACTAAAATATATAGTGTGAACTTAAAAAAGTCACTGTTGCAGAATGGAAAAATATTTCTTCACTTTTCTGAAAGTTTAAATGAGCTGAATCTGGAGCCATTAGTAAGCTCCAGGTTTTACTATATATAGTAAAGCATGCATTTGAGTCAACAAATACCCAACAGGTAATAAGGACCCCAGAGACTACCATTCTGTTGAATTCAACAAAGAATTAAAGCCTTGAGTTTATCAACTTAGGAAGCTCTACTTGGGATTATACTCTTTAAAGTACTTCCAAAACAGTAACTAAAATCACTTGGTCTTTTCAAGTGCCATGAGGAAGTCTCTAGTCAACTGCTACCCAAAGACACGTGAGAATAGAATTTTTCTTGGCTGCCTTGTTCTACTGTTCTCATCAATAGGATTTCTTTCTCTTTCTAGACCTCTGGGCAGAAACCCCTTTTATGGTTTCATTTCTTAAATCATTACAATAAATTTTTATAGAGCCCTCTTAAATTCTTTCAAATTTTGAATCACAGGGCTTTTGGGAAATATGACTCTTCTGTAAAAATACTTCCCAAATACTTTTAACTTAAAGTCCCAATAGCATCTCACCCTCTCCTCCAGGAAAGTCTCTCACTCTGACTGGAAACTCTGAATTGTGTGACTTACATGATAGTGAACACCTGGGGCAGGGCATTTATTGTTGCTTGCTTGGAGAGAACAAATTCTCTCTACTGTAACATCAGGTCCTAGCAAATTCTGTCTCAACAAGAATTTACAGATAGAGTCTGATCCTAGCAGACAAGAGAATGCATTAAGGATGTCTATAGTCACACCTAGAAGACCTTGTATGTAAAAGTAAAACCAGGCATCTGCAATACCTACCAATTTCAAAACTACCATCAATAACTCCCACCAGTGAAGAAGGGATATCAAACCTTCTCTCTATCTGAGTGATGGTGCTCTTCAGATAGCCTTCTGCCAATGCTTTGGCAAAGTAAACGAAAGACAAGGCACCCAAAAATACCTGGAAAATATGACAAGTCACACTTAGTCTTGATTCGAGCTTGACACACAAATTGAAACGTAACTAAATAAACAGACAAAAATGCAAACCCAAAACAAGGCAACAAGCTTGTTACCACTAAAGAGTTCTCTCAAGCATGAGTACCAGCTTCGTTCAGCCTCAAGCTCAGATTGCTAAAAATACAAATTCTGAAGCAGATTTCATTCAGAACGGATGTTGAACTCTGCCCTTTCCCCTCCTTCCCTTCCCCCAAAGGACATTTGAAGGAGTCTTGGCTTTGGAAGGAAGATCCGCTGTTTGGCAAAGCAAAGAGTGGAAGGAACCATTCACAGGTAAGGGGGAAAAAAAGAACTGTAATTCAAACATTTAACATCTTACTACAAGTCTACTACTCAGGACTGTGTGTTTCACTGGTGTGATGCATGCACCGGCAGGGGACACAATAGACCAAAAGGGGGATCCCTGGGTAGCTCAGCGGTTTAGCGCCTGCCATTGGCCCAGGGCGTGATTCTGGAGTCCCAGGATCAAATCCCACATCAAGCTCCCTGCATGGAGCCTGCTTTTCCCTCTGCCTATGTCTCTGCCTCTCCCTCTCTCTCTCTCTCTGTCTCTCATGAATAAAACAACAACAACAACAACAACAACAAAAAACCCAAAAGGTACAACTACTGTCCTTGTGTTTAAGTTCATATTCAAGTTAAATTCATAATCAAATGAATGCTTTTGTAATAGTGGCTTATGTATTTTGCTAGACCTGAGTCTGTGATGGAGTATCCATAGAGGAGGTTGAAAAAACATATATTTGCTGAGTGAGTGTTTGGTACAAAGAAAGAACAGGAATTTGGGAGTCACATTGAGCACCATTTAAAGAGCACACCTGCCGCTTACTATGTGGCAGGAAAGTCAAAATTTTCATTTTATAAAATGGGAATAATATGATCTTTTCATAGATTAAATGTTATAACTATACTTAGCATAATATCTGGTACATAGTAGAAAGTGAATAAATGTTGGTTTCTTCTCTCTCCTGTTTCAGTTTGGGAGGGGCATTCACATGAGCCCAGAAAGTAATATTTACTAATTTAACCTACATGGTAGGGAGAGATTGCTTTCACTGGTAAAGTGTGGTTTTAATAAATTGCATCTAAGTTTACTATTCACTCATTCATTCATTTGTTCATTCATTCATATTTTATTTATTTATTTGACAGAGGGAGAAAGAGCACAAGCAGGGGGAGCAGCAGAGGGAGAGGGAGAAGCGGCTCCCTGCTGAGCAGAGATCTCAGCACTAGGCTGGACCCTGGGATCATGACCTGAGCTGAAGGCAGCCTCTTAACCAACTGAGCCACCCAGGCACCCCTAAATTCACTTTTCAAAAAGGAAAAAAAAATTCTTGCTTCAGCTACATATGGAAAATATGTGATTATACAGAAATATGAATTATGAAATTATGTAGCACACATCTGGATGGAGAGTCAACAAGATAGCCTCCACCTAATTCTTCTTTTCCCCCTCATTTAATTCTGTTACTCTTTAGTTCCTTACTTATGGTTGCTTGTTTACCATTTAATTTTTTGTTACCTTCAGTTCACCACAGCACTGTTGCTTCTCCTTTGAGGAAGAATATTCTGTTTTAAAGGAAGGTCGCCTGACAGGTTGCACTGAACTTTTGCAGAATAATTGGATATTTTCTTTGGATGAAGTGTCCATTATGAAAATATTCCTTGACTTTGATCCTGTCAAAGTTGATTGTAAAAGCAAAAAAATGAAAAAAATAAAATAAAAATTATTTTGAATTTACCATTTATTAAATAATGTTTTTATTTCACAGTAGATCACAATTCTGGAGACATGATTTGATGTGAAGCTACCTTATTTTACCACAGTAAGTTGGCAAAGTTTTTCAATTAAAATTGACCAGTGTATTTGATTAAATAATCCAGCTATTGGGACTCTCTAGCCAACATTCTTTCTCAATCCCTCCAGTTTAAGCCTCATTATGGCAAAGAATAAATTTAAATGTTGCCTTTGGAATAAATAACAAGGCAGAATTTCGCTAACTTTGTGGTCTTGCCAGCTTAAAGTAGAAGCAAGCAGGAAAGGAAGAGGAATTCAACCATTTGTATATTGATTCAAATAAGTCATTAAAGCCTTCAAATCTATCTTAACAGAATGGGTAGAAAAGATTGATGCCTGTTGTAGCACGCTGTAATTCCTATAGGTCTGCAGCATTCAAAGAAAGTTATAAAATATGGCAAAAAGAAAAAAAAAGAAGAGGACCAGTTTAAGTATCATTTTAGTTGGACAGATAAGGAAGCAGCACCATTTGTGCCTCAGGCTTACATTTAATTCAGGCAAAAATTACTTTAGCTTGCCTTAAGTAAGAAAGATGGCCTCCCTTCCTATGTTTAATTTCCTATCTGCTAATCCTTACCAAGCCCTGGGCAGATCTACATACTCTGAATCTATTTTCTCTAATCTAATGTTCTTCTATTCATATCAGTATTTACATGTCCCATGCCCTACTTCTTTAGGATTTTGCATGGCTCAATGCCTGCCTGAAAAAAGTAATGTAAGTGAAGAAATAAAACAAAATAATTTCTGGATCATCTTAAGGTTTATCAGATGATGTTTTTGCATGTTAATAGAAGCTTCTATATTTTCATCAGAGGAATAAAATTACAAGTAAAATTTAATGTACTATGGTAGAAAATTAGGCTTATTCTGCCTATGTGTCTATTACATTGACTTTATGTAATTCTTATTCTGTGTTCACTAAATCTCATCCTTCACTGTTTGAATTCATAGGTAATTTCTCAAAACTGGAAAATCAGGAATTTATTTTGAAATACGGAATGAAATGTCAAAAGAAAGACCTGAACAATTAAAAGTGGAGAGGATTCCTTAAGGGACTGGCAAATCAGTTGAGAAGGGCACAGCAAGGGTCTGCTTAAAAAATATACATTTTTAGGTTATCTGATGCATAAACTTAACTAAAAAAATGGGCAAAGGAAAGTTGAGTGAAACAGAAAAAGTTAAAAATGAAAGAACTAAAGTAAACAACAGAAAATGGTAAGATTAAAAGACAAAGACACAAGAATATAATATTAGTGAGCTCTAAACATAGATGTTTCAAAGTATAAAACATAAAAGTTATGTACAAAATATAGAAATAACTTTAAAGTCTTGCAAATAATAACTTTCTGGCAAATATTAATTATCCGTATTAATACAAACTAGAAGAGAAAAACAGCCACAAAGACATTAACAAAAATACTCTAACTAAAACTATACCCTAAACAAAAGTATTAAGGATAGATGATGTAACACTCCTGTTATAAAGGGGTATCCTTCAAGAAGAAAATAGTAGGTAACTGAAACAGATGGTAAAAATCTTTATTCATTTTTAAGAAGTCATAATTATTTTGATAACAAAAAATCTCCTTCAGATAGTACAAAAAAACCCACTTCAGATGAAATTTAGAGATGCTAAAATTTTAAATAAAATACTAGCAAATCCAAATGAATTTATACTCTTTAATTAAGATATAGTTTAAAATGTAACAATTAGTATTAGGAGCTTTATTTGCCTAAATCATCACATTAAAAATTCAACATGTTTTGTAGGTATATCAAAACAAAAACATCACATTGTATATCACGAGTTATACAATTTTTCAGTCATCTCAGTAAAGCTGGGAAAAAAAGAATTCAAAATAAAAAATATTAAAATCTCAGTAGATATAAAACATCAGGTGATAAAATCCAATATCCATTCTTGATTAAACAAAAAAAAAAGGAACAAAGGACATAGAAATTCTTCTTTACCATCTATCTGATACCAATGGCCAACTTTGTATATTCACTGAGTCACTGAAACTAGTTGTCCAGAACAATGTTTTGTCAAAACAATGAAAAGAGAGCTCAAGAAACACTAGGTTAAGCAATGTTAAATAGGTTTCTCACTAAAAGACTACCGAGTACCTTAAATTAAACTGCTAGAGATCCACTGCTAATTATAATACATAATAATAAAAAGTCAAAACAAGTAAATGACCTAAATGTCCAACAACTTATGGTCTATTCATGCAATGATATCTTTTGAATCCGTTTGAATTTAGTGTAAAGAAGTAAATATAGTTATATAGTATATTTTTATTATAGAGTTGATTCTAAAATCCATGGTAAAAATCACTATATATAATAGTCTATTTTACAAAAGCAGCACACATTTTCAGATATAGAAACATAGAAACAAAGTTTCAGAAAGTCTTTAAAGAAAAGGTTAACACATTAATGCCAGTTGGTGATAATGTAGATAATTTTTTCAAAAATACTTTGTATTTTCTAATTTTTCTATAGTGAACATATAAAAATATTTTAAATATTAAAAGTATAAGAGTATCACCAAGCAAGTAATATATACTAGAAAAAATTTACATATAACTCAAATTGGCCTACTGCTTCAGGGGTTCACTATATTATTTCTGGCCAATCATAATAAACCAAGTGGACAAGAACATTCAAATTCATTACTTAATAATTAAATATACTATCACTACACTAAATGTATCTTTAAAAGATTTAAAGGGAGACATCCAGAATGCTAATGCTAAAGAGAAAAACAATCATGTTTAAAACAATATTAAAAACTTGAGACTCAAAGACATATTGTCTTCTTATACTTGGAAGTGTTGACACAAAAATCACTCTAGAATCTAGAAGTAAAAACAAAAACAAGAGAACCATCGTCATCCTAGATGGTGTGTTAGGGCAAAATAATATTTGGCTTAAAACAGTGACACTGCATATTTTTACTGAAAATATAATTTCATCTTGATGGCTCATTTTCATATTATCTCAAGTAGAATATGTTTCAAGAAGACTATGTTTATGAGCATTGAGCTTTTCATCCCTCTGTGAAAAAAGGGGAAGGAAAGCTCAAGAACCTGAATGGAAATATCCTCCAGATACTCTCTCCCTCTCCATTCATTCACAGTTGCAGAAGTAGAGCAGGAGCACACAATTATTTAGAAGGATTTGCATTTGGCAAATCCTTAATTGTTCTCCCACCACTTCAACAGATTCCGCCAGGAAAAGAGTTAGGGCAAAGTTTTCATCCAGCAGCCTGGGTTGCAATCTATCGTATTCTAGAGGCCAAAGAAAAATAAGCCCACCACCAGTTTTTCTCTATTTCACTTAAAAAAAAAAAAAAAAGATCTCTGTGTTCATATGGGATTGCAAATCAATCTTCCAGTCTTTAAAGGATACAGACAGCCTAGGAAGGTTGTAATTGGATGCATTGAACCTCTGTGCCCTGATCCTGAGACATCAATTCCATCCATGGTCAAACCACAAAGACTGCCAGAGGAAGTCAGAAAGCAGCCACCCCATCACTCTCTCCTCTTAGTCATCCCACACAAGGAAAACCTCCAGACTAGCTTGTCTTCTGGGCACCAAGTAATCTCATGGTACTTACTAACCAGGAGTGTGTGTTAAGAAAGCTGATCTCTTCCCTCCAATACAAGTAACTGTATCAGATTCAGATTTAAGAAGTACTACTTATGTGCCAGGTGAATTATATACTTTTTGCTAATCCTTAAAACAACTCAACAAGGTTAACATCAGAATTCCCACTTTATAGAAAATGATACAACTCAGAACAGTTAAGTGACTTGTCCAGAACTACCTAATAAGTATCAGAGTCAAAATTTGAACCCAGATCTGAGTTGATTTGATTTTAACTAGTGTCCTTTGCTATTTCTATGAATCTAACAAGGTCTCCAAAAGCACTGATGGTGTGTGTGGCTAAGACACATGTAGTGCAGAATGGGAGGGTGGATGAGCCTCTCTCCTATGAGAATCTGATGTGACAGTCACAAAACCGGAAAGCAGAGAACTAAATCTTACCTGAGGTGGAGATCAGAGACAGTCAATTCCTCTCAATGTGCTCAGCGAGAGGCTGGACCCCACTCCAGAGACTGAAAGAGGAAACTGGGGTAAATTCTACAGCAGCTCTGAGCAGTTTTGCCAGGTGGGGAGAGCCTGGATGGACACAGACAGAGCAAATTAGGGGAAAGAAAAGATGAAGGGCATGGTCTCACCCCTGGGCAATTTCGACTCTTTCCTCTTTCCTCCTGGCCTCTTTTCTCTGGCAGTCTGCAGAGAACAGGCCACGCTGGCAAAGCCACTGACGTGCATCTCAGCTCCCAGGGCACAGAAAGAGCTGAAGCTTTTGAGCCATTTCTTTGCAATTTGCTGCAAGTTTAAGGCCACACGTGATAAAGCTTTCTGTATGAGAGAGAGTGAAAAGAGAAAAGACCACTTGTGATCTTACTTGCTGATTCCCAGAAACACAACTCTGCAGGGGGCAGAGGGGAAGGGAACAAGGGCAGGAGGAGGGGCGGAAGTTTGTAACAAAGATCCCTCCTTCTCTCTCCAAGAAGTTTTTAAGCCAGCCTCTCCTTGAGGACATCACTGAGATCCTTCTGTTAAAAAGAAAAAAAAAAAAAAAAAAAAAGGCTCGGAGGTTAAATCTCTGCATGATTTCTTTTCCCATTGGGATTCTAGAGTCTTAGGGACCACATACTAGGTCAGGATGAAGAAGGCTCTGCAGAGTTCTCTCTAGAAAGAGTTAATTCTCAGACACATAATCAGTTGCTCGTATTCAATTTTTAAGGTTCTAATAGAAAAAAAGAAAAACACTGAATTTTTGGCATCCAATTGTTTATTCTATCTAAATTCCAAGGAGAGAGAACTCCTTGCACTGAAAAATTCTACAAGTATAATAAATTCTTTTTCCAAGAGTACCATTTTAGGAGATTTTGAGCAGTATTAGCTTGCATTTGGTTTATAGTAATAAATGAATTTGCTACCAGTATTATCCAAGATCCACCATATTCTGAAACGGCTGTGGCTCTGGCCTGGTCACTAAACTTTATTGAATCTCAACTTCCTCTGCCATAAAGCAGAATTTTTATTAAAACCAAAACAGATCCATAGGGTTCTTTTAAGGATTTATATGATATGATATATTCAAAAGTATGTTTCAAATAACAAAGCACTAAATGACTGGAAGCTATCATCATTATATGAATAATTTCAGTTCATGCAATGGTAAGGATCATTAACCAAAAATCAAATATGATTATTAGCACATTTTACTACCAAAGGGGAAAAAAAAGGGATACAAGGAAAATAAAGAAAATGATAAATCTTACAATGAAGAATGGAGCATTCAGACTCTGAAACACCAAATATTTTATTTTACCAATCAAACCAGCCCTTGCTAGTGAGCAAGCATTGCAATAGGTCTTATACTTTTCAATGTGTCTAACAGGTGACCATTGGTGCATTTGGGGAAACAGTGTTAACTATCCTAAAGCACAAAAAGCAGATTTTTTCCTCACCGAGAAATGCAGTTTTCCCTTGAGAGTATAATTTGGCCTATCCCCAATTTGCTCAAGTTCATTCTCTAACATGGTTCCTTTTCTGAGCTCTTGAGTCCACGGTTAACGTTACAGTTTTGAATGTACATAATACTTATTTCACATAATATTCAGAGCTTCTCATGTATAGTCTTGCAGTGGGCCGTGCCTTACTTCTATATCATAGACCAAGGGTCAGCAAACTTTTCCTGCAAAGGGTCAAATAGTAAATATTTTAGGTTTTGCGGGCCATATAATCTCTACCAAAACCACTCAACTCTACCACTGCGGTGTGAAATTAACCATAAATGAAGGAGTTTCCTAGGGCTGCAATAACAAAGTACCACAATGTGGGTGGCTTAAAAGAGCAGAACAGTATTACCTCAGTTCTGGAGGCTAGAAGTTCACCAGCAGAGCCATGCTCACTCTGAAACCTAAAGAGGGAGATCCTTCTTCTACCTTCAGTGCTTCCTGACAATTGCTGGCATTGCTTTGTTTGTTGATTTATCACTTCAATCTCTTTGTTGTCGCATGACCATCTTCTCTTGTGTGTCTCTGTCTTCTCCTGTTCTTAAAGGACACCAGTCATTGTGAATTAAGACCCATTCCAGGGACCTCATCTTAACTTGATCACATATGCAAAGAGTCTAATGAGATCATGTTCACTGATATAGGGGGTTAGGATTGGAATATATGGGTTTTTTTTTGGGGGGGGGGAGGAACACAATATAACACCTAACATTCAAATTGTCTTTCCCTCCTTACCTGAGTTGAGTTTCATGCAACTGTTTTAATCACTCACTTCCATAGGGCTTCCCTTCCTTTGTCCATTGGTCAATTTGTTGTTCTTCCTTGGCAAACAATAGTTGGGTTGAATTCAACTTCCTGTCTACTCTGTGTTTACATCCACACTGTTTTAAATAGTTGGAGAAAAACTCATTAACATGCCCTCAGGGCTCATCTTAAACTTATGACCTCATTGGGTCTTAGAGGCATTGTTAAACATATCTTTTAATAACCTAATAATCACTTTCCCTTTCTTCTGAATGCCTTCACTCAAACTTCTTTTTTCCCTCAACTTTCATTATCAGCTGATGACCTTGCTTAAGGAACTCACTGATGAAATTTTAAAAACCAGGAGAGAAATATTGTACTCTGCCCTCGCCACATTTAACCTCCACCTGCATGTGTATTCATATTATTTATCTTCACTTCTAGTCCTATGGATGTATGGTCCATGTTTCTAAGACCATACTTTTGTCTATATACTTTAGCTAAAATTCCTCTTCTCTAATTCTTGTCCTACCAGCTGTAGCTTTTTGCCTTCACCACTTCACCACAATTACTTTCACCAATAACAACAAAGAGCTCCACATTAATAAATCCAGTGACCTATTTCCGGGTTTCATTTTGATTGATCTATTAGCAGCATTGTATACCATTGATTGTACCCTTCTCTTTTTTTTTTTTTTTTTTAATTTTTATTTATTTAGGGTAGTCACAGAGAGAGAGAGAGAGAGACAGGCAGAGACTTAGGCAGAGGGAGAAGCAGGCTCCATGCACCGGGAGCCCGATGTGGGATTTGATCCCGGGTCTCCAGGATCGTGCCCTGGGCCAAAGGCAGGCGCTAAACCGCTGCGCCACCCAGGGATCCCCTGTGCCCTTCTCTTTGATCCATTTTTTTTACACAGTTTTTAGAACCCCACACTCCCATAATTTTCCTCCTGGCTCAGTGGTCATTTTCTGTTAATATTCATTGCCACAGCACTCCACAGTTCATTCCCTGGAATATCTTTTTTGCTCTATCTACACTTACTCCCTTATGACCTCATCTAGGATCATTGCTTAAAGTGTCACTTATAATTTAAGATGAATGAGGTTAAGAAAAATTTTGTAGGAGTTTTCAGTCTGAATAATACATACCCTCACTCTCTGCCCTGGAAAGGTCTTGAAACAATGATCAATCAGTAGCAAGAGGTATGACTAGTGCTGAATTGGGATGTACAAACACTATAAAAAGACAAATTATGGCTTCATGATATGTGACTCTTACCAGGTCTTAGAATACAAGATGGGCCTGAAATATCTTTTCATACTAAAAAGCAAGGAAGCTTTGAAGACCAGATTGTGCCCAAAATCTCAGGCCAATTTGAACAAATTTCTGCTAGTTAAATGTAGGAAAATTTCAGTATCAATAACTGTAATAGTTGAAATATACAGAATGTTTAAATTCATGAATTCATAATAAGACTACAAAAAAAGCATTCGGTCAACTTTGGAGGCCTCTAAGGAACCACTTCAATTAATTTAAAACTGGTATGTGGGGGAAAAATTACATTTATCCTGCTTTTCCTATTAATTAGAACTATTAAAATGTAAAGACAAATTTTTCTTCTAGTATTCCAAATAATGAACAAAAAAAGGATGAGAGAATTAGAATATTGTAATTTTCAAACCCCTAATTAATTAATGCATCTAAGTAATGGTCATCAATGATCAATAACATCACAAAAAAGAATCAGCCATTTTGAACATCTTTTTTTAAATTTTTATTTATTTATTCATGAGAAACAGAGAGAGAGGCAGAAACACAGACAGAGAGAGAGGCAGGCTCCATGCAGGGAGCCTGATGTAGGACTCGATCCAATCCTGAGTCTACAGGATCACACCATGGACCAAAAGCAGGCACTTAACCACTGAGCCACCCAGGTGTCCCCATTTTGAACATCTTAAAGGAAGGTAGAAATTTGAAATATCACCTCTGAAATGATAGTCTCCTCTAGTTCCAAACAGATCTTTTTAAAAAATATTTTTAAGATTTTACTTATTTATTCATGAGACACACAGAGAGAGGCAGAGACATAGGCAGAGGGAGAAGCAGGCTCCATGCAAGGAGCCTGATGCGGGACTGGATCCCTGGACCAGGATCACACCCTGAGCCAAAGGCAGATGCTCAGCTGCTGAGCCACCCAGATGTCCCAAAACAGATGTTTATCAAGCCTCAGTTTAAAACTAAATATTAGTTCTTAAGAAATGCAGGGAAGAGAAGAACATGTTAAATGAAACTATATAGGTGCAATCAACAAAATCCAAAATGGAGAATTTCACTGGGACAAACAACTAATCTTTTTTTTTTCCAACCAAAAAGTGCAAGAAAAAAGGAAATGGGTCCAAGTAAGAGAAGCCAAAGATCTTAACAGATACCTCATCAAAGAAGATATACAGATGTCAAATAAGCACATGAAAACATGCTCCACATCGTTAGTCATCAGGGAAATGCAAGTTAAAATGGCAATAGGATACCAATACATACCTATTTGTATGGCCAGATTCCAGAACTCCAACACCAGCAAATGCTGGCAAGGATATGAGGCAACAGGGACTCTCACTCATTGCTAGTGGGATGCCAAATGGTATATATACTTTGGAAGAGCATTTCGTGGTTTCTTATAGAACTAAGCATATTCTTCCCAAATGGTCCAGCAATCACACTACTTGGTATTTACCCAAAGGAGTTGAAAACTTATGTCTACTCAAAAACATAAACACAAATGTTTATAGCAGCTTTATTAAAAAATGCTGCAACTTGGAAGCAATCACAATGTCCTTTGGTAGGTAAATAAATAAACTGTAGTCCACCCAAACAGTGGAATATAATTCTATACTAAAAAGAAATGAGCTTTCTCATTTCTCTTTATGTTTCATAAGACATAAAGACATAAAGGAACTTTATTATTTTTTAAAGACTTATTTACTTGAGAGAGAGAGAAAGAGCTTGAGAGAGAGAGAGAGAGAGAGCAGGAGTGGGAGGGGAAAAGGGAGGGGGAAAGAGAGTCTCAAGCTGACTCCTCACCGAGCATAGAGCCCATTGCAGGGTTTGATTCCAATACCTTGAGATCATGACCTGAGCTGACATCAATAGTTGGAGGCTTAACCAACTACACCATCCAAGCACCCTGACATGGAAGAACTTTAAATGTAATTACGTAGTGAGAGAAGCCAATTTGAAAAGGCTACATACTGCATGATTCCAACACTAGGACACTCTGGAAAAGATAAAACAATGGAGATAGTTGGTGATCAGTGGTGGTCAAATGTTAGGGCTAGGGATGTTGAATAAGCAGAGCACAAAGGATTTTTAAGGCAGTGAAAATACCCTGTAGGATACCATTATGATATATGTCATTATACATTTGTTAAAATCCTTAGAATGTACTCCATCAAGAGTAAACTCTAAGGTAAATAATGGGCTTCAGTGATTTATGTGTTCATAAATAGTTAATAAATAGTAATAACTATACTATTCTGATAGGGATATCAATAATGGGGGAGCCTGAGTCTATGGGAGCTGGAGGTATATGGGAAATCTCTATATCTTCCTCTCAATTTCATTGTAGCCATGAGCTTCCATTATGTAGAAAAATGTGGTCCATATGCCTTCTTTATTTTCACTGTGTTCCTCTATCCTATTCATGATTTGTAGAAGACAGAATTATAACCCTCAAAGATGCCCACCCCATCATCCTCAGAAAATTTTAAGTATGTTAAGTTACAAGGCAAAAGAGACTTTCAAATTTAATTCAAGATCTTAAAGTAGGGAGATAATCTTGGATTATTTGTGCCCAATACAATTATATGAGCCCTTAAAAGCAGAAACTCTTCTCTAGCTGGAGAGAGAAAGGATGCTGCAGAAGTGAGAAAGTCTTAAAGTGTAAGAAGGGATCATGTGGCATTGCTGGCTTGGAGATATGGCTGGTGAAAGAAATAATTCCTGGAGGGAGAAAGTGGCCTGAAAAAGCTGAGAGAGGTTCCCAGAGGCCAGAGACTTCAGAGAAGAGCCCAGGCTGGCAAACACTTGATCTGTCTTGTGAGAGACCAAAAGCAGAGTTCAGCCAAGTCCATCTGGACTTCCAACTGGCTGAACTGTGAGCTAATAAGTTCGCATTGTTCAAAGTCACCAAGTTTGTGGTAATTTATTACAGCAGAAATAGAAAACGAATACATAACTGTTAACTACTTTGAAGTCTCTTTAGACCAGACCTTCTATGAATTCACCTTTGGCATCTGGCAGGGAAAAGTCAGTCAAATTGACAATAGAGAAAGGGGTCATTGTACCTCCTGAGTGCTAATGACAAACTCTGAAGCGATATGCTTCCCGTACACCCACCCAGCTCTGACCCGTCTCAGGAGGCCAAAGATCCCAGACAACAGGGACAGCTGGACAATTCTTCAAATCTGACAGACTTTAGCAGAAGTGGACCTTGGGCTACTTTCTTAAGCCAACAATGATGTCAGAAAGAATGATCAGGACATGAAGTAGCTTCAGGATTAAATAACTATGCTAACAAGCCTAAGATTTTATAATTTTCTTTTTCTTTTCATTGTTTATGGTATACCTATATCCTATGCTCTACCTTATATGGATCAGCAGGCATAGGGGTCATTTGTAGAGCTGACCCTGGACACACTGAACTGATCTCTGAGGTTTTCATTTTTGTTTTAAAGGTTTTATTTATTTATTTATTCATGACAGACATACACACACACAGAGAGGCAGAGACAGAGGCAGAGGGAGAAGCAGGCTCTATGCAGGGAACCTGATGTGGGACTCGATCCCAGGACTCCAGGATCACACCCTGAGCTGAAGGCAGACACTCAACCATTCTGTCACCCAGGAGCCCCTGAGGTTTTCTATTCCAGGCAGTGGCTGTGACCATCCCTTTGCTCTGCCCTAGATCTCAGGATCCATTAGAAGATACCTATCATCACCTTAGCGTACTATGTAAATTAACTTTTCCTTACCTAAGAGAAGTCTGACAGCATCTAATTGCAGGAAGGAGATGAAGGTTCAGAACAGAATAGCCAGATATTGATTGCCTCTCTTCCACTGAGGACCATTGCATCACTGTAAGAGGAAAGCCCTGAGTGAGGGATAAGATTCATACCTGGACAAGATATTGTCAATCTTGCCCCTCTGCGCTGTCTGGTTGGAAGAAGGTGTGTGTACACAAAGGAAGAAAGAAAATATGTATATATAGTGTGTATAAATACTCCACTGATATAATTTGTCAAAGACATAGAAATATAAATGATAGATTGTTAGTTATTTTGGTGGGGGATAGTTTTGAGCCAGGGTAATGAAACCTATGAATGTACTAAGCTTAGGAACTTAGGGATTTTGTCTAATAAGTAATGGGGAAATCTATATGTGTAGTTTAAAGAATTAATTCCTCAAGAACTTTGGGTAGAAATCACATTTTGCTTTTGTTTCTGAGGACTATATATTTGAGTTAATTAAAATACCGTGAGTGTCTTGAATCATTCAAATTTTTGAAAGCTTTCAAATACGTAGAACAACAAAAAAAAGCAAATACACTGAACAAAAATAATTCTGAGTCTTTACAACCAAATATCCCATGTTTTGGACTTCAACAATCTTTATAGAATAAACTGTAGTATTCATAGGATAAAGAGCAGAACTGTTTATTTTATAGGACTATGAAACTGAATACCAGAAATCTAAGGATCTTGGTTATAGTGTTGACTATTTGACTAGAAAAAAAAACACAGCTTAGCTACAGAGAGATGATGATTAACACAGCTAAGAATTCATCAGTGACAGGGAAGGGAATAGAAGCCCCCAAGAGTCCTTAGGAATTATAGGGAGGCCAATGGATGCCTCACTACATCATGCAGAATCCAGGCACAAGCTACTGTATTTGAAAATAAGAGGAAAGGATGTCTTTAAAACTGGATGGAGGACTTGGATTATACAAATAACTACATCAAACATAATATCATAGAATTATATTTATATTACACGTTATTTTTATATAATAACATTCACACTGATGATTTGTGACACAATTCTAATGATTTTGAGTATATATTTACTATAATATTTTATATATAATATATATGTAATTATATATATGTGTATGTGTATATATACATATATATACATATATATATATATATACATATAAAATCTATAAAATCAAGAGGCACTTCCAGTAATTCTGGCAAAAAAAAAAAAAAAGCATCATTATAGTGTCTAAGCTGAAAAATAATAAAAATAAATACAATTTATCTAATTTTTTTCCTGTACAGCTTTTACTTTTTACAAAATATTTATCAACCATTAACTAAATCACTTAAACAATTATGATAGGAAGATATGAAGTATTGCTACATATATTACGTGCAAGGTACAGGTGAAAGGATAAGATTTATTTCAGTTGCAATTGATCACTTAGGTTCCAATGCTTTACTCTCGGGTTTCTAAAAGTTGATACACTTGGAGAGTTAATAATAAGCATATTCAGTTGAGAGTGGTAAGAATTACCTTGCTAGAACCTGTCATGTGTAAATGACATCCCCTATACTGTTACTTCGGTTGGTACTTCTTGAAAATATTGCTTTTTAGGAATACTAAATTAAGTTAGTACTCTGGTTTGCAAGTACCCTACAAAGGCAAATATTAGGAACATGCTAATTTAAACTTTCTGATGACAGTTTTTTTGCTTTTTGAGTTTTTTGGTCAGGAAAAGGAAGAAATAATGACAATCAGAACTGTTCCATCAGGAATAAGAAACCCATTTTAATACCAAAAACCAAATCAAATTAACCATATCAGCCCAAACTTCAAATAGCCTAGATTCAAATTAAAATTTTTTCAGTTGTATATACTAATAACATTATGGAAAGCCAGGGAGAAGCTTATTTTTATTACTTTGCACTGAAAGTTTTAGAATATTTAAAAGCACCAATTTTCATTTTGTGATTTACATGATAAAACTCTTTGGGAAGAAATATCAGGGGGTGGGTGGGTTCAGTAATATTTATTTCCAGTGCTCATCAACTAACAAATCATCCTTGTTGGAACAAATATGGTATGTGTACTTCTGTGAGAATATGTCAAGAAATAAACTGACACTCATAAATAGAAAGCAAAAACAAAACAAAACCAGCAGTTAAGCAAAAATAATATGGTAAAAATCCCATGCAAATATATCACAGAGCATTAAAAGTAGTGATTTAAAAAAACCTAATGAACAAAAATATATACTAAAAGTCAAGCCAATAGACCCCACTAACAGGTAATATATAGACATATTGTGGTTATTATTTAAAGATAGCAAGACTATAGTACTGGTTTATGCTTATAACTAGCAGAAACAAAGTATGTGATAAGAGTTATTTGAGCCATAAAAATAATCAGCTAATTTTTAAAAGAAAGTTGATGGAAAATTCTAACAACCAACAAATTATATATACAAATAAAACATCTTTAAACAATTACTTTTAATTTCACATTAAAACACCCAAAATTTTGCTATAATATAGGGAGTAAAATTACTAGAATAAAAAAAAAATTCCCTTCAAAAGGTACTTAAGCAGCAGTTTCAAAGCTCCAAGGGCTAATTCACATTCTAAAGCTTGTGTAAGTGCTGACTGTAATATAGCAAGTCAGGGTTGAAATATGGATCCATTATGTCTCTTTACTCCAGAGTAACTGATAACTAAGTTGGTTTGTCACAAAGATGGAGGGGTGTCTCATGGTGATCCTACACATTTTAAGCACTGTTCATTTCCAATCTGTAGCTCTGCTTTTTTTTTTTTTTTTTTTTTTTTTTTTTTTTGCTATATAGTACCATAGGCTGCATAATGAAACCAAGTGTGAGTTAGAACTTGGGGTGAAAGTCATTCTTTCTCCTTATTACTATAGAGGAAAATTTCTGATTACTTTTGCTTTACTATTTTGAGTTAGAGAAATAATATTGACGGGAAGTCCCCACTTTTCTCCTGTGTGTTTGACTTCATTTGTTTTTGTTTTCTTATTTAAAAGAAAACATTTCGGCTATAATTTGTTTCATTTAAAAGAAGTAATTTTACTAATACTGAAATTTTAGTTAAAACAGTAAGGTTTTAATTTTTTTTAATTATTTTTCTATTAATGAATTCCAAATTTCAGCCTACCATTTGATCAGTCTTGGTAGATGTAGTAGTGTGGTTTATTGCCTGGTCTGTGCTTCATCTGTGAAAGTCAAGATTGATGAGATTTAATTTTACTTAATAATGAAGATAAGTATTTGGCTTTTTAACTGTATTAGAATTCAGAAGAATATAATCTACATTCATAGACCACTTATTTTAAAGCAACTCTAATCCATAATAAACTGCTGAATAATAAATTCCTTTTTCTTGGAAAAAAAAAACAGAAAAACTAAGGCTGTAATTTGTATACTTAATCTAATTAAATTATAGGGACTAAATTTATTTTTATCTATTCATATTTCTTGGGACCTCCATAAAGCATTTTCCTCCCTGAGGCATGACATACATTAGAAAAAGAATTAAATACCCCTTTCAGTTTTCTGTTACACAATACTGGTTCTGATTATATCAATATATTTAGTATCACTATACCATGAGTGTCATTTCATGAGTTTTGTTTTAGTTAAGAGAAAAAACCAATAGGGCAGCCCGGGTGGCTCAGCGGTTTAGCTCCGCCTTCAGCCCAGGGCATGATCCTGGAGACCCTAGGATCGAATCCTATGTCGGGCTCCCTGCATGGAGCCTGCTTCTCCCTCTGCCTGTGTTTCTGCCTCTCTCTCTGTCTCTCATGAATAAATAAATTAATTTAAAAAAACAATATTTTCAACAGCTTTGGTTCAAAAATTAAATTCAAATGTTCTTGATAGTACTTACATATGATGATTTAATATGACTCTCTTTGAAGCTTTTTTTAGTGAATTATTTGCATGATCAAACAACCACTTATTGATGTGAAGCAACGAGGAAACCTTTCTGAACAGGGACATGTTCAGGATTTCTTATCAGAAATGAGGAGGCTTGGCTTTTCTTCTGTGCTCCACCACTCCTCAGGGAAGCAAAAATTGATGAATACCAATGCCCATCAAGGCAATCAACCATAGAAGTATAATATGGAGAAGAAGTAGCTGCCCTTAGATAGGACATTTGGCCTCTTTTTAGAACTTGAAGCATATACAAAAAACTAATTTTATTTTCCATCTGTATTTCCATGTAGTTTCTAGTCTTACTGCACTTAAATAATTTATGCTGGGTCAGTATTTTTGAATCTGATCCAAACTCAGTGAACACTGAGTTCCACCAAATAATAAAGCTTTAATGCTCAGTTTTGGATCTTTAGACATATTTAGGAACAAAATGCCCAATTATGTTTTGTCACCACTTGTAAACCTGCTGTTAGAATAATTTCATGGTATGAACATAAAGATCATTTCTGGTGAGGCAAAAGCACCAAATATTTAGGTAAGGTAAAAGCAGCCTCATTTTAAAAAATGAAATGTAAAAAAAAAATAAAAAATAAAAATAAAATAAAAATAAAAAATGAAATGTGTTGGAGATACACAAATTTCCTGACATCCATGGTGCACAATGTAGACTGAAATACCTCTACTTATTCTCTGACCATGGATCATCAGTGTTAAACATGATAAATACCATTTAAGTTATTCAATGCACTGTTAATTTCATTAACTCAATGCTATAGTCATTAATTTATCCAAATTGCAGTATTTAAATATTTTCTAGAGAAACAAACTGATATGAATATTGGACCTAAAACTTGCATAATTTGCTCTGATTAGAAGTTCTAAGAGTAATTTAATTTTGAAATGCTCATCTAAAATGGCTAATTAGCCTCCTGATCTTAATGTAGAATTCTGTTGAACAGATTAGAAACACAGACCAATTCAGTTTTTCTTTCATAGAATTCAGTTTTCTTTCACAGAAAAATCATGAGAGAAATGAATGACCTAGAACAATGATCATAAAGTATTTTGTTGTTTGTCAGGAGGGTAGGCAAATGAAAGAAACTCAGTTTGGTTTCAAAGTATACAGATATTTTAGCTCTCAATAGTCTGGAGTTGAGCGATCAGCATTTGAAATTTTATTGATATTTTCTTTCCACTTGCAGGAGGTGATAAACTCTAGAATAAGGAGAATCTCGATTTACCCCAGATTACGAAAGTTTACAAAACTGTTTTACTGGAACTTTCTGTCAGTTTGAAAAGACAGTTTATTTCCAAAGTGGCATCTAAGCCAGCAAAGGCCTCAAGTGGACACAGGGTTAGGATGGAAGAGACGATAGGAAGATCCTTACTGTGGTTTTCATTCTGATTTTAGAACTAGTTTAAAAGGCGAGGAGAATGGACATCCCATATTGACAGAGAAGCACCAAAAATACCTGCCAGAGTAGGATAGAAATGAGTTTTTGATTATTCACTTCTCATTAGTCAGGAGTTGTTCATCACACAAATAGTTCACTTTTATAAAGCAGTCATTTCAAACTGTAGACTTTATTTACAATGATAATTTTCATATCTTTATTATTTAGAAAATAATTTATATTTTCCACCATTTAAACAAAGAATAGGCCTGAGTCTCATGCCTTTTGCACAGCTTTTACCTTCAAAGAAAGTTCTCTGGGCACGTGACAGGGGACATTGGAAAACCGCAAATCAAGAGAGGCAGGGGACATGAGGAAACCACAATACATATATGTAATATCAACAGTCTGCATGTCCTACAATCCCTTTTCTTTAGTTTTACTGGGATTGTGACGGCGAGGGTTTGTTCTGGAATTCCATCAAAATGGAAGAGAGAATTGGGTATTCTGTTTTCAGAAAATGAGTATTTTCTTAAACATGAGGACATTCCTTCATTTGCCAGATGAAGACCAACATAGGTCTATCAGAGCTACTGTCTTCATCTTCTACGGAGAGCAAAACCACATCTTATATAATTGACAAAAAATACAATTTTATCACTTAGAAAAAACCTAAAGTGGTCTTTTCACCAAGGAAACAATATTCTAAAAGTTGGCCTAGATGGATAACTGAAAAGACATTCTATTAGTATGCTGGAAACAACACAGATGATACTTGTAGGATACCTGGACTTTTCCTTAACAGAAAGTAACCCCTAGCATCAAGGTCATCAATTCCAAATTTTCCTCCCATTGATTTATGGCTGTCTATACAAATATCCTTTTTCCTAAATGGGCTAGAAATTCCTTCACTTGAAAGACCTGAGTTTATCCAATGGCACCTATATATAGGCTCATATAAAAATGTAGTAAATTGCAATAAATAAGCTCCAGAGTTGGGAGTGAGCACAGTAATATTGCTGTCACCAAGGCAGGGGAGAACATCACCAGTGGGAAATATCTTTTTATGTCCCTAGGCATCCTTTGGGATGTGATGAACGTGTATGAAAGCCTCATACTTGATGTCCATTCCTTTATTGCGATGGACTTTTAGCTTTAATTATACTGGCAATTAATTTTTGAAGAAAAAATTGTTAATTTGCCTGGACTGATGAACACAATTCTGGAATGAAGAGGTTCTAAGTGCCTTGGCCACCACCACTTAAAACAAAATAAACAAAACCAGGCAGTTTGCTAAGACCTCTACTCCGGCAGCCAGGCTGGCCCCTACTTGGGGCCTTCCAGCTTTGAGGAAGCTGCCAGTGTATGGTTATAGACTCTCAACTGTTCGACTGCCATTCTACTTGCCCACACCTATATTTTCCTTGACTCAACATGTGTTTTAGATATATATGGCATTTGGAGAAAGGAAAAAGATTCATTTTGTTAAGTAATTAAATGTAAGAGGCATGTGAGGATAATATTTTCCCCTCCTCTCTTATTTGCAAGGGCAGAAGAACAGTTAAAGTCACTGGGGAAATAAATGTATTTGACCCACAGTAATTTTTGCAAACATGAGACACATAGACAACACTAAGAAAATGGAAAACAACTCAGTACATCCTGAATAATGAAGACCTAGTGTTAAGCCAAAATATATGAAATTATTCTCATTATTTAAGTCAAGTCTGCATCTATTTGAATCTTTCCATATTTTCCTACTTAATGGGAAATTTGTCTTACAATTATTTTTTATTGTATTATCTTTGCCTTGTTAGAAAAATGCTACGGGTTAACATAAACATCATTGTTTTGGGAGGGAAGAATTTTCACTTATGAGAAACAAAGGCCTCTTTAAGATGTAAACACTCTTTTCTATGACTTTAGAAGAAATAAAAATTAGAAATCACCATTAAGGTCTAATTAGAACCTCCTATGATTGTTTCACTGATGAGCAGTTCCATACATAGTACTGAAGGAGGAATTATGACCAAAAAGTGTTGGCAAAAAATGGACACCAATCGTAGAAATTCAGTATTGTTAGGGAAGTCTTTCTCTTCGGGAGACATGGACCCAAAAGTTACCCAAAAGTGAAGAAATGTTCCTAGTGAAAAAACATTTTTTGTGGCATCCTCATTTAATAGGCAATAAAATAACTGTATCAGATCATTATTTAAATTAGAATAGGTAGATAAGTGGCTGTCCATAGCCCTCCGTGCAAATGAATCATCACTCTCTTAACTGGGCTTGGAGATACATACAATGTATAAAAATGGTGATTAAAATATAACTTTATAAAAATGTTTCCCTTTTCCCCCTTTTTTTTTTAAAAAAAAGAGTTTACTATCTACAGAAACAAAAAAAATCTTTATATTTACATCAAGATAACTATTCATGACAAATATAATAATATGAAATAAAATATTGAAAGTGAGTATCAACTTTTTAAATAGAGGTTTGGCTCACAGCATAAACAAGTGTAGATAAACAAACAAATTAAAAAAAAAAAAAAAGACTTTCAATAATAGGCCCAGTCCCCTAAAATCCCTCTATAATCTTCCCTGCCAAAAGAAACATGACAATGGGCCAGACTGCAGATAGAAGCTACCCCACCCCACAGCAAGGGGACACCACAACAGGGCGCTCAATGGGACCTTTGCCACCCAAAGCCAATGGTCAACAGTTGCCAAGAATCAGGCTTTCACTATGTCAACAAACACCAAATTCCCAGGTTGAAATTCTTCCCCTTCATCTCTCGCTATATATCCTTCCATAGTGGGTTTCTGTTTGTCTTTCTCGCTCTGTTTTTTTTCTTTTTCTGCCACACATTTTGCAGCAAATTGAGACATGGGAGATCCTCGGGTCTTCGCCGGCAACTTTTTAGAATTCTAACCTAATTAAAAGATCTGACTCCAGCTCCTTCTTAGGTGTTGATGTATAAAGAATGTCATCCCCTTGAAAAGCTGATTTGATCTTAGGTGAGTGACATACATACTCACAGATAAACAGCTCCTATACATTCATTAGGCAAGTAGATTGGAAAATGCCTGTCTTCCAGGTTTAAGGCTGGCGATAGAGCTCCTCCAAGTGGTGCATTAGCAGTAGTACCAATCACGTGGCCCTCTCACCAGCCTGTGAACACCCTCCCTCTACAGAGGGACCTGTCCTGAAGCTACATGGAGGAAGGAATTTGGAATGGCTGCCTCTCAGACACTGCAGAGTGAACTGCCTTCTGCTTGTTCAGATGTTCTGAGTCATCTGCTGCAGCTATTCTATGAACTACTAAAACCATAAAAATCTCTTTACGTACACACAGACATACACACAAGCACCCTTTCACTCTTCTCTCTCTCTCTCTCTCTCTCTCACACACACACACACACACACACACACACACACACACACACACACGATGTTGGCAGGATGTATAAAAATTCAAATAATGCTCTGGAACTTTCATCCATCAGTACTAAGAGCTAAAGCTCCTTAGTTGGTAACCTACATTCACTGCACTGTTTCCCTGCTAAGCCGCCCATTTCCTTTGTGATTTGTTTTCCTTTATAACTTATATATCACAGTGACCACTATATATCTTAATATGAATGTTACTAAATTGTGGAGCCAGTAACCCTGGCTTTCAGTGTGCATGTGTGTGTGCGTGTATATGTGTGAATATGTTTTACATGTATCTACGTGCGAGCTTATATACACACACACATATATATTTCTTCCTTAAAAAAATCCTTAGAAGCTGGTGTTGCAAATGTGAAAGCTTCTCTGAGCAAGAGTTTTTAACAATGTACCTCACTGTAAAAATAAACACATAAAATGCGAAGAATCCCAAAATGCAATAGCTGTTTGCCCATCTTCTCGTATTTCTACAGTGTTGTGTCTAAGTGTTGTGCTGGCTTGAAAAGAGTCTGTGACAAGTCACTCTGTTAGGAAACACAGCTCATTGTATCCATTGTCACTGGTTTTGCTGTGGGGTCGGGATCTCCTCTCCTCTCGGCTTCCCTTTCTCCTCCTCTTCTTCCCTGATGGCCTGGATCTGTTCTGAGGAATGCTGCTGGAGGGACTGGTCCAGAGACTGATTCTCTATGCCCGCCAACCGCTGTTCTTCTTCAATGACTTTCTTCCACATCTTGTGGTTCTGCAGGAGGTGCTGAGTTATTTGGCAGTAGATTTTCCTCCTTTTGAAAGTTTTCTTTCCTGAGAAAACACCAAATCACTTATTTGTGTGCTGAGTTATTTCTTTTTACATTATTAATAGGAGCTAAGGACCAAGTAGATATACATTCCACTTGGCTTATAAACATGCTGTTTTCGAGAGTGGGGAAATTAAATGGAAGATGGCAATAACCGTTCATATACCATTGAGATGTACTGTGAACAGGATTTAATATTCAGTAATTCCCAATACAAAGTTCTGTTTGCATCTTGGTATTATTTGCAATACATTCAGATCTTCAAGATTGTTCACCTAGACTACTGGAAAAACTTCTTGTTGTGTCTTCTCCTTTACTTGGTCAACTAATTAAACTCACATAAATCTATAAGACTCATTTCTTTAAAGATGGTCTCAGTGTTACTGTTCTACTTCCCGTAGACCAAGTCATTAATTTCAAACTCCTCTCAAAGTTCTCCCACAAGCTGGCACACACACACTTTGGCAGTCTTCTTTCTTCTACAGCCTGGCTTCTGTCTCTACTTCACCATCTCTTTTCTGTATACAAACTGAACTCTGCTACTTTCAAGCTGGTACTGCCCCTCCTTCTCAAATGTTCTTCTTAGTCACTGAAAGCTCATGCCCATTTATTAAGATTCAATCAGATGTCACTGAATTCCTCCTCTAAGAAATAACCTCTTCCCCTCCTTCTTCTAAACTTTCACTTCACTCCATATATACTTCTCAGACTATACATTGTTTTTATTTTTTTCTTTTCTCATTATCATTACCTCTTTTTCTGATAACTGTATAGCCAAAAATCATTTAGTGGAAACTCTCATCCCTTCTTTCAATTACGTAGTTCCAGAACACATTGACAAACTATTTCCCACACCCACCCCCCACCTTCTGAGAACATAGCCATGTTGCAGTGGTTGGTCAGTGGGTACATAGGTGACCCAAATCTGGTCAGTTAGTATCCTTCTCTGGGATTTCTCCCAATGACACAGAATGAGAATGAGTCAGAGAATGGCGATTGGGGATCTTTTCTCCTCTAGCTTGTTTATTTATCTGGAAGGAAGGGAACATATAGCTGGCTATAGTTCCAGTCTCATGAAGAAAACGAGACTGAAGATCAAGCTGTCAGGTAGGTGATCCAGAGGCAAGAGCAGGTGACAAGTAAGCAGATGTAAGGCAGGTGACTCAGAGACAAGAGCAGACTCAGAGACAAGGGCAGGTACAAGTAAGATACTAGACAACATTAGGTTTACCTGAACAAATCATTTTCCCTTTTGTATATGTTCACTTGATAAGAGTCTTGTAACTTGTAACAAAAACAATGTCCTCAATAATGTTCATCCCTTAGGCACTTATATTGTTCTCACATATGCTAGGCATTAGCCTCTCTACTATACTACAGTTTCTTCTAGGGAGCCTTCCAAAAACTTGTACACATCTTATACAGAGTGAAGCTCAACAAATATGCATGTTAATAAGTAAATAAATTACACTGTCTTGGTGACCAAAACATTTCATGTTTTCAACACAGAAATACTAAAGCCAGTTTTCACAGAATCACATCTCTTGGTTGGTGAAGTATAATAAAATCAATTTCAACAAAAGAAATAGAGGATATTTTAAAGAATTTAAATTGATACTATTCAATTCATTATTTGGTCTTCCACCTCCTTACCTATTCTCTAAGCACCTAATATGTACCAAACATGCCAGGTTCTGGTCATTTACTGATATACATAAGCATGGAACTTTTACTCCAGTGGGGAGAGAATAAAAAAGCAGGTGCAATCACCCTGAGTCTTATAAAATCTTTTAAAGGTGGCAGAAAGAGAGAAAAAGGACTCAGCTGAGAAGGATACAGCATGATGATGGTGGCTTGGACTAGGGCGAAGTTAACAGAAATGAAGAGAAGTAGATAAATTTGAGACACACTTGTGAAGTTTAATCAACAATTTGGCAATTGATTAGATGCAGGGAAAAAAGTAAAAAATAGAGGTACCCTACGACCCAGCAATTGCACTACTAAATATTCATCCAAAAATTACAAACATCGTAATTCAAAGGGGCATAGGTACCCCAATGTTTATAGCAGCAATTTCAACACTATTCAAAATGTGGAAAATGTCCAGATGTCAATCAACAGATAAATGGATAAAGAAGGTGTAATACATATATGTACAATGGAATATCACTCGGTCATCAAAATGAATGAAATCTTTCCATTTGAAACAATGTGGATGGAACTAGAGGGTATTACACTAAGCAAAATAAGTCAGTTAGAGAAAGACAAATATATGATTTCACTCATACGTGGAATTCAAGAAACAAACAGATGAATATAGGGGAAGGTAAGGAAAAATAAAATAAGATAAAAACAGAGGGAGGCAAACTGTAAGAGATGCTGAACTCTAGGAAACAAAACCGCCAGGGTTGCTGGAGGGGAGATAGGTGGGGGGATGGGGTAGCTGGGTGACAGGCATGAAGGAGGGCACATGATGTAATGAGCACTGGGTGTTACACACAAGTGATGAATCACTAAATTCTACCTCTGAAACTAATTTTTTTTAAAAAAGGAAAAAAAAAACTCACCCAACAACCCTAAGCTCTATAGCTGTATGGCCAGAGCCACTGAGTAGCTGATATTAAGACGTACTGAGATGGAAACCTTAGGTGAGGAGATTTGAGAGGGATGCTGAACATGAAATATCTGGGAGACCTTCAAGTGCAGGGGTAAAGTAGGCAGCTGATATTGAGCTTAGAAGAGGGTCTATTTGCAGCCAGATAATAACTCTTAGGATGTTTACTTGAGTGGCCATTATTAGACTCAGGCTAATAATTTAAAATGTAGGCTAACATCACTTAAACTTCCCTATGGAATGACACTTGTTGCTCCTTTTCTGTGTATATTCACAAAGCTCCAGATTTTAGTAAGTATTCAGTAAGAGTTAACTAGACAAATCACGTTCTCTCTAGTTTCTAGTGCCATGGTTCCAAGTTAAGTGATAAAGTGTTGATATGTCATAAAAATGACAATGATGTGAAAAAGTGGTCCACAGGATATTCTGATCTAATTGAGACTACGTTAAAGAGTTAATAATATGAGTTACCAGGATAGTCAGCAGGGATATCTGGGTCTACTTAATGAAGTAGCAATGATTAACAATGTATAATGTGGGTGGAAAAAAAGAAGAAAAAAGGGTAATAACAGGAAAAAAAATCCATTTGCTACGAGATGTGCCAAAGGAACTAGATCTCTTGGAGACCATCGACCAAAGTTTTTATGGAAGTACCAGTGATTTCTTCAACAATTTTATTATATTATACCACAAAAATTTCTTACATTTTGCAGGATAAGATCAATTTTAAAACAAGATTCAAAAAAAGAACATTAAATTAAATTATCATGAATTACTTTTAAGCCACACAGACACATAACAAAATTATGAAGTTGAAAAAATGCCAGGGGGAATGGATACAGGCAGAGTTATAAGCAAAAACTTAAAAAGCAATTTACTGTATTCATTATTTTATTTATGAGATAAATCCATCAATCAAACTTATGTTAACCACCTATTAATTGACAAGCAATATTCTGGATGGTATGGACACAAAGACCAATTAGTCCAAGAGCTTGCCATAAAGGAGCTTATAGTTTCTTGGGGAGAGAGCAAAGAAGACAAAAAATGAAAAACACATGCTGTGTTTTAGGAGAGACGTACACATGTGATCAAGATGATCTTAATGTTTCCCATAAATTGACTAAACTTTACTGGTTTCTTTCAGATTATAGGTCTCTGACTTCCCTTTTCTTATAGCATTTACTTTATAAAAGTTGAAAGTACAAATACCTTCTCTGCTTCTTTGTAATATAGATAAATCTTCTCCCAGCTTCTGGCCAGTTTCACAACCCAGGAACATCTTTCTAAAGTGCCTGGGTGTGATTCTTTTGAAACGAAATCATAGAAAAACAGGGTCCCTAACTTCCCGTTTTTATGGGAGGATAAGTGCCCAACTTCAATAGGTATCAATTAGCAAACACAGGTGGCTCAATCACATAGACCAACTTCCCTCCAAGGTCTTCCAGTACTTTTTTACTAGCTCATGCTAGTACTTAAAAATTCTCCTGCCTTATGGGACGCCTGGGTGACTCAGCAGATGAGTGTCTGTCTTTGGTTCTGGGCATGATCCCAGGGTTCTGGGATCGAGTCCCGCCTTGGGCTCCCTGTGAGTAGCCTGCTTCTCCCTCTGCCTATGTCTCTGCCTCTTTATCTGTCTCTTATGAATAAATAAATAAAATCTTTTTTAAAAAAATTCTCCTGCCTTAGTTTCAATGTAGTTTAATCTCTCTCCGTTATTGCAATAATCTTGAATAAAGTCTTCCTTGATGTTCTTAATAAGTGTACAGTGCAATTTCTCTCTGACACATCAAACCATGGCAACACCTAGGACTCAATCTGCAAGGGAATAGGTAAAATTTTTTTCAAAGAACAGGACACCTGAGGTGTGATGTAAATTTCAAGAATTAAATACGCTGGGTGAAGAAGGTATGGGCAGCATTCTAAGCAGAATGAGGGGCATGCATACAAGCAGGTTATAGGGCTCTGGAGCATGACATCAATTTCATTTGAAAGTTTCTTAATAAGGGTACACACACACAGACATACAAACGCATACACTAAATTTAAAGAAATCTGAATTATTTCTATAAAAATGAGTAAAAGATAATACTACTACATTAGAGAGAGGGAAGGAGCGGCAGGAGAGAGATATTTGGGGCTCAATTTCATGACTCTAATAAGATCACGACCCAAAATCAAGAGTCAGATGCTCAACCAACTGAGCCACCCAGGCACCCCTACAGTAAATTTTTAAAAGCACATTTATAAAATTACTCTTCTACCAAAGCCACCTACTTGTCTATTTCCACTTTGTTTTTATTGTAGTTAAGTACAAATCAGCTTCTGTTGAGAAATTGTTAAATGTTAATATACTCATTAACCTATTCCTTTGAATCAAGAGTTACAGATGAGCATTGGCTGAAGGACAGATTTGAATGACAGTGACAGAAGAAACCTACTGCTCAAGGTGATTACTCCATCTGAAAGTTATACACATTCATGGCAGTGTATTCATAAGGAAGAGGTAACAAAAGCTCAATTTTTCTCCTGGTCCTTTCAGGGCAGCCCCCATGAGAACAGCTGTTCTCTTATTAATGCTGTTAAACATTAGCAATAAACCTCTCTGGAATTAAACTGAATAAGGTGACGTAGAAGAAAGTTTGTACCAAATAAATGTGCGTAGATTAGAGTCTGCAGGTGGTCTAAAACATGCCTGTATGGGGAGCCAAATTGTTTAGCTCTGAAACCTTTTGAAATGAGAACAAAGAGCCTTTCATTGCTCAAATTCTAAATGCAGCTTAGTACTTCATTAGAAACCTCTTAGTTCGCTGTAGGAATCTTTCGGATTTAATTATGAGGTTGGGAAAAAGCCTTCTTTCCCTAGGATACCATATTGAAACATTTAATTCTGTGTTTCCTGGGAGATCTCCAAGTTTTGCAAATTGGTGAAATTATCAGTGCATATTTAATCTAATTTTTTTTCCTGAAATCTAAGTTTCAGGCAAAATCAAGTTAACCATCTCAGTCAATATGATTATGAAATTAAAATTACTAGGATTCTACAGCAGTGGAGTTTGGAGAGCTGGGTTTGGAGAGCAACACATCATAATCTGGAAGTCAGTATGGCGAATGAACCTTACAGAACGGAAAAGTAATTGAATATCTGGTTGTGGCGTTTGCTACTAAATCCAACGTTGACAAGTTGAGCCTGTTAAATCTCCTGGCCCGTGTTCTTCAATTCTTGATGCCTGTATTATATGTGTGTTTTTTCACTGTGCTTGAGTTCAAATAGCAATCAGTGAGGGCCCATGGGAACAAAGCTTTTCCAAGAGGCTAAGCCGACAACACTTTCTAATGTCACTCAGTGGAAAAACAAAACAAAACAAAACAAAAAACTGTCCTGTCCTTAGACAGCAAACTACTAGCTCTTTGAAATGAAATGAAATGAAATAAAGAAAACCAATGAATGTTTATTAAATGAACAAGTGAAAAAACAAGCCATGAATCCCAGTCTTGGTTCCAGCCTCTGAATCTCAAGATTAGCCCCAAACTGCTAATGGAAACCTTTTTATAAGCACCAGAGAAACAAAATATAATTACTTCAATAATAGAATATTGAATGGAAATAATTTTTTGCCTTTCCCCTCATTCTATACCAAAGTTAATACATAGGATAGAACTTAGGCAAAAATTTGACCTAAAACTAAATTTGCAAAACCCTCATTAGTTTATACTTGATAAAGTTCTCCCTATCTCTGTTTTGTAAGCTTACAATAGAGTATTTATATGAGGGCAAAATGGGTCAATACCCATGTTAAACTATATTTACTGGATGGTCGAGATGAACTGAGTCATGAATTTTCCTGACTGTGCTGAATAAAAAATAGGAACAAATAATCAGAATGTGTTTCTTTGGTAATATTTTGGGTAAGCACTTCAAAAAATATTACAACTGTACTTTCTTTATGAAGGTAGATGTAAACTGCACACTATGTGTTCATGAATACAAAAACAGGATTTATGCAATGTCACTATAAGGGTTATGGATTTTACTAATTTCACTGTTTGACCCTCCTCCCTGTGACTGGAGATATAACAGAGAATATTTCAAAACATGAAGAAAAATAATCTTGTTTTATAGTCAGGTAAATTAAAATGGATTAGGTTGGCTACATGATGTGCTCCAAATCAATGACCATATGGAAACAGTTTTCATTGTCACTAATACCACTACTCTGTCTGGTTCAGAGCCACAGTCCTTTCTCACTTGGGTAATTTCAACAGCTTCTTAATTTATTACCCTTGCTCCCACCCCAAACTCAATACAGTAGATGAAGCAATCCATTTAAAATGTAAGCTGACTCAGCTAACTTTTCTGCCCAAAATCAGATGGCTTCTCGCAAGCCAAACTCCACACACTGCAGAGCCCCACCTCCAAACCCTGTATCATTGGGCTCCCCACACCTCTCTCCTGCTGCTTCTTCATCCCCTTTTCTCTAACTCAGCCACCTTAGCCCCCCCAATGCTTCCTGAATACCCAGCCAACGCCCACCTCAGGACCTTTACATGGTTTGTTTTTCTCTCTCTTTGGCATGCTTTTTCCACCTGTACTTGCATGGATCATTCCCCCATTTTCAGTCTGTTCTTTTTTAAATCTCTTTTTTATTTAAATCATTTATGGCTACCTGATCTAAAATCTTAATCTTTCTCTGCAATATTTCCTATCCTTCTTCCTTTTTTTTTTTTTTTTTAACTTTAGCATTTATCAGTACCTCACATTTATCAGTAAGTTAGAGACTTACTGATTTGCCTTGCTTAGTGTCCACTGACTCCCCTGGAAAAAAAGCCTAAAAGGGCAGGATATATTTATATTTTGTCTGATTTGTTCATGGCTCTATCTTCAGTACCTGGAAGGATGCCTGGCACAAAGTAGGTGCCTAATAAATGTCTGTTACTTAGATGAATAATAACTACCTCTTACTCCTTCACAAGGCCTCTCTCAAACTAAGCCAACAAAAGTCTATGGTTGCTATATGGTATCTCCAATTCCTTTCATCTCTAAATCATTAAGAAACTCTGAAGAATGGGCTTCAATTATTTAATTTTTTTTTACTTCATAATTGAGGCTGTATCTTTGTTGAACATGGTATTATAATGGATTCCACAGTCTATAATTTCTTTTATTATGATATTAGGGAAGGTCAGTTATTCACAATCAGATGCAGATTATATGTGGACACAAACTATGTAATTTAGGAGAAGCATAAAATTCATCTGAACTTATGTTTAAAAAATCCTAGGAAAAACACACTAGAAAGAAATTTTATAAAACTTACTTGGAGATTCATTATTTTCACAGGTTTCCTCTTCATTTGGTGCTTCCTCTTCCTCTTCTTCTTCTGGGTCATCAGTATCTCCTGACTCATCACTATCTTCCACCCATTTCCCTGGCATTAGCCCTGCTGAATCATAGGAATTGCACAGAGGACCCACAATGTGAGAGATGAAGGATTCCTGAAGATTGGCCAACTGAGGGGCAGAGCGGTCCATGAAGGGGCTTATTGGTAACCCAAGGCTGGCCTCTTCATCACCCTAGAAATAGGAATTTAGCATGAACAGTCAACCAGAAAAATAAAGGACATGAAAAGTTTAAAATACTAGTAAAGTCAACATTCACTTGGCACATAAAATTTGCAATTATGTAAGAACCCAGACATTCATGTGTGAACTCCTTCTTTTACTTGACTGCTAAAAGATTCTAACTAAATTACTAAGATCCCAGTAAAAATGCTTTGTTGTCTTTTATCACTTTTGTGATCTTGAGGTTTTGGCTTTTGATTAAGGGGCAATAGAAGAAATGGTCTAATGTGTTGGGAGATGGTATTTCTTATCATATGTCACTCCTTGTTCTATTAGAGTATAAATGCACTTCAAAATGCAATGCTGGGAATAATTATGAAACAAATATATAATCTGTCAGTCATGTTTTCTTTCTTTTGCCTTGGCTGTAAGTAAAGCTTAGAATAATTTATTGCTCAATTAAATGTGCTACCTAATCCTAGCTTTTGGTTGAATTATATGTTCTGTGATTATATGGTTTCTGATACTTCTATTTGTCAATATGTTTAATAATACTACTGATACTACTGTGCAAGTGTTTTTATTTTGAGCTACATCAAATCTCTCCAAAAAAAAAAAAAAAAAAAAAACAGACTGTATGTAAACCAGCAGTCACCTAGCAAAATAATAAAGGAAATATACTGAAATACCAACAATGATTATGCCCATGTAGTAGAATAATTATTATAAATGGGTTATCTTTTTATTTTTTTGTATTTTTGTATTTTACTTTGTAATTTATTTTTTTAAAGATTTTTATTTAGTTGAGAGAGAGACAATGAGCAAGGTAAAGGGAAGAAGTGGCCTCATCCTTGAGCAGGAAGCCCCATGCAAGGCTGGATCCCAGGACCCTGGGATCATGACCTGAGCCAAGAACAGATGTTTAACCAACTGAGCCACCCAGGCACTCCTATTTTTTTGTATTTCAATATTTGAGAATTAATTATGAATTAATCTCATTTCTAGAAAAGGCAATACAGTATTTTCTAGAAAGTACAAACATTTTGTTCTATGTATGAGTCCTGTCTATAAAACTCACAAAACAGCTTTCTAATCCTTCTTCAAATATGTCCAGTGACAAGCAATTTATTACTTAAAAAAGTGCCTCATCTTATTTCTGGATGCCTTTATAATACAAGTTTCTTCCTCATATTGTCTTGAAATCTATCTCCCTATAACTTCTATATTGTGGTTATATTCACAACGTTTTTAGAGAAGCAGAAAGAAATCTAATGTTTCTTATAAATTAGATCCTGTGTTAAGTGAAACTTTATTTTCTCTAATCTCTGCAACAATGTATGATACACTTAGTCCTAATTTTGTGTATCAGTCTTTAAAGTGTCTGAAGAGAGTTATTATATCACCTCCATTTCCCTGCAGGGTAATTACCTTCACTTTTAAATTTTTTTTTATTTAAATTCAATTTAATTAACATATACTGTATTATTAGATTCAGGAGTAGAAGTTAGTGATTCATCAGTTGTATATAACACCCAGTGCTCATTATATCAAGTGCCCTCCTTAATGCCCATTACCCAGTTATCCCATCCCCCCATCTACCTCCCTTCCAGTGTCCTTTTATGCCACTGATCCCTGTCCTTTATCTATGCTCTACTACCTCTGGATTCCTCTTAAAAGAGTAGTTCACAATACTCAGTTTCATGTATAATCTGATCAGTGTACGGAATTATGGGGAAGATGAACGCATGCTTATATTTTGTGTTAGAGTTTTCAGTGATTTGACATAATGATGTCAAGTAAAATGCCTATTTTTAAAGTTTTTTTCATATGCTGTTATTATTGACTATTAGGAGTAAATAATCTGATGTACAGTCATCCATATAAATTTAAATGAGCATCTATTATAATAAATTTATTTAAAAAATATGTCAATGGTCTTCCTAATGTCTACATCATTTCATTATTTCAACATCTTCTCCTGCCCCCACCTCCACCCCCTGCAATACTTGCAAATAATTTTTTCTTTGAATTTTGAGTTTTCTGATGTTAGTGTGAATATAAAGGACCAATCAGACTTCCACAGCTTTTGCGAATTTATGAGCAGCCTAAGTATGGATTAAGATAAATAGTTACCGGATGTGTGGGTGGCTCAGCAGTTGAGCACCTGCCTTTGACCCAGGGCATGATCCTGGAGTCCCGGGATCGAGTCCCACATTGGGCTACCTGCATGGAGCCTGCTTGTCTCTCTGCTATGTCTCTGCCTCTCTCTGTGTGTGTCTCTCATGAATAAATAAATAAAATCTTTAAAAAAAATTTAAAAAATAGTTACCTGTTCATAAAACTCATTGACAATACCCTCTGTCCACTGAAGATGGAGCTCTTTACATTTAGCTGGCCCATTTATATCAGCCAACTTTATACACATTTGGCAAACCAGTAGACGATCGTTTTCATTGGTCCAGTCTATTCCAACATCATCATTCACCTGTTTGAGGGGTAAGGGTAAAATATGTTTTGCCTCAATGAAAGGAAAATTTGAATAAAAGAATAAACAACATATTTATTATCTTCTTAACATGTAGAAATCAGAATACCAAGAAACTAGAAACTTCTTAGCTATTTATTTATTTATTTATTTATTTTTTCTTCTTAGCTATTTAAAATGTTATTGGCTTGCATAATAGTAAAATAGCTCATCCGAAAAATAAAATTAAAAATGATAGGTAAAATTATTAATCATAGAACTGAAAATAAATGCTATTTAAAATTGATAATTACCAATTATCCATGAATAAATATAGCTACAAATGATAAGAAATTTTCTTAAGTTAACATTTAGATATTTATGTTTGATATATGAAATTTTGTTTCCCGGTTTTGACCTATCCGGCAGTAGCCAGATAATCTATGTTAGTATATACCATAGTGAGCAAATTAAATGAAACAAAAAACACAATGACAGTGAGAATTTTATTTCTCTGCAGCACAAACTATAATATATATGTAGACAGAACCTCAACTTCTTAGATTTCTAGATTGGGACCATTGCCCACATATCTGCTTCTGGTTAAACATTTCATTGCATTTCATTTTCACATTTGACATATAAGAGGTGAAAGCAGTAAGTTTTGTTCCACACTCTGATTCCATGACATCTTTCAATATGGTCATAAAATGAAGACTGGTACAAATCTAGTTACCTTGGCATTAAATTTGGCTACAAAATCAAAGTGTTTCTTCAGGTCAGTGGCCAAAATTGCTTCAATGACAAGGAAACGAAAATGCTTAAATTCCACATGGTCAAGGTTAACTAAGAAGTTGTACTCTGGCCGGGACATGAAAAGATTCCATGCAGCAGCTGCGTGATGATTCTCCAAAACTGAACGATCATTATAGAGCACCGCCTGGGCAAAAAAAGAAAAAACTTGAAGGGCTCAACTTTTAAATTAAAAAAAATCATAAAAATACATAACAGGTAAAGCTTTCAGGATCCTCTTTTATCATGGAACATACAAATGTAATCTTGTGACTGTTGGTTAAGAAAAATTCCATACTATAATTACACTGACTGTTGATTACTTTTCTTGGTTAAAATTTCCTTTTTCTGTAAGATGAAGTCCATTTCCCTGAAAGTTTATTCCAAACTCCTGCAAATGAGGGGTTTAGAGCTAGCTTTTAACAAACTTCTTTGCACAGGAATTTAACTATTAAAAAATGAAAATGTACGAAAATCCCTAGGAGGTAACTCAGTTACTTTCTGCATCTAGAGTAAGACTGATTCTTAAGCACATATAACTAATAAATATGAATGGACTCCCTGAGGAGCTTATCATTTATTTTTATTATTTTTTAAGATTTTATTTATTTATTAATGCGAGACATACACAGAGAGAGAGAGAGAGGCAGAGACACAGGCAGAGGGAGAAGCAGACTCCATCCAGGGAGCCTGATGTGGAACTGGATCCCAGGACTCCAGGATCATGCCCTGGGCCGAAGGCAGGTGCTAAACCACTGAGACACCCAGGGATACCTGGAGCTTATAATTTAAAACATTCTCACCCTACAAGCAGCCATAGAAGATTTCACCCTTCAACTAGTAATTAAAGGTATATAATAAATATATACTTGCTTGGAATTCCCGAATAATGCTGAGGGATACCGCAAAAGAAGAGGAAGTTACCTAAACATCACTTGAAGACTAGTGTGGTAGATAGACAATACAGGAAAAAAAGAAAGAAGGATAAAAAAGAAAGACAAGGCACATGAAAATTTAAATTGAACTAAGTAAAAATGCACACAATGTGTAGGAAAATATGAATGATAAATAGTGCTGACAAAATGATTTGCCCATTTTTAGGGAAAATAATTCTGGTATATGAAGGTTATGCTGAAATAAAGTAGGCAGTCAGGGAAGAAAAAAATCAGGATATTTTTATTGCATACAGATTAGAAGAAAATTCTAGTCTCTACAACAGGTGGAAATGGATGAGAAATGGGTAAAAGACAAAAAATAAGAAAAAAAAGTATGAGATTTGACTTCTAGATCACTTAGAAAGAAAAACAGGATCTCAGAATACTTAGCAACACAGAACCAACTAATTAAATCAAGGAGAAACTTACTGAATTTCATTGTATAGATGGAGATCTGAGATACTCAGTGATTAATTTTTGACCTAAATTGAAGTATATAAGAAAATGGACTTCTTAAAAGTTATTGTTTTTGGAATACTATATTTAGGTAAAAAAAAAATTCCCTCAAATGAATGAAATAAATTGATGCTTAAATCCTACTAACCAATAGAAATGTCATAAGAATCACAGTTGTTATGATGAATATACTTCAAAGGAATGGGATTTATATACAAAGACGACTTGCAAAATTAAAAGTTCAAGAAAGATCTGGTTCTTTAATAGTTTCAAAAGGCACTTTTGTATAGGTTGGATTTTCTTTGTTGAGAAGGTTCATTAATATGGATTCAACTAGTTTTTCTTCTTAAGAAGAAAACTGAGAAGGGATTCCCATGGGTAATAAAGTTGCATAGCTGCCATTAATATCCTGGAACAAACACGGTATCTTTTCAAAATTAGCTTGGTCTCTAAGAATTCTGCCCTAGGGCTAAATATAGTTTGGCTCATATTCATTTGGTCCCCATTATAAGTAAACTTAGAAAATTAATTTTCTTTGGAAAAATCTCTAAATAGAATTCTTTCTTCTAATCAAAATTGAAAGATTTACCTGAGGAGCACTAGTTGCAACCAGGAAAGCATTAGTCCTTCCTGGGTGATCATAATCATGCATGGCTGCAGCCACATATAGTGCCATTAACTCTAAAGCAGGGATATTTCCAGATAAACATCCGTATTTATCATCAGGTACATTATACATTTTTGAGAATACATATCCCATATGTCCATGTGTAAATCCACTGTCAGAATCTGAGAAGAGAAAATTAAATAGAAATTTTTAAAAGTATTAAACTGATACTATTTGTTTTGACCTCCTTTTTTAAAGAAATGCTTCCCCTCCCAACCTTCCCCACCAGTTAACAAGGGAGCACAGATGTACTTAATACGTACCTGAATCACTTGTTGATCCATGATCATTAATCACAGTTGAGTGGCCCGGAATAGGTTGTGTAGTAAGATACCAAACAGCATGTAAAACATCAGTGGCATGAATTCTGTTATGATCTGTAACCAATGCAAAGGAAAAGTCATTAATTTGTGAACTTTGGGGTCCAAGGACTAAGAGTGCCATCTACTGGATAAAGAGTTTAGTCTTAATATTTTAATACCCCAGTGAAAGGCAGCCAAACTTTCTAGGACAAATGCTCTTTGATTACTCTTCCATGACTCCATAATATTCATAGTTACCAGGGGTGGGGGGTGGGAAGCACACATAATGTTTATTATGCATGCAGATGTCTGAAGGGAAAAAAATCTGTCCAGAATCTACCAGAAACCTAACATCCATAGAAAGCTCACTATGGGGCAGCCCTGGTGGCGCAGTGGTTTAGTGCCGCCTGCAGCCAAAGGCGTGACCCTGGATTGAGTCCCACGTCAGGCTCTCTGCGTGGAGCCTGCTTCTCCCTCTGCCTGTGTCTCTGCCTCTCTCTCTCTCTGCATCTCCATGAAAAAATAAATAAAATCTTTAAAAAAAAAAAAAAAAAGAAAGCTCACTATGTGCAATCACTGTGATATTTATCCTTATACTTATTTCCATGTCCCTGTATAAGATTATGCAGAGGACCAGAATAAAGAAAGACCCATGACATACTTCATCTAGGTCAGACCAATGGTCTATACCACTCAATATTTCATATCTGGTAATAACATGCAAATATATTCTGTGAATGAAACATAGTACTATTCTTTTGTATCCAACTCAAAACACTGGTAAAAAATAATAATTATATACATATATGTTAAATTCATAAAGCAGAATTGAAAACCACAATCAATGATGTTCTCTGATCTAAAAATTCTAATATGGCAATACAGCTCTAGGAAATATCTGAAGAGAAAAATAAAAACTTCCTTGCACATTAATGTAGGAGTTGGATCACTTAGAAGAGCAAAATCTATGGGAAAACCAAATCTTCTAGTTACAACATCATTATCATGGGAAGAGGGTCTATTTTATACATGCAGTTCAGCTTCTATTGAACTATGACTAAAGGCCTGGTGCGTTCTTGGCTCACCTTTTCCTGGTGCAATTCTTTCAAGCTTTTTTGTTTACTGGACTTCACAATATTTCATTGATTGCTATACTTAAGCATGCTAACTTTACATACTCTATTTCCAATAACCAACTACGTAATACAGTTTCTTCCAATATAGTAGATTACATCTCTGAATAATACTGAACAGAGAAAGAGAAAATAGAGAACAGTGATAATGATAATGGGAATTGGAGAGAACATCTGGTCTCTCTGGTCAGGGAAGAAAGAAAAAATATAAGATTTT
Organism: Canis aureus; assembly: GCF_053574225.1. Lineage (NCBI taxonomy): Eukaryota > Metazoa > Chordata > Mammalia > Carnivora > Canidae > Canis > Canis aureus. Next base: position 27,354,685 of record NC_135635.1, read on the forward strand.
TTTTAAAAAAGATTTTATTTGTTTATATGAGAAAGAGAGAGAGAGAGAGCACGAGTGGGGGCAGGGACGGGCAGAGGGAGCAGCAGACTCCCCACTGAGAGTGGAGCCGGATCAGGGCTCCTTCCCAGGATCCTTGAATCAAGACCCGAACTGAAGGCAGATGCTTAACCAACTGAGCCACCCAAGTGCCCCCCAAAAAACCAACATTTTTGGTGTTAGTGGCACACAGAAGGAAGGCAGGTGGATGCTGCTTATTTCCCTACACAGAAATATGCTTAAAAACTCCTCTTCTCATAGCCACAGTAGGCAACTGAGAGGGAGAAGGAATGGTATTAGAGCTATCTTTATTATGATCATCCCTCTTCCTTCATCTCTGCATTTTGGACAAACCCCCAACTCTTTTGATAGTTTTTCACCCATCTGGCAAGGCTCTGTCCTTCTGCCCCTCTGCCAACACACACACACGCACACACACACACACACACTAACACATAACATGCCTCATCTCATTCCCATAGTCTACCCATCTCCCTTTTCTGTCTTAATACACTTGTTTTTTCAACTTTCTCCTTTTCCCTCAAGAACAGAGTTGAAGTGAGCTAGCAAGGAAGGAGGGCTGGAGTTAAATGTAAAATTTTTTGCCCTATAGATTTAGATTTTCAATTTAAATTCTGTCTATACTCCTTTGGAAATGTATTAAAGAGAAGTGACACTTTAAACACTTTTTGCCTTTGGAATATAGTAAATACTAAAATAGTTTTGCTTTTCTAGCTTGTCCCATGCCACCTCGGTGTCTAGTTTAAAAACTGATGGGCACATGACATATAGCTTAATTGAACTGAACTAAACACGGAATAAAATTATTCTCATCACTGCCACTCTCCTCATTTCTCCAACTTCAATAACAAGAATGATTGATTTTAGGAAGAATATATTTTAGAGATGAAAGTTTCTGAAAATAGAAGAAGCATTCTCAAAACTAACTTTGAATTAATGAATGAACAAGACCTGATGATTTATCTTCTTTACTTGCCAGTATGCCCAACTGAAAGGGACTGTGAATGACAATGAACATTATTTATTTCTCTGGGCAATTGGGTATCAATTATACCTTAATTTATCCTAATCTTTATTGAACAAATATATATTCGGTATCATATCTTTATCAGTGAATTGCCTATATTTATACCTCATCCCACTGCTATTCCATGAAATATCTACCTACCTACAAATGTGTCTATTTTTAAATCTAGATTCTTCAAATTTTAGTAAGGGTTCTGGGTAAAAATTTAAAGGTTGTTATATTTTCCTCTTCTCTTAAAAATTGTTAAAAGTGTGCTTAAAAGTATAATAAAATTTAGTTTCTACTATTTTAGGTCATTGTCATATTAAAGCTAATCCCATTTTGGGCTTTTTCATTTAGGTATGGGTTTATTTAGACACAGCTATTAGAAATATAGTTCTCTAGGAGTAGACATTAAAGTAAGGATACATACAACAAATTTTTGTATAAGATAACTATAATTGATGATAAACAAAGCTTTCAATAAATATCTAAATTAATCTGAATTTATAACACTACCACATGCAAAAATCACTATTTAAAAAGGGATCACCAGTCAAGCTAAAACTTTTCTGTGAGAAGATATAAATGAATTCCCTATACAAGAAAGTGTCTAGGGTTCCTAAGAGAGCAAGCAGGTTTATTATAACAAATTATTTTCACATGGAACGAAGAACCCACTATTTCAGAAAAAAAAAATCTATTCGGTTGTAAAATAAGAAAATATAAAAATGAAGAATAAAATTTAAATCTGGAAACTTCTTTTTACACTTAAGTACTGATCAACTTTCCCTATGATTTTATGACATACTGCCTAGAGAAAAGTTAGTAGTTATTATATCAATTGGTACTTAATGGACTTGGCTATAGCTGATCATGTCACTGAAATACATTTGGAAATATAACAATTTGTAAATTTAGTCTGATGACTAGCTGTTGAAAAATCAGTAACACTTATGTGAATCACTGGCATCCAACCAGGGTGTGCCCTGGGAAAATGGTATTAAGAAAGCAAGGCTTGTTTGAGATTCTTTCAAAATACCCCTTTTTCACTTCTGTCAATTTCCTTGGCCCTACTGGCCAGAGTTTTCTTTTTTCTTTTTTTTAAGATTTTTATTTATTCATGAGAGACAGAGAGAGAGAGAGAGAGAGAGAGAGAGAGGCAGAGACACAGGCAGAGGGAGAAGCAGGCTCCATGCAGGAAGCCTGATGCGGGACTGGATCCAGGGTCTCCACGATCACACCCTGGGCTGAAGGTGGCGCTAAACCGCTGAGCCACCGGGGCTGCCCCAGACTTTTCCAAGAGACCCAGTACTCTTAAGCTCCTTTCTCCTCTACACCCACTGTCTTGTCTTATCTGCATTTTGGTCCCATATTCTTCAACAAATCTCATTTGTAGATCCAATTCTTCATTCTTTTCTCCTATCACACACTATCAGCTGTGTATTTTCATTCTCATGTAGCATGTGGATGCCACTTTGAAAAACAATGTTAATAATGGATCACTGTACAACTCCTTTCTGGAAATATCTGTACTTTGCCCTTGAGGGAGATACACCTCCCCTAAGGTATATAAAAGCAAATTTATAACTTAAAACATGATTTGAACGACACATATTTAAGGCATGCTTCAATCAATGTATGACATCTGGCTACTTCTCTTGCTATGCATTTATTTTTTAAAAATACCCCATGATTTCTGCACATTTCCACAACTTCCCTTCCCTGCATTCCCTGATTTTTGCACATTTTCTTCAGTTCTATATATTTTTTAGCATGTATGGTGATTTTACTCTCATATTCAGATGATACCAGAAATGCTCCATATTCAAAATTTAACATCTCCTCTCTGTTCAAACTTTGCATTATTATAAATAAAATTATTCTCATAATATTTAAAGTTCATAAACTTGAAGACTTGGTTGTGTCTCTTCCTTTGGTCTTCACATTTATCTGATTTTTAAAATATTTCCAATAATTTCTTCACAATCACTTTAAGGTGCCTCTTTTGTTCCATTTTCCAAGATTAGACTATTATGCACCTGTCCCTCTACCCCAGCCAGGTTTTTCTTATATTGAAAACATGTCAAAAAAAAAAAAAAAGAAAAGAAAAAAGAAAACATGTCAAGAGTTCATGATTTAACTCTGCAGTCGCCAGAACAAAAGTTGAATTCACCCAATAAGAAGAGTATATTATAAAATGAGTAATAAATTTAACATTTCATTATTTATAAAGCACACACTTAAACTGGCTTACTACATGAAGGCACTATTATAACCCCTTTAGATTTATTACCACATTTTATCCTCATAACAATCCTATGAAGCTGATATTATGAGCCCCATTTTACAGATTAAGAAATGAGGCATGCAGAGGTGAAGTAAGACTATGGTCATTGACAGCAGAGAAGTGAAGGATCCAGGATTCTGAAACAGGCTATAACCTTGTAATCACTATACCATGTGGCCACATCCAGTGTTTACTATATGTAGTCCTCTGCTAGCTGCCAATGATTCAATAACCCATTACCCATTGCAAATTCGGCAAATTTGAAAAGCATTATTTCACAGATAACTTATACTTACAAGGAATTTCCCTGTATCCAATCTCCAAAGCATGAAAATAATTCATAAATTCTCTAACTGGAATTTTGAAAGCTTCGAAGAGACCCATGTCTTCAAAAAGTCTGTATGATACCTATAAAGAGAAAGACAAAGCTTTATAAAACATCCCTGTGTGTATTAGACACAAAAAAGAAAAAAAATTAAAACAAAAAATTCCTGGCCAGCAAGGACACACTTATTGGGAACAAGAAGTCAAGTGAGTATTGAAGAACTCTATGTGTCTAGACCCTATAGCCCCTGACCATAAGGGGTATTTAATCTGTTTTTAAAGATGGGGACATACAACCAAGAAAACAACCAACCTAAACAACAGTATACATTAGAGAAACATGTCAAGGCACTTAACTGTGTGTGATATCAATTACTAGAGAATCCTACTTATTAAAGCATTCATTGTATAGTGCATACTGTAAGCACTAACAAATGAGAGAAGCTTTAATTTGGATTAATTTTTTTTTAAATCTTTCCAGAAGATAAGGGATTTGGAGCTGTAACTTAGTGAAGGATAAGGGGAAAGAATGAGAGAGAGAAAAACGGTTACTTGGACTAAATACATAGAAAAAACTGATTTATTCTTATGCAGTATGAATAACAACATCTAAATTATTTCTTCCTTCCCTGTTTTCTCTTTCTCTTCCAAATATTTATTCTCCTTCCAATTGCATTCACAGCTCTACCGACCCAAATCCAGTGAATATCTACGTACGTAGCTGGTATATTTGACATGCAAATGATGGAGAAAAAAGTGATAAAGGCACCGAAGAAGGTAATGGGAAGGGGAATGGTTATTCACATGGCAGAACCGAGTGCAGCACCATTTCAAGTGGCCTTACTGCAAGTCACAAAGGCACAGTGTTGGTTAGAACTCAGGAGACTTTAAGAAAGAACTACTCGTCATTTTTTTTTAAAGATTTTATTTATTTATTCATGAGAGACAGAGAGAGAGAAAGAGAGAAAGAGAGAGAGAGAGAGAGAGAGAGACTGAGACATAGGCAGAGGGAGAAGCAGGCTCCATGCAGGGAGCCCAACACGGGACTAGATCCCGGGTTCCCAGGATCAGGCCCTGGGCTGAAGGTGGCGCTAAACTGCTGAGGCACCTGGGCTGCCCTTGTCATTTTTGTTATCTGCATCTCTTCTTAAAGTTGTCTTGAAATATTTCTTCTCAATCTGTTGTATGCTGTTTCTTAGCTAAATTTCTATGTTTTGTTACTGACTTTAAATCTATTTAAATTCAATAATACTCCTTTAATTATGTACTCCGTGTTTATCATATATATCTATATATAAAACTATATGTCTATATGTTTGTCTACATATTATGCCTCTCTATATATAAAACTATAATGGAATTTCAATCTAAAATGAAACTGGAGGAGATGAAACAAAAAAATCTCATGCACGTGCCCTCAGAAAAACAAAATTCAAGGTCCGAGAGACTGATTTCCTATAAATGACCAATTTTTAGAAAAGCAGTAACATTGGAATTTTCTTAAATGGTATGGAGTTGATCAGGAGTTGCTTCGTATCAACCTAAGGAAGTTGTACTTATAGTTTCCAGAGGCATGAACAAGGAATAATCCAGGTTGGTCTGGTCTGGCAAAATAAGCTGACTCGAGCTTTGCTTGTATGACTACACTGGTTTTGTCTACTCAAGCAATTTCAAACCTGGTCTCCATTTGTTTTTGATTTTAATGGACTCTAACTGAACTACCCCTCTATACAATCCCTGCCTATAATACCCCAAACCCTCAGGAGACTCACTGTAGTGAGCGCAACTACAGTTTGCACAGCCTATATTGTACTTCCTCTGCTATTCCTGAATATACTCATCCTTCTGACAATTTTGAGCTTGCCTCAGTTTACCTATTTAGGCTGAATAACCAAAAAATTATTCATTCAGTATACATTTATTGAGTGCCCACTACATGCCAGATACTCTTCTGCATATGAGGCATATATGCAGATGAACAAAAACAAAGATCTCTTCCTTCAGGGAGCTCATTGTCTATTTAGCAGGGGAGGGCAGTAAACAACAGATATAATAAGTAAAGTATACACTATGATAGAAAGTAGTAAGTAGGGGCAGCCCAGGTGGCTCAGCAGTTTAGTGCCGCCTTCGGCCGAGGACCTGATCTTGTAGACCCAGGATTGAGTCCCACATCAGGCTCCCTGCATGGAACCTGCTTGTACCTCTGTCTGTGTCTCTGCCCCTCTCTCTCTCTCTCTCCACAGTCTCTTATGAGTAAATAAATAAAATCTTAAAAAAAAAAGAAAGTAGTAAGTAATATAGAAAAAGAAAAAGGAGAACAAGCATGGAGGACTGGATAGGGAAGCTACAGAATTTGCTTTTTTAGGTATGGTGGTTAGAGTAGGCATATCCAGGTGACATTTGGGCAAAGAAGTGAAGGAGACATAGACTGAGGTACATGGATATCTAAGAACAAAGTTTTCTATACAGGAAAAAAGGCCTGTGCAAAGGCCCTGTACTCAAGAAACAGCAAATAAGCCAGCATGGCTTTCAGAATGAATGAGGACAGGAGGAGAATTTAAGTTAGCAATGGCAAAGTGGAATGTGGCACCGTGTAATCTTGGGGTTTGATAGCCAGACTGATCATTTTAATATTTTTTCTCTGAGGTAGAGAGCCACTGACTGGAGGTAGTGACTGGAGCAGGGAAGTGACTTTATTTGACTTATTTTTTTCTTTTTTTAAGGTTTTATTTACTTGAAAGAGAGAGAAGGAGTCTGAGCAGGGGAGGGACAGAGTAAGAGGGAGAAGTAGACCCCCTACTGAGCATGGAGCGGATGCAGCACTCCATTCCAGAACCCTAGGATCATGACCTGAGCCACCCAGGCACCCCGTTTGACTTATATTTTAAAAGGATTACTGTAGTTAAGTTGGGAACAGATTCTATATTATGTACATTAACTTCTCAATGCTTTTCTTCACTCTGAATGGCAAGTACATTTAAATTTTGTCCTTTTTGTGCATAACATATAATGCCTATCTCCTCCCTTTAAAAATGCAACAGGGGCACCTGAGTGATTCGGTTGGTTAAGCATCAGACTCTTGATTTTTTCAGGTCATAATCTAAGGGTTGTGAGGTTGAGCCCAGCATTGGGCTTGTACTGGGCATGGAGTTTGCTTGAGATTCTTTCCTTTTCTCTTCTTCTCTCCCTCGCCCCACAACGCCCCCCCCCCCCCCAAAGGCAACAGAAAGTGAAGTTTATGATTTCTGTAATATTTCAAGCTAGGTTTTCTTTTGTTGTTGTTGTTGTTGTTGTTGTTGTTGTTGTTGTTATCTCCTATTTACTACTGCTTTGGTCTATATTTGAGTTTTTGTTTATAAATACCTAATGGATTTAACTATGCATGTTACTTCAGTGACTTGTCCAAGATCACACATCTGACAACATTATCAGAACCAGAATTCAAGCCAAGCCTTTTGGCTTCAGATTTTGTACTCTAAACTGCTGCAAATTGTACCATTAGTATTTGAAAAGCAATGTTGTTAGGATTGTAAATAACTAAGGTTTTCTTCTACTATTACCTTAAACACTTAAAAGAGTAAGACAACAGGATATTTTAGAGTATGATTTTAAAATAAGAGAATTTTCACCAACATGCTGTTAAAGAATCAACCACCAATAACTTAAACTCACAAAGATACCATTAATCTGGTAAATATTGGTAATTGGAAAAAGTAAGTACTATTTCCAAACTTGAACCATGTCCTTTTTTTTTTTTGAACCATGTCCTTTAAAATTTGTTAAAATAAACATGATAATCATCAAGAAGGCAGTCAGTATACTGAGACTGAAAAGTCATTTCCATTGCACATATGTCTCTTTAAAAATCTTTTGAAGTAGGACTTTTTCTGTGTAGTTTCAGCCAAAAGGTGATTTCTCGGAATGTTCAAGTTAATTCATTTCAGCTGTCCCACAGTCTTACTAAAGGTGAAAAAAGTATGCCTTTCACACAGTGAAAATGTCATGATTTTGTGCTTATAAACTTAAATCAAAGAGAAAACCCATAAAGTTCTACTCAGTAAGACAAAACTGCATTTTCTCGAAGTTCAATGTTTTGTAAATTGGAAAGATAAACAGTGACATACTAAGGCTCATGTAGCTATGTATTTCTTTCTGGAAGGTGACTGGAAGAAAAACACATTAGTGAATTTTATTGCAATCTAATTGTTCATTATATCTCATCTTTCTGCTCTGTACTCCTATCCAGGACTCTTAAAAATATTTTGTGGCAAAGCTAGTCAAGTGTCACCCCCAGCTCCCAGAACTTCAAGGGGAGCTAGGTATAGAGGGACCTGTATTAGTATAGCAAATATAGTATTTGCTATTTTGTCACTAGTGCTAAAAAGCTGACTGTTAGAATAACCGCTTTTCTACTGGCTCCAGCTCTCTGTTCAGAGTGTTGAAGACAGAATAAGTCAATGGGTTTTATGGGGGTGCTGAGAAACTGCTGAAGGTAAATGAAGACTACAAGTATGGTTTTCTGATATGGCTACATCTGGATTCAAATCATATGTCTAAAATCTACCCTATGACTTCAGATAAATGGTATAGGCTCTTTTAAGCTATAGTTTCTTCTTCTGAAGAACAGAGATTAGACACATTATTTGCATCAAAGTTACTGAGGAGATTAAGTCACAGAGTTTGTGGAGGGGAGGTCTGTGATCTACGGATTAAATACAGAACATGTGAAATTTTTCTCTTTATAGGAACCACACTCTGCAGTGAATAAAAAAGAATAAAAAAGAAGTCTTCCTGGCCCACTGCCACCTCTTCTTCCAGGGCACCATTACAGAAATATTTTCATGTAAAATCACTCCCTCAGAGACATAGTCTACAAGGAGTTTCAGAAAGTGGGATATAAAACCTCCCAGGAGGAGCCCTGAGGTGTGAGACTAAGGTGGACTGGATAAAAATAGTTGTCATTATACCTGTCTTCAAGGCCCCTGGGTGGCACAGTTGGTTAAGTGTCCAACTCTTGGTTTGGGCTCAGGTCCTAATCTCAGGGCTGGGAGATCAAACTCTGAGTCTGGCTCTGTGCACAGCACAGTCCACTTGAGTTTCTCTCTCCCTCTGTCTCTCCCCTTCCTTGCTTACTTGCACTCTCTAAAAAAAAAATAAATCTTGAAAAAACCATTTTAGGGGCACCTGGGTGGTTCAGTGGTTAAGCGTCTGCCTTTGGCTCAGGTTGTGATCCCAGGTTCCTGGGATCAAGTTCCACATTAAGCTTCCTTACAGAGAGCCTGCTTCTCCCTCTGCCTATGTCTCTGCCTCTCTCTGTGTGTCTCTCATGAATAAATAAACAAAATCTTAAAAAATATATTTTAAAAGATGTTGCTTAGAACTGAGGAGAAGTTAAAGGAGGAAAGATGGGACCATTGACTCCTAGTAAAAGTGCAAGGGCTATCATTCCAGTCCTCAAGGTGTTTGTGGTCGGAAGAAAATCTAGCAGAGGCAACTATATGCTACATAGACTGTCATCATTTTGAATTTCATTGTCCATCAATCATCTTAGCACATTTCTTTTGTATGTAGCAAGTTGAATTGTCATGACTTTGACCCATATCTAATTTCCCTACTAGTCCCTATAAGGCAGGAACATAACTTTTCTTCTGGAACACTAGACTAGTACTTTGTGTTTGTAGAACTGAAAAACAAAGGAAAAGTCCCTTTTATCCTTTACCTTCAAACCTTCATGCATCAGGAATCCTCACCCTGAAGCCCCACACTCCGAGTTGTTGAGATGTCTGAAGAAAGCCTATCTCTACTGATGCACCGAGTAGAAATAAGTACAATACGTGATTTCTCTTCTGGTGTTCTCCAGGGAGGTGTTCATTGCTCCAATTAATCTGGGTCTTGAATTCTCACCTAAGTCTTATGTAAGTTTGGTGGTCTTTAGTATCTCTGCAGTGATATTTATTCCATCTATGAAAACACCCCTGAAACATTTTTAAATAAGCTGACAAGTATTATTACATAATCCTCCTTAATTGAGTATGTATTCTGATAGGTGTTTGATAATAGACCAAATTCAGTGTTTTATTTATTAAGAACAAACATGTTCAACTTCTTAATTTCTGTGTTTTCTTTCTCCCTCAGGGAAACATTTTTTTTTTTTTTTTTTAATGTGGGAAGCCTTGAAAGTAAGTCTGGTTTAAGGAAAAAATACAAAAAGTCTTGTTAAGTAGCAACAGATCATATTCTATACTTCTTGTGATACTTAAAGGTGTTTTCTATATTAAAACACAGATATGTTTCTACAGCAATGGAAGGAAATGTGTTTCTGCACGATACCTTACTCTTGATAAGACCTAAGCACTGTAATATTCAGAAGTTTTAAGGGCTCAGTTGGTTAAGTGTTTGGCTCTTTTGGCTCAGGTCATGATCTCAGTGTCATGAGATCAAGCCCCACATTGGGCTCTGAATTGGGTGTGGAACCTTCTTAAGATTGTTTCTTCCTCATCTACTGCCCCTCCCTCCCTAAAAAAAAAAAGAGGTTTAAAAAACAGAAAAAAAATTTACACAATAAATTACTATTTATAATTAGGCAACTTTCTTCTTTTGAGACTGTACCTACTTTTCTTTTGCTGAATTCTATAAATTTCAGATGTATTTCTCCATCTTGCTTGTGTATCCTTGCTCTCTTCCACTTTGCCTTAAAAACTACATATTTTAATTGCATAATAACGGTATTCCACTCACTTGAAGTTCCAATTCCTTTTGTTAATCCACCACTAAGGAATCTACAGAATGTTGGGTACTAAAATTTCCTTTCTCCATCCAATATCCACCACCAGTGTCAAGCATGAACAGAGCTTTAACTGACCAAGGAATTTTTTTCTACATTTAACGTCATATGTATGAATGCATTTCTTACCTGACTTAGAATACGGCCACATTTTCTTCCTATTTTTTCCACCAAATCAAAAATTGGAAAATTCCAAGTATTTAACTGCTCCATAATTGAGTCCAAGTTATCCATGACAAGAGGTTCAGGAGCAAGAATTGGCTTGTCCTAGAAATGAAGATGAAAATATTTTAAGAACATACAGTTTTTCTACAAAGCAATTTGTGCTTTGGTAAGCCCAATTCAACAGCTGAGTTTACAAAAACAAATGACTTAAAACCTCAGGGTAAATGAGATATTTAAAAAAAAAAATCAAGACAAACAAGGCATTGATCCCAAAGTAAGGCGAAAATGTCCTAATGGTGCTTCATATGATGAATTTAACTTATTAAGTGCCTGCCTATTGTTGGTTCATATATGCTACAGAAAAAAAATACATGTTTCTTTCATAGGTTAATATAACTGCTTTTCGCGTACTGTGGGGTTCTTAAAGGTTCAAGAATTTAAGGATATTCTGAAATCGTATGTAAATTTATCTCTTTATATGTTTATGTAAAGTTTTCTGGGAGAGCTCCTGGCTTATACTGGACTCTCAAAAGAAACCCATGAGTGGGGAGGAGTTAATCACTCCCTACTCAGCCAAATTTATATTATTGCCTCAAAATCAGCATTAATCCTGTGGGATGATAATTGCCACATTTTTCATAGATTTTAATTTTGAAACTCATGTGATATATGGCTTCCAAAGAAACATGTGCCATATTAACATAAAGACATTTTATAATTGGTTCCAAAGAGGACATTCTTAAGAATACATTTACCAAAAAATAAATTAAATAAAATAAATAAAGATAATGAGGATTAGAAACCTACCAATTACTTTATCTGGTAATCTCTTTGAAAGTATAAGTGGTAAATCAGATAAGAGAAAAATGATAATAGCAGCAATTGATAATTACACGACAGCCAACTATTTTCTATTTGCTACCTCCCTGAAATTAACCTGATTCAAATATACACTTTTATTCTCTTTAAATGGATCTCTATAAACACACAAAGTAAGCTCTCATTAAAGGATATTTTAATGGATACTAAGTGTCAGTATAAACCTAGTTTAATATAATAAGAAAATAAATATTGGCACATTTTCTAAATGAACGAGGTGGTAGGAAAAAAACCCCAGCAGAAGCCCTAAGACAACTAACATATTTCACTTTTATTGATTAATATTTATAAAATATTGCTTCACTGGATGAAATATTCTTTTCCTATGCATACTTACACTTTTAGATTCTAGGATTAAGAAATATCTGTAATCACTTGTGGTGATGAATACTTGTGCTTTTAATCATTAAATAAGAGAATTGTGAAGAGATCAATAAAATCTGGATAAGGAAAAATTATACTGGTACATATGGGTATGGGTATAAGGCATGTGTGACCCAAAAGAGATACATCTGTAAATCTAATGATTCAGGGATCGATTTTTTTTAAGTCAAGTTAAAAATTTCTGAAGTAAATAAATGAGGAAAGTGATATGGCGCTACCAGGAATATCATGGTCTCAGGCGTGTATGTTCCACAAGTGGAAGCTTTCCGTAGAGGCTCTCTCAGGCACTCTGTCTCATCTTCATTCTGTACAATATCACTGCTATCACTGTTGTTATTGGTTTCATAATCAGAGGTAACTTGAGTAGTGTCATCTGCAATTGAAAGAGAACAGCTTATTATGAAACTTGCAAATGGAAGAGATGGGAGTCCCATTAGAGTGAATATTCCTAAAATGCATATGCCAAATACTGTGCTTAGGGACAGACATACTGCTTTCATGAGCTTATACACCAAGAATGTAAGATTGTAAAGTGGGAAAAAGTAGACTTTTTTTTAATCCAATGAAGTGGACATAATTATGTTGATCAGTGATTCATATGACATTGAATAATTCCTCAGTCATAATGTTTAGTTCTGTAGTAGTTATACTTTAAAAATCCTGTAACTTTATGTTTCTTTTTCCTTTATGCATCCCGCAACACACGAAACCACCGAGTAGCTAATTAAAACACTAAATCTAGAATGGGCACATGGGTAGGAGAAGTGGAGTTGACACCCATGCACAAAGTGGTCTATAGGACATGGCACAATAGCACGTGCTTAAGAGCCTGGGAGATCTTATGTATCCAATCTTGATCCCTAGGAATCTGTGGTTTTCTTCCTTATCTGCCTCTTCCACCATCTCCCATTTCACTCAGCACTAAACTATGCTAACTAGATGCCCAATCGAGTACTATCAAGTGTCTGTCCAACGTGCCTCTAGGGGCAAAGACCTTAAAAGAAGCTTCTTATCATTGAATAAGTGCCTGAATGGTTTACTGAATGAGTACCATGTTCTGGATACTACGAAAAGTGTTTCATTTGTGCTAGTCCATATAAACCTGCAGAAGTAATGCACATCACTGCATTACTGATATCCTCACTTGCAGAAAGGAAACTGAGGCACAGGAAGGATAAGCAAATTGTTGAAGGTACACACCAGATAAATTTTACCACATGAATTTGAACTCATGAAATCTTACCTAGTTCCTATATTCTTTACTTTTGATAAAGTCTAGGTTTTTGTTGTTGTTATTTATTTTTTATTTTTTATTTTTATTTTTATTTTTTTGCTTTTATGGTTATTGCTAAATTCCTAAGCAATCTTTGCCTTCCCCTAAGTCACAAACATATCTTCTTCTGTTTTCTTCCAGAAGCCTTTACTGTTTTAGCTTCTACATTTAGGTCTATGCTCTATCTCAGAATAATGTTTCATATGGTGTAAAGTATGGGGTGAAATTCATTTTTTCCAACCCTACTGGAATGCTCTAGTATCTTTGTTGAAAATTCAATGTAGGGCAGCCCGGGTGGCTCAGCGGTTTAGTACCTCCTTCAGCCCAGGGCTTGATCCTGGAGACCCAGAATCGAATCCCATGTCAGGCTCCTTGCATGGAGCCTGCTTCTCCCTCTGCCTGTGTCTCCACCTCTGTTTCTTTCTCTGGGTCTCTCATGAATAAATAAATAAAATCTTAAAAAAAAATGAAAGAAAATTCAGTGCAGATGTGGGTCTAATTTGGGCTTTCCATTCTATTCCATTTGATCTGTCTGCTGATCCTCAAACCTACACCACACTATCTTGATTATTATAGCTTGAGTCTTGAAGTCAGGTAACGTATTGCCCCTAACTGTGTTCTCCTTTCTCAGTTGCTTTGGATATTCTTTTTTTTTTTTTTTTGCTTTAGATATTCTCAGACTGTTGTATGTACTCATACATTTGCTGTCTAATTTTCTTACATTGCTAGTGAATGAATGGCTTTTGTTATGTAGCCTATTGTAACCATGTGTATCTTGTAGGACTTTTCCAAAGATCCCTCTTTCTTCAATCTTTCTCATGCAACTTGTTCTATGTAAGAATGAGACACAGTATGAAAATGTAATTGACAAGTTTCAATCCCAGAATTTGTGGAAAAAAATGAAGAACATTCAAAGGCCATGGCTCTATGTGAGACCACAAAGGTGATAAGGAAATACTTCCCATATTCTATCAAACCCAGTAGAGTCAAAGAAGATCAGGGACATGAAGAAGGGAATATTATGAGTCTTCAGAACGCTATAGTATCAGAAGTGTCCTTTTGATTTATCCTTGTGTATATCTCTTGACCTTTGTACATTGCCACAGTAACCATTCTCATAGGCAAATAATCAATATTAAGTATATATTAATAAATGCTGAAGTAGATAATTAGGAATCATTCTTACAAAGCTTTATCACCTTAAAGTTGATAGCTCAGAGAAACTAGGCTTTTTCTACCTTGTGAACTTTCAGCACTAACAAAATCAAATCCTTACAGTTGCATCAACAAAAGTAAAATACTATTATAATAATGGCAGCAAACGTGAGGTATTTACAGTGACCCAGATACTATCAGGGTTTTATGTGATTTTTTAAAAATTGAAGTATAGCTGACATACAATATTATATTAGTTTCAGGCATACAACATAGTGATTCAACATACATAGTTATGTATATTATGCAATACTTATAAGTGTAGTTAACATACAAAGTCATTACAATATTCTTGACTACATTCCCTATGCTCTACCTTCATCCCCATGACTTACTTATTTTATAACTGAAAGTCTGTACCTCTTAATTCCCTTCACTTATTTCATCCATTCCCTTCCTCTCCTCCCTTCTACAAATGCATTTTTCACAAATTTGTTTGTTTGTTTTCCTCTCCACATATCGATGAACACATAGGATATTAGTATTCCTCTGTCTGACTTATTTCACTTAGCATAATACCCTCTAGGTCTATCCATGTTATCACAACTGGCAAGATTTCATTCTTTTTTATGGCTGAGTAGTATTCTATCATGTATTAGGGGTCTTCCATATCTTGTCTAAAGTAAATCATGCTGCAGTAAACATAGAAGTGAATATCTTTCCAAATTCGTGTTTTTGATACATGTTAAGTAACTCTTACAACAATCCTGGTTGGTAGGTACTATCATTAACCCCATTTACAGATGCAGGAACTGAGGCACAGAGATTACAAATTAATAGGTAGCCAAGTAAGGATAAAACCAGGCTCCAATGCCTGTGTTCTTAACGTCTCCATAATAGTGCCTCAAGAAAAAGCATTTTTATATGCTTACAGTGATCTAAGCAGGGTCACTTCTCAGTCTGCAATGAATATCTCCAGAGAGTATCCTAAAATGGATGGCCCTTCAGTGTCCAAGATAAAATGACATTTCTATATAGTTTTATACATTAGATAAAATGTATATAAAACATATACATTTTTAAAATGAGGTATTTAAAACTATTTTGGACAGTTTTGCATAAAAACTGTACCCATGATTAACTGTTAGGTAGTAGGATTAGGGATGATTTTGCTTTTCTTCACTGTCTTTTTAAAATTGTCATCTAAAAAATCAGAAACACGTTACCTTTCTGATCAGAGGGGGGGAAAAAGGTAAAGTGATTTCCATTTTGAGGAACAGAATCCAAACAAAGAATTACCTGTTCTGCTTGGTGTCCGACTGGCTGAACTGCTTCCCTCCAGGGGCCCATCGGCAGGATTCCCTTGGGGACATGGTCTGCCACAGCTGAGAAATATTGGAACAGCTGTAAGTATATTCTCTCTTTTCAAAAAATCACAGGCATACACCATCTATATACACATGAAGATAGATAATAATCAAACATTTCTACCTTCCACTTATTTGTAAAATTCATTTTGCTTTATTCACGGATGCTGATATACTGTTTTCTTTTTAGTGAGAGCATGATCAACATAAAGGGTCAGAAGCTTCTCTCTCAACTCTCATCTTCTTCCACAGTCCAGACCACATTTGAAATTACTGGCAAAATTTTGTTACATTATTTAGAGAATCATGGGATTATCTGCTACCTGCTTACAGAAGTGATTTTGAAAGTGCTGATGCATACTTAGTCAGAAATATCTTCCCCAGGGACACCTGGGTGGCTCAGTGGTTGAGTGTCTGCCTTCCACTCAGGTCATGATCCTGGGTCTGGGAATCCAGTCCCGATTCAGGCTCCCCAGAGGGAGCCTTCTTCTCTCTCTATGTCCCTGCCTCTCTCTGTGTGTCTCTTATGAATAAATAAATAAAATCTTAAAAAAAAAATCTTTCCCAATGCATTCCCTTTGTACTTGCCTAAAAACTTCATTATTAGATTTATTTCTATGGGTGAAGACATTTTTTTTTTCCCAAAGAGCCCATTAGGATTGCATATGTGAAAAGAGAATGGCAATATATTATTTTTTTGCCACAAAATAAAAATTAATTCCTTTTTTTAAGGCTGATCAGTCGCCTGCTAACACCCAAAGGAAATGAACAAAAGTAGAGGCACGTTTTGATGGAGAGTGAATAGAAAATTGCACAGAATGAGAAAAACAGGCCAAGAGGTGATACTCTGAGTAATCTAGAAAAATGAAGGTACTGGAGAGTCCTGGCTGGCTCTTTAACAGAGGGCATTGGAGGATGTAGGATACTTTTGTTTTCTCAACAGTTTTGAATGCTTTATAAATTAAAAAGCAACCCCACAAATGGCCTGGCAAGTTTCTTCTCTCACTTATCTTGTTCAGAAACTCCAGGGTTAGATTTTAATTCTGCCTTTTGCTTCTGGTTTCTTTTCTTCTGCCTAATATTACAAACGGTCTCAGAGGGTTTTTGTTTGTTATTTAACCACAGACTACTCACTCTAAAAGGAGAAGAAATGAGATGGTTTATAATTTAATATATAAAAGTCTCATCACTTTCTTTTTTCCTGAATTGTGGCTTATATATATGTTGTAACGATAAGCATTTTCCAGTTATAGAATATTTTCATCCTAAGTAAATTTATTCTCAAGGCTTAAACGTAAGTGGAGAAACATCACATGCAAAATAGTTCTGAGATCCCATCACTTTGATTTAGGGAATCAAAAGAAAATGACAGGACCAAAGGAAAAAGAAAGCAGATGTAAATGATGGGCTTACATTCTTGGGTGACACTTGGTAGATGGAGGGTTTATTAGTTTTAAGAATTTTCATTGCAAGATAATACTTAAAAGGAACACTTAAATTAGTAGTTCAAATATACTACCTCGTATGCCAAAAAAACAGCTTGTTGCATAGACATTACAGCAGCCAAAAGACTGGGATTCAACGCCAAACCCTTCGAGTTCAGCAGGGGAAACCACAATAATTAGTCGTGTGTTTCTGGAGCTCTCTGTGCCTACATGGGTGGCTGCCTTGAAGGCAATAATAGAACATGGTTTGAATTACAGATTTATAAAGCCCAAACAAATAAAAGACACACTACTGGATTTATAAACATTACTGAACAAGTAGGCAGTGAAATTCTCTTGTTTTTCTCCCAAAACCTCTTTTATAAAAAAATCCCATTACATTCTTCCTGCTAAGACTACAAAAAATAGACCGTGAGGAGAAAAGCTATGTGAGTGGTAGTTCTTTTTGGAACATCTCTGCTTTCTTTAGGCAACTTATTTCCCACAAGTTTGGAGCCCACAGTGGGAGAGTCTCCCTAGAAATGCTGGAAGCAAATGTCCTTGATGTCAATGACTCCACTGAGCTTCAATTTGGCTCAGGATGCATACCACAAAAACATGTTTCCTAAGGACATTCTACCACACGCGAGCTTCCATGGGCAATTATTGTCTGTGTTAACCTAAAGAAATTGGTTCTGTGGTCAGATAAATTCACAAAATGCCACCCGAGACAATAGTCAAGAGGTTTTCTTTTTACAGGACTTCTCAGAGCTTTTAGTAAAGTGATGTGTGTTGTGAATCACCGAGGAAACCTACGACAAGTGTTCATCGCAGATATGCTTTTTGTGTGTGATGAGGGGAAAGATGGGCTTAATATCCTAGAAATGATTTTGTTAAAAAAGCTTTCATAGAGAGGGAAAAAGAAGAACTTTGGGATGGTAAAATAACTTTTTACTCTGGCCCTGGACAAATAGACTAACAAAAGTGATTTTCCCTTTAGAAATATTTGTGAGGAGAAGAGAAGTAAAATTAAGATTAGAAAAAGAGGGGATCCCTGGGTGGCGCAGTGGTTTGGTGCCTGCCTTTGGCCCAGGGCGCGATCCTGGAGACCCGGGATCGAATCCCACATCGGGCTCCTGGTGCATAGAGCCTGCTTCTCCCTCTGCCTATGTCTCTGCCTCTCTCTCTCTCTCTCTTTCTGTGACTATCATAAATAAATAAAAATTAAAAAAAAAAAAGATTAGAAAAAGAAATAGCATTCATTTAGTTTATGACGAAATGATCTAAAAATAAAATCTGTGAAGCTTAAACTGACTATAATGATCAAATCTAAGTCTGTGAACCAACAGGTGATATTAGACGACCAGTATATAACTCATTTACTCAAATGGTTATCTTTCTTAACCTTAGAAAAGAAACAGCATTTTGCTCAAAGTACTCTCATGAATACATTTAGCTAAAAAACACTTAACTCTTCTAGTTAAAAGAATACTATCATGCTTTAAAATCAATTCTTCAAGAATTGATTGAAGCTATTATTAGAATTGATGAAGCTATTATTAAAATTGATGAAGCTATTATTAGAGAACAACAATATGGTAATCAGTAAGAGGAGGTATTTCCTTCTTCACGGTAATATTGGCAAAATAACAACTCTTGCCACGCGAGGCCTTTTTTCTTATCCACTGTAAAAAGACTCATGTCCTATTTCTATTTAAAAATGATAGAGCAGTACAAGCCAATTGCTTAATTGCATTCAGGCATCCATTTGAATCTAACCGTAATATGACATGTGTTATTTAAGCACTTTATTTTATTTATTTATTTAGTTTATTTTAAACTTTTTATTTTAAAGTAATCTCTGCCCCCAATGTGTGGATCAAACACTCAACCCCAAAATCCAGAGTCACACGCTCTTCTGACTGTAGCAGCCAGGGACCCCTATTATACATTCGTAAACAGGGATTGCAAACTTAAAATACCCTTAAAATTGATATAAGATCCTTCCTGAAGATCAAGTAAAAATTATTCCAATATAATATATTTAAATTACTTGATATGATTTTTTAATTATGTGTTTTATGCATTCTCCACTAGTAAGCAGAGGATATATACAACTACTTATTTTATATCATCTCCAAAGATGATATGGAGCTGTATGGACTCTAAGCTTTCTATTAACAGGAAACCATGAAAAAATAATTTCTATTCAACACAAATCACATTATCCTATACTTACTTTCCTGTCAGTTTCTTTGGCAAACCTACACAGAGCTATGTGGACTGGTAGTGAGTGTTCCAAAGAGGAATACTAATATTAGTTTTTGGACAAGTGAAACTCAGTTAACAATCTAAAATCCTTACCTGCTACATATAACAGGTGGAGGGAGGATCTGAGGCGATAGGTCAGGGGCACTCTGAGTATAAGTTAATGCCCTGTGAGAACCCAGGCTTTGTTTGGCAGTAGTGTTGGCAGATTCTGGAAACCGCACTGCAGAAATTTTGCTGACTGGGCTGCTGGCAGGAGTCCCTTGGGGAGGTGAGGAACAGGGCGATGAAAGAGGTGAAATTTTAGCTAGGGCACCTAGAAAGAAAAAGAGTTATTAAATCACTAAATCAGTTTTTGTTTTTGAAATTAAAAACTGTAACTCCTAAACCTCACCTTGGACCCCCTATCGCTCCATCAGGACCATGTGAGCACTCAGGCCATGGAGCTGGCCCTCTCTGCCACCATCTGGAGACAAGGTATACAAGTGGGGTGTCTCCACGGCATGAAAGGCGAAGAATGAATCATCATAAAAAAAAATCAGTGGCAATGTTGGCAAATGCTGTTAAAGCCTTGGTGTCCTGGAGTAACTTCAGGACAGAAGGATATTATTTTCTCCTCCCATTTTTGTTTCTTCTTGTCATTTTGACATAATGATAATAATTAAAGTTTCCTCATGTGTTTGCCTTCTCCTGGCTTGTGAAATTTTTAGCAGTAACAGGATCTGCTATTGTTTTAAACATTAACTTATCTGGAGCAGAGTCTGGCAGGTATCCGATGCTTAAAACGAATAAATAAAGAAGATAGATTTTTTTGAGAGGCAATTAACTTTATTAAACATCAACATTTTTGGTAAAACTACCTTATTTGTGTGAAAAAGGACTCTTATTAGAGTAATTTCTGAAGAAAACATTTAAAAATGTAGTACGATCCATTTCAGATTAAACAATAGGCCTAATGCCTAAATTTTAAAAGTGCTGGTATCTGTGCCAAATTGTGTTTACTCTTGATTGTGAAAATTTTACAGCAACCTGGCTAGGATTTCAAAGTGCTGATACTTGAGTACAAGGAAGAGATATTTTCAAGTTCTACCCTCCCAAACAGAGAAGGCAGCCCACACTTAAAACCAAAGAGAGAACTATCTTCTGATTGGCCATCTGCTTACTGTTTTTTCAGTACTTTGTGGCTGAACAACCTACTGCAAGGCAGATTAAATGAAATCATTAGTTGTTTTCTATTTCTTACTACTTGGGGGAAATGTATGACCATCAGCTCTCACATCACCGGATAATATGTGCGGGAAACTGGCAGCTGGCTTAGCTTGTTTCCAATGTCCGTTCTCTCAGAAGTTTTATTTGTTACATCCAAAGATTTTCTGGTCCACTGAAAGGAATATTAAGCCTGCTGAAGGGCTTTTGTAATTTTTACATTTATTGCTGTCACATTATTATTATTATTATTATTTTTTTTTTGGTTTGTTGTACCAGATGAGAAATCCTGCTCTTACTTTGATAGGTGTGGTGGCTGGCAGCCCCTCCTATTCCTTTTCTCATTATTTGTATTATTGACTCCTGATCAAAAGATCAATCCCTTGCCATCATAGGCTAATGAAACCACTCAGACTTAGAGAGGTAAAATAACTTTCCCAGGGTCATAGTGCTAAGAAGTAGGAGAATATGGAGCGAGCCCAGCTGTTTTCAGTGAAGTGTGGTGTTAGCCCATATATCTATCAGAGGCTGTCCAAGGGGGGAAGAAAAATCCATGATCTGGTAGGCAGAATTTGCACTACACTTTCCAATGACACAACTAAAGGTTTTTTATTTTGATTTCTCTTTCTATTGAAAAGATTTAGCTATTTTTTCAAAAATATTGGCAAACCTGCACTGTACGTAATTTCCTAACCCAAAAAAACAAAACAAAACAAAATCCCACTAAATTCTTAACTCAGAGTTCCTCCAATGAATCTATCATCATGTGTAATGAGGTGGGTTATAGGTGACCTATGAAGTACTAACAATTATAATTTTTTGAATAAATATTTTATTTGGAAGCTTCAGAATAAAGTTAATCCTTAATATTATTTCTAATATTTTTTTAACTTTTTATTTATTTATGATAGTCACAGAGAGAGAGAGAGAGAGAGAGAGAGAGAGAGAGAGGCAGAGACACAGGCAGAGGGAGAAGCAGGCTCCATGCACTGGGAGCCCAACGTGGGATTCAATCCCGGGTCTCCAGGATCGCGCCCTAGGCCAAAGGCAGGCACTAAACCGCTGCGCCACCCAGGGATCCCTATTTCTAATATTTTATATTAGATTTCATCATAATTTTATAAAATGAAGAAAATAACATTTCCACGAAGCTCTAAATCCTTTCTCATTTCTCCACTACTGTGTAGCATTATTGTATTCACACATATTATTTCACATTTATACACCATACCATCATATGCTCCGACATGAAAAGGACGGAAAGGACTAGTTTAATTTGGACTATTTGTTAGATTATGGCCAACTGAGTCTTTAGATAATCTTAGAAAAGCAGTGTAAGCATTAAGGAGCTGGTTGGGGGTGTGACGTATAAAAGTATCTGCACAGAGTAATGATCTGTTTGTTCAACAAATATTGCATGCCTTCTTCCAGAGACTAAGGATGCCATAGTGAGTAACAATGACAACAAATTCCCTGCTGTCATGGAGCTTCTACCCTTTTCGAGGAGTCAGAAACTTAAAAAAGAGGTGGAAGAGGAGGAAAAGGAAGAGAAAAGAAGGAGAAGGAAGGACAAAAAGAAAAGAAACTCAGGTAGTCATAAGTGATACAAAGAAAAATAATGCCAAGAATATAAAACAGAGAACAGAAATGCTCTACCAGTAAAATTTCAACAGAAGTGTGGTGAAATAAGGAAGACATTTAGACAAGCATTTGGGGGGAGTATGTTCCAGAAAGAAAAACCTACCTGGGGGTTTCAGAAGGTCAGTCCGGAGGTCAATGTGGGTGCAGGTTAGCAAAGGGGAAAGAGAGGAGCAGGGAAGGTGGCCAGAAAAGCAGCTGGTCAAGGCTGGAGAGGGCTGATAGGCCAACGCAAGATTTTAATTGTTGTTTATTTTGAAAGAAATAGAGACTTCTGATAGGCATTGCTTTAGGCAATGCTTTAATTATTTTGATAGCTAATTGTGAATTTTTGAAAGTTTTCTACCACTTTTTTATAGATTAAGGCCTATGGGAACAGTGCCCATTTCTGTCTTAACACAACATATTTTCTAAAGGCAATTTATGAGAGGAATGATTTTTGTTGTTGTTGTTGCTAATTCTTCATAGCTGCCAGCTGATATTCTCAGAAAAATGCAATTCACTCCTAAATACAAATTTAAAAATCCCCTCAATGATTAGAGTTCTTGGGACACACGGATTAACTAAATTTAAACAAATAGCAGACCTTAAGACTCCAAACACACTGCCTGGGATGAAATTTAAGATAAACCTTGTAACAGAGAAAAAGCACTTTGCTTCTGTAGTGCTGTTAGTCTACAGCACTTCTAACAAGCAAGAGTCTTGGCAACAGCCATGAAAAGAGGGATATTTGCTCACAGTCACCAAGATGGCAACATAGGATGTGCCTGACTTAGCTCGCCCTCACAAGAACAACCAACAACTACTGAAGAACAAGACACCACTGAGACAGTCCTGGAACACGGGGAGTAAGAGAAGAGACTACAAGTTGACAACATTGAGACACCCGCAGCCAGCATGACCCTGTATGGAGAAGTTTTCCCCAAGCCTCTGGTTTCTCTAGCAGGAAAAGAGAACCCAAGAGGATAGCCAGCACCACGCCTGCCCCCAACCCCAGAACTGTGGGTTGCTTTGTAGGAGGCCCTCTTCTGACCAGCACCATGGGGACTGCAGGGGGATCTGTGAGGCTTAACTACTGGGAATCTGACTAGGATGGATAAAGAGGTAGGGGTTTGCAACAAACAGGATATGATCTTGGCAGACCAGGTTCATACCTGCAATGTCTGAATAGCAATCTCAACCAGCAGTTTTGCTCATCTGTAGAACCAAGCTGAGGTCACACACTCATCAGTGAGCTTGGTGGGTACAGGTCTGCCTGATTTAGGTTCTTATGAAAGGAGTTCTGTCAGCCTTAAAGCCAAGGATGCCCAGACCCAGGTAAGGGGGTAAATCATAGCCTCACCCACTGTGGAGAGCAGCCCGGGTGGCTCAGCAGTTTAGCGCCGACTTTGGCCCAGGGCGTGATCCTGGAGACCCAGTATCAGTCCCACATCAAGGTCCCTGCATGGAGCCTGCTTCTCTCTCTGCCTGTGTCTCTGCCTCTGTGTGTGTGTGTGTGTCTCTCATGCCCCATCTGACTAAGAGGATTGGTGACAATTCCCAGAAGCAGTGAGGTCCAATGGCACTTGAGCCAAGAGGTCGGAGGACAGTGTGGAACACCCCCAGAACAAAGCCAGTACTGGGTATGGAGTGTCCCCATGCTATGCACAGGCAGGGGGATTCATTCACACCTAAGGCTTAGGGTAGCTCCCAGCCCCTCTCAACCCGAAAGGATGTTTGGGAAACTCAAAGTAGCTGGAGTGACCCCTCCCTCTCTGGTCCAGGCAAGGAGCTGAGGCATAGCCCGACCCACAGTAGAGTATCTTTTAGCACCAACTGACCAACTCCTGGAAGCTGTCTAGCTGTCCAGTGCTGCTGGTCTAGCAGCACTGGAGCTGAAAGATGGGCAGGCACACCTGTCAGCTTCCAGAACAAAGGCAGTGGTCCCATTTGGTCAGGGAACTTGGGAGTGCGGGACAGCTTGAGTTAAGACAACAAACCACGAGCTTTGTTGGCTTTAGAGCTGCTTCTCTTGCCGTGCCCAGGCAGGGAATCTAGTTTGGAGCCCTCCTCATTACTGAATACAACCTATAGCCTATCTGAGCAGGGAACCTAACTAGAGCATCTGGGTAGCTGCAGAACCCATCAATAGCCTTACATATAGTGGTACTTGAACATAGAGCACAGCCTATGGGTTTCCTCATCGTCAGAACAAAACTGAATGGCCTCACAGAACCAGAGAATTCAATGCACACTCTAGCCTGACTCAGGTCCCCAAGCAACAAGTTGTACAGTCTTGGGTCCCTGCCAGGGCAGGGAAGCTAATTCATAACCCTGCTATTACTGAATATAGTACCAGTCCTGGCCACCTATCTAGTAAGCTTGATCAGAGAATCAAGGCACTATGGAGCCCATACTACAGCCTCACTTGGGTAGGGAACCAAGCCAGCAGTTCTCAGTCAGTGGCACATCCCCTCATTCCCATCCTCAGAGCTTGAACATTTGCCTCTACCAAAAAAATAGACCACAACAGCAGGCCCTACCTGCCTAAGGACACTACCAGGAGGCAACCCAGAAACACACTGAGTTGACTGGTGAATAACTATCTCTGCAAAGCAAACCTGCAAAATCTGGAAAAGAAGCTTGATTACTCAAATTTGTAGATACCAAATAAATTATCAAAGATCACAAAAATTTAGGTAAAAATGACATCACTAAGAGGAACAACAGATCTACAGAATAAGCAGAAAGCAATGAACAAAATGGCAATAGTAAGTCCCTACCTATCAATAAATACTTTAAATGTAAACAGATTAAACTCTCCAGTTAAAAGACACAGAATGGATGAATGGATAAAAAAACAAGGTCCAGGGATCCCTGGGTGGCGCAGCGGTTTGGCGCCTGCCTTTGGCCTAGGGCGCGATCCTGGAGACCCAGGATCGATTCCCACATCGGGCTCCTGGTGCATGGAGCCTGCTTCTCCCTCTGCCTGTGTCTCTGCCTCTCTTTCTCTCTCTGTGACTATCATAAATAAATAAAAATTAAAAAAAGGTCCAACAAAATGCCTCCTTAAAAAGACTCACGTTAGCCTTAAAGACACAGTAGGCTAAGAGGGAAGGAAAAAACAATTCATGAAAATGTTAACCCATAAAAAATAGGAGTAGCAATATTTTATCAGAAAAAAATAGGCTTTAAACTAAAAACAATAAAAAGAACAAAGAATATTATCTATTATGAGAAAAGGGTCATTACAATAAAAAGATACAGCAATTATAAATATTTACGAACCCAACATTGGAGCACCTAAATACATAAAGCAAAAGCTAACAGAACAATAAGAAGAAATAAACAGTAATACAGTAATAGCTGGGAACTTTAATGCCCTATTTTCCACAACAGATTATCCAGAGAGAGAATCAACAAGGAAACAGCAAATTTGTACAACACGATAGTAGATTAAATGGACCCAGCAAACATATATAGAATATTCTACCCAACAGCAGCAGAATACACAATCTTCTCAAGCACACATAGAACTTTCTAGAATATACCACACATTAGGCCACAAAACAAGTCTTAGCAAATCCAAGACGACTGAAATCATACCAAGTATCTTCTCTGACCCCAATGGCATGAACCTACAAATCAATAACAAGAGGGAAACTGGAAAATTCACAACACAGGGAAATTAAACAGTACCTACCTGAACAATCAGTGGATCAAAGAAGAAATGAAAAAGAAAATAAAAAAGTTTCTTTAGACAAATGGAAACACAACATAGAGAAATTGTGGGATACGGCAAAAGCAGTTCTGAGGGGGAAGTTCATAGCACAAATGCCTACATTAAGAAAGAAAGATCCCAAATAAACAAGTTAAATCTACATCTTAGGAACTAGATAAAGAACAAACTGAACTCAAAATTAGCAGAATAAAGGAACTAACAAAGAGCAGAAACAAAGAAAAAGAAAACCATAGGAGAAAATCAAACTAAGAGTTGGTTCTCTGAAAAGACAAACAAAATTGACAAACTCTTAGGTACACCAACCAAAGGAAAAAGAGAAAGGACCCAAATCAAAAAATTTAATTTCATTTATATTCCATTCCCTGCAGGGAGCCTGCTTCTCCCTCTGCCTGTGTCTCTGCCTCTCTCCCTCTATGTGTCTCTCATGAATAAATAAAATATTTAAAACAAACAACACAAACAAAAAAAAACTTATATAGTGATGTATGTCCATTATCCCTCAGTAAAATGGGGAACAGGTGGGGAACAGGGATATTTTTATACTGTAGGTGAGAAGAAAAAGGTATAAGCATATAAATTCCTTTTTTTCCCCACACCAAACTACTATTTTATACAGTGTATATTATTTTAAAGTTTTGTAAAACAGAAAGGTTAGAAAAATAGGTACATATTTTTAGTCTTCAAATGGAAAGATAGATACAAGTGCTGAAAACAACCAAATACTCTTTATTTCTAGAAAGGATACACTTTCTAAATAAAATTATCTCAGATGCAGGAAAAAGATATTCCAAGGAAATGGGAGAAATGCCCTTTTTTGCAAGTCTTCAAGAACAAATTATATTCTAGGTTGTTGTAAATGCAATCATGTATAAAGCTAGAAGGATTAACTTTATGAGCTTTGGAGTCATTGAATTTCATGTTGCACATTCACATATTTACACATGCACACATGTGGTAGGGGAAAGACTCAGATAAATATGCATTCTCTCAATTTTATTTATAACTTTATATTTGAGTAATTTTAAGAGACCCCAGGAGAAAGACATAGCTTATAAAATATAAGTCTTTGAATGACTCAAATTGCCCTAATATAAAATACTAAAAATTGAAGCATTTAAAAACAAAAAGTTTAAATGTAACTTTAGAATTCTAAAATACCAACTCCTTTGAATAATTAAGTCTTTAATCCCTTGTTTCTGAGAGCATGAGAAAATGTATCAAGATACTAGGAACTTTAGGGACGCCTGGGTGGCTCAGTGGTTGAGCATCTGCCTTTGGCTCAGGGCATGATCCTGGAATTCCAGGATCCTGTCCCACATTGCGCTCTGTAAAGGGAGCCTGCTTCTCCCTCTGCCTGTGTCTCTGCCTCTCTGTGTGTGTCTCATGAATAAATAAATAAAATCTTAAAAAAAAAAAGATACTAGGAACTCTGGACAATTAAAGGGAGATAAACACTACTGTAGGAAAATTATTTAAGTGACTTCATTTGTTTTGTTCTGTAAAACTCTCAGTTTAATTTTAATTGAACAAGAACAAATAATTGAACAAGAACCAGCATGTCTAATAAATGCATGTCTCTTTTCTAAGCCCTCAGTAAAATGGACAGCCCTAAAATTTTCCAAAACAAGAAATGTACCTACATTTGCAAAAGGACACAAACAAAACACCCTCACACACAACAGTGCCATAATTAATGTTCTCTTTCATTTCAAACTTTCTGTAGTAAAAACTCAGTCTAACTTATAGGTGTACAGAGATTTGTAATCACTGTAAGAGGATTATAAGAATCTTATAAAGATTAAGATTCTGGAGAGGGTTTACTGCAAATGAATTAAGTATAAACTGGAGGAACTTTAAAAGCAGAATAACAAAGGCAGCTCTGCATTGTCAGTGACTCAATAAAAAAGGAAGACTAAAAACATAAATTATATTTAAATATCCTGTTTTGATGCTTTAATCAAAGGGCTCACATGATTTTATTCATTTATTTTATACTAGCAGTTGCATAAAAATTGCTTTTGTTTCAACTATTGAAATTAATGCTGAGTTAAAGGATACACTGTATTACTTGTGCAAAGAATAGATTCCATGAGGTCTCGCTGGAAACAGGCCATCTACCTTTCAGTGTTTATTCTCTATGCTTGTATCCCTCTACCCCTTTGCCTATTGCTTCTTCCTTTCCTCCCATTCCCTTCACACTTTATTTAGGTTCCTTATACTTTTTGCCACATAAAAGGGCTTTTCCAGGCCCCCTTCCATATAGGCATCACAGTCAACTACATCAAGCACAGTGCGCCTACTTAGCCCCATCAACACCAACATGCCATCAATGCAGGAAAACAAAGGTTTCAAAACAGAAAAGCCCAGCTGATCAGGGAAACCTGTACCTGAATTTCAGCTCTCTGATTCTTGATGGACTATTATCCTTTTTGGCAGATTTTCAGGGGTTTGTTTAGTTGAATTCAGCATAAATAGTACATAGGTTACTTTATAAACATCTAGCTCTGCTGTGACAACAATCTTAATACATCACAAAGCAAAATGCTCACCAAAGTAATCACGACAGGGCTACCCTATGTACTTTATGGCAAGAATGGAGTGAGGCTCTCACATGCCTGTTCTTATTTCTATCATCTGCCTTTGGGGTATGTTACACAGATAAATTTCTTTTCTCTTAGAGTTCATTCCTTCTTTTTGGCTACATTTGTATGAATTGAATAATAGGACACAAGAAAATGAGGCTGCTCTTCATGTCTGTTCCATCATTTGCTCTCTTATTTCCAGGGAATGCACTAACTATAATTTTCAGGTTCTTCTTTTTTAATTGACATATAATTGACATATAACCTTATTTCCAGGTGGAAGAATTCATTATTTGTTCACCAATTTTAGTATATGTGCTGTCAAGATGTGAATGATTTCCAGCTTCTTGACTTTATCATGCTGGTTATTTTAGTAATTTTAATTTTCTTACCTAAATAAAGAAACTGAGAGACACAAAATCAAATCCTTCCATTATCATGTACTTGGCCAAGGACAGGACCAAAAAAAAAAATCCCTCATTTTAAATTACTTCTATTTGTTGTCTTCAATTTTTTTCTAGTATAAAGTCATTAGAACAAAAGAAAGGATTCAGGGCTAATTGTGTGAGCTTGGGCAAGTTACTTAAACATTTCTGTGCCTCGGTTTCCTTAACTGAGTCCTTTTCCCAAGCTACACCAGAACATAGAATATTTAATTCATATTTCATCACTTGAGTTGCATATTATTATTATTGTCTGATATTTTAATTCTGTCCTTAAAAAAAAAATAACAGGCCACCTGGATGGCTGGGTTGGTTAAGCGTCCAACTCTTGATTTTGGCTCAGGTCATGATCCCAGGGTGATGAGATCAAGTCCCATGTTGGGGTCCACCATGCTGGGCATGGAGCCTACTTATGATTCTCTATCACCCTTTCTCACTGTCCCTCCCCTGCCCACACTCTCTTTCTAAAAAAAATAAATAAGTAAAAAAAATTAGTTAAAAAACATTAAAAAGTAAAAAACAAAAAATACCTACAAATCGAAATACTATTATTTACGCATATAATGTTTGATAAACTCACAGTTTTCAAACTTACTTACCATTTTTATTAGATCTCAGACCTCTGCTATTACTTTTCTTTCTAGAATACATCCATCATAAATTCCTTTAGTTAAGATTTGACAGATGGTAAAGTTTTGATTTTGTGAAAATGTCTTAGTTAATTCCTACATTGTTGTGAGATAGATGTGCCAGATGCACAATTTTAGGCTATTACATTCTCTCAGAACTTTGAAGAAAGTGGTTCTACTGTGTTCTAAAGCCCTTTTGTTTTGGACAGTTTTGCTTTCAGAAATTTCCTTTTACTTTGGCTGACTAAGATTCTTTTTTTTTTTTTTTTGTCTTTACTATTGTATAGCTTCACTACTTTGTGCCTATGTGTAATTTTTTTTTCCTTTACTTTGCTTTTCCTCAGAGTTTATATCCCCTATTGTCTACTAAAACTATGATCTTGTTATATTGGACCTTTCTTATATTGTTATATTTCTTAAAATCTTTTACATTTTCCTGTTTCTCATCTATGTCACATTCTGGGTAATTTCTTTACATTCTCTGCTCCCCAGTTTACTATTTCTACCTTTAGGAGTCCATTATTCCATTTAACCTATCCTGTTTCCTTGATTACATTTCCAAAAGTTCTATTTAGCTGCTCTGCTATTACATCTTTTCTCTCATTGCTGTTACTTTTTATCACCTCATATTTTGATTTTAAAATATGTAAATAGAGCAGCCCCGGTGGCTCAGTGGTTTAGTACCACCTTCAGCTTGCACTGTGATCCTGGAGACCAGGGATGGAGTCCCATGTCAGGCTCCCTGCATGGAGCCTGCTTCTCCCTCTGCCTGTGTCTCTGCCTCTCTCTCTCTCTCTCTCTGTCTGTCATAAATATATATAAATAAATAAATAAATAAATAAATAAATAAATAAATAAATAAATAAATAAATAAATAAATATTTTAGCATTTAAATATCTCAACACTTTTAGGTATCTGTAAAGTTGCTTTTGTTGTTTGTTTCTAACCCTTGGTGGTTTCTGTGTTTAGTGATCTTGGTTGTAAGCTCCAATTTGTTTGAACTTGATATATTAGTCTCATAGCTCTTAATTGGTGATGCTTCCCTCCAAAATTATTTGCATACATTTTGTAAAGAATCAAGGGTCCTATGGACCATGTTAGTACCACTTTAACATGGAATGCTCAAATTCAGTTCCTCCACCTTGATAGAGTCCCAGATGAGTCTCCATATTACTGAGGTAATCTTCATTTGCCCTCAGGGCAACCCAGTTTAAGGATTTGCCCATACTGTCCTGTTCTTGGCCCTCACTGAAACTGCAATCCTATTTCTCAGGTCATTAACAACTTCTAAGCTATAAGACTTACCAAAGAGCAGAGAGGACCAGATTAGTTTTTAGAAACCAGATTAGTTTTAATGGTGTCTGTCAATGATACAGTCCTAAAAAAATCATGCTTTCTGGAGGAAGTGCCTTTCTACACTAAACAAGATTTAAGTGAAGTTGGCACTTAAATGATTCCAAGAAACAGCAGTATAAAGTAGATAGATGATCAAAGGGGAAAGAAAGTACTAAATTTTCTAGAAACAAGAGAAGAGTTTTGTCTTTTAAAAATGAAAATTTTAGGGATCCCTGGGTGGCGCAGTGGTTTAGCGCCTGCCTTTGGCCCAGGGCGCGACCCTGGAGACCCGGGATCGAATCCCACGTCAGGCTCCCGGTGCATGGAGCTTGCTTCTCCCTCTGCCTGTGTCTCTGCCTCTCTCTTTCTCTCTCTCTCTCTGTGTGACTATCATAAATAAATAAAAATTAAAAAAAAATAAAAATGAAAATTTTACACTTCAAGGTGGTGTCTTAAAATATAAATGGAATGAATGTGAATATCGTTTCTCTAATCCTCATAAACGCGTTGCCATTTTGAGGACTTCTGCTTCTGGCTATGATGTGGTAGTTTGTAATAAATCCACGCTTCTTTGAGAAGAAAACGAAAAATCAAATTTAAAAACAAAAACAAAACAAAACAAAAAAAAAAAGCTTTCAAGACAAGACAATCAATTCAGAAGGACTAGGTTCCCAGAGCAAACAGAGAGAAGGTATACCCAGAAGGGTGAGCCAAAGTCCTATGAACTGTTCTTCCCTTCAGAGCATTATTTACTGAACCATTAGCATGGAGCAAAAGGCTAAGCATCTAGGCAGAAGGATGCAGCTATTATGGAAGCAAGTCAGGAGAACTTTTAGCAATGTCATGAGGCTAATGACATGAAAATTGGAGTTTGGGACTGCCGCCATGGCAGCCAGAACGTGAATGTCTAACAGCCCAGTGAGAAGGGGGTAGTTTTTCCCTGAAGCCATTTGGAAAATTCTTACGCTGCTATAATGGCAGAAGATTAAGAACATAAGCAGGAAGCTACTGAAAATCTCATTAGAGTTTTCTGCAGTGCTGAGAGGTGAAAACTTCCAGTCAGAACATTCCGAGAAGAAGCTGTCATAATATATACCCCAGACTTTCAAATGAGATTCTAGAAGGGGGTAATCTGGCAATGGAATTTGGTGAAAACTGCATTCCAGTTTTAGGTCAGTACAGATTCTGATTAAATGAAGTATTCTTTATCCAACTCATTCACTTTCCTATCCAAAACTTTACTGCTCTTAATTTTGATATCTAAACTCTTTATCATAGATCTCCAGGTCTCTGCATGTTTCCATCTCCCTTTGTGCTTGCCAATTTTGCCACTCATCTAGAATCTTAAGTTCCTGAAGTTTTCTCTCAATGTGTTGGATCTTGTTTCTTTTCTTCTCTTTCATTATGTGAGAGTCTTTGCTCTCTTCCTCACCACAGCCTTTAATACACTATATGGTAATGGCCATCAATCTGTGTGTATTCCCCACTAGCATGTAAGTGAGAATTCTGTGACAGGAGGAAGTGGGTCTGGCTTTAATCACTGCTATATTCCTGAAACTAGTTCAGGGTCTGAGACAGGAATTGCTTCACAAATATTTGTTGCATAAAGGAAGCTGGAGGGAAGGTAGAAGTTGATGCTTAAAAATATCTGGGGTACACTGACACCACGGTGGAAAACCCCACGCAATAGTTAGACTCCAGATCCCAGATGGGAGAAATCACATCAAATTTCATTTTGTAGCAGCGTGAAGGGGAAAGAAAACCTCCTGCCCACTGTGCTGATGAGTCTTTCTGTTGCTGATGTGTAGGCTTTTCCAAAGGGTTCTCAAAGATCCTGAACTGTATTTTGTCCAAACCTAAATGCCTCTTCCTTTTAGTATATGTGTGTGTGTATGTGTATATATGTATGTGTGTGTGTGTGTGTGTGTGTGTGTATATGAGGGTGAGTGACATAAAGAGTTCCTTTGAAAAAAAATGATGAAACATAGAGTAAATGAAGCATTCCCTTGAATCCTATAAGTGCCATATTCCTGAAAAATAATTTTAACAAATGCTAAAAACAAAACAAAAATTTGGCAAGTATATCATTAGCTTTTACATTATAAATGATGCCTCTAGAGATTATTATCAGCGGGGACACCAATTTCCTATTCATCCAGTAAGCTCAAGATAGGATATCTAGCATAGCAATCTCAAAAGAATCTGTATCATCACATAAAGTGGAAATGTAAGGAACTAATTAGTTATTGAGGCTTTTTTCTTTTTAGAACCATCAAACGAAACACATCCAAGTATGCATCCTTAGGATCTTGTTTCAACACTTAAGATTTACTTTATTCCATTACCGCACACTCAGTGAGTATGAATTCTTCTCCCAACAAGTTACTAACCTGGTCGATTTGGCTTTTTTGAGTTTACATGGTTAGCTGCAGAAACAGCGTAGGATGAAGTGAAGGATCTGCTTTTGGTGAGGGTCATCATCACTGGGTTATTCCACGAATCGGGACTAACAGAGCTATAAAGACAGAGCATAAAGAAAAATGAAGAAATTAGTCATCACTTATTGGGATAGATATTGCCAGAATACAATCACCATTTCCATAATCGGCTTTCCAATCTGAGTCATGGTCCAGGTTCAGTGGCAGAACCACTTTATTTCCAAATGAAAAAAAATAAGTTACCTGAACTCAGTTGCTGCTCATAAAAAATACTGTTACTCATAAAAAATACTGGGTTGATAAATGAGAAAAGAACTCGTCAAAAATACTGGGTTGATAAATGAGAAAAGCATTTACCTATTTATCCAGTTAATAGTAACCAGACACTTCTTACTGTACTACTGTAATTATGTTCCTCATAGATCTTCTAAACTTTGACAAATTAATTGGTTAAGATACAGGGGAACCTCCATTACTTCTGAATACCATGATGCTCCTTCTATGCTCTTTACTATTTACTATTCCTGGTGTTCTCTAAGTTCAAAAATTAAGTGCTTATAAAATTATTCAAACACAATATTCATTGCAGTATTTTCTTATGAAGGAAAGGTTAGCAATTGGCTTTTAGCTTGCAATTTCTTTTATTAGTGATACCTAGAAAGAAAGGAGTGATGAGCCAAATCCTCTTGTAAATATGCTAATGAAGGACCTGCTGGAGAAAGGTAATGGATAGTGAGTCTTCATCTAGGGAATGCTTTTGTCAGGACATCCTTGGTTATTATTGTAAGCAAATCTGGAATTAATGGATGTATGGAAGGTTGGGGAAGAGAATGCTACACACCTATTAATTAATGGAAATAAATTTTGGAGCTGTTCCAAACCAAAATTTATCTGCATGCATGGCTCAAAATCTTGTGTTAAATCTAAAACAGAATCTACTGTAATTTGAGAGAGAAAAGAATTCAGGAAGCTGTGTTGACAATCTTGGAATGCTCCACTGGAAAAATGCTCAGTCTGCATTGTGCTAACACGTGTGTGCTTTCAAACATTAGTAAATTTCATACTGGGTAAAATCTCTAACTTGCATGAGTATAATTTGACAATGTGACACCCTGCCAATCTTAGACTGGCACTATAAGTGGGGTCTGTCTGCGTGGCTAGTTATAAAGAAACCTGAAATTGATAAAATTATGGAGTCATGAATGCTGGATATTTGCCATGTAGGATGTATAATTAATAGAATAATTTAGGGCAGCCCAGGTGGCTCAGCAGTTTAGAGCCACCTTTGGCCCAGGGTGTGATCCTGGAGACCCAGGATCGAGTCCCACATCAGGTTCCCTGCATGGGGCCTGCTTCTCCCTCTGCCTGTGTCTCTGCCTCTCTCTCTCTCTCTCTCATGAATAAATAAAATATTTTTGAAAAATATAGTAATTTAGAGTTGTTCCATAACCAAAATGGCTTCCTCTGCTCAAGCAACATTATGTATGCATTGCTTAGAATTCTACATGTTAAATCCAAACTAGAACATGTGCTAATGTGGAATAAAAGGATTTTTTTTAGGGTGCTGCACTGTCTCATACCTTTTGAAGGAAAGAATGTGGATACGTGTTTTGCTGTCCTATATCCTCTGATTATTAGTAAATTTAGGAAGGAATTAGATCTATAACTGTGTTGAGTTCCATTTAAAATTCTGACACTATGTTACCTCATTTCTTCTCTTGTTTTTTTTTTTTCATATTTTTCTCCAACTGTTGACTCAGGCATTTAAAAATTTCATCTTTTCTCCTAATTTCATAATAGTTTACAAAATAAAATATATGAAAGATATTCGCAATATAGAATGAACTTCAGCAGTGACCAAATACAATGAAGCAAAGCACACTAAATAATATTTGTTTCATATCCCTCTTGAAATCTCATTCTAGGCATTTTAGAAATGCCTAGAATTTGGAAACAATGAAATCAAATAAAAGTTGGAATCTGGATAGATAAATACACAGTTTCTTTACAGCACTGTTCCCTTTCAACTTCTTTTGCTGGATTGAATGACTTACAAGATTTACTATGAAGAAATTTTATGCAATGTACATGTGGCCCAGGAGTTTTAACTTCTTAGTGCATAATACAATGAATAGGTTATTATTTTTCTATGCAGATTCTTAAAAGACCCTAATATTAACAGCATTTTATTAGATTTGTATATTTATTAATATCACAAAAAAATCTATTATGAAGGCTAGCCTGATAATTGCCTATTCCTTTAATAAAATCATTTAAAATGTGTTAATTTTGAAATGTTTTATAAAGTACAATTACATGGTACCTTTTAATACATAGGAAATTAATGAAGATAAAATTCTAATTATATAGTTCTTAATATTAACTTACTAAAACAGTAACTAATAAAACAGTAACTCAATATATTTATGTATATGTAGATATATGTATATTTGTATATGTGCATTATAATTTACTGGCACTTTCAAATATATTGCTTTCTGTGATCCTTGCAACAGTTTTCAGCTTTGTATAGACTCTGACCTTCTTGATTCCTGTTTAGATTCCTCGTGAATATGTATGTAAAAATTTGGATTTTGGAGAGGAAAGTCACTTAGGGAAACCTTTACTTGGTCACCTCATTTTGAAAAAGGGAAAATTTTCTACAAGTCTGCTGTAGAAGATCTCAATCTCCTTCCACATGAGAAGACTTGGTCATCTTAGTTCTACCCTAAACAACTTCATCCTAGGTCTGAAAAGCCTTACCAGATTCCAAGTTTGTTGTTGTTTCTTTATTTTTAAATTGAGTTTATAGTCTCCTTTCTGCCTACCATAAAGAGGCACGGGTCAGTTCCAGGGCCGACTAGGAACGACTAGGGTATGATTTATTCCAGATGTTTTGATACATCTCAAGTCTACTCTTCTGAAGTACCTACTGATATCCTTCCACCTAGTTTACCTCCCAACTGTGCCACAGTTCCCTTTCTCCTCAGCATTCTTGGTAGTGGGTACTGAGGCTCCTCAGGACACACATTTTTGAGTGGCAGGGTCAAGATCCTTTAAATCCTCAGTCCAGTGTCCTTTCTACCCAGCTGTAGTTAAAACTCACCAGGAGTGAATCATCCAGCTAAATACCAAAGGGCTGCCCCTAATTTTCACTTCTTCTTGTCCTTTTGATCACAGTCCTCAAAGTCCTCAATAGAAAGACACACAAGGAGGAAAGGAAGAAATAAAAGGGCTGACAGAAAAAAACTATAAGGACTATATCTCCTATAAGTTTTGAAATCAATCAGTAGTGTCATCAATCAGTCTGCTAAGTGGAGACCAGGGCTGGAGATGATCACTGGCCACCTTTCTACTGTTTTCACCTGTGACAAAGAAAGACTCAACCAAAACCAGTTGAATTTAATGGTGGTACTATTGCCATTTATATATAGTTTTCCCTCCAATTCTCTTCAGAATGAATTTCATTTCTTCATAATGGTGAAAATTTGTATCATTTTCAGACTTTATATCAGGACTCTTAATAGGACAGGGAAATGAAGGAATAGTAAAAATAGATGTAGGAAAAAGTACCCTCGGGCAAGACAGTTGTTTTTTTTTTTTTTGGACAAAGAAAATGAGTGAGATTGGACGCTCCTCCTTATCTATTTTGAAAATACATGATTATGAGTATTTATTTCATCAAACATGATGACAGGAACCCTGGAAGTTAAGCTCATAAAAGTTCTTGAAACATTCTTCATGATAATATCAACTATAGTCTCTAATATCATTTAAGAAAAAAAAGTACGAGAAATGAAATTTGATCAGAAGTAACAAAAATTAGGGGATCCCTGGGTGGCTCAGTGGTTTAGTGCCTGCCTTTGGCCCAGGGTGCAATCCTGGAGTCCCGGGATCGAGTCCCGCGTTGGGCTCCCAGCATGGAGCCTGCTTCTCCCTCTGCCTGTGTCTCTGCCTCTCTCTCTATATATATGTCTATCATGAGTTAAAAAAAAAGTAACAAAATATTATAATTAATTATTATTAAAAGTGTACAAATGGATTTTTGGCAGAGTCACTGTGTGGTAAGAAACTCATACAGTGGGGCTCAGTGGGCTAAGTATCTGCCTTCTGCTCAGCTCAGATTCTGGGGTCCTGAAATAGAGACCCACACTGGGCTCCCTGCTCAGTAGGAAGTCTGTTTCTCTGTCTTCTGCTCCCCCTGCTTGTATCCTCTCTCTCTCACTCATCCTCTCAAATAAATAAATAAGATCTTTTTTAAAAAAAATCATGGAGCATTAACTATTCTATGACAGAAGTCTCAGCAAGGTGTGTTGGTAAAACAGCCTCTCTAAAGATATACACTGAGAACAAAATTCATATTCTTAAGGAGCAAATATTTAACTAGGATCCACTATCACTTATCAGTATTTGCTGCTGTACATACTGACAATGGTCAATATTTTCAGAGGAAGATATCACTAACGACCTGTAATTTGACCTTTGGGAAATGTTCATGAAACAGATTAGCTAACCTTCTCCTGTGGTGGTGTTTGAAGTTTTACAAAACTACAGGTAATAAGATGAAGTGGAATTACACTGATCTGTGAAATAAAGAATCATTTGAGTTTGCTTCTAATTCTATAGGTTCATTAGACTCTGTGGCATTAAGGAAGAAACAAATTACACATATTTTTAAATGACAAAGAAAGAAAGGTAGTAGTCATTAAACTCATGATTTGAAAGGTTTCCATATCTCTGCCAATCTCAAAATGGTGCTTTATTTATATTCAAGGCCGAGATCAGTAGAAAATTACTTCTAATACTGTCATCATGGAATTCAACAAAGATGTGGTTATTTTTCAGTGATTAGGGCATTAATAAGTACTAATTCAAATGTTTCAAAAACCTGAAATCCTATGGGAAATGTCCTAAAAATCACTGAATTCTTATAAAACATGCCATTCTTATTCTAACTAAAAAAGGACAAATACAAATACCTCCTTTCACAATGGTGTTTTCTTCAAAATTCTTTCTAGATCTTAACACTATCTTTTCTTTAGCTTTGGTAATTCTGGCTTTTAAGTCACTTTGTAAAATTATAATTAATATATTATATAAGGTTTGTTCTATTTTAAAATTGAGATATAATTGACATCTTAGTTTCAGGTGTACAATATAGTAATTTGATATTCATATCTATTGTGAAATAATCACTAAAATAGATCTAGTTAGCATCCATCAGCACACAGTTATAAAAAATTTTTTTCTGGTCGTGAGGACTTTTAAGATTTACTCTCAGCCACTTCCAAATGTGCAATACAGCATTATTAACTATAGTCACTATGCTGCATGTTATATCCCCAACACAATTATTTATAACTGGAAGTTTGTAACTTTTGAGCCCCTTCACCCATTTGGCACACTCCACCTCCTATCTCTGGCAATCACCAATTTGTGTTCTGCCTAAATAAACTTTAAATTACCAAATGTTTGAACATATCCACATGCTCTTAGGATGACAATCCATTTTTTGATCTGATCTTTTGCCTTTCATATAATGCTAAGATAACTGGTCTGGCTGGGGAAATCTAACAACAATGTGTAAATGTCAGGTTGGATGCCTTTGATTGAAGAATCTTAATATGAATCTCAGTCTACATAAAATCTAGCTTACCTCTACTCTGGGCTCACCTCTTCCCATCCTGTCACACTGGGAGGCATCACCTCAAGTCACTGTTCCCATTTATAAGTAAGACCATGCAACACAATTCAAGCCTAATTAGCTGATGTTAATTTGTATAGTGTTTTGCATTTAAACCATATATTTTCTTCATTTTCAAAGCGGGCCTCCAACCAAAAATAACTGGTTGGGCCACCTTTCCACTGTAATTTATAATTCCTTTTGGCAAGTAACTTCTCTAAGAGATGTGAAAGGAGCATTGCCTAACCTTGATGAAGGTGCTTCATGAAGTTTGATGCTAGCGCTACGGTCCCTCCGTACTGGGGCAGGCTCCAAAGTGGGTAGGCCCGTGGCTGAGGTGGTGGTTGTCCAAGTTGATGAAACTCGTCTCAACAAACCAGGAGGCAAACTCCTTCTCAGGCGCTAGGAAGAAGGAGTGCTGATTTTATTACCAAGCATATTTTTGATCTCTAACTTCTGTATAATACAAGGGGAGAAAATGGGTTTTTAATTGGAAGTGAATTTATTAAACTGTACTGGCTGAAATAATACCTATCTGAAATTTGGGTGCTCAGGAATTCAATAAAAGAATGAATATTATAAAATTAACAATTGGGAACTTCATTTAGATGATGATTTAAGGAATTATAGGATCAAGAGTCACTTACCTTTGGGAAAACTTTATATTTACATTAGTTTAATGAAATATACATAATTATATACATATTAGTTATTGTGAACAAAAGTTTTTTCCTCAAAAGTCATTTTGAGGTTAGGGGCATGGATTAATTTTTATCATCTTGAAAAATAGTCTTTACACTAAAGTGTTTATTAATTTAATTTCTTGATTTACACAAGGCAGGAACTGAGTATAAGATGTAACTCACAAAATGCACCACTTTTCTTGTGGCTAGCAGGACTTAGACATCACAAATAAGGGTAATGTCATCAGTACCAACTCATCTTAGCTGAGTCTTCTGTTACAGGATGACCTGTAGCCCTCTCATGACTATTTCTCCTCCTGGGATACCCTAAACAGGATATATGGCATCAAGGGCACGGAGGCAAGACTCTGAACTTATCAGGATGAGCACCAGCACTTTGAAGACGGTC
The DNA here is from genome assembly GCF_053574225.1 of Canis aureus. NCBI lineage: Eukaryota > Metazoa > Chordata > Mammalia > Carnivora > Canidae > Canis > Canis aureus. The sequence goes on from NC_135635.1 coordinate 27,394,829, forward strand.
TTCACATTAAAAATTAAAGTGAAGGCATCCTTCTAATACAACTACAGCAATATAATAGGTCAAAGCTCAACCCATTTGTATTTGTGGCTAGTTACTCCTAGTAAACAAATCACATAGGCATTGTTTACAAAGATGCATTCTGGTCTTCTGAAGATAGCAAAAACTCTTGAGAAGTATAAGGCACTTTGAGATTCCAGAACAGCTCTGATCCTAGTTTCCCATATTTCTTAAAGATCTGAATATGCATCTCAGAAGGTAATTAACAGTAAGCACTATAAATACCAGGACTGATACCTGAAAATCTCACTCACTTCATGTCAGTTTTGAGACTGAAAGGAAACAGTAAATCTCTCTCTATCCCTTTACTGTCACATCATGCTTAGCCATACCATTCTCAGAGAAGCAGGTGTTCAAAAAAAAATTATGTAAATACCTAATGATAAAGTTGTGTGAAACACACATTCCCGAGTCCAGAGACTCACAACAGCTAACTTGTGGGTGTTGCTGACTGACCACTAGGCTCAAGAGGACCGATGCCTACTTACCAAACAGATAACCATACAGGATGTGCCAGAGATGACTTAAATTCTGATTTTCTTTTCAGTCTTTAATATAACCCATTTTCAACTAATGCAAGGTCTAAGCTGGGTGTAGGATCCTATTTCTTACAGCTGACATTTATAAGACTCTTATATCTTACATATAAAAAGAAGGAATTTACACATCACCAAGGCTATCTTTCACTCAAAGTAATCCAAAATCAATTAAAACTGAGTTCAAAACTTCTCGGATTTGGGAAAGCCAGGAGGGTACCATGAAGGATACCACACAAAGAAATCATGAGCAGGGGATCTTTGGGTTTCAGAGAGCAAGGGCTTTTAAACAGAGTAGGGCTTTAGCCTGCCCCTGCCTCTCACTGCTATATCCCTTGCCCACAAAACAGAACCTGGTATATAGAAGTAGAAATTTATTCAAAGTCTGAATTAAAAAAATAAGCAACCCCAAAAGATAAAACTTTCATTTACAGAAGGCTGTTAGGTATCAGGATACAAGTCTTTACCTCTAAATTTTTACTACTTTGATCACCCCATGAGGAACACATCCCGAGTCACTGACATGAATCTGCATCTGGGTTTGGTGGTGACAAGAAACAGAACCAGGAGGCAAAAGAAAAGGTTTAACCTTTCCAGGGATATGTCATTAATACCTACCTTGGGGATAGCCAGCTTGTCTTTTTCAGAGCTTTCCTCAGAATCAGAACAGGTGTAATTTTCACTGAAGCAAACGACAGGATTCACGCGGGGCTTGTGAATAGCCTGGAAGGTGAGCTGGGTGCTGAGCAGGTTGCTCACTGCCCTCAAGGAGGTGCACACGTTGGGGGGCAGGGAAGGGTCTGCCAGGAGGTCGGTGATGAGGCCGTGAGCCTCACCCATCACGGCAATATCCACAGTAATACTGGTTCCTGAAGACTGAGACACCAAACAGAGGGACACCCAATGAGAAAAAGGCCTGAAGCTGAAGGTACCCGCACTGAAATGGGGCTTTTTCTGAAAACTGGGCTGATTGACTCCTTGAGGTTGCAGTAAAGGAACATCCAAATCCCATTTCTGTTTCAAATTTTGCCAAAATGTGCCATGGCTTTTGTCATTTTTGTGTTTGTGGCACATATCTCAAAGTTAGAACTTGGGGAGGGGTGGGAGATATGTGAAGAAATTAAAAACATAAACACTAGTTTTTCAAAGGGAAGAAGTTGGGGGTTTGGGAGGCTAAGTTGGTTAAGCCTCTGACTCTTGGTTTCAGCTCAGGTGGTGATCTCAGAGTCCTGAGATGGAGCCCTGCGCTGGGCTCCGTACTTAGCTGGGACTCTACTTGAGATTCTCTCTTCCTCTCCCCTGCCCCTCACCTGCTCATGCTCCCTTGCTCACTTTCTCTCTAAAATAAATAGAAATATATATATTTATTTTAAAAAGGCAAGAAGTTTCAGAGAATTGTAAAAAAAACTTCCTATCAGCCACTCCTTATGAAGAGCTCAACATTTTAATGCATCTTATTTAGAAGCATTCTAAAAGTAACATTCATTCTAAAAGTTACTTCATTCTAAAAGTAACATTAATATACCGTAAACTTTCAAATTTAGTAATACTGTAATGTTACAGTTAAGCCTGATATACAGTAGTTATTTATGGGTTTTTTTTTTTGACAATTTTATTCACGAGAGAGAGAGAGAGAGAGAGAGAGCGCACGCGCGCGCGCACACAGTGGGGAAGGGACAGAGGTGAGAAGCAGACTCCTGGCTGAGCTGGGATTGCCAACTCCGGGGCTCAGTTCCCAAGATCCTGAGATCATGACCTGAGCCGAAGGTAGATGCTCAACCAACTGAGTCACCCAGGTCTCCCTATGGTGTTACTTAATTAATACTATAGCTAGGCCCAAAAAGCCTTTGGCTTTTGATCAAATTCACATGTTGTCCTTCCTTTTCTTGTGCTTGGTAAGAATAGCAATTTTGGTTCTGGTTTTCTGCGACACATCGGTCATATTTTCCAAACTGCCTATCAGACTGAGAGTCATTATTTGCTGAAGAAAGGAAAAGCACAGAAACAGAGGACAGGAATGTTCCCAATCCTGTTGCTCAGGCCAAAATGCCATCAGGAAAGCATGAGAGCAAGGGAGAGCATGGGCAGAGTCAAGTCCAAGAGGGTAGATGAACCTTAAAGACAGTCTATAGAAGACCATTAATATTGGAATATTGCCACAGTATGAGGCACAAGGAATCCACATAACTGTATAACGCACTAAGCCATCAGGATGGAGAATCTGGAATTAGGCTACTTATGTCTCAATTCTGACTCCTAACCCTACCACTTTCTATCTGCATGATCTCTGGCAAGTCATTAAGCTTCTGTGCTGTGATTTCTGCATCTGTAAAGTGGATATGGTAATGGCACCAACCTCAGAAGGTAATGATAAGAATTAAATGGGGAAATATATGTAAAGCACTCAATATTGTGCTGGCAACTGTAAGTGCTCAATACCGATAATGGTATAAATAATAATAATAATTCTGGAGTTTTTCAATAAAAGGCTATTACAAGTTTGGTTATGTATTTGGAAGAATAGTTTCATCATTCTCTCACAACACAGTTAAAAATAAACTCCACTTCACTGGTGGGGAAAAACATGTCATCAAAAAAGTGAATATGTATTATTATTATCAGAAAAATATAAGAATTATGAACACACCCAACATACATGAAGATGTATACTCTTATACCAACTATAAGTAATGGATAAATTTTTCTGTAAAAACACAATATAAAATACTTATGTCTTTTACCATGGAATAATATTAGTATCCATAATAATCATAGTGACAGCTGACATTTGATCAGCATAAGTCTACCAAGTAGCTACTTTATATATTAATTTCATTTTCATTATATATTTATTATAAAAGATAACTTGCCAGAATCCGATCAGATAGCTGGAACATGGAAACATGAGGCTGCAAACAAATACTCTGGTTCTACAGCTTAAATGCTGAACTAATACACCAAAATACATGTTGAACTTTTTAATCTAATGTTCCTAAATATATCTGTAATTATTTAATGGTTTATGTAATCACTGTGTTGTGTTCTTTTCTTTCTGGATGCCTAAATATCTATTATGAACCAATATAAAAAATTAGTGCAATGCTAATAGTTTTAGGATAAACAATTATACATACTTCACGTATGTACCTACATTATCAACTTCAAAAGTGTTCATGAAAAACGTCACTGAACTAAGTTAACATTCCCTTTTGGAAACATGTATTTTCAAGTGTATTCCTAATTACAATGCTTCTAAAAAACTCACTCAGTGTGACCTTCTAGAAGAGTAATATTTATTCCTATCCATGTTTTTCTAAGAAACTTAAAATAACAAGTCATTGTACCGTTTCCCTTAAAAAATGAAAATTTAAGTCAAACTTGTTTTTACGACATAACATTTTCAGACTTTCTGACAATGAAATTAACAGTTTATGTTCTAATAATAAATAATTAAAGAAGTTGCCTCAGATTGTTCTCACTACCCAAAATTTACATACCTGAAGAAAAAGTAGAGCATGTTCACTAATAATTCAAATTATGATTTTTAATGCATTACTGGTCAGAGAACAAGTCTTTTTTATAATTCTCTAATGTTATGACTTTTTTATAACATTTTCTTTTTTTAAGTAATAGACAGATTTCTTATTCAGAAAAAAACAGATATTAAAAATTTTTAAAGTAACTTTAAAATATGAACAGAATTGGGCAGCCCTGTTGGCTCAGTGGTTTAGCGCCACCTTTGGTCCGGGTCGTGGAGTCCCAGAATCTAGTCCCACGTCGGGGTCCCTGCATGGGGCCTGCTTCTCCCTCTGCCTGTGTCTCTGCCTCTCTCTCTCTCTCTCTATCTCTCATGAATAAATCAATAAAATCTTTTTAAATAAATAAATAAAATATGAACAGAATTGAAAACTCATTCTAGGTCATTGTTATTGTTATGTAAGAGTTAAGAGAATAAGCACATTATGTATTTCCATGCTATGTATGCCATCACTTTTGTAAAAGGAAAGGTCTTCAAGCAAAAACAAATATTCATGCCAGTAAGAATTATTCATACAGGAAATAGCAAAAACAAAAAACAAAAACACAAAAACAAAAGCGGACATTTTTACTGTTTAAGAAGGATACTCTAATGAAGTATACTTACTACTGGAATGAAGTCAGGTCTTTGCTACACTGGTTTTCTGACTCAAGAATAGAACTGTGTAACAGTCAAAGTTGCATCACACATAGAAGTTATCACCACTTGTTGGCTCAAATAACTAAAGGCTTCAATGAGGCATAAAATCTGAAACCAACAATCAGATTTGCTTGCCACAAAATTGCCAAGGCTAACCACATGTGATACGCTCAAAGACAGATGGGCCCCTATTTCAATAAGCAGTAGGCAAGTGATAAAGACACAGGCGTGTCCAAGGAGTAGCTAGTAAGGAATTTTAGGAGAGAAGGGCTTTGGATGATGATAGAGTTTTTTTTTTTTTAATCAGATGATACAAAATATGAAAAAGAGTGACTCACACATTGCCATACTCTATCCAACTTTAAAAATAATGTAAGTTTCTAGGTAATACCAACAAATGCTCAGAAATATTCTATTTAACTGATGAAATCTTAGTGATAATAAATACTAAAGGTTAAGTTTATATGAAAGCTACTTTAAAGGAAAGTCTTAAGCTAACAGCCCAAAATCATCTTTGAGTGCAGTAATGAACTATACTAAAGCATGAAACCACAGTTGGGTCTTTTTAGGGTAGAGATAATAAAACAAATCTTTTGCTTTAAAAAAAGAAAAGGGACCAAGTGATATGAGACATTCTACTCTGCAAGCTCTACTTATAATAGAAATATTTATACTTAACATTTAAGAAGATGCAAGTTTAATTCCCTGGATGTTATTTAAATGACAACCAAATTTGGATTGCTACCTTTAAATAGAAAATCTGGAATTTAAGCCTGATAAACAGTAGAGGAAAGTGTAGTTTTTTGTGTTCAACCAAAAATAAATCTCTTGGTAAAACCACCACTTTTCAAAGCACACAGGACTCAAAATGTTTTCCCTTTTCCCCATTATCTCCAACCAGTCTACTTTACCATCTCTGGGATGTGAATATATAGATGCCTTGCTACAGAATATGATCTAGTTGCTTCCAAGTTACTTTACTCATTGTAAACAAAAGTCCAAGAGAATCTGGAGTTATAGATAAGAAGTTAAAGAAACAATAACAAATACACTTATAAACACCACTAAACGTAACTCCTAGATTAGCATGTATTAATCAATTCAAGTATAGGACATTTGTTTTCACTCTTAACTACAGCTGTGCTAAAACTTCGAAATTACAGTATTAGTATGATGAAAGGGAAAGCTCTGAATATGTGTAGGGGTCAGAAATGATGTGCATTTTGTGAAAGGCAACTAAGTTTCTAAATTACCCCAAGAGGCAAATTTTGAAAAATTCCAACAAATAAATCCATGTGATCAAATTACTAATAGCATGTATGTAAAATAAAATTATTATCTTTAAGTAACATGCCAGGTTATTAATTGCAACACCGTGTTGGGGTTACTGTCAAAATATTATTCAGATGGAGGGAATTCCTAAAAGGCATAACTGTTAAGCAGTTTTAGGAAATAACTACAGGAACAAGGTGAATGAAAACAAAGAAGTCAACAAATACCATTTCATTTAAAGAATGAAAAGATGCTCGAGAAAAATCAGAAAGGGACTGGGAAAATTGAGGTCAATAACAATTTGCTGTTCAAAATGATCAGGGAGGCTATCTGGTGTAAAAAGTGGGGTGAAGGTAATGCATCTGATTCTTGATGAATTCGTCGGAGGCAGTACCAATATAGTCAAGTTATAGCTTTTCATCCTATATATTTTGAAGCAAAGATTAAACTGATAACTTCATCAAGTGGGTTACATACATCCCTGCTTAGAAGTGGAAGATATGAGGCAGCCCCGGTGGTGCAGCGGTTTAGCGCCACCTGCAGCCTGGGGTTTGATCCTGGGGACCCTGGATAGAGTCCCACGTCAGGCTTCCTGCATGGAGCCTGCTTCTCCCTCTGCCTGTGCCTCTGCCCCCCCCTCTCTCTCTGTGTCTCTATGAATAAATAAATAAAATCTTTAAAAAAAATTAAAAAGAAGTGGAAGATATGCTATCACTCTCAAGTCTTCTGCCTCAGTGAATTAGTAAATCATCTGATGAGTCATTTGCTTTGGACATTAATTTATTCTAACTGGAAAAAACAAGAATCAGAAGCAGTATAAAAGCCTCTCTTCAAAATTCTACATGGAACTCCAAGATAGGCTGCAAGTGCCAAAGAACCAGAATTGAGATAATTATCTTCGTAACCTAGTTGAGATGCTGTACATCTTGAATCAGACCGCCACGTTGTTTAACATTTTAACTTAAGATGGATTCACAAGTTTACTCTATGCAATACTGTATCAGCTGGGGGCACACAGGCTTCCCGCCCCCCCATAAAGTCAGAGAACTGGGTTAGATCTTCCTAAAGTAGAGTGAGATTGCTAATCTCACCCAAGCTCTACCTTATAACGTATTATTGAGTCACTGAGGCAGTTTCCTTTCTATGCTAAAATGCCTGGTGGCATTCAGTGCTCAGGAGGAAGAGGCTATTCCCTGGAACTTCCATAGAATTCTCCCAAGCGCTGAGCTGTATATTTGCTCAGTGTCAGTTTCCTTTGGTCCCTGCTGGTCTGTTCAGGCCAGTTGTATTTTGTCACTGTAAATTACCTATGCTAATAAAATATCCATAAACCAGTGATAACATGAGTAAAAACCAGAAAAGTTGCTTTAAAAACTAAGTTGAACAGCTTTAAAGACTTCATAAATACATTTCACAAAAGTGAGGCCTTGATAGCAATTTCTGTTAAATTAATAGGAGAGGTAAAACTGTGAGCATTCAAAAGGAAAACGATAGCCTATCTGAAAGATTTGAACTCAGAATACTTTCAAGTACCCAACTCATTTCCACTGTGAAATAAATTGAAGGTGGCAGTTGTGTACAATGAAGCACTGGTGTATGTGCACATGGAAGAAAGACAACTTTCCAGTCTAATCAATACAGCGGACATGTGCTCAAAGAGAAACATTCTTGGATCTTCACGGAAAAGATTTGTGAAAGCCTGCATATTCCTATGTATTAAGTTAAAGCCTATTACAAGAGGCACAGAGAATAAAGGTCAAATTTTTATAATTCTCTGCTTTAAAACTTTTAAAATGAACAGACCAATTACAGTCCTGATTATATCTGTTAAGAGAGCTCCACACCATTTTAAACCCAACACCTTTCACTTGAAAGACCTCCAGTGAAAGGAACTATTTATTATAAATAGTTCTAGCTACTCATCATAGCTATTCGTTACCAGCCCTGAAACAAGATGGAGAAAGTAAAGTCTGGTTTACGAATTAGCACATGAGGTGCAAAAAGGAACGAGACTTTTTTTCATCATGTAATATGGAACTTTGTATGTGTGAGAAGTTGGAAAACAAGGTTGTAAAGAACTGGGATAAAAGAGAGGAAGTTTTACCCTTTCATCAATATCCAATTTTTATTTTATGAATTAGTACATGAGGGTTTTAAGAGCAGAGGATCTAGAGTCAGCCTGACTATATCCAAATTTCAGGTCTGCTGAGATTTTCAAAAACTTCAATTGCCTCCCTTGCTTGTTTTCTCAGCTCTGAGCAGGGCATGGTAATAACATTTACTGTATAGTATTGTTGATGATGAAATGAAATCATGCACACAAAGATCCAGCAGAGTTGCTTGGCCCACAGGACACGTTAGATAAATATTATATATCCCCACCATTATTATTACTGCACTGAAAGCATCATGTGGTAAATTCTGCACATGGCACGTATGTTTGCCTTCAACATATACTGGGCTAGTAGTCTTTTCCTAAGTGATGGCAGCATGGGGACAGAACTTCTTTATCACACAAACAAAATATCCAAACCAAAAACCTGAATACTTTTGCTTCTTATTCTAGGTAAATACAAAGACTGTGCTCCCTAGTCCCATATACTCATAATAGTTCTGAGATTAATTTTAGGCTCTCAGAAAGTCCTGGTTTCAGTTAATACGGTTGATTGCACTGGTATAATTTATAACACAGTATGTGAAAGGAATTCTAAAAGCAGGCATCTTAGCTCCATTGTTGGAAGGTTTTTTTTTTTTTTTTTTTTTTTCTATTTAGTCATCCTGGGAGGCACCCTGGGAGGCAAACATAGCATGGGAAGAACATTCTCAGGGTGAAGAGGGAGTTGGGAGAAGAGAGGAGTAAACAGTGTAAGGGATGACACATAAAAGGAAAGAGTCACTGGGACTGTTCTTACCCAACTTTGGTCCTCAATGCTGGGAAAAGATGCCTGGTGGGTTTTTGGGAGCAGTCTCCTCCATCTCTAAAGCACACTTTGCCACCCCAACCCTCCACCTCTTTCGCTGGGAGGCTGTCTGTGGGTACCAGGGAGTAGCATCTTGGTCTTTAATGTACTAAATTCACTTAGAAGGTGAGCTGGATTGATAAATGGTCTTTGGTGTATTACTGGTTCTGACCTCAGAGCCAGCAAAATTGCATATGTGTTTATACTTTCATAGGACCCATTTATAATTTTAGACTTGAAGTTGGTTGGGAAATTTTTGAAAAATGAAATCATGTGAAAATTTTGCAGTAACTCATTGTAGGCTGAACTTTGGCTATATGCCATCCTGAGGAAGCAGATGTTTGCTTATTTTAATTTTCTGGCAGGGAATATGAGTTTACATTTGGATTTTTCTCCTTAAGATAATATATATGTACAGTAGGAGGAAAACATATAGGGCCCTTCATCACACTACTTTCTAACATCGTGTGAACTGACCTCATGTGAGTGGTGAGACACAGCAAAAATGCAGTAGTTATCAAAATCCTTAACTTCCTTCTCTTTTGATGTTCAAAGAGCATTCCACATTACCAGACAGGATGTAGCACGTGGCCTTGTGTCCTTATAGATTTCCCCATAATCTATCTGTCAATAAGCCAAGAATTGTTAAAGCAGCCCCTCTGTTTTCTAAGTATCTTCCAAGACACTAGCAAATTCACTCCACAGCCTCAAAAAACAACAATTAACACAGAATATTGTTTTTTTTTTAAATTTAGGCAATAAAACATACTTATTACATCATTTATGCTAGTAAGCACCCATATTGCTAAGATAACCTCAGCTGCCTCTGACTTCCAGGCTGGTTCTGTTTCTTCTAATTAGAAAAATATGGGATGGGGATCCCTGGGTGGCTCAGCGGTTTAGCACCTTTCTTCGGCCCAGGGTGTGATCCTGGAATCCTGGGATCGAGTCCTGCGTTGGGTTCCCTGTATGGATCCTGCTTCTCCCACTGCCTGTGTCTCTGCCTATCTCTCTCTCTCTCTCTCTCTCTCTCTCTCTCTCTCTGTGTGTGTCTCTATGAATAAATAAATAAAATATTTTTTAAAAAAAGAAAGAAAGAAAAAGAGGGGATGGCTGGTGAAACTACAAGGAATTTGGGTAAGGAGCTCTTCCAGCGACAGCTCATGCAAATGAAGGTGGGAAGGCTTGGAGAGTATAAATTGCTATATAAATAAAAAGCACTATTATTTCTGTTAGGGGAAGAAACTGGATTTTCTGACTGAGCATAAGTTTAGAAATACAGAAAAATTAAGAATCTCTGAAATAAAATAATTCATAAAAGTTGATGAGTTTTGATGGTCTTCGATTGGTTAGATTTTGAGAATTGCTATTAAACTTGAACTTGAGGTCTCAGTCGGCTTAGCCTAAAAACAATTTCAGTGAACAACAGATGGCAGTATTCTGCCTTTTTAAAGAACTCTAATTGTCGGAAGATCTTTTTGAATGAGTGCTGCTTCCTCATAACTGGTAGAGTTTAGTTTCTTTTTTTCCATGGGGGGGGGGGGAGACCTAAAAAAAGAATAACTTACAAAAGACAATTGGTAGAGAGTAATACAAAATTTTAAATTGTGTTCTCTCTCTCAGGACCACTGTTAAAGTGAAACTATAATTACATCATTAATAATTCTCAATTACAAGCATTTCAGTTCTGTCACCCTTCCCCATTTTCATGAGGTAAACTTTGTAACAATGACCCATTTTCACAATCTGATTGAAATTCTTGCCCCACATGCAATTTTGCATTGTGATTAGAATGTCCATAAGACAAAACAAAACAAAAAAAATCAAAATATGCATTCTAACACAAATAGTTTTGTGAGCTTTCATTGGCATTTATCTGCCCTGTGTTATCTATCACCAGACTCTCCTACCTCATGGGCACCTACTTATCTATGCTACTGATTTGCTCCTAATGTTGCCTAACTGGGAGCTCTTCCCTCCAATTGCTGCCATAGCACCCAGACTGCTTACCACATGAGTGCCTGGAACTCATATGCTGGAAGTACCCCAAAACAAAAGCAAATAAATGAAAAACCGTGGAAGCTGTAATTCAGAGAAATCTTGCATCTCTCACCAATTCTCACATGAATTCTTAGAATGTCTCTGTCATAAGCACTTGTGATAGTTTTCAATTCAACTTTTGACATAGGATCTTGATAAAGATTCATCTTCCTCTTCTAGGCTAAAAGTGTTACAAGGACAAAGGGAATCCTAGTTTCTACACTAGTTTAACTCCAGACTCCTGGCTAGTATCTGATAATCGTCAGGCATTAAATGATATTAAAAATGAGTTAAGTTGTAAGTAGCATATTCTAAACCTCAAGAGAAGTAAATATCCTCTCTCCCGGTTCTATGCTTTGAACAATATAGAAAGACAAATGACAGTGTCTAAGGTATTTCCTTCAAACAAATAACTATTTTCTGAAATCCATCCTGAAACATTTAACCTTCTAGCACAATTTCAATGTTCAGATTTTAATTTAAATAAAAATGTTGAGAATTGTTACACTGAAATACTGGAGTCATAAATAAAAATTGAATTTAACAAATTGATTCTGGCCTAACTGCTAGGCAGAAAACAGTGAAGCTGCTGAGAAAAATAGTGCCAACCAAAAAAGTGACTCTACACTTTTTTCTATAATCTGGTACATCTATGGAGAAGAGCAAGCCAAGGACTCGGGTATATATAGGAGTATTTTGGGGGAAAAGATTTAAAAGGCTTGGAAGTAGGGGAAAAAGTGACCTTTTAGTGATAACACTCAGATGAAGTACAGAGTGCTTCAGGTTGAGAAAGATGTGTCTGTGTATAGCAAAGTGACTATAGTTAATAATCCTGAAATATATATTTGAGAGTTGGTACGAGAGTAGATCTTCAAAGTTTTTATCACAAGAAAAAAAAATCTGTAATGATGCGTGGTGATAGATGTTAACTAGACTTACTGTGGTGATCATTTTGCAATATACATATATATCAAATCACTGTGTTGTACACTTGCAACTAATATAATGTTGTATGTCAGTTATGTTCAAATTTAAAAAGAGAAGAAGAAAAGGATGTGTCTGGAGAGGTTTGAGGGAATACATCATGACAGGAACATGAGCCAAATGCAAGAACTTTGATTAACTACTAAGAGTAATGAGAAACCCCTGCAGGGTAGTGACAGCATCACTACTGTGGAGGAAGGAGTCAGGCTGACTTTTAGGCTGATGGCTTAGATAGACAGAATCACAGGAGAAGGATGTTTTGATGTGGATGCTGAGATATTCAAATTTGAGTAAACATGTGACATTCACAGGATGATTAAAGTTGCACATCTGAACTGAAAATATACATCCGGGTATCAATGACACAGATATGGTCATTTCAACAACACCCCACATGGGAGTGTATAAAGACAAAAAAAAGTGGACTGAAGGCAGGGCCATAATCAATATCATTTTGCAAGGGTCAGGGAGAGAAGAAACTCACAAAGGAAAATGAGAAAACAGCTGAAAACTAAGAGTGTAGGGTCAAATGGGTCATGCAAATGCTTTTGTCAAGAGGAGAGGAGTGGCCAGTGGTGACCCATGAAATTTGAGAGATTAATAAATTCTAAAAATATTCATTAGTTTAGTATCTGGCCAGTCACTAGTAACACTAAAGAGAGCGATTTTAGTAACATGCTGTGGTTGTAAGTCACACTATAATAAACTAAGCAAAGAAAAGAAGATATGAAGGTGGAGACAATGCATGATCTCAGGGTCCTGGGATTGAGCCCCATATCAGGCTCCCTGCTCTGCAGGGAACCTGCTTCTCCCTCTCCCTCTCCCTGTTTCTCCCCTTGCTTGTGTTCTCTGTTTCTCTTCTCTCAAATAAATAAATAACATCTTTAAAAAAAGAAGAAAATGGAGATGATGTAGACAATTCTTTCCTAAAAACTAGCTATAAAATGGGCGATCAAGGTATGTCTGTATCCAGAGGGAAAAGAGGCTCTAAAGAGCTAGAAAGTGAGCAAGCACAAATGTTGAAGAGGGAGATCCCACCAGTACGAGGGGTTTCAAATGCAATGCAAACAGTGGGAATGATAAAGAGATGGAGGTCCAAGAGAAGGAAACCCTTCACAATGGAGGATACCTTTCCCAGGGTAACAGTGAGAAAAAAGACTAGATCTGCAGGTGAGAAATGAGAATTCCTCTACTTTGGCTTTTATCTAACTCTGAAGATGAGTCATGAGCCCCTTGTTGAGAAAGTGATGTAGGCAATGTTAGAAGTACAGAGGAGAACGAAGAACATTTGAGAAAGGAGAAGGAACAGCTGGCTAGATTCTCAGGCAATACTGTAGGTCCAGCTCCAATATGTTGTTTATGTGTTATTTCCAGTGTTACTCAGCACGAAATTTTGCACGAAAAGGCAACAAGGTGGAAATAGGCAGGGTGAGCCAGATTGGGAAGAAAGAAGACTGAATAAGTGGACCAGAGATCCTGGGGAAGTGGAAGAGCAGGTGAGAAAGCAGTAAAGCTTGAAGAAGCATGGAGCCAGAATGCAGGGTCAGGTGTTTGTATGAGAAGAACAAATGCAGATTCCATTAGTAGACCAGTCTCTCAGGCATAGAAGGTTTCTGCTTCTTATTAGCAGAAAACAAGGTTGGAAAGGAAATATGAAGCCAGATTTCAGATGCCCGTGAATGAAGGACAAAGTTTTCTAATTCTATGAGCTGGTAATTGAGTGAGGAAAGAAGTCTGAGAAGGAAAATGATGTAATCGAACAGTACACAAGCGCTTGAGGAAGAGAAAGGTGTGGATAGGAGACGACAGGTCTGACCATGGTTGCTGAACCAAAAATGTGGGAAACTAGGCTACTTGAAGCATGAATGGCCAGGGAGGGAAGAGGGAAAGTAACATTAAAGAGCGTAACTGCACTCGTACAGTGATTCAACACTGAGACATGAAAACAAAAATGTATTTATTCCTGTAGTTGTCTTCTTCTACTCTGTCCACAATATTCTCAGTTCCTGCTCTTGAAAATTTCTTCAAACGCTCTTGCCTTCACAAAATCAAATGTAGGGAGTTCACTTGTCAGTGTATCCACATTGGGTCTCAGCCACTGTCTAAGAAAATGTTCTCTTTTTGATAGATCATGGTAGTAGCCCTCTACAGTGTAAACAGAGAGGGTGAAGGGATTCTCTTAAAAGCCCCAAGTTGTTTTAACACAACATCCAACACTTCATAAATGTATTTTTAAAATCAGTAAATTCCAGTTTCTACAACTAAGCAAAGATACCATAAATTATGTAACAAGGTTTCCAAACTTATAAATAGATCAAATTTCAAAACGCTTTTACATCAAATTTGTTTTGGAACTTGGAATGAATTTTTCTAGAGAAATAATACTATAAACAGTGATGAAACTTCTAGGCCAGCTTACAAAAACTTATACACCTCATAATAATAGGTATGATAGTATTTTTGTTCTACATTGTAAATACACCCTATTTCAATCACACTGCAATATTTTAAGACAAACACATTGTATCAAAACAAAATATGGAGGCACTGGGAAACATCCATTCCCGCATCGTTTACTCAACAAATATTAACTGAAAATGTACTGGGTACCTGATACTATCTACACCCCGGGGCCAAGGAGATGAATGAGTTTGGCAGCTGCCCTCGAGGATCCTGCAGTCTAGTCTAGTGGATGATGCTCAGAGGACTAAAAGTGATCAGAGGACTGAAGAGGAAGCTGAGAGAACCCTGTGATGAATCACCACCACCCCTGGTTATGAGGTGAGGAAGAAGTTGTTTCTCACAACGCATGTCTCCAAACACCTACATGTGGCCAACTTTGAAAACGGCTGCCCTCCTATCACTATCCATACTTCTCCTCAAAGTAGGATGCAAATAAAATCCAACTCTCCATAGAAGTAAGAGAAGGGGGAGGGACTGATTACAAAGATACTCATCACTCAAATACAGATACATCTGGTTTCTTGAAGTTTCCCTCAAAATTTTCAGCCCTTAGAACTCTCAAAGCTCCAACACCTGTCTCAATTTGTTTTTTAAGATTTTATTTATTTATTCATAGACACAGAGAGAGAGAGAGGCAGAGACACAGGCAGAGGGAGAAGCAGGCTCCATGCAGGAGGCCCGATGTGGGACTCTATCCAGAGTCTCCAGGATCACACCCCAGCCTGCAGGCGGCGCCAAACTGCTGCGCCACTGGGGCTGCCCCCGTTTCAATTTTGAAGCTTGGATTTCAAGACTCCTCAACTTCCCATTCCCCAGTAAAGAGTAGGGAATTTGAAGCTCCCTTGCTATTCTGGGCAGTTGAGGGTCTGCTTCTTGCTAACGGGTTTTAAGGGATGAAGTAAGCTTACCTGTGAACCATTTTGCATGCAGAGAAGATTTGAGGAAAATATTAAAAGTTAATAATATCATTTCTTGATTTTCCAGAAGGTAATTCACAGCTCTATAAATTATAACATGAATGACTTTCAACGTTTGAAACTAGGGCAAAAAAGGCTAAGCTACTTGTCCAACATTACATGGATGGTAAGTGGCAGAGGTGGAATTCAACCCAGACAATCTGGGTTAATCACAATACTAAGCTGTCAATATTTTGGGGTAACTGTCCCTATGTATGGTCACTTACCTCTGATGATATAAAATATCTTTGTCAATTTGTTACCCACTGTTAGTTTGCAAACTCTTCCTTCAATTAATCTTCATCAATTTAGGTTTTCCTTATCAAGAGGAACTTATTAACACCCTCTGTATTCTCTGAGAATTCATGTTATACTCCTTTCCTTTACATCTTTTTTTTTTTTTTTTAAATCAAATTAGACTCCTCTCAGAACTATGTTTTTAGGGAAGATCCCACTACTGTTTCTCCATCAAGAAAAACGTCATTTACTTTTTTCTCTTATTTCCCATACGTAAGCCAGACCTCATATAATATTTGCTCCTGGATGGAAAAACTGGTGGTTCTTATATAGAGACTTCTGTTGCTAATAGGAAAACATCTGTCTTCATTTTCCTTTTAGGTAGTAATGAAAATAAAATTTTATAATGCATCTGTCTACAAGTCTGGTTTAATTACTTCAGTTTAAGAAACTGGTTTTAGTTATAATCTTATTATATTCATAATGTTTTGAGACACTCAGGTAATAAATATGATTATCTCCGGGTCAACAGACCCCAGTAACTCACCAAGATATTTAATCGGCAGATGTTGAACAGGATTATAAAGGTTCTGTATGAAAGGCATTTCAAAATGATACCCTACCCCTCATGTTTAATGACAAGGTGTCACTGAGTGAAGAGGAAACCAAGCAAGAAAAGAAGTCATTTGGTTACAATGATGAGTCACTCAACATTTATGTCATAGTTTTGTTTTCTTCCTTGTGGACATAACTGTTAGTTTTGTCAATTCTTCCATATGCTGTTAGTATAGCAATAATAGGATATTGACGGAATACAAATGACCAACAATTTGTTGGGATTCAGCACAGATTCCTTATGACAAAGGTCTATACAAAGAAGAGAAAGTAACTTCAGAAATTATTTTCTAAGATTATAATCTTGTAAAATTAATAAAAGTGATTAAAAAGTGGGTTAATTTTATTTCCTGGGGACCAAGAGGAAGGATCTAGGGAGAAGCAGATAGTGAATTCCTCTTTGGCTATTGCTTCAGTGTATTTTCCTTTTGTTTCATCTTAAAATAAGATGACATGAATGGAAGTGTACTACGCAGAAACTGATTAACGTATCTCATAGGAAAAAAATAAGCAAAGCATGATAAAAAAATACAGAACAGAAGCAGTGAGTGTTTTCACATACTGATTCTGATGACAAACTAAAGTCTAAAATTAATATAGAGTCATATCTAACTAAAAATAACATCAAATTGTCTTCTTGCTGGCTTCAAGGTTTCTAACAAAAAAATGTAAAGTTACTCTCACATCTCTATCATTAGCCACACTCTACACTGGCCCAAAAGATTAAAGAGATTTTAAGATGCCCATCAAGCACGTCTTATGGCTGTTGATCAGTCAACAGACTTGAGTGTTGCCCTGGGGATTATTGTAGCATTTTAATATCAAAGCAAATATGTCCAGAGACATGCCCCAGTTCTCAACTCTCTTCAAACTACACACAGTGGATGTTGTGATTGACTTTCTACACTAATCATGGTGATTCCACCCCTAAGGCCAGAAATTTGGTCAAGGATGGATAGGTTTTTAGTCAATGTGATTCAATGAGACATGAGGGGAACTTTGCTTAGTGCTTCTAAGAAAAAATTCTTCCCCCTCCAGAAAGAAGCCACATTGCTGCCAGCAGCCATCTTTGGATCACAAGTGGAATCAGCTTTAGGATAAAGCCAATAGTGTAGACAGTAGCAAAGTAGAAAGAATTAAAAAACAAAACAAAACAAAACACTACATCTGTTGCAATGTTATTAAGTCATGCATTCACCAACCCTGAAGCCTTCTTTCTTCTGGCCTTCTTACAGTAAGAGTTAACATAGTAAGCATTTCAAATTGTGTGCTACCACTAATCTGAATAAAGTATTCTTTTTCTAACGGTTATAAATAACTAATATAGCATAAAAATTTACCAAATGTATATGGAAATAGTAGATAAGTAGGTGGTACTGAAAACACAATTTATAATATATATGTCCACAATTCTGAGTTAATCACTTTATTTTTTTAAGTTTTCATTTAGAACCAAGTTAGTTAACATACAGTGTAATATTAGTTTCAGGTGTACAATATGGTGTTTCAACATGCATATACAAAACCCAGAGCATCACAACAAGTACACTCCTTAATCTACATCATCTATTTCCCCCAACCTCCCCTCTAGTAACTGTCCATTTGTTCTCCACAGTTAAGAATCTGTTTCTTGGTTTGTCTCTCTGTATCTCTCTCTCTCTCTCTTTACTTGTTTGTTTTGTTTCTTAAATTCCATATATAAGTGAAATCATATACTATTTGTCTTTCTCTGATAGACTTATTTCACTTAGCATTATACTCTCTAGCTCCATCCATGTCATTGCAAATGGCAAGATTTCATTCTTTTTGATGGCTGAGTAATATTCCAGTGTCACAGTGTGTAGATGTATATATTCCACCTTTTTAAAATCCATTTATCAGTTGATGGACACTTGGGCTGCTTCCATAATTTGGCTATTGTAGACAATGCTGCTATAAACATCTGGTGCATAAACATGTTAATAGCATAAACTTGTTATAGTAGCATTATCTACAGAGTTAATAACTTTAGTTTAAAAAACTGGTTTCAGTTATATTTAGAATATTGTGAGGCAGGCAGCCCGGGTGGCTCAGCGGTTTAGCGCCGCCTTCAGCCCAGGGCCTGATCCTGGAGACCCAGGATCGAGCCCCACATCAGGCTCCCTGCACGGAGCCTGCTTCTCCCTCTGCCTGTGTCTCTGCCTCTCTCTCTCTCTGTCTCTCTCTCCCTCTCTCTGTCTCTCATGAATGAATAAATAAAATCTTAAAAAGAATATTATGAGGCAGTAAAAATATGACTATCACAGGGTCTGCAAACCCTGGCAGCCCAATGAGAGCTAGGAGGGCAGAGCAATGACTAATTTCACTTTAGCTAAGTGACTCACTTCTAACACTAGCACCCAGCACACTATCCATATCTATGTCTTAATGGCAAATTGCCACATGCCATGAACCTTCCACATGAGTTGAAATAATCAAAATGCCATTGATAAAATCTTCCTACACAAATGTACTCTACTATGATGTGTGGATTTTGTGAGCTTCTTGAAGATAAGAATCGTTTATATTTATTTTCTATTCCCACAGCAACTTTAACCACACTCAGCAAAAAACTGCCTAATTACTTTACATAAATTACCTAACTCCAATTCCTCTGGGCAGAAAGTATACAAAATCTATCCAATCCCTCAATGAAATTTTAAATTTAGCTTTCCATGCATTTCTATATATAGAGAGAATTTTATAATTCTTAATTTGCTCCCTATTATTTCAATGAAATACTTTTTTTTCTTTCCAATACTGGGCCCCCACCTCTATAATTGTAATCTCTTTTAACATAGACAGCCTATTTCTCCTTTTAATTTGTGTTTCTTATTCACTCTCTTTTTTCTTCCCCTCTCCCTCCTTTCAACGTAGGAACATTGCTAGCATTTCCTTGCTAACAAAATTGTTCTTTGACCCCATCTAAGGTTGTATTTATTCCTTTTAAATTCTAATCTATTAAACTAGAAAGAGAGCTCTGCTCTTTTAATACCATTTTCATTTATTTTTAAAAATATTTTATTTATTTGACAGAGAGAGTACACAAGTAGGCAGAGCAACAGGCAGAGGGAAAGGGAGAAGCAGCCTCCTCACTGAATAGGGAGCCCGACTCAGGGCTTGATCCCAGGACCCCAGGATCATGACCTGAGCAGAAGGCAGGTCCCTAATCGACTGAGCCACCTAGGTGGCCCATATCCTTTTTAAAGATACTTAATTTTTTATTCATGGCAACCTGATTTACACCTCTGATAAAATAAAATCCTCTATTAAGTGCAATCAATATCTTAATTAAAATATCTAATTATAATATTCCCAGTTTTGTCTTTCTTCACCCAGCTCCACAGCCTCTCCCCTGCCTGGCTTTTCCTAGTCCCTCTGAGAAGGAACTCTGTATCTGCTTTTCTAGATCTTCTTCCCTCCTTAACTATTGACCAATGGTACTATTTTTCCTTGTTCTATCTATGCCCTTCCCTTCCAGCTTTCACCCTGTGTTACAGTGAGTACCTACTAATTTGGAGCTCCAACACTGACCTTTTCTCTGGACTCAGGCTTGTGTGCTCCCTGAACAGCTCCACTCAGATATGCCCACAGTTAGTTCAGACTCTACCTTCTCCATCAGAGTACTTGGACCTCCATCTTCTGGACTCTTTTTTCCCTATTTTCTATCTTGGTTAACAACAAAATTTGTCACCCAAACTAGACATCTTGACTTTTTAAAAAGATTTTATTTATTTGACACAGAGTGAAAGAGAGCACAAGCGGGGGTAAGGGCAGAGGGAGAGGAGAAGCAGGTTTCTCACTGAGCAGGGAGCCCAACATGAGGCTCGATTCCAGGACCCTGGGACCATGACCTGAGCCCAAGGCAGATGCTTAACCAACTGAGACACCCAGGTGCTCCCATCTTAACTTTTTTAAAGTGATATTTTACTTTCTCATCTCTAACTTCAAACTGATCACTGCATCTGAAAATTTCTACTGAGGAGTAACTCAACTACTACTTCCTCTAGGATTCCTTAATCCCTGCCTTAAATCCATCTCATTATTTCACATGAGGATGGCTGCAGGTTTTTTCCTCCCAGTTTTTTTCCCACCACAAACTTGGTTTTTCCCAATACAGAGATACTAATATGCTGCTCTGTTATTTTCTTTGATGGTTTCCCAAAGTCATAGAGTGACATTCAACTTCTTGGCATGACTTTAAGCATTTTAAAATTTAACTCTTAACCTCTTTTACCCCAGTTACATTTTCATATATCCCATTAATGTGTCTTCTTAGCTGTCCTAGATGATCTCCTCAATATGCTTCCACGACCCCATGCCTTTGCTTATGGTGTTATTTCTGCCTACCACATAATTTCTCTGATATATTAGTATTAATGATCAGGACCCAACTTTAAAACATAAAACATCTCAGCCTCATTCCCAGAGTGACACCTCAGCCTCAAAGCCTCCATTGTATTCTCTGTCCCAAAGTCCATCATATTGTACTATTGCTAATTGTCTGTAAATATATTATTCCTTGCCAGATTATGAATTTGAGGGCAAGAATGACTTCATTTTTGTAATCCTATCACTCAGCATATTGTAAGAGCTCCCAAAACACAATTTTTAAATGAATTCTGCCTTCCAACACAATATGTTATCTTTACAAATGGTTCTCAAAAGTTTGTAGACTCTTGATCATACTTTTCAGTCCAAAAAGTGTGCCTTCGCCTGGTCCTTATAGTCAAACAACATCCCCTTCAAGTTCTCACAACCTCCTGTTGAGTATCACGTTACTTAAGGCAACTGCCTGTAATAAACACACTCAACTGACTGGCAAACATAGATTCCCAGGAGCCAGGAACAAAAACGGAGTGTTGAAGAAAGGAGAGGCAGCATGTTCAAATTTCCTTTGGATGCTCTCACTGATTTTCCTTAGTCCTTGACTGTGTGACCCATTGCTTATTTTCAGGGCTCCTTTTTATGATTAGCACTACTGCATACATGCACACATGATAGAAAGTAGCTTTCTTTGTAGTAATGACACACGTACATCATTGGAAAATACTAGAACACTGAAGAGAAAAATAAGAATGAAAAGATTTCAAAGCATTGCTGAAATAGTAATTTGATACTATCTATTGTATATGACTATATTCAGTGTTTAAATTTCTTTATTTAGCACAGGCTGACCATCTGTCCCTCCAAAGCAGGTATTCTGGGAATCTACAGTTAATCTATTTTTTGCTTCCTCAAAACTAATACTAACTTTTGAGCTTTCCACTGTAATCAACACATATCATCCCATATGCTCTTTGACACAATATTCGTTCTTCCTTCAGATTTAGGAAGGTTTTTTTTTTTTTTTTTTTTTTTTAAAGCCTCTTAAATCTTTAAACAGATAAGATTTATCACCTTTCCACAATGTAACTTGCCTGAGATTATCAAATGATTGCCTTTCTGCTTGGGAGACATCCTGCTATCTGAGCTGACATTTTAGCCATAAACTGTAATGTTATCCTATGTTTGACATGAAGAATTTATTGTGGTAAATATTTTTTTGCTGATGAGTTATGATACAGAATATTAGAAAGCAGCAGTGGGAAAGGAAGAGCTTATTTCACTGTGACTCAAATATCCCTAACTGGCCAATGAGTATTCAAAAGAAGCTGGCAGAAGAAGGCCTGACATTGAGAAGGACACATTAATCTGATGCAGGATGACAGTAACCATTATTTGTCTCTTTACCGTGAAAGTATACTTCATAAGCAAACTTCTGATATCAGTGTGTTCTCAGCCTATATAAACCAGTCCCTCCCTTGCTAGAACACCTCTTAGTCCTCTTTAATCCCATATTCTTCCCCCAATCTCCACACTCCCTGTTAACTACCAATCCATTTTTCTACCAAACTTTTCAAAACAACTGTTAGTGTTCACAGCCTTCATTTTCTTACTTTACATTCACATCCCAATCCACTGAGCTGGGCTTTTAGAACAAAGACTGTTAATTGCTCTTGCTATCCAGTGGGTTTTTGGTGTTTTTCCCCCCAAGGTGAGTTTTAATTGCTGAACTTAAAGGATATTTTTCAGGCCCTGAATTACTGGACTTCTTCATAGAAGTTTACAGTATCAGTGACATGCATTTTCTGAAAACCTCATTTCCTTCCCCTCCCATGATATCATGCCCTTCTAGTTCTTTTCCTATGTCTCTGAACTATCTTCTGTCTCTCTTGGATACTTTTCCACTCACTCTCCATCACTCTGCATTTTATTTTATTTTAAGATTTTTATTTATTTATTCATGAAAGACAGAGGCAGAGACAGAGGCAGAAGGAGAAGCAAGCTCCCGGTGAGAAGAGCGATGTGGAATTCAATCCCAGGACCCAGGGATCACACTCTGAACCAAAGGCAGATGCTCAACCACTGAGCTACCCAGCTGCCCTTTATTTATTTTTTTTAGATTGATTATTTATTTTAGAGAGAGGGGAGGGACAAAAGGAAGGAAATCCTCAAGCAGACTCCCCACTGAGCAGGGGAGCCTGAGGTGGGGCTCCATCCCAGGACTTGGTCAGTACCTGAGCCAAAATCAACCTAACTGACTGAGCCACCCAAGCGTCTCAGATCCCTCAACATGTTAAAAGCTATTTCTGTAGGTTTCACTTCTTTCTATAGGTTCTTCTCATTCCACAGACACTCTCTAAATGCTCTCCTGAGACCCATATCATCTTCCCCAGCTCATAACACCTAAATCATCTCTGCCCCAAACTCCTCTGCCCAGTGCGTCCACTGTTACTGGACTCCAGGGAGAAGAACACCATGGCTCCTCAGAGCAGAGTACTCACACCTGACCTTCCTGACTTTGCCAAGTGCTTCTCTAGCACCTTGGTCACTGCTTCAATCCCCATCAATTATTCGCCCTCATATAGAAAGCCTCAAGTCTCCTTCCTTACTTTCATTAATCACTGACAGACACAGTCCTTCTGTTTTTACCTGCTGTATAGCTTGCTACTCTATTTCACTCTTAGTCAATGTATTCTAATGCTCAAAAAAAAAAAAAACTTGTGTTTTCCACATGCTATTTTTTAATCATACATATCTTTGTGAATGCAGTTACTTTCTCAGTTTTCCCTGTCCTCCCCTTCTCACCACCACTTTCCTTCGGTTTATTCTTACTATTCCATTACTACTTAATTCTTCCAGAAACACTTTTTCTGACTCCCTACTCTACATCAAACTGGAGTAAATACCCATGATCTGTAGTCCTTTAACACTCTGATCATATCTCAATCATTGCCCTAAAATTGGAATGGTTTGCATATTTGTCTTCACCACTAGACTTTATTTTACTTAACTCTTTTATCTCCAGTGCTTATCCCAGCATGTGTTACCCAGTAGTGCGTACAAACTGATTACCAAGTTAAGAGATGCATTTATTGTTTCATGAACTTATTTGCCCAAGTAGACCTTCCTAGTCCATAAGCAAAATGCAGAAGAGCCACCATGTTACCATGTTTGGCAATGATATTTCTGAAAAGTAGGGGAACACAAGCATTCAGGTTTATTTATTAGCCTCTCATGAGACACTTAAAATTCACAAGTTCTTTGAAATCTGGATTCTCTGGACAAACTTAGTAACATAGAAAAGTAATACCTCTACCAGTCCCTGGGCTAGATTCATGGGACCCCGCCCAGCACAGCCTGTCCTCATCCCTGCCTCTGATTCCCAACAAGGCACAGGTCTTGGCCATTTGCCTCAAGCATGGGAAAGTTCTATCTGTGTGTCTGAATGAAGCTGCTTCTGGGGCAACTCCCTTGTAATATGGAACTGTGTTTTGGATTATGGCATGAGCAATGAGATACTAGGCCCTAAAAATTGTATACTAACTGCCTCTGATTGAGAAATGGTATTATTAAAAGTAAGATTAGATGGTGGTTTGACTCTAAGGGAGCTTGACAATTGGCCATTCAATTCATCATTATTGACACTACATTCAAAGCAGTGACATCTTATGTATGGTTTTATATTGCCTTTGAACTACAGCACTGCCCAATATATGCAATATACCATATTACTGCCCAATTGAAAATTTATTTCATGATAAAGGGAGATAAGTTAACAGAACATTGTGTTTCTATAGCTGAGAAATAAATGAATCATAGGCTTGCCATTTCAGGACTATGACAAGTGCAATATGGCAAAAATGCAGTATCACCTGGAGTGACATTCAGAAACATATTGTTTTAATTCTAGTAATGCTCAAGCAAACTCTAGCATGTTAGATAGGTGATAATGAATAACAGCCATTGTAGTATCAACAATGGCAATACTTATGCCTGGTACGAGTGCTCTGTACTTTCAGAGTAGATGGGGAGCTAGGACACACAAAGTAGGAGACTGTTATTAACACTACAGCCTTCCTAAGGTTTATTCTCTGGGAAACCTGAACACAGTATGAAATAAATCTACCAGTGCCTACGCACTCTTGAGATTCAAGCCTGAGTATACTCTGCATGAAATATGTATTTATGAATACATTTCTAATCTTGATCATCTCTGCGAAACACCTTGGTGCTGCCTGGAGTATGGCTTGGTGACTTATATTTATATCCTCTCTCTTTTTAATTCCCATCATCCTGCCCATTTTGATTGTGTTTCTTGATGCTATCTTTCTCCTAAGAGGTGTTCTTTGATATTGGTTTTATGTTCCCTGCTCCTGGCTTCATGCCACCGTTCAGATGTGGATCTGCTCGGGAATACAAGACACTGATTATGCCATTACATGGGCCTTCCTCCTGCAGATGAGAGGGGGAAAACGAATCAAAGGAACCTGAAAGATGCTGTGTGAAACCTACAAAATTTCCACCATCATCTCCTAAATCTCCCTAGACCCTAAAGCAGAACCAGAAGGTGAAGTTTAAAGATGAACACACTCCCCACAATTCCACTCCTACTGTTTATATCTGGAAACTATTTCATGTCCGAGCCTTTATATGCATTTGGAGCATGGAATGGTAACAGTGACTGTACTGGTTTCATCGGCAGCATAACAGGGCACATAGAAAATGGCTCTAGGTTAGTCCATCACTCAAGCCAGTAGTCTTGACATCTCCATCACGTGTTGCCACTGATAGTAGGACAAAAGATTTTTTACCAAATTGAGATGATCAGTCCCATTGTAAGGACTATTATCACTGCCAGTGTGGGTGTGAGACTGAAACTAAGTAATGTAAAGAGCTATTCTCAAGCTATTCTGGTCCTTCGCCTCCAATGCCCTAGGTATGCTAGATGCTTTTCATGTCAGCACAACACACAGACCTACTTCCATCTAAACAGTTTATCGTATCATTAACTTCAGGTAAGAATGAGGAAGTGACCAGGGTAACACAGCTCAGCCTTAAATATCAAAACATTCTGGTATTTGTGTTAACAAGTAATGTGAGTTATAGCAGTAATGATAAAGTTTTTCTCTGGTATAAGTACTTCATCCCTTTTGTCATTCTTGAAGTAGCTGTAAAAATCAATTCATCCACTTACATGTCCCAGAAATAGGTACATCATTTAAAAATCCACTTACTCACCTAGTGAATTAAAATTTGGAGAAATTCAGGCATTAAAGTAAAACATGAAAATTTCTGGCAGTGGTAAAGATGGAGTATGAAGAGGACAGGCCAGCCTGGCTTAAGAGTGTGGTCTGGAGTCAGTTCCTGAGAGCAGCCCCTGGCATTTCAAAGTTCCTTTCATTCTTCTGTGTATGGACCCACAGATTTTCTACAGGTTCATTTTTTTTCTTGTCCCTCCCAATGGTGTAGTGATTATGGGCAGCAAAGGGCAAGATGGTGACAGCAAAGCTGTTTGTACATATGCACAGGTCTGTTACATATTAGGTATTTTTTGGTCCTGGGATAAATTCACAGAACATGTTTTTTTCTACAGCTCACTGGTTTAAATCCTTCAGGTGCTCCTGAGAGTAGCTGTCAGGATCCACAAAAGACCTTCTGCAGAGAAGACTTTTGAATGATCACATTATAGTCCTAATTGGAGCTGAGTAGGTCACAGCCCTCTGAAGCTGACAGTGAAATATGCCATTCTCTGAACATGTGTCCCTTATCAGAGCCACTTAAGGTAACAACGTCCTACAAAAGGCTCTCTGGGTCTCTGAAGGTACAGAGCCCTCATTACTCCTCCAGTTAGGGAAAGCTTTGGACCACTTCTGGGAATGCAAATGAATGAAACCCCATGTGACAGCTGTAATAAAAGGCTCCTGTCTTTTTGCAAAACATTCAAATGCCATCTGGCAATTTCGTTGACGTCAGCAGGCACAGAAAAACAACTGCCCCCACTGCCTTCTTCATCATTCCCTTCCACCCCCAACTTTGCTCTCCCCTCCTCCCTAGCAAAAAGCTCCAACTTTTAGTAGCAGAGGCTAGGAGCAAAGTAGCCATTTTAAAAGATTTGCTCTATTTCTTGCCCATTCCGTTTTATGAACCAGCTTTATCATCACAACAGCAGTGGTATTTGGCGCCAGTTCTCCAAATTCCAGTTAGAGAATCATTTCATTAAAAAGAAATTTTAAAGTCTTTTCTATTTGTGTTTGAGGACTTGAAGTACATTTATTCTGAGACTAGAGGTGTTAAGGAAAACTATTAATCTAACTTCTGATCCCACACATGCTCTCTTTGATCACTGTAAATAAACACCTAGTGTCACACTGAGAATATGTCTGCAGCCCTAGGCTGAATACATTGGCTTTAGAGCTTACATATGTGCATATATCTTTTAACAGTTCACTAGAAGCTTAAATGGACAGATTTTTCTTTTGATGTCAAAATCATATGATAGAGCTATCAAGTTATTTTGCCTTAGATATAACTTCATGGAAAATATATTTTTCTAAATTATTGAGCAAAATGCAAGTAAGTCAACTAGCATGTCTGTACCTTGTCAAGGAAACAGAATTACAGAAGAAACACCAACACACTTTCCAGAAACCCTAATTAAAGCAGAACAAAACAAACAAAAAACCTACTCTAATATTTACACATGGTATCAAAGAGGATAGACATTTTAAGTTATTATTGCCTATTATGGCTTTTTTTGTTTCCAGGGGAGAAGCTGGACACTAATAATACCGAGTGTGTTCCCGGAAATGGGTAAAGCACTATTAACCATAAAGCGTAAACTGGTCTCTTTATAAGCCAATTAATCAGCTCCTTTTCAGGCTCCAAATACGTTACTCTCAAGGTTAAAGCATACACATTTGGGCAGCCGGGTGGCTCAGCAGTTTAGCACCGCCTTCAGCCCAGGGCCTGATCCTGGAGTCCCAGGATCAAGTCCCACGTCAGGCTCCCTGCATGGAGCCTGCTTCTCCCTCTGCCTGTGTCCCTGCTTCTCTCTCTCTCTCTCTCTCTCTCTCTCTCTCTGTGTGTCTCTCATAAATAAATAAATAAAATCTTTAAAAAATAAAAAAATAAAAAATAAATAAAGCATACACATTTGACTCATCTTTCTATCCATATCACTGGTACATACTACTTATGTAGGCAGGCCTTTATCAAATGTAAAGGATTTTGGAAAAACAATTTTATATATTAAGGATAAGTCTATTAAGTAAGATTAACCAAACTCGGTATTGCTTAGATACTCCACTATTGACTTAAGTCTTTGCCTTTCCTAAAAATTTTGCTTTTTCATTTAAAAAAAAAAAACATTTAACATCTAATATTGAGAAGAACTTTTAACATCAACTTTTTTTTTCCAATTACAACTTCTCATGAAAATACATATACACTGTAAGTTAGATGAGCGATTAGGAAGTACAGATTGGGCTGTGTTTTAGGGTGACTTTTTTTCAACAGCTCCCTTTTATGTACTCAACTTTTTACCCTGTTTCAACTTACCTGAGGAAGATGATACAGTCCCATTAGTAGAAAGAGAAAAGTTAGGAATGCATGCATGTCAGCCACGGTTAGGGGAGAAGAAATAATGGGAGGGATGTAGATACTGAAAACATGCTGCCACTTACTCTAAAAGGGAGTGTGGCATATCCAAACCGAGGTCTTGAGTGATTGAGCTCTTCTCTCCCCATCAGTTCCAACTTGACTCTTGCCATTCTTTGCTTTTTATAAAATATATGTGGTTTATTCTTCTCAACAGGCTATTGGTGCCTCTGGATTATGCTGTTTTCTCTACAGAGAAGACCTATCTCCCTGTCAAGTCTTCCTGCTCATCTTTTAAGCTTTTAAAGGCCTTCTGAAGGAAGGCCGTTGCTGACCTGTGTCTGCTTGTGCTTTGCAAATGCCCTGTGAACACATCCTCACTTTATTTTCCACATTTGATGGGGTGGGTCCATTTGTTCATGAAAGTGTGAACTTCAGTTACAGTAGGGAGTGCATTACGTTGGTGTCCTCAATGCCTAGCATGGTGTTAAGTGTTCAACAGATGGATATGGGAGGACTAAAAGAAAGGAAAGAAGGCAAAACAAGCACAACAAAGGAAAAAAAAAAAAGAATTCCAAAGAAAACTTTTTTATAGGTGGAGAAAAGCATCTAGGATATACTGACCAGGTATTATGTGCCTAGTAACATGCTAGGTATTTTCACACATTATCCCATTTAATAAAAACAAAGCAAAACCCTGCTCAGTGGGAACTGTTAACATTTACAGAAGAAAAATCAGATTCAGAGAGAATTTGTGAACTACTAAAGGCCCCTTAACAGGCCAACAGTGGTGGCCATGGAATGCAGGTACGTTGACGCTGTAGCTTTTACAAGATATTTAATACCTTCTGTTGTTTTGCTTAAGGCAGAAGGGGGAATGGGAAAGAGAAGGCAAGGGAATGAATACCCTATTATTAAAGTGGAAGTGAATCTTGAAAAGTCTAAGAATAAATCCATTAGGGCACAAGATAAAACTCAACAAGGTACATTTGGAAAATACCAACTCGGGGCTAAGCCTAAACTGTCCTTCAGTTCCAAGACTCCATCTGGATTTCTCACAGCTCCCTGGAACAAAAGGTCATTAGCAGCTGCTGATTTAGAGGCAACATCTTCACTGAACGTATAAACTAAGCAAGTTTTTCAAAAACACCTGTCACTTGGTAACTTTTGTTTTTTATGAGCTGTGTGTATTGATTTAAGGGTGGAAAATAAGAAACTCAAGAGGCCCTAGCAGAATCAGGCAAAGGAAAATATCAATTTAGTAAATGGAGAAAGGGTAGAGATAAAGAACAATTAGATTTGTACCCTTAAGCTTTTAATAATGGGCAAAGAGGTCTAACGTGCTTTCTAGAAAGTATTAAATAAAACACAGAAGAAAGAATATTCTGCATGCCTTAATCATGACTGCCTTTAAGTGAAAATGATATAATCAAATAGCAGAGAAATCAAGAGAACAGATGCTAAAACTGTCCAGAAAACAGTTAACATATTTTTGGAGAAAGGAAAGCAAGGACATAAAAGATAAAAATCACCAGAAAAAGAAGATATTCAAAATTTTAATGGCACACTTGAGACACATCCATTAGACAGAACAAGCTTTGTCTTGTCCAAGACCTAGCCTGAGTTTGAGTCAATGTAAAACATGTCCTATTCATTTGGGAGTTATTCCTCAGTTTGTGATGAAAATAAGGGCAATAGAACTTACACAACAGTCTTACAATCATTTTTTTTAAAGAATATTTTAGTGAGGAGTCTGGCATTACTACATCAGTAATACTGATTGCTACCAAGGGACAATCGGTATGGGTAGAGCCCGTCAAAGTGAAGTAGGAGGTCCTGGTATTTGGCAATGATGCTGCTACACCTTACGTAAATGGAAACATTCTAGAGATACAAGAAACTTAAAGGCACCACATTCATGTGGCAATAATTTTATGCTCCACTCCTTTTGATCAACAATTTGGGATTCAGAGTTGTATAATGTACATGTACTACTTAATATGGTTTTTTGGGCAACTGACCAAAATCTAGAATTTCCTGACCATACTATCTTGTGATTTACAAGTTGCTAACATTTTATCCCATTCATATGTGAGTCTCTAATGACTTATTATTCCAGAGTTTGATTTCTTTTCTCACAAAAAGAAAAGTTCGGAACCTATAATGTCGAGGATCATATATTTGACAAGGGACACACTGCCCATCTGTGTGATTCTGCTAAACAACAGCAACTGGACTTTCTTGGGATCCTCTTTTGTTGAAAGCAACAGGACTTCACCACTTCACAAAGCAGTCTCTTTATATTGGAAGGCTGGAGTCACTAGGAGACTTTTCTGAATCTGGGCTGAGACCTGCCTTTTCAAATCAGCTCTCATTCTGTCCTCATCAAACATATTTTGTATTCACAACTCTTCCCAGAAATGAAGCAGCTTTCCTATTCTATATTATACTACAATTAATACATATCTCATCACCTGTCTGCATTTTTCTGTTTGGAGACTATAAAAATGAAAATGATTTTTATAGGAACATACAGGAGCTTCTTAAAATACTTTCATTGATCAATAAAAAACGGCAAACAAAAATAATACTGAGAAACGAATAAAAATTAGCACACACTGAGGGCTTATTTGCACTAGGGACTAATTTAACATTCAATATAAATTATGCCATT
The DNA here is from genome assembly GCF_053574225.1 of Canis aureus. Lineage (NCBI taxonomy): Eukaryota > Metazoa > Chordata > Mammalia > Carnivora > Canidae > Canis > Canis aureus. Next base: position 27,425,740 of record NC_135635.1, read on the forward strand.
TAAGTCTTCTTATCACCCTGGCAAGATGGTACTAACATTATACCTACCTTACAGAAGAAGTTGTAAAATTAAGGTAACCGACTCAAGGACACACCTATAGTGAGTGATAGGGCAAGGGGTGATCTAAGGAAGTCTGATGCATGACACCGGAGCTTAAGTCTATGCTCTCTTCACCATTATCCTCTCTATACAGTTTTCCTTAGTGAACCTGTAGGAATGATGGTAAGGCAAATAACACAACTTCCTGAGAACAGTCTAGAAATCACTGGAAAAATTATCTATTTATACTTAGTGTTTCATAAAATCACAACTATTTATTGAAACTACAGAAAGTGTGGAAGATTAAAAAATATTTTCTATATTCAAGAATCTACACCATGCATGAGACAAGGTGGGGATAAGGAGAGGATTTCAGAATCTGACTTCTTTGGGGGAGGGAGAGGTAATTCCAGCATTCCGGTGGAGACTTGATTTGGTAGAATTTGCTTTTACAAGCAAAAATTAGTTTCTAGACAATGAGGAGGGAGGGGAAAAGGCGGAAGGAATAGGGAATAGGTCTGTAGTTTTGAAACGGTTCTGCAGAATTCAAGAGTTCCTTAGGAAGTAGTTTCTTAAGAATAGTTTTAGTAATTACTAAAATTGTCTTTTTTCCCCCTCTGCATATTAAGATTGTGGGAGGATATTATTTCTAAATGTACTTCCTTTAGTTCTTTCACCTCGATATTCCACCATGTGGAATGCTGTAGAGTGTATGACCTCACTCTACCACAGCATACCTGTTTTCAAGTGCAGATCATGTCAGAATTAATATTCCCACTTACAGAAAAACAAGAGCAAACCCAAAAATGAAAACAAAAAGTTTACAGTCCCAAATATATTGCTATAACGTCAACATGTGCATTTGCAATGACTACTGTATCAGATTCTAGCTTGTGCCATGGTTCAATGGTGATGAACTATTCTAAGTTTAATAATTTACAATACAAGATATATATGTATGTATGTATGTATCCCTATAATTTCATAACTTGAATATTTAAAAATATTTTAAACATAATTTAACCAACAATATTTCTGATTCTTTATAAAATGACTTTAATTCTTCCCATCAACATAATTTTCTTTTGCATCCATTTTTAAAGCAATAGATCAGAGAACAGTGTTTCCATTAGGTCTGAATTTGGAGGGCAACGTCTTTGGGTAAAAATATGTCTTTAGAAGTTTCTGAGTAGGAGAGCAGAGACTTGCTAAGAGTATGAAAAATTAAAAGCCACCAAACTAAATAATACAAAGAAAGACACACTTTCAGGATATAAAATGAAATCGTTAAAGGAGCTTCTCTCCTTAATCCTATGAAGTCAATGAGAGCTGCACCCAATTTTAAAATTCCGGTATTTCACAAGTTCTCTATAGATTCTGCATTCAGAAATATGGATGCATGAATATGCTACATGCTCAATTCCAAAATAAGAAAAATATCACAAGCTCTATTATGTTGCTTTGTTTGCAATGGCTATGAATGTGTGTATTTAACTAGTTTAGCAACAAAGTCTAACAGGCGGGGGAAGGCAAAGGGTGAGGTGGTAAGAGACATATCTGGCTCCAAGCTATTCTCCTTAGTTTCTTCTATTTTTCTCACATAGTGACCTGTACCAATGCTAGTCACCAATTGCTTCATGATTCTTTAATGAAACAAAACAAGATACAACAAAAACTAGAATTTTACCTCCAAGTCCGAAGAGTCTGAAAATACTGGGCAATAAGCATTCCATTTGGCATTATATCTTTTACCTGCTCTTCTAATTAAATTAAATGTGTTTGTCATGGTGATTATTGCTAGTTAATGCCAATGATGAAGTTCAATATGCAGCATGCCTTTCATAATTTTAAAAGGAAATTCAGAAAGAACTGTCTTCTGCTATTTTTCCCCCAAGCCTAAATTAGTTCATGGTAAGGAAAGTTGTTTGAAAATCTCAGTAATGAACAAACCTAGAGGCTATAATTTTCTTGATAGTGGAACCCTCCATTTGCTTCTGAAAGCAGTAGGAGGGCATGCCATTCTTCTTCCTATTTATTATTCATATTTTGCCGCTATCTTTTATGTGCTACAGTACTTTTGAAAACGGCAGAACCAGATTCAGGAGGTTAAGTTATACCATTAGCTGTCACTTTTAGGAAATGCTTGCATAGTTGCATGTGCGTCAGAAAAGCAATGTGGTAGAGGAGCACTATTAATTCTAGGCTATACATTTATCCCTCTGACTTAGCACACCTATTGCTCTTGGGGGTCACAAAAAATAAATAGCAAAATATAATTTGCAGTAATTTGCCTAGTTCCATGATCAATAGAAACAGAAAAGAATTAGAAGGACACTGCTATTAAAATGCACACTAGTTCATTAATTGCTAGGATCCTAGCACAAAATTGACTAAATGCTTTTGACCTTATAATATTTTTAATATTAGCAGTGTGGTTACAGAGTTGAATTTTGAAATGACCCTTTCTTCATTCCCACCCCAATCGTCTTTTATTCATTCTTCAAAGCCAACAGCTTCTGTGAAATTATCCCTGAAGACTTCAGTCTGTACTGATTTTTCTCTTTTCCGACTTTCACCCACCATGGTCAACATTAGATCATTAAAACATTATGCTCTGTTTTCTTAACTTTTATGTGTGCCTCACCGTTAGAATTCAAATTTTAAAACTTGAAGGAGTCATGCTTTTGCACCCCAGGAATTACTTGGAACTCTCTGCTCCTTCCCCAAGTCCCCCACCTCCACATCATAAACTCATGAAAAGTGGTACAGAAGCCCCCCAAAACTGGCTTATAACATGATAAATATAATGTAGTATGAACTTAATTTGATTGAAGAGACACCTCTTTAGTACTAACAATGCAATTTTAACTGGCTATATTTCGGTTTTATATTAAATTTTGATCTAATATACATGGTTTCATTTCTCCATCACTAATAGTAAGGTGTTCCTTAAAGCTTTTACAATTTCTTTTATGAATGAATCCACGCTAAGCCAAACTTTTTTTTAAAAAAAAGATTTATTTATTTGAGAGAGAGAGAGAGAGTTTGAGCATGTGTATGAGTCAGGGAAGGGGCAGAGGGAGAAGGAGAATTTCAAGCCGACTCCACATGGAGCCCAAGGCAAGGCTCTATCCCATGACCCTGAGATTATGACCTGAGCAAAAAACAAGAATCAGAGGCTTAATCAACTCAGTCACCCAGGCATTCCTCTAAGCCAATCTTTTAAGCATGTATTTTCCCTCTTATCAAAAATGCCTTCAACCACTCTAGTTCTAACTGGCTCTTCAATTCCTTTCTCTGCACCATAGACTGAGTCTAAGATCTTTACTTTGTTTTTTAACAAAGCATTACCTAAGGTACAACTCTGAATCATTATATACCCTGCTTACTGCATAATAAAAAAGTCATTTAGAAACTGGCAAACAAAAGGTGGATGTTGCTTCCTGTGAAAAATCACTAATATAGGAGGCACAGGTTAGGGACCGGGTGGCAGATGATGGGAATCCTGCCCTTAGAGGCTGGGAGGAGGCAGTCCTTGTGATGCAGAAAAGAAACATATGGTAACAACTGTTGCTTCCAGTATCTCTGAAGGGAGCAAAACAGGATGTAGCATGTGTTGGTTACTGTGAGCTGTATTTGCTAAGACAGGACAAGAAACAGATGAGCTCAGAAAAAACTGAGCTCACAAACTTTCTCATTTGCAAGAAAGAAAAGAGGCAACTGCTTCCCATTCTCAAATGGCAAAAGAATAAAGTGAGGATGCTGAGCTAAAGATGCTTGTAACCACTCAGCTTTGGGAAGGATTAATCAAGAATAACAGCCCCTGTAGAAACCTCTGAATGAAAAAACAAACAAACAAATAAACAAACAAACCTCTGAATGGACCAGGCTGCCATAGAACAAAGCCAAATTAAGTTGCAGTACTCAATATATTCTTTCAGTAAGATAACATAACGCAGAGAAAAGAGACTAAACAGGCTTTTCTCATGAAAATCTGGTAGTACGGTCTCCCAGCAAAGTCTGATACTCTCATATTATGGTCATCTAAATTGGGAGTGAGAAACATACAGGAGACAGAGATACAGCACATCTAAGACATATGCAGAAACAAACTATATATATATATAATTAGCATACAAGTGGAATGCAACCAATTTAGAAAGGAGCTATGTTTTTGAGAAGGTTATACTAACAAAAAAAAAAGATTTTCCAGGACTTAACACACCCCTTCAGTTCCTAACACTCTGCAAGTAGGAAGTGATCAAATAAAGGTACTCAGGCCCAAAAAAGGGTATGTTTCCCAATGCCCAGTTTACAGGTGGTCCCAGAGTATCATCAGACCAGGGAGAACTTCTGAGGTTGAAGCCAGGAGACAATGGACAGTGGCCTTTTCCCAGGAAGCAGAACGAAGATCTAATAAAAAAAATGTATAACATACCAGCATAAGTGCTTCCCAGTAAGATTTTGGAACTGCTTCAGATTAGTGATGCTGTGTGGCATCCTTTCTTCCCTTTCCAAATGACAGTTTTTACAGGGCTGATCCTTTCCAATCTTCCATATGGGCACAGTATGTGAGTGTGTGTCTATACATGTGTGTGTGTATTAGTGGAGAATAACAAAGCTAGTAAGTAACCTGCCTTTTACATTTAGAGATTTCTGGATCAATAGGAGCCACGTCCACATCTGATACAGATGTTACTGCACTTCACTCCCTGTTATAGGTTAAATTGTATTCCTCAAAACTCCTAAGTTGAAATACTAGCCCCCAGGATCCCAGAGTGTGACACTATCTGGAGATGAGGTCTTTAGGGTGACCCTAATACTATATGACTGCTATCCTTATAAAAGAGGATAATTTGGAGACAGATAGACACACTGAGAGAATGCCATGTAAAGAGAAAGGCAGAGATTGAAGTGATGTTTCTTCAAGCCAAAGAACACCAAAGATGGCCAGCAAACCACCAGAATCTAGGTAAGAGGCATGGAACAAATTCTCTCTCACAATTCTCAGAAGAAATCAACCCTGTGGACATCTTGATCTTGCACTTCTAGCCTTCAGAACTGTGAGACCATAAATTTCTTTTGTTTAAGCCACTCAGTTTAAGCCACTTTGTCATGTCAGCCTTAGCAAACTAGCACTCCTTAATGAGGAAAAAAACGGATCACATGGGCATTAACTGGAAGAAACTTTTTGGCTGTCTCTCTGGAGAAGGACAAAGTGCTTTTTTTTTTTTTTTTTTTTTTTAAACTCTGGGGAAAATCATTTTTCTGACCAGTGGATCTAGAAAGGCAAACCAAGGTGGTGTTCATAATATATTCCCAACTTCCCTCTCTTCTGGGGACACTTGGGGGGTCTTACAACTGCCTGCTTCCTCTGTGTTTAGGTGTAACTATGCCACTAGCTATGGCGAATGAGTTCTAAGGAAAAGTGATGAATGCTACTTTCAGAGGGTGGCATTTAAGTGCCCAAGAAAAAAAGAAAAGAAAAAAAAAGAAGTACCCAAGAAAGACCCTCCTTCCCCCTGCCACTAATTGGCAATGCCTTAGATGGCAGCTGCTCCACCACCTGTCTTGAAGCAAGAGTAATACAAACAGAGCTCCAAGCCAAAGCATGACAGGCAATGCATGATAGAGCAAGAAATAAACTTTATGGTCTTGAGAATCGAGTCTGTTTCATACTTCAGTACCAGCCTGTCTCTCCTGATACTGTCCTTAGATTAAAAATAAAAATCATAAGAAATATAGCTTATTTATGAAGCCTTCCTTGGCCTCCTTGTAATTCCTTGTACTCCTTTGGAATAGTGTGAAAATCCCAGGAAGGAAGTGAAACCTAATGGACAAATAATCTTCATCAATTTCTTCTGACTCTGTTAACCCTCAGCTATCCAGTTTCTCCCTGGAACAAATAATGAAAGGGGTGTAGTTCTCATAGAACAGCTCCTTGTTCAGATAAATTTTTCAAAACTAAATCTGTCGCTGGTCTCGATCTTCACATCTCTACTTTTGTTCCATGTTTTGAAAACTACTGCTTGAGTGATCTTTACATTTTCACCAGCTTTCTCATAATTATAAAAGGAACCAGAAACCTTTTTTTTGGCAAATCAAATGACTGAACATTTTTAGTAGACGTCAAATTCCATTTTCTTGGCACGTGACACAACCACAAAATTGTAAAGCAAGAAGGGACGTTAAAGATAATTTAAAAAATCATGAAGTTGGCTGGATTAACAAGGTTGGAACACAAAGAAGTTATTTAAGGTCCCAAATCATGGTACTAGTTAAGGGCTAAGCCAGTTAGAATCAAAGTTCACATTCTGATTCTCAGTCATGTGGAAGTTATGCAAAAATACACATGAACATGAATATGCACTCATCCAAAAAACACAGAACTCAGTGACATCATGGGAAGAGGAGGGACTTAATGTGGCAAACTCTCCCTCCTTAAAATCCTTCAGTGATCCTTTATTACCTACTGGTTTAACTCCGAACTCCTGAGTAGGACAAACAAGGTGTGTCACAGTGTTTCCTAGCCCACCTTTTCCACCACTCAAGATCCACAGAGATCACATGCTCTAGAGGACTGCTCCATCACGCTGACCTGGGCTCTCCAAAACACTGTAGTTTTTGCCTCCTATAATTTTGCTCCAGCTGGCTCTTTAGAATTGAAAACCATTTCCAAGATTCCTAGTTTCGGTAGTCCTTGGGTAGTGTGGGTGGTCCTTGTTCCAGTTTCTGCTTGATATCTTGGGAAGATTTAATACTTTCCTCCTCTAATGCTATTAGTAATGCCATTGCATTTACTGCAGCCACGTTGTATCACAGAGGGTTTTCTCTTAATTTTTCTCACTCTATTTGGGCAACTTCATCTGGTTTAGTTCATAAATTTCCAAATCTTAAAAAAAATTCTAAATCTACATCTCCAATCTGGATCTTTCTTGTGAATTTCACAATCTTATATACAATGGCCCCCTAGATGGTGATCACTTCTAAATGAAACCATCCAAATAGGCTCAAATTGAATCCATATTCTCCCTCCTCCAGATGTGCTTCTCCTCTTCCATTTCCTATCTCAATGGTTGGTTACACCATATACCTAGTTCCTCAATTAAAAAAAAAAAAACATATCCCTTGCTTGTTCTTCACATATATTGATAAATATTTATCAAAGAGCTACTGTGGGTCAAATATTTTGCTCAGGTGTTGAGAACATAACATGCATGGCTTCAGCCCACTTAAAGACTATAGACTAGTAATGAGATAAATGAGTTTTTAAAAAGTATTCCAAATTATAGTAAACGCTAGAAAGGAAACAGAAGGCTGTGCTAGTAAATAATAGTGATGAATGGCAAGGAGAGTAGCTAATTTAGAGGGGGTTGTAAAAGAAGGCCCGAGGACAGTACATGACACGTAATATGACATAACCTTCTTCTGACACCCTACAATAACATTATCTAGCTTGTATCTTATCTTTATTACCACCACGGTGTCCTAACTTGTCTGCTGCCTCAAATATCTAGCTTTCAACTCATCTATTATCTGAGTGCTACAAGAATGACTTTGAAAAATGTGGATCAATCCATCTCCTATCTATGTTGCTATCAGAACAACCTTCCTAAATTACTGATTTAATCATGCTAGTTCCCAATCCAAGGTCCTTCAAAAGGAAAGTATCATCTAAAAATACAATATTGTTAAAATATCCATACTACTCAAAGCAATCTACAGGTTTAATTCAATCTCTATTTAAATACCAGTATTTTTCACAGAACTAAAACAAATAATCCTAAAATTTGTCTGGAACCACAGAAGATCCTGTATAGCCAATGCAAGCTTGAAAAAGAACAAAACTGAAGTATCACAATCCCAGATTTCAAGATATACTACACAATTATAGTAATCAAAACAGCATGGTAGTGTCACAAAAACAGACACACAATGGAACAGTATAGAGATGCCAGAAATAAATCTATGCTTATATGGTCAAGTAATCTACCACAAAGGAGGCAAGAATGTACAATGGCGGAAAAGTCTCTTCAACAAATAGTGTTGGGAAAACTGGATAGCTGCATGAAAAAAACTAAAATGACCCCTTTCTTACACCATACATAAAAATGAACTCAAAATAGGCTGAAGGCCTCAATGTGAGACCTGAAACTATAGTACTCCTAGAAAAAAATGGACAATTTTTCTGACATTGGCCTTGGAAACATTTTTCTAGATATGTCTCCTCTAGAGAGGAAAACAAAAGCAAAATTAAATTGCTGGGGCTACACCAAAACAAAAGCTTTTGCACAGTGAGGGAAATCATCAACAAAGCAAAAAGACAAGCTACTGAATAGGAAAAGATATTTGCAAATGATATATCTCATAAGAGGTTTGAATCCAAAGTACATAAAAAACTTATACAATTCAACAGAAATAAATAAATAAACAAACAAATTTAAAAATGGGCAGAGGACTTAAATAGACATTTTCCTAAAGATGACACCTAGATGGCCAGCAGTCATATAAAAAGATGCTTGAGATACCTGGGTGGCTCAGTGGTTGAGCATCTGCCTTTGGCTCAGGTCGTGATCCTGGGGTCCTGGGATCGAGTCCCACATCGGGCTCCCCAAACAAATCCCGGGATTTGTTTGGAAATAAAACCATATGATTTCACTCATACATGGAATTTAAGAAGCAAAAGAAAACAAACAAAAGGAAGGGGGGAAAAAAGAGACAAACTTAAAAAAAAAAAAAAAAAAGGAATAAAAACAGATCCTTAACTATAGAGAACAAAGAGATGGTTACCAGAGAGGAGATGGGTGGGAGTATGAGTGAAAGAGGTGATGGGAATTAAGAGTACACTTATCTTTATGAGCACTGAGTCATACATGGAATTGCTGAATCACTAGATTATACACCTGCAACTAACATAACACTGTATGTTAATTATACTTGAATAAAAAAAAATTCAAGGACATGAAAGTTATAACCACTGTCAGTCTCAAGCTCTGTTTGCCTGAACTGAAATTCTGCTAAGTTTTTATACACCTTGCCTTTGCCTGGAAGTCCTCCACACCCCTTACCTGTCAAACTCCTAAACAACTCTCAAGAGTCAACCTCAAGGTCACCTCCTTTCAAGGTATGCCCTGACTAGTGTATTTATATCTTTCTTATCGGCTCTATCATTCTCACAGCACGCTGCCAACACAGTACCAAGCACAAGCACACTTCATTGTTTGTACTCCATCCATTAGATAAGAACAGAGCATTTTCATTTTTTCTGGTCCTATCTCTAATGCCTAACACAGTGTCTGCCACTCAGACGAGACACAATGTTAAATGAATGATTTAATGAATTGATGAATGATGTGTATGATGTGTAGCTGGGGTTTTCTTTTCAGGTGTGCAAGAATCATACTTGATTATTCTCACATTGATAGCACTTAACACAAAATAGATACTCAAAGAATATTTTCTGAATGAACACTCACCAGAACACTGTATAGTTGTATGCCATAATGATAATGTAAAAGATAAGCCTAACAAAAATTACAAGTAAATTTAGGTGTGTAAGTGTTATACTTATGTGTAAACTTATGTGTGACTCCAAAACTTAAAGATCTAAAAGTAGAAACTGGAAAACATACTTTTATCCCATTTTTATCAATTTGTCCTTTTCTTTTACTCTGTCATGTGATTATTCCATGTTACTCTTCATGAGTTCCTGAATCTTATATTCTACTGGACACATTCCATTTGAAAAATTATAAAGCCTACCTGTGTCTATAATAGCACATGACTTAAAAGGGATATATAATGTTCTCATTATCAACATCTTTTGGTAATTGACAAAAAAAATTGCTTTCTACTAGACAAATTATTTCTTAAGTTTCCATAAATTGAAAATATTTAAAATGAAGAGTGTCTAATCTTATTTCCACTGATAAATTACTGCCTACTGCTCAGAGTCAGCTCCTCTTTTCTCTTTGCTGCTGGTAGAGGATTTAGTCCTTTCATATTATATAAGGCCAAAGTAATCTTTATTTCCTGTTTTCCAGATACCTTAAGCTTCGGCCAAGCTACTCATCTCACTGTTTTTAATTAGTTTGTATACAGTACCATCTTTATTTCAGGATGTTCACATCTTTATTTTCATCAATTTTGTTACTTCCTGCTAATCTAACATTCAGTGGACGACATAAAGATAACATATGAAATAATGCTCATAATTCAATTTATATCTAAGACTAATTTTATTCTCAAATTCCTGCCTCAGAATGGTAAGATAATTTACTCCCAAACCACATTTAGAAAACTTAAAGACCAGTAATGCAAAAATTTAGGCAATTCTCTCAGTAACAGACATTCCAAGGAAACAAAAATATTAAAAGTTAAAATCTAAGTTTAATGAGGACAGCATAGTCTTAATTTGTTTTGCAAAATATAGAACATAAAAAGAGTCTCATTGAAAATATCTGAGAAATACTTTTTGAATGATGATATAATTCATCCTCGTAAATTACTTGAGAAATGGGCTTTCCAAAGACACATAATTTATCTTACCTCTGTAATCAGAGGTAACACAATAAATAATGTTAAATTACATTTATAGAAATGTGGAAGGAATATAACTCCATTTTGGAACTAGGTTAAAATACCATTTCTCATATACCAAACAAATCCGTCTAATGGTAAGCTCAAGCTGATCATCTTTTCAGTGGAATGGTTCATGAGGTAGTAATCTCTGAGAGATCCTGCTGTCTTTGGGAATGAAACACAGGAAAATAAAATACTTAATGACATATTCAGGACATTTTGACAAAAGGGACCATGGATAAGTTGGTTCTCTGTAGCCCAAGGAAAAATGAATAGTACATGTTCTGAGGGATCAGATGGGAAGGAAGGCCTGGGTCCTTCATGCCATGCATAGTGCTTGGACAGTAGCAGATAAAGGTAGTGGTGGTGGTGGCAGATGATGATGAGGCATTTCAAGCTATCATTTAAATGAGCATGTTTATTCCAGATACTCTTTTTGATTTAATGCTTTACAATGTACTGTATCCACAGAACCCTACAAAGTAGATATTATCTCATTTTCCAGATGAGAAAATTATGACTTCCAGAAGTTAAATATGAAGATGACATACGTGTTTAATGGTGAAGCTGGGATCTTTATTACTTCAAAGATCATTCTCCTTAACCACCACACCAACCTGTTTTTCATTTCAATGAGTGTGGAATTCTGTAGGAATATACTCTAAAATTTGTAGTTCCATAAAATTCCAAGGAAATTTAATTACAACCTTTTGCTTTGACAGATGTGCAGCTTTAAGACGACAAGGTACAGTAAAATTTACCTCAGTGGGTAAATTAAAGGTTGTAGTACTTTGAGAGGTCTTCCAAAGTTCATATTTAGAGGTAATTTCTACTCCATCATAAATAAGCTAATCTCTTTAACAGACCTACTGCATATGTGGTAAAATGGGAAGGTCCAAGAACTGTACAGGTTTGGACTAGAACTTCTTCATGAACTGTACATAATAAATCTAATTTATATAAGGCAGGCTTGGCAGCAAAAAATGCAGTGGTGCATTTGTGTTGCTGGAAACCTTTTTTTGGTCAGAAAAGCAACTCTGAAATGTTTATTTCCTGCACATTTACAAGGCTGTTTGGAAAACCCAGTACTCAAAGATTGACCATGTAGTTAATTTAAATTTTTGAAACTCTAAATTTATAACCTCTGTCGCAAGGTAGGGCTTTGTTCCTAGTTAAAATTAAGGTTTCACAATCCATTCAATAAAAATGAGTTTATTGTAAAAGAGAATAATTAGCAAGGGTACAAAAACCTGATTTCTTTACCTTATCCGGCAAAGTATTTTGATGACTTCATAAATCATGTATCAAATATATCTTGGTGAAAGGCAAAATAGCATAGTCCAGTCAGAAGCAACATTCTATAGAGTCAGACATGGGTATGAACACAACCTTAGCCCTTTCTAGCTCTGGGACTTTTGGCAAGTCATATAAACTGTTTAAGTCTTTCTCTTCATTTGTAAATGTGTAATGTTATCCAGAACTCTCAAACATGAGCTTCCTAAGGGGCAAAATTTGTCCTCCTTGTTTCCATGGAATCGCCTCACCACTAGCACTAAACCCTCCCATGGGAAGTGCTCAGAAAACTTAGCTGAATAAGTAAATTAATTGTGGTCTTCCAGAATTATTTTACGGATTAAAATAAACTATGTGAATTAAATACCCTGCATAATATCTGGGAAAAAAAGGTACATATCCAATGAATGTTAGTTTCTTTTTCCTGTGGTTAACTCAAAATATGTTTTTAATATTTTATTTCAAATCATTTATCTTTTGTCACAGAAAGCAATGAGAAATTACTTACTAAATAGGAATATTCCCATCAATGTCAATGAAAAGAAAAGGCAGGTAGAATCTCCAATCCAGTATGTTAATCCAAGATAAACCAAAACCCAGGTTTGGAAAGTTTGATAAGGTCAGAGATGCAGGATGAACATTTTGACTGGTAATGACTAATTAGTACCAACCAGTACAATATGGGTGCAGGGGAGACATTATATATTGATGTTTCTGATTTTGTATTTCCCACATCTTACAAAGGCAACCTCTAAGTAAAGCATGAAATATATGTTTGAACTACAGAATTGGAGTTTAGCAGCCACAGAGGTGAATAATCTTGCCAGAAGCACCAAAAGCACTTGCATATCTTATATATGAATGACTTGTCTACTTAAATAATCATTCTTTCAACAGGTATTTATTACTCCCTGCTATGGTGACAGGGTATTATGCGTTTTTATGTTCTTCCATAAATTTTAGCATTAGAACCTTAAAAAATTCTAAGAATGTAATCAATGCAGGAATAGGGAAAAAATGGAGAAGGAAAGACATTATCAATCTTTAGATAAACATCGATTTGGTACTGGATAAAGATTACAAAGTTTCAAAACACTTCAATCTTACTTTTGGGTGGAGAGACTGGGCTTCTATTTGGGATGTTACTGAAGAGTTTTAAGGTAATATATATTATTTAATATTCTTTTTTTTAAGATTTTATTTATCTATTCATGGGAGGCATAGAGAGACAGAGGAGCAGAGACATAAACAGAGGGAGAAGCAGGCTCCCTGCAAAGAGCCTGATGAGGGACTTGATCCCAGGACCTGGGATCACTCCCTGAGCTGAAGGTAGACGCTCAATTGCTGAGCCACCCAGGCATCCCTACTGTTTAACATTCTAAGATAGTTTTGCAACAATTTAAAAATCATTCTAAAACTTTGGCTGTGAAGGGATTATTTTTCTTTTTTGGTTACATTTTATATATATGTTTTTAAAAATTTTAACATTAAAAATTAACCTAATAATATACTTAAGAAATAAGTTGAACACATCATAAATCTGGTTTCCATTACTTTCTGGATTCCTTGTTTTTAAGGAATTAAAACTTAAGGATACCTTGTTTTTCAATTCTTTTCTAATGCAACTTCTATTGAAATCCGTTATAGAATAAAAAAAATTTTGAGACCTTTCATGAGTAGGAACTCTAAAATTTAGTAAATATTATCATCACATATGATCAGTAATAAGATATTTTTTAAAGTTCAGAAACTTTTAGAACAATTCTCATTTCTTCAAAATACACTTTTCCTGACTAACTACAACTCCAGTTATTCTTCAAATCAAAGCAAGGCCACACTGGAGCTAAATCATGAAGCAGGTTAAATGACAAGTCTGAATGCTCGGATTTCACACAGTCCCGTCACTCATTCACTGATTCAACATTTCTCGAACAACTTGAGTGGCAGTCACCATGGGAGATTCAAACAAGACATAGTTCCTGAAAATGAAAAGTTATAGTCTGGTGGGAAATTGTGCATAATATTCCAAGTTCTATGACAAATGCCTATGGATGAAAATGTGTTATGGGAGCACAGTTAATGCTTAAATAAGTGTTGGTACTCGATGTGTCAACTGTACTGAAGGATTTAAGAAGGCAATAAAGGGGGAAAAACTTTTATTACAGAGAAAATATACTTATAAAAGTATGGAAGAGTGAAATAACACAATTCCATCCAAAGCATAAGAAATCTGATCTATTGTGGAAAGAGAGTGAAGATGTTAGTAGAAAGCTAGGAGTTAGAAAATAACAGGCCATATGGCCTTTTCCTAAGAGTTAATCAGAGGGACACAATCAAGTTTAGGTTTTGGAATAATAATTTTGTTATGAGTGTAGAAATAGATCCAGCGGGCATTACGGGCCATTTGTGCAGCCGTTCATGTTGTACACTGCACAACTCAGAATGGGGGAAATGCCCATGTAGATTACACCATGAATGATTCTTCTTAGAACTGTGCAAATTATTAACCTGGTGCCTTAAGCTGGGGGAAGAGAAACCAGTATCAGTCATCAGTGTTTTTTCTGTCTTTCAATTCCAATATTCAGTACCTTCATTTCTTTGCCCTTATACCTGCCCTCATCAAACATCCTCACTGTTTCATTCATACTAATGAATAAATGACTGGTATCACCACAAAATGTAAACTGTCACAATTTACAGATCAACAAGCAGGGAATAATAAGAAATGCAGCTCTAACTTTAGAATTTCAGATAGGAGCGAGACAAAGGTTAGCTTTGGCACTTAAAGCCATTCGTCATCCTCTGCATCTCCTTTAAGTCAATGGTAGAATATACAGGCACTCTTCACATCACTGGGGAAAGTTCTTAAAAGGAAGGTTCCCTAGCTCCATCTAAAACCTCATCAATCAGAGTCTCTGATAGACTCCCTAGGTGATACTGAATGGATATTGCTAATTCGTGGAAATAACTGCCTTTAAAACTGCTTCCCAAAGGGAACTGACCATTGTACTCCGTACAGAATACAGTTCAGATATGAATTTGAACTTACAGTTTGCCTAGATTTGGAAATTTCCATCAAATAAAGAGCATAAAACAGAACTTTTCTCGGAGGCACACTAACTTAGGAGGTTTGAGATTTCAGTATCTTGGACTGTTCATTACTGTTCAGAAACAATCAGGACACACATTCTTAAGAAGTTAGCTCATGTATTCTAACAGAAATCACTCTACATAAAAATCATTTAAACAACTTCATATTCAGGGGACACTATTACCTTAATTTATTTCTGAGTCAATTTGAAAAGCCAGAAATGTCCTCCTCATATTCAGTCAAAATCTGACTGCACTTGTGTTCTATCCATTTGTCCAAAGAGTATCTTATACAAAGAGAAAAATCACAAAGAGAAAAAACAAAACAAAACAAACAAACAAAAAGAAAAAAGAAAAAAAAAACCCTCACTCCCCTTCAATATCCTTCTGATGAGTCAGGAAAGCACATTTTGCCCCCACATTGTCTAAACATGATGATCTTCTGTATGAGTGGGTCAGAGTCTCAATATACTTCCTGAAATCTGGCATTCAAAATTGAATACAACACGCATCTGGCTAGTGCAGATTTTATTAGATTAATGCTGCTCTGCATATCATTGCTAACCATTGCTAATGAAGCCCAAGGTAGTACTTCCTGTTAGAAAAGTTATGGTTTGGGCTTCAAGTTAACCAAGATCTTTGTCTTATTTTCTATTTCTTCATTTATTTATAAAAATATGCAGGTACTTTCCATATTAGAATTTTATCAAAAATCTAAGTGTAAAACTTTACATCCTCCTCTTCAATCTAATCTTATTAGGTTAGTATTTTATTTTATTTACTTGGGGGGCGGGTGTAGAGGCAGAATGAGAGAGAGAAACTTAAGCAGGGTCCAAGTCCAGCACAGAGCTCAATGTAGGGCTCCATCTCACAACCTTGAGATCATGACTTGAACAGAAATGAGGTTGGATGCTTAACCAACTGAGCCACCCAGGTACCCCTATTAGTTTAGTATTTTAACTGGAGTTTAATGAAAATATACTCTGTCATTCACATATTAGCTACATATCCTCTTTGTAACACCAAATATAAGTATGCATTTTTTGCCTGCATTAACATTGATAAAAATGTTAAATAGGGTGGTGTCTTAATGGCTTTTAATTCTTATTTTATTCTTTGATTCTGTTCTGTAAGAACTATTCACTGTTATACAAATACGACAGCCTTTGTAATGTTTTGAAGAAAGAGATGAATATACTATTTGTAACTCTAACTCCAACAAAAATGAATACACTTTTAAGATAAAAATAAATAAAACATCATCTTTTAAGCCATTAAAATAGTAAATATTTATATACAATGTATAGAAAGTTAACACTTTTAGAAGACATTACAGGGATAGATAAGAACACCCATTTCCAATTTTATGGTTTCTTTACATAAAGTTGATTTTAAGAAATTGATCTGATGACCCATATAGGAATGATCTTCTCAAATATGATTTAAAAATTTTTAAGTCTAGTTAGCATAACTAATCTATTTGGAAAAGAATACTTAATAAAATTTCTTATATTCTCTTAATATCTTCAAATATATTATTTTATTTTTAATACAGGGCATGCTTATGAGTATGCTCATGCATTTATGTTAACCTGTTTCTGGATACATCTTTATTAATATGTTGGTCATACACCACCAGCTTGTTTCAAATGGTGTTAAAGTAGATATTGCTTATTTATTTATTCTGTTTACATACAAAAAAAGTAGATATTGCTTATTTATTTACTTATGTACTCGTTTACATACAAAAAAAAAACCCTGCATCTTTCTTATCTTCTTGAAAAACACATCTTTTCCATTTCCCTTTCATATTCTCTAATTCTTTTCCATATTCTCCAAACTTATTTTTTCCATATTCTGTAAATTCCCACACGGTCAAATACACTAAAATACATATAATGAAATACATATATATTAATGGGAAAAATGTGCACATTATGAAAAAAAAGTTTACTGAGAATATTTCTAAGCAACCATCTATCATTTAATAAAAATTTTCAATTAGATATAACATAATGTTAATATTTATTAATTTTAAATGGTGAGCACTGGGTTTTTGTTCATTGTTCACTATGATTTGTAGCATGTTTGAAATATAATAGAAAAAAAGAGAAAGTCTTCAACTCTTTGGTATTCAATGTAACATAGCATTTCCTATGTGCTATGTACAAAATATGCATAATATACTGTTCATTCTGGGAAAATTGTTTACTACAATTTTCATCTACAGTGCATCTACCAACTAAACTTTTCATGACTACCAGGACATAAAATGATGAAAACAATTTCTTTTAAACATCTGGAAGTCAGAAATTGCTTATATTCTTATTTTGCTCTATTAGTATTTGGTATAAATTCACTTCAGATAAAAATAGTTAATGTTTTAAAGTAGTTAATAATGTCCATAAAACACTTATAAGAAAGCTTAACAATAAGTGTGAGTTATCATTTTTAATAAAAATAAATCTAAATGCTTTTCCTTTTTACTATAAGAATTTATGAAGAGGAAATAACATCCATAATAAGATGAAATGTTTCCCTTTTGAGTAAGCACAGAAACTATTTGAATTCTAATGAAATACATATAATGTAATCTTAGTGATGCATTTAAACCTATAATGTTATTTATTTAAAGAAGATAGTAATATTATTTTTCATCTTGCACTGATTCAGTAACAGTGTGCACTGCAATAATGATAATTTTTAAAAAAAACAAATGCTTTTTAAGGAAATTTTAGTTCAGTATGATTATTTATCATGTGAAGTTAAAATAATGCACTTTCCTCTCCTGTCTTTTTCCATAAACAAAAGCTACAGTGCCAAGACCAAAACATAAGAAACAGTAAAATTATATATTTTTCTTCTTTTTGAACAGAAATAGAAATGCCAAGTTCAGTTTGTTCCATTGGTTTTAAGCCAAATAAATGGCAAAAAAAAATAATAAAAAGCCTGGTCATATCATGTGTCACAAGTTTCTATTAAAGTCCTTATGTAAATTTCAGATCACTGTGCTGCATGAGACATGATCACTCCTGTGCTTAAAAAGTCCATCTCAAAGCAAAGGGAGAGGGGGAAGGGAAGGAGATGCCACACTAGCCTTAATGAGAGGAACCCATGTTCCTACATAGGAAAGTACATATTTAAATTGTATCTTCTCCTTAATTAGTATCAACAAGATAAATTTCCCTCAAACCAGAATGGCAGTGTACAATTCAACTAATAAAATATTGCCCTACAATACGGTATCAAAGATAACAAAATGAGAGGACCTCAACTTACATGTAATGTTTTGAAATAGAGAAACTGGAAGGCAGAGGAACAGCATAAATAAAACAAAAGGATTTGGGGCCTTATGATTTATGCTTTAGAAAGCATTTCAATAAATCCTAGGAAGTTGCTATATTTTATTATGAATTAATAGAAATGTCTTCAAAACATACTGGTTTAAGAAAATGTACTTGAATAAATTAAACTCTAAGTTCATAAATTCTAATGTGTTTATTGCTTTTAGAAATTTTCATTAAAAATCTGTTTGGAGTATTGAGCTGCCATAATCAGTATTAAATAAAATTGACTGCGGGATGACTCTACAGTATTCACCAAAACTTAAAGCCATGCTGTATTTGTACATCAAAAAGAAAACAAAATTGTTCTAGGATTAGAGTTCACAAGTTGACTTGATGTGCTAGAATATTTTTTAAAAACCATACAAAGACCTAAAAACACAACAAATATGTATAACACTGCCACATTCTTAAAGTACCAGAGAACTGTCCACAAGTTATTGCAGTGAGTCACTACAATCTTGACTAGTGATAACGAATAGTAAAACTGGGTTTAAGATATGCCAACCCAACACCCAATCCCTGCCCCAAATCATGATGACCAGGATCAAAAGGCTTTTGTGCATGTTTTTACGCATGTTAATCTTCTCAACATGGCTGCAATGGTCATGTCCTTATCGCAAGTCATGAAGTGGTCTTTATTCTATTTACTAATCCTTCTTCCCTTGGGTCTCTTTTGCATCATTTTTGATAGACAACTTCTTTCCACTACTTTGCTTTCAATCCTTGGAGAACTAGAGCTTTTATATCCATTCATATTTCTTTATCTTCCTGATCACATTGGTTTAAACTTTTGAGATTTCTATTCTTTTTGTCTCACCCACAGTTTCTGAGAGTTTTTTTCTCCTAAACTTTTTTTCTAATTGCTCATTTAAGTATATATCACTGATGCTGGGTAAACAACTTTCTGTACACCTGAGGTTAAAATGATTTGAAAAGAAAAGAAGCATGGTTACAGAATTCTAATATGAAAATCATTGTAGAGATCTGTCACCCAGAAGTATTTAATCAGCCAGCCATAAAATTCAGCAAGCAAACTATTTTGATTCAATTTGATAACCTGCAGATTCCTAGTATGAATAAGCTGTGACTTGTATTACTAAGAGTTCTCCAAAAACAGGTCTTTTCATAAGGCATCGCCACAGAAACAAAACAAAAACAAAATAAATAAACAAGCAAAATAAAACAAAAAACCCTGTGATCTTGAAAATCAAACATGACAACAAGCTTCATTTTTGTAAATTTTCAGATAATTTTGGTTCACTAATACCTCTAATGCTGTGCCAGGATTTTGCGTTGTCATTATTAGCACCAGTTGCTTGGATTTACTTAATTTTATACAATGGCTGCATTCTACAATAAACGGGACAGTCATTTAAACTGAGAACAGAACTGTCAAGTAACCTTCATTCTCCAGTGTAAAATTTTATTTAAAAAAAAATCAGTAGCTTTGATGACAATATAAAATCCGAAGAATGCTCTTAAATACTTTTAGTTTATCCCCTATAGTGTAAGTAAAGACAAATTCCTACACCATGAATAAGATTACTACATATTAGAAATATATATTTTTACATATAACCTAGACATGCATTGCTAAGAAATTAAATAAAAATATTCACTCTCTCCAAATTTCTATAAACTACCCCTGCATCTTGGTGCCTTCTAGCTTTCATAGGACCTTCTACACTTCACCTCACCTTCACCTACTACTCTCACTGATGGCCTGTTCAAGTCAATGTAGCTTAGTCTTAGATTTTTGTCTTCTATGAACATCTAATGATGTTCAATTCCATTTTTTTACCAGTTTTATCTATAAGTAGAGTAAAAATTTTAAAAGCCCCCAAAACCTTCTTTTTAGAGTGTGTTTCATAATTAATGAAGCATAAGAGCTTACTCTATGCCAAAGATGGCATAAAATCATCCAACATGGAATAAAAATGACTTCCTTTTGTCAGGTGTTGTGATTCAAAGACAAGATGAATAGTTCTCCAGACAGCATATCTTTCTTCTGTTATTCTAGCAAGTGGAGGGCATTACTATTGTTTATATTTTCTTCGAAGTACACTTTTGTACACTTAGTAACTGTGACTATTGCTTAAGCTATGTACATCTCCTACAGAAAAACACCTGCCATCTGTAGCTGCTTATTTCAGCTCTTTCTTGTGTTTCATGTAATGTACCAGAAGCTTCTGTGTGGCAAAAACAAGCACTAGGCAGTACATGTGCCACAGGAATACTGTCCACAGTCCCCACATAAGAGGGTCATTCAATGAATATCAAACAACAGGTCTACTCATCTATAAACATGGAGGGGGGAGAGCATAAATGCCAGGGGCAATTTTCCCTTCTATTTCTGTGGACTTAATTCCTGCTCATCAATACCTTTTTAGAGAGATCAGGGACTTTAATAAAGAGTGATTTACTCAAGGTCATCCGTTGATTCACCAGAAACATATGTTCTGTGTAACTGCATGGACAGAGCCACATTCTGTCTGAGTCTGTTCCTTGGAATCTCTTGAATGCTGAAGCATGCCAAGAGTATTTTCTCCTTCTAGTTTCTAGAAATGATTCTACTGCAACTACCACACAATAGATACACTCTTTAAAATTGCTTAGTAGACTTAAAGATACAACCTGAAAGCTTATACACACACCTAAGAAGTATTTTCCCATTGTCCTATATGAAGTAAATATTTATTATCTTCTATTATTATGCTATATTCTCATTGGTTCTCAACCAGAAGCAATTTTGCCTCTCAGGGGACACTTGACCATGTGTGAACAAATTCTTCATTATCATATGAACTGTGGATGGGTTAGTGTGCTACTGGCCTCTACTAGGGAAAGACCAGAGATGCTGGAGAAGTAATAAACCACTGGGTTCAGCGTCAAAGAGAAACAACATTTTTCCTTTCTCTGAACTAAGGTAAAAAGAAATGGCTATGAATTCTCTTTGGATACTGTGGACATTTTCAAAAATATCCCTACCAGAGCAAATCTTTAAGACTCTTCCTTCTAAAGTTTGTTGATGCTAATTAAAGACATAACAGTAGAATAATACTAGATAAAAGCAATTTCACAGAATGTTGGGGAGGGATTGCCCAAAAGTTTAGATCTTCTTAGTTTGTAAAATTGAAACACTTGGAGGAGGATTTCATCAACAAGATGGGTATGAAATACCTATCTTGGTTTTGTTTTTTAAATGCACCAAGTTCTGATTTAACAAAGACAAGTATAAGGTAGTGTACATCTCATGTAAATGATCTCCATAGCCTCAAGATAAGAGGCTATTCAATAAGTATTAAACAGGTCCTTTCCTGCTGCTATTGTAGGAGATGACAAGGCCACTCCTAAAATGTGGAGGGTTTAGGCAAATATTTGGTATTTTTATCCATATGAACAAAATTCAAACAAATGTACCACATGACAACCAAAATAATAAAAAAAAAAATTCCCTTGGACAGTTGCCAGAAAAATGATGATAGTTGTTAGATTAATATATGGAAAAGTAAAAAAGAAGAAGGAAGTGCAATTAAAAAACACTGCATTTGCAGAAAAAGTAAAACTGGCAGTCAGCTTCACCTGGGACATGACATTCCCTGGTAACACATCGGCAGTTTGGGCAGGGTAATAATGGACTCCCAATCTGCTCACATGAATACTGTTATAAAATCCTGAAAAATCTGGAAGGTTGTCTTAAATATACTAAATGTAATTAACTTTAATAAATTTATATGGCATTCTTGCAGATAAGTCTGGGCCAGCAATTAAATTACTCTTTATGCTCTTATCAAAAAGAAATTATTTAATCCAGCAAAGAATTGATTTGTCACTGAATTAGATCCCTAGGAGGCAAATGCTTAGGTTTATCAACTTTAGTAGTTGTTATAAACAGATCATTCTCTTGAACACCCAAGTGGACAGAATACTGAAATAAAATAACTTGCCATCAAAATTCATCCTTAAGGCTTAAAATAGTGATGCAGAAACTAATTTATCTAGGTACACACTTCTTATTCTTAGAAGTCTTATCATTTGAAGCCTTCATAGATGCTTAAAGCTAAGCCACTAAATAGGACACAGAAAATTTACAAACTTTTAGCATTTATTTTTAAATTTATATTGAATTTATTTAAACTAAAACAATAAAACAGATAAAAAACCAAAAAACAGTTCACCTATTTCTCCTACCTCCTACTCCCTACCTCTTGGAACCACTGTGTTCTCTGTATCTACAAGCTTTTTTTTTTTTTTTTTCTTTTTAAGATTCCATGTAGAAGAGAGATCATATGGTACTGTCTTTCTCTGACTTATTCCACTTAGATAATGAATGCCCTATAGGTCCACACATGATTTCATTCTTTCTAGCTGAATAATATTCCACTCTAAGTATGTGTGTATATAATACATATAACAATTTCTTTATCCATTCGTCTATCAGTGAACCCTTAGTTTATTTCCATATATTAGCTATAGTGAATAATGCTACAATGAAGATGGGAGTGCATATATCTTTTCAAATTGGTGTCTCAATTTCTTCAGAAAAAATAAGGAGACTTATTGAATAATATGGCAGTTTTATCTTTAATTTTTTGAGAAACCTTCCTACTGTTTCCCACAGTGATGCACCAATTTACTCTCAACAACAATGGATAAGAGTTCTCTTTACTCCACACTCTTACCAACACTTGTAATTTCTTGTCTTTTGGATACAGGTGTGAGGTGATAACCCATGTGTATTTCCCTGATGATTACTGATATTGAGCATCTTTTCACATACCTGCTAGCCAGCTGTATGTCTTCTTTGGAAGTATGTCAGATCCTCTATGTCTTTTTTAATCAATTATGTTTTTGCTATTG
Organism: Canis aureus; assembly: GCF_053574225.1. Taxonomy (NCBI): domain Eukaryota; kingdom Metazoa; phylum Chordata; class Mammalia; order Carnivora; family Canidae; genus Canis; species Canis aureus. The sequence goes on from NC_135635.1 coordinate 27,448,950, forward strand.
AGTTGTATGAATTCTGTATATGCTTTGGATATTAGCCCTTTGTCAGACCTATGATTTGCTATTATTTTCTCTTATTCATTAGGCTGCCTTTTCAGTTTGTTGGTGCTAAGAAGCTTTCCAGTTTGATGTTTATTTTTGCTTTTATTTCTTCTCTTTGCTTTGGTTGTCAGATTTTTAGAAACTTACTGCCAATACCTATGTTGAGGTGTTTACTGCCTATGTTTTCTCCTAGGAATTCTATAGTTTCAGGTGTTATATTCGAATCTTTAATCCATTTAAAGTTATTTTTGGTGTAAGACAGTAACTCAGTTTCATTCATTTGAATGTGGCTGTTCAATTTTCCTAACACCATTTATTGAAGAGAGGCTGTCTGTCCCTTCCCCACTATATACTCTTGGCTCTTGTGTCATAAATTATTGACCATTATGTGTAGGTTTATTTCTGGCCTCTCCATTCTGTTTCATTGATCCACGTGTCTATTTTTATGCCAAAACCACACTGTTTCAGTTATTGTAGCTTTGTAATACAGTTTGAAATCAAGAAAAATGATGCCTCCAACTTTGTTCTTTCTCAAGACTGCTTTGGCTATTGGTGTGTGTGTGTGATTCCATGAAATTGTTAGTATTAGTCTATTTCTATGAAAAATGCCATGGGAATTTTGATATGGATTATACTAACTATGTATATTGGTTTGGGCAGTATGAATATTTTAACAATATTAATTCTTTGAATCCATGAGCACAGAGTATCCTTCCATTTATTTGTGTCTTCAAGTTCTTTCATTAATGCCTTGTAGTTTTTAATAGACAGATCTTTGCTTCCTTCATTAAATTGATTCTTATGTATTCTATTATTTTTGGTACAATTGTAAATGGGGGTTTCTTAACTTCTCTTTCTGATAATTCATGATTAGTGTAAAGAAACATACCAGATTTTTGTATGTTGAAATTATATCCTGCAACTTTACTGAATCCATTTATTAGTGCTAATAGTTTTTTAATGGAGTCTCTAGGGTTATCTATATATAACTTCAAGACATCTGTTAATAGTGATTTAGTTCTTGTATTTTTTTCTTTTCTCTTGTTTAATTGCTCTAAGACTTCCAATACTATGTAGAATAAAAGTGTTGAACATGAACATCTATTCCTGATTCTAGAGGAAATGTCCGCTTTTCATTGTTGAATATATTAGCTATGGGCCTGTTGTGTATGGCCTTTATTATGTTGAGATACATTCCTTCTTTATACACTTTATTGGGAGATTTTATCATAAATGAATGCTGAATTGTGTCACTTTATCTACATCTACTGAGATGATTATGATTTTCATCCTTCATTTAGTTAATGTGGTCTATTAAATTAACTAATTTGTGAATGTTGGACCATTCTTGAATCCCTGGAATAAATCCCACTTAATCACAGCGTATGATCCTTTTAATGTATTGTTGATTTTGATTTGCTAATATTGTGTTGAGGATTTTTACATCTATGTTCATTAGATATATTGTCCTTTAGTTTTCTTTTTGTATGTCATCCTTGTCTGGATTTGGTATGCTGGCCTCATAAGATGTGTTTGGAAGAGTTTCCCCTCTTCTATTTTTCAAAAGAGTTTGAGAAGGACTGTTGTTAATTCTTCTTTGAATATTTGGTAGAATTAATCAGTGAAACTGTCTGGTCTCAGATTTTTGTTTGTTGAAACTTTTCTGATTACTTATTCAATCTCTCTGCTGGTAATTGGTCTCTTCAGATTTTTGATTTCACTATGATTAATCCTCGATAGGCTGTATGTTTACAGGAATTTAACCATTCCTTTAGGGTTGTCCAATATATTGGCATATAATTGTTCATAGTAAGTAGTCTCTTCTGATCCTTTGTATTTCTGTGGTATCGATTAGTAGTATCTCCTCTTTCATCTCTGATTTTACTTATTTGAGTCCTCTCTCTTTTTTTGGTGAATCTAACTAAGGGTTGTTTTACCAATTTTATCTTTTCAAAGAACCAGCTTTTAATTTTCTTCTTAGTCTCTATTTCATATATTTCTTCTGTAATCTTTGTCATTTCCCTCCTTCTACTAATCTTCAGGCTTCATTTCTTCTTTTTTTAGTTCCTTGAAGTATAAAGTTAGACTGTTTGAGACTTTTTCTTTTTACCTGAGGTAGACTCTATCTTTATGAACTTTCCTCTTAAAACGACTTTTGTGGCATTCCATAAATTTTGGTATGTTACATATCCATGTTTGCTTCATTTTTAGGTATGCCAATAGCTTAGTATAAGCTGATAATTTATTTTTCCTATCAGAATATTCAGCTATCTTCTGATATGGTACATATAGTATTTCACTTATTTAGGAACCAGAATTTCACTGTCTACAAAACTAGATAAATCATACAAAAAGTTGTTTCTTCAATAAATGGTCTTAAGTCTATTTGATAAAGCCTGGCTTGTAGTCTGTAAATCTTCAGTAATACACTAAAAACTAAAGAACCTGATGGTCTCTAAGTATTGGTAAATAAGAGCCTGCTGGTTCCTAGTACATGAAAATCTCAGCAAGTTCACAAATTCACAAACCAAATTAATCTTTTCCCACAAGGCTCTTTGGAATCCACTCCTATCATTTTTAACCTTTTCAAAGGAGAGTGATTTTCTATTGCCCTTCTTCACTTCCCACTGGAAAACTTTTCTTCAAGAATTTAAAGAAAAATAAAAAACTAATTGCCTTCTGAGAATTTCATCCCTGACTTCATTTGGTATTACTGGGAATGCTGCCAGATAAAAGAGTTCTGCATGTTGTTGGAAGTCCATCATTTAGCATATTCCCTAATTTGGATGATCTACTATTTGAAAATATATACTTAAAAAACAACAAAGAGGAGGAGGGGAAGCAGAAGGGGAATGAGGAAGAAGAAGAAGAAGTAGAAGAAACAGCCAGAAAGCTGAGCTGACAAGTTATGTTAGAATTATTGCAATTAGAGTAAATAAATAAATTTGAATTAAATTATTGTGAGTCTGAAAAGTCATAAGGGGTGAAATTTACTTATAGCAAGATATGCATTTTTCCATATGATAAATGCTGAAAAGGTACACCTTATTATCTGTGCTAGTATACACATGATTAATTTTGGAGGATCACATCAAATTTGAGAAAATCTCTTACATGCACATGGAGGGAAATCTCTTACAAAAATCTCTTACAAAATCTCTTACAAGCACATGGAGGGAAGGCCAGGAGCTTAACTCTATTTTATAATGATTAATGCTCTCAATACTAGTTGATTATTTTTTATCCTCTAGCTAAAGCTGACTTTAGGTAAAACTGTATGCTTTCCTGAAGACCAAAGTTTTCAGTTCATTTTTGACCCCTTGAAGGCTAACAAAAGTGCCTGACATATATTGGCGTTTTTTTGAATCAACATGAAATAAGTTAAAATTTGTCTTGTAGGCTAACCACTCACAGAAAGTGACAGACCTCTGCCTTTATTAGGTATTTCTTGATGTTTGTATATCAAGTGAGTCCCTAATTTTAGATATCCAAAACAAATTTACGCCTTTTTTTTTCCTACAACTCAAGATCTTCTACTATCAATCACCGACTTTTTGTACCTTTTCTCTATCAAGAAAACTGAAATCATTAGGCTCACAGTAGTTCTTTTATTTTGTACTATCTGTCCCCATATCTTATCCCTTATTCCAGTATAGATGTCTCTACTTTTCCTTCCAAAGCTTCTTTATTTGTGCTTTTTGGTGAATCTATCCAGTAATTTATTTGAGAACATGGTCAGTTTTCCTGACTAGAGTGGATGGTAAAATTTGGGGCGGGGATTGGTGCCATGTGAAAAAAAAACAGATAAACAGGTACCAAAAGGGCCACTTTGGAAGAAAGTACATTCCCTTCCCTGAATTTCATTCCTTAAGTAGGCCAGTGTCAAAAATTTTGGGGATTTCTTCTCTATACTGATTCTTTTTCCTTTGTCATTAATAATTATTAAGACACACATCTCACTTCAGCATAAAGAGATATTTCATTCACTTCTGCTGCCATGTTTCTTCTAAAACAAAACTCCTCCAAAAGAACATTCTATCTTATAATACTCACTTAATTTCTGTATTCTGCTTTCCATCACTTCTTGATCAAAATGGCATTCTCAAAGTTCACTAACGTCCTGCTATCACTATATTGAAACGCATTTCCCAAGTTTTTTGTTTCCTTGAACCTTTCTCTTCCTAGTCTAACTTGATAGTACCCTACTTTTGATTCTGTATCATTTCTCTTTCAACTGGTCTCCTAGTGAGAGCATCCACATGCTTTAATTCTTCCCCCAGGCTCCTTCCCAGCCCTTCCAATGAGCCTTCCCCAAGAATCAGTCTTTCTTTTGTTTTTCCCTTTTCATATTCATCTTATAGAATCTATGTCTTGAGATACCTCAATTATCATATGTATGATTAGCATTCCCAACTGACTACAGAACTCCAATCTGGCAACAGAGCAACAGAATGGCACCTCAAGTTCTTGTCTCAAATTTCCTTTTAGAATTGTCATTGTCACTTCTCACTGAACACTGTTAACATTGAACTCACTGTCTTCACTATAAACTCGTCTGTCTGAATGGCACTAATTCCTCAAGCACTGGATTTCAAAATCTTGACCGCCTTACTTCTTCCTCATGTCTAATCAATAACATCTGACACTCTCTGATTCATTTTTATGCAGTAGTTCCTGCAGCAATCCTTACCGAGTAAGTGTTGACAAAGCAGTTATAAAGAAAATTCACATATGTCCAAACATGTCCTACACTCTGTCAGTTGAGACTCTAACTCCAGCTTTTCCCCTTTCCTCCCTTTGCACTTCTAAAACCTTACTCAATACTGAAGGCTCCTCAGATAAGAACGCCAAAAAATAGTTTTACTAGATAAAATAAATAAATAAATACTCTGTTCCACCTAAACTACTACTACATTTTGTTTATATATTTAATTTTACACTTATCAGACTGCCTTATATGCAGATATCTATTCAAGAATTGCTCTATTTCCAAACATAACTTGTGAGCTCTTGGAATGCAGTAGCCTTGTCAACTCAGTTTCTCTTAAAGACTTAGACCTACCATAGTGCTGTACACAGAGTAAGTGGCTAAAAAGTTACTGTCTTCAATTAAACTAAACTGAGATGGGGTTTGAGTATTGGTAAATTATTAAGAAATCTGTATTCAGATGCGGTCGGCCTGAAATTCCTTTGGATGGCTAAAAGGCTTTAGACATATTATCTAAGGAAATAATAGCAAGATAAGGGATCAATGATCTAAAACATAAATACAGTGTCTTTTCCCCCTCAGTGGGTAATTAAAATTAGATAAGAAGTTATTACCTAATTTGTTTATCTGAAATTTCAACAGTTTTTCTTGTAGTTACTGTTTTTAGTTTTCGGTGTATGTTTTTTGCTTTTTATCTTGACAATTTTTATCTAAGTTGAGGAATCAAAGTGAGACAAAGGTATACATATTGAAAATACTTATTCAGCTAATGAAAAGTCTAAGACAAACTTTGATGTCGATAATGGTATTTCATGCAAGAATGTTCTAATGAATGCAGTTGCTTTTCAGAATCATCTCAGGCTTTCCAATATGATCAAACATTATTTAGCTATATGTGCAATATCTGGAATTTAAATTTTTTTCACTCTGAGTTTATGTTTAAATTTAACACAAGCAATATTGTGTTTTTATGATTTTTTTATTCTAATTTATAATGACAGAGTGACAAATCCAAACCTGAAGATACATTATATTCAAATAGGTGATATGGGTTACAAATGTCAAGATTTCATTCTTTTTATGGTTAATATTCCATTGTGTATATGCATTTATTTATGTATACATACACATATGTAATATATATTTTATTGTATATATTCACATATATATATAATGACATGGATGGAGCTAGAAGATATTATGCTAAGTGAAATGTCTGTAAGGGAAAGACAAATACCATAAGATTTCATTCATAAGTGGAATTTAAGAAACAAAAAAAAACCAGCAAAGGAGAGGGGGAGAGAGAAACAAACTAAGAAACAGACTTGAGAGAATAAACTGATGGTTACAGGGTGTGGGTAAGGGTGAAATGATGGGGATTAAGGAGAACATTTGCTGTGATGAGCACCCACTAGATATTGAATGGAAGTGTTGAATTATAATACTGTTATCCTGAAACTAATATTATACTGTATGATAATTAATTGAAATTTAAATTAAAACTTGAAAAAAATCCAAATGAGTCATACGAGTAAATAATACTTAAACAAACATATATAGCACTTTTTGCATATCAAAATTTTTTGGTGGCAACAATCAGGAACTGTTGAATTTCTTGTGCTCATCTTTAGTTTTTAATTGGTTTGGAACCACAAAGCCTTTACCATACATTCACCATTTCATTCCCAATCTTGCAGCAAATTCTGATTTAAAATATTGCAGGTGTGTACAGAGAGAGCAGGTGTGACAGAGGAAACGGAGAAAGGGAAGTAAGAGTGAAGGAAGGCAAGACATAAATTCTTTTGGACAACTAACTTAATTGGACTGGTTTATATTATTTACTAATCAAGTTTGTAATGGATGAAAATAAAACCATGGCTATTAAAATCTCAACTAAAAACAACTGATTGATTGGGTTTTATTTTCACAGGGACCTAAATTAAATAACTACCAGGCAAACTTAATGACAGCACTGGTCCACATCAGTTTTGTAAAACACCTAGGAGAATCTCACATTTCACAATGAACTCTCATGTACAATATTGCATATTCAACTTTCTTTCTTTTTGGCCATATTTTTGGGTAGCAAATAGAAAGTGCAAGCAGGAGAGGTAAAAATGTCCCACCCACTCAATTTTTTATTTGGCTGTCTACAGACAAGTAAACCCACAGGCTGCTAGGATATTAAAGATTTTCATCTTTCTTCACAAAATACTCCAGGAGGACAGAGAATTTTCTTAGTGTAAAACTCAGCCCTTATTCTGTCAGGCAAAGTAATTATGGAAGCAAAACAAATCCACATTTTCTAATTAGGTCATTAAAAAGCATAAATGCGTCATGGAAGCTTTTCCCCTTGCCTAAGACATAAAGTAAGACAATGAAAACAATCTGGTAATATAGAAAGGTTCAGAATTTGTTTCTTTTCAAAAATAATAGGTCCTTTCATCTTTCTATTTCCCTAAGACGAAGACAGTTAATTTAGAGACAAAATCTGTAATTAGTTCAGGGTTTACTTTGATTATGTTTCAAAATATTTAACCAAAAACAGGAAGATAGAGAAAAAAAGGAAATACATAGAAAAATTATCAAAGGAAGTGAATAAAAGCAAGAGAGTGGGTTGCTGATCAAAATGTATTGTGCAGAGACAAGATGAATATAAAATCTACATTCATATAAACAGAACCAATCTGGGATACCAGAAAGCTCTCAGGAAGAATATACAGGCATCTGCCTTTGGGATTTGAAACCAGACTTTAATCACAGCTAACTTAAATAAAAACAAATGGCATGATTATTTGCCTCTTCCTCTCTCTACTTGTTATTGCTTGAGTTTTAGAAGACTCAAGCATGGCTCAAACTGTTAAGAAACAAAATGCAGAAAAAAAAAAAAAAAAAAAGGAAAGGAAAACAAACTTACCTGTGATCCTCTTGGCCCTCGTTTCTGGTCCCATTCTGAATGCCCCATGAGCTGTAAATAATATAATAATTATCGTAAATTCAATGATATTTATTTTATATGGCAAATATTTTTACTCATTCTTCTAAAGAATTAAGTTTTTGAAATCTATGTTTTAATATGAATGTATTAAATAGCTATCATGAATAAATTAACATACAAAGTAATAATAGCTTCTGGTTTGATAGCTAATTATTTCAACTAGTAGTTGTTTTGAAGGTATTTAATATCACTGTGTGATAAAAAGAGTCTGCTAATATACAGTTTTATGGTTCTTTGTCAGGAACATCCTATAGACATGTTAACTGGAGTTAAGCTTTTTACATGCCATTAAGCTTCTAATTTAAGAAAATATGCTAAATAAATCATTAGTATAGGTTAATTCACTGCCATGAATGGTGACGATGAGAAGGCCAAAATATTTCAATCATTTTTAGTTCTGTTTTGATATCACAAAAATATGAGAGTTCTAAGGAGTCAAATGATTTAATGTGAAATACTCCCCCCAAGGTCACAAAATGTAGATTTTCAGGAAAAAAGACACATTATCAAGCTAGGCCATAATTGTCATAGCTCTAAGCTACTTTGCTTACAAAGCATATTTATTAGTTGAAAATAACATTTAACTAGAATATACAAGATGTTGACCAAGAGAAATAAAATTCCATTCATCTGTCCAGTACACTTAGTACTCGTATGTCCCAATGGAAGAGCTCCCTATCTCTAATAGGCTAGCATACAAACAAGACAGATTATTCAACTTATTAATATACCTTACAGCTTTTCTAGACAACAGCAATGCCTCCTTAGTACATATAATAAAAAACTGTTTTAAAAGCAACAAAAAAGTAATATGTTTTTCCACATTACCAAGAAATGTTTGATAACCATGCACAGAAAATGGCAGGACCTTACTGATGGCCATACAATGTTCCTGATTAAGAAGACTGAATTCGGGGATGCCTGGGTGGCTCAGCGGTTTAGCGCTGCCCTAGGCCCAGGGTGTGATCCTGGAGACCCAGGATCAGGTCTCATCTCCGGCCTCCTGCATGGAGCCTGCTTCTCTCTCTGCCTGTGTCTCTGCCTCTCTGTGTGTCTCTCATGAATAAATAAATAAAATCTTAAAAAAAAAAAAAAAGACTGAATTCGATAAAATTAAGTGTTCAGGTCTATCCACACAAATTTATAGGTTTAACCCAATCTCGATCAAAAGTTATTTATATTCGATTAGGAAACTGAAAAAACCAACTACATAAATTTGATCTGAGAGAATAAACTGATTTATAAGAATCAGAAAATATTAGAAGAGAGTAATACCCTACTCAGTTATTAAAACATGCTGTAAAATTTAACTCAAGTTATGGAACAATGATTTAAGACTCAAAATATACTGGGACACCTGGGTGGCTCAGTGGTTGAGCGTCTGCCTTTGGCTCAGGGCATGATCCCACGTCCGGGGATGGAGTCCCACATCAGGCTCCTTGGGAGGAGCCTGCTTCTCTCTCTGCCTATATGTCTGCCTCTCTCTCATGAATAAATAAATAAATCTTAAAAAATATATATATATAATATATAAATAAGTGAAATGTAGTGGACAGTTGTGAAAAGAACTCAAGTACATACAGCAACAAAATAGTAAAAAGAAAATATAAAAATCAATGAGTATCTGATGAATTAGTCAAGTGGAGGAAAAAAAAATAGAGTCTTCAGAAAAAAATTAGAGCCGAATCTTCTAAGACACACAAATATAAATTCTAGGCAGATAAAAAGACATTTAAAGGTGAAATGGTGAGTATAAAATAAAATCCAGGCAAATATTTAGACTATTTTCAAATATAGAAAAGATTTTTTTATGATAGTCACACGCAGAGACAGAGAGAGAGAGAGGCAGAGACATAGGCAGAGGGAGAAGCAGGCTCCATGCACCGGGAGCCCGACGTGGGATTTGATCCCAGGTCTCCAGGGTCGCGCCCTGGGCCAAAGGCAGGCGCTAAACCGCTGCACCACCCAGGGATACCTAGAAAAGATTTTCCAAACTAAACAACACACACACACACACACACACACACACACAGAGGATTATGATCCAGCTACATAAAACTTCAATGTCCATACAAATGTCACACTAGCAAAATATTTCCATGAAATTGCAGGTAAAAACTAGTATCTTCAGTACTCTAAGAGCGCTACAAATCTGAAAGTAGGGTACCTGGGTGGCTCAGTGGGTTAAGCATCTGCCTTCAGCTCAGGTCATGATCCCAGGATCCTAGGATGGACTCCAGATTCAGGGTCCCTGCTCAGCAGGGAGTCTGCTTCTCCCTCCCCCTCAGCCCCTCTCTACCACTTGTGCTCTCTCAAATAAAGAAACAAAATCTTTTTTAAAAAAGAGGTGAAAAGAATGCAACCCTAGCAAATAATCAGAATAAAGGATAAAGACAGTTTACAAAATTAACATCAATAATCAATATTGGGCAAATGTTTTATCTGAAGTGAAAAAAATTAAATATAAACAATAACAAGACATGATTCTTGCCTATTAGCAATCTGATCATGTTGAATATTTGGTAGAATTTAGAGAACTAAGTATGCATATATATTGCTAGTATGTAGTGTATAGATATATACACACATATATAATTTACACACATAAATACACAGACATGTATACAATATATAATCAATTTTAATACATACTGCATACTCTTAAAAATTCATACCCTTTGAACTAGAAAATGTAAAAATTCAGTAATTACGTGTCAATCACTGTGTTATCCAACAAAAAGGGAACTACGCTAAATTAGAATACAAAAAGATTATAATATAGTATTTCGACTTTGGCTTTCAAGGCCTTTTTACAAAATTACACATGAAATGCTCATGGTATAGTAAGTGAAAAATATAACAAAGCAATTTTAAATTACTCATTTTTAATAAGATGATCAATTATTATAAGCCTTGGAATGATTTAATTATAATTTGGCTAGCATACAACTTTGGGTAAATTAGCCCTGATAATCATCATATAAAATTTAATGCTTAGATAGTTGATATTTCTTTAATGCGTTATTTTTTTTTAAATTTCTGCATTTAATGGCATTACATCTGCTAGTAAATATTCATTAATACTTATTTAAAGTTGATTATATAAAAGTTAAAACACTAATCAACTAATGAAATAGTCTGATTTAGAGACATATAAATTAAGACCATTTAATGGTTTAAATTGGTTGTTCGCTAGAATTATCAAAAATCATCTTGACATTTTTCAATCACCTGTCTTATTTAGACCTTAGGAATACTTTTTGTCAATAATAGGAAGAAAAAGAAAATAACAGTAAGATGGGGTGCTTATTTGTTCTGCTTGTTTAAACAGATGATAAGCTTGAATAGGATGCTGTTAGAGTAAAATAATTTTTAAGCAGAAGGGTTATCTTCTCTCCCTCGTTGTATCTAAATCTTCAGAAAATAATAATTTATACAAGACTGTTACGACTATTATTCTCTTACTAATGAGTTTCAACTAATGGAATAACTTAGTAAATTCTACTATTATGAGTACAGCAGTAAAAACAGGTAAATAAACCATAAACAAGATTTATAATCCACAATATATTGACTTGGAATATTTGATAATGACAGGTAGTGAGTCAAAAAGATAACATTTCTCCAAGATCAGAACTAAAATAAGAAAAGCACAGATTTCACTGTCTTCTACCATTAACAATGTTAAAAAAAAAAAAAAAAGATGACTTCTAGTATGAGAACAAAAACTTTCAAAATGTAGATTCATTTGGGGGATCACTTAGTACAGAAAAAGAAGATAAACCTGATCATTATAAGCCAGAACTTACAAACCTCCAAATGTTCACTCTCTAAATCTCATTTTTTGAAACATAACATAGCAAAATTTGCCAAATGTGTTATATATGAATCAGAGAGATTTATTTCCTGGCATTATACAATAGACTAATGAGAGCAATTTAGGATAAAGGCATTCTATTTTATTCTATTATTATATATTTATATTATATATTAATATCATTATTATACTTAAAAGTCTGAGTGACCAGCCATGTGTTAGTATTTCAAAATGTATTTTTAAACGCCATTACTACTTTTTTCAAAGTAATGAAATTATTGAAATCTACATGCTATGTGAAATAAAATCCAAAAAGCAATAAACTCTGAAATGATAAGCAAGATACCATAATGTTCTATATTCAATAGAAAGAGAGTCAAAGGAAATTCAACAAGATTTTTTTCTCTTTGAACTTGAGGAAATCATACAAAGGCTCTGTTTTTAAATGAAATAATATGAAAATAAATTAAATAATCTGAATAAAAATTTAACATTAATAATTTTAGTGTTGAATATATGGGGTTTGTTATAATATTCTCCATAATTTGTTTTTTAAGGGCAGAAAAAGATGGTGGGGGCTGCTGGACAGTTTCAGGGCTCCACTCTCTCTGTGATTATTGCGTACCTGGCACCGATGGGGGTGAGGTAGGGAGTAGGGAGGTTGAGCACAGGATAGCACATGAATTTTTATCTTATTTGTACATAGAATTTATCTTACTGTCATAATAGCACTGTCCTTAGATCATGGACCAAAGACTAAAATAACCACAATGTTTTCACTATCCTTTTAAAAACATCATCCATCGTGTGATAAATTGCCTGACTTACTTAATACTATAGAGTGCTTAAATTAAAATGAAGCATTTGGCCACAGGTAAGTATTCCTGTTAAAGCAGAACCACAGGGCTAAATGTTTTAGGAAGTACATAGACACCTCACTAGCCCCACTCTCCTGACTAATGATTATGACAAATAAAAAAAAAATTGCTTAGTCATAATAAATAATGAAAAGGACACTTGTACAATGAAGTCAGTGAATTTCAGAATTTCAAACTGATGTTGATGAGATATCAATGAGAAAGTCAAAACATCCTATGAATCAAACAGGTAGGATTAGTATAAAGTTACAGATGACAAGAGTAGGTATTTGACACTTTGAAGGGCTTAGATAAAAGACAAAAATGGGTCATGGACCTTGAGGAACAGAAGCAGAAATTATAGGTATTTTTTTCTTTTTGCAATTGAATTCATCTGGGCTCAACTTTCAAGACAAATGAATAGCAGCATGATACCCAGATCATTCTGGGAAAAGAGACAGAAAAAGTTCATTAACATGGTATGATACCTTTTCTGGAGAAGGAATGCTTATGATTTTATTAGTTATATAAAGTTTCTAGAAATGTAAGAGAAAGAGATACTAAGACTGGAAAATGAAAAGAAAAAAAAAAACAGGATATCCAAACATATTCTATTTGATAAAGAATATATGCCTGCTTAATTCAGGAAGAAAAAAGATTGTCTCTCACCTACAAAAACTATCTTCTGAACTATTTAACTATGATTACTCCTCTGGGAAAAGGCATTTTAATAAGAAGGGGGGATATAGAGGTTACAAACGTTATGCCTACAAATGTAAAACAAAAAAAAAAAAAAAAGAAATTCCATCTGATGAAGGAATTCTCTTTTTAAAGAAGAGTATCTTTTTTTTTTCCCCCAGCTCTCATTAATCAAGATAGGCAAAATGAAGACCTTTAAATGTATTTCTAGGAAACAAAGTATACTTCCTTTAAAAGAAACACAATCTGTTATTTAAAGCATTTTGAAAATCCTAACTTCCTTGACACAGAGTCATTTTCATCCTTATGGAATCAATTCTTCTTTTATTTTTAATAATACATTTCTACATCACAGCCTTCAGCTAACAGTATGCTACACAGTACTTAGTTCCAAGGAAAACAAAACTGCTGCCAAACACCAAATTTAAAAAGTTCACAGGAGAAAGCAAAGGATAAATCAGCATGGAAACAAAATGGTTCCATCCAAGCAGAGGTATTTTTAATAATAGCATGAGAAATGCAGATAGTCAAAAGTATACATTCCTGTAGGTAAAATACTTTCTTGTTTCTGTATTTTAGTCTCCCATTATTTTCTGTTTGTTAATGTAAAAAAGAATGCCTTTTAGGGGGTTCATGGGAAGAAAAATTTCACCATAACTATTATTGAAAAGAGATGAAAAAGCTGTAGAAGAACCATGAGAGGTAAAAAGAAAAATCTTTTGCAAGTACTTAAAGAGGCGAGGGGTTTTACGTAAGATAAAAGGTAACAGTGCAAAGCAAGAGTAACACTGTCATCCTCACCTTCCTCTCCAGAAAACCATTCTTCTATTCCACCTGTTGAAAATTACTACAGCATATTTTTGAAAACATAAAAATAATAGATATACACTGTAATATATACTATTATATATAGGTACACTATATATACTACATATGGTACATGTAAGGATATAAAAGTTAATCCATAACCTCCTTTTCATTGCATCATTTATTCATTAAATAAATCTTTAACATATATTTATTGTATACCTATTATGTTCAAGGAGTTGTTCTAGGCACAACCTACACACCAATGAACAAACCAAGATGCATATCTGATCACCTGGCTCTTACGATTCTAGCAAAAGGAGACATATAATACATGAATAAACAAACCAGGTAATGATAAAGCTACACAGAAGCTTACAGTGAAGGATGGAGAATCAGTGGCTAATGGCAGGTAGGGGCTGGGTATAGGGCTGCTTTCATACAACTAGAGATTGGGGAAGTCCTTTCTGAAGAAGTGACATTTTTCTGAGAGAACTGTATAAAGCGAGAGTTGTACACAGATATCTGGGGCAGAGGCTCGGCACACAGATGAAACAGAAGATAAAAAGATCTGGAGACAGGAGCAGAAGTGGTTAATTTGAAGAGAAATAGAGTATCCTTAAGCTAAAATTTTAAAAAGGGTTGGATCTTTTTAACCATAGGTATATATTTGGTGTTTACTCCCTTCCTCTGGTATGGAATAATAATCAAAAAGTTAATCATTTGCTCCACTAATTAGAAATGGCAAAGTACATTCTGTAGAGCAATAGGGGACCAGGAATTCTCTCTTCTCCAAACTCTTCTTCAATTTCATTCAAATCAACAAAAAATTATGGAATGGTTCCCACACTCCCCAAGGGCGTCCTTAGATTAGCTATATCACATAGCACAAATTTGTCTTCCCTTTATACATTTTTTCAAGAGCCATAAAATACGTAAGAGCAGGGCTGCCTTTTAACTCCATTAACTAGGAAAGGCATGAAACATTCAATATGATAAGCAAATTAAAGCTTGTCTTTACCATTAGCATGTTCCCTTTGGATTCTTTCCCTGGCAAACTCATTTTTATCATCTCTTCACTACTTATTTATGCTTTCTCTCTCCAGGATTCTATGTGGGAAGATGGCCTCGACTGCTCACTACCCTGCCCACAAGGTCTCCTAGATGGCAGTGCCTTGGCCTGAGAAGCTCTGTGACCGCCTCCACAACCTCAGTTCCTGTCTAGTCCTATTAAAGGGAACTGCTCTTAACCCTTTATGCTTTATTTTCCTCTTGTTATTAACAGAGCTAAGAAGTTCAAGATGATACTATGCTCTGCAGGAAAGGGACACCGAAATCTTTATTGGATTTGGGCCTTAGGCCAAAGGTGTTAACAGAATCCCTAAGGCTCCCACACACTGTTCCCCAGCCCTGCAGACTCCTTCCCTATGGTTCGGGGCATAGAAAGGCCTAGTGCAGGAGATACTGACAAAGATTTAGCCTTCTTTTATAATTAAATTTACAAACTGGGAGACTCCCTTAGCCTCCTTTGGGTAAAACAGATAGGACTTATCAGCAGCTTCGGTTCTTATCCACAGCCTCCTTGCACTGCCACCACTTCATCACATCACCCACACCGCAAATCCATCCCACTCTGTGAGGTATGAGCCAGTGATGGAGATACTACCAAAGATTTTAGGGGGAGACAGACATGGTTACATTACACAAAATATTGCAAAAAGCCACAAAAATATTCATCAGATACATCCAAATATTGGGTGAAGGGGAACTGGGGAGGTGAGGACAGTTGTCACCACTGCTTGCCCTTTACTCTTAGGGTGGGGCAAGGGAAGGAAGTCTTTTTCAGCTTATTGGTCCTAGCCTTTCATGCCTCAAGGATCCTAAGGATCTTTCTTAGGATCGAAATACGTTTCCCCCCCCCCCCGCCCTGAATAATTTAGCTTTCTCCTATTCTCCTCATCTTGAATCTTCAGACAAATTAGCAGGAAAAAAAAATTTTTATAAAGATTCTCTAGAAACCTTAGCATTGAAAGCCTAGAAATAGTAAAGCACTGAATGACTGAAATGAAGGGATTTTTTTCTTCACAGTTGCTAATAACTACCTAAATTCCATCCACTTGGCACAGAATAAATCCCTGATCCTGACTCTTAGCGTTCCAATCTAGTATAAACTTCATAAACACAAGGGAATGAGAAGACTTCAAATAGAAAGAAATCCAAATATTCTGGAGTTTGAAATCTCAGCCTTTACTGCAAATCCTTCATCTATTTCTGATAATTATGATGTTCCTACACTCTGATTGTGTTTCCATAATTCTATTTCTGTCTGTTATCACAATGACGATCATTACCCTAAACCTATGTGTAGCCACTGATGAATCAAACCTTCCATTATTTTTACGTATTACATCTTGACTATCTTGATTACATAAATTTTGGCACTCTTAATAATTTCCATTTTTGGTACTACTAATAATGCAATCACGTCAGTCTTGTGCTTAAAAAGTGCAACTCTTAATAAAGAAACAGCAATAAAGTAAAATAAGCTTGTGAAATTCTGCAAAATAGAATTCTACTTAGATAGTCTCAATATATACTAGCATTGTTAAAGTTTGAGGAATTCTTAAACAAAGGAACATAATTCAACTAAACATTTCCAAAAGTATTTGATCATAGAATACTTTTGTTGCAAAAAGGATTAATAGGGGCGCCTGGGTGGCTCAGTCAGTTAAACGTCTGCCTTCAGCTCAGGTCGAGATCCCAGGGTCCTGGGATCAAGCCCCAAATGAGGCTCCTTGCTCAGTGGGAAGTCTCCTTCTCCCTCTCCCTCTGTGTGCTTGCTTGCACTCTCTCTCTCTCTCTCTCTCAAAGACATAAACATATCTTTAAAAAAATCGAAATATTAACAATTTTCTTTGAAACATTCTGAGAAACTATTTTTTACAGGTTTCTAAATGCTTTTCTTATGCATTATTTTCATGTACTTTATATAATCACATATAATCACACAATTTTTCCTACTGTATTACTTTCAAACAATGAGGAATTACTGAGTCCCATCTGAATATCACATCTTGAGCAATGAAGTATACTTATTGGTAAGAATAAAGAAAAGGATGTGGGAGTTGATTTGTCTTCATGGAACTCATGGTAGTAATGAATATGACAGATTTATTTCTCTAAAATCCATTTTCCACTCTCTAGTCTCCACCTTATTTGAAAACTGTGGAACAGGGGCACCTAGGTGGCTCAGTGGTTGAGTATCTGTGTTTGGCTCAAGTCATGATTTTGGGATCCTGGGATGGAGTCTCATATTGGGCTCCCTGCAGGGAGCCTGCTTCTCCCTCTGCCTAAGGTCTCTGCCTATCTGTATCTCTCATGAACAAATAAAATCTTAAAACAAAACTGTGGAACAAGAAAAAAACTTAATTTTTCAGAAAATCCTATGTAAATACTATAAATTAATCATACTTTTATTTCCTTTTTTTCCAAATTTTTATTTAAATTCTAGTTAGTTAACATATAGTATAATATTGGTTTCAGGAGTAGAATTCAGTGATTCATCGCTTACATATAATACCCAGTGCTCAATGGGTGATGGGTATTAACCATATTTTTATTTTTTTAAAGAGTTTATGGATTTATTCATGAGACACACACACAGAGAGGCAAAGACACAGGCAGAGGGAGAAGTAGGCTCCCTGCGAGGAGCCTGATGTGGGACTCAATCCCAGAACCCCGGGATCATGACCAAGCCAAAGGCAGCTGCTCAATCACTGAACCACCCAGGTGCTCCTTAACCATACTTTTAAATTTTGACTATAGAATGACTTCAAAATGTATAGTAAATTATGTCTCAGAGTAAATACCAAATTCTACTAGTACGTCTCTTTAGTGCATAGTATTCATTGCTATATTCATACCCTCATTCATTTATTCATACACCTTTTCAACAAATATTTATTGGGTACCCACAATAACCTAGAGCCCCATGCTCTATGTAAACATAACAAATGTTGATATTGCCAAGCCAGAGGCAACACAGGATGCTGAAGTACCTTCGGAACTATTAACAAATTGCAGCACAGTGGTAAACACACGGGTTCTAGGGGGATGCTTGACTGGTTTAAATCTCACATCTGACATGATATTCAGTCTTACTAGACACATGATCTTGGAAAATTTAGTTAAAAGTTTCTGTGCCTCAGTTTCATATCATTAGAATTCATATAATAGCATTTAATTCATGTGGTTTGGGGGAGAATTAAATGAGTCATTACATAAAGAAGGCTTAGTATAGTAGTAGTAAGGACCACTCATTAAATGTTAGCTATTATTTCTATCACCATTAATAATTATATAATATTATTTAGGTGCTATTACATTCTGATTTTTTTAAAAGTATAATTCACATGATATATATGGTTACTTTCTATTAAACTAGAATGGAAGAAACCCAGCCCTTGACCCATGCCAACACACAATTTATAAAATCTGATCAAATTCACGAATAAAACAAAACTTTGTGCATCATGCCTCATGGTAACATAACACACATGCATGACCATGGAGTCTATAGAGTTAACTGCATCAGATTCAGATTTATTTTCTGTTTAACAACTGGAAAATCCAAACTGTGCCATTACAACATTACTAGGTCCCCTTGGTGGTGCGTGCAGTAAGGACAATTCAGATGGTTTACCCTTCCTGAGTCATAAAGAGTAGCAAAAAGCTGAGAACCACAAATAACAAAGGCTTGAAAAGATCTGCTAGGTAAAAGCTATGCTAATGTTTCTTCAACCTGGAAAAAACCTTCAGGTATATCATCTACTAATTGGAAACACAAATTTCCAGTGTGAGTGATAGTTAATGCCCTGAAAAAACAAGCAAACAAAACAAAACAAAAAATCCATGGAAATATCCCTAAAATGATCACAGTAAAAAGGGTTTAACTTTATGAGCAACAAAACAAATGCATTTTTCTTGTAAAATAGTCAATAGGCATTATGGCCTAAAGTGATTAACTTTATCAGTTTTACTTCAAGTGAAACCCGAATTTCTGGGCAACCTTAAATGTGAGTATAAATCTGTATCTTACAGTTTGTTGAACTACCTCTTGGATTATTTTTGCCAAGTTGTGTAACTGAACAGAAATCTTTAAAAACAGGGGTGTTGTTTATTATTTCCAGCTCTTTACATGACATTTTTAGTCTGGATCATGCTAATATGTCTCAATTTCCCCATATACATTCAGATTCCATTTATATAATGCTTCCTGAAAGGACTCATTCAATGTTCCCTCCAAAATTATTAAAAGTCAGTCAAATCCACCAGGGCAACTTCATAAAACTAATCTATAAAATTGATCTTTACTTAGAAGAAAAATTTGGAAATCCTAGGGAAAATAGCAAAATCCAGAAATAATCTCAGTTGTAGCAAAAGCTTTAACTCAACATTCATGAGGTCTTGCATTGGATATTTTCAGGGGCTTTCCCCCCCTTTTTTAAAATCAAACATTTTTATGTATTGTGTGTGGTATAAACAACATACACTTTCTTTAATGTAAAAGCAATAAAATTAACAGTGTTTACTGAAAAAGTGGGAAAGTTACTCTGATCCCCAAATAGTTTAACAGTTGTGGACCTATAAAAATATAGTTATATTACTACTTAGTTTTTAAGCCCTATGTAACAACAAAACAAACTAAATCAGAAAAATTCTCCACTTACACTATCTTTCTTAGAAATGGTTTTAAAAGTCAATAGCATGACTTTTAAAAATAAATCTCAATTCATGTTACTTAAAAAATTGAACTCATTTTAAGTCTTATAAATGACATAAAATATTGAATTAATTTTTTACAACTTCCTCTCAATGTGAAAGTGACATTTTTCCAAAAATGCTTTTGTGAATTTTTAAAAGTCTTATTCTAAGCCATGTTTCTCATTAGTGCCAAAAAACTTCAGCAAAATGACATAACTCCCAACATTTTCCAAGCTACTTCCTCCTCATCAAACAGCTTCACTTTGGGGTTGGCGAGAAAAGGACAGATTCCCTTAAGTGGCAGAGACAATATATGCCAACTCCATTATACGTCCCTTGGGTTTCTTCTTTTTCCTCTGAACTTGGCATAGCCAAAATTACTTTAGTTCTACTTTCTGCAATTAGTAAGTTTTAACAAGACATGTCCATTTTGTCCTCAAATTCTTAAATGTTGTTTGAAAAAATTTATTATAAGGCCAGGAGATATTCTCTTAGCTCAAGTGTAAGGTAGCACAGATATCTACATCCTCAATTTTCACCCACCCCTCAATTCTTCTTCATGCCTCCAAGAGCCATTTGATATGTTGAAAGTAATTTCACGTGTTTATTTATACCGCAACCAATGTTCTTTTCACTTAAAAAAAAGTTTTCTTGGAAATTTCTTCCCTTTGGGGATATATTGCGTGGGTCACTAAGGATAAAAAAAGAAATTGGAATATAAGATGTTGTGGTAAGAAAAAGGGAAGGAGGAGAAAGAAGGAATATAGTATGATCTAAAATTCTTTGATGTAATGAGCTCTTTGCATTTCAATCTTTATGAACTGAATTACGAATTTACTAATTTTTTTTCTATTTTATGAGTTGTAGAGTATTACAGATGCAAAAAGAATGACCACACTCTTCTCTATCTCGATCTTCTTAATTCAAGTACTAGAGCAGAGAGACTTACTTGCCTCTTTCCTTTCTTTCTTCTTTAGTGTTACTATATGCCAGAGCTTGTATTAAAGGCAAAACATAGAAAAAAGCGGAAGGACTAAAAAAGTTAATTTGGAGAGGAGAAACACAAGTAAATAGATACACAGCTACCTAACAATGGCTGTTAAAAACAAACAAACAAACAAACAAACATCATTCCGGGTTGTAGAAGACAAAGTCTGATTGATACATCAATTTACCACTGACCTCATCAATTTGGATAATAGAGATTCCTGCTTTTTAGATTATTTATATAAATTGAAAACTTTCTGGATATTTTTTGGGGGGAGGACATCTTAAAAGAAGTATACAATAAATTCTTGTTTTATTAAACACATTTTCTTTGCTTCCAATAATAACTGGGAGTATGAAAGATTTTACCAAGAAACATGTTTCAATATAAATTGTGATTTAGAAACAGGGGAAGGGATGGACTTTGACAAAATATTTGTATATCGTTGTCACGTCATAGCCAGCCTTCTTTAATGAAATTGCCACAGAAAATTCTTTAGCTCTCATCCTTTGTTGAGAAATTTAAGGATTAGAACTGTGGAGTTCAAAAATGAGCAGAAAGTCACATTTGAAAATTGAAAATTATTGTCATTTATGATTTAACAGGATGATTTTCCTGTTAGCCTATGTTTCTTCTTTTTTGGACGTGGTCCTGAGGGAATGATTGTTCTCCTGCTGTTTCTGGCTGCAGGGTGTGTGCAAAATGCCCAAGATTATACCCTTGGAAGGGTAGACTCTGGAGTCAAATTTCTTGAAATCAAATCTCTATGTCACTCTTCATAGATTTATCCATCTGGGTAAGTTATTTTATCATGTCTAAGTTTAGTTTCCTCATTTGTAAAATGAAGATGATAATATTAACAACTTCACATGATTTTTATGAAGATGGGATAACCAGTATAAAACCATGCAACTGGCAACTTAATTATTTTATAATTAAATCTGAACTCACTGCTATAATCGCAAGGTTTTTAATATGATTTCCTATGCCTAGAATGAATGCTCCCATTTCATCGATCCATTCCTTCCATATCCATTCATCCAATGATAATAAATATATATTGAGCACCTACTCTCAGCCAGGCTTAGTATTGGGCACCAGGGTTAGGGAGTAAACATAGAAAGCCAGACATGCATTCTGTCTTCCTCTGTTACTCTTCAGCATGACCATTTGTTTCCTGTACTTGCTACAATATGAAATTATCTTGCCTATTCATTTCATTACTTGTTTATTGTCTATCTCCCATTCCAGAAAGTGGGTTTGAGGATCGCAAAAATTTTGGTCCTAATTTCTATGTGTCCTGTGCCTGGTACAAGTTAAGGGACTCAATAAATATTTTTTTTTACAGAATGACTGACAGATTTTCCCAGAAGAAAATTAAATAAGGGAAGTCAACTAGACAGAAATTTAAATAATGAGTTTAATAAAAAATTCTATAGCTGTGAATCCTTTGTCTTCAGTTTCATTCTCCCTAGAGTTCTCTTGCTCTAAAATGGCATCTTGTGAAATACATAAGTTCTCAAATTATTTTTATAGGTAATTTATATTTATTAAAATACGTATTATTTCAGTTTTAAGATTCTGTGGCATCTCTTGATGGAAATGTAGGCATACCGAGTTGCTGTTAAGGTCAAGGGTGCAAACAAAAGTATATAAGTACCCCTGAAACTAATGTTAACATTGTGTGTCAATTATACTCAAAAATAAAAAATAATCAAGAAAAAGAAAAAAAAAAAAGAGTACATAAAATAGTAAAGAACCTTTGTCTCTTCATTCTAACTCAGAATCTTGTCTTTCATTGCTTGCCTTAGGTGACTAAAGACCTCTAGTCGCCCATATCATATACATCTTTTCCCTTCTTCACACAATCCCTATTTTCATAGAGATGGCAATGCACCCAACTTAAAAACTACATTTCCTGACCTCCCCTCCCTTACAAATCAGGCAGCCAGTCTTGACCAATGAAATATAAGCAGAAGTTATTATATGAAGCTTCTAAGAAAATTCTTTAAAAGAGGAAACTTGGCTAGCTCGCCTCTTTTGCCCTCTGCCTTCCGATTCTTCCTGCCTGGAAGGGGTATAGGATTTTGGAGATGAAGCAGTCATCATCTGAAACAAAATGACCATGAGGGAGGGACAATTGCTTCTGCCTCAACATCCTGATGCCATGAAAATGCCATTATTGAGTTTTATTTTATTTTTTAAAGATTTTTATTTATTTATTCATGAGACACACACACACACACACACACACAGAGAGAGAGAGAGAGAGAGAGAGGCAGAGACACAGGCAGAGGGAGAAGCAGGCTCCATGAAGGGAGCCTGACGTGGGACTCGATCCCGAGTCTCCAAGATCATACCCCGGGCTGAAGGCAGCGCCAAACCGCTGGGCCATCGGGGCTGCCCTTGAGTTCTATTTTAGCAAACATGTACAAGCACAACCTTCCTCTCCCTCTCTCTCTTCCTCTCTCACCCCCGCTCCAGCTCTCATGGAAGAGTAACAATAATGAAAAGCAATTAATATATACCGGCAAAGGCCTTGGAAATGGATGAGAAACATCCACATATATTAACTGCCTTTGGATTTACTCCAAAGCAAAATCATAACATGCTAAACTATAAGACTGGTACACAGAGGAATAATTTACATCATTAGTTTGATTTTCATTATGTATATGACATATCAAATGTAACTTCATGAAACATAGAATTTAACTTGTGGATGTCTCAGTTCCCTTAGTTGCCATATACCTGGATCTTGAGTTAAAAAAAAAAAAAAAAAAAAAAGACTTACTACTTAAAAACAACAACAACAAAAAAAGACAAATGCCCATAACAATGAGAACTATGTAAAACCAGTTTGGAGAGGAGATTAAAACAATGTTTCTGGAGTATGCTTTGCAGAACCTGTTATTAACAGTTGTTTCAGATTTAAAAAATAATTAAAACATTTTAGAAATGGTAGTCTAGACACATGTTATTTTTAATATCAAACTTCACATGTCCTTTAATATTACAACCTCTGAGAAATAAAGCAAATGAATTTCTCAATATTCTCAATTTCTCAAATATGTTCTACCTTAGAAATTGAAGTCATTTCTCATAGATCATATGTACCTTAGGAGCACTATTTGTGAAACAGTGAAGAATTTTGTTCTTCACACATTTATAGTTTCAATTTAAAAAACTAAGGATTTCAAAGAAGAACAATCACCAAAGACCAAAAATAGTTGATTCCTTTTATAAGAAAAGTCTAGAACAGGCAAATCAGATCCATAGAGAGAGAAAATAAATTAGTGGTTGACTAGGGTTGGAGGTGGTAGGGAGAGAAGCAGAAATGGGAAGCAACTACTGATGGATATGGGGTTTCTTTTGGAGATGATAAAAATGTTCTGGAATTAGTGGTGATAGTTGTATAACTCTGTGAATATGTAAAATTAATGAATTATATACTTTAAATGGGTACATTTTATGGTATGTGAATTATAGCTCAATAAAACTATTTTTAAATAGGCATGCGTATTTCACACTGAAGAAGCTCCTTAAGGCAAAATTATAAGCGTTAATCATCTCTACTTAAGTTTGACATTTGCTGCTAAAAATATTGTGGAATACAGTAGAGGATTATAACTTATGTGTAAGATATTTTAGCTGTATTAAACAGTAAACATAATCAAATATAAGTAAATATGTCTAATTCCTAATAGAAATTGGTAAGTACGTGCATGGTATTGTTATTCCTATTACCGGCTACTCTGGAAATATTTAGGAAACTTTCCACTTATACTAGTTCTACCTGCAGAGCTTGAACCAAATGGAGATTTTGTTAAGTACTTACAGTGTTTTTATTTCTATATTGGCTCCAGGAGTAATTCTCCACTGAAGAGATACAATATCTGACATTTTGGGATTTGTTATTTTAAACTGTGGTTCACACAGTAGCTTTCGTTTTCCTTTTCTCTGTGAGCAAAACCCTTCTCAAAATATTTGAGTGTCAGTTACAACATTAACATAGATATTTAAAACATTTCAATAATCTTGTAATTCTTCTCCAAATAATTAATGTTTTGACCACTATATGACCTTCCATGTATATTAATATCAATAACCACATTAACTGATATTATATGCCAAGAGCTGTTGGATACTTTGTGTACAATGAAGACAGATGGAATTCTGGCCATTTCATTCCAAAAAAGGAGAAAGAAGCACAAGCAATTAAAATAAAACAGAAGCACACATTTGTTTTTCCCACTTGTGGTTGAGTCCTTACTGTGTGCCAGGCATGCATTAAGTATTTTCTATGCATTATTTCAAAAATCTTCCAAATAATCCCCCTGGAGTAGTATCATTTCCCCTCCCATAAATGATCGAACTAGGACATACAGAGAGCTCTTTATTATGTGGATTCTGCAAAGGTCCCACAGCCAGAATATATACACAGGAAGGTCTGCCTTTGAAACACAAGCTCTTACCTCTACATTGTACTCCCCACATATCATGAATTAATCACAAATACAGAAGCAATGAATTCCTCCCTGAGAGATAGGGGGCAACAGTGAGGGCTGAACTAAAGATAGGATGTAAGGTTTGGATTGGTTTTTAAAGTATGCATAGGCGATTGCCAGGGATAGGAGAGAATTCTAGGTAGTTTGGGGTCAAGATACAGAGACTGTTATAACATAGAGTTAAAGGTTCATAGTATATTTTAAAGGGAAAAGGAAACATAAGACATTTTAAGAATTAGATGAACATATTTGTGCTTACACAGACGTATAATATAGTTGCAGATTGAGTGATGGGCAATTTGTAGGCAGGAAGATTGATGGCAAGATCTCTTAGAAGACCCTACTAAACACGGAATGAATGTAACATTTTGAAATTAAAGTTCATACTCATCCCCTTATTCCCACAAGGAAATGCCTAATCATTTCAAGGTACATTTGTGTTGAAATATGAGCATCTCACCCTTTCACATTCAAAGATTAAGGCCATAAAATATTCATGATCAATGTTTCCATCTGAGATTGTAATTGTATCAACAGGTATAATTAACCAAAGAAAATTAAAGCCTAATCAACTAGAAACCCAACAAAAGGAGACAGAGAATTGACAACTCAGTAGAAAGGAGGTGGGGGGGGGGATCTTAAATTACCTACTTAAAGGAAGAAAAGTCTAAGTCAACAGCAGCCTGAGCACCCTTTAAGGGTCCTTGAGCCGGAAAGTAGATCTAAAGGTCTAGAATAGTTGACAAGCACTCAGATTTCCATTTTTTTTTTTTTAATTACACAGATCATTGTAAGGGCTTGTCCCACTCAGGACATTGCACTTAAATTATAAATGTAAATTTGAACAAGAAGATTCTAAAAAATTAATGATATGTATTACCCATTCAAAGTAGATTATATGTCATCACTGGAGAGACCAAAAGGGTAGGGTAGCCCTGGGAAGAGTAAAGCATGGAAGCCTTCAAGAAGTCAAGG
This sequence comes from Canis aureus, assembly GCF_053574225.1. NCBI lineage: Eukaryota > Metazoa > Chordata > Mammalia > Carnivora > Canidae > Canis > Canis aureus. Next base: position 27,475,109 of record NC_135635.1, read on the forward strand.
ATACACATGCTTTGATGAGGAGACCTATAAAACATATGTACTTATTCACTAATTGAACACTTATTGAGCACTTGCTAACTGCGGGATGCTGCATTACATAAGAGAGATAAGAAGCGGAGAGTCCGAGTTCCTTTAAGTCTAGAGGAAAAGAAAACATGTAAATGAAGAATTAAAATATACTACTAGAATCCTTAAAATATCTGTTCCTCAAAGACAAGAAAGGTTGCATAAACCATTTAATACATGTTTGGAAGGCTGAAGAGGATTTTGATAAGAAAGAAAGAAAAGAAAGAAAAGAAAAGAAAGAAAGAAAGAAAGAAAGAAAAGAAAAGAAAAGAAAAGAAAAGAAAAGAAAAGAAAAGAAAAGAAAAGAAAAGAAAAGAAAAGGAAAAAGGAAAGGAAGAAAGAAAGAAAGAAAGAAAGAGAAAGAAAGAAAGAAAGAAAGAAAGAAAGAAAGAAAGAAGAAAGAAAGAAGAAAGAAAGAAGAGAGAGAAAGAGAAAGGGAGGGAGGGAGGGAGGGAGGGAGGGAGGAAGGAAGGAAGAAAGGAAGAAAGAAAGAAAGAGAGAAAGAAAGAAAGAAAGGGAGGTCAAGGGGGTTGGAAGATCATCCCAAAAGGATGAGCCCACTGGCAAATGCTGAGAATTTGAAAGCAAATGGATCATTTGTTCAGGAAAAGACGACAAATTCATTGATGGCCTGTGCTTTGGATGCACTAAAAAAAGGGGTGGCAAATTTTGGAGAGCCTGATAAGGCAAATTTTGGAGAGCCTGATAAGAACGTGGAATATTTATCCAAGGGTTAAGATAGTCACTGTTTTGTTCAGATTTATTCTTTAGGAAGATATCATCTAAGACTGTATAATAGACCGGGCAGATGAAGGTGGGAGCCAGCATGAAGACCAGCTAAGAAACAATTCTATAATCTGGACAAGAGATAAGGAGGATCTGGGATGAGGTAGAGACAACAGGAATAGAGGAGATGAGGAAGAGGAAGAGAGATTCCTGAGGTGGAATTTTATTTACTCAAGGAAGACAAATAAGGCAGCTTCAGAAAAAGGCAAATATAATCCATGCACTTTTCCTACCGTACCATAGACATCTATCTTAAAAAAAGGTAAATTCCATAACGGCAAACCTATTTGCCAATTGCTGAGAATTATTTTTTTACTCAAGATCCAGGTATATGGCAACTAAGGGAACTGAGACATCCACAAGTTATCTTCTGTGTTTAATTCATGAAGTTACATTTGATATGTCATATACATAATGAAAATCAATTGCTGAGCCTAACACCATGTCTATCTGCACTAGAAGTCGCTCCAGGGATCCCTGGGTGGCTCAGCGGGTTAGTGCCTGCCTTCGGCCCAGGGTGTGATCTCGGAGTCCCAGGATCGAGTCCCACGTCGGGCTCCCTGCATGGAGCCTGCTTCTCCCTCTGCCTGTGTCTCTGCCTCTCTCTCAGTGTCTCTCATGAATAAATAAATAAAATCTTAAAAAAAAAAAACCTTTTTTAATAAATAAGACACTCCAGACCAATATGAATAGTTTAACTACTTAAATGCTGAAATATTAACATAATAATAGATCATGGACAAAGGGCAGTAATCCAGACAAAACAATAGTATAGCTTGAATTCTAATATCCAGTTAATACCACAATCGTGTTATGTCTGGAAGTTTCCTCTATACAACATGTGACCCTTAATACATTCCTGTAGGCTGATCTGAATAAGGTTTCATAAAGAAACTATTACACAGAAACCTGATAGCCACGTGCCTGCTCAACTCAAATGTTTGTCTCCTGTCACTATTGCTAACATTTACATTAAATGCTAGTCATCTTCCCGTCACATCCACTATTTCAATGTGTCGATCTTAATTTGTAAACTCGAGACTAGAGACTTTGTTTTAGTTCATTTTATACCCAACCAGCACTGTTACCTCTTAATAAATGCTACTGACTATGGCTACTTAAAATAACTTCCGAAAAAATTCCAAATATCTATACAGCACACCAACTATGCTGCATTAAATACAAGAGTGACAAATGCCAAGCATCCATCTCTTCATCTTCCTAACTACAGATTTTGCCAAAATTTACCCTTTTTATTTAACACATCTATCATTAATTTTATTGATAGCTGTTATCATTACTTCTATATAGCTTTGTTAAAGAGGACTCCAGATGTGATAATTAACTTGTATTCAGAGAATAGACTAGTAAATAAGCATAAACTGATTTTTAAAATTCCTTAAGTTTCCAATATATTCCAATGTAAGTAAGCAGAAACTAATTTTTAAAAATTCCTTAAAGTTTCCTTCATATTTGGCTATTTGCTACTTACTGGTATTTCTGAGGGGAAAGGCAGGAACTTAAAGGAATAACTCTAACTCATTTAGCAAGATTTTACACAGAAATATCAGACTCGAGCACAGGACACAAAACTTTTTTTATTAACAAGGAAAAGCTCTTATTTCATAGATGCTAAAACAGTATAAAAAATAGAAGCCTAAGACATAGAACAATTTAAAGATCGCAAAGAATTTTCCATGTAAAACAAATCTTATAAGTCTAAGTGTTCAATTAACTTATTAGGTATTTTAGAAAGTACTACTCTTGTCAAAATATTGGTATCTTTTATTTAAATAATGGCCTGATAATTGATAAAAATTCCCTAATAAGGCAACACCATTCAGCGTTCAAAATATTCTAGAGCAATTTTTTCCCCAACAGAACAAATTTCACACGAAGGTTTAACCTTAAGCTCTATTATGTAAGTGACCTTCAGAAATGTATTTGACTTCTCTAAGCTTCAGTTTTAGAGTCAATGGAGATGCTACTTGTCTTAACCATCTCACAGGGATTTTATGATGGAACAAATATGAAAATGGACTCAAAGTGCTTTTTTTATTTGATGTAATCATTATGAGTAGGAGAAATCTATTTAATATTGCAAAGCTATTCCTAAAACTATTGACTATGAATTTTGTGAATGTAACAAATGGTCAAGCATCTAGAAATACAGAATTATCTTTAAGATTATTCCTCTTCACATCAAATAAACATTATTTTGCTCTATAACAATGGAACAAAACAAGATAATTGTTTATATTGTGTTATAAACTAACCTGCAAGAACAAATATGGGAAATGTGTTCACATAGATAAAGGTCTTTGTTTTTTCTTTTTTTTAACACAAGAAGTACAGCTTTTGCTGAGGTTAGTAGAACAAATAATGAAACAACTTTGTTTTGGAATGTCAAAATAAATAGAAACGGGTCTAATAGGATGAAGCTAAGAGGAGAGTTGTGTGGGGATCAGAAATATGTCCTGATAAGGAAAACCCCCATTAGCCTCTGGGAACTTTAGTTTTGGGTGACATTTCGAAGGATTAGGCCTCTAGATTATCATGAGAGTGCTTTTCTTGGCTGAAATCTGAACCAGACAACAATAAATCTCTTCTTATGCTCAGGATACTGATTCTGATTTACTATAAAGTTTTAATTAAACCCAGTCAGAATTTATACTGAATGAGGTATTTAAAAACACACTCACTTTCTAGAGAATGAACAAAGCATTGTGCCAATTAATGTACACAGATGACAAGGCCTGGGGGAGGACTGGATGGATCCATGTTTCATTTTTTAATTTGTCGAGCTTAGTAAGGCATGCACATTTCTCTTTTTAATTTACTATTTAATTTTAACTTGAAAAGAAAGGGTGCGGTTTTTAAATATGATTTCTCCATGACACTAATTCCTAACAAAATGTATTTTACAGTCATTAATCTTGATTTGTAGACTTATAGTCAATCCTTGAGAAATTATATTTGAATTATTTGGTGCTCACATTAGATTTATCTTATAAAATACATACTCTGAGTCTTATTTCCAGTTTCTGGAGAAAGGTGTGCCCATGAGATGTAGTATGGTCAACTTTAGCTGACTCTAATTTCTTGACTACTATGGCTTGTGACACATTTTATAAACTATCATTTCAGCATTCACACTAAGTAAAAGAAAAGGAATAATGATTAGGGCGTTCTCCAGATTTCATGATCAACTGTAAGACATGTAAGAAATGACTAAAGAACTTTAACCTCCTCAAATTTAATTCTTCAATTTTAGTAAATGAAATCTGAACCCAAAATGAGGTATTAGATTTCAGGAACTTTTTTTTTTTTTTTTAAATTTCAGGAACTTATAAAGGAAACAATTCAAGGGTAAAGACAGCTGAAAATGGGTAATAGTAAAATGACAGTCCCTTAGAACAATTCACTAAATATGATGTATTTACCTTTATAGGAAAGAAATGAAACTGTTTATTTCCAGAGGCAGGCACCGAGCACTCAGGACTCAGACAGACTGGGTTGCAGGCTTGATCACCTCATTAATTAATTCCCTGTGAGACTATGACCGGTCATCCCTAATGATGTATTTGTTTGCCTGGGCCATGGCAACAAGGTACCACAAACTGAGTAGCTTTGAACAACAGAAATGAGCTATCTCAGAGTTCTGATGGCAAGAAGTCTGAAACCAAGGTGTCAGTAGTGCCACCATCCTCCTGAAACCAACAGAAAGAAAAATGCCTCTTCCTAGTTCTGCCGATTTCCTAGCAATTTTTCACGTTCCTTGGCTTACAGATGCATTGTTCCAATATTCTGTTTTTATACAGCTATTTTTCCTCTGTGTGTGCCTGTCTCTGTGGCTAACTTCCCAATGTTTTAATAAAGGAATCAGCCAAACTGGATAGGGGGCTCATCTACTAAAGACCCTATTTTAACTTGATTACCCCTATAAAGACCCTATCCAAATGAGGGCACATTCTGAGGTACTGCAGGTTAGAATGTCAATATCTTTTTTTTTGGGGGGGGGGGGGTAGACACAATTCAACTCATAACATATGAGTCTTAGTTTTCTCAAATATAAAATTAGTAGATAGATTTCCTAATGAGGCTCTGAACTATTTAAGGATGAAGCAATTTTCATTTTCTCAGAACAAAAAAAATATACTTCATGAGTGGTATTGAAAGCACCTGCTGAATGAAAAATGCCAATGAGTGCCATGCTACCTTCTGCACTTTCTAGAAAAACCTGAGTCAGATCAGTTATGTGTAGTATAGTGATTGACCATACCGTTCATCTGGTAGATTTGATTTAGATATTAAGGACTCCTGGATTAAATGATCTCCAAGACTTTTCTAGCCAGGATTTTTATAATTCCAGAGCAGTTTTTAAATCTACCTTCTTACTATATAGCTGAAATAAACAAAATAAGAAACATATCTGTTTTGTCCAAGAATTATTAACATGAAAACCTAAAAATAAGGGGAAAGATCATTCTCATAACTCAGAGCCTTTCCAATATTATTCTTATTGACACTTTTTCTAATGTTCTTCAATATTCTGAAATTGGAGTCCATTCTCTGCATACATTATATTGCTTCGGTAAATAAATACTTCTTAACATATGCTCACTTTGAGAAGACAGTGTCAACAAGCCCTATTTCCTAGATGTTACACTCCCAGCTCAGTTGCCCCTGCAATAATGTGTGCTCTGGAACAATCAGGGACCACTCTCTGCCTCCATTTTCTCAGCTGTCAAATGGGGTTATTAATAAAAAAAAATACTATCAGGTATGTATGGTGAGCATGTCTTACCTTATTACTAAATTATTATAGATGGAATAAGGACAAGGAGGCTAATGACAACATCAAAGATTATGAGCATTATAAATACCATCAAGTTTACAAAGAATCAGTCATCAAAGGAGATTGATAATCCTAGGAGAAGCAAAAGCTTTCATTCATTTACCTTGAATAGCTAGATATAATGTGCCTGCCCCTGTAAATGTAATTCAAAGTGTCATCATTCCTCCTGAGGCAACTGCACATCTGCCACCCTCTGAAAACTTCTCAATATATTATTCAGTGCCAGTGTTCTAGTTTAGATCACAAAACATGGCCAGGCTCTCCATAATGCTAGTAGCTGGGTTTTGAGAAAGGTGATGAAATGAGCACAGGGCTGCAAGGAGGAGACTGAAAAGTAGCAAGTTAAATGAAAACCAACGTGACAACCTTCTGGGTTGCATATCATTCCCAACCTCATTTTTTAGCAATTGAGAGTAACTACTCTCAACAGCAGTGACCAGAGGAAACTATAGATGTTGTCAGGGCATTCAAAGCCTATGTGCCCTTTGATGGTCCTTTTTTTTTTTTTTTTTTTTTTTTTTTTAAAGTACTCTCTATACCCAACATATAGCTCAAACTCACAACTCTGAGATCAAGAGTTGCATGCTTGGGTGCCTGGGTGGCTCAATAAGTTAAGCATCTGCCTTCAGCTCAGGTGGTGATCCTGGAGTCCCAGGATGGAGCCCCACATTAGGCTCCCTGCTTGGCAGGGAGTCTGCTTATTTGTTCATGCTCTCCTTTTCTCTCACCAATAAATAAAAAATAAAAAAATAAAAAAAAGAGTTGCATGCTCTACCGACTGAGCCAGCCAGGTGACCCTTTGATGGTCATTTTTAACCCTACTCAGAAGACCTGGGTTCTGACAAGCTCCCTCACTTTCCATCAGAGCCTGGGCCTCAGAGAATGGAGCACTCCCAGCTGGGCAGGAAGAGCCTGAGAAAGTTCTGTGGGGTTTGCTTTTATTTTTTTTCTTTTAAAGTTATACAGACACACATAAAATGTCTGCTTCTACATTTCAGCCACCTCAACATATGAAACCATGGGGTTTAAACAGTAAAATAACAATATAATGGGGGAAAAAGTCTTGCCCCTGGCATCAGGTATTGTAAACATGAAGGAGTGCCAGTGTAAACCTTTATTCAAGAGACTGGGTTCTTTGTCAAGCAATGCCTTTCTTCCAAAACATTCTTGCTGCCATATGTCTGCACACAGCCAGCTGCAGATCTAATAAGAAAGTTCTTATTCATGTTGTATAATGTTTTACAGGTTTGCCACGGGGGTCACTCGCTGTGAGTTCTTTACGTCAGAGTCAGAGCTCTAGCAAACAGGAGCGGAAAGATGCCAAGAAATGTAGGCTGGGAGGGGAGCAGGAGCAAGGAAAAAAGAAAGGAAAAGGCGCATCAAGCTTACGGCCTTTCTATTTATTTTGCACTCACTGGATGTCAGAAGCAATGCTTTTATTATCAGAGAAGCAAAAGAGAGGAAAGGGAGCAACTATCAGGTTGTATAAACATTATCATCAAATATTAGATTAGAAATGTTTAACTAACTCTCTCTCGACCGTCTCATTTAGAAAGCAGAGATGCATTCATCTTTGCAGATGGTTGGTAGCTATTTTATTAAGCTTTACTGCTATATTCTTCATGTTAAAAAATACAAAGAAAAAAAAACAGATTTCCTAATGGCCCTAAAACATAAAAATCTTATCAGGTTTATAATTTACGTCTATGAGGGACATGGGCACAAGCCTGTGTCTCGGTAACACAGTTACAAATACTGTATTATTGATATAAATCCATGTTGATATAAAATGAGATTCAGCAAGAAAAAAAGTAAGTTTAAAGACTGCCATTAAATGTTTTCAGAAATAAATGAACGACAGCTTTTACTCATCATCTCTGCTACTCTAAGTACCACATGCTTGGTTACGAACTCATTACCTAGATTTGGAAATCATTTCTTTAACATAGGTCTCTGCTGCCAGATGCATAGAGATTTAGAAGGCACATTTTACATGTTCATATTATTTCTTTTCCTGGTGAATTTTATATTAGCATTCAAAGCCTCAACAACTTCAAAACAGTCCTAGATTAGAAGGGTATTTTTTTTTTACTTGTAAACATATAATTGTTTTTCACCCTTATATATAAATAGAAGAAAAGCAAAAATCTCCAAGTAAGATATTTTTCTTTGGCTCTCAATACTGATAAGACAGCAATTTTTAACAACTCATTTTCTTGTTTTATAGTCTTATTTTGCCAACTCTCCTCTTGTCTCTCTTCTAATCACTTATACTCTCATGCTTTTAGAAGTATTCTTTAGTAAACTCTACAGAGGGCCCATACCCAAAAAACTCAAAGTAACATTGTACAAAGTCTGTCAAATTTTAATAGCCTCTTTCACTGTATCCAAATGCAATCAGCGCTGTTACACAACAGAATAGCAAGATCCTGTCAAGACTAAATCTTATGGCCAGTGTCTGGTGATATATTCTGAAATAGTGACTCTCAAATTAAAGAGTGTTTGCTTAATAAATTTCCATGTTGTTTCAATGGAAGCTTCTTAGAAAAGTATTTTGAAAATGCACAGTAATAAAGTGAAAGATGATATCAAAAAGGCCCAAGAGAAATCAGGATGTTTCCACTCTGAGAGATGTAAAAAAGGGATAATAAAATTATTATTCTTAAAACCAACTTTTAGATCTTTACATTCCATCTCACTGGCAACATGAAAAGTCTCTGAGATATAAAACTCAACATAAAAAATTCAACATAATTATAATACCAAAAATAGTAAACAAATGATATTTGCTACACAACATACTTTTCTAAGCAGGCTCCATGAGTGAACTCATTTAGTCCTCACAACGATCCTGTGAGGCGGGTAATATTATCGTTCCCTTTATACAATAAAATGGAGAAATTGAAACAGAGAGAGGTGACTGACTTGGCTAAAGGTCCAAGGCAAGGTCACCTGGGTGGCTCGATCGGTTAAGCGTCCAACTCTTGGATTTAGCTCAGGTCATGATTTTACAGATCATGGGATGAAGCTCTATGTCAGGCTCCACGCTCAGTGGGGAATCTACCTGAAGATTCTCTCCCTCAATCCCTCCCCTTAAGTAAATAAATAAATCTTAAAAAAAAAAAAGTTCAGTACAGCTACATAGCTTCATACTCCTAACCACTAGACTGCACTGAACAGAGTTGTCTTAAGAAAAAAGGAAGGGGATGAGATAGATCAGGAATTCATAGGGATGCTCCAAGATTCTGAAATATTTATTTCTTATGTTCAGTGACTATGTGTATTTTATATTTTATAAATTTCTTATATTAACTATCTGTATATATTTAAAATTTTAGACATATAGTTAAAAACAATATATATTTAAATAAAAGATATTAAAATATATGTTATATATGCTTTTTTAATGATATATTTCACAATTTAAAATCTAAAGAAAGCAATTATAAAAATTTTTACAAGTTCACATAACTGGCATCCTGACTGGGTCTGAGATGTAGACAATGAATTTTATAATCTTTTAGTGAACACATATCATATTTTGACAATTTTGGGTCACATTCTGAAAGGCACTTGAAGATCTCTCATTCTTCTAAGAAATAAGCTTTGACAAGTAATGATCACCCTAGGCCATGGTTTCCTCACTCAAAAATAAGACAATTAGACAGATTATCATTAAAATACCTTACGGCTTCAGAATTGTAGAGCTGTACAGATTTGAGCGAAGTCACAATTGTTAAGAAAACTTGTCACTCAAATCTAAACACTGTGAGTAGTATATGAATGTGTTAAATCAGGAGTACAGAGGAAGACTCATTTTATAGTATGTTTCCTATGGGTACCCCTCTTATGGGTCCTATAGGACCTATGGGTCCACTCCCCTGGGACTGTGATGAGTAGTTCCACAACTACTCCAGCCTGCCACTGGAAGATCCAAGGATGAGACCTTAGGTAAGATCAAAGGACTTTTCTACAATTAAAACATATACTGATTTTCTTTTGTAACTCAGATTTTATTTTTTTAAAGATTTTATTTATTCATGAGAGACACAGAGAGAGGCAGAGACATAGGCAGAAGCAGAAGCAGGCTCTCTGTGGGGAGCCCAATGTGAGACTGGATCCTGGATCCAGTCTGGACCCCGGGATCATGTCCTATGCCAAAGGCAGATGCTCAACCACTGAGCTACCCAGGTGCCTCTGTAACTCCAATCTTACAGACATGTTCCATTTCAAGCAGTATCTGCCCTCTCCACTATAGAGGTATTGCTTTCTGAAGGAAACCCCAAGAATGACAGGCCCAGTTAGAAATTATAAATTTCATTGCTGCTTTTATCAATAATTCAGGGCACTCAAATGATCGATCACATCAGAAAATATGAAGTTCTAGATGCCAAAAATCAACATTTTAAATCAACATTAAGAAAAACCTCTGTCAGGGTGGTACTAAATCAGCCAATTTCTAAAATGATCTAGGTACTATTAACTTACAGGAGAAAAAAAAAGGCAAACCCAAAACTTAGTTTTCCCTAGCTGTCTGGACCAAAGAATCTTCCTGGTGAACATCCAGGAAAGGGAAAAAGGGAGAAAGAATATTGAAGACGGCAATTGAGAAAAGGGAAAAGGGGCCCTTTCCTAAGCATGGTTTTATATGCTGTTTATGTATGATCCCTGAGTTTCAAGGGGAACCTGCAGCAGACAGGTGAGGGAACCAGGAGACTGATCCCATAAGCTGGGAAGGTACACACCACAGGTCCTTAGGACAAGAAAGCTTGGCCTGTGAGAATCAAGAGGAATACTGTGGCACCAAGGACCCATAACAAGAAAAGTGGCAAATCCAAGGAAAGCATAAAACTTGGGGGGTGAGGCAAGATGCTGCCACTTTAACAAATACATATCAAAATAAGTATAGCAAAATATTATTTTACATTCATTAAATTTTCACTACCTTTTACCTGATCCTCTCCCCTCATTGTTGGAATACCCCAGGACCTGGCCATCAATCAGACAACTTTCCTCCTCTATGTACACTCATTCCCTTGATGATCTCATTGTAGCTCCTTTCTTTACTTACTATGTATATGATGATGACTCCCCAGTAAATATTTCCAGCCCCACCCTTCCCCTTGAATGGCAGGCTCACATACAGATGAACGTAGGCTTTTAAAACTTAACATTTTTAAAATCAAATGTGTTACTCTTGGGATGCCTGGGTGGCTCAGTAGTTGACTGTCTGCCTTTGGCTCAGGGCGTGATCTCAGATTCCCAGTTTTGAGTCCCACCATCAGGCTCCTTGCATGGAACCTGCTTCTCCCTCTGCCTGTATCGCTGTCTCTCTTTCTGTGTCTTTCATGAATAAATAAAATATTTTTTTAAATGTGTTATTTTTTTCCCCTAAACCTGCTTTACCTTTCCCTCCCCATTCTGTTGCCTCTCCTCTTACTAAGGTATTGTCAGCCAAACAACAGAGGCTCTGGTCAACAACTTTAGTCATTCTATTAAGCTCATACCACATTTCCAATTAATTCAACAGCAAATTCTAGAATCTCTATCTTCAAAATACATCACAATCCCAACCACAGATAAATTCACTAAAATCTCTAACCTAGATTACTACAAAGACTGTCCCCCAAATATTTCAGCTTGCTTCTTCACATCGCTCAATTAAGTACTCAAACAATACTTCACAGAGACCTCTGATCATGCAATGTAAAACCTCACCTTTTGACACCCTCTTTCCTTTCCCTACTTTATGGTCTTCATAGCACTCAGCATTTCTTGGCATTTAATCATTTATCTGTCTTCTGTAATAGTTGTCAAACCCTTCCAATCACCAGGAAGGCTTATGGAAAGATAGATGTCTGGACCCCACCCTCAGAGTTTCAGATTCAGTGGGTTCAAGTGGGGCCTGAGAGTCTGCATGTGTAACAATTCCCAGACAATGCTGACACTACAGGTCTAGGGATCACATTTTGAAAGACCCTACCTTAGAGTATAAAATCTCCTCAAGAACAGGGCTGTTATCTTTTTTTTTTTTTTAAGAAATTTATTCATTCACAAGTCTTATATAGCTTATCAAGACAAAACAAAAATAGTGGAGAAGAAAAAAAAAAAAAAAACTTTCAAAGTCCAGGCCTTTCCACCCTTCCAAATATAAGAGCTCTGAAAGTTGTATATACTTGGAAGAGCAAGACAAATGGGAAGAATACAAAATTATGACTGGAGCCATAACGTCTCATGAAAGAGATCATCACTGTATCCCCAGCACATGGGAGAGCGCCTGACCTACCACACATGGATGACTCTGAATGACTTGGTTAAACAAATGAATGATCAATCTTGGAATTAACTTGATTTCATGTAATAGGCATTTCCACAGGCATCAGATCTAAACAATTTATACCAAGATATTCTTAAAGTGTCATATAAATACACATATACATAATTTTTAAATAGGCTGCTACTCATCAAGTTGGAAACCTGGGTGTTACCAATCATTATCAAATGCATTAATAATCAAGGTAGGGATACATGTTCAATGAACACTAGTTCACAACTGAATACTCAGTTTATTTAAACTCACTTCTCAAAATAATTAGCTAAAATGCCTGCTCACATCTATGGTTTTCTAGACATTTTTTAACTTCCCTATTATATCATCACTCTGCTTTACTAATATAAATTCTTATCTCATAGCAGCTAGACTGTGCCACAGTTCCTCTCTCCAAAAGCTGTGTACAAATTTAAAACTATGTCTATTTCCTTCCCATACAGCAAGTCTGTTTCTAGACACCCAAAGGTTAATCTGATGTTTAGAAGCCCAAGTGAAAAAGAAAGGTCCTAGAGAGACAGCCAGGAGTTGGGCAAGGAAAGTATTTGAAGCAGAAGGGGAAGGAATACAACAAACAGAAGGGAAAGGAAAAACAACAGGGGCCATGCTTTAGTCTAAGTTGTGGGTGGACATGAAGAACGCTTCATCAGAGAGTGGGGAAGAGGACATGTCATGATTCAAAGCCTCGTCTCTGGTTCCATTCCCTCCAGCTCAGATCACTGGCCCTCTTTTCAGCTTAAGTCTCACGGGTTGCCAAGTACAAAGCAAAGACCTCCTCACTACACAAAACATATGCTAAAGCTTCTTAGGACAACACTTGGCTCTGGTTTCTGCTTACCTGACTCTGACCCCATCTCTCATTTTTGCCACAGGGCCGAGAGCTGATGGTGGGTGCTTCTGAACATATGAAGCCAGAAAACAACAGAGGGATCATCAAACCTGGGGCCAAATCCTAGAAATGATTTGGCAACTCGAACAGATATCTGTTGTTCTATTACTTTACTCCAAAAACACACATTAGGACAAACCGACAATCAAAAACACAATATAGCAAAAGCTTTCCATTCCATTGGCAGGCATGTGAAAAGCAATTATAATTATTTTTAAGTATCCATATGTGTCTCTTGGCTGACTATTCATGGTAAATTTTTACTTTTCTGTTGGCTGATGGCCAGCACACACCAGAGTAGAACTCAACCACTTCCCAGCAACTGTGCATTCAGGAAATAATAAAGCCTGTTCAAAAAAGAAAGTCAAGTCAATTAGCCATGTCCGCTGTTGATTTTAGCTCCTGAATTTCCGTAGGAATCATGATGTCATTGCCTAGTCTAAAACTAACCTATCCAAGGCTCCACAAAACTTCCAATGTACTTCCAAGGTACTTACCACAGCACCAATGGTTTTTCATGATCTCATGCCTTTACTCTGGCCCTTAAGTCATTCTTTGTGTCCTGTGTTTCAGTGATACTGTACTACTACATTTCCCCCCAAACATGCTGGATTGTTCGTTACTGACACTAGTGATTTATAGTACGATGAATGGGCTTTGGTGTTGAGACAGACCTAGGTTCAAAGCTTAGCTCCCTCTCTGAATAACAAGTTACCTTGGACAGGTTTAAAACTCTGAGTCTTAGCTGCATTGTCACTAAAATGAGGATAAGGACACCTATGTTGGAGGAGCACTGAGAGAAGTGAAGTGAGATAATGTTTCTCAAGTTCTTAGCAAAGACCCTGGACTACCACACAGGTCTTATCTTCCTTGCTCATCCTTAAGGCTACTCCTGCTCATCTTTCAAAACCTGCTCCAGGGATCCCTGGGTGGCACAGCGGTTTAGCGCCTGCCTTTGGCCCAGGGCGCGATCCTGGAGACCCGGGATCGAATCCCACGTCGGGCTCCCGGTGCATGGAGCCTGCTTCTCCCTCTGCCTGTGTCTCTGCCTCTCTCTCTCTGTGACTATCATAAATAAATAAAAATTTAAAAAAAAAAAAAAAAAACCTGCTCCAAAAGTCTTTTTTTTTTTTTTTTTTTGGTGCAGATTTCTCTTTCTATATCCCCTCCATTTTGCTCTTATTCAGACAAAAATCACTTTTCCTTTGCTATTCAAAATTATACCATTCACATACATTAACGATTAGTTTTGTTTTTATGATGCAGTACATTTCCTTCACATCTTAACTAATCAGATTCATAAAGGCATATACTGTGTCTAAATTACCTTTGGAGAAGAAATGGGTAGGAAATATCAGAAAGGGACACAGAACATGAAGACTCCTAACTCTGGGAAACGAACTAGGGGTGGTGGAAGAGGAGGAGGGCAAGGGGTGGGGATGAATGGGTAACAGGCACTGACGGGATGAGCACTGGGTGTTATTCTGTATGTTGGCAAATTGAACACCAATAAAAAAATAAATTTATTATTAAAAAAATAAATTACCTTTGAATTTCAAATACTTAGATTAAGATTCACTACAAAGTTAGTACTCTATACACATAAGACAAATCAGCAAATACAGAGCTCAAAGGGAAAAATCACATAGTGGGCTCTATTAGCACAATTATAGATTATTTTTACATAGCAAAATCAGTATCTGTCATTACTGTAGATATTAAAATTGAGATATACATTGCTATTTTACCTGAACAAAGATTTATCATGAACTGACTTGCACACTAAACACAGTAGATATAAAAAGGAATAAGAATTCCCCCTTTAGCTGTAATTAAATAAATCTTAAAAAAAAAAAGAAAAGGAATTTCCTTGAGCATTATAGGCTGCTCAGGGATGCTGCATGCACATTTCCAGTGGCACCATTCATGATTTGGTCACTCCAGCTGTTGAGTCATGGATCTTCTGACTCACTCAGTAACATCTACTTGCTTTAAGGAAGGTTATTCAAACTCCAGGGCCAGAAGCCTTGACAGGGGAATTCTACTGAACATTTACAGAAGAATTAATGCCTATTCTTCTCAAACTGTTCCAAAAAAATAAAAATGGAAGGAAAACTTTCAAACTCCTTCTCTGAGGCATTACTTTGATTCCAAAATCAGACAAAAATCCCACTAAAAAGGAGAATTACAGGGCCAATATCACTGCTGAACATGGATGCAAAAATTCTCAACATGATACTAACAAATCAAATCCAACAGCATACTGGAAGAACCATTTACCACAAACAAGTGGGATTTATTCCTGAGCTGAAGGGTGGTACAATATTCACAAATCAATGTGATGCACCACATAAATAAAAGAAAGGATAAGAACCATATGGTCCTCTCCATAGTTGCAGAGAAAAACATTTGACAGAATACAGCATCCTTTCCTGATAAAAACTCTGAACAAAGTAGGGACAGAAGGAACATACCTCAACATCATAAAGGCCATAAAGAAAAGACCCAGAGCTAATATCATCCTCAATGAGGAAAAACAGAGCTTTTCCTCTATGGTCAGGAACAAGACAGTGATGTCCACTCTCACCATTACTGTTTAACATAGTACTGAATGTCTTAGCCCCAGCAATCAGGCAGCAAAGAGAAAGAAAAGGCATCCAAACTAGCAAAGAAGAAGTCAAACTTTCACTATTTGCAGACAACATGATACTTTATGTAGAAAACCCAAAAGATCTGCTTTGCAAATGAATTTAGCGAAGTTGCAGGATATAAAATCAACATACAGAAATCTATTGCATTTTACACCAATAATGAAGCAGCAGAAAAAGAAATCAAGGAATCAATTCTATTTACAGTTGTACCAAAAACCATAAGATATCCATCAATAAGCCTAATGAAAGAGGTTAAAGATCTATACTCTGAAACTATAGAGCACTTACGAAAGAAATTCAAGATGACACAAAGAAATGGAAAAACATTCCACATTCACAGACTGGAAGAACAAACATTGTTAAAATGTTTACACTACTCAAAGAAATCTACACATTTAATGTAATCCCCATCAAAATACTACCAGCATTTTTCACGGAGCTAGAACAAACAATCCTAAAACTTGCATAGAACCACAAAACACCCCAAATAGACAAAGCAATCCTGAAAAAGAAAAAGCAAAGCTGAAGACATCATGATTCCATACTTCAAGCTATACTACAAAGCTGTAGTCATCAAGAAAGAATGGTACTGGCACAAAAACAGATACACAGATCAATGGAACAGAATAGAAAACCCAGAAATGGACCCACAAGTATATAGTCAACTTATCTTCAGCAAAACAGGAAAGAATATCCAAAGGAAAAAAGAAAGTTTCAACAAGTGCTTGGGAAAACTGGACAGCAACATGTGGAAGAATAAATTGGACCACCTTCTTACACCATACACAAAACAAAAATTAATTCAAAATGGATAAATGTGTGACAGGAAACCATCAAAATCCTAGAGGAGAACACAGGTAACAATCTCCTTGACCTCAGCCACAGCAACTTCTTACTAGACACATCACCAGCGGAAAGGGAAACAAAAGCAAAAAAGAACTAGTAGGACTTCATCAACATAAAAAGCTTCTGTACAGTGAAGGAAACAATCAATAAAACTATCAATAAAAAGACAATTAATAAAAATGCTTCTGCATAGCAAAGGAAACAATAAAACTAAAAGACAGCCTTCAGAATGGGAGAAGATATTTGCAAAGGACATATTCTGATAAAGGGTTAGTATCCAAAATCTATAAATAACTACTCAAACTCAACATCCAAAAAATAATTCATCCAGTCAAGATATGGGCAGAAGACATGAACAGACATTTTTCCAAAGACATGCAGATGAATGACACATGAAAAGATGCTCAGTAAGTATCACTTGGCATCAGGGAAATACAAATCAAAACCACAATGAGATACCACCTCACACCTGTCAGGATGGCTAAAATTAACAACAGAAAAACAACAGGCATTAGTGAAGATGCAGAAAAAGGGTAACCCTCTTGCACTGTTTGTGGGAATGCAAACTGATGAAGTCACTCTGAAAAACAGTGCAGAGATTTCTCAAAAAGTTATAAATAGAACTACCCATGGGGCACCCTGGTGGTATAGTCAATTGAGTGACTGACTCTTGGTTTCAGCTTGGGTGGTGAGATCAAGCCCCATTTTGGGCTCCACACACAGAGTAGAATCTGCTTAAAGGTTCTCTTTCCATCTGGCTCTCTCCCACCCTACTCTCATGTGCACACATGTGCTCCCTCCCTTTTTCCCTTTCTCTTAAATAAATGAATTTTTTTAAAAAATAGAATTACCATATAATCTAGCAATTGCACTATGAAGTTTTTACCCAAAGCACACAAAAATACAGAATCAAAAGGGTACATGCACCCCAATATTTATTGGAGCATTATCAACAATATCCAAACTATGAAAAGAGCACAGTATCCATCAACTGATGAACTGATACAGAAGATGTGGTACACACACACACACACACACACACACACACACGAATATTACTCAGCCATCAAAAAGAATGAAATCTTGCCATTTGCAACACTAGGGATGGAGCTAGAGTGTATTATGATAACATAATTATGCTAATTATGAAGTGAGTCAGAGAAAGACAAATACCATATGATTTCACACATATGTGGAATTTAAGGAACAAAACAGATGAACATATGGAGGGGGAGGAAAAAGAGAGAGGGAAGCAAACCATAAGAGACTCTTAAAGATAGAGAACTGAGGGGGTGATCGAGGGAGGTGGGTGGAAGATGGGCCAAATGGGTTATGGGAATTAAGGAGGGCACTTGTTAGGATGTATGTAAATGATGAATCACTAAATTTTATACCTAAAAATGAGATTACACTGTATGTTAACCAATTAGAATTTAAATTAAAAATTTTAAAGAAAGAAAGGACTTTCAAAATAAAAGCAGAGAGAGAAATAATAACCATCTCTTTAAGTCTGAGAAAGTCAAAGGACTGCTTCATTAGAAGCTATATCCTAAACATACATATAGCTTTCTATGTTCATGAACAACTCAATTACTACTCCAAGAGCTATCAAAAACTGTATGCTTTCTTCTAGAGTGACACAGTCCAATATAGTAGCTACTTGCTACATGTGGCAATTTACATTAAATTCAGTGTAATTAAATTAAAAATTAATTCCTCAGTTGCACTAGCTACATTTCATGTATTCAGTAGCCACATATAGCTATTGGCTTCCAGACTAAATAACATAGACATAAAACATCTCAATCATCACAGGAAGTTCTGTTGAACTGTGTTGCACCAGAGAATTAAAATGAAAATCTGTTTTTAAAAAATCTGGCGATGCTATTCTGTTCATGTAATCTATTATTAATTGTATTATTAGTGATTACCAAAAAAGCATTGGTCACCATTATCCTTTATATGAAAAAATGGGAAGGGGGAGCTGGAAGAAAAAAACCCTCCAGGTCTGAAACATCTGTTAATCTTGGTTTACAAACATGGAAATAGTCCAATCATTACATTTTTCTTGATCAAAGAACAGTTGCTTAAATTTTAAGAAGCAGTCCTCTATTCAGGCTCTCTATTGCTTTTGATTTTTTTTTTTTTTGAGTTAGTTAATTTCTTAGGACTAAGTGAAGAGCTAAAGGTGGTTATACTTTAAGATCTTCTCCCAAAAGGATTCTTCCCCCCTCCCCTCCACCCACCCGCAGTGGTAAACATCCCTGGAAGTTTTAACTCTGAACATTCTCCAAGTTCAGTAATTGCCATAGCAAGGATTAGAAAGCTTTCAAAAAGTGTCCTACAAAATTAACTGATCCTCAGTCTTTATTCATAAAAATGTCTGTGCCAATAATACATTTGAAAATTGAGAAGACTGGGCAGCCCGGGTGGCTCAGCGATTTAGTGCTGCCTTCAGCCCATGGCCTGATCCTGGAGACCCAGATCGAGCCCCACGTCAGGCTCCCTGCAGGGAGCCTGCTTCTCCCTCTGCCTGTGTCTCTGCCTCTTTCTGTGTCTCTTATGAATAAATAAATAAAATATTTTAAAAAATAAATAAAATAAAATTGAGAAGACTGCTTTTTATAAGCAGTCTTTAATGAATGAACCACCAGCCCTTTATGAGATCTGAAACACTGAAGAATCCTGTCTGCAATTCACCCCTTTTGAGGCAAATTTACTGCCATCTACTAATTCATAGGAAGACAAATATTTAGATGTTCAAATAGTGTATAGGAATTGTCCATGCCAAAGAGGGAGAGATAAGCTCCTGCCTGTCTTCAGAAAGAAACAGAGTCAGAGCTTCTTAAAATAAAATAGGGTCTTGGACCACCCATGTTAGAATCTAGGTTTATTAAGTCATAATCTTAAGGTTGAGGCCTGGAACTCAGTATTTGATAATTGAGCAAGAGACTGGTATACACATTCCAGTTTGACAACCATTGTCACAGTGCAAAGGCCAAGGGCCAAGGGCCAAGGGAATAGGACCCTGTACGATATATCCCTGATGGTATTACTCTGCTGCAAGGGAACAGAACCTGGTATTTCAGACATCAACAAAGGTTTAAACTAGTCCCATGATCACATTCTAGAGAATATTATGTATTATACACACACACACACACATATATATGTACACACACATATATGTGTAATATGTATACATATATATTATATAGCATAGTATAAAATATATAACACATATTACATTATGTATAATTAAAATAGGATATAATTGTTATATATAAATTATATATATTATCAAAATATTGATTATACTAACAGTAATGTGATATATAAATACTGTAGTATAATTATATTCTATATTAATCATATAGATTGCATATATTAATTCTATTATATTATATATAAGATATGCTATATTTATACACATAACATATATAGACACATTTATATGTATACATGTAAAACAAAAAAATATTTTTCCCAAGAATATCAGTACAATTAGGGCATAACCAATACAAGATTTGCTGCATGAAGGAGCTATAAGAAACACAGCAGAAAATCAGTACAAAACTTATATATTATTGTGGTACCTATTAAACAACTGAGAAAAGCATTCCAAATATGAGCTCTTGTAGTCATACAACATTTGTAAAATTCAAACAATCCAAACATATTCCCAGTGAAAGCTTACCCCCCACTCCCTACAGTTCAAGAGCCACTGTAACCCCCAGTCTTCAACCCCTTCCTAACAGTACTAATTGGCAAATAAGTGGAGTCATGTTTTGTTAATCCTGTTTTATTCCTGGATTACTTTATTTTTTTAAAGAAAGATTGCATTTATTTATTCATAAGACACACAGAAAGAGAGGCAGAGACACAGACAGAGGGAGAAGCAGGCTCCCTAAGAGGAGCCTGATGTAGGATTTGATCCCAGGATCACAACTTGAGCCAAAGGCAGATGCTCAACCCAGTGGCCACCCAGGTGCCCCATTCCTGGATTACTTGAGCTAGTAAATTAAATCTTGTTGAATGGATAGATACATACATGCAGCAATAGTAACAAGAGAAATAAATGGTACCTGACGCTCTGAAAGACACTGGACAACTGTCAAAATTACTTATTTCCATTAGAAAGTATGAAATAGAAGTAAGAACTCTTGTCATTGCTGTGGTCAAACTCACACCTTTACCATTTACTAAATGTTTCTGAGACACTGAGCAGATCCTGCCTTTTCTCTGGGGTTCTATTTCTCACCTATAAAGAGAGGGGTGAAACAGGATGATCTTCCTTGCTTTGAAATTCTACAATTTGTATTAGGAGTAGAGTTCCCCAACCTAGCTATAGCTTTCAGCTTTACAAAATAAAATAAATTCTCCTTTCAGCTAAATTTATCTTGATGTAATTTGCCTTGGTGATTTTTTTAAAATTAGTTTAGCTTAAGTATGTAAAGCAGAAGTGACAATTTCAAAAATAAAAAAAATATGATTTTGTAAACATCTTCACTATTAATCACAGTGAAGAAACTTAAGTTTAAAGAAACCTTATTACAAATAAGTTGAGAATCTCATATGAAATAACTGATTCATTATAAACCAAACACTTGAGGTTTAATTTTTCACATATGTAAAAATAACACTTTGGGTTCATAAAAAATTTGACACATATTCTTAGGTTATGCATTCAGAAGCATATGTAACATGTTAGTAAACAGGTATATTATAATTATCATGAACAATTCTTTCCTGGGTATCTACTATATACCAGACAGTGTATTAGGCCCTTAATACAAAAATATTACTGCGTGTCTTTTCAGTGGAATGTTAAGGGATTTCTAATGATTCCTCTAGGGATTAAAAATAAGATTATGTATGTGCATCTCTAATTGCTTTTGACTAAACTATTTTACAACTCTAGGGATTGTCCTTAAATTAGAGAAAATAATAACAGCACAAAGATTTTCTGTTCATTGCAATGCAAATGATTCCTGTTCATGATAATGCAAACTAATTTTATCTGAGAATATAAATTGCTGAAAGTCAAATTCTCATTTGAAGTGGGTTTAACATCTTATTGGTTCCTTCATTAATTAAATAAAATATTTGCATTATGTTCATTTTACATTTCTATGAGCCATGAATTTACCTTTGTGAATATTATACTTTAACACATGAAAAATGGTCTTAGAGTCTATAATTTGTGATTTATTCCCACTACAACCTAAAAGTATATATATTATGACTATTTGACATTTTACTTTAACTGTACGATTACTAGAAATATAAAGTCAAATATTATTTCAAATTTTCTTCTAGGTTTCAAGTTGATAGAAATTAAACTACAGGGATGCCTGAGTGGCCCAGCAGTTGAGCTCCTGCCTTCCACCCAGGGCATGTTCCTAGATACCCAGGATCGAGTCCTACTTCCAGCTCGCTGCATGGAGCCTGCTTCTCCCTCTGCCTTCGTGTCTGCCTCTCTCTCTCCATCTGTGTCTCTCATGAATAAATAAATAAAATCTTTGAAAGAAATAAAATAATATTTTTTTTTAAAAAAGAAATTAAATTACAAAAATCAACTCTGAACATTTTTACTAACTCAGCCAGTGGACCAAAGCAAGTGACTTCACAGCAAGGATGGGCTAAAGAAAAACTCCAGAACTCCTCCAAGAAAGTTGATATTATCCTCTACATTTCTAATTATTTTCTAAAGCCAAAAAAAATTCCCATCCTCCATTCTGAGCTTCAGATTTGTTGTTGGAGGTCTCCATCCAAATGCCCCTCCTAACCTTGAGCTAAAGTTCAAAATGAATCGACCCATGTCCTCAAACCCCCTAATCACTCCTGTCAAACTTTTCCCTTCTATATTGTTTCTTGCACATCCCTCAACCATCCAATCTCTAAGTACACAGGTCAGGTCCTTTCTGCAGCTCCAACTCCAGTTACCTCATCTGGACTCAGTCACCCTATTACCATTCCATTCCAGTAGCCTATTATTGGTCGCATGTTTTTTGCCAATCACATTCCAACAGAATTTCCTGTCTCCAAACTTTTCTACCTCAAATTTGTGGTCTTCATTGTGAGTGAGCCAGAATGATCTATTAGACTAGAAATGCAACTTTGACTTTGACATATCCTGGTGCTCTGTGATAGGATAAAGGATCTTGAACATGATAATGAAGATCCTCCACAATCTGGGCTTGTTTTCTTCTGCAGCCTCACTTCCCATCACGTGAGTTCCACAACTGATGCTTCACCAACTACTAGCAGGGAGCAGTTTCCCTGCACTGTCATTATTTCTTGCTTCTAGAGTGCTCACTCTGCCCTGAAGGAGTTTTTTACTCCTCCCCACTGCCAGTTTCACCTTTCTGGCTACCTTTTTAAAAATAAAGCTCAAAGCATTATCATTTTCCCTTCCTTAAACCGCCTTCTAGGCCCTCCCCTCTATTTCAAGGCTCAAACACCATTTACTCCCTTTTATTATTGTGATAAAAAAATTATAATGATCTGCTTAGGTACGGTGCCATATATGGAGCTGCAAGTTCCTTGAGGTCATAATTCAAAACCTCTTACAGGGCATGATTTAGTGCCTCCCTCAAGATCTAAAGGATGGTTCTCATTATGTTATCATTTAATTGAATGGTCCAGCTCCTCCACAAACCAGAAGGATCCTGAGGATGACAGCAACTACAAGCAGTAGCCCAGTTGTCCATGAACTAGCAGCATCCATGCCAGATGTTGTATCTTTGATTAATATGACCTAAAGTACATGACATGGGGCCTTTGGTTTAACAAATCAGTTTTTCCTATCCCTATCAGAAAAGAAAATCAGAAACAATTTGCATTCACCTATAATGTACAAAAGTACACATTTCTAGCTTTGCCATTGGGACCCATGTTAATTCTCCCTCTGTCACAACATAATCTGCAGTGTCCTGAACTGTCTGGGTGTCCTGTCCAGTGCCACACTCATCCACTGTATTATGCTAATCAAGCCAATGTGCAAGAAGTGGCCAGCATGCGGGAAGTCTTGTTTAGATACGTGGCCTCCAGAGGGTGGGATATAAACCTTACTGAAAAAGAAAAAAAACTATTATAAATTTTCAACACCCGTTACATATGTTTGCATTCAGTTCAACTAAATAGTTAAGCACAGGAAGGCAAAGATTATATGGCTACATCTTTTAGACTCCTGCCTAGAAATTCTGCATCAAAAGTGAGAAAGAAAAATTATCTATCACTTAACATATAAAATGCTCATGTAAAGTCTGTTCTGTTGTCATTACCAAGTAACTCCTGGAAACAACTAGTAAATTAATACATGGAACAAAAAATGGTATCCTAGAATCGTCCACAATAAGATTCACACCATCAGAGGGACACAGTGGCAGTAGAATGAGATACAAAGAATTTTCATAAACGTTACTCAGATATTCCCTCAGTCCTCATGTTTTGTATTTTCTTTGGCCAATCCTTTCCAATCACATATTAGACTACAATTTTTATTCATGTTATTGGTAGACATCAAATATTTCACTAAATCAAGCTGTTTTCTCCAGTCTCACTCACCTCCCTATTTCTAACATCCTGCCTTAATCTAGTTAACTGCTAAAATTGTATTAATTTATGCTATAAATATAAATTAAAATACATAGCATTGGAGAATTTAAACATGGTTTGATTTTATCACAGTGGGACCCAGATTTTTCAACACATTAACTGGTATGATGTAAAACATGAAAGATCAACAATCACTGCCCAGGGGCATCTATCATGTTAAAGGGGAAACCAAAAGGCAGGAGAGGAACAGGCCCTTCAGCAACATCTTTTGGGAAGGTGGAAATGACTCGATGTAGTAAATTCTGCAAAAAGAACAAAACATTTATTCAAAAAAAGCCCGAAGGACTAAGAATGAATAAGAATCTGGTGCCTCTTACTATGAATAACACTACATTAGTAAATGAATATATTTATATCATGATAGATGCTTCCAAAATAATGATAAACAAATATGCTCCACATGGGGTTTTTTTCTCCCAGTGAATTGTTTCCTTGGAACATGACACTTCCAAATCTGTCATCACTCTCAGGGTGCCAAGTCACCGCTTAATATGCTGGAGTTAAATTTACCAAGCAAGATTCTGGTGCCCCAATAATGGTAAATGGAGGCTTAACCTGCTCAGAAATTCTTAGTCGGTCATTTTGTTTAGCTTAAAATGTGCTACATTCTTCTGTATAATGCATTCCATAATTAAAAATAAACTCATGGGCAGCCCGGGTGGCTCAGTGGTTTAGCACCGCCTTCAGCCCAGGGCCTGATCCTGGAGACCCAGGGTCAAGTCCCACATCAGGCTCCCTGCATGGAGCATGCTTCTCCCTCTGCCTGTGTCTCTCCCTCTCTCTCTCTCTCTCTCTCTCTCTCTCTCTCTCTGTGTGTGTCTCATGAATAAATAAATAAAATCTTAAAAAAAATAAAAATAAATAAAAATAAACTCATTGAACTTTTCTGGGAAATGAAGTTCCCTAAACCCAAAAACTAATGTCATTAAGTATCAATGACTTCATTTGTTTCTTCTGTTGAAAGATAAGAAACACTAGACTATACTCCATCAGCTTATTGGGATGTTTACAAAAGAATTACTCAATAAACAAGTTAGCACTAACCGGATCTCTTTAGCTTTTGATCTAAGAATAGCTTCATAATTACCAAAGAGTATATGGTTTATAGTGTGGCTTTAAAGAAAGTTTAATAAAATTTTTATTTTAAAATACTTTTTGATTTACAGATGACAGAGTCAGATGCCACCCCCAGTCCTCCCACAAACATCGTTTCCCATTTTAACATTTTACATAGTATGGCATACTCACTAAATTAATGAGCCAATATTGATATATTATTAATAACTACAGCCAAGGCATCTGGATAGCTCAGTCAGTTAAGCATCTGCATTCAGCTCAGGTCATCCTCCAATCAAGCCCCACATTGGGCTCCCTGCTCAGTGGGGAGTCTGCTTCTCCCTTTCCCACTGCCCCCCCACCACTCATGTGCTTTCTCTCTCTCACTTGCTCTGTAATAAATACATAAAACCTTTAAAATATTCTTCAGATATTTATATATTATTCAGATATATTAATCAAATATATTTAGTTGTTTTTAATGTTTTTTGTTTGTTTGTTTGTTTGTTTTGTGTGTGTGTGTGTGTGTGTGTGTGTGTGTGTTTTTCCCAGTATTCTATCCAGGACACCATGTACATTTAGTTGTATCTCAGATTCTTCCTGGCTATGACAATTTTTCTGAAAATTTTTTTTTTTTTTACAACTGTGACACTTATAGAACTAGTACTATATTTGTAGAATATCCCACAATTGTCATTTGTCTGATGTTTATCTCAAGATTAGACTGGGTTAAAGGTTTTGAGGAGGAAGATCACATAAGTAAATATTCTCACCATATCATGGATATATATTATCAGCATGGCATTGCTGTTGATGTTTTTTTTTTTATTTATTTATTTTATGTATTTATGATAGTCACACAGAGAGAGAGAGAGAGAGAGAGAGGCAGAGACACAGGCAGAGAGAGAAGCAGGCTTCATGCACCGGGAGCCCGACGTGGGATTCGATCCCGGGTCTCCAGGATCGCGCCCTGGGCCAAAGGCAGGCGCCAAACCGCTGCGCCACCCAGGGATCCCTGTTGATGTTAAGTTAACATCATCTGGCTTGGCTTGATCATCTGGCTGAGGCAGTTTTGCAAGGCTCCTCCATTGTAGAGTTACTCTTTTCTCTACTTCCCATACTACTCTCTGGAAGGAATCACTTAGTGAAGCCCACATTTAAGGAGAGGGAAGCTTCAAGCTTCTATATTCTTGAAAAAGTAGTATCTACATAAATTATTTGGAATCCTTTTCTACTGGGAGATTTGTCTATTCAGTCTATTTATTTAATCACTTAGATCAGTATGGACTCATGAATGTTTATCTTATGCTTTAGGTTATACTCCAAAACTACATTAACTTGTTTTGTTTCTCAGATTGTTCCAGCTTTGGCCATTAGAGTTCTTTCGGTTGATTCCAATCTCCAACTGACATACCCTATCTATCACTGTGTACATGGAGGAGCGTGGGCTATATATGCAAGCACTTCTTAACTTATGGTACTAGAAGACACTCCAAACTTGTCTTGTATATTCTGTGCCCCAGTCCTAGAATAAAGCACTTTTCTTCCCCATTGCTTTATTGGAGATGGTATCAGAAACCAGTCTCAGCTGGAGATGCTTAGTGCTAATGGAGTATTGCTGCTTCTAAGCCTCTCAGTAGTCAGAGCAAGGAAGTATTTGTGTACATACTAACCCTTAATTATATACATAATGATAAATACTTCCACATTTATCTATCTTAACTCTATTAAGCTTTTTTTATTTGAGGTCATTAACCAAACTGATTGTACCCAGTTACATAGACTCCATTTTGGAACCGATGATACATCGGATGTTGCACTGCTAAGTTAATGCAGTCCTTTTCCCCGTGTGACTTTCCAGTTGATTCATGACTGGAGTAATTTCATAGACTCTACTGTACACTTCATTTTTGGTCACTTTTCCTGGTCTTACCATGGGGTTTGACATACAGTAATGTTCAACAAGTATTTGTTGAATGTATGTATGGAGATCTCAAGCCATAAATAACATCTATCACCTTCCTCTTCCCTTTCAGAGCATGCTTTCTTTCTTGTTTTGTGGAAATGAAAACTGCCTCAACCTCAGGCTCTCCTTCCTACAAATATACATACACCATATGCATCTGTATCATCTACTTCCCACTTAGCAGAAAACAGTTCATCTTCAGTAGATTTTTTTTTTTTAAGATTTTATTTATTTATTCATGAGAGGCACAGAGAGAGGCAGAGACATAGGCAGAGGGAGAAGCAGGCTCCCTGAGGAGAGCCTGACTTAATCGAAAGACCCCGGGATCATGCCCTGAGCCAAAGACAGATGCTCAACCACTGAGCCACCCAGGTGTCCTTCCAGCAGATAAGAGGCCCGTAAAAGGGTTAGTTCCCTTTCACTGCCTCTCCAGGTACCTAATCCCACCAATCCTTTGCCAGAACCATCCTGCATCTTCAAACTTCTCCATTTCCACTTTCTTTCTCCTAAACAAATGCACTCAAGGCTCGCCCTACTTTTTACAAATATAAATTTTTATCCCCAAACCACTAACTATTTTTCTCTTTTTATATTACTCTTAATGGCCCAGCACCTTGAAAATATCATCTAAATTAAATTTTCCCATATCTGAGGACATGGGTGGCTCAATTAGGCGACCAACTCTTGATTTTGGGTCATGATCTCGGGGTCATGAGATCAAGTCTCACCTCAGGCTTCGCACTCAGTCAGAATGTGCTTGAGATCCCTCCTCCCTTTGCTCCTCCCCCACTACATGTATGTGCATGCATGAAATAAATAGAAATAATAAAGTCTTTTTAAAAAATGTTTTTCTGGGACACCTGGATGGCTCAGCAGTTGAGCGTCCGCCTTTGGCTCAGGGCGTGATCCCAGGATCCGGGATCGGGTCCCACATCGGGCTCCTTACATGGAGCCTGCTTCTCCCTCTTCCTGTGTCTCTGTTTCTCTCTCATTGTCTCTCATGAATAAATAAATAAAATCTTTAAAAAAAAATGTTTTTCTGTGTCCTCATCTACTTCTCCACCCACTGTTATCTGGCCTCTATCACTAATAAAATATAACTTCTACTTAACTAGCTAATTTCAGTGAATTCTTCTCTATAATTTATTTTAATCGATTTAACATGTAAACCAACAGAAAAATCACATACTTTATTCAACTAAACTTGCTGACAAATGTGTGTAGCAACTTAGAAAATAAACACAATCTGCTTATTTACATGCAAACTACCATTCACATAACTGAATCACAAAGTATTCAAGAACTAAATTTCAAATCACTTAAATCAAAAAGTTGAGAAGAAAATGCTGATTAAATTTGTTGCTGTCTGAATGCAGAAAGGCTACTTAAAAAATTTTAAATGGAAGGAAAAATGTCTAAATATAAAATACATTTTGCGGGATCCCTGGGTGGCGCAGCGGTTTGGCGCCTGCCTTTGGCCCAGGGCGCGATCCTGGAGACCCGGGATCGAGTTCCACCGTCGGGCTTCCTGTGCGTGGAGCCTGCTTCTCCCTCTGCCTGTGTCTCTGCCTCTCTCTCTCTCTCTCTGTGTGTGACTATCATCAATAAATAAAAAATTTTTAAAAAAGTTTAAAAAATAAAAATAAAATACATTTTGCATGTCATATACAAGTAAGTGTGTAACATAAGCAACACATTCAAAATAACACACTTGAAATGCTTTATCATCACATAAAATAAATATTTAAAATGTTAATGAGAAAATTCACGAGAGAAAATACAAATGGCTAATAAACAAAATGTTCAGTTTCACAAGTAAAAAAGTGAATTAAATAAGTGAATTATTCTTTTCTCATCTATTGTTAGTAATCAAATATATCTCCCAATTCTAGTAAATGTGAGTTAAGACTAGCATTATAGTAATGGTTTGTAGAAAGGGACAGAAATGTGCTTTTCTTTTCCATTCTATTCACTTTTGGATTTTCAAAGCTGCACTAAATAGAACAAAAGACATTTAATAGCCAAAAGGAAAACATTAAATGCCATCGATTAACAAAATAATCAGGAGATATAAAATCATAAGTTCAGGCATTTTAAAGTAATGAAGTGGGCTAAAATATCTGTTGAGATTGTTATAGCGCCAAAAAAGCTCTCTCGAAATACTTTTCCTACCAACTTATTCACACCCATCTTTAATGGAAAAAAGACTTTATTTAGTTGAAAATTAAGCTATAAAAGCAAACATTTCCAGGATAAATAGTTCACACTAAGACATAAAAGATAGATTTCTTCTGGGAAAGAGGTTTTAATGGGAAAAACAGAAGGTAATACAGTATGTACCCCCAAAAAAGACAAAGTGGACACTCTCTCTGTAAGGGGCAAAACAGATGGCAAAGTAGAGGCCCAGAACACTAAAGACAAGCTTTGCCTGATACCTAAAACTATGTTTTGTGTACAAGACTCTTCAAAAGGCCCTTGTCCAGAATATTATGCCACAGCTCTTGCCTAAAAAGAAGCAGCTGTGGACACAGATGTGGTCTTGCTCTGTTATTCAAGCCCCAACTGGATAAAAGCAGGTTAATATAGCTTTAATGGTGGCAGATTAGATATTTGGCCTGTTTGTTAGATGTAATTGAATCTGTGTTTTTGAGAACAGCTCTTGATGACGCACAATGTCACAAATCCAACATAAGAAGGGCTGTTTAAGATCTGGTAACCAAATGCATGAAATGAATGAAAACGCTGGGTATTATGAGAAAAAGATATATATAAATTATGATAGGAGTTAATGTTTTGATTTGAAGACATGATTCCTTATTTTGAAAGAATGGCCTTTTGGCCTCTTCAAAAAATAAAATAAATGTGCTCATTTCCAGATTTTGGATGCTTTAAGAAAAACAAGTGCTGGGGTAAAATATTAAAAAAAAAAAAATCAATATTTTCCTTTTTATTTTTGTTACCAACTCCATTGTTATTTTAAAGTACTCATGTTGACAGAAGAATCAGGAAGCTGATGATCCTAATGAATTTTTTATGTGTCCAAGACAGGACTCAATCCTAGGTAGCCCAAATGCAAACCTCCTACCATATCTTAACTACTGAATCTCTGTTTGCTTCCCAGTTACTTCCCAAATCACAAACTGGCTTCTTTAACCGCTACTCTGTCTAAATGGGTTCCTTTTAAATAAATAGGAGGGCATAAAATGTTAAAAAAAAAAAAAAAAATCTCCAGGAATGTATTTTTCTGATCTGCTTACCTCGTTCATTTTATCAGTATTTATTGAGCATCTATTGTGTGCCAGATACTGTTTTTATATGCTTGGGGAATATAAGTAAACAAAAGAACAACCACCACAAAAGTTGCTCCATCACTGTAAAGCTTAAATTCTAGAGAAGGAGATAGAGAGTAAATAATGAACATAAATAAATGCTACCATGTGTTAGAAGGCAACAAGTGCTCCTGAAGGAAGAGTAAGACAATAAGGACTGGTAGTAGAGAGGGCATGGCTTCAGTCTGAAGTTGTGGTTGGGGGCTGTCAGGCTAAACCCCAGTGGAAAGGCAACATCAGATTTAAGACTTGAAGACACAGCCACAGAGGAAATGAGCTACGAGGATATCCAAAGAGAAACTGCTCCAGGCTGAGAGAACAGCCAGGGGTAATGTCCCCAATGAGTATAGCTGACATGCACAAAGAATAGTACAGATAAGTGTAGCTGAAGCAGAGTAAATGAAGAAAAAAGGTAGGAAGAGATAAGGTAATGGCAAAGATAAAGCAGCTCAATTACATAGGGCCCTGTAGGGGTTATAAAGTCTTTGACTTGTACTCTGATATGGCGAGTCAATGGATGGTTTCAAGCAGGGGGGTAACATTACTAACTTATATTCTTAAGTCACTCAGGCTATTCTGCTGTGAACAGACCATAAGTAAGAAAGCAGAGAGAACTGCTGAGAGGTTTCTGTAACACTTAGGCTAGGCATGATATTACCTCTACTATAGTTGTAACAGTAGAAGTGTGACAAGTAGTCAGATTCTGGATTATTCAGCAAAGTAGAACTAACCAAACTTGCTGGTAAATTGGGTGTGATGGATAAGAGAATGAGGCAAATCCAAGATGCCCCCAGGATCTTTAACAGATCATTTGGAAGGCTGCAGTTGCCATTGGCTGAGATTAGGAAGGCTACATTTGGAGCAGGTTTGAAGGTAATTTGGTTGGAGGTTCCACTTGGGACACATGGGGTTTCAGCTGTGTGTTAGATATCTAAGTCAAAAGGTCATTTATTGCAGCTGGATATGAGTCTGGATTTCAAAAGAGGGGTTAAAGCAGGAGATATAAATTTAGAAGTTGTGAGTCTGAAAATTAATTTCTAGTTAAAAAGCAAGAGAAGCAAAGCACTCCTTGGTCACTTAACATATGCCATGCCCTACACCATAAACTCTCACATGCCTTGTGTCATTTAATTCTTGTAACTCCCCTGTTTTTCAGACTAGACCATTTTACAGCCTAGTAAATTAAATTGAGAAAGTCTAAGCAATTCCCTGAGGCTAACCAGCTTTCCTTATGGCAATGAATTTTGGAAGAGGCAGACCTTGGACTCATATGTAGGCTTTTCCATTAGTTTATAACCTCTCAAGGGCCCAATACAAATATAAATGTAGCTTATATTCTGGCTGTGATAAGTGAAAAAAGGAATCCAAAAAGTGGATGCAGAACTACAGACCTAGTATAATAAATGCCCTCAAATTATGTGAATTAAGTTTAGATCTGAGTTTAATAATCCTTTACAACGAATGAAAATTTACAGTCTTTTAGGATTTGAATCAAAAGGTTTAAAATATCTTACTTTTATTACTTGTCTTCTTGAAAAATCACCTGTTTCTCACAAGTCACTTCCTTTATTTTGAGGTACCAATGTAAGTCAAATTGTGTACACATATGTGGAACATTAAGTAACCTAGTTCTCCAAAATTGAACACAAAAATCATGGCTTATTCATTTGATACCATATTTTTCAGAGAAAAGTAGTAAAATTCTCTTTCTTCCCAGTCACTTGGCTTTAGAAGTTTCATATCTGTTACTTGTCTTATATTTTTTAATACTTAAGAATTTACTTACTTAAGAATATTCAGATACAAAAGATACAGATCTTCTCAATCACCTGGGTAAGAGTATCATATACCATTTCTGACAATGTTCATGAGCCAAGTTATAAATTCTACTGTAAGAGTACAACCATAAGAAAACCAAAAAGTTTGAGGAAAAACATAATTTTAACATTTCTTACTACAAACTAAACATGCCACTTGGACAAAACCAGTTTCCAAATTTCCTCTAATAAAATTATTAAGTAAAAGTTTTCATGTACTAATATATACATGAAAAATCCAAGACTCAGGGCTATAGCATATAACCTCCATTCTCTCTGTTCATGATGGATGGATGCAGAAATAGAATTTTCAAAATTATACAGAAGTTATATTTTTAATTCTATATATATGTATATATACATACATATATATGTATAGACACACAATATGTATATAATAGAAATAATTTATATAAATACCCATTTTATGAATTTAAAATATAACTTCCAAGAAAATAATTGCAAATGTAAATATTCCCATGGATTATAGTTTTATAGGAGGTTAACTCAAAGAACAAACATTGACTTAGCATTAGCATTTACAAAATAAACTTATGGAGAACTTATTTATTTAACCTGTTCTATACATGCATACATACACACACACACACACACACATTTATAGTCCCCATTGCTTCTTGACGTATACCTCTATTATTCTGTATACTTTAGAGTTTATGGAGTACATTACAAATACATAACCATTGTTCACTGCCGCCCACTGGGGATGTCTTAGCAGACACTGGAACACATATTCATGGAGGACACTAGCCAACCAAAGCAGCTCCACATAGATTTATTTTGTATATGGCAGCTTCGTGTAATATTCTATAGCAAAAATGGCTTCTGCTGCTAAGAAAATTACTTGGAAAACCACGGTCTTAGAGCTTTCTTAATTAAAAATGTATTTAGAATTATTGAGGCACCAAAGTTTCACATTTATGTAACAGAACTACAGAAAGAAAAGTGTAACCATCAACAGACACTTGGGTTAACATTACTTTTCCCAAAGAAAGCAGGGAAAATAAATCTGTTTTGTATAATTTACCAGAAAGCTTGATATTTGAAGCAGTACTAAGCAGTGGTTTCACAAAACGTTGAGTTATTTTCAGTAATGTGCTAAGATTCACCCTGGTGTATGTTTACATCAAAGTAAATAAAACATTTCAGTACAAAAGAGCCCTTTAATAAAACCTAGAGAAATACTATATACAGGAAAGAGAGCTCTGAGTTCCAAGAACATTTTCACTGAGATCTTATTGGTTCTGGAAGATGAGTAAGAGATTTAGTTACCATATGCAGTTTATACGTAAGCAAATGAAGTGCAGTGACAAAAGATGAGTCATACAGGGTTGCAAAGTTAGCAGAGAGGATTCTCCTAGATCCTATTCCATGGAAATTGCCATGGACCACATAGAACCATCACTGTGTGATGAACTAATGTGTTCTGATTTTACTGTGAATTTACTGGAACTTAAGTGATAGGCCATAAATATAGGGCTACAGAAAATAATTGCTGACTACACACTTGAAATGAAATTTAAACCTAAAGAATGGATTCTTCTGAGCTAAAACCTCAGACAGGCTTGGCGAAAGCACTTACACTTGCTAACCAAGAAGCAACTTCCCGTGTAGTTACAAGGAAGGCCTCTGATGCTTCAGCCACTGGCAGACCCTCAACGGCCTGCACAGAAGGGACCCAGAGATGTTCACATCCTGATCTCCAGAAGCTGTGAGGACGTTACCTGTTACATGACAAAAGCAACTTTGCAGATGTGATTAAGGACCTTGAGATAAGGAAATTATCCTGGATTATGGTCACTGTAACCACAGGTCCTCATAAAAGGGAGGCACAAGAGTCAGTAGTAGGATACGTGAACATGAAGAGGTCAGGGCAATGTGATATTAGGACTTGACCTTTGCCAGCTTTGGAAAGTGGAAGAAGAGGACTACAAGCCAAGGAAACTGGACAGCTTCTAGAAGCTAGAAAAAAAAACACCAAAATGGATCTTACCCAGACCCTAAAGAAAGCAATGCAGCCCTGCCAACACCTTGATTTTTGCCCAGCGTGATCCATGTCAGATATCTAATCTACAGAAGTACAAAATAATAAATATGTGTTAATGCCACTATGTGATCATTGGTTACAGCAGCAATAGAAAATTTGTACACTCAGGTTATGAAGACATGTGTTCTTTATAAATGGAGAAAGATCTTAAAATTCATTCAAGAAACATGTACTGAAAGTCTAAGGTGTGCCACACTCATGGACCCAGGACTGAAAGAAGACCAAGGTTTACTTTTTGCAGTCAGGAGTGAATCGTTCGTTCTTCCATGTGTATGAATTGGCTTATCTGTACATGAGCCTGTGAGTACATGGGCCTACAAATGTTTATCTGCATGGAAAAGCTCAACAGAAAAAGGAGGGAGGGATTGTAGACATTATCTTAAAAACCATACAAATGAGGAAACTAGCTCAGTTGAGCCTTCAGAAAGTTTAGTATCGGGATCCCTGGGTGGCGCAGCGGTTTGGCGCCTGCCTTTGGCCCAGGGCGCGATCCTGGAGACCCGGGATCGAATCCCACGTCAGGCTCCCGGTGCATGGAGCCTGCTTCTCCCTCTGCCTATCTGCTTCTCTCTCTCTCTCTCTGTGCGACTATCATAAATAAAATAAAAATTAAAAAAAAAAAAAAGTTTTTTAAAAAAAAAAAAAAAGAAAAGAAAGTTTAGTATCTACTTCCTCAGGTCCAGCTTGCACTTCTTTTGCTTAATAAAGTGGAAAGCAATGTGAAGTCCTCTATGATTCTGATATGAGCAGTCTCTAAGTTTCAATTATGAATCAGTTACCCCCAGATCATTCTGAAGACAATCAGCTGCCATGGCATGTTCCTCTTGAACAAAAGTTCTCAAGTTAAGGAACTGCTTCATATTTTCTAATGCTACCAATAAATTATTATAGATTACATTTGAAAAACTGAACTCTAAAGACAGTGGATCTCAGAATGGT
The DNA here is from genome assembly GCF_053574225.1 of Canis aureus. NCBI lineage: Eukaryota > Metazoa > Chordata > Mammalia > Carnivora > Canidae > Canis > Canis aureus. The sequence continues at coordinate 27,510,328 of NC_135635.1, forward strand.
CTATTACTCTAGTGAATTTCAAATGTGATACCTATTTTAAAGTTAGAATCCAAAGCAAAAGTACCCCACAGAAATGTATTGATATAATAATTATGATACCTTAAAATATGCATCTAAAAATTAGTTTCTTAATAATATCAATTATTCTACATGATTCTAGATCAAAAAACCACAAAATTTCAGGGGCATCTGGGTGCTTCATTCAGTTAAGCATCTAACACTTGGTTTTGGCTCAGGTCATAATTTCAGAGTCATGAGATCCAGTCTGCATCAGGTTCCACCCTCAATGTGGTGTCTGCTTGGGTTTCTCTCTCTCTCCCTCACACTCTCTCTTTCTCTCAAATAAATTTTAAAAATATTTTTTAAAATTCCAAATTATTTAACACAGTAAGAGAAAGAATGACCAATATGTATTTATATAACTTATCTCTGGAATACCCTCTATGCGTTCTCTTAATTGGTTTCTGACACAAATTTTTCTATTTTGGATTGGAAACTGAGGATAAGAAAATCAAAGATCATTTTCTCCCTACAGAGTTTCAACCTATGTAACTAAATTTACATCTAATCTAGGTACTAGATTTACATTCTGCTTATTTCTAAAGTATATTGCTGATAAGAAAATAGTCTTTCTATGGAATACCTGTTACAACCCTGGAAGTCAGAAAAACTAGACTGATAAATATTTAATATTAATCAGTATTATAAACTGTATAGAAACTATACATATTAATGCCACTTATTATTCCAAACCAGAACATCAATCTAGTTCAACCTCAGATGATGATGAACCAACGAGCACTCCATATATTAAGTCCAGAAAAAATACTACAGTAATATTATAGGAAATAACAGAATAATTACCTATGTGATTTAGATGATAATGACCAAATGGTGAGGATGAGGAGTTGTCTGCTTCATGACAAGTTCTGTGATACACTGTCTCATTTAATCTTCAGAATACCCGATAATCCAAAGAGATACACAGTATCTCCACTTACTGTTGAGGAAAATGACTTAGAGGGATTAACTATCTTTCACAAAGTCACACAGCTATAAGTGATAGAGTTAGGATTCAAACACTGACCATGGCCAGGTTTGTGTAGCCCCCAAACATCAGTCCCTCCCCTTTCCTATACTGTCTCTCACAGAAGGTCACAGACTGAAGTACTGAATTGGAATGCTGGCATTTACTCAATTCCCATCTGTAGGTTATAGAGGAAATCAATGAACCAATCTTGGACTTCATTCCCATTATATAAATTAGAAAGATCAGAGGATATCAAATGGTCTTCTTAGTTCTATAATTCATTCGTTTCACTCATTTATTCCAGATATACACCAAATGCCTTCTATTTGCCAGCTCTGCTCTAGGTACTGAGCATACCACACAGCAGAAAAAGATCCTCACCTACCTCACATCCTCTAGTAAGATGAACACTCTTTGGGTATGCAACCTCTGGGAAGGTATTTCTGATAAGGGATATTTGAATTGTGACCTGAACAAAATGCGAACATAAGCCAGAGGCCTAACCTAGGAAAAGGGCTTTGTAGGCAGGAAGACTCATTCCAATGGTTCATTCAAAGTCTAACTGTGTTGGGTAACTTTTTGACCAAATACCTTTTTTTCATACGATTGCTGGAGTCATATACTTAAAGTAATGAATTTGAAATGATTTCTTAAAAATTGGAAGTGATTAGAAGCATTCAGCTTTTCCTTACCGTTTCCTAGATCCTTTCCAGCTACGAACTGATAATCTAATACCTGGGAATGACGAAAGTCAAGTACCAAACTAGTAACAGTAATTCCTAAAAAAAACATATGGGGAATTTGCCTCACATATATCCTTACATGTTATAACGGGGGATACTCTTTTAGATTATTATTTTATAAAGTATCAGATAAAATGGATAAGTAATTTTTTGTATTGCACAGTGTTTTAAAAGTTCAGCTCATACTAGAAGGAATGTTTAATGAGTACAGAGTTTGTTGAAGTCAGAATAGAGGGTATAATCCTAGAAGAGGATGTACCAAGTTAGGTGAATTATTTAGCATAAGACTGGAATGATAGCTTAATGCTAAAATTGACATCTCAAAAGCAATAATGCAGTCATTTGTATTACCATTATGTTCTCAAAATCCAGTATCCTTTTTCAATTTTATTACCATGGCATCAAATGAACTTGAATCTTGTAAAATAGTCTGGAGTGATGACTTAAAATATTTAAGATCACTACAAAATAGCTTCAATTTTATGTGTTCATTAGAGGAACAGAACAACTCTTTTGGTATAATTTTCTAGGAAAATAAGAATAATAAAATTTAACTACTTCATTCTATGAATAATTTCAAATCACTTCCACTGAACTAAACAGAAACTCGTGCTTCATTTAAACAACTGAAAAAGTTAATGGAAACAGGTTTTAGGAATAATTTTATAACTAGAGTAGTAATATTGTTCATAACTGGTTAAAATGCTTAAGAATTTATTCCTTCATTAATTTCAAGGATATTTACTTAGCACTTTCCAGCAATAAACTAACTTGGTGTTGAGGATATACGGATTACAGTATTTTAGACACTGACTTTTGAATAAAGAAAGTATTAACATTGATTCAATGAACAGTTCCTCTTTTCTAAATTATTTTAGCTTACTGCTTCAGAATGTACATAAATCCAAAGGCAGAGAAAAGTAGTACAATTTCTTGCTCAAAAAATTATCAGAACACCGTTTTAAGGAGAGAATTCCTATGCTTGAACCATAATTCCATGCTAATATTTCTTTACCAATAACACTTGTAAATTCCCTACAGTAAAATGATCAGGCTTTTTTTTTTCCTCCTTCAATCAGTCACTTTTAAAAAGTTATGGAAGGAAAGCGCTCTTAGTAAGATATAATTTACATATTTTTAAGAGAATGTGAAGAAATTCATTCAAATAACTCATTATATTTTTCTGCTTAGCAAACTGAAGAACAATCCAAATAACAAATAAAAAAAAATTCTGAAAGAAGAGAAAACAAGAATTTTAGACCATACCAAACAGAAAAGATATTTAGAATCTAAATAAATAAGGGGGGGCGATGTCTGGGTGGCTCAGCAGTTAAGTGTCTGCCTTCAGCTCAGGGCATGATCCTGGAGTCCTGGGATTGAGTCCCACATCGGGCTCCTTGCATGAAGCCTGCTTCTCCCTCTGCCTATGTCTCTGCCTCTCTCTGTGTGTCTCTCATGAATATATAAATAAAATACAAATTAATTAATTAATTAATTAAATTGATAAATAACCAACCAACCGACTGACCGACCGACCGACCAAGTATAGATTATGGAACATTTTTCAGTAAAATAGGTAACCACTCGCTTCAAGGTAGAAAGAGTAACCATTTTCTTCTTGTAAACAATGTATAAAAACATTTTCTTGTTGAGTATCAAAATATATTGCCCATCAAAGGCAACTTGCCATCAGTCAAAAATGACAATACATATTCCAAATCAAAATGCACTAAATTCTAATTAGAATCTTTTGCTTATGATGCTTTTCACCACACACACACATGTATATGTATATATGTATTATACATACACATATATACATATATACATGTGTGCATATATATTTAATAATATTTATATATTTATATATTTATTTATATTTATAATATTTATATTTTATATATATATATATATATAATATGGTTTCTATTTTCAAGAAGCCCCTTCATTTTCAGGGAAATTCTTCAGTATCTCTTTATATATTGGATCCCATTTTGATTTAGATATGCTCCCAAAATACAATGCCCAACATCTAAGAGAATTGGGATTTTATATTATTTAATCTTAGGATAAATTTTCCTTTGACAGAATATATATTTTTTTCAATAGAGAAAAGAAATACTTCTAGGACTGGCAGGTATAAAAAACTCCAGCAATTGTATCAGAATCCCATTATTATTTTTTTAATCTTATGAGGATATTTCCTAAATAAGTAAAGCCTTTTTCAGGGAACCACTACTGGCAGTTTTCATTATAGTAACTTGATAGGCCTCTTGAGAAGAAGGATCTAATAACAAAGTTTCTATTACAGAATATGGGCCCAACTTAATAGCCAGCATAAACCACCATGGTAATACTGAAACTTTCAAATATGGTCAGCAGAATTCTTCATGGAACTTCTTTTATATATCCTGGGCCCATTCCCTTTTATGTGGCAAGTATGGTTCAGAGGGCATAGCTGGCAACATGAATGAATTTCTTCTGGAACCCTTCTAACCTGTCACTTTCATAATGTGTCCCCTACATTAAAAAAATATCCAGCAGTTATGGCTGAAGATTTTTCTCCTTGAGTATAAATCCAACTCAGTGAACTGACAAGTTCAGAACCAATACCTCTTTAGTTCAGTGTAGCAAACAAATCAAAGCAAAATCCCCCAAAAAGTATCTCCTTAAATACTCAAGTCAGGCACTTAGTTTTGGATGAATTCCAACAACCAAAAGTAAACTTCTTATTGAAAAGGACCAAAATGAATTCTTTGTATGGTTCTAGACGCACCCTGTTCCACAAGATGGTACAGGACTAATCCAGCAAGCACCTAAGGATCTCTGAGGATTTGTCATGCTTGCTTGTTTGGGGTTGGGGGATTGGTTCCATTACAGTAACCTAGAAGGCCAAGAGGTTTCAACAAGCATAATCCTAACTAGCCAAACATGTCTTCATTTAGAGTAAAGAGGGTTACCCAGCTATACCACAAATGACAAAGGTTGACTTTGGGTTTTGAATGTCAGCAGGTGGGCAGCCCAGTGGCTCGGCGGTTTAGCACCGCCTTCGGCCCAGGGTATGATCCTGGAGACCTGGGTTCGAGTCTCATGTCGGGCTCCCTGCATGGAGCCTCCTTCTCCCTCTGCCTGTGTCTCTGCCTCTCTCTCTCTCTCTCTCTCTCTCTCTCTCTCTCGATCTGTCTCTCATGAATAAATAAATAAAATATTTTTAAAAAAATGAATGTCAGCAGGTTGGTGTGTTTATCACTTCATTACTCATTCATTCATCCTTTTAATGGATCCCTCTATCCGTTAAACATATTGAGTATTTGGTGTTGGGCAATCGGCTGTTGTTTCTCTTCCCACTGACAGGGCCAGTCACTGTGGGCCAGCCCAGGACATGCTTGTTAGTAACTAACTCAATCACTCCCCACTTCTCACCACTGACTCCAGTCTGAAGAAAAGGGGTCAGAACCCTGGCACAATGTTCTTTAACCTCTGCTTATTTATATTGACAATAGGAGTGCCAAAGAAGGGGAAATATAAAGCAAATTCAAGGTATTATTGTTGTCAGATGACCTAATGAGGATAAAAAAGATATAATTTAATAGGCAGGATTCCTAATTTAGCACATAGCAGAAATCCAACAGACCAAAGTTTTCATCTTGACAGCAAAATGCATTTAGAGTTATGCTCTCGTCTTTGTTTTAATGACCAGTTCAATGCTGCCCATTTGGCTTCTTATCAAAGAAATCCAATTAAAAACTTACCAGGCACTCTCCTACATTGCTGGTGAAAGTGCAAATTAGTACAACCTCCTTGGAAAGCAATTTGGCAATATGTACGGGAAGTTCTCAAGTATTCATACCATTTGGCCCACTAATTCCTCTTCTAGGAATGTTTCATAAAAAGATCGGCAACTTGAGGGAGTTTTTTTATACAAATTTTTCAATCTCAAAAAAACCCAAAATTTTTAATGTCATTATTTGTAATAAAGAATACTAGGAAACAACCCAAATGTCTAAAAAGAGAGTAAGTCATATCCTAATCATAAGAGTAAATTGGCAGCAGACCCTAAAAATGTTTTTGAATACTTATTTTAAAAAGCCTGTAAAATTGTCATGTTTAAAAGGAATATTCAAGACTAAATACACTGCACTGTTCCATCCAGTTAAAACGTATAAATGATGAAGATACATAAAACACAAACTGCTGATCTTAGAGACATAACATCCTATCTTTTTTTTTTTCCTCTGTATTATCCTAACTTTCTAAACACTGAGCTTGTGGTTACAAATTTAAGAAATCCAAAATCTTATTTCTGAAAGCATTTCTAATTTGGCTGGCTGTTCTGCTAGGTACTAGAGATAAAGGTTCAAGACTGAGGCTGGAGACACAGATGACCAGAGCATATGTTCAAGATCACAAGGAGAATGGCAAAATGGGCAAGAGATCCATAGAGAGGACAACAGAATTGCCAGGAGGCACTGAATGAACTAACCTTTCAGATAGGAGAATTAGGACAAAGGATACCATATGGAAATTCATGAAAATGTCCTCTTTTCTTGCTGTCTACATGGAAAAATTCTCAGAATGAATTCTTTTAGACAAATGTGTTAAAATAAATAAGTAATGTTGTAGAATTTCTTTACAATTGTCTCATTTGCACTAAATCACTTACTTGAGGAAACCAAGAAGTACTGTATCTAGGACATCATTGCCACCAATGCTACCAAAACACAGTTTTATTACAGTATTGTCAAAAATATAATCTGTTCCAATTCTCTTCAGTTTATCTTTAATAAATACTTGATGGAAACTTTTCTTTACTCAGTCTAGATTCTCCATGACAGCAATATTCTTAAGTATTTCAATGCAGAATGATATATATTGCTGTCCACCAAACTTCTGACAAATGTCACTTTTTTTCATACTTGGTCAACTGAATTTTATAAAATTTACTCCATAATAGAGGGAAAATTTATTTCATAATTTGTCACGTGAAGAAAAGAAAGCTCCAGGCCAAAACAATATACATAAATCAAACACACTCACAAGATATAGTTTTGCATTTAAAAATTTTACAAACACAGCACAGGATTCCAGTTGGTTACTCATAATTGTTCTTCTCCAACCTCATTACAATGAAAAGTTTTCAACTAGTTCAAAACTTTATCCCTGAGTTTATTTACATAATTATTAGTATTTTGATAAAATATACAAAACATAAGTGTTCAGAATATTGTATTATCAAGAAAAAATATTTAAAAGCTATTCTTCAATAAAGTTAAAGGTCATGGAAAAAAATCTATAAACCATTTTTTTTTCTTTACAAAATTGATGGGTTAGGAACCACAGAAATAAAAGGCTTCAGCCACTTCCTGAACAGTTGTACTAATGTCAGTCATGTACATTCCTTCTCATCAGAGAGTGGCCTGAAGATGATTTAATCTACATGACTCAAAATGTAAAAAACTCACTTATTCTCTCAAGCCCAAAATTAGGGGTTATAAGGTGAAATGTTACTATAACATTGTACATAATATTGAAATATTAAAATCATCCAAATCTCCATCTGAACACAAAAGTTTAAATATATCATGGTATATCCACACAATGGAATACTCTGAAGCCAATGAAGAGTGTGTGTGTGTGTGTGTGTGTGTGTAGAGAAGTGGGTGTGCATTTGTATATGTTTGTGTATGTGTATACATGTATATAAGTATGTGTGTGTGTAAAGAGAAAGAGATCAAGATATACAGCTGAAGTAAAAAAAAATCACACATTTCTGAGTAATGCATTAAAATTAATTCATAAAGTAATAATGGTACTGTGAATATCTGCTGGCCAATTCCTACACAGGTGGTATTCACCTACACACTTTGTACATAGTAACTCACTTAGTACTCGCAATAACTCTATTACTGGTTCTATTATTCTCTCCATTGAACTGATAAGGAAACTGAAGCATAGAGTAACTTGCAACTACTATTTAGGTCACACAGCTAGTAAGTACTTTTTTGCTTTTAATCCTCCATTTACCCCTCACCCCCATCTATCCTTCCTCCTCTGCCTCAATTACACTACCTGGATACCTGAGTCCAAGGATTCTGTTTGGATTCAGGCATAGAGGGATCCTCAAAGGATGAGGATGGGTAGAGAAAGGCAGTTGTAGTGGGGGTACTTATGTCCACCCCCAGTTGCCCTCTCCTGCTCACAGCCAGTCACAGCCAACAGTGGCTACATCTCTCTAGCCATGACTATGGCTTCTGTCTAGTGATTCCTTTTCAACAGCTATTACTCTCATTGGGTGTCAGTTAACAGCTCCCCTCATGCCTTTGGGCCTAGAGGTGAGGCCTGCTTTCCTTTCTTGCTAATGCAGGTTGCCTTACTATACTTTGTTTCCCTTCACATCTCCATGACTATTCCTTTCCTCAAAGTACTCAGTGACTCCTTTGGTTGGGTCATTTCTTTCCTGCCAGGACCCTGACTTGTACAGTAGCAAAGAAAGGACTTCAACCTAGAGAGTCTTGTTTTACAGTCTATGCAATCTCTCTTCTCACCATGTAATACTGCCTCCTCACTGTGCTAGCATACGTGGAGTTTTTTTGTGTACTGATAGACCATGCACTAAGTTATTGATAGGAATTTTATCTGGGAAGTGAATTATTGGAGGAAATTTAAACTTACATATCTTATAAATTTTATATTTTATAAAATTATATATTCTACAGCACTTAAATTTTATTTTATATATTTTTTTAATTTTTTATTTATTTATGATAGTCACAGAGAGAGAGAGAGAGAGAGAGGCAGAGACATAGGCAGAGGGAGAAGCAGGCTCTCATGCACCGGGAGCCTGATGTGGGATTCGATCCAGGGTCTCCAGGATCGCGCCCTGGGCCAAAGGCAGGCGCCAAACCGCTGCGCCATCCAGGGATCCCTATTTTATATTTTTCTAATAAAAAAATGTAATGAAGGGGATGTCTTCATTTTTTGTAATGAAGGGGTGACTCAGTCCATCGTTAAGCATCCAACCCTTGGTTTTGACTCAGGTCATGATCTTAGGGTCGTGAGATCAAGCCCTGTGTCAGGATCCATGCTCAGCGGGAAGTCGGCTTGAGATTCTCTCTCCCTCACTCTCTGTCTCTCCTCCCGCTTGCTCACTCAATCTATCTCTCTAAAATAAATAAGTCTCTTTAAAAAATGCAATTCAACAGTGAGATAGCAACAATGGGAATTAATAGCACTTACTGACTATTCCTTTAAAGAAATTTAGTCTACCCTCTTAGGACAGATAACCATTTTATTTTATTTTAAAATTTGACTATGAGGCTTTCCTATAAATTATGGATAATCATTCTCTACCACAGAGGGCTAGACATTGTGCTATATATTGACACTTCTGGTAGACAAAAAAAAAAAAAAAAATCCTTGAATAGGTAAATAGTTAACGCCTACTAAATTATTATTCTTTGTACTGTTGACGATGTGCCAAAGAGTTACTGGGTACTAGCTCTTCCAATGGATTGAGAACCAAAAGAAAAACATTTAATACTAAACTTATAACAACATACTCCAGAATTTAATAGAGATAGAATTTTATAATTTCCTTTGGGACAATACTGATGCACAGCAGAGGAAGGATGCTTCAAATTTCAAGTCTGGATGCTCAAACTATATAAGCAATATTTTATGAGGAACAGGGTCGAAGTTACACTCCAAGCTCATTATGCATGCACTGCTCTGCTTAGTCACAATGCAGACAAGCCTTATATTTCCTTTTTCCATATTGCAAACACAACATTCCCACACTATTTCTTCAGTGTTGTTTCCCACAGCATGATGGACACTAGGAAGGAAATGGAATTCAATATTAACAATTTTCCTTCATCACTAGATACTTTGGAATGCATCTTTTTCAAACATTCAAGGATAACTGCTACCATTTTTCTGATAGGTAAAAAAAAAAAATTTCTCAATCTTAACTTCTAAATCATAATTGATAGCAGATATATATCCCCGACATCCACATAGCCCAGGAAGTGTTTTTATATTAGCACCTAACATCAAATTAACCAATTCCATTCAATGAAAAAAATCATAAAAGACCTATCTTTCTCCTTTGATTCTTTCAATCTTTCAGTTCCTCTCAATGTGAAATGTTAGACTCATTAGTTACACATGTGGTATTTCCTAAAGGCCAAATCTCGCTTACCAGGAGGGGAAAATAACAAAAACAAAAAGCACCCACAAGCCTCAAATTCCCCCACCTGTAGGTATATAAAGCCTCCAGATGTCACTCATATGCAACTCTCTAACAAGGATTTAGTAATGAATGACTGCCAATACTGAATATACCCACAGCCACAAATCCTTCAGCCTCTATATGACGTCAAGACCTCAAACATGTGGGAAAAATCCAGGTCATTCATTACTGGAGCGTAAATGTTAACAATCAATGTCTCCAAGCCATAGACATTAGCCTGAGCTAAGACCCATCTGTCATCAACATCTGAATCAGTGAACATTATTTTCAGACTTGTTTTTGCTAGAATAAAGCTACCTACTCTATAGGTGAGGGAAGAATTAGAATTAACTACAAATGTTAAATAAATACTATATTTTATGATGACATATAATTTTACATATAACAGCTGAGTTAAACATTAATATATTTAGGTGCAAATCATTTCCCTTCAGCTATAAGGATTGGTAGAGAGCTACATATTGACTTACCAATCTTTCATATAATTATATGGAGTATACATAGGACAAAACAAATGATTGCCTTATTTTCATGTCTATAGTAGTTTACTTGTGCCCCAAACAACATTTTTGGATCAAGATGGTGATAAGTCTCTGGCACAAGGATGGCCATCATTTTTCATGCCCACATGGAGGCTTGCTCACACTGTGAGGGGCTGACTGCCAAGCTTGCTCAGACTCGCTAAGTTACAGCCAGATAAAATTTTCAGTAAAAATTTTTTATAATTTCTCAAAAGGACAAAAATGAATACATTTTTCTTTTCTCTTCCCTGGGTACTCAAATGAAAATGATACACAAAAATCCTTAATAAAGGAAAGAAATGACCAAAAGAAATCATCTGTTCTTAGGGCAAACAGAAAATGAGTTCATTTTTAGATAGCCACATTCAGATTCAGAGTATGTAACTGAATTTAGAATACTGTATTTGGAAAAGAATTTCTTCAATGGTTCCCAAAGAACTGATTCGTTCTGGAAGAATTAGTTGTTAAAAGCATTTACTAAAATATAAACTGTCATATTACCTTGACCTTAGATACTCTGGACAAAATAATGTGATTAAGCACTGGGAATAACCCTTCGCACTCGATGCTAAAGAAGCCATTTCTCTTAAAAGCCTGCTCTTTTAAAAAGAGATGTATCTCATGGAAATAACAATTAGGATGAATTTTTCAAAAGGTGAGCGAAGATCAGACTGCTTTGGCATCGCTCTTTAACTAGTAGTTAAATAGAGGCTTTAAAGAAAAATGCTAAGAATTCTTGTGTGCCAACACTCAATAACATTCTTCCATGCATTACTCAGATGGTATAACTGGCATCACCAACTGAAGCAAGAAAAACTCCAAGCTCCAGAATCAGGAGTGAACTGACCAGGTTGTATGTGTGTATATGTGTGTCGGCAGGGGAAGGGAAGCGGAGTATATGAAAGAGGGAATGGGTGACAGAAGAAAAGAGTGAAGGAGTAATATTTTTGCCCCCTTCCAGAGTAAAGAGAACAAAAGGTAGGAGTGTTTTTGTTTTATTTTTGCTTCCCTGTTTTTAAGCACTTCATAATGCTCACAGATAACTGTGTGGAGAGTAACAATGTCAGTTATATTCATTTTGGGTAGAAAAAATGTAAAAGTACAATTCCAATTGATGAAAGTAAAATATAAGCATTAACATAAGCTACACAGAAAATTTGTGAAAGACTAAAATGGGCAAAAACAACACAGGCTACATTCGTGGGTGTCCTGACCCGCTCATGCTTTCTAGTTTTCTCTGGTTTTCAAAGTCGTTGAGCCATTTTACAAATCCATGAGTAACCGAAAACTGATAGCAATGCAAATGACTGTCAAAACACTGATCATCATAAATATATGCCATGTCCACTGGAATGCAATTGATTCTTGCCCTGTGGATACTGAGCAGTTTTGCATCTTTTTAAAATTCATTTTATCATTCCCTATCTGACTATAAATGTGTAATGCTTTGATTTCTCCTTTGAATCAGTTGTAACATCTTATCAGTTCCCTTGTTAATCAGCTAATATTTATATTCATTTTATTTTTGTATGAGTCATGACTTACTTTCCTAACAAAAATTATCCTTCAGATTTACACATAGGCATGTGCACATACACACACTCATAGACACATAACATAAATCAGTAAGATTTATAACTACATTGTGGTTGGATTTCAAGTACTTCTTCCCATATACTTTTTGATATTTTCTGAAATTTATTTAATAATAATGAGTTACTTCAGTAATTAGAATGAATATCATGAAAAAAAAAAAAAGAAAAAACAGCTAAAGTAATCTTCTGAGAGTTTCTACACACATATTTACTCCCAAACACATGTTTTTAAAAGCTGTCATCAGGTGACCCACTCAAAAGGAACCGGTTTTTGTTTGTTTGTTTATTTATTTTAGAGAGAGAGAGAGAAAACACGAGGAGGGGGGGGCAGGCAGAAGGAGAAGGAGAGAATCTTAAGCAGATTCCATGCTGAGGACAGAGCCCAACTTGGGACTCAATCTCACTACCTGCGACCTGGACCAAAATCAAGAATTAGATGTTTAACAGTCTGAGCCACCCAGGTGCCCCGAAAAGCCAGTTTCTAAAACACTATGCCAATCATTTTTTCATTTATAAATTGATGAATTAACAGTGAAATATCAATAAAACTGCCAATAGTCATGCCTGAGCATTAGTGAGGTAGGACTCAATCTGGTCATTTAAGCCACAATCTCCTCAGCTCTTCCAAGGGTTCATCTTAATTTCTTCAAAGTGTTTTACTAACTTAGAAAAAAATAAATCTTTGCACTCTGTCGTCTGCCATAGGTAACACAACAGTACTGAAATTACTATAGTAATAGGTAATAATACTTAAAGGCAAAATAAGTGCACAAAGGGAAGTAAATATCATAGGTTTTAAAAACACTCATTCCTTTGCAAATGCAGATAGGTGAATCCTCACAATTCTTTGGTTTTCATTGCTGATACCAATATCAGCACATAAGGGACAAAAAAATCAGCAATTCCACTATGTATCATTAGGAAATATCTACCCATTTTCCACTAAATAAATCTACATATTTGAGCGGACTTGTCGCATCCTGAACATTCAGAATAAAAGTAAAATATACTCTGAAAATTTATTAAAAATTAATCACCAAGGAACAAGCCAATGTTCCTTGTAAGAACTGTCATGGAGGGGGATCCCTGGGTGGCGCAGCGGTTTGGCGCCTGCCTTTGGCCCAGGGCGCGATCCTGGTAGACCCGGGATCAAATCCCACGTCGGGCTCCAGGTGCATGGAGCCTGCTTCTCCCTCTGCCTGTGTCTCTGCCTCTCTCTCTCTGTGTGACTATCATAAATAAATAAAAAAAAATTAAAAAAAAAAAAAAAGAACTGTCATGGAGGGATCCCTGGGTGGCAGGCGGTTTGGCACCTGCCTTTGGCCCAGGGCGCGATCCTGGAGACCCGGGATCGAATCCCACGTCGGGCTCTTGGTGCATGGAGCCTGCTTCTCTCTCTGTCTCTCTCTCTCTCTGTGACTATCATAAATAAATAAAAATGTTTAAAAAAAAAAAAAAAAGGGGATCCCTGGGTGGCGCAGCGGTTTGGCGCCTGCCTTTGGCCCAGGGCGCGATCCTGGAGACCCGGGATCGAATCCCACATCGGGCTCCCGGTGCATGGAGCCTGCTTCTCCCTCTGCCTGTGTCTCTGCCTCTCTCTCTCTCACTGTGTGCCTATCATAAATAAATAAAAAAAATTAAAAAAAAAAAAAAAAAAAAAGAACTGTCATGGGTTGCATTGTGCGCGCCTCCCCCAAAAGCTATTTTTTTTTAATTTGTTTTTTTTTTTTTTTTTTTATTTATGATAGTCACACAGAGAGAGGGGGGGGGGGCAGAGGGAGAAGCAGGCTCCATGCACCAGGAGCCTGACGTGGGATTCAATCCTGGGTGTCCAGGATCACGCCCTGGGCCAAAGGCAGACGCTAAACCGCTGCGCCACCCAGGGATCCCCCCCAAAAGCTATTGAAGTGCTAAACCCCTAGATCCTGTGAATGTGACATTATTTGCAAAAAGGGTCTTTGCAGATGACCAGTTTAAGACATGATCATCAGTATAGGCCCTAATCCAGTATGAATACATCTTTATAAAGAAAGGGAAATTTGGACACAGGGACAGATATGTACAGAGTAAAGATGATGTGAAGACACAAGGAGAATGCTATCCTCAAGCCAAGGAATGTCTGAGACCACCAGAAGTTAGGAGAGCAGCACAGAACAGATGCTTCCTTGAACTGTCAGAAGGGGACCAACCCTGCTGATACCTTCATCTTGGACTTCTACCCTCCAGAACTGTGAGACAGGGGCACTGGGTGGCTCAGACAGTTGGGCAACCAACTCTTTTGGTTTTGACTCCGGTTATGATCTCTGGATCCAGCTCCAGAGATCAAGCCCTGTGTTGGGCTCTGCGCTCAGTGGGGAATCTGCTGGAATTCCTCTCCTCTGCCCCGCCTCAATAGTGCACACATGAGTGTGCTCTCTAATAAATAAATTATTTAAGGAAGAAAGAAAAGAAGAACTATGAAAGAATACATTTCTGTTCTTTAAGCCATTCAGTCGGTACTTTGTGACAGCAGTCCCAGCAAATTAATCCAAGAATTGACATTTCATTGTCTAACTTCACATGCTACTTATTATCTCAATATAAAACACTGAATCTTTGCTCTTCCTTAAACCCATTAATAACAATTGACCAAAGGATTTTCTTGGCTCATTCCCTTCTCTTCAATTTACCCTCTATTAACACACACACACACACACACACACACACTCACACCAGGAAAAAGGAAAAATTAAGAACTCTCTGAGGGCAGTTCACAGTCATTTTTAAAATATAAATTGCAATTAACTGTTTTGGTCACTGTACATTAATTATTAACAATGTTCCATTAACATTAGTTGTTTCACATTTTACTGCTTTATGTTTAAATATCAAAAATATTTCAAAATTTATGTTTTATCTTAGACATAAAAAATTAAAATGGGACAATGGAATAAGGAACAAAAGGTTCAAGACAAGGCAAGGAGTTAAAACAAAATTAAATCATAAGGTTTCTGAAATGTTTATTAAACTTAATGGAATTCATTATCCATTAACAGATAATAATA
This sequence comes from Canis aureus, assembly GCF_053574225.1. Lineage (NCBI taxonomy): Eukaryota > Metazoa > Chordata > Mammalia > Carnivora > Canidae > Canis > Canis aureus. The sequence goes on from NC_135635.1 coordinate 27,525,512, forward strand.
TTAAAGTGAGAAAGAACAAGCACATTGAATTATACAGAGAAACCACTTTCTTGCAGAGGTCAGAGGTAAAGCTAAAAAGTTTTCCCTTACCCCAGAAGATTGGAAACTATAAAGAAAACTTTCATTGATTTGAGGGAATGTACAAGGCTCTACCTCAGTTTCTCACGACCAGGTGATGGTTTAACAAGGAAAACTTAAAATGCTAAACAAAATATTTTATAAAAATTAGAACAGACTCTACTACTGAGTTACATAGTCTGTCACTTGCACTAATCACAGGATACTTCTGAGTGATACAAAGCCTGGAGGTAATCATAGCAACTAGCCAGTCGTTGCTTTAGGTCTGGGCAATAACTAGATAACTATGAGTGTGGGGTGAGGGAGTATAAATTCACATTTATTGCAGAATTCTGGCTACATTGCTTACTGTATAAAGAAATTAAGAAGCATCTAGGCAACCTTTTACAAGACTCTAACACACACAAAAAGATCTTTGAAAACACTCTATAAAGAAAGCATAACTTAAACAGACTCAGAGCTAAACTCGGAGTCAAGTGGGTATGTGAAGAGTAAAGACACAGATACGCACCGAGGTTTAATTCAGCAGACCTATACATTCAGAGCTCTCTAGATAAGACTTGCATGAAAATTCAGTGTCACACATTTTGGAAATTGAGTTATTTTCCCATCTATCCAATACTCTGCACTCAGAGTCCTATTTGGAAGATGAAAGGCCTTGAGAAGTGAAAGATGTTGAAACTCATAAAATAGACACCGTACCATTAATACCTTTCCTCTGACCTTTTTTCTAAGTTTGAAAAGAAACTGAATTGCAAGGCATGCAAAAGGATGAATTCTCCATAGCAACTGAATCAGAATGATTTTTCAATATTATAGTAGAAACAAAAGTAATCGAAGGAAATAGGAGAGGAGGACATATGCTTCCCATTTTAATCCCATCAAACACTTCAAGATGCAAGTATCTTTATATATTGAAAAGTCACATTTCTAATTCAAGCAACGAATACATCATACTGGGTTATTCTCCAAGCAGATAACTTTAAAAATTAATGGGTGTCATTTTCTCCCTCATGTTCAGGTCATTAGCCAGAATCTGTTTTAACTTACAGGGTTTGAGGAGTTTTGAGATAAAGACCAATGACCAGGCATGAAATCTTTGTGAATGTGATCTAAAAAGGATGTCTATGGAAAGCAGCGCTATAAAGAAAAGAAATAGTATTTTCACATTGGGAAAAAAAAAAAAAAAACCTTAAGCAGAAACTCTTACTTGCCTAATTCCTACTTCATACTGTACTTTGCACTTTCTAGGAAAAATAAATCAAGCCTTCCCCTTCCACAGAACATGAAGCATTGCTTTTGAAAGACTGGAAGCAACGGACTAAAAATTAAGCAATTGTTGCCAATTAAATCTGTAGTACAGCTGCACCCATTTAAAAAGAGCAGCTGTTGAAGAAATAAAAGTACATTCTCTGCATCAAACTACAAAACATTAAAAAACATAGTGACATTTGATTAAATGGATATTTATTAGCAACAGCTCCATATGGCTTTTACATAGATTCTTTTACATAAACAGCAGCTTCTCCTTTTACACTCAAAGTTGAGAAGCGCTTATCTCTGAAACAGTCAGACACTCTTAGCTCCAATTTTGTCCTTTGAGAAACAACTTTTATTTTAATGTGTATTATATCCAGGCCAGCCTGATTATGTATTACTGGTTCTAATGCTTTGCATTTATCAACTTGGGGTGCCAGAATGGGCTTTGCTTCTCCTAGAAGTTTTTTCGTCCTCAAGTTGTACTTGGTTTCTTCTTTCCCACATGCTCCTGAGTAACTGCTCTTTCAAGAAAATACATTCCTATAGAAATAGAATCTCTCTATGCCACAGCTTTCTGGCTATTTTGGAACAAAATTATTTGTTTCTGTATAGATTAAGAACATTCTTCTATATCAGGTTTTTTTTCTTTTTAGAGTGCAGAGAAAAGATCGTAGGTGTGTAATGTATATTTTTAGTCATGAAATTAACAAAATATTTTTCATCTTCCAGTTAAGTATTCAATTATGTAGCCTTAAGAGTCAAAGCAAAAAAAAAGAAATAACATTGTGCTTTTCATGCTTGCCAGAGAAAAGTCATTTTGAGAGCTTGTTAAAAATATATATTTACCAGGTCACTTCCCTGGAGATTCTGAGTGAATTTTGTAAGCCAAGAAGCTGGGTAGAGTTTGGGTGATTTAAGAAGAGATGCTGCAAGCAGTAAGTGGGATTTATTTTAATGCCTCAAAATGATACAAGTAATGATTAAAATGCTTCTTGTATGTATGTATTTGGGGGTGAATGAGGGAGGCTGCTTCATTGTGTTTCTTTACATACAATTCACAGATTAGGTCCCAGGATGTCCCAGATTTGGTGACACTTAGATTTATTATGGCAAAAGTCCTATCCAGGTGATCCAGGTGACCAGGACTGGTAGTGGGTTAACAAAAATTCAGTAAATGCAGTTGAGGCATATAGAGCAGAGAATCATTTAAATAAATTAAATGTACTTATCATAAGCATTTGGTTTTAACTTGAAATATTCATCATCCACACATTCATTCACCAATCTACCTGTGAAGGACAAAATCTTACAAGGTATCCTACGTGGTACTCCATGTCAGTTTTAAAGGGAAGATAACCTAAACATCCATAATATAGCCAAGTTGTTTGATCTTGACAGTTTTCCAAATATTTCACAATTCTATTACCTACAAGTAACAACATATGTTAAATATACTTGGCCTTCATCAAGTCTTCCAAAGAAAGCATTTAACCAAGTTTCCATAAAAACAAAAACAATTGTTTTCTGTTTATGTTTAAATAGCAGATATTTAAATATATGTAAATAAGTTTTAACTAATTTATGTAATTACTACACTAGTAAGTAAAAGTGAAAACAAATACAATTGATGGAACAGTATGTGTAAGTTTGGGAACAAATGCAATTGACAAACATGAATTGGTATTTTCAACAGAGCCTGGGCAGCACTACTCAGTTGGTAAGCTAGTTAAGATGAAGTCAGTGAACATCAGCCATAAAAACTTTTTTCTAGCTATGTCTCCTCTGGCATGGGAAACAAAAGCAAAAATAAACTATTAGGACTATACCCCCAAAAAAGGTTTTTCACAGCAAAAGAAACATCAAAAAAACAAAAAGGCAACCTACTGAATGGGAGAAGTTTGCAAATGATACATCTAATAAGGAGTTGATATCTAAAATTTATAAACCACAAATTCAACACAAAAAAACCCACAAATAATCTAATTTAAAAATGGGGAGAGCACTTGAATAGACAGTTTTTCAAAGAAGACATACATATGGCCAAGAGACACACGAAAATATGATCAATATCACTCATTATCAGGGAAATGCAAATAAACCCTACAATGAGATACCACCTCACACGTGTCAAAATGTCTAAAATCAAAACCACAAGAAATGACAAATGTGGTGATGATGTAGAGAGGAAGGAACACTCAAGCACTGTTAGTAGGAAGGCAAATCGATGCAGCCACTGTGGAAAACACAATGGAGTTCCTCAAAAAAATTAAAAATAGAATTGCCATTATGATCTTCCACTCAGTATTTACCCAAAGAAAATGCAAACACTAATTCAAACACCCCTAGATATTGCACATTCATTTCAACAGCCAAGATACAGAAGCAATCCCAGTATTCATTCAGATGAAGAAGTTTAGTGTATATATACAAATATTACTCAGCCACCAAAAAAAAAAAAAAAAAAAAAAAAAAAACAGAAAAGAAAAGAGAAAAGAAAAGAAAAAAGAGGTTTCCACTGTACCAACATGGATGGACCTAGAGGGTATTATGCTAAGTGAAATAAGTTACAGAAAGACAAATGCCAAACGATTTCACTCTCAAGTGGACTTTAAGAAACAAAACAAAGAAAAAAGACAAAATATAGACTCATAAGTACTGGGAACAAACTGGTGTTGTGAGAAGGGAAGTGGGTGGGGAGATAGGTAAAACAGATAATGGGGATTAAGAGTACACTCATCATGATGAGCAATAAGTAACATATAGAATTGCTGAATCACTATATTGTACATCTTAAATTAATATAACACTTCATGTTAACTATACTTCAATTAAAAAAAATAGAGGAAGTCAGTGAAGAGAATTTCTCCTATGGTTTCATTTCAGAATTTTAATGGTGTTATGTCTTCATTGTCAGTGCTAGTTTTGTTTGGTTAGTTTTGTTTATTTAGCTTCTCCCTCTATAATTTATCTTTATGAGAACATGGTCGAAATGTTATTCACATATTTTTTCTCTTTACTGTCCTCCTATGGTTTTAAGCTAAATGAAATAGCTTCTGGACAAATGATTGCTTTAAAAAGGGGGAGGGGGGGAAGTTATGTAATCCAAAGCAAACATTAAAGGAAAACTTTTTCCATGTAATGAAAATCATCAATAGACCAAGTCAAGGAAATTTATTTCTAATAAACTTGCAATTAGTCAAGGTATTTAATAAGATTATCTATTAATTTTGCAAATACTCTTATTTCTTTAAGAAATAACACTTTCAGAAGATGTAACTGATCATGTTAAGTTGTAAAATGCCTAGTGCATATAGTGGCTCATCCATAATCAGAATAATTTTTTTTAAGTCCCGGATGCTATTCTATGTGACTGATTAAGAAGAAAATAATGATAAACACCTTGAAGGCAGATGGCCTCTATTACAGAGCTAACAAACGTCATATAAGCAAGATATTCTATTGCTTTGACTTGGCATTTTACTCACTAATTTTTTATAATTTACTGTGGCATTTTGTAGCAGTAACACTAATTGCCAAATCCCTCCTATTCCTTGGCATGACACATCCCCATGACGACTCAAACTCTGCACATTCTCTTCAGAGATAGTGGGGAACTTGGCCTCACTGCTGTTAAATGAGGCCAGAAGGAAAGAGCAAAAACTTTATGGGCAGACGAATTCCTCTTCATTGCCATCCTCATAGCAAAAAGACAAATTTTCCTGAGACACTTGCTTTTGTCAACAGTGATGAAAAGGACTAAGGAAATGATGAAGAAATCTTGACATTTAGGGACTTCAGGTTTAGATAGTCTACCTTTCTCCATTTTGATCTCTTGTATATCTGCCAACTTCTTGGCTACATCAGCACTGGTCCACTGGAAATTAACTGAAGATTTTATTATACAACGTCCAACTAATAACATGCAAAAAGATTTCAAGCAATGGTGAGAAACTTCTAAGTAATTCCAGCTGCAGAAGTCTCTGATCCAAGTGTCCTCAGTGTAATCTGAATCACTTTCCAATGACAGTTGTTGCCATGCTGGCCCCAGGAAAACACTTTATAAATGTGTTCATGTTTGATGATAAGCTCAAAGGACCAAGATTTGGATAATATTATGAACAACTAAACTATTTTTCTGCAGTGAGACTCTTTTTTCCTTAACTTCCTTTTAACTCCAAACCCAGGGTAACTTTACGATTCTGGCCCTCAGCAGCAGAGATGCAAGATGTGTCATGGTATATATATCACAGGAGAATAAACTGAAAGGAATTTATGTAGAAAGGTATATGAACTTTGGCACTGGTCAATAAGGAAGAGTGGTGAAAAGGTCTCTTGGCGACAGTATGATCACGTTATACCCATAAAAAGAGAGGAGTCCATCAGTACCCATTTGATACACTTCATATAAAGGACAAGCAATTTATTCAGTGTTTCTCAACTTCTATTAACTATATCAGTTACCTTTTAAGAGAATGACTAAAAGCATTATGAGAGGCAAGAGTATTTAGAAGCAACAGACACCCTATGTCAGCTGTTACTCCTGAGAAGTATCAAAGCACTACCCGAAAAATCCTAAGTCAGTCCCAACAAAGTGCCACTTTTCTAAGAAAAGGTATAGATACGGGCCATGAGAAATTTGTTTAATAAAGGCTGAAGATGTCACATGTAAACATTTTTTAATTAGCATAATCACTTCAGTTCTTTTATTAAGATGGGAAGGAAAATGCATGAGAAAATTCAGAAGGCTGGAAGACTTTTCAACTGTCCAAAAACCTAGGCAAAGATGCATATGCCAAAATACTGACCTGAAAATGATTTGAGATTCATAACAAAAGAGGAACTTTTTACATTAGTATTGAAAATATTGCAATATATTCCATAAAATACTAGCATTTTCCTAATGTTTATAAGGATTTTGAAATATGTAATTATTCCATTAATATTTGTTGGGATTACAAAGGAGGAATATCATTTAAACCCTATTTCAAAATAGGTAGTATATTTCATGAAAAGTTCTACTTCCTGGAAATTATTCAATTACAATAAATATTTACATAATTACATTTACAGACAATTCTTAATTTTGTGGATTACATTCAATGTTTACTGAGCTTGTACTGAATGTCAAGCATCATGCTAGGTTCTAAAAACACACACACACAAGTAATAGTCATCGGGGGCTCAATGAAGGCAATATTATAGTGGATAGAGTTAGGGGCTCTGTATCCAGCACTTCTTAATTATGTGATACAACTTAGGTATTTCCAGAAGCTTTATCTGATGAAGGTATATAAAACACAAATGGTCCCTGGGGTGTTGCTATGATCAGTCATAGCTACCACTCTATTTATTTTCAAAGTATCCTCTTTGGAATCCTTGCTTCGTTTAATTTAGCAGGGTGCCTTCCAACATAGCTCCCCTGTTTATTCCACATGGACCAAGCTGTCAATGGGAATAAACCATCCTTATTCCTAAGAGCACTTTAAAATAAAAATTTACATGAACAATTCCTAAAGTTAATCATCCCTCTCTTACAATTATTATTATTAATATTACAATTGTTGACAGACTATTTTGGAAGAGTATGAGTCATCTGCAGAACCCTAAAGCTTTACACATTTTATTTATTTGTTTTTAATTAATTATTTGAGAAACAAGTACTTCCGAGATTTCAAGAAGCCAAATTTGTGGCTTCTGGCAGAAGATCAGATCTGGAGAGAACTGCTTACTCCAGTGACAAAAGAGAAAGGCAAGCTGTTGGAGCCTATGAATCATGAAGAGACTTTTCAAGCTCCATTTTTGGTGGTTATAAAGGAAGGGGGGGAGGCACTAAAGTGTTTTTCAGCAAAGATTCAGTTGCTATTTAAGGGTCTCACTCCCAACACTAACATACATAATGACAGAGAAAAAGAAATATTACCAGGTTTCTTCCTCTTACATATAATGGTGTTTCTTTAAATCAAGAATATTTTAATTACTTTAAAATATACAAATCTTTCACTCTCTTTACAACTTTAGCTTGCTGAGTTACATATGGAAGGATACATAATTCTCTGCAGGATTGTAAATCATGATAAGCACATAGGCTTGAAGGAGGAGAAGGGTTAAGAATGAAGGAATATGTGTTCCCTACAAATGCACTAAAAATATTATACATGTCGGTCTGTTCTTGGCAAAATATTTTTAAATGAGGCTTTTGGTTTACTCAATGGTGTATGGGATCAGTAGGATTTGGTTGCTATTACTCTATTTGGCACCTTAATTCATAACATGCTCAAGAAACATTAGCTCAATAATCATAATTATATATTCATGTGTTAAGAACTAGACAAAAAAAGGGCTACAGTTTCAGAAGTCTCTTTGCTAGAATTCAATGAAACAAAGCTACTTGCTTACATATGAAATGAATTCTCTCAGTGGAAATTACATTGTTCCTCCTCTGCTTTAACCTCAGTGTCAAATAAAGGAAGTGCTGGCAACAAAACTTAATGATCTAAAAAAGAGGCATTATTTTTTTTTCCAGTTTTATGAGTAGTGTTTCCCTTAGGAGTATTTATGGCTAGAAAGGGGGATATTAAATTAATAGTTATGATAATTTAACTCAACAATCCTAACCTAAAATTTTGAATATTTTTTCAAAGCAGTCATAGTATTTTTACTCACTGGTATCTATACCAACTCAAGAGGGAACATTAAGATATTAGAAATTGGGTATAATTCTGAACAATAAATTTTATACTAGAAATAACCCCTCCAAAGAGATGATCAAGTTTTAACATTAATACAAGCTTTTATTTAATACCAAATGCTTTAATATCATCTACAAATAAAAGAAATTGATGTGCAACTTGAGAATAGTGCTATTTCTACACATTTTAAAAATACCCACACGTTGGGATGCCTGGGTGGCTCAGCGGTTAAGCATCTGTCTCCAGCTCAGGGCGTGCTTCCGGGGTCCTGGGATCGAGTCCCACATCAGGCTCCTTGCAGGGAGCCTGCTTCTCCCTCTGCCTGTGTCTCTGCCTCTCTCTGTGTGTCTCTCATTAATAAATAAATAAAATCTTTATGGGATCCCTGGGTGGCGCAGCGGTTTGGCGCCTGCCTTTGGCCCAGGGCGCGATCCTGGAGACCCAGGATCGAATCCCACGTCGGGCTCCCGGTGCATGGAGCCTGCTTCTCCCTCTGCCTGTGTCTCTGCCTCTCTCTCTCACTGTGTGCCTATCATAAATAAATAAAAAAAAAAAAAAAATTTTAAATCTTTAAAAAAAAACACACATTAAAGTTCAACACATATGGATATGAATTCCAGCCTTGCCGTACACCTGAGACAAATGACTTAATCTCTACAAAACTACATTTCCTTATGAGGAGCACGAAGATAACAACACAAATTTATAGGGTTGTTGCATCAAAATAAATAGTATTCTTAAAGCGCTTAGCATGGTAGGAATAATTGAAAGCTCTGATTGATCCAAGATAAAAACCGCTGCTTTCTGGCCAAATCTCAACTCTTTTTTTTTTTTTTTTTTGACAGCTTCTTCTCCCTTAAGTACTCTTTTTAACCAAACAGCTTGGGCACTAGTTAAGACATAACTAGTTAAGACATAACTAGCTGTAAACACACACTGAATCCTACTTAATGATACACATGCTGATAGATTTCAGGGAAATGCACCCCTGTCTGCAAATACTTTGAAATGCATCAAAAAATTTAGATGCCCTGGTAAATTGATAAATTTTTGGAGAGATGGACAGATAAGAAAATAGTATAAAATGTTAATGATAGAATCTAGCTGGTATGCACATGGGTGTTCAATGTAAATTTCTCGCAACTTTTCAGTATGTTTAACATTTTCTGTATACAAAGTTGGGGGGAAAATACCCAGCATGCCTCACTGAAGCTTCTGAATCTTAATATGCTCAAAAGTTCAATTCCAGATAAGGGAAATGGTGGGGGGAAAACTTAACTGCCTTCTATTCAAGTCAAAAATAATGCTTGGAAGAATACATGAATTTTAACCAAAAGATAGGACGCCTCAGTTGTCTGGCTAACGTATGAATCACACACATGAAATCAATGATTTTTCTTTTCTTCCTATTTTTCCATAAACTCAGTCATGAAATTTCCTCTGTCTTAAACTTAATTCTGTTGAAGAACATACCGATAAACTGATAGCCCTGGAGAGAATGTGTTATCAAGGGAGTCTCTGTATTTTCTAATTTTTAGGAATCAGGTATGTCTATAATTCTCAAAATCATGCTTCCACTGCCTTCTGCTCTACTTCTCTACCTCCATGCTCAAGTCAGCAGGAAGACACTCTTGCTTGTTTTACGTTTGAGATTTTAGCAGAAACTCAGAGTTCTTTTCATCTCTCCTTTATCTAGCTAATGAATTATTCTTTTTGACTTGTAGCCTTCATTTGCACATCAGCTCACAGTGCTGTTCCTTATGACTTGGTAAAAATAAAGCATTTGTTTAACAATGGAGCATGAGAACATTATTTCTGATCAGAAACTGGAAGATTGTAATAACTTACTTGCAAACTGTGTGATAATCAGGGGCATAAATCTGCTAGCACATAGTTTTGTTGTTTTGCGGGAGTGGGGGGAAGCTGTGTGCTTGGGGATTTTTGCTATTTTTTTTTTTAACTGGAGGAAAGAGGTATGTATTGATGGTGAAATATTTAACTTAGAATTTTATTATAGCAGCTTCAGATTTCACAGGCTATCCCTAATCAAAAGTGTAGTGTTTTGTTTTTTTTTTTTGCTCCAAAAGATTTCCCCTGGACTTTGAAATCCTTGAAAATGTCAAGAGAATGACTTTCCTTTTCCTTTCTACTGGTGATTAATACTAAGTGTATAATGGAGAAAGGAATATCCTCAAAATGTAGCTTAGCAGTGAGTATATGAATGAAGGTCTGACTCACCTGCACTAAATTCTCGGACAGTATTATTTGGAAACAAAGCAATTTTCTTTATTTTTTATTTTTTTTTTACTCATAACTAATGATGACCCTGTTACACCAAAAAAAAAAAAAAAAAGGTTCAGCTGTCACTTTATTGCTAATGGCAGAAAGGAATATGGGACATTCAGCAATTATAGTCTTGATAATTTTCAGTGTGTAGTTTAATAAGTACTGACAATTTTAGCCCACAGATTCAAAACAATTTGATGGAATTTGCCAAGGGTTATAATCTTGTTGACATATCTTTCTGCTCTTTGGGGAAGGACTTTTCATCTAAACCCCAAGGCATTGGTTTGAATCCCCACAGACCCAAGCATATGTTCAAGAGATTCATAGTCTATCCTTCTTGGATAATTTAGATAATCACATAGACTGAATTATCCTTCAATGCCAACTATATTCTGCTATAGTAGGTTCATAGGATATATGATGCCACAAGGTGGAACAGCGCAGGCAGTGATCAAGACAGACTAGTGCCAGGAAATCTGCTTTAAGTTCTCATTGTTCTCAGGGCAGAGATATCATTGAATGACTCCCCACACTCCGTCAAGTTTCTTTGAATGTTTTTTGAAAGTTTCATATGATTATTTGTTTTTCTTACCCAAGCCCCTAAAAACACATATAGGGTCAAAAGTAGTTTCTCCTCAGTCATCAGTATCCTTTCATTTAATAAACATGGGGTCTTGTTTCTCATAGTTGCTACCAAGAAGTTTAGAGCAAATTTAAGCTACCCACAGAAAATTAAGACTCTGATAGCATTTGTTAATGTTATTATTATTGTTACAAGTCTCACTTCTGGCCCCATTTTTATGCCTTTTCTTTTCCTTTAACACATATTTTTTAACTTATACATTGCCTCATATATATTTTATCTATTTATAAAAGCAGTAATATGGTTGCAAATGTGTTAACCATGGGATCTCCAGAGGGAAGGTGTGTTTGGTATAACACAATATAAGGATTACAGCACATAATTCATAAGTAATAATATTACTGGTATATATAAATATACAAACTTGGGGCACCTAGGTGGCTCAGTCAGTTAAGCATCTGCCTTTAGCTCAGGTCAGGATCCTGGGGTCCTGGGATCGAGGCCTGCATTGGGCTCCCTGCTCAGTGGGAAGTCTGCTTCTCTTGCCCTCTGCTCTTGTGCTCTCACTCTGTTTCCCTCTCAAATAAATAAATCTTGATTGATAGATAGAGATAGATAGATAGATAGATAGATAGATAGATAGATAGATAGATAGATAGACAGACCGACCAACTTTGTGTTTTAAATACTGTAGGGCCAGTTGATTCCTAAAGATTATTTTTGTTGATCTTTCCCCCAACTTTCATATCCTTAGCCAACTTATGATTGCTTTTATTTCTTTATATTTTTTATTAACATACATCTTCCTTAGCTCAACACTGTAAGATTCGGCCTTCTTCATTGTTCTTCAATACTGTACAGTGCTTAGCTCACTGCTGGGAACCTCCTAGGTAGATCTTCAAAACTTACAATAAATACAAATAAATAAATTCAAGCTTTATATACACACACACATACATGATAAAAAAAATACAGCTAGATTGCATTTTTTCCCTTAATTTTATCTGTCCCACTTCTCCACCCCTTGCTTCTTTCAACCAACAATTTGTTCCATGAGTCTTTTTTTTTCCTTTGGATTCCACATATGAGATCATATGGTATTTGTCTTTTTCCTTCACTTGGCATAAACCCTCTAAGTCCACCCATGTTGTCAAAAATAGCAAGATTTAACTCTCTTTATGGCTGAATAATATCCCATTGTACATATACACCACAACTTCTTTATCCATTCATCTACTGATGGACGCTTGAGTTGTTTCCATATCTTGGCTATTATAAATAGTGCTGCTGAACACTGGGTACAGATATCTTTTTGAGTTAGTGTTTTTTTGTTAACTTCAAATAAATAACCAGAAGTAGAACTGCTTGATCCTGTGGTACTGATAAAATTTTTAGTTTTGTGAGAAACCTCCCCACTATTTTCCATAGTTGTACCAGTCTACATTCCCACCAACAGCACACAAAGGTTTCCTTTTGTCTACATCTTTGTCAACACTTATTTCATGCCTTTTCTAGAATATTCATTCTAAAAGGTGTGAGGTACTATCTCTTGTAGTTTTTTCATTTCCCTGATAATTAATGATGACTATCTTTTCATGTACCTGTTGGTCATCTGTAAATCTTCCTTGGAAAAAAAATGTATATCAGATCTTCTGCTCATTTTTTAATTGAATTGTGTTTTTGTTGAGTTATATCAGTTCTTTATATATTATGAATATTAACCCCTTATTAGATTTATAGTTTGTAAATATTTTCTGCCCTTCAGTACATTGCCTTTTCATTTTGTTGGCTGTTTCTTTTGCCGTGCAGAAGCTTTTTAGTATGATGGAGTACCCATTTATGTTTGCTTTTGTCTTTAGTGTCAGATTAAAAATAATCATCACCAAGATTTATGTCAAGAAACTTATTTCCTATGTTTTCTTATAGTTTAATGGTTTCAGGTCTTATATTTAAGTCTTTAATCCACTTTAAGTTAATATTGGTTTATGGTGTAAGATAATGGTTAATTCTCTTTTTTTGCATGTAGCTGTTCAGTTTTCCCAAAAAAATTTACCAAAGACACTGTCCTTTCCCCATTATATAATCTTTGTTCCTTTATTGTAAGTCAATTGATCATATATGCATACGTTTGTTTTGGGCTTTCTATTCTGTTCCATTGATCCATGTTTCTGTTTTCATGCCAATACCATACAGTTTTAATTACTATAGCATTGTAATGTAATCTGAGATCAGAGAGCATGATGCCTCCAGTTTTGTTGTTCTTTCTCAAGATTACTTTGGCTATTTGCGTGTGTCTGTGGTTCCATATATATTTTAGAATTCCTCGTTCTATTTCTTCGAAAAACTCCTTTGGAGTTTTTTATAGAGATCATACTGAATATATAGACTGCTTTGGGTGTTTGGATATTTTAACAACATTGATTCTTCTAAAATATAAGCAGAGGGATCCCTGGGTGGCGCAGCGGTTTGGCGCCTGCCTTTGGCCCAGGGCGCGATCCTGGAGACCCGGGATCGAATCCCACGTCGGGCTCCCGGTGCATGGAGCCTGCTTCTCCCTCTGCCTGTGTCTCTGCCTCTCTCTCTCTCTCTCTCTGTGACTATCATAAATAAATAAAAATTGAAAAAAAAATATTTAAAAAAAAATAATAAAATATAAGCAGAGAACATATTTCGATCTGTGTCTTCTTCAATTTCATTAATGTCTGGCAGTTTTCAAAATACAGATCTTTACCTCCTGTGTTAAAATTATTCCTAGGTATTTTATTATTTTTGATGCAACTGTAAATGCATTTTGAACTATTAATACATAGTTCATTGATAGTGTAAAGATATGCAACAGAATTTTGGGTACTGATTTTGTATCATGCAACTTAACTGAATTTATTAGTCCTAAGTTTTTTTGATGGGCTCTTTAGAATTTTCTATATTTAACATGATGCCATATGCAAATAGTGATGGCTTAAGTTCTTCCTTTCCAATTTGGATGTCTTTTATTTTTTTCTTACCTAATTGCTATGGCTAACACTTCCAATACTATGTTAAATAAAAGTGACAAGAGTGGACATCCTTGTCTTATTCCTAATCTTAGAGGAAAGCTTTCAGCTTTTCACCACTCTGTCTAATGTTATCTATGGGCTTGTTATATGTGACTTTGAGTATGTTGAGGTATGTTTCCTCATTTCTACTTTATTAAGAGCTTTTATCACAGATATTCAGTTTTGTCAAATGCTTTTTCTGCTCTTCACATATTGAGATGATTATATGATTTTTATTCTTCATTTTATTTTATTTTATTTTTTTTTATTCTTCATTTTAATGTGTTGTGTCATATGGAGGATTTGCAGATGTTGAACCATCCTTTAATGCTTGAATTATTTTTATATTCCAAACACAGATGAGTTGACAATCCACTTATTAGGATCACAATATCAAATCCATCTCACAAAACTCAAATACCATTAAAGTAAATATTATGTAACATGAAATACATGTACCTTGTTTCCCCTTTACCATGTGACATAGATATTATCAAGGTATTTATTTTTTTTCCCAGCCTAAGGACATTATAGATTAATATTAAATTTGTAACATCAGTATTTTACTTGATAATGGCAATGTTGTCCTAGTATTTTTCTAAATATTGCCACAATCCTCAAAATAAGAATAAAAATTAGAAGAACAAAATCTTTATTTTACATCTCAAAGGAAAGAATACATTATATAAAAGTGATTAAGGCAAAAGATTTAAGTAAAGAAAGCCACCTGATTTTAAGCTCTAGGACATCTACCATAAACTACAGTACAAACTAAAGCATTCAAACAGTTCTTGTGCCTATGGTTTCTTGGTTCTGACTCACTCCATTCCTGTTTCTACTTCCATGATTATCTAGCACCAGCCTCTTGTATCCCCAGGAATAGTTCAAAAGCATCTGTTTTTCAGTTTATTCATTAGGAGTTGAGCCTGTATAGCCTGTGTCTTCAGCCCATTGAAATCCCCATTTCCAGATACACAAAAGCAAAGCATTTCTTTTGTTCATTACATACCAAGCATGCAGAAAGAGAATATATTATTTAATTAGGCACAGAGGTTGCAACCTTTTTCTTACTCTTGAGATTTTACCATAGAACAGAACTCACTGAGAAAAAATAAGTGTGATCTCACTGAGGATACTGAGCCCAAGAATTTGGACATTTACTGATTTCAATGTAGGAGAGAGTAGAGGAGCCCAGGAATTTGAAAAGATATACAGCCATACCTCATTGTACTGTGTACTTTGCTTTACTGTGATATTACATTTTTAACAAACTGGAGGTTGGTGGTAGCCCTGCATCAAGCAAGTCTATCTGTACCACGTTTTTCACCAGGATTTGCTCACTTTGAGTCTCTGTATCATGTCTTAGTAATTCTCACAATATTTCAAACTTCTTTCTATTAATATATTTGTTATGGTGATCTGTGATCAGTGGTTACAACTCACTGAAAGCTCAGATAACATTTTTTAGCAATAAAATATTTTTAAATTAAGGTATGTACTTTTTTAGACATAAGGGTATGTCTATTTAGACACACTTAATAGGCTATACTATAGCATAAACACAACTTTTATATGTACTAGAAATCCAAAAAAAAAAAAAAAATCATTGGACTTGCTTTACTGCAGTGGTCTGGAACTGAACCTTCAATACCTCTGAAGTAGGCCTATGTAGTACATATACATTATATATTTTTCCCTATATTTAACATAAAAGGTAGATAGGAAAGGGAAACTTTCATCATTAAAGAACAGACTGCTTTCATCCATTTTTGATCAAAGGGATCTAAAGAGATTGATTGACAAATCATTCATCTATTCTGGTCTGTAAAGATTCAATAATCACAGCACCCTCCTATCTACACCAAAAAAAAGAAATGAAGAAAAGGGGAAAGAAAAAGAAAGGGAAAAAGAAAAAAGAGAGAAAGAGAGGGAGGAAGGGAAGGAAGGAAGAGGAGAAGAGAAAAAAAAAATACGTTTATCTGCTGTGAATAATGGCCCAAAGCTATCACTTCCTAATCCCTGGAACCTGTGAATGTTACCCTATATGGCAATAGGGAACCATGCAGATGTGATTAAGGATGTTGAGAAGGTGAGATTATCTGGATTATCTGGGTAGCCTTAATGTCATCACGAAGATCCTTTTAAAAGGGAGTCAGAGAAAAATCTAAAAACAACAGAGGCAGAAGGCAATATGAGGACTAAAACAAGACACTAAGCTGCTGGCTTTGTTGAGGGAGGAAGAGGCCAAGAGCCAAGGAATGCAAAGAATGCAACTCTAGACAATAGAAAAGGAAAGAAAAAGAATTTTCCCCTAGAATCTCTGGAGGGATCAAAGCCTGCTGAAACCTTGACTTTCCACCAGTTAAACTGACTTCATACTTCTGACCTCCAGGATAATAGAAGAATAAATATGTGTTGTTTTATGCCTCTGAGTTTGTGGCAATTTGTTTTAGAAGCCACAGGAAATTAGTATACCTACATTAAACTCTAAAAAATTTTGTCACCAAAATAATTGTAAGGAGAATGACAATTCAAGAAAATACTAAGAAAAAAAAATACCTACAACATATAAATTGGCAAAAGATATGTATCCAAAATCTATAAAGAAATCTTATGATATAATCCAAAGACAAACCATTTATAATAAAGCGGGCAAAAAACACAAAAGGCCACTTCATGGATGTCTCCTAAATATATGAGAAGAGATTCAACTTCACTAGTAATGATTAACATGACAATAAAAAAACACCATAAATTTCATTTCATTCCCATCAGATTTGTTAGTATGTAGAACTAAAATACTTTTAGACAGTAATATTCTAAAAATACTGCAAATAACCCAAAAGCCCATCAACACTACAATGGGTAAATATGTTATGTCACCATACCTTCATACAATGAATGAATATACAGTGCGGAAATGAATGAACTATAGATAAAGAGATCAAACATTGTTGAATCAAAGAGATGGGAGGAAAAAAGCAAATCAGAAAAATACTGTGTGTTTCTACTGTTATAACATTCAAAAATAGACAAAGCAAAAACATATTTTTAAAGGATTAATATAATAAAGAAAAGCAAGACAATTATTTTTACAAAACTCACAATATGGATTAACTAAGGAAAAGAGTAATATGGGATCAGGGTTGGGCTTCCAGCGAGCTATAAAGTAATGATCTATTTCTTAAGCTGATCAGTGAAATATAAGTGTTTATTATTCTTCAAACTGTACTTATAGCACATAGATTCATTCCATATGCACAACATTCGTAATTAAAAGTTTTTAATCTGGGATCCCTGGGTGGCGTAGCGGTTTGGCGCCTGCCTTTGGCCCAGGGCGCGATCCTAGAGACCCGGGATCGAATCCCACGTCGGGCTCCCGGTGCATGGAGCCTGCTTCTCCCTCTGCCTGTGTCTCTGCCTCTCTCTCTCTCTCACTGTGTGCCTATCATAAATAAATAAAAATTAAAAAAAAATATTTAAAAAATAAAAAATAAAAAAAAATAAATAAAAGTTTTTAATCTACAAAAGTTCAATGATGCAACTCACCAGGACTGTTTAATAACAGATTAGATACCATTTATAAGATCCACCTTCCTATTTGGATTGTTCATTATTGATTGCTGAAAAAGTTATAGATCTCACATGTAAGATCACACATAACAAGCTTGCACTGAGTGTCATTTAGAATATGTTAACCGCAACACATTTAAAAGATGTACCATGTTGGTAAGTACTCAATTTATTTAAAATGTAAATCTGAAAATATACACTCTAATATCTTTAGATAGTAAGATACTTATGTGCCCCTAAACTCTGTTTAATCCAAGCCAAATTTAAAAATTCCCTCAAAAAGAGACTAAAAGCTAGACATTCCAAAGATTTCAGAAGAAACCCTGATAAGACTTATACTTTAAACTCTTCTTTATTTTTCTTCGGATGAAGAGTCACTAGCTATTTACTGGTTGGCTTTTTTTTGTTGTTTGGTTTTGTTTTTCTTGTTTTTGTTTTTTGTTTTTGTTTTTTTTTGAGATCTAGTTCTTAAGAGGAGTTGGAGCTGTGATAATGTGGTCATTTTCATTAATCAAATCCCAGAGAGATGACTAGATTGAGAGTGAGATAAGCACTGAAGAGTGTAGGATTTTATATCTAACTGAATAGTTAGTTGTGTCTTGAGGAGAAATGAAAAAAAAAAAAAAACTGGTGTCTCTCTCTCTTTTCCAGTTTCCAGAATTTCATACTGATTGGGATTGCAGTGGGTATGAAGGGAGGAGCAGAAGTTGCAAGAATCTACAGAAACTATAACCCTCCTTAAAACTGATCCCAAAGAGGTCAACTATCAGGTGGCAGAGATTTTCCACTAAAGACCCTGAAAGACACAGAAGAAAAAAAGAGGGCTGACTGCAGTTTGTTACACACTGAATTACTTAATGCAACAACTGAAGAATCCCTTCCTAGTTGTCTGTTCTTATCCATTCTCCCAGGAAATATGTTAAAAATGCAGAGTCCTAAACCCCAGTTCTGGTCAATGAATAAGAATCTCTGGGGTGGTACCCAAACATCACCTAAGTTATACTGGCACACATTCTAATGTATCCCTATGAAAAACAATGCTCTCTTAATGTGGGAGAGATGTATCTTTTCTTTCAGTTTTACATTTGGTTCAATATTCCCCAGTTTGAATGTAAGTACTGTTTATGGTTCCCATCCTTTCCAACTGTGCCAGTGCCACACTGGTTAATATATACTTAATATATGTATAATGCATATTTAATATATATATTTATTCTAAATATCACCTTTTCCATTTCAAGTGTCAAATATAGCAGCTGACAGACATGTAAAAGATATTCCATGAATATTTTTTGAATAAAAAGGTCAGAAAAATGGACTTGAACAATATCATATAGCAAATATTATTTTGGCATAAAATCTAAAATTCATTCTTTCTTTGAAATATGCACTTTTGGATAAATAATACTAATTTACCCAGAATCCATAAAACTAGAAAATGCATGTGCTTTTTATTTGTTCAGTCCTGATACTGGAATTTTACTTTTTCTTGAAGATTTTATTTATTTATTTGAGAAGGAGCAAGCAAGCAAGAGTTTGAGGGAGAGGCAGAGGGGGAAGCAGGCTCCCCAATGAGCAGGGAGCCCGACAAAGGGCTCCATCCCAAGACCCCGGGATCATGACCTGAGCTAAAGGCAGATGCCCAACTGACTGAGCCACCCAGGTGTCCCTGGCTCTGAGACTTTAAGTGGTCAAGAACTTGAGGCAATAGAAAAAAGATGGGTTTTGAAACTGGATATGCCACTTACCAAATAATAGCAATGAAGCTCTTAATGTGTAAAGGAAAAACCCAGTGAGAAGAGACGGTATCATCAGACTCTAGCCCCAGAAACTAGGATTTACAAAACGAAAGCACAGAGGAAAAGGGCATTCATTTAAGCCAATGATTCTCTCCTTTAACTACACATTTGTTTAAGCTGCCATTATAAAATATTATAGACTGGGTGGCCTACATAATGGAAATTCACTGTCTCATAGTTCTGGAGACTAGAAATCCAACACCAAGGTGTCAGCATGGTTGATTTCCAGTGAGAGGTTTTTCCTTGGGCTGCAGATGGCTGCCTTCTCATTGTGTCCCTACATTGTAGGGGGAGGGAGGTGCCCTCATTGTACTCTCTAACCCTACTTTCTAAAGGCCTCATTTGGGGGTTAGGGCTTCAACATGTGAATTTTGGGGAACACAATTCAGTCTACAGAACTGCATTTCAAAAGTTTCAGAATGATTGTGATGACCAGCTAAGGCTCATGCCTACAAATTCAGGTAACAGAGGTTACTGGTTTGACTTAAGGAGCAGACTCTCCTCTCTACCTCTTCCATGAGAACATATCAACATTGCCCACAACTCCTATCACAAAATACTTTAAGTGAAAAAATCTTGTAAATTATACCATACTTTCCTGCTTACTTATATACTGTTATAAGAGGCAATACATATTAGCTATTTAATAATTTGAGGCTTGTCATCAGATGACTCTAGGTTCAAATCACTAATAACAGTGGTCATACCTAATATCAGAGAAAGCACGTATGACACCATTCTCTCCCTAAACATGTGGCAGGCAACTCATTCTTCATTCATTCTTACCTCTTTTCCACTGAGCTAAGATACAGCCTCAGAGCCATTCTTAACCTTGCATTCAACTCAAGTAGAAACAACACTCAGAATGAAACCTGTTTTCCATCTCTAATCTAAAAACTTCCATTTCGTGCCATAAGGTCCATGAACAAACTTATTTCCTTCATTAGACAAAGCTTTGGTATATTTCATTTTCTAAAAAAGGCTAAGCCAAAAGTTAAAAAAATAATGGAAGATCCTGATTACTACGATGCAAGAAATCTAAGTTTTCTTAACATGCGTAGAACAAATAAAACCAGGAAAGAGATTTTTCTCCAGGGTTGATATATAACTGACATAAAATATTTTGTGAGTTTAAGAGATACATGTTGATTTGATACATATATATTGTGAAATGATTAACATTAGCTAATACCTCCATTACCTCATATAAATACTATTTCCTTTTTGTGTTGAGAACATATAAATCTACCCTCTTAGCAACTTTCAAGTATTTAATATAGTATGCTGTTAACTATAATCACCATGATGTGCATTACATCTCCAGAGCTTATTTATCTTATAACTGGAACTTTGTATTATTTGATGGACATCTCCCCATTTCTCCCATTCCCCAGGCACTGGCAACCCCTATGCTATTCTCTTTCCATGAGTTTGACTTTTTTAGATTATACATATAAATGATATCACATAGCATTTGTACCTCTCTGTATGACTTATTTCACTGACCATAAGACTCTCACATCCAACCATGTTGTCACAAATGGCAGGATGCCCTTCTTTCTCATGGCTGAATAATATTCCATTGTATGTATGTGTACACAAACACACACACACACACACACACACACACACCGTTATCCATTCATCTATAGACAGATACATAGGTTGTTTCCATATCTTGGATATTGGGAATAATGCTTCAATTGCAATGAACACAGAAGTACAGATCTCTCTTCAAGATCCTGATTTCATTTCCTTGGGATATACATAAAAATGTGATTGGTAAATCAGATGGCAGTTCTATTTTTATACTAATCTGAAAAACTTCTGTACCATTTTCCCTGGTAGCTGTACTAATTTAAATTCCCAATAGTAAACTGTGCCCTTTCCCCACATTTTTGCCAACATTTATTTCTTTCCCTTTGGGGACAGCCATTCTAATAAGTATGAAGTTGCTATCTCATTGTGGTTTTGACTGCATTTCCCTGATGATTAGTAAGGTTGCATACCTTTTCATATGTCTGTTCAGCATCTACATGTCTCCTTTGGAAAAAAATGTCTACTCAGTCCCCCTGCCACTTTTTTAAATTGTAATGTTTGGGGGGGTTTTCAGGGTTTTTTTTGTTTGTTTGTTTTTTGCTATGAAAGGTGTTTATCTATTTTGGATATAACCCCATATCAGATCTATAATTTGCAAACATTTTCTCCAATTCCATACAATGACTTTTCATTTTCTTTCACTGCATAGAAGTTTTTTTTGCTTAATGTAATTCTGCTTTTTTATTTTTGCTTTTGTTTCTTGTGCTTTTGGTGTCATACCCAAAAACTTGCTGCCAAGACAAAGAGTTTAAACTCAAGACAGGATTTCCAAGAAGTGGAAATGGAAGCAAATTTATTATTTTTTTTTAATGGAAGTAAATTTAGAAAAGAAGACAACACAACTTTCCAGTCATTTCTAACAGAGAATGCCATTTAGAGTTCCCTGAAAATCCATAGAAGAGCAGTTCCACCATGGGAATTTCTTTCTTGTCTGCCTTCATTCTCCACACTGCCCTTTAACCTAGAATTTACTTGTTACTTACAACTACAATTTAACCTGTGTTAAATAATTTACTGTTTTTTACTTCCTAAACTTAAAATTTCCCTACTTCCCTCATATATTATTTCAGATGTCATCAAAAATGTGTTGTGCCAAAAAAACATTATGCTTCTCTAGATTTTATTCAATATGTAACATCCTATAAAGACATACAGAAGCACCTGTGTTTGCTGAAAGGCAATTGGAGGTGTTTTTAAACTAATGTAGTTCCTAAATAATTATCATCAATGACATAGCACTTGATTTAATTTATCAAATTCAGAAAGAGTCCATCGGTTTCTGTGTTGAGTAAGAAGAACACTGCAGACGTATGCTTCAGGAAAGTGTAAAGGCAATGTGTAAAACAGACTTTCGGTGGGGAGAGGCTAGAAACCGAAGACTGTGACAGACAGTTTGGTGGGAGATAATGAAGATCAGCCAAGGTTGCCGGAATGGAGAAGAGTTGGCACTTAAAAAAAATGGACAGGACATTACAATATACTGAAAGTAAGAAATGAAGTTTGGAGGGCAGGCAACAAAGTGAAGCCTGGATGCCACACCCAGGCAACTAGAAGGATACTGATTACTAGAGTTGCTAGGAAAATCTGAAAATTTCAGTCACTTCGGGGCTTAAAAAATGGCTTGGAAGTCTTTCAAGGTTAAATATGAACAAACAGATCTCCAAATCTGCCAAAAAAATAAATCAATAACAATGAGAACGGTATGCCGTGATCTCTGCCTTCTCATACTTCATGATTAATCATTTTCAAGGTTGCCATCACCAGGTTCTGAAAGGCAGAGAAGAGCCCAAGAGCTCCAGGGCTTTGGACTTTACTTCCCTGTTCAGTGTGGAATTATGAGGGCTCAAATAATTAGACCACATTAACAATACAGTTAGTGACAAAGTGGCAGCCTCACAGTGTGCAAAATAAGCTTAGGTAACCTCTTCCCTAAGGTCATGAAACAAAATAACTCCTGCCAGAAAAGACATCTGAAGCTCTGAAAGAGTACTTGTGGTTAGTACTTTTGTGTAAAGAAGTTCTACAAAATCTAATGACGGTGCTTGCCAATCCACCACTAACATACAGTGAACAAACACTCCTTAAGTGTTAGTTTCTAATTCCTCTCAACAGTAGTAGGGTTAAAAGTCATAACAACAACAGTGAAATAATTATCTTAAGTCTGGCATACTTGAAGCTGCATAATGATGCAAGGGGAAAGACAGGACGAGATTATCAATGCAACCTGAAACATCAGGTGACTTTGCTGTTGGTATAGTTGGATTTGGCTCTTGCTCCTTTACATTAACTACTATTAGCACAAATTTACTAAGTTTCTTATGCCACGCCAGGCATGTCACTCCATATTTGCAATCAATATTATAGGTCCACACTATCAGGGCAACTTCACAGATGACAAAATTAGATCCAAAAATTAAGTAACTTGCTCAGACCAGAGGTTAATACAAAACTTAAACACCTGCCTTTTTCACCTGCAATCAAAATACTAATGATAATAAGCAACAAATATAAATGCAAAACACATAATATGCAAAATGTCACCAAAATAAAATAAAGCAGGCAGCCCAGGTGGCTCAGAGGTTTAGGGTCACCTTCAGCTCAGGCCCTGATCCTGGAGACTTGGGATCGAGTCCCACATCAGGCTCCCTGCATGGAGCCTGCTTCTCCCTCTGCCTATGTCTCTGCCTCTCTCTGCCTCTCATGAATAAATAAAATCTTTAAAAATAATAAAAAATAAAATAATAAAAAATAAAATAAAATAAATAAAATAAAATAAAATAAAATAAAAATAAAATAAAATAAAAAAAGCAACAATTCTGTAACAGCCCAGAGTATAAAGGGGAATACTCACAAAACCACTTGCAAATGGAAAAATAAATACCATAATGAATTTATGAACAGAGTTCCATTCTGGTAGAACAATGTTGCTATTTTAAAATCAAAAACAAGAGAGGAACCTGGGTGGCTCAGTGGTTGAGCATCTGCCTTCGATTTGTGATCCCAGGTTCCTGGGATTGAATCCCACTCAGGCTCCCTGAAAGGAGCCTGTTTCTCCCTTTGCCTATGTCTCTGCCTTGCTCTCTGAGTCTCTCAAAAATAAATAAATAAAATCTTTTTTAAAAATTAAAAAATACTAATATCTAAATGAAATTTACTTTGCTTGAGCTTAAAGAATAAAATCATGAAGTTGGTCATAAAAGGGAGTCCTATTATTAATTTAAATGAGTGTTTGAATAAAAGTTCGTATCAACTAATATTTCATTGTTTAATTGGCTCAAACATTCCAATTAAAGTGGATGCCCTAATAATAGGAATAAAATCCAAAATGCCAGTACAAAATGCCAGAAAATGTATTTTCAATGTTCTTTGAAAAATATACACACAGAAAAGGTAATTTTAAAGAGAGATTTAAATTTTTTTCACATAATCAAGAGTAATAATTCTTTTTTTATAAAACATTTCATACTAAAGCATCTACGGTTACAGGGTAATGGAAAAACTACCAGGCAAAAACACTTGAAATTATCATGCAAAGCTTTGCGGGCCTGTGTGTCCTCACTGATTTAAAAAGGGACTGGGCTAACCTACCTTTATAATGTTTCTTTTTTTTTTTTTTTTAAGACTTTATTTATTTATTTGAGAAAGAGTGAGAGAGAAAGAGAAAAGGAGCAGAGGGAGGGGCAGAGGGAGAGAGAGAAGGAGAAGCAAACTTCCCACCTACCAGGGAGCCCCTATGTGGGGTTCAATCCCAGGACTCCAGGATTATGACCTGCTCCAATGGCCGACCTTTACCCACTGAGCCACCCAAGCACCCCTTTATAATTAACTTCAAAATTAAAGACTCCTAGATACACAAACAAGAGTGGCATTACACAAATCTCTTTCCTTAAAGAATCTCCAGGTATTTCACATATTCATAATCGACTGTTTTAATCAAGTCTATCCACTATTTCTCAAATCAAATTTTCTAGAAGATGAAAACAACCAATAACTTAGAATTTATGTTTCACAGCTGTCTTCTTTTACTCCTAATTAGATAAAAATTGAGTGTACTTATTAAAATAATACACAGATCAAGTAGTTCCACAACAAAGAAAAAACTTTGGAAGGCCTATTTAACAAAGGCCACCCAACAATGAGAAAAACAAAAAAAAGTCTCCAAAAAGCTATTAAAATTTGTGCTATTTCTGCAAATTTTGAACTCAACTCTAGAGTTCCAGGACTATTTTTTTTCCCCTCATAACCATAAGATGGGAAGCACATGTATAAGATTTCATTTTACCAAACTAAAAACAGGTAATAAGGAAAGACAAGTTCCCTTTAGGAACTCAAGCAGGTAGCAATGGTTAAAGGAAGAAGAAATATCCTATCTTGAAACTCAAACTTCATCAGTCACACATGCAGCCACAATCAGGCAATTGTTAGTAGATTAAGTAATTTCTATATTCAGATTGTATTTGTCAAGAACATTAACTACACAAAAACAAAGCTAGAAACAGAAAAACTGAGTAAATGTCTTACTGTGAGACATTTTAAAATAATGTACCAGTCATAATTTCATCTTAAAATATTTCAAGGCTACCCTGAAATTTTTTAAAAAGCATTCAGATTCCAAGTCTTACCCATGGCCATTTATTATATCACACTATAGTCACATAAATGCAACTCACGGCACCCTAGATGGGTCATCAATTGGCACCTGTTCCTCTCTTCCACCACCCTGTTCATCTTATTAAACACATGAGAATTTTGCTACCTGTTTATCAAGAATTCTTAATTATTAGAGTTTGTGGGGGGGGGGAGGAGAAGGACATTGATATGCTTTATAAAATTTAAATGAAAATAGAATAAAAACTCACTTGTTCATCTAATAAAAAATAGTTTCATTCATAGATCCTACATGTCAATGAAAAGTGTTCATGCCTCACAGAAGCATCCTGTTTCTTTGCAAACTTCTAAGAGTTTGGCTGTCAGGCATTGGAATGGGAACAACGTCCACGTTGCATAACAAGGTTCAGTGTACTGGACAAAGGGTGGGGCCTCAGGACTCCCAGTGACTATTTCGATAGATCTCTAGGGAGCATGCTTTTCAAGAGACAGAAAAGAGAAAAATAAATGGGCCAGAGGGTCAGGTTTTAACCTGCTGACTTAGTTCATTGGCTCTTCACACTCAGCAATGGCCTCTACACAACTTCCATTTAAACACAATTTCCTATTGATTCAAAACCTCAAAAAGAGAGGCCTAAAATGAGTAATATTTTTGGCACATATTTATGTTATTTATAATACTTTCTTCTTCTGGAACATTCCTTTAGATATAGCCTCTCAAATTCTAAGAAGAACCATTTGTCCCTATCTGCTTTCCCCATTTTATCCATCTCCAGAACTTTCAACTTTTTTTTTTTTTATTTTATGCAGAACATGTTGCCATTTTAAAAAATTATAAATAAAAGTACTTAAAATATTTAACATTCTAGAACCTGTGAGTTACTTCACTTGGAGAGCTCGTTCTATCAGAGAATCAACAACGCAATCACGTGACAGGTGCAAGCATGTGTAATGCTACAACTTAATGACCTTGCATAAGGGCTATTCTGTTCTTGGAACACACTGCAGAAATGGAAAATGTCACACCAATAAAGAGAAGGAACCATGTAGAGCAATTTCCAATTTCACTGACTTTTATCCATAGAAAGGAAGGTTTGATGAACTAAGAAAAATGCCCAGAATTTTAACAAGCTATATGTAACTTCAAATTTCTAAAATATAAAAATAAATAGGGTATCATGAACCTAAAAACACAAAAGTAACAGTTATGCACAACAAAACTGTATGTCGTGGCTATGCTTCTGCTTTCCTTTTAGGGTTGTTTTATATGTCTCATATGTTATTATCTGCTTCTTAATTCATAAAAATGAGATTTGCTTAGTGATATAGAGTACCTAATATGTTCAGAACATGGTGAGAGTGTTTTCCCTAAAATATGGTATTTCCTCTCTGTAAGATAAGGTTTGATAGTGATTAGTTAGGCATGTCTGGAAGGCTTTGATAAACCTGTCAGAGATGGAACTTATTCATACATGAGAAACTAATTTCTCTGTCCATGAGCCTCATTTCATTCAACTGATCATTCATTTCTAGCCCTGCTGTCATTGTTCAAGGAGAAAGAAAATTTGCATCACACACTATCCTGCCATGGCCCTAAACCGATACAGGCCCTAAGCCCTGGACAAAAACAAATGAGCTTTGAAAGTAATTATGATTCAACTCAGGGTGAAACATCTTACCAGTGTAAACATCCAAAATAAAATCTTACTTATACATAGTATGTCTTACGGGTCCAGAATTATCCTGTCCCTACAATGAAGGACAGAAGGGAAAATTATTCTAAAAATTAGCTGATTAGTAGACGAAATGATGATATACTCAATATTATACAGATTTAAAAAGCAAAACCTGGAAAAACATTTCATGTATTGGTTTATCAGTTGGTAGTGAACCTCGTTAAGTGAATACATTGCTGTCCAAGTACCTATAATCTCTATTTGAAGTATATTACATATATATAATATACCATATATGTAATATACTATATTATTACAAATATATATATTTGTATATTTTAATATACAAATATATATATATATTTGAGGATCTACCAAAAAACCATTTAAAATATCACAAGCCTTACTTCAACAAATTATTATGCAATTATATTTGTGTATTTTTAATATAATGCCAAGAAAGTCAATAAAATTTTTCATCATTTACACATAATTAATACAGGGCTGGCTTTTAGGAAATAGTCACTCCAGGAATAGAGCCATCTAGTGGCAAGTACAGAATGATAACAATGACATCAAATAACCAATGAACATAACAATAGCAGGGGTAATACCATTGACATCTAAACTAGGCAAAAACAAATTTAAAATAGTTCTGCTTTTCAGAAAAAAAGGAAAACTGATATAAAAATGTGTATACTCTTTATACAGTATGGCCTGCATTTTATAAAATCAAAAGAGCCTCAAATGAAAATTACACATATTCACACATTCACAAATAGACATACAACACACAAGATGAAAGGAATTAAGACAGAATATTAACTGTGTCCGGTCTTGAAGAGTGGAATGAAACATGATGCTTTGTCCCCTTCATGATGCTTTTCTGCATTTTCCTCAGTGAATACATATTACTTTTGTAATTAGAAATTACAATATTCCAAAATACTCTGGGTGAGTACCAAAACAACTCTCAAGTAAAAGCAAGAGTAAAGCTAGTAATCTTTCAGAATATGTGATGTTTCCGATTCCCTAATTGTTTATCTTTGTAGTGCAGATATAAGGCATATAGCATTAAGAAAAGATTTGATTGAGCAAGAGATATATTTACGTAGAGTTTTAAAAATATGTACAGATTACTTATCAACATAATTAGTATGACACTGTAAGTAGCACACCAACATAAAAAAGGAAAAAACAATTCTTTTCATTATGCAGATGAAGAAACGGAAACATGGAGAGATCAAACATGTATCTCCAGTTCCCCCACTGATAATCTAAAATTCTTTCGACTCCTCTATTGTTCTTTGTACTGTAACAATTTAATGCCTACAACTTAAATTACCTGCAAAATATTTTCATATTTAGCCTCAAAAGGTCTGGCTGAAGTCAAGAGCAAGTCGTACTTTATTTCCAGACG
Source organism: Canis aureus (assembly GCF_053574225.1). Taxonomy (NCBI): domain Eukaryota; kingdom Metazoa; phylum Chordata; class Mammalia; order Carnivora; family Canidae; genus Canis; species Canis aureus. The sequence goes on from NC_135635.1 coordinate 27,554,118, forward strand.
TCACCAGCAATGCTACAACAGCTCAGGAAGTGACCTTGGGCATCATCACAGTATAGAATGTATTCTCTTAAAGTGTATTGATATCTTACTAGGGCTTTTTAACTAAATAATACCTAATTGCAAGCTTGAAACTTGGAGTAAATGTTCTAATAATGTAAACTGAAAGTAAAAGGAAATTAGAATACTGAAAGTACTAACATTTTAAAAAATCCAAACAAATCAAACTAAATGTAATAATGAACCAGACTGATCAGAGTGTTACGTAGGGCATTCCGGAGGAGAAGGTAAAATTGTGGTTAGAGAGCTAATCAATCCTAACCTCAATCTTCATAAACTACATTGTAATTTAATTTTTCTTCTTCCTTATATTCAAAATTGACTTGGAAATTCTGGGGTTAAGTCCTTGTCAAAGATAATACAGCATATTTTTTACCCAGAATTACAAATTACAGGCAAGATCCAGGACCAGTAATAACCCTTGTTCAGTAGTGGTATGAACTGTCTACATATAGGTAGAACCCACTGAAGAGAAAAGCAGCAGTGAAGGGGCAAAAGAAGTACTTCCTCTCTTTTCTTGACTCTGACATTCTTTTTTTTTTTTTTTTTTTTTTAAGATTTATTTATTTAAGTAAGAGAGAGAGAGAGAGAGCACCTGCATGCATGCTTGGGAGCAGGGAGAGAAGCAGGAGAAGTGGCAGGGGGAGAGGGAGGAGAGCCCCACTGAAGGTGGAGCTCCATGCAGGGCTCCATCCCATGACCCTCAGATAATAACCGGAGCCAAAATCAAGACTCAGATGCTTCACTGGCTGAGCCACCCAGGTGCCTCAACTCTACCATTCTTTTTATTCCTATTCTAATTGCTATTTTTAAATTTTTTCTGATACTATCTATACCTTGATATTTTATACTGTAGGTAGATAAACCATTTTGGGAATAGGACAGGATATTATAAACTTATAAATTGACATTTTGATATGTATCTGTCTCTTGTTCATCAACTGGTCAAATATATGTTAAAATTTGCTATAAACTTATTTTAATAGAATTGTTTTTAAAAAATTCAGTAAGCAATAATCACCATACCTCTTTTTTTTAAGATTTTATTTATCTATTCATCTATTCATGAGAGATGCAGAGAGAGAGAGAGACAGAGACAGAGAGAGAGAGTGAGAGAGGCAGAAACACAGGCAAAGGGAGAAGCAGGCTCCTTGCAGGGAACCTGATGTGGGACTTGATCCTGGGACTACAGGATCATACCCGGGGCTGAAGGCAGGTGCCAAACTGCTGAGCCACCCAGGGATCCCCCACCATCATACCTTTTAATTGCTGGGTTAAACTCAAAGTTTAATACAGATTACTTAGGGAAGAAAATAGACAAATATGATCATTTTAATCTAACTCTTCTGGATAAATCTATCTCTTATGCTTAATTTCTTTGTTGCCAAAGTAACTAGAAAGAAGGAAAGTTAAGTGTACTTCCATTTATAAAATTTAAATTATTAACAGAGCTATCATCCTTTGTGACTTTACCATATTATGGACTAACCACCCATAATATGGTACACTTAAATTGGAATATTCTTCAATTAAGTTTATTTTTTAAAACTTTATATTGCTACTTAAATAAAAACCCAATAATACTTTATATAGGTGGAAAGTTGCCATAAAATTAAACCCAATCTAACAAGGTACTACTTTCTAACAAACAGTCTGAGACCAAGCCTTTTCTCTCTTTTTCACAAAGGGAGACCAGTTAAGTGTTGGAAGGATGCTGAAGGCATACTACCACCACGCTGAGAGCTAATCTTCTTTCTTTAATCAGAAAGATTAGAGCAGAACTGAAAAGCAAATAAATGTATATTACACACATATGATCTACAAGCATTTCTGGTTATACAAAACAATCTTCACTACTACCACTAAGGAGGACTCCACATTTCAAAAAAGACTATGGTATATACTAGGCACACATTAATTAAATGGAATGTTAAAGTTATATTTTATCAAGAATGATGGTGGTTATGGAGCATCTGGGTGGCTCAGTCAGTTAAGCATCTGCCTTTGGCTCAGGCTGCGATCCTAGGATCCTGGGGTCAAGCCCAGTATTGGGCTCCCTGCTCAGTGGAGTCTACTTCTCCCTTTGCCTCTGCCCCTCCCCCTGAATCATGCTCTTTTCTCTCCCCCTCTCAATTAAATAAAATCTAAAGAAGGAAAAGGAAAAGGGGGAGAGGGAGGGGGAGGGGGAGGAAGGGAGGAAGGGAGGAAGGGAGGAAGGGAGGAAGGGAGGAAGGAAGGAAGGAAGGAAGGAAGGAAGGAAGGAAGGAAGGAAGGAAGGAAGGAAGGAGTTTAAATAAAAACAAAATGTCAGGGGGCATCTGAGTGGCTCAGTGGTTGAGCATCTGCCTTTGGCTCAGGTCGTGATCCCAAGATCTTGAGATCAAGTCCCACATCAGGCTCCCCACAAGGAGCCTACTTCCCCCTCAGCCTATGTCACTGCCTCTCTCTCTCTCTCTCTCTCTCTCTCGGCCTATGTCTCTGCCTCTGTGTGTTTGTGTGTGTGTGTGTGTGTCTCTCTCTCATGAGTAAATAAATAAAATATTTTTAAAAAAACGGCATTCATCTATGACCTACATGACAGGAAGGTAGTGGTGTCTGGCTGCCTACGTGAATGGGTGAGCTGAAATAAGGGGTAAAAGGTAAGGAGCACCTCCAGGATCACCTCCCATGTCTCTATTGAAACTGATTAACAATTCAGCCTTCACAATAATTGGGCCAAAGCCATCTTTTCAAGTAGCAGATGTTTTAAAGAAGTATTGATAATCATCCTAAAAAGGCCATTAAAATTATATACATCCTGATAAAATAGCATTCTTCGTTCTAACAAATCAATTATGTGAATTCTACCACAATATTACCATAAATTATTTTCATGTTACTCCAAAAGCTTAATGATCTCTCTCATTTACCACAATTTAGATTTTTGGTATAGCATTCTTCTTATAAACTATGTATGAGGTGCTTCAGAGAAGTGCATGTACCTTTCTTGCTAGCATCTCATGTCTCCAACTATTCATTTCCTAGCAACATTATGCTTTAATCAATTATTCTGCCCAATGGAGGCACTGGTTAGAAATTTGCAGGTGGAAAAAGTTATTATTTTTTTTGTTTGCTTCTAACAGAAGCAGCAGTTTCCTGAGAACCATGGCTGGTGACTGGCATCCAGCCTTGCCATTTCAGAAATATTAGCAGTGTTGGCCTCTGGGAGCCAACTACTCAGTATTTACCAGTAGCAACAGAAGCAGCACTCCCTCCCTCTAGCAACTCAGCAGCAAATGCACTTTGCTGGACTCCAACCCTGAGTGGTAACAGCTTTCTGATTTGGTGGAAGCAACTCTCTCCCTTTGGTACCTCCAATCCTTCTGTTACCTTCATAATTGCTTCCCTTCATTCAACCTCTTGCTGTTTATATTAAAATTAGTTCTGCCTTTCTGAATGGGTACTGCCACACAATAAAACTAATATAGTTCAAAAACCACTTCCCTTTCTGTCACTACTGGCATTAAATTGAAATTTCTGATGTACATATTTCAGATTAATGCTACAAAATCTTTGAATATATACAAACACAGATATAAATATACATAAACACACACTCAACAGAAATATAAACAAGAGACTTGTAAATGTTAATATCTTAAAGATCAAATTATACCTGTTTTTTCTTTATATGTTACTTTACTAGTAAGAAAACATGGAAAGCTACACAAGTTTTAAAAGATAGAAATTATTTCAAAATTATCTTTAAATTTTTTACTCTATGAGCATCTGTTAGTAGTACTGTCTACCTTTGAAACTTTCTGTCCAGATGATTTTGTTTGTAACAAGGTGTAATGTTAACAGCACACTGTTTGGGGTCAGGCACATTGCACTATTACCTTAGTTTGACCATTTTTTTTTCCTGAGTATTTCTTAATCACATAATGTTGATAAAAGCACACATCACAAGACTGTTGAGAATGTCACATGAAATTACATATGCTAAAAGTGGGACACCCTTATCCTTTCCACCTATTTGTCTTTTGTTTAAACAGCAACTTGGATCACCTGAGTGGTAAAGTACATTAAGTGGCCGACTCTTGGTTTTGGCTCAGGTCATGATCTCAGGATTGTGAGACTGAGCCCAATGTAGGGCTCCACACTCCTCAGGGAGTCTGCTTGAGATTCTTTCTCTTCCTCTCCCTCTGCCCCTTCCCCTGCTCGTTCATATTCACCCTCTCTCAAATAAATCTTTAAAAATAAATAAAAATACATCTATTTAGCACTTTGATACATACTCAGTCAAAAAATCACAAATAACAAATGCTTTCTATAAAATTTGATAAGTACAAAGAAACATTAAGTAGTGAAAAGTCACCCCTAATTCCTCCACTTGACAAGGAAGCGCTGTTCACATCTGACATTTTTCTTTCACCATTTTAACTATGCACTTTTATTTCACATATTTTTTTTATTCCCTTACACACTTGTATAAAAAAAAATCACCCTTTTTCTCTTAATTTCAGCATAAGCATTTTTCAAACACTGTGAAACATTGTAAACACCATGCCATTGACTATATAATATAGTGGGAGACATTTTGATGGTCTCAAAAGGCTGCAACCCACACACAAAAATGGATAGCATCCCAACCTCTATCCTTCCTTTCATACTGCACAAATCTTGGGAAAGACAGCTTGCTTCCTTTTTAAGTGTAGCAAAGCCAGGGGATTGACTCTAAGTTTCATTCCAGTTCTAGCTTCCTTAAAATTAGTAAAAACATCTCCCAGATTCAGCAAGTTGAATGTCAACCCATCCCCTGCACACGTTTCTAAGGGCACATCAGTAGAAAAGTGAGAGAGAGATACTGACTATGTGCACTTCGAAACTAAAACCCAGTCCACATATAAATCAATACAAAGAGAGTTTCCCAACATAACCTTATGCATTCCAGGGGTGGCTGAGTGGCCTAGTCGGTTAAGCATCTGACTCTTGGCTTGGCCCAGGTTGTGATCTCATGGTTCTGAGATCAAGCACTGGGTCAAGCTCCCCACTTAGCTCAGAGTCTGTTTGGGATTGTCTCTCTCCCTCCTCTTACTCCACTTACTCCTCCCCCATCTCATGCACTTTTGCTCTCTAATAAAAAAATCTTAGAAAAACAAACGCATTCTGAAAAAGGGTTTTGAGTTAATATCTACACAAACTAATGAAATTCAGAATAAATATAAGTGACAAAAAATAAAATAAAAACAGTGACCACAAACTCAATACTACTTTGAACAGAAATGGACATAGCGAGTGGGATCTCTACATAAGAGTAACCAATAGAAGGGCAGTCAGGAAACCTATTAACAACCTCGAAACAAACGTACAGAGGCACCAGGCACTGCTCTTCCTACTTTTGTGATAGCACAGCTAACTGGTTTATAAATAATGAATCCATGGGAAGATGAGCAGATACAGATGAAAATTTGCTAGCATATTAAAGTATCCAAGTTCCTGAAATCCAGAAGTAAAAAAGAATCTGGAAATATTTTTAAGAAAAAATGTCAAAGATTACATCCACTAGTGAGGAAAGTTAATATCTAATGGAATTATCAGAATAACCACAATAACTAATTAACTAACCAAAGAACATTGTGAAAACTTATACAGAAGCTAGGCTCAAGATGCAGCAATTTTAGGGAAAGGAGAGTAACTTTTCTAAATGGCAGTTTATCTGACATGTTTATTAATTTCATCAGGACACAGTTTACAAGTTTTTTTTTTTTTTTAATTTTACAACATTGTCATAAACCAACATGACAAATTTAATTATATCGTGAGTTACTTTTTAACAGATGTAATCACTCAAATAAGAAATACTCTAACTGGCCAAAAGTGGATTAACCCTTATAATACCTTTGAATAGAGACATTTTATTCTTTTCTAACAACTGACTTCAGAGTTTATGGAACGGTGCTCTGTTCTGGATCTATCACTTATTCTAGAGGACAGTATTACATAACAATTTATATGTAAAACATGTATATAGAATCCTTCATATATGGATAAGTAAAACACATGAATTAAGGTGTATATATATACATCCTTGATATGTCTTGTGTGTATTAATATACATATGCACACAAATTCATATTTATCTACAGATGTACCCTTACTCATGTATGCCTTCTTTTATCCATAAAAGAATAGAAATATAATATTATTGGGAGTCCTATAAAAATTGAGTATAGCTATATAAATCTAAGGTCCAAATATATATTTATTAAAAACAGAACAAAAGGAATAAATAAAAATGTTCCCTGTCTAGAATTAGAAACTAGAATCCTTTCTTTTTAGGGCTCTCCATATTAGGAGGGGGATTCCTTCTCCATTCAGGTCCTTTCTCAGAATTTGCCTCAGATTTTTATCTTCATGCAAATTTCCAGATTTGTTTTTTGTTTTATGTGGGGTTTTTTTGTTTTGGTTTAGTTTGGGTTTTTGTTTTTGTTTTTGTCTTTTTTTGTTTGTTTGTTTTGTTTTTTTGTCTTTTATTGGCAATAGATGCAACCCTGAGGAATGAAGTGATTGGTTAGTCTGGAATAAAAAGGGGATTTAAAGGGATGTCCTGGAAAGGAGGCTTTGGCATAACTCAGGCTAAGGGAGGACAAAGCAAAAACGAAGGTAAATGGACAAAAAGCATCTCCATGCTTCCTCAGAGTGAGAGTAGTTATTCTCAAAAATGTCCTCAGCTGGAAAATTCACCCCCAAACCCTAAGCCCTTCACTTGATTCTGGTAGCCAAGGTCATAGCCTTTGTTCTTTTTACCAGTGACTACGTGCTACTCTATAAAGAAAAAAGGGAACTATCAAAAGATTATTAAAACTTTATATTAATAAAAGGAAATAACCAAATTGCTAGTTATTCAACTACTGTGCAATACCTGGCAACTCTACTACGAACACATATACGCTTGATGGGATCTCCAAAATTTTTTGGTGAGGATTCTTTGTTATCAATGTATCAACAGTATTGTCCTGAGTCTGTCATGTTTTTAATTTATTTATAAGTTTAGCTTCAGGGACGCCTGGGTGGTTCAGTGGTTGAGCATCTGCCTTTGGCTCAGGGCATGATCCCAGTCCAGAGATCAAGTCCCACATCGGAGCTCCCTGTGGGGACCCTGCTTCTCCTTCTGCCTATGTCTGACTCCCTCTCTGTGTCTTTCGTGAATCAATAAATTAAAATCTTTAAAAATAATTGATTAATTAATTAATTAATTTAGCTTCATAGCTATCACTTTAGGTTATACAGGGTTTGGGTTACCAACTAGCACAGAGAGATACATGTTTACATCAACACTTGTGGAAACGTAATCTTCTAAGAAGTCAACGGTAAAATATAAACATGGTTCAAAGGTGAAATATTTCTACTCATTTAATTAAATCCTCTCCCAGATTTATATACTCCTCTTCTTTAGTGATGTGATGTTTCATGAGCAAACACACTGCCAGAGAACATACTACAAAATTCAGTGTTTTAAGATTCTGTTTCTGAAAAAAAAAAAAAAAAAAAAGATTCTGTTTCTGTGCTTCAGTAAACTTAAGTTACATTGCTCTCCATCATTTAGCCAATTCTTATGGGCAGAACACAATAAATGCCTTCAATTCTCCACAGTAAATACCTCCAATTCTCCCTGTTCTGGAATGTGGTGTCTGTCTGTCTGTCTGTCTCTCTCTCGGAGTGCTGTAACAGAGGATAATGATCACTTCACATGGGAACCAAAACAGTTAGTCAAGAGGTCCTGGACATAACTGTTTACACAGGCAGTTAATTTTTAACCCATAATTTTCTGTATTTTCCTGCATGTATTTTTCATCATAGGAAAAATACCGTACTTTGTGGTCAAGTGCCAATTTTTTATCATTGAAAATGTTACATCACTAGAAATGTTAGGAGATCTTTGATGCTTTGATTTAGAAAAGCTTTAGATATAGTACCTAAAACGTGGTCAGGCAGATTCAAGAGGTATTATCTAAATGGATTATCCTACTTTCTATTGCATTGACCATTTTCCCAACACTGTCACAATTTTTAAATACCCGCCTGCCCCATATGCCACAAAAGAAAAAGAGAGAAATAGGAGAGCAACAATCCATAAGATGTTTACCTGTATGTTTATAATTAGAAAACTTACCAATTTTAACATCAACACACAGGGATGACAGAGATATAATGAAAAGCTTACCATTTCTTGGTCAATGTTGACTGCTACAACACACAAGAAAGCTTGCTCACACATACTTTTACTTTCACATATTTAGCAAGCATCTGTCACATGCCTACTATGTGCTAGGATCTCTGTTACAAGCACTGTTCTTAGCAGTGAACAAGATAAACCAAGTCCTCGAGCTTGCACTCTAACCGGGGCAGATGAACAATAAGGAAATAACACATGTCGTGTGGTAATATAGACAACGCAGAAAAATACAGTCAGGTGAAGACAGAGTAAGGAGTGTTAGTGTATGAAGTGCTTTAATGATGGTAACCTTAAATGACACCATTGATGAGGAAACTGACCAGAGATCATAAGGAAATGAGAGAATAAACCATGTAGGTATGGAACAAAAGTACATTCCAGCCAGAGGAAACAGTAAGTAGAAAATACTGAACCAAGGACATGCTCAGTAGGTTCACACAAGAGCAATGAGCTGACGTGACCAAAGGAATAATGGCTAAAATGTCAGAAGATGAAATCAAAGACATAGCAGGTGGACAGTGATAGCTGAGCTCATTGGTTAAGAATTTTACATTTTATTCTGAATGAGAGGTGAAACAGTCACAAGGTTGCAGAGAACTGACAGGATCTGACTTAACTTTCAAAGGATTAGCTCTAGTGCTGCATGATGAACAAACTATATGGAAGCAAGGACAGATGGAAGCAGAACTCTTCCAGAAGGCTAGTGCAATCATACGGGCAACAGCTGATGGTGACAAAGACCAGGACAGGAGCTGTGTAGGCAGGACAGCGGTGAGGTGCTGGATATATTTTGAAGCTGGTGGATAGGATGTGCTGACAGATCAAATGTGGGATGCAAGAGTCATAGATCTGAAAGGATAACCCCAAAATATGTGCCTTGAGCAACTGGAAAAGTATAACAAGATAATCAATATGTCAACAGCATGATTTCCTGAATATAATCTCTATTTAAATTCAAAAGAAGGGCAAAAAGTATCCAACATCTTCCAGGCTTTCTTCTCTAGCCTCTTTAACCAAAAAGTTGAACTTTCTCTTTTATTAGTTCTTGGATACTCTAACAAATCAGGATTTTCTCTTTCCACAGTTTTGCCACCAATACAGCTTTACCATTTCACACACACACACACACACACACACACACACACACACACCCCATCCACAAATGAGGAAAACAAAAGCCCATAAGCCTGCCACCAAATTTCTATGAAGCTGGAGATTAAATCTCTTGAATCTATTGATTCAAACCATGCAGACAGGCATTAAATTAAGAGTACTATGATATTTTTTCTGAAAGTGCCTGAAGACAGAGGCTATCAACTCTTTAAAATCTTATCAAGACAGCATAAAGGAAAGCAGGCAGTCTGCAGCAAGGTGAGAAGAAATAGTACAGTGTCTCTGGCACGTGAATTAGGTGTGCATTTCCCCATGACTTCGTCAGAGTAAACTGGTGAAAGCTGCCAAAGGAGTGTAGTAGTCAGAGGACATTCAGTGGCTAGGGTCTAGCATGCTTCCTTTCCACGTGTTGGATGTCTATATTTTATATCTGTCATTAGGTTAAACCCAAATGGTCTTCAGCCCATGAGGAGAGGGTGGTTGGCCCACGATCTCTGCCAGCATTTCCCCAGGTGAGTTCCATAGATCATTAACCACATCAGCTGCTCTGAGACCAAAAAGATTCTCTGATCAATAAAGGTAGAGAATGTTCTAGCCTAATTGTTTACAATTCTCCTTCTGTAAAGGTTTTGTTAAGTCCTATGGTAATCAAACCACTAACTGTTTAACCCGCATTTCCCAAATTTATTTCATGCACAGGCAAAGAAAACAGGACGTCAATTAAGACAATGAGAAGAAGATGACCATTTGGTGACACACTGTAAAGCAAAATTGTCAAAACCTGGTGAATAATTTAATCAATGGATGAGGGGAGAGGTAAATGTCAAAAATGACTTCAGTTCTAAAACCAATGACCAGAAAGGGAGGAACTGATCTATTAAGATGATTGACTTCCAATTTTTTTTTTAAATATTTATTTGAGAGAAAGAGCATAAGAGCAGGGAGAGGGGCAGAGGGAGTAGGAGGCAGGGGAGAGAAAGAGAGAGAGAGAGAGAGAGAATCCCAAGCAGACTCCAAGCTGAGCTCAGAAGCCCAAGAGGGCTCTTGATCTCATGATCCCAAGAGTATGACCTGAGCCGAAACAAAGAGTTCGATGTTTAACTGACTGAGCTCCACAAGCTCCCCTATTTCCCAATTTAAAAAATATATATATTTTGATTCAATTATACTCAGAGGCATTTATTGACCAGTATGTTCCACACACTAATGCAGACACCAAGAATAACAAACAACAAAGAAATCGTTCTTGCCTTTGCACAACTTAGCCTAGGTAAGTCACTACAGCTCAGTATCAGATATGAGAACAAGTCTGATGTGCACAGAGGGGAGCCAGGATTCAGGAGCACCAAAACTTGGAGTTTGGGAAAGTAGAAAGCAGTCCAGGAGGAAATGACATCTAAGCTGACGCTTAAAGAAGTGCTTATAAACTGGGTGGATGAGAGAGAAGATTGTTCCCACACAGGAAATGAGGCATATTCAGTAGGCGGTGGTCCAGGTGAGTCAGATCAGGTCAGAACGCTATAACAAAAATTTAAAAGATGTAAGTATTGGGGCACCTGGGTGGCTCAGTGGTTGAGCATCTGCCTTTGGCTCAGGTCGTGATCCCGGAGTCTTGGGGTCAAGTCCTGCATCATGCTCCCCGCAGGGAGTCTGCTTCTCCCCCTGCCTATGTCTCTGCCTCTCTCTGTGTCTCTCATGAATGAATGAATAAATAAAAAGGTGTAAGTGTCACATACAAGATGAGGGGATGAAACAAACACAAAGTTAACTAGTTAATAAGCAACTGTGCATTATGCTCAACTGCCAATGCATTTTAGGCACAAATATTCCTAAATAAATTTAAAATCTGGCTATTTCCAAAAGAAGTCCCACAGTCCAGTCTCAAACATAAGAAAGTTTTTCTAGACAACAGTGTGCCATGTAATGTGGTGGAATTAAAGAGAGGGCAATAAATCCCCTTTTGTTTGGAGGCCTGCTGACATTCAAAAGGTTCCTGGTCCTTCCTTTCAGAAAAACATTAAAAGCCAAATGTGAATTAGAGACCACTGACACATTAATACACTCAGGTCTGAGACTTTCCTGGACTGGGGGGTTTGAATCACATTCTTAAATACCTGATATTTTACCATTACCTCAGTCTGCTATAGCCTTCCTCAAGTGATCCAGGTGTATTTCAAATACAAGACATTTTGCTGACATATTCAAAGGGTTTAAAAAAGTAAACACTAGGTTTAAACAGCAAGCTTCGTAAAAGTAAAAAGTGACCTTTCTCCAGGGCACTGGGCTTTTCACCTGCTCATCCCTCAGATTCTAATTAAAAACTGTTTACTACCTTGGACATGTTCTCAGATACACACTTCCCACCCCCCATTTGACCTAATGAGCTCAAAATTTTGACATGTATCTTCCTCTGAAAGAAAAGGACATTTGATCTATTCATCAAAATATGAGTACTTGCCCACCTGGTCTCTATTCTGCATTATTCTTCTGCAGATCAGAGCACATTATGCTACTCTTCTGAAATGTCCTAGTTTGGCCACAAAGGCTTCAGTATGGACCATAAGGGCCTTGTGATATGTCCCGCTGCTTCTTCTATGACCACTTGTCACCCCACTCTTGCCTTTGGTTCCTCCACTATGCCTTCATCTGTGAGATTTACACTTGCTCTTTTCTCTGCCTGGAATGTATTCCCTGCCCCCCGACAATGCAAGTGGCTTGCTCCCCCAAAAGCAGATGCCCCTTCATCAGTGCAATCTTCCTTGATCAACCTATATAAAACACAACACATCGCTCTATAGCTACCTACTGGTAACACTCAGCCTGCTTGATTTCTCCTGATGGCACTTACTGCACCTGAGATATTAGCAATTAGAATAAAATTTAAAGAGAACAGACGTATCTAATTGTTAAACTGGTATTCTAAGTGCTTAAAATAATCTGGCACATAGAAGGCACTCAAATATTTACTCAGAGGATTAACAGTGCCTAAAAAGTACTGACAGACCAAGAAGAGAACAATGGGATGAATAAACCGGAGTCTGGGACACAGATTCAATGACTGCAAAGGCATTGCCTTACTCACAAACTGTGTTCTAGCCCTACCCGAATAGGAGATTATCTCTGGCAATTAACCCTCCGTGGATTTGAGATAACGGATTCCCAGCAAAGTGAAGAAGCTGGAGGAGAGCAAAGAATAATGTTCCTCCCTCGCCCCATCTCAAAACACTTGATCCACTGTTCTCACTCGGTAGGCACTCAATAATAAATGACTTGTCTGGAAGCAGGACCATTTTTATTTTACTAGAGAGGAGAGAGGGAAAAGGGAGATGACATTTTCTCATGATCTGGGCTTATATGATTGGACAAAGGGAGAAGGCAGATATTGTAACAGGAGAGGCAGGCTCTTCAAATTCTCACAGAGCACAAATTCCTCCTTATGCCTTGGATGGGAAGAGCTTCATTTCAGGCATGTAGGGGAAAAAGGGTGGAGGGAAAAATGCTCAGACTATGCTATTTTTAAACTATTTGGTAAGAATGGCTATTTTTCCCTCTGATATTCTTGAACCACCCAAATGTCATGTTTCCATGCACTGCTGTCTGGATGCTATCAAAAGCACTGCTTCGAGGTGAGAGAAGAGGTCATATGCTCATCTTCTCACATGCCGCTACTGCTGCTGATTTTTTTAAAAGCTTTGTGACCTAGAAAGGAGATGTACGGTATGAATGATGCACAGACTGCAGAGAGCATAGGGCGTCATCAGTCTATTTATACCTCTAGGAAGGAAAAAATGAGCACAGGGCAATGACTACACTCCATGGACTAGGTATGCAAAGAGCATCTGGAAGAAACAATAAACAACACAGCAGGAGAATCATTTATGTCGTTAGTGAGAAATAAAAGGTGAGGCCATATTCCCATTTTCCTTCTTCTTTCCAAAATCCTGACTGCTTTTAAAGAATTTCAAGTGGATCCCTGATGTTTCCTACTACTCTGTAAAGCATTCGGAGTTAAAGACACAGCCACCCACGTTTTAAAAACTAGCTTCACTCCATATGTGCATACATACTCACATTTGGCTATAATCTGCAGCCATTTGGACACGCTGTAAATTTGGGGGAAAAGTTTTTTAGGCTTAAAGTATTTGGAAAAGCCTTACAGATACTTGTGTGACTTAACTCTGAAAAGGGGGAAGAAATGAGAAAATTTACACGGCTTTGCACAATATGGTACAGAAACATTTTTCCAAAGGTATGTAGTCAGTTTCTCTTAAATGGTGATATATTTCCAGGAAAAAGCAGGGGAAAGCACCCAGGCACAGCTGTTAACACTTATTCCTGCATCATGGAGAATTTAATGCCGGGCTTTACCTCTAGACTTCTACTTGTTTCTAATGTAAGCAGTACAGTGTGGAACGCAAAGGAAATGATGGTGTGAAACTTACCCATTTTGCTCTCCTGTCACCCATGTACGTGTGTGACTAGTGCCAGCTTGATTTGTTTTTGAGGTTATTTTGCCAGCCGTGGGAATGGGTTTGCTGACAACTGGTGCAAGTATGAGGTGTTTTCTAAGGCTTGAGATTAGGTGTTTCCTAGTGCAAAAATCTACTGATCCACATGGACTCCAACCTAGAGCCTTAGATTCCTTCATAGAATACAAATTGACTTACTTTGAATAAAGTATTATAAGGTTCATAATAGAAACACTTCCTGTTTCTTTTGCTATCCAAGTCTTCTCATTATTTCCAAGGCAAATAATTTAAGGCACGCTTCACTCTTTCCCATCATTTGCTGTAATCACGTTTGGTTTTAATTCACCAAGCATGCATTGTCATGCTTCGTCCCATTCACTTCTTCCACAGCCTGATCTATAAGGGGGTGAAGTACATCTGGAATTGTTCACATCAAAGAGAATCAGTGTTCTAATTCTTTCATTTTGAAAACTCACAAGTAACTGTGTCCAGTGAATGGGATCCTTAAACCCATTGCTATATATATATATGAAACTGACTGATGGACAAGATCCAAGAATTCATACAGAATAATAAACTTGATCCGACTAGATTCGTCAGAATGCAACAGAGTGATAAAAATCAATACAATCAACTGGTTTTCTTGGTTTTGTTTTTTACATAAGCTTGTAAGTTTAAGAGGTACTGCAATCTGTTGTTCATGCATATTCAGCGCCAGGGAGGAAAGGTGGGCAGTGTGAAGGACTATTAGAGAATAGACAAAATTAATGCACATGGAAACCCAATATTCATGACAGGCTGGGAGAGAGAGGACAGGAAAAGGAGGACAGAAATGAAAACTCAGCCACAATCTAATACCTTAAACTAAGAAAGACTTGGTAAACACCTGCCAGTCAATTATACAATAGAGAGGAAAGGAATAATGGGATGTATCATCTTTAAAACCTCACCTACATGCACCACAGAACTTAATGTTCCTGTGCTCCAAATTTTAAAGTTCTCTTGTCCTTTAACTTTCTGCTACATAAACCAATACTACAAGCTTCTCCCTCCTCCCTTCCCTTCTCCCACATTGCCACAAAGAAGCTAACTGTATGGTCTTGCCTTTAAATGGAAGTAAACCTGGCATATGCAAATCAGCTGGTCTTTGGATAGGTCATGGAAATATAAACACTGGGGGGGAGGGGTAAGTTCTGAGTGATTGGGCACTTTTTCTGAGAGGCAGGAGAATAATGTTCCATAAGAAAATACGCTAAATTAAAAAAAGACCAGCAATTAATACTTATTTCTCTTTTTTAAAAAAATAATTTTCATGGAATAGTTATTGTATGATTTCCATATTTAATCTTTAATTTATGTTAATACATCTCTAGATGATTTTTAGTACAACTGCTGTGAGGCAAAAGAAAGCTAAGAGATCTATTCAGACATGTTTAACTTACACATAAGAAATGGAAGATGTTCATTGTTGTGCAATAAAAGAAAACAGGAAAAAGCAATTACTGGTTAAGTTTTTTGGATCAAACAGATACTGCTTTTAGACTTCCTCTTTTTGTGTCTGTATACTTGATCAGACTGACAGACAATATTCATTCCCAAAAAATGAGGTGTTTCTTAAGAAGCTTTTATAGGCAAGTAATTCTAGTATAACTATTTTCTTAATTTCTCCTCTCCCCATATACCCAGACATACCTATGTCGGTAGTCAAGTGTCTATATCCAAGTTAGGGGTGAGGACAATAGTGATATGGTTTAGCAATATCCATACATAGGACGGACTAAGATTTCTCTCTAATGCTACATTTATATTCAATGTCCCCGAAATCAATTTCTATTTAACTTCTTCTTGCAAAAGGCAATAAAAACATCAATTAGCGTTGACAAGTACTAGCTGTTAATCAGTACTGACAAATGAAAATGAACTAACGAATACATATTAAGAAAACTATTATGGTTTTATAAAATTCGAAACACCTATAGAGAAGTACTTGAACATGGAATTTTGATTTACTGAAACTCTGCTCATCAGCTTTGATGAATTCTGAGTGATGACCATGGCCTCTGTTCCTGAGGAAAAAAAGCATCCTTCAAGTATGATATATATGTTAAGAACAACTCAACCTGTTTGCTATGACGCTGTTTTTTTTCTCCTACATTAGTGAACAAGATGATTTTAACACGTTTTTGTGTCCCAGCGATTAAGTGCTTAAATTTACTAAGTTTAAGCATATATCGCAAATTCAGTGTTTTAAACTGAGATAATGATTTCAAAAGACATGTAATCGTGCCTTAAGGACTTTTCATTTTAGTTCCCAAACTGCTGGATTTGACTACATTTTTACAAATGGCTCATAAGCATAAATTTCAAAAGAATTGGCCTACAATTTCCAATCTCTCACACACTGCAGTGCTGTTGACTAAATATTTCCATTTGTCCTCCACTTTCCACCATTCGGTAGAACTGCTCTTCCCCATCTCCTTGACATTTAGTGAGGCCATGTGAAATCAGTGAAATGTATTCCCAAGTGACATGCATCACTACCAGGCAGAAGTGCTAAGAGCCAGTGTGTGATTTACTGTGTTCTCTGTCCCTGCCCAGGTGATGAGGAAGCATATGTCAAGTGGAGCTTCCTTTGGAAGTGTGATAAGCACATTCTTCCTGCCAAAGCACACAGAAATAAGAGGGAAACACTTTTTGTTATAAGTCACTAGGATTCTTGTGGTGGTTGTTACTGCAACTAAACTTAGCCTATTCTGACTGCTACACATACCCATTTGTGACTATGTGGCACACACTGGAAGTTTAGGGGAGGGGAACCCTACATTAAATATTAAAGGCCATTTTAATATGAAATATGTAGTGTCAAAGGTTAACTGACATTTCATTTCATGTATATTTCATTTTGATGTAGAACTGCACATATGGAAATAGTTTCAAATTCTATATGAGCTAAAGGGAGAAGTGGTTCAATATTTAACAATAAATGAGAACAGTAGAAAGGGATGGGGGAGATCCAGAGATGAGAAATGGTCCTCTATATTGAGGTACTAACCTAGGAAAAGTAAAGGAAAGAGAAGAAGACAAGGAGATTTCAGAAAATGGAAAATAATCCCGAATGAAGCTACAGGGATTGGTAGGGCACTATATACGATAGGAAGGATCAGGAAACCTAAGGTACAGATGTAGGAAACACTATAGGATCAGATTTAGAATTCTGAAAGCTTTTTATCTGTAGTTTGAATGAAAGGTCGAAGAGAGGAACAGGTGGGATTAGGAGGGTGATGAGGCAAAAGAGAATTGGGAGAAACACATTACTCATCTAGCTCAAACATATCCCAAGAGTGACTGGAGCTTACAGAATGAAATGTACATCATGTTCTGTGGTACCAAAGGTTCTCCAAAGTCAGGGAACAGAAGCTAGTGGTCAAGGCCCTAGTCTCTGACTTTAAATTCAACTCTGCCACATACTAGTTACATGATGTCCTGGTTTCATTATCCATAAATTTATACTTCAGAGGCTTATTATAAAAATTTAAGTTAAATAAACTATGTAAAATGCTTATTTTAGCAAGTGCCTGGCTCTGAGTAAGAGTTAACTAATCTAGGGCATTTTATCACCCATAACATAAGCAGGCCATTATCCTCAATACCCTTTTTTTTTTTTTTTTTCATTCTTCCTCTACTAATGATGTTGCCTTTGACTATGTCTTTTCTCAGTCTCCACTTGCCCAAATTCCACCCATCCTTCAGGATCCAGCTCAAATACCATTCGCTCCACAAAGACTGTTCTAAAAGTCCCCAGGAAATAATCTCCTCCAATTCTGAACTTTAACATATTTTCTAACTGCTTCACATCAATTAATTACAAACTCTCTGCTGGATAAAAGATAAAATAGGGTTGTTGTTTTTTTTTTTTTTTTTCTCAACTATATTAGATTTTCCTTTGGCCAGAATTACTTATCTATACACATATATTTCCAAAAGTACTTAGTTGTCATGCCTTAAAAGTACTGATCTTCACTGTTGAATAATTTAAGGAATTAGATCTAATTCTAACATATAACCTGATTAAATTTCTTCAGATGATATATACAAGTTTTGTTCATAAAGCTCAGAAACAATAACTATTTCACAAAACTGGTCATTTTCTCCTTGCTTTTATCTACAATCAAGGATTAGACAGGTTAAGTGCCTATTGCCAATGACAAGTCCTAAAAGAAAATTTATGGTCGCTGATGGAAAACCCCCAGGCTCTTATATTCCAGAGGCAAAAAAGGAAGAAGGCTGAACTTCCACAACTGGTCAGATAGCATTCTTCCCTCCCACAGCCAGCCATAAAGATGTCACCAGGCAGATAGGGATCCTTGTAAACAACCAGCTATTGAAAAACAGTTTTTCTGCCAGATTTCACCAAAAAATAAACCTAGTGTTCCTTGATACCCCTTTGTCTCCTCTGTAATAAACAAGCATTTAAGAAGCCTGTAAACAGTGGGACTTCTTGAGAAATAGATTTGCACTTGAAAAGCAACCAGCCCAGTAATCTCATCATTGCAACCTGAAAAACACATAAAACTCAAAGGGATTTAGGAACACTTCTTGCTTCCCACCCTGATTACAATTCTCCTGAAACAGACTCTGACCTTTAATCTCTACCCTATGAACTACTGTAGAGATAGCCCAGAGTAACCTGTAGGATTAATGGAGCTATCCTACCAATTTCCTTCCCATTATAAATTACTTTGGCATTTAAGTCTTTGGGGGATAAAATTTAAAAACTAAATCCTAATGAATCCTTGTAAAACTTAAAGACTGGGGAGTATCCTGACTTTCACACCTCACCACAAATATTAACTCTTCCAAATGTTCCTTGAACAGGTTTTCTCTTCTACTCAGAGTCAAAGCTTAATTAGATTTCTTTGGATCTTACACTATACTATGATTGTCATTTTTTTTTTCTTATTTTTGTTGAGTGCCCAAATAAAAATAATCAGAAACAACACAGGCCAAAAAAAATATTATCAATTTTGAAAGTTTATCCAAATAGATAGGAAAATTATAACTTACGTATGGTTTATTTAACAAAGACAGTTGTCACAAAGCAAAGCTCTATTAGATAGTGCTGTCTGTCCCTATTTTTTCCAGACAGACTTATGCAACATCCTGATGTTTCAAACTATTCTGTCATGGAAAATCTGTCTCTAGGGTGGGGGGCAGGAAGAGAGTCCCATTTTCTTTTTAAAGTTATAATTTGAAACAGATAGTTGACAATACAGTAAACTTGTACTTGTTAGTACTTTGCAAACACTTTGAATTATGTATTGCAAGTCGACAAGGTAAAAACAGAAATGAGCATCTGAAAGGAAACTTAGCAGATCTTTTTGCCCACAGCATTTACAATACTGTAAAGTCAAAATATTTCGCTATGCAAAATAAGCAGTCAACAATACTCAGTGATCTGAACATTTTCAAGGGCAATACCTCATATATCGAATAGTTTTTATTTGATTTCCTTCCAGTGTTACAATGTTTAATAATTAATAAGGGATGATGAAAATAATTTTTCCACTCAAGAATGTAATGAATCAATACTTGGAGTATCATAAAACTTCATTCATGTTTCTCCTTTTTCAATGGACTAGAAGATAAATTGATACAACCAGTTGTAATTCATACTGGATGTCTTATATGTATGTTGACACAAAATAATTTCAGAGTATTTTTCAACTTTGTCTCTCCAGCAATTAAGTCCCCTTTCCTTCTTAAAAAAAAAAAAAAAAAAAAAAAAAAAAACCTGAGACAGATGATACATTTAAAGTCCTATTGTCATTCTATGGACAATTACAGAAAAGCTGTATTTCAAAACTAAGTGAAGATTTCAATTTTTCTAAACTTTTGAAGCTGACTTAAAGACAGGACATATTAAGTGACAAGAGAATTCAAGACTCAGGGGTCTGGCTCAGTGATTAAAAGCAGTTACTCGACTGGAAGCAAGGCATGCCATCTCTGGACGGCGGCTGCATTATAGGAAACACGCTAACTCAGAACACAGCACAGTTCATATCCTCTGTTTTGAAGATACTATGACAGAAAGCTAAATTACTCCAATATTTCTACATGACAGTATGTGTCTGAATGTACAGCATATTTATCTGTACTATATTTTGCATTGTTTTTTAGATGAATGACTTTTGAACCATATTTTCTTACATTACTAAAGCATTAAGTGCAATGTCAACATCTGAAAATAATTATTTCTGTGTATTCACATAACCCTGGAATGCTGAGAAATGTATTTGGCTTAAGACACAGCATAACAGCCATGACAACTCCGCCTTAACATTATATATACAGCAGACTTCTTTAAGGGAGGAATTACTATGTGGTTAAAGCCTTATAGTAAACACTCAAAAGCTGGATATGCTGAAGATAAATTGAAATTTTAGGAGGCTGAACACCTGTGGATAGTTAGGAGGTTCCTTAAAAGAGAAATAGGAGGAACTTGGTGAACTCTGGAGAAAATTGAAGTAATTCTTTCTAGCAACGTTCTCTACATCCAAGAATAGGAAGCCTTCTTTACTAGATGGAATCAGCTGTAGGAGAACTCCATAAAAGTCTTAATGTCAGCAATACCCAGGCATGGGTCTGCTTTGAAAGACAGTTATAAGGAAAAAATTACCTACTTTGAACAGTAGTCTTACAGCAAAAAGCAATTTCTTATTTCACATAAAAAGCTTAGCTAAAACTGAAGATGAAAAAGAGAAGAGGGAGAGAAGAGGGAGAGAAGAGAAGAGGGAGAGAAGAGGGAGAGAAGAGGGAGAGAAGAGGGAGAGAAGAGGGAGAGAAGAAGGAGAGAAGAAGGAGAGAAGAAGGAGAGAAGAGAAGAGAAGAGAAGAGAAGAGAAGAGAAGAGAAGAGAAGAGAAGAGAAGAGAAGAGAAGAGAAGAGAAGAGAAGAAGAGAAAAGAGAAACAAATTCTAAGATGAGCAACATGGTGCTCACCTACAATTCAGTTCATTTCAAACTTTGGAGCTAAGGGCTCCAGAGGGTATCCACCATGACAAACTGTAAACTGTGTGAGTGAGAATCCGGCTCTACTTCCTATTCTAGTCCTACCATCCTAGAATATTATTAGAACAAAATAGAGATTGCTGAATAAATAAATGGAGGCTGAGTCAGGTACAATACTATTGCCCAAATACTGGTATGAAACATTTCACTAATTTGTAGCAAAAATGGAAAAATAAGGCCTGAAATTTTGGCATGGGCCAACTATCAATCTCTAGTATTAAAGCCGATTGACCCCATCTCACTCAACAATTTGTGTTTATACATCTGGACTGAGCATGTGGCTCAGAACATATTTTAAATTTTACCAGGACCTCAGGCAGGAGGGAAAAAAAAGAGGGGAAGAAGCAAAGTTGCAACTATTACAATTATAGAGGAGGAAAGATTTAAAAACGATTTTATCTATCCTGCAAAGAAAAGCGCTTTTCTAAGGGGGAAATTAGTTCAATTTTATTTAATCCTAAACCTTGTGAAGGCTGAAAGTGAGGGTTAATTTGCAATTATACAGAAAAGGTTTTAGGTATTAGACACAGTGTGTGAAGAAGTCATTCCAATTTTCAAATATGCATGTGGTCTTTATTGAGAATGGAAATGGAAGCCTCCCTTGGTTTTAACTGACTTCATTCTTCCCCTCTACAATAGAATAAGATATTTTTTCCAATATACGCTAAGCCCCTGAGAATGTATACCTCATGAAACTTAGAACAGTCAGAGCAAAGTAGCGTTTACTCATCATCCTTAGAGAGCAAAGGTGACTAGAAACCAGAATCCTAGAGATGCAATCATACATACCTCCTGATAAATTCCCAGTTCCTCTAAGCATTTCCCTCCTTAATCCCAGACACTAGAACTGTCAGTCATTTTTTTGGTCTGTTATTCCAATATGAAAAGTCTGACTTAAGCACCATAAAAGTCTTGGGAAAAAGGCATTTTTGAACACTGGTGGGCTCAGGGGACTGATAATGGAATATGAACCTTTCACCCCTAAAACGGCTCCTTGGGAACAGAAAGCAGCCTATGTTTTAGTACAACCCTCCTAAGTCCCCCCATTCTCCCAGGTGGTGCTAAAACATCAGGCAGCTGCTATCAAGGTATCTGAAATATCCTCAAGAGTCTTTTGAATGATCTGGATAGATTTAGAAATCTGTCAACCCCCAGTCCTTAAGAAAATTTGCATATAATCCACCTGGGGATTTGGTGAAATGCAGATTTCAATTCAGTAATCTCTAGTGGGGCCTGAGAGTTTGCATTCTTAGCAGCTCCCAGGAAACACCGATGCTGCAGACCCATGAACCTTACTTCGAGGAATAAGGATCTATTCCCAATTTACCTGTGTCATTTAATTTGAGGGGTACAACAAAAATTCCTCTGCATCAAAATCTCAAACTTGCCCAATACCAAACAACACACACACAAACACACACACACACACACAAGGGTAGGAGAAAATTGCCAGTTTCCCTTATTTATTAGCTTGTTTCACAGACCCAACACCAAATTGTACCAAGTGTGGTTAGACCACAGTTGTAGTCTAAAGTCTAACCATTTTAGCTTTGTGCCTATACTACAATATAAAAGCATCTGTGCATTTCTCATATAATCCTTAATAATAACTGTTAGCCGAGCAGAGCAGATATAATTACTACTTTGGAAAAGAAGAAAACAGATTGGTCAAGTTAAACAACTTATGAGGTGTCCAGGTAGCTCAGTCAGTTAAGAGTCTGACTCCGACTTTGGCTCAGCTTATGATCTCAGGGTCCTGAGATCCAATCCCTCACAGGGCTCCACCACCTCAGCGGGTAGTCTGCTTCTCTCCCTTTCCATCTGCCCCTCCCCCTGGCTCACACACCTCTCTCTCTCTAAAATAAATAAATAAATCTTTTTAAAAAAAAAAGTTAAGCAACTTACTCATGGCATCTCATAATTATGGGAATCAGATTCAGGAATCATGTTCAAATTTTGGGACATGACCCCCTAATTCCAGGTCTAGAGTCTACCCACTACAAGAGTGCCTTCCACAGCCTCCTGTACCTCCTAGACCTGTTTTGATATTTATTATCCCATTGCCCTCACAGTTGTACAACAAACCAACCAAAAAAAGGAGTGTCAATGTCCTATGGGGTGGTTTGGGTTTCACTCTTTCAGATTATGCTACATGCTAACTGAATGCTTTAATCTGGAAGAAAAATGTAAATTCTGCTGGATGACATACAGCTGAATAGAAGAAAAGAATTAGGATCCCCAAGACTTGATTCAACAGTGGAGATAGATTTTTGATCAACCTGAATACAAATGCTAGTCACCGATCATCAATATTAGTAACTGAGGGAAAATGCTCCAGTCAAGAATATCACAGTGATGCCACAATAACAAGGAATGTAGCTGGGACTCCCCACGGCAGAATGAGAATTGAGAAATATCACCTGCCTGTCCAAGTTATCCTTGGAGAGCAGCTCTTTCTGGAATGTAAGTCTAAGAGTCCCAGGCCATTTCTGCTTTATTTGCTGTACTTCAGCACCCAGAAAAATGCCTGGTATACAGAAGGTGCTCCCTAAATATTTTTCAAAACAAATGAAGAATTAAAGCTTTATTATAACAATACACAATGTAATAAATGTTAAAACCTGTGATACCAATCATTTTGGTTTAAAAGTGATAACCCTCATTTCTTTTGTTAAAAGTAAACATCGTGCTTGAAATGGAGTCCCTGATGTTAATTAAGCCCCACCAAAGTTCCTAATTTAACTACAGCTCCAGCCTCTCCCAAAAGAGGCATTCTAAACCAGTCAGTCTAGAATTTCCTGATTAAGAAGAGTGAGGCAATCTGTTTGAGAAGACCCTCCTGCTTGGTCCCCCTAAGGGAAGATGTCCTTTCTTTTGCTAATAACTTTCTTGTCCCACCCATATCCGCCTATAAAAACTTTCCATTTTGTACACCTCCACAGAGTACCTTCTCTGTGTTAGATGGGATGCTGCTTAGAAGCATTAAATAAATCACTAAATAAAAGCAATTAGATCTTCACATTCATTGGTTGCATTTTTGTTCTTAAACAGTTTTGGTGGCAGCAGCAGGATTGAAGGAGACTTCCCAGCAGCTTCAGGAATGAGAAATACAGATGTGGTGGCTTTAAACCCTCTGAGTTCTCTTTCTTACCATATCCAAGGACCACAGGTAAGTTCTTCCCAGTTCTGAGCTCTGGTGCTTTCTTTGTGTTGAGCTCTTAGATCTGATTGGCTTTCCACAGCTTCCTCATCTGTTTAGAGACCCCAGCCCTTAGCTCCATACCCAATATTCCACCAGATGAGAACTGCTGGTAGTGGCTGCAGTTCCCCATTTGTTTGGAATCAGTCTGCAGGCTCCATTTTGGGGGTATGCTGGTTCAAACTTTTCTCCAATCCTCAGATTCAACCGTAAGGTCCAACTTAAAAGCCAGACTGGGTATGGGATTAGAATGGGCTCTATAGGGTCCTGTGGGAGACCTCAGGTGAATATTAAATAATATTAGCTAGATGCTAATAGGAATATTGGAAGTCAACAAAGCCACAAACATTGGTGGGTAGGAGTCAGGCATTGAAAGGTGGTTGAGTGCTCCTCATCTCAAGACGACTACTGTGATAGGCTCTCCTAGGAATCAGTTTGGCTCTGGGAAGCCCAAAGTTCTGGCAGAAAGAAATGAGATCTTTTCTACCCAAAGGTTTGGTTGGGCCACCTTCTGGCATACCTGTTTATTTTATGTTCAAGAACCTTAGTCCCAGAAGCTGCAGATACCTGGCCATGTTAAATGGCAAAATTTTACTAAAAATAACCCACAATTACAAAGGACATTACAGAAGAATTTTCCAATTAGACAAAATAGCTCATTGAAGAAATGCACTGGAAAGCAAAGGATTCCAAGTTGAACAAACAAAAAGATGCCTATTTTAATTAGTACTCAGAAGCTTCCAAAAAGCTTTAAGATTCCAAAATAGCTCCATTAAAAGCACTGTTACAAAGAGCAAATGAGAAAGACACAAGAGGTACCTAAACAAAAGACCACAGGATTGACGGAACTCCTATTGCTCCCCACAAGCCATCTTTACCTGATGACCCACATCTTATTAATTCTCCGTCTGAATTGCCTTCCCACTCTGAAGAGACTATTAGACAGTCACCTTTTAAAATAAAACTACCCCGTGTTGCGGACGAGCCTCCCCAGGTGTCCTTCACCCTTTGGTCAGACTGAAATCAGGGCCAGAGTTAAAAGAATTCCCTAAATCTAAGGAGGAACCAAAAACTGTTTGTGAAGAATTTAGTCATGACTGGGGCCTCTGACCCATGCTGTCAGATCTTTATCAGCTTGTACACACATGGGCAGGACCTGCGAGAGCCCCAAAATGGAAGCAAGATGCAGGACCTTAAGGATGGTATTGGAGCTCCTCCGTTTTCAACATTTCAGGGACCAGAAAAAGGAAGCTTGCAAAAAAGCAGCTGAACTTTCATAAACTGTTCCTAGAGTATTTCCTGCTTGGACTGATTAGGGTTAGTTATTGTACAGACTTGCAAACAAACAGAAGATTAATCTGGCAAAATTTAAAGGTTGTTTGGAAGGCTATTTTCTACGGGCATTCGGGATTCTATACAATAAAGGAGGTCACCCAACCCGCTCTAGCTGCCTTCTTTGTAAATGGATTACCTTCAGAGATCAGTGAATTATTAAAAAGGCATAAAATAGGCTGGGAGGTCACCAGCTTGACTGGACTCCTGACTAGAGCTGAGCATTTTGTTTTTTGGGTTTTTTCAGATGTAAATACATCTTTATTTGACAGCAAGCAAGGGCAGAAGGAGAGTGAGAGAATTCTCAAGTAGACTCCACTGAGCATGGAGCCCAGCAAAGGGCTCAATCTCATGACCCTGAGATCATGACCTGAGCCAAAATCAAGAGTCAAGATGCTTGGCCAACTGAGCCACTCAGATGCCCCAACAGCAGAGCATTTTAAAAGGAATAAGACTGCAATCAAAAACTTGCCAACCTATTAGCTTTACAGCTACAATGGCTAACGGGCAGAGACTCCTTACACATTGCACCCCCCTAGGAGTCCATCATCAAAATGGTGGTCCAAAGATAGATGTCTCAGCTGTAATCAACTGGGACACAGAAAAAAAAAAAAAAAAAAAAGAAAGGCTGTCCTGAAAGGTCCTATGCAAATCCTTCTCAAATGCCCTCATTCCCTGTTCTCCCACACAGAGTGGGCCTCTCTCACAGTTGACAGGACTCTGAGGTGTTCTTCAGTAAAAGGCTACCAATAATTTCTTAAACAGCTATGGGGAAACTAAAATTAAAATTAATGGGGAACCTTGCCAAATTTTACTAGAGCTATGCTTTCTATCTTAAACCTCACCCTCATAGGACAATAAATCCCTTGGAGCAGAAAGGAAGTTTCCATAGTAGGGGTATCTCTTAAGACTTAGAGAATTTTTATCTTAACCAGTACAAATAACCCTGAGACCTTTGACAAAAACACATTCCTTTTTACTACGTGATTCAGCCCCAACCAGTCAGTTAGGTAAAGGTTACCTTTCTAAATTAAAAGAGCTAATACATTTTGCTCCAAAGGACACCTCATCTTAGTTTCCTGACCAACTCAAATCTGATCCTGTATGTTTTTTATAGTCTATTCTTGACACAGAAGAGGAAAATTTTCAACAAAAGTGCCCTAATTTCATCGAGGTACCCAAAAATCTGTGGGTTCTAAAACTGACATTGGAAGAATGAGAAGTACAGAACCTGTAAAGATTCAAAACAGAGGGATGCCTGGGTGGCTCAATGGTTAGGCATCTGCCTTCAACTCAAGGCATGATCCTGGAGTCCCAGGATCGAGTCCCACATCAGGCTCCCTGCATGGACCCTGCTTCTCCCTCTGCCTAGGTCTCTGCCTCTCTCTGTGTGTCTCTCATGAATAAAATCTTAAAAAAAAAAAAAAAAGATTCAGACAGATATAACTAAACCTAAATTATGTCAATATCCATTCAAGCCTGAGGCCATGCAATGCCTCAAGTCCTATGGAAAAGACCTCATTGCCTAGGGCAAATCATTCCCTGTTCTCCTCCCTATGACAAGCCTATCTTGCCAGTCCAGAAACCTAATGG
This sequence comes from Canis aureus, assembly GCF_053574225.1. Classification (NCBI taxonomy): domain Eukaryota; kingdom Metazoa; phylum Chordata; class Mammalia; order Carnivora; family Canidae; genus Canis; species Canis aureus. The sequence continues at coordinate 27,581,166 of NC_135635.1, forward strand.
ACTAGATAGTGATTTGTCCAGGATTTGAGAGCTATTAAGATAGTTATTCCCTATTTCCCAACTGTTCTGAACCTGAACATGCTTCTATCACAGGTTCCATCCAATTCAAAAATGGTTCACTGTTGCAGACCCTCGTTCGGCTTTTTCAATATCCCTGTAGGTTCCAACAGTCAATATCTATTTAACCTTTACTTGAACAAGTGACACCATACCTGGGGAGTCATGCCTCAGGGGTTCACTGGGGCCCCTTCTTATTTCTCTCCAGTAATTCACTGAGATTTAAAAACCCTCCAGTGTCCTAGAAAAGGACCCTTTTTCAATACATAGATGACCTTTTACTGTGTTCAGTTACCAAAGAGGCGTCCGTAAAAGGCTGCATTTATTTGCTACAACAGTTAGCTGAAAAGTGACACAAAGTCTCTAAGGAAAAATTATCATGATCTCTAGACACTGTTAATTACCTAGGTCATGATCTAAACGCTGAAGAAATTCAGCTGTTTCCCAAAAGAATTAAGCTAATCCAAGAATTTCCTAGACCTATAACTAAGCGATATCCTATGGATTTCTAGGCTTGACCGGTTATTGCAGACTATTGGTTCCCAATTTTTCTCTGTTAGCTGCCTCACTCTATGGACTTACGAAGATTTTAGTCTCTGAAGTCCTTTCTTGGATGACAAGCATACACACGCTTTTATAAGACTAAAACAAACATTGCAAGAACCACCTGCCCTAGAGCTAACTAACTGTTCAAAGCCTCTCACTTTATTGGTGTATGAGAAGGATAATCAAGCCCTGCAATCAAGCTCATGCCAGAACATGGTCATAAGCATAGGCTTATAGCCTAGGATAGCCTACAACTTGATTCAGTTGCTTATGCCTGTCTTAAGGTTACAGGCTCAGATACAAAGTTAGTGGAAGCTTCAGCAGATCTGACCCTAGGAAATGACATTTATTTGCCAACTCCACACACTGTCCAAAGTCTCCTGAACTCTGAACTGACTCAACATTTCTCTGCAAGGAGACTAACTTCCTATGAGATCCTTCTGCTCCATCACGTAATTTTAATGTTGCAATGGCCTTAGTCTTAAATGTCACAATGTCCTTAGTTCTGCTAATTTACTACCCCTGCCGGACAAAGGCAGGCATGACTTCGAGGTAATAATGTTCCATTTTTGTGACACCAGTCCTGATTTACATGACACTCCTTTAACCAATTCTGATCTAATCTTGTTTGCTGATGGGTCATACTGTAGAAATGAAAAACAGAATGTTCAAGCTGATTATGCTATTACCACCCCACCGTGACCTACTCAAAAGAAGAGACTTCCCACAAGGTAAACTTGCCCAACAAGCAGAGTTCCATGCCATTACCTGAACATGCCAGCTTACTCAAAAGATGAATTGTTAATATTTATATCTGAGCATGTGGTTCTCAGAAAGACAAACTGTTGAAGTTTATACTGATAGCCAGCATGCCTTTGGGGTCACCTATGATTCTGAGATGTTATGGAAACCAAAGAATTTTCTGATGTCCTTTGGGACCCCAATCAAAAATAGGCAACAAGTAAACAACCTTCTTGCTGCTATCCTCTTACCTTCTGCAACTATTGTCATCAGAATCGCGGCTCACACTGAAAGGACGGAACAAGGGTATCAGGGAAATGTCCCAGCTGCTGTTCATGCAAGGGTAGCAGCAACAGAAATCTATAAAGCTTGTGGTGCATGTGTATGAAGTCCATTCAACAACTGCAAAAAATGACCCCTCATTGCCAGAATTCTGCCCTCCAGAGGTCCCTGTAACACTGTCTGCTCCTGAATTGGAGAAATGAAGATGGATAAACAGTGGCTATAAATTAAACGGTTAGGGCCACTTGGTTCTTCCTGGCAAACCCCATTTTTTCATTTTTGCATTCCTTCACTACCACGGCATTTAAGATCACTCAAATTGGGGCTCTTGGGTAGCTCATGGGTTGAGTGTCTGCTTTTGGCTCAGGGCAAGATCCCAGGATCCAGGGATCAAGTTCTGCATCAGGCTCCCCACAAGGAAGCCTGCTTCTCCCTCTACCTATGTCTCTGCTTCTCTCTGTGTGTCACTCATGAGTAAATAAATAATTTTTTTAAATCACTCAAATTATGAATCGGCATTGGTGGGGAGACACCTGTAAAACTATGACAATATCTATCAGACTTGTCTGACCTACTTAAGTCCATAATCCTGGATAAACTACATTTGTCCCCAGAGGGACTTTTACCTCCTGACTTTGAACACCTCTAGCTGGACTTGACTGAATTGCCATTTCGTATAGGTGATCAATATGCTGTTGTATGTATGTTTTCTGAAGGGACTGAAGCCTTCCCCTGCTGTAAGGCTGATGTCCTCACAGTGGTATACATTGAGCATACCTTCCATAATCGCCAGTAACCAAGGTACCCACTTCATGAGGCTAATCAGATAAGCTTTAATGAAAATCTTGAAATTCTCTTGGAATTTTCTCTGTCCCTATCACCCATAGTCATAAGGCAAGGTCAAGAGAATCACTGAATAGGATCCTCAAACCTAAAATCTCTAAACTTGCTGAAACTACTGGACTCCCTGGCCCAAGCTATTGCCTTTGGTCTTGCTGACTGTTCACAGTACCCACTTTGGGAAACATACACTCACTCCACATGAAAAAGTCACCAGTAGACCAGTGTCTATTGGTACATAACCTTCTGTCAGTCCCTTGTTTGCTCATGCTAGTATGATCAGCTACTATAAGTCCTTAATGTCTTACACTCAAACATATCATTAACAGATTAAATAAAGATGCTTCCTCAGATCCAAATTCAAGGATCCTGTTTGTCACTGTGTAGAGCCTGGTGACCAGGTATTCTGGAGGCATCATCAGAGAAAGGCACCCCACAGCCCCACTGGAAGGGATCTACCAAGTGCTCTTGACCCATTGACACTGCTGCTAAAGTAGAAGGTCTTGAGCCTTGGATACACATCTCACTACTCAAGAGGGCTCCACCTGACAGCTGGTGCTCTACAGACACCAGCGACCCCTGAATCACAGTGATGAGGAAGAGAAGAAGTATCTGAATTGAAGTATACTGATTCCTCTCAAGATGCCAGATCAAGACTTCATTCTTTAATTCACCATGAAACCCTTTCTCTCCTTTTTCATTTCTTTATTCTCGCACTGGCCTAGAAAGATAAGGCCCTCATCTGTATCTCTCAGGCCATAGCTAAGGGAGATAACCTCTCAGATTGCTGTATTTGTCATATTGTAAGAGATCCCCTGGTCTTCCTTGTGACAAATTTCACTTTTTCCAATGTCACTGCAAATTATAATCAGATCCCCCCTCCTTTAGAAGTATACACCCAATTAGACCCATTTACCTCTGTGAATCTTAGTACATTTGCACCCTCACATTCCCATGATTATCTAGACCAGATCTGCCCCCGGTCACTATGAGATCTCACCAGCAGCACCCATCTCTGTAAGGCATTTTGAATAACTTTTATTTCAGGCTAGGAGATTCTCTTCCCATATGTGCTAAAAACTTGACTACCCTTGGCTTAGGAGTAAATAAAAATGACAACACAATCTGAAATCTCCCCTTAACTCTTGAAGTCATTAGTGATTCCGTTGCTAAGATGCTGACTGCCCATCAAAGATTCTTAGACATTCTGGATTTTTTACAATGACATAGAAAAAGAGAAGAAGAGAAAAATAATTGAACCTCTTTTTTTTTTTTCCTTAAGGAATTTCCAAGCACCACAAATAATCATAGTGAAACATAGTGAAAATTTGATAGATGTGTGGGAGTAAATTCTTCCTTTTTTTTTTTTTTTTTTTGTCATAGAAAAGAGTAACCTAAGTATCTGGTAAACTGGATAGAACCATGTCAGAGTGACTTTGGGCAAGTTATTTAACCATCTTAGCTTGTTCACCTGTAAATGAAAACATCTTTTTGAATTCAAATGTTTCATCAACATTGGCATATTATCACCACTTTCTGTATAAGATTTTTGAGAAAAAAGGAAATCATGTTCCTTAACTGACTGTGCATTTCAGAAGTTCTTACAGATTCATACTTGAAGTCAGATAACCAGGCCAATCAATCTCATTTGTCTTAGAACTTTAACTCTTAGCAAACAAACTCAGGAACTTTACAACAGTTGTATGATGTATTATTAATTTAATGTGTGAAATGAAGACATTTTCTTTCAAAAGGTTTATAAACAACTGAAAAGATAAGGCACAAAGAAATCATAAAATCAAAAATAATCTATGAATTTATTTTGTGCTCTTCCACTGAATTTCAAAGAATTGAAAGAGAGGTGCCTAGATGGCTCGGTTGGTTAATAAGCACCTGCCTTTGGCTCAGGTCATGATCCCAGGGTCTTCCCCACCAAGTGAGGAGCCTGCTTCTCCCTCTGGCTCTGCCTGCTGTTCTTCCTGCTTGTACTTGAGTGCTCTGTCAAATAAATTGATTAAAACTCTAAAAAAACAAGAATTGAAATATAATCTAATACAGAAAATCCAAACACATTATAGCTACATATATGTCTAAATAGCAGTGAGGTTTTCTTTTTCCCTTACTCGTCACTATCTGACAGGCACAGTGTCACTTAAACCATCTGATTTAAAATAATTCTCACAGTAATTCCAACGTCCTTATCTTAAACATAAAGAAATGGTCTCATAAAAGTTAAGTAAATTATTTTTCCTAAAGATTTATTTATTTGAGGAGAGGGGCAGAGGGAAAGAATCCTCAAGCAGATTCCCTGCTAAGCATGGAGTCCAATACGAGGCTCAATCCCAGGACCCCAAGATCATAACCTAAGTGAAATCAAGAATCAGTCACTTTACCGACTGAGCCACCCAGGCGCCCCATAAAAAGTAAGTAAATTATTTTAAGGTCATGAACCCAATAAAATCTTTCACCTCTGCATTATATACAGCATTCTCCTCTCAAATGGTGAGAACTTGTTCTTCTTTCACATGAACCAACATGACAGAACAGTTCTTTCAGTGAACAACAAAAAGTCATGTTATAAACCTTTATGAAGAAACTGTTTTCAGAAATGATAATAAAATTTTAGGCTCCCTCATTATTGCTTGTATGGACCTCATGCAATATAGTGTGTGTAAAGAGCCAGACTTAGCTGTACAGAGGATTTCCCTCTACAGCCCAATCCCACTCTGCATCGTTTACCTTCAAAACAAAATCACAATCACAGAATGACAAATGTGCAAACTTTATATCAGGATGGTAATGAGGGTGGGTAGATAATGTTTCCTCCCACTAATGAGATAATCTGAGGGAGATATTATCACTGAGAACTAAAAGGACAGAATAGAGATGTTAAATTTTTTTTTTCCAATGAACCCAGAGTATTGAAGTATTGTGGTAGTAACTGCAGCATAGAAAGTGCCTTGCTGGGAGCCACAGAGTAGCTGCCCTCCAGAGCCGTTCTGCACAAGAACACAGATTTCAGGTAATTTCCCCAGTAAACTTAGTCTCCCTCTCCACAGAACAGCAGAAAGACCATAAATATTACCCTCACTAAAGCACAATTCTTTTAAAATCAGTGTAAGTTGTGTTTATACGTATTAAAAGTAGGGAATGGAGGTGCCCAGTGACCCAGACAACAGCCAATGCTTATATACATGACAGGGGCCTATTTTATGTTCAAGTACCATACCTTTTTTTTTTTTTTCTTTTAAGATTGTATTTCTTTATTCATGAGGGCTACAGAAAGAGAGGCAGAGACATAGGCAGAGGGAGAAGCAGGCCCCCCATGGGGAGCCTGATGTTGGACTCTATTGCAGGACTCTGGGATCATGACCTAAGCCAAAGGCAGACGCTCAACCACTGAGTCACCCAGGTGCCCCAAGAATAACACACTAAATCTCTATGCAGTCACCCATTTCAATCTTGCTCACTTCCATAGCTTCACAGATCTTCCTTTCAGTACAGCACCTTGCTTTCAATATAATGTATTAAAGTAATGCAGCCAGACCCCAAAACAATAAAAAATAAATAAATAAAAAAAATAAAAAATAAAAAAAACTGGGTAAAAATGGACAAGTTTCCTTCAGACAAAAAAAAAAAAAAAAACTTGTAAAATACAGAAGTTCATCTAAGGTATGATATTTACTAAGAACTAGGATGACTATATCAAATTATTGATATTAGCAAAAACTTCCTTGATGAAAAGAAAAATCTTCTGAAGAATATACAGTTTGTGAATTTGCTGCACCAAGAATCCTGAGGACTTCCTTCCTCCCTGGAAGAGGTACCTCCATGGCACAAAAGCATTCATTTGATGCATTCAAAGTTTAATTGAAAACAGACCTCTTTCTAGAGATCTCTGTGTATGTGTGCCAAAACTCTGATGTATTGAGAGGCAGCAAAAAACACAAAACATAAGAGAGTATTTTCGCTGTAACACTTAAATTTTAGTCATAAAAGTTTTCAATTGTATTTTCTTTATTCACTAATAGTTGGTATAAACACCATTGTCTAAATCTTCAGCGCAATTTTCCTCTTCATATCTTTTAAAGCAGTTTTTCTAAAATTTTTGCTCAAGGTAATAGACTGACCAAATTTTATCGGTATAGGGTTTCCCTTCAGCTTATTTTCACGACTGTCATTAGGACAGTGAAGGGTCCCAAAACACTCTCGTATTATTTTTTACATTCCCTTAAATCAAAATCTAGGTGTATTTTTTTTTTAACTCCTTTTTGGATAATTTGCTCTTTTCATAAAGAAGAAACAGAAGCAGGTATGAAGAGTGGCTTGCCAGTTAAGCACCCTTCCAACAGACCCTTAGCGGGTCTAAGAGCCTGCAATGTCTGCCAAGCCCATTAGAGGGAGCTCTACAGGGAACACTAGTTTCATGACAAACCTTATTTAGATGAAGCAGTATTTAGATGAATCACTGACCTAAAATTCAAGCAACCTAAGAATATTAATGTAAGGTATGGGATGCCTAGAGCTACCAGGATCTTGACTCCAAAGCACCTGCAGATCACCATACCCAAGCATGGTCACGAGCTATTTGTGCCCTTTACTCTGAGAGCTTAGACACAGAGACTATTGGTGCATTCGCTTCTAGGAAAGCAGTGCTGTCAATCACTCACCAGGATTCAGAAGACCCAGGTGTTCACTGACAGACTCCTGGCGGCTTTTGATGCTTTTCAAACTATGCAGGATGATCCTGCCAAACGCATGAACTTCTACAAGTACGCACAGAAGAAATCCAGAGTGATGCTGGAGCGGGCAGCATGAATAACCAAAATCTTGACATACAGGAATTACTAATTCTCTCCTTTATTGTTAAGTATAGTCCACCCTGAGCAATGCTTAAGCATCTAGAAAGCAAATTTCCTAAAGCAGCTTTTTAAAAGATTTTCGTATTTGAAATGATTTAACCAGGCTCTAATTCCCAAGCCTCAAAATCAGCCCTTGTGTTAAAGATTAAAGGCTCACACCATCTTCCAAAGCAATCAGTATCTCCCTTTACTGAAGACATTGAACTGGTATTTAAGCAAAATACCATCTTCCTAAACAGCACGTAAACTTTTCCATGTAGGAAAAAAAAACCCAGGTTCTTGGTAATAGCTGAGGAATTGTATTAAAAATTTCAAAATGAATCATGCTACCACTTCTCCAAATGTTCTAGTAATCTTTATTTTTCTGTTCCTTTGATTTTCTTGAAGATGAAAGCAGCCCTACTTAATAAATAGCTGGAAGACTAATAAATTATCTATCGAGTTCTATCTTATTTGCCTTTGCTAAAATTATCTCACAATTTTAGAACTCTAACAAATAAAATATCAAGATGAGTTAAATAGTCACTTACTTTTACCCTTTCAGAAGTTGGAGTGTGTGCGTATAAGCACCATGCACGGTGCTTTATGTACAGCATCTCTAACTTATCAAAACATTGCAATAAGGCTATTTTAACCCTTTTACATTCTGTAGATGAAGAAACCAGAGCTTTGGTAGTTTAAATGTCTTACCCAAGGCCACAATCCTAGTAACTTGTAGAGCCAAAATTGAGTCCAGCCCTGTCTCAGTCTAAAACCCACATGAAAACACACACTAGCCATACTACCATTTGCTACTTATCTTGTAAGCACAAATGCAAACATTACCCTTGAGTATTTTAGTCAATAAACTGGAGTCATAGATACTACTGCGATGACTACTACCACCTCCTTCCTCACGTTTTGACATTTTAAACATGTAGACTTATTACTGATGAAAAGATCAGAGTTGGGGCATCTGAGTGGCTCAGTCGGTTAAGCATGACTCTTGGTTTCAGCTCAGGTCATAATCCCAGGTCGTGAGATACAGCCCTCGTTAGGTTTATCCCTATCACATCAGGCTCCGTGTTCAGTATGGAGTCTGCCTCAGATTCTTTCCCCCTCTAGAAAAGCTGGGCTATGATCATGATCTGGGCACTGATTATCTGTATAATGTGGAGCAAGTCTCCAAATTATTCTGTGACGCACATCTCTGATTTACAAATGGCATCAATAATCACCCTGTCGCTGTCTGCAGCTGTGTTTATGATTCAGCTAGCTTGCCTAACACTTGCCACCAGGGCACTCTCAGAAGCCACAATCAGAATAGTAAATGTGTATTCCAATCTTAGTATTGTTGCAGGGCTGACAGAATTGAAAAAGGCTAAAGGCCTTTCTCTGCAAGAATCTGGACAAGGTAAAAAATGGGAAAATTCAGTGAATGATTTTTCAAAGTAAAAAAGGCACCCAGGTCAGAATCTATGGCAAGCAATGTATAATCTATTAGGTCAGAAAATTCCTAATCCTAGCTTCATGTTTGATTATATTTTCAAACTACCTGGGTTTTAAAATACAGGGTCAATACCAGTTGGCCACAATGTCAACTAATTTGATTCTCTTCTGTTTGGGGCAAATACCTCAGGATGAAATATGAGAGATTATTTTGGCTTCAAAAGTTTTAAATGCTTATTCTTTCCCAAAGATCAGATATAGGGAACTTTGAAAGACAATGAAATGGTGTACTAAGCCACATATATTTTCATTTTTAAACCCATGTTTAAGCAGTGGGGGTCACCTTAGAGAAGGTTCTTGTATTAAGTGTACTGCTCTCTTGAAATACTTTTGTACAAATATGTTTATTGGAGAAAGTGACAGTAGCAAACAGTTAAATACCATATCCTACAAGTCATGGAAAAAAGAGTTTAACTGCAGTTCACATAAAACTGAGACCTCAAAGGAAGGTTATTTTGAAAATGTACACAAATAAATTTTAAAAACATTGGGGGCATTCTGGAGTTCAAGCCTACAACTATAGGGCACAATGCATTAAATGTTGGCATTTGGGCGCTGGGTGATGCTGGAAAAACAAAGATTCCACTTCTAGGATAGATGCAACATGAATCAGATGATGCTTCAGTATTTGAAACAAAATGAGACTGAAATGATGGAGATAGACAAAACATCAACAGTAACTATAAAAAAAAAAAAAAAGTAAATATATTCTAACGGCCAAACCTAAATACATCAACTTTGTCTTTTACAATTCCTGTCTCCCACAGCGTTTTGCATGTAGTAGGTGCTCAGGGAAGTGTTCATCCAGCAACACCTATTTCCTCATTTAAGGTGAGCCCATTACATTACTTAGGATAGTTTTCCCACCCCACATGGTTAGCTGGCTGAAAACTCCTCATAACTTAGGAAAACTTCACAGACACAGATGTGACCAATACAGTGTTTACAACCCAACGGCCTTACACTCCAAACGCTCTTCATCTCAGAAGGCCCAGAGCTGTATCATCTTCCCAAACTTTTAACCATTTAAAAAAAAGGGCTGTAAATTGCAACATTCTACCAGGGAATAATTTCAGACAAGAATTAGAAATAAGGGCAGCCCGGGTGGCTCAGTGGTTTAGTGCTGCCTTCAGCCCAGGGCATGATCCTGGAGACTCAGGATCGAGTCCCACGTCGGGCTCCCTGCATGGAGCCTGCTTCTCTCTCTGCCTGTGTCTCTGCCTCTCTCTCTCTCTCTGTGTGTCTCTCATGAATTAATAAAATCTTAAAAAAAAAAAATTTAAAATAAAGAATTAGAAATAAAACAGCCCCAAAAAGTCATAATTTGAAGGAGAAAAAGAAAGAAATCAGAAGTCAAACCCATGTATGCTCTTTTTTCTGGCCTATATTCATCAAAGGCAATATTAAGCAATAGAATTTAGTTATATCCAAAACCATTACTTAATGAAATGCTCACTCATACTATCAACTCAAATCTTTTTTCTCAGAGGTCCTAAAGGAGGATTTAGATGGCAGAATTATAACAAAAGGATAGAACAGACTAATGCTCATAACATTAGTGTTATTTAGAATTGACATATACCACAAATCCCAGTTACACATAATTTGCTTCACAGATGACATAATGTTAATATAGGTTTGTTTTTCTTAAAGAAAATATTCCAGCAATTAAACCCCTTTTGATGGCATTCGTTTGACTACTTTTGAAGTAGAGGAACAAGGGAAACAATTTGCAACCTGAACACTTGGATGCACAATAACTTCCCTAATTTTGCACACACCCTGTCCCATGCTCAGGAACTAAAAAAAAAAAAAAAAAAAAAACCTCCAAAATTCATGAATTACAATTAACAAATGTTACAATTATATCTATCTTTCATGTTCTCATCTATATTTTTTAATGTATCAAAAATTGAAATAAACATTCAAATGAGGTGGTTTAATTTGCAATGTTATTTCACAATTGAACAGGTTATAACAGGAAGCAAAAATTCTACATGGAAGGTATGACTAGATGGTCCTTCACCAAGTTCCAGTCATTCACATTTTAGCTTAAAAATCAATGTGACCAGCACCACCGAAAAGATGTAGCAACAGTTCCTCAGGTGTATCCATTTTAGTTTTGAAGAAGAGTTAAATTCTTTATTAATTTGAATAGTTTGGGGAGGATGATAGTATATTCTAGATTATAACAAACTCATGTTATCTAGTGCCACAAAAGGAAAAAATCTGAATGTGCCTTTTAATTGTTTATTTAGATAATTTTTATTATTCCATCCTATGTGGAAATGCATACATTATAAAGTTAAATTTATTATATAAAATTTTAGGGATCCCTGGGTGGCGCAGCGGTTTGGCGCCTGCCTTTGGCCCAGGGTGCGATCCTGGAGACCCGGGATCGAATCCCACGTCGGGCTCCCGGTGCATGGAGCCTGCTTCTCCCTCTGCCTATGTCTCCGCCTCTCTCTATCTCTCTGTGACTATCATAAATAAATAAAAATTTAAAAAAATAAATAAATAAATAAATAAATAAAATTTTAAAAGGTCTATCTCTGTGAGAAAAACAAAAAATTACTAAATCTATTTTATTACTTTCTCAAAGAAATTATAAACAAGTCACCAAAACTGAACATAATCTAATGTCTGAAAATTGGCACTACTAATACAATAAAGGCAACTATTTTAACGAGATAACTCATCTTGTCTAAGATCTAGCACATACTTAACCCTAGGAAGAGCATATATCTGAAGACACAAGAATGAAATACTAAAAGACAAACATGACTACAAAACATAAAGTCAGTTCCCTAGGCCATATGATAGATATCCTCTATTAATTTTCCAGGAATGTACTTTCATCCTACTCAATCCTTAAACAGAATCTTTAGTGTACTGGTATGAGTCTCAAATACTGTTCATATATGAAATTCAAAGGTACACAACATTTCCACTTTTAACATTTCCACCCAATTAGAGACTAGGGACAAGATCTCTGGTCAGACCCCAACATCATACAATACTCAATTAGTCCTTTATCAAACTACTTTTGTTGTCACACATAGGATGAATTCTTAATAATTTATTAAACCTATGTCAGAAAAATTTGTGAAATTTAAGAAAACACTGTATCATCAAGGTTCCTTGATCCAGCCTTAAATAAGGTTTAAAACCAGCCTGAATAAAAGTAAACTGATTATATATTTTCCTACCTTCATTATGAGAAATATAGGCAATAGCACCATCAAGTCTGATCTTAATCATCCATGCCATTATATAACAGCCTTAAAATCTTAATGAATTTTCCAGAGACCTTCACTAGCCAATCCCAGCAAGGATATGAATACATAAATTTGATTTTGGTAAATGTGAGTAATTGAATCTAATCTTTGACCATATACAGGAATTCTTACTGCACTCCTGCAAGATCCAGCATCAGTACCCGTTATTAAGGACAACAAACCACTCCCATTACTGGACTCTCTGATGGTTATAAAAATTTCCCTCTTAATCCTGAGTTAAAATATGCAAGTTACTTTCTTTGTGTTGATTCTACTTTTGCTTTCTAGAGCAGAACAAAAGTGTGTGTCCCCCCCCCCCTTGTTTTTTAATGGCAACCTTGTAAATAATTGGAGACAGGTGTTTTAGTTATCATTTGTCTTCTCTGGGCTACAAAGCCCTACTTCCTCTGTTTTCGACATGATTTCCAGACTCCTGGCACTCCAGTTTGTCAATGCCTTGCCTAAAATTATGGTGTCTTGGACATAACACAGTACTCCAACTGTGATCTAGCTAGTGTTAAGTACGTCAAAGATACTACTTCCCATGATGTGAACACTCTATTTCTATTTCTATTTATACTGCCTAGGGAAGTCTTAAGGGTTTTTTTTTTTTTCTTCTTTTTCTACCCTTCTCTTTAAGCAGCTGCATCATACAGTTGGCTCATATTAAGTTTGTAGTCAAGTAAAACCTCCAGATGTTTTTCACAAATTGAAAATGTTCATATTCAGTTCACACTTGGAGGCAGCAACCACTTACTCCAGGAACAGACAATTCACATCTGTAGCCGCCTAAGGCAGAGATGAATGTCTGGGATAACCCACTACATTTTGTTACAAAATCCCTTCTGGTTCCCATTCTTATTTCTTAAAATTTCAACAACAAAATTAAGAATTTTTCCTTCGGGGAAGTCTTGAGTATTCAAATACACATGTATGTATACCATTACTTCTACTTAATATGTGTTGGTCACTGTTCTGAGGGACTTTAAGAATATTAACTTTTTTTTTCTTTTCTTAGAGAGAGAAAACATGCACATGTGTGGGGGGTAAGGGGTAGAGAGAAGGAGAGAGAGAGAGAGAGAGAGAGAGAGAATCTGAAGCAGGTTCAATGCTCAGCGCAGAGCCCCACACAGGGCTCAATCCCACAACCCCGAGATCATAACCTGAGCTGAAATCAAGAGTCTGACCCTTAATAGACTGAGCCATCCAGGTGCCCCATAATATTAAAATCATTTTATGTCAATAACTATGAAGTAGGTACCATTATTATACATATTTAACAAATGAAGAAACTAAAGTGCAGACATTTTAAGTAACTTGCCTTAAATCACACAGCCAGTAAGAAGCAGATCCAGGATTCAAAATCAGGTAGCCTAGGACCAGTTTGGGGCTCATAATCACTGTATTATGTTGTCTCTTAATCTTAACTAAATATGAAGAAAAATAAGCACTGTGCCAGAGACTTGGAAAACAAAATACAACCTCCTCATTATATTTCTATATGCTTGTCTTAGTTCCATTAAATAAATAACAGGAAATAAATACAACCATGATAAGCAACACAGAAACAAACAGGTCATAGACATACTAAATTCAAAATATGAAGGTTACTTTTAGGGCCATTGAAGGGATTATATAAATTAGTGTCTGTAAAGTACTTAGATTAATGTGTGGGTTGGGATCCCTGGGTGGCGCAGCAGTTTGGCGCCTGCCTTTGGCCCAGGGCGCGATCCTGGAGACCCGGGATCGAATCCCACGTCAGGCTCCCGGTGCATGGAGCCTGCTTCTCCCTCTGCCTGTGTCTCTGCCTCTCTCTCTCTCTCTCTCTGTGACTATCATAAATAAATAAAATTTAAAAAAAATGTGTGGGTCAATGCAGGTGCTAGCTGTATTTAAATATTAATATTATAAATGTATTTGTTCATATAAATATGCATATATGTAAACTCATTTATAAATTACACAGTTCCTTAGGGCAAAAAAATAAACTTTTAATTAAATCCCAATGAGGCTTTATTTTAAAAAGTGAAATATTCCCTTAAACATAAAAGAGAAGCACAGTGAGAACTGAAGTGGGTAGGATGATCAGAAACACTGCATGATGAAAAAAAAAAAAAAAAACACTCAACTTCATTAGCACTCATCTTCTAATGGAAAGAACTCCAAAACTTCATGCATGTCACCAACTTGTTCAGGGGTTAAGAATAAAAACTACTCTCAAAAACACACATTGTGACCACCCATTATAGGTCACCAAAACAATCCAAGAACTGGCCTCTTTATGTACTCAAAATTAATATTTTTGGTTACTCATGTGTGGACCTGCTAATATACGGTTATCTAGAACATGTTCTTTTGTTAGTTCTTTTTTTTAATAATAAATTTATTTTTTATTGGTGTTCAATTTGCCAACATACAGAATAACACCCAGTGCTCATCCGGTCAAGTGCCCCTCCTCAGTGCCCGTCACCCATTCACCACCGCCCTCCTCCCTTTCCACCACCCCTAGTTCGTTTCCCAGAGTTAGGAGTCTTTATGTTCTGTCTCCCTTTCTGATATTTCCTACCCACTTCTTCTCCCCTTCTTTCAAATGAATGACACAGGGACTTCACAAAGCACCATTTTACCTAAAACAGAGTTCCATTCCAGTAAAACTAGCAACATCTCGTTACTAGAATTTACTGGGCACATTGAGTCCTCATTTGGCTTAGAAGTCTGGTTGTGGTACTGTGCAAGCAGAGCAGAACATGAAGGCCACAATGGATAGAATTCAGGGCAGAATTCAGTCATTACATACTAATCCACTGTCTTTAGATAGCTGTTCTATTGTTGATACTGGAGGGTTTTTCTTTTTTAATTATAACAATATTTATCAAAGTTTGTGGTTGGCTGTTTTGCTCTACAGTGTGAGTGATGGAAACTTGATTTTTTTCTATGATTTTCCAATAGATATTTTGACATGTATGCATAGCATTTTTAATGTAAGTTATCCATAAGGTAGCTATAAACATTATTCCACACCACTTCCCAAACAATTTTTGTTTTTGTTTTTTTTTTATTTTTTTTTTTCCCAAACAATTTTTGTTTTGCATGGACAGAAGCACCTCACTGTTGATGCATGTGTGAATTTATATTAATAATTTGCTGTGAAAGGATTTTTAATAAACTCATAAGCATATGTCCAAATCCCTATCTTAGAGAATCAATTCATATATGCCCCTCTACATCTAGTTGTATTTACTGAATTATTTTTCTACTGAAATAAAGACTTGTAATTCAGGAGAAGTAACTAAAAGGGAAATGAGAAAAGGAGAAAAAGTGAGAAGCCTACTGTACTGATATAGAGTCCCCCCCATCCCCAACCCAAATGTAAAAGGGACAAGATGCTTTGTTTCAGCTCATGGCTCTATTAATCACTATCTTCTCCTTTCCCCTCTCTACACTTCCTAACAAAGAACTAACCACCTGATTTTACTGCCATTCTCCAACAGCAATCAAAAACCAATATGATTACTATAAAAGTACTAATAAGAATTTCAAGCAAAAAAATTATCCTTTAAAAGTTTTACTTCAGGGTCACCTGGATGCCTCAGTGATTGAGCGGCTGCCTCTGGCTCAGGACGTGATCCTGGGGTCCTGGGATGGAGTCCCACATTAGGCCTCCCTGCAGCGAGCCTGCTTCTCCCCTGCCTAGGTTTCTGCCTCTGTCTCTCATGAATAAATAAAATTTTTAAAAAATATTTTTTAAAAAGTTTTACTTCAGTTCATACTTCCTTTCTCTTCATTTTGAACTTATTATTATGTTTTTACAAAAGGATAGGAATCCAATACTTTCTCCTTCCAGTCTCTTGCCCTGACTTTCACCTCAATGAAGGACACTAGACAGTGACACCACTCACCCTACTGATTCCTCACTTGGTCATTGCTATACGTACTCTGTTCTTTCTACATCTTTAGCACCCAAATGAATAAACACCCCTCCCAACTCCACCTTTAGGGTCACTAGCCTCACATTAGGATGTGTCTAAGAAGTGCTTATTATCTCAGCAAGTGGGCCCTGCATCCCACCCAGAGGCTACAGGAGGGCGGGCTGTGTCTTTGGCCAGTTCGCTACCAAGGGAATCAAACTTTGAAGAGGAGACAGCAGTGTAGGTAGCATAGGTAAGATGTAAACAGGGGAGAAGCAAAACACAACCAGCCACTCGCTGGCAACAATGCTTTACGCGTGAGAGTCCACTTAAGCTTTCTAATTACTTCTAAACCAGAATTAATGATTCTGGAAGTCTGTTTTTGAAGGAGCACCTTTGTTTGTCCAGGTGCATGAGGTTGTTTCTCTCTGCCACAGAAAATCATGTTCAAGGTATTATGAAAAGTATGCACTTAAAAAGAACACTTTAATCTTAGTTGTATGTACACTGTAAAACATGTCAGGATTAAAGTCTCAAGAACGAAGTCAACCAAGGCAGATGCGAGCTCATGAGTGCAAATGTACAAGCGTACATACATTGTGTTTATAGGAGGGAGAGAGGAAGGGAGGAAGGGATACTTTGGGGAAAAAACTAATTTCCTAACAGGGATGTTTTATCTAATTGCCATTGTTCTTTGTAATTTTCATATCTGTGATGATACCAATATTTACTGTGCTCTATTTTAGAATGTGTATTTCCTCTGTATATTCTGTAAGTACATATACTTTACTATAAATATAACAAAATGTACAAATATATTTTGATAAATGAAAGGCCACATCTTTTTCAGAGACCTGAATATAAATATGGAGAACGGCACTATAATCTGCTACTGTATAAAACCAAAAATAACTAGAATCAACCCAGGCTATTCATTCTGGTGATTTCTAGTATTCCAAGTCTAATTATCATGCAACTGAAATGTGAAACTATTACTGTGACATAATTATTATAACAAATTAGAAAAAGTTATCAGTACTACAAATTTATGTTTTCCAAAAATACATGTGTTATATTTTGACAGTCACAACAAAAAAAGAAAAATTTTAAAAGGTAAACAATAGAATGCTAAATCAGATTTCCAAAGTCTATGGTAATTGGAACTGAATAATCTTCACAGTTCTAAGAACTATCTCCAAGGCAAGAGATAAATATGCTAATAACTCAGATTGCCTTTTAAAATTAATATATTCCTAAATATATAAAAATATTCATATAGGTCTTCTGATTTAGGACCATTTAGCAAAACCTGCCTGTTTTGATTTTCTCAGAGAGAGGAAGAGACAATATAGTATTCGTAAATAGGATATTCTCTAGTATTTACCTAAGCCTCAATGAAGCCACTGTCATGTCCCTCTGAAAAATGTATATTTTTAGAACATGACTTTGGTGGAAGTAAGTCTTTATTAAATTGCATGAGCTTTTTTCCTGACAGAGAATATTTTCTAAAACAGGACACTGTATATATTATAATTAAAGGTTAACTTTTATTCAAAGCTATTAGTTCAGTATATAACCAAAATTTTATATTAGAATTCCTTCTTCTGATTCTACTTCTAACTACAAAAATAGGCAATTCAGAGGCTAGATTTTCATTTTAATACATGAAACAGCAAGTTAATGCTATCCTAAAATTTAAAAATAAATATACAATAGCTCTATCTAAAAACACAAATGAAGTTGAGACTTTTCAAGTATTGTTATTTGGGAAATTTATACTATTATGTTAGAAAATTTTCATAATATAGTTGGGAGAGGAAAATTATAACTATAATCTAGTCTAAGCCAAATCATCCTAGACTGTCTATTCTCAGAGCTGGGATTCTCCAAATATTTGCCCACTCCTGACTTTATGTTGCTCATTACCAATCTATGTTTTCAGGACTTCAAAGGCCAGCTATTCCAAGGAGCAAGAAGCTAGACAGACATGAAACCTGAATGCCACTCTTAGGAACACACAGTGCTCTGGCCCAGCCACAAAACCAGGCCTCATTTCACCTCTCCCACTTCCTGTTAATAGCAAAGGTTAGAAACAGATTCTGTTCCCAAGCACAAAAGTCAGCATGTCTTTTTTTTTTTTTTTTTTATTACCAATAAAACTCAGCAGTGCACACAGGTACAAGTGTTTTACGCTATTTGCTTATTCTATACCAGCATTATAAACCCTTAAGATAGATGGCAGTATAATTGTTAAATTCTACAGATTAACTTGGCTGCAATTAAAGCAAAAAATCTCATAGCCAACAGAATATTCTCACAGTCTTGAGTTGTTATCTGGTGTGAACACAGGATTAAATCTGATAAAGACATGCATAAAAACATTAACTAATTTGATCAAAGTTAGATCTACTATTATTATGTTTCCTGAAGAGTACAACATTAAAATTGTATTTACACATAGGCAAAATAAATATAAAAGTCAACTTCTGAAAGAAAGAAAAATAGAAAAATACACAAATATATGGGCCTAAAAATCAAGGCCAGAATGTTTTAAGGTAGGTAATTCGCCACTTTGACAATCTCTGGACTAGAAGCACATACAAATTTAAGTATTCTGTTTCATTTTTCATCACTATTATTACTTTACCATTTCATCATCCTCTATTTTATCTCCACCAAACTATATCTCCACTCAAACACCTTTCATGATCAGAAAAAAAAAAAAATTTGGTTTTTTTGGCCCTAGTTCTACTATGTGGGACAATACTGAAGTCTATCACTCATACCTGCCCTTCTCCTATTCCTGTTAAAGTACAGTCCAAATGCTTGTCACATTTAGGACATATGAATGAATGGCAAGACATCCCTATTATTGCCTAATAACTTACCTGGAATCTGTCAGCAAAGTGGAATGACCAAACCTTAACCCTGATGTATCCAGAAGTTTATATTTCTAGTGATAGACCTGAGGTGTATCCAGTGTGGGGACTTGGTTTAGCATTGTGTAACCAATTCTATGTATGGATTCTGCTCCATACAACATGAAAAGTGGGGCTTATGCTATCTACCTCTGCAGAGCTCTTGAAAACTCCTATAACCAAGCCCTCAACCTCAGGCCTCCTTGACCTTGGAATACAAGAAAAATCGAACCCCCACCCCAAATTCCACGGTTGGTTAAGGCTCCTAATCCAACCTTTATTCTTGGCCAAGATTCCTGCCACTTGGAATCATCACTGAGTTTTCACTCTTCTTGGATGCTAGTTTATTTCAGGGTTGCCTCAGTCCACATCCTGTCAACCTCAGCATGAAGCCCAGACCATTCTCACATGTTAGGAATAATGTAAAACTTGCAAGCAAGCATTCATGAATTGATGAGACTTTAGAATTTGGAGGATGGAGATATGGAGGATTTACAATCATATTGTAGTTTACTGTCAATAAGTGGTGCCCCGGACTTTCTCTTTCCCATTCTCTTCCAAAAGTGGCAAGAAAATTCTAAAATATTCTGTGTTACACAGATATTTTCTCTCCTCTCAGAAGCCCTGGCTCCATCTGCCACCCAAACCCTTGGGAAAGGGTAAAATAAGCAGGGTGTTATGTTCTCTTCATACTTGTAACAATACCTAAATATTTTTCCATATTTTTTTTCTAACAAATTTTAGTGATAGCTGTAAAGTCAGTAAAATATTCTTCACCTGACTAAAAAAATTCCTAAAACCACCCTCATCCCACTATCTTTGTTCATTAATATTAAATTTTACCAGATGAATGTAATTTAATTTTAAGCAAATTACTTATTAAACATAGTATCTAGTATGAGTGCTCAAAATATAGATATAATAATTAAATCTCATCAAATGAAATGAGAACATGTGACTTTATTTTTTTCCAAACATTTTCAAATGCATCCTTGTTATTAAATAACAAATTTCACTTGCTATCAGAAAGATAGGGACATAAAAAAGGTTACCTTCAATGTATAGCTCCTCCCTTTCAATAGCAACCCCAAAGAAGAGGTCACAGAGCACTTTAAAAAAGTGCTCTGTGAATTTTTAAAAGAAATTCTCTTCCAATTTTAATTATTGGATTGTAAACCAACCAAGTACAGAATGCTTAGTTTCTTAATCCATAATCACATATACAGAAATGCATCTGGAAGAAATCATCAGAAATGCAAACGAGGGTTTATATAAATATTTACTTCAGTATTATTTATACTGACAAAACCCAGAGATAATTGAAAGTCCAACAACAGAGAAACGCTTTAAAAAAAGACACTCATACACGGATTAAGTATAAAATAATGATATACAGCAATAAAAGCATATAAGTGATAAAAGTTTTCATACTTCTAATGTTGTAGAAAATGGTTACAAAATACTGCTAATTGGAAAAAAAAGGAAACAAATCAATATATACACTATGATCCTAATAGTTTTATAAACTATAAAAGCATTGAAAAAAATAATGGGATAAATGGGTAAAATATTAATGATGATTATTGTCATTTATTTTTTTTCCTTATTGCAGAAAGAATTTAAGCAAATGAATCCTTTTAAAATGTAACTGCATTAAATAAAATTTAAAGGAAATGGATGGGGCAAGCGAATGGTCAGAAAGTAAGAAGAGGAATGCCAAAGTATGACAAGAGATGAGGTTAGTTCTCAAAGCAGACCATCCAAATTTGGGACAAAGGATTCAGTTATACCTGAGTATTAATAGTCAATGCAATCAGTCATATGATGCACAGTCCTTAATGCAACAATAACAGTTAACCTTTACTGAGTGCCTGTTATATGCCAAGCTTTGCGCTCAGAAATTAAATGCCATTATATTACTTTATCCTCCCAACAAATCTGGTCTTGGTATTGCCATCATTCCCATTTTAGAGAATAAATTGAGAAAGTTTGCTGTAAACTCCATGATCAGTGAGAGGAAGTCTGACAGTGGTCATAAGTCAATTTATATTCCAAAGGTCTGTTGTGGGTTTTTTTTGGACATGAACAGACATTTCTCTAAAGAAGACAAACAGATGGCCAAGACACATGAAAAGATGCTCAACATTATTGATCATTAGGGAAATGCAAATCAACACTACCATGAAATATGACCTCACACCTGTCAGAACAGCTATAATCAAAAACTTGAGAATCAACAAGTGTTAACGAGGATGTGGATGAAAAGGAACTCTTGTGCACTGATGGTGGGAATGCAAATTAGTACAGCCACTTGGAAAATACTATGGAGGTTCCTCAAAAAATTAAAAATAGAAATATCATATGATACAGTAATTCCACTGCAAGATATTTACCCAAAAGAATACAGAAACACTAATTCGAAAGGATATATGCACCCCTAGGTTTACAGCAGCATTTATTTACAATAGTCAAATTATGGAAGCAGACCAAGGGCCCATCAATAGATGAATGGATAAAGATGATGTGGTAAGTATACACACATATACACAAAACAGAAGATTATTCAGCCATAAAAAAATGGAATTTTGCCATTTGCAATGACATGGATAGAGCTACAGAGTATTAATGCTAAGCAAAATAAGTCAGAGAAAGGCAAATATCATGCAATTTCACTCGTATGTGAAATTTAAGATACAAAACAAATGAACAAAGGAAAAATAAAAGACAAACCGAGAAAAAAGACTCTTAATTATAGAGAACAAACTAGTGATTGCCGGAGGAGAGGCAGGTGATGGGTACATGAAACAGGTGAAGGAGATACGAGTATGATGAGCACTGAGTAAAGTGCAGAACTGTTGAATCACTATATGGGACACCTGAAGCTAATATTCAACACTTAACTATACTGGAAGTAAAATTTACAACTTTATTTTTTTTAGATTTATTCATTCACTCATTCATTCATTCATTCATTCATTCATTCATTCATTCATTTATGATAGATAGAGAGAGAGAGGCAGAGACACAGGCAGAGGAATAAGCAGGCTCTATGCCGGGAGCCCGATGCAGAACTCGATCCGGAGACTCCAGGATCGCGCCCTGGGCCAAAGGCAGGCGCTAAACCACTGAGCCACCCAGGGATCCCCAAATTTACAACTTTAAAAAGTAAATAAAAATAAAAACCATAAAAAAGGTCTATTGAGAAAGATCACTTACAGAAAGGCCCTGGGGACCTTGTTAGGCTGTACTGATTCTTTACATGTGAAAACTAGAGAAGCTCAAAAAGCAGAATGGACATAGAGGTCAGGCAGGAATTCAAATTCAAATAGAATTCAACTCAAGGCTCAGCCACCTATTACCTTTTTATAATTTATAATTATTAAATTAATAAGTGATAGCATAATTATAGATAACACTTATATTGAAAAGCATGTATATATATGTATTTTCTGTTAAATCATTTAATGTTTATAACAAAAATATAAGATGATATATGTAAATTGCCTGGAATATATAATAAGCATCCTACAAATGTCAGCTTTTATTATCCTACATTTTTCATGTTAAATTGTTTCATAAATCTTTACTATTATTCCTCTTTATAACACCTGTGAGGTAAATGCATACTTCCAGACCTTTAGTAGGGCAATTACAGTGTTTTCATTGCCTAAATGAGCCATAGGACAATCTGAAAGCAGTTCTGGCTGGAACTGGGTGGATGAATGCAGAACCTGCTGGATGTCTCTTCAAATTTAAACAACCCTTGCAAGACAAAGGCCATACTCTTAACACTTAATGCCAGAATCTTTATTTATGAATTGCTATCACAGGAAATTAAAAATAAGAGCAGGTTTTTATTTCTCAAACCTAATTATATACCATAATTTTGCTAATATTCTTAAATATATCAGTATCTGAAGATATAATTTGTGGCTTTTTAGTTTCCAAATAAATCAATTTTAAAAATTTAAAGTAAAACAAAAAATAAATATCATTTTAATATCAGACTTAAAAATGTCCTTTTTATATAACAGTACTTTTGTGTACTGCCAATTTATTTTTTGAAAAAATAAACTGGTTCTAAAAGCTAAAGACTGCCATGTAAATGTCACATAAATAACTGTTAGCTAATGACATATCAAGTACAAAGGAAAGGTTAAATTTAATGTATTTACTCCTAAAGTATCACTGTCCATTTCTGGCATGAATTCTAGTTGCAGAAACAAAGTTTCTCATCTTGTATCCATATTATGTATACTTTGGTTAAGGTTTCCACTATCATTTGTACAATTTGTATTTGCTTTAATAAAAATAACCAAACTCCTTAATACAGTACATTTATAAGGGGAAAAAATCACAATAGTTTATACTTTGAATATAAAATTAAGAGGGTATAGATGTGAATTTAAACAATCTCATAGCTATAAAATATATCTATTCCTAAAGGGAGCTTTCCAAAATAAAAGTGCCTAAGAATTGCCCACAGTTGTATATTCATACCCATATATGTATGAGGTGCTGGAGAAAAGAGTTTTCACATGATCTAAAGAAACTGTCTAAAAAATTTAGATTTAGCTATCAGACATCTCTTCTGATTCTTTCATCATTTCTTAAGGGTTTTCAGAAGCAATGAAGGCATTTGGAGGCTAATAAAGATGCAACTGTAAGACACACCAAAAGAGAATTAAGTTGTTTTATACATTATGTGCAAGAGAACTCCTAATTTGGAGGAAAAGCTGTGACTTCAGAAAATTTTATTTATTCTACCATTCCTGGTACACAGTGGCTGCTTAATAAATGTTCTTTTGAATGTTTAATACTGCCCTTAAATTGTGACCATTGAGTCACACACACATGATATGTGCACTCACACATGCAAATAAGGGTTGTTTGCATTTATGTTTTAAATTTCTGAATTTAACGGAAGTCTGAAGGTCTTTTTTTTTTTTTTAGGATTTTATTTATTTATTCATGACAGACAGAGGCAGAGACATAGGCAGAGGGAGAAGCAGGCTCCCTGCGAGAAGCCAGACGCAGGATTCCATCTCAGGACCCCAGGCCCACAACCTGAGCGAAAGGCAGATGCTCAACCACTGAACCACCCAGATGTCCCTATTATTTATTGATGCATTACTTACTCTTCCTTTAACGTTTAAAATGTATTAAATAGCTCTCAGGAACAAGGACCTTAAAGAGAGTTCCTAAGAAAGCAGGTAATTTAGTTGCCAATTATTCAGTATAGAAAAATAGACCCGAAAAGTAGTTTTTTAAAAACATAATTTACACCCCTGATTACCAGATCCTTTAATTCAATGGTGCTAATGTTCACAAGTGAGAATTTTAGTCTTTAAAAAAAAAAAAAAAAAAAGAGAGAGAGAGAGAATTTTAGTCTGTTTTAAGTTATTTATTTCTTTCTGGTCTACCCACAATTTCATGTACACCCACACATCAACTTGGGAAATGTCCCTGCCACTGAAGTTCATAATGCACTATGGATATCATTGAGCCATGGACGCATTCCTTAGAATTAGCAACCTTGTTTTCATTGCTCTGAATAAAACAGCAATAGGGCCCATCATGTGTTAGCTTCAAATCTACCAAACTGACACCATTTGGATCAGAGTTGCCAGAAACAGGTAGATATTACATAATTTTATACATGAGGAGGTTAAAACCCACAGAAATTAAATATCACACATGCCGGGTTACAAGCTTGTTGAGTTTGGACTAATACCCCCTTCTGCCTAAACTGACGCCCATATTGCCTTTTTGTGTTCTCAACACTAATATCCCATGAGCTTCACTCATACTGAATTACTAAATCTAAGAGTAATCTGTCAGAATGAGGAATTAAATAAGGAGCCTGAAGACTTATTCAGAGTAGAATGAGTACTTTATCATAAAATGATCACCCAGTTTTGAAGTAAACTAGGCATAATTACCCCTATGGGAAATTCAATGGATTGTAGTATGGCCATAACTACAATTCAGACACGTTTAATCTGGCAAATTAAGGATCAATGCCAAATGAGAGCCCAAAAAAGAGCGTGGGAAAGCCTGTGGGTTGGGGTAAGGGTTAGGGAAACAGCTGCTATAGGCATGATACAAAAAGAAAGGAAAAAATAGCAAGGGAGAAATTAGCAATAAATAGAACATAACTATCTCTACATTCTGTGGTTTAGAAAGAAGGTCCTTAAATAAAAGATATTTTGGAGTTTTAAAAAATATATATGCTATTAACTTTATCAGCAATACTGTACAATTTGATCTTTAGATCAAAAGGTAATGAATATTTTATAATCAGGATTTTATTAGACTTGACCTACTTTTTACATCTAATAATGGTTCATATTTCTTGTGAGACTCATTTTAAAAAAAAAAAAAAAATCCACCTTTTACTCTTAAAACTATCAATTACTGCCCTTAGTTCAAACCAGAGGAAAAGACAGCTACTAGAAATAGCAATAAGTCAACATAATTGTGTTTCTATTATGTGCAAATATCTGTCCTTGCCTGGAAGAAAAAAGATAAGTGAGTCTCTACCTTTAAAGAATTTATAATCTCAGAAATGTGCATGTTTCATTCATTCAGCAAATATCATCCATATTTTTTTCCAGGCACTCAGTTTCTCTGGATTGAATGAATCATTAAACATAAAACAGAAGCTGCCCACAGGGAACCTAGAGTCTAGCCAGAGAGATCAATAAAGACTATGAGATGAAGTACATGATATTCTAAGCACACAGAAATGACAGGTTGAGCAACCAAAGAAAACAACCTAGAGGCAATGTCCAAGGAATTGTCTTATTTGTTAATTTTTTATAAGCAGGGACAATGCAGATATTTAAATTTGATTACATGAGAGAGATCTTAAATTTTGCAAGCACCAAAGGATGCTAAGGATAAACACAGGGGAAAAAATGCTTACACTCCCACAATTTATAGTTCAATGCAGTTAAAATACTAGTAAAAGGCTGAATTAGATTAAAATAAAACCCAGAGTAGAAAAGTAAACTTTGAAGACTTTCTGTGCCCTGTCTTATTGAGTCTAACAGGACCTCATTTGACTCCTCTTTATTCTTTTATTCTGACTAAATCAGATTAGATGATATACAAGATATTACTAGTTATATGATTTTATATCTAGTTGTCAGCCCTTAATGCACCTCTGCTCTCTTGCTAGATACTTGTGTTCTCAAGAGTGCTTCTTTTCTACAAACTCCCAAGAAATTGTGTCTACTCCCAAGACCTTATTTGGCCTTACTGGCCATCTATAGAGAGAGGATTCCAAAAGGTGTACCTCTACCCCAGGTTTCTGGTCTCATCTACAGTCTCTACCTCAGTTATTTCCTAAACCCTCCCTCGGAGATCTTGTAGACTTCCATGATACATAATAAATAATGTATATACATTAAAGAACACTTTATCAAAGGCTTTCCCCAAACCCATAAGCAAGATATAATTCTCTTACTATTCCCTCCTATTATCAATCAATATTCTACATCCCTTTAATCATATTCATATACTTGTAATTACTTAATATAATCCTACTACAGTATAATCCACAAGGGCAGAATGATTCCCTTATTCATCATTTTATGCCTTGCAGAGGATGTTACTGGTGTTTCAATATATTATTACTGAACTAAATTGTATCATAACTGCCTTATACCACATATGTGATATGAACTAATGTATCTACAGATTTTAATCATGTACTCCCCCTCACTCTAATTACAATTTTATTTTTATAGTCAGTATGATATTAGTCAGTGTTACCAGAAAGAAAAGAAATCAGGGCCAAACTGATAAATCCATCCACCTAAGTTGGGGGGAAAAAAGATAGGTAAGAATCATTTCCACCCAGTAATGACCTTGAGCTTAAGCCTCAGAATAGGGCTGGGGGAATTAAGGAAAACCAAGTAGTTCAAAAGAAACAAAAAGCAAAGAGACTGAACAACACTCCTTAAAGAGCACCCACATTCCACCTGTGCATGAAGGGTAGCATTCCAAAAGCTATAATAGCAATCTTTGTCCTATTGCCAATATTATGGATTCATGGATGAGGTTTTCTTCCCCTTTTGTGGATATGTATCTAATGACAATTACCTATAGATAATTCAAATACTTCTCATTTTGGAATGATGCTAGGTTAAATACAGATCAAATCAAATAAGATGCCTGTGTGCTTCAAATTTTAAGTGTTTTCAAACTTAAAAGCACTTGCAAGTAGATTAAGGGTGGGTGGTTTAGAAATAACAGTGAAATAGAAAATGACAATCAGGGCAGCCCAGGTGGCTCAGCGGTTTAGCGCCACCTTCAGCCCAGGGCGTGATCCTGGAGACCTGGGATCGAGTCCCACGTCGGGCTCCCTGCATGGAGCCTGTTTCTCCCTCTGCCTGTCTCTGCCTCTCTCTCTCTGTCTCTCTCATGAATAAATAAATAAAATATTTTTAAAAAAGAAAAAAGAAAATGACAATCATGTCATGAAAGCTTTTAAAGCATATCCATAATTCATTCTTTTATTATACTATTAACATAAAAATGTTACTAACACAAGTATTTATTGCCCACTGAATGCATATTTGCTCAATGCTTGCTAACATGGAGCTATAAAAAACAAGCATAAGTTTTCAAAAAACTGAAATCTAGTTAGGAAACTACTAACCAGTATGATATAGTCTATTACTATAGGGCTTAAGAGTAAGACTGTAACTAAGTGAACCATATATATATATGTGTGTGTGTATATACGGATTGTAGTAGTTGTGAAATTTTCATTAAAAAGGTGAGCTACGCTTAATATGTGGTATTTAGACAGATCATGAGAAGCAAGTTAAAATTTTCATCTGAGAGGAACTAAAGGCAAAAAGAGGAAGAAACAAGTATAAGCAATGGATTTTGCAAAGAAAGTGAAAGGACTATCTGATTGAAATGAAACCATTTGGCTAATAATGGGGGTATACAAATAAAAGCACACAGTAATGGGATAATTAGAAGAAAATCTAACTACAGTATTAAGAGCTCAAAAATGAGGTAGGAAATCAGGTGGGAATATCAGGTGGGAAAGTGTATTGTTTTTAGCAAGAGGTGGCTATTCAGAGCATCCTGTGGCCCAACCACCCATGGAGCTCCATGAACAGTAGTCCTCTGGTCTACAGTTAGATGAAAGCTATGTTTTTAAAGATCACTCATGCATTACAGACTATGGCTAGAATCAAGGAGAGAATCTTCAGAGACTTATGAAGACATTATTTCAGGAACTCAGGCACAGTGATAAAGGCTTAGAACCTTGAATATCAAAGAGGGCATAAAGAAAAAAAGTTACAGAATAATGTAAACATAAGATGTCAAAATTCTGACACATGCTGCAACACAGATATACTTGAGGACATTATGCTAAATGAAATAAGCCAGTCATAAAAAGTATATGATTCCACTTATATGAGGTACTCAGAGCAGTCAATTTCATAAATACAGAAAATAGAATGGTGGTTACCCGGGGCTGGGGCAAGGGGGACTTTGCCCGGGGGGTGGGGGGGGGTGCGTCTTGTTTAATGTGTTTAATGTATCAGTTTCCAAAGTGAAAAGAGAAGAGTTCTGGAGATGAGATGGTGGTGGTGGTTGCCCAACAACATGAATACACTCAATATCACTAAAGTGTATATCCAAGTATGGTTAAGATGATACATTTTATGTTCCACTATACCACAACTGTAAATAATAATTCTTTTTAAACGCCAACACTTCATGTCAAAATGGGATTAAAGGAAGAATGAGAAAAGAATTTCAAACTACTCTTAGACCACTAGCTAAGAAGAGGAAGGAAAGTTGAAATAAAGGAGATCCAGCCTGACAGAGGAGAAGAGTGTCAATTGTCAAATATGTTTGATAGGAACATCTAAATGGAAATGTTTCACAGGCAGCTGGTGACAACAGATAAGGGCTCTATGGATAGAACAGGAAATATGCTGGTTTTTATTTTATTTTAGTGTTACCACTGGCAGGGGGTGGGGGGGTGGGGGCGGGGGTTGGAGTCCACCATCATGCACAATTCTGAGGCCTAGATTTCAACAGAGGTTTTCAAAATATATTGTTATGTTTACCATATTTTTCCTCACATTTTGGTATCTCTGAATTGGTTTGGTCAAAAGAGGAGAGCATCTTTTGATGGAAAAAAAGTGGTTGTAAAAACAGAAACTCACTCAATACAGCTTAGTGCAGGCTTATTCATAGAATGAGGGACAGGAACACAGTGCAGCCCCAGGGAATAAATAGAACCAAAGTCATGTAAGCCCTGAGGCTATTAAGATCCAACCCCCTTTTCCCCCATTCCCCATAGCTGCTTCGTTTTTTCTGCAAATTGACTTTCTCTGCTCCTTAGCACCACATAGTTTGGAAAAGTGCTTTATGCCTTTTGGAAAAAAGCTGATTTAAACTCACACTTGGTCCCAATACCAAATTCTGGATCAGAACTGCACTGCTCATCTTAAGTTCAATCTAGAACAGTCAGATAACAGGATTGAGCCAAGCAAGTGTGGCTACAGTAAGTAGAGCCCAATATCCCAAAGGATCACGACTGCATGGTAGGCAAGAGGCAACTTGTTAAGATGTGAAAATCAAGTCAAACAAAGAACAACTAAACTAGAGGGACATCTTTAACCAGGGAAGAAGACCTAAGAGTCCTAAGAGGCAAATGAGAATGGTCACTATCAGGACGCCTGGGTGGCTCAGTGGTTGAGTGTCTGCCTTCAGCTCAGGTAGTGATCCCAGGGTCCTGGGATCGAGTCCTGCCTCCAGCTCCCCAGAGGGAGTCTGCTTCTCCCTTTGCCTGTGTCTGCCTCTCTTTCTCTTGGTCACTCATGAATAAATAAATAAAATCTTTTAAAAAAAAGAATGTTCACTATCTACCTTTATTACATAAAGAGAAAATAAATATTAAGAGAAATGGGTCAGAGTTACCACAGAACACTTTGTGACTCAACCTAACAACCTTCCTGTAGCAATTTTTTTTAAAGATTTTATTTATTTATTTATTTATGAGAGACAGAGAGAGAGAGAGGCAGAGACACAGGCAGAGGGAGAAGCAGGCTCCACACAGGGAGCCCGACCCGGGACTCAATCCAGGGTCTCCAGGATCAGGCCCTGGGCTGAAGCCAGTGCCAAACCACTGAGCCACTGGGGCTGCCCCTATAGCAATGTTTTATTAAATATCTTGTAAATGAGATAATCAGTTCATATTATCTCTCAACAAACCTCCAGAGTTGGGGTTTAAATTTTCATTTAATAGAAAACCAAAGCTAAGAAATTCAGTGACTCGTCCCACTTCACACAGTTAATAAGTAACTGGCAGAAGCAGAATTTGCACCAATGTTCATTTGGATCCAAAGCCCTTCTCTTTTTTTCTTCCATACCTTTACTGACGATTGGCAATTAAAAGTTATATATATTTAAAATATGCAGCATGTTTTGGTATGTGTATATATTGTGAAATGATTACCATAATCTAATTGACATACCATCTCACACTTGCCATTTCTTTCCCTCCTCCTTTAAAAAAAAAAATTATTTTAGAGAGAACACATGTGACCTGGGGGAGGGACAGAGGGAAAGCAGAGAGAGAATCTCAAGCAGACTCAGAGCTCAGTGCAGAGCCCAACATGGCACAACCCTGAGATCATGACCTGACCCTAACCCAAGAGTTAGACACTCAACCCACTGAGCCACTCAGGTGCCCCTCCCTTCTATTTCTAATACACCACTGTTTTGTATTGGTTTGAATGCGGTGTGCTAGATTTCATTTGAGGTATTCAAGTAGTGGCTAAATAAACATTTGTCATAGAAATACTATAGGAATAATTACTGGGATGGGATGGGAACCTTATCTCACCTCTCTGATGCCCAAATGTAATATTTAACTATATGTTGGTTCAGTAACTTCAGTTTCAAAGTATTCATTACAAGCAAAAATGAATATTCTTCCCATCTATTAAAAACTATTAAAAGTTTTGTAATCCTGATAAAGTGTTTTGGGGTTGTTTTTTTGTGGGGTTTGTTTTTGTTTTTTGTTTTTTAGAATTTATGTATTTGAGAGAGAGGGAATGAACACACAGAGTGGTGGGAGGGGCAAAGGGAGAAGGAGAGAATCTAAAACAGACTCCCCATTGAGCACAGAGCCAGACCAGGGCTCCATCCCAGTACCCTCAAGATATCATGACCTGAGCTGAAAACAAGAATCAGACACTTAACTGAGCCACCTAGGCACCCCAATCCTGATAACTTCTAAAAAGAAAATGGTCTATCACATTAAAATTGTTTGGTTTATTTTTTTAAGGAAAAGAAATCTCTTTATCTTTACTTTTCTTATTTCTTTTTTTTTTTTTAAGATTTTATTTATTTATTCATGAGAGACACAGAGAGAGAGAGGCAGAGACACAGGCAGAAGGAGAAGCAGGCTTCCTGCAAGGAGCCCCACGTGGGACTCAATCCCAGATCCTGGGATCACACCCTGAGCTGAAGGCAGATACTCAACCGCTGAGCCACCCAGGCATCCCTCATTCATCTTTATTATTTTTTTAAGATTTTTTTATTTATTTATTCATGATAGACATAGAGAGATAGAGAGGTAGAGACACAGGCAGAGGGAGAAGCAGGCTCTATGCCAGCCCGATGAGGGACTCGATCCCGGGACTCCAGGATCGTGCCCTGGGCCAAAGGCAGGCGCTAAACCATTGAGCCACCCAGGGATCCCCCCTCGTCCATCTTTAAAGAAGAAAGCTAGCAATAGTAAATATATTAAAATCTATGAAACATTGTTTTCTAGAAAAAGTTGGAGAAGTGACCACAGTTTGTGAAATAGCTAAAATATTTTTTAAAGTACAAACTAGGGACACCTGGGTGGCCCAGTCTTTTGAGCAACAGACTCTTGATTTCAACTCAGGTCATGACCTTGGGGTCCTAGGATGGAGCCCTGACACGGAGCTCCACGCTCAGCAAACAGTTTCTCTCTTCCTCTCCCTCTCACCCCTGCTCCAGCATGCACTCACTCTCTCTAAATAAATCTTTTTTAAAAATTTTTTTAAAAATTAAAGTACAAACTATTCAAAGAAGAATGTTGCTCGTAGCTTCAAACTGGGTCACTGACTTACAAAACATAACAACCATTAGGACTTCAAATGATGTGGTAAATATTACTTTTAAACTGCAGATTTCAGGCACATTAGCCGAAGAACCTAGGGAGGGGAGGGGAGGAAGAATTCAGGTGGAGATGATGGGGAAAGGCTGGTGCTCTATGCTCACCCCCATTGCCTTCAAAGCTTCAGATTAAGTTGGTTTTCATGTAACCATTCATTAGATTTGCATCGGATTTCACAAGAAACCAATGTTCCATTTGAGAAGGAGGAAGAGGGAGGAATAAGGAAAGGAGAAGGAAGGAAAATATATCCCACTTTTCTAGAACTTTCTAGACCCTTCACTCTCAATGGATTGATGTTACACTCTGAGAAACTATGCAGCAGAAATAATACATATGCACACATAATTAGTGTCATATAGATTTAAATATTTCACGGCATTTAGAGAAGTCTTTTGAAAGACTTGAGAAATGTGTTTAATAAATTGAAAATTATGATAAGAAAATGGCAATAAATTACATAATAATTCAGAATTATATTTTTTCTTTAAAATTCATTTGTATAGCTTACTGAACACAAACATGGAATATTTGAGAAGAAAAATGTGAATAGGGAAAAAGAAGAACAGATGTTACATTAAAATATTTATAAATTCATTTAATCTTTGAAATAAGAAGAATGACCCTTATGAAAAGAAACTCTTTAATGAAAGCTATCTGCAAATTAATGTCAGCTTGAGTCAATTTTCTACAAAGAAAAATGTTGCCCTTAATAATGAGTGTTTTCTCACATCTATAGAGCCAAACAGCAGACCAGAATAACATTATTAAGAATAAAATTTGTTAACCATAATATCAGTTTTTATTTAAGGCAAGTAGGCCCTACACCAATTATTTTATGAAGGGAGACAGACACATGTTTAGATTTTTAAATTTCATCCATACCCTAAGATTTATAAAATATTAAGTTACGTATGTGACATTTATAATAAAGTTTTGCTTGTAAGAAAATATGTTTTACCATACCTCAGTACAAGGAGTCTAAAGTATAATGAATTTCCACAAAAAAAATTAAAATATTTTTATATACAGTACTTGCTTTTCTTCATACAATTATTTTCAGAGTAAAGATAGTGCTCCATACATGCAAGGCAACTGAAAGTAATTTTTAAACAGTTACAAGTTTACAAAAACTAAATTGAAACTCTAAACTTAAGCACTCTAAAATCAATTAAATTTTAATTCCAAGAACAGAATCTTTGAATTGTAAGAAACTAGGGAGTACTGCTATATCTTTCTCTACCTATCCAATCTAACAAGTTAGGCTCCATAGTAGAGCACCAATCCTTTCCTTATCTGGGAACCCTGGTAACCAGTGATACTATATAACAATATAGCTCATGTTGCTATATTTAGAGTTTTATAGAGGAAGAATATCTTACATGAAGACATGTCAAACTAATTCAATTCTCCTGCCTCTGCTGCCTTTCTAAAAATTCAACCATTCAAATAGAGTATAACTAGTTAATTGAAAAAAAAGTTTTTAGTGAATACCTATTCTAAAACCAAGTGTGTGTGTGTGTGTGTGTGTGTGTGTGTGTGTGTATGGAAAAGGACATAATATTAAGCATCTGCTAAGTGCCTGGCACTTGGTAATGCCATGAACAAAATACCTTAAAATTAAGTAATAACCTTACAAGGTAGTAAATGTTATCCCTATTAAACAGATGAAGAACAAGTCTCAGAGACGCTAAATAACTTCCCATAAGTCACACAGCTGGCAGTCAACATCTGTCTTTTTTTTTTTTTTTTAAGATTTTATTTATTTATTCATGAGCGAGAGAGAGAGACAGAGACAGACAGAGACACAGGCAGAGGGAGAAGCAGGCTCCATGCAGGGAGCCCAACGCGGGACTCAATCCAGGATCTCCAGGATCAGGCCCTGGGCTGAAGGCGGTGCTAAACTGTTGAGCCATCGGGGCTGCCCTCAACATCTGTCTTGATGCCAAACTGTGTGTTATATCACTATGACCCCTGATTCAATAGGCCTGAGAAGAAGCGGAGCACCTGGGGGCACTCAGTAGGTTAAGTGTCAGACTCGATTTCAGCTCAGGTCTTGATTTCAGGGTCGTGAGACTGAAGTCCGTGCTGGGTGTGAAGCCTGCTTAAGATTCTCATTCTCTCTCTCCCTCTGTCCCTCCCTCTCCACTGCCCACGTCCCTGGTCTCTCTCTTGCTCTCACCTGCTCTTTAAATAAATAAATTAGGCTGAGAGGAAGCTTAAGATAGGAGGTCTATGATGTGGTCACGGGAGTATGATCATATAAAGAGTAAGAAAATGCCAAACTATGAGGTGCTATGTAGGAGGAGTTCAAGTAAATGACGATAAGCTACACAGGTTCTGAAGGTTTTGCAAAAGAATGGCTCTGGAGACACTCCATGAAAGATGAACAGAATTCTAGGAAGTTGCAGAAGCAAAATTAGGTCATCCCGAGGATTGGAAGAGAAGGAGGTGGGAAGGAACCTTGGAGGTTCCCAAGAAATGGGGTGTACCCATCAGAGTACAAATGGGGTGTGCGCAAAGAAACCATGAGAGATCTGGATAATCCCTAGAAACAGACTCTCACATATAGAATCACATATAGAATAACAGAATCGACAAAATACATATAACAACAGGAGAGAAAATTGCTGACGGGAACGAGGAAGGATTAATAAGTAGTGCTTTAAGTAGCACGGGTCACACTTCCCACTTCCCTTTCCCCATTTGTTCTTGTCTTTCTTTCACACCAAATTCAAAGCTTTACACAGAAAAGCAGATTCATTCTCTGAATAAGACAGACTGTCAGAGTAAAAACTGGAGAGGAGAAAAAGGAAGCCACCAGAAAACTCTGTATTTGAATCAGCAAGCAGGAGGAAACCGTTAACACTTCTTAGCTATTGCCAGTAGACAAATTCATATTTTAAAAAAGAATTTGCACTAGTTTCTGCCTACCCCCCCAAAAAAAATTATGAAATACACAGATGCAGATGAACAATGATGTTTAGTAAGTAACCAATAGCAAGAGAAATATGAATCATGGCTCATAAGGAGAAGAATTTGAATATATGCATATAAGGTGACCTGAAGTTGACAGGTCAAAGAGTTAAACCATTAAGGAATGGCTATTTCCATAAAAGAAATGCTGGATTAAAGCCTTTGAGAATGGCTATTTCCAAAATAGAAAGATAAAGCCAAATTATAAGAGCAAAACTAGTAAAAGCTTCTAGGAATGGCTATTTCCATAGGTAAATATTAGATAAAGCCAAATTCAGTTAAATGGTTAGTACTATTCAATATATTTATTTGGTAACCAATAAATCAATTAAAACTTTTTAGTGAGCATCCATCATGTATATAGCACCTTCTTAGGTTCAATTCAGGATAAGGGAAAAATTAAGAGATGTGATTTCTACCTCAAGGAACTTAGAGTATTATGTTTTTAACTTCGAAATTACCAAAGTTATCTTGTTCCTTATCCATACCTACAATTATATGACTTTCTATATAAATGTGATTTGATTAAGTCCAGGACCACTAGTTTCTAATAGGATGCAGCTCCAAAACTATAACTAAATCACTTTTGCCAAAACTTAACTCAGTAAAAAAAGGAAAAGTAATATTTCCCCCTGAAATAATTATAAACCTAATGAACTTATTAAAATAAAGAACCTTATTAAAATATTGATGAAGATTAAGAAAATAACACATTCCTATTAATATAGCATATGATTTCTCTATTTCAGTTTCTCCCCAAATTCTAACATTAGAATGTTCAAAAACTGACCTACATTCTTCTGTCTTCTAAATCATTCTTTTTCAGGAATCTGGCCAAATGATGTCACTTTATATACGCAATCTTACCTGCCAAAAACAGAAATTCCAGGAAAAGCCTTTGAAAGGATATAATTCGTTAGGAAGTTCAAGTAGAAAGCTAAAGACTAAACTTTGACTAAATTGTTAAGTTTCAGAGTTAGGAAATTTAAATAAAAATTAGAATGCCTACCACGTATCCAGTCTCCCTTAAAATGATTTATCTAGATATCTAGACACCACTACATATAATTACATATATGTATATATAACAGAGATTAAATTTGATTGTCCTGAAATATTAAAATTGATAATTCTCATACTAATTATTTTTAAAGATTTTTTATTTATTTATTCATTAGAGACCGAGAGAGAGAGGCAGAGACATAGGCAGAGGGAGAAGCAGGCTCCCCCTGGAGAGCCTGATGTGGGACTCGTCCTGGGACTCCAGGATCACACCCTGAGCCAAAGGCAGATGCTCAACCACTGAGCCACCTAGGCATCCATATTTTATCTAAAGCTCAGACTTGAAATAGCTTCAAAACAAAAATGACAAAGTGATATTATTTTCTGTCTTACAAAAAAAGACAATTGAGGATGTCATGCTTTGAAATCTCCTTCTCCGTCACAGATTACTATTTTGAGCATTCTGATGTTAAGTGTCTATTTCCTTTAAGAAGTAATTCCAACAAAACTCTTCTATTTGTAACACAGTTGTAAATCCAACTCCTAAATGATCAATGCAATTGTGGTCACAAATCCTAAACCCTGTCCTATGTAGAAAAGATGTACTGTCACCCTCAGGCCTCCACGTATAGCACAAAGACTAAAACTGTGAATAAATAGGACTAATAACTAAGCATGTGTGGTTGAGTGCTCTCCCTGCAAGCTAACACTTCTCCGTTGCAGCAGAATCAAAGGTCTCTGCTAGACACTTTGGACAGCTCACTACAAAGGAGGGGAAAAAAAAAAGTTTAAAGAGGCACACAGTATCATATAGAAGCCTGGAAGAATGAGCCATTCAGCACCAGGAAAATATCTCTAAACATTTTAATGGTCTCTGAGGATGTTATTGTACTGCTGCATTTTAAAATAATTCAAGTTGATAATGAAGACCTTGAACGAGCAAGAAAAAATTAAAATCGGTGTGCACTATGAATGTATCCACACACTAAAAAAAGTAAAATAAATTCAGTTACCAATTGAACAGCAACAATAAAAATCCTTCCTTAAGGAGAGAGAAAAAGAAGACATTATTTGCAAGTAGGAGTTATACATTATTTCTTTATTCCAGTATGACTTTCTTTCAACAAATAATTCTCATTAAGACTTTTTTTTCTTAGTTTTAAATATAATCTTTACTGGCACCCAAGGTTGCATCCCCCAGAAACCAGATACTGACCCAGAGTACCACATTATAAAGTGTTTAACTCTGACAGCTCAGTTAGGACCAGATCAACATAAATCAGTGCCTCTGAAGAGTTATTCTCTTAGAATTACCACACAGACCTATTTTTCAAACCAGCATCAGAAAGTAATTTTGACAATACTGTAGAAATAAAGAAAAAAATTGAATTTCCATTTTCTAAAAAGAAAAAAGCTTGTGAATGATTGGCTCAAAAAAATTTAATGTGTTTATAATAGAAATCATAAATCTCTATTATTAAATTTCTTCCATACATTTAGAACAATAAAATATGTTTCAAAATCAATACACTTAAAAATACCAATGTCTGGAGGCACCTGGGTGGCTCAGCTGGTTAAGTGGCTGACTTTTGGTTTCTGCTCAGGTTATGGTTATGAGATTGAGCCCTTCATGGGGCTCACGCTGGGCAGGAAGTCTGCTTGAGATCTCACCTTTCCTCTGCTTTTCCCTACCCACACCCCCACTCGTTCATTCATGCATTCTTCCCTCGCCCTCCTTTCTCTCTCTAATAAATCTTTTAAAAAATTACCAAAATCTGGGTCTCACTTCAGACCACTGGATCAGAATCTTTGGCGGGAGGGTGGGTTAGGCTTAGTAAGTGATTTTGTATTTAATTCCCTGAAGGTGAATCCACGGCACAAATAGGGTTCAAAACCCTTAATTGCCCTGGAGGTTCTTTTAGCTCCATACTGCTTAACTTGGAAGTTCCATCTTGTGATTCTTCCAGGAGCAGAACTGCCTGTAAAACCCCAGACATTTTCTGAACCTATCTCCATAAACTTGCAACTGCTATCCACAAAATGGAGATAACCACTCAATCCTACACTATTGCTGTCCAGTTTAATGAGGAAATGTACAGTTCAGATATTCTCTGAATTACCAAGCACTACCTAAGTTATGATAATACCTCATTTACTCAAAAACATTTGTTGACCATCTCCATGGCACTAAGATAAACAATGTGGGGCACAGGAAAGTTTGGCCAATTATACATAGACCTCTCCCTCACAACCATCAAAGACCTCTCTCTTACTTCTAAAAATATTCACAGGGATCCTTGGGTGGTGCAGCAGTTTAGCGCCTGCCTTTGGCCCACGGTGCGACCCTGGAGACCCGGGATCGAATCCCACGTCGGGCTCCTGGTGCATGGAGCCTGCTTCTCCCTCTGCCTATGTCTCTGCCTCTCTCTCTCTCTGTGTGACTATCATAAATAAATAAAAATTAAAAAAAATAAGAAAAAATAAAATAAAAATATTCACAATCCAAGGTTAAAAAATATATAATTGTTATAAGAGAATAATAGATACAGATGCTAAGGAGATTCAGAGGAAGGAGAAAGAACTGCCAGTTTGGATGATCAGAAAATGCATCATGAAGCAGGTGGAAGATGAGTAAATGTCTTGATTCACATTAGCTGGACCTCAGGATATAGAGATGGGCATTAGAGACAGAGGGTAATATATGGAACAGATGGATATAGGAACCGACCTAGCTACCTAATAAGTGATTCCTGGAAGGGGAGAGAGCAGGGAGCACAAATCAGCACAAGCAAGACAGCAAGTATCTATAACCAACTCAAATTAGCTAGACAATTAATGTAAGAAAGGAAGTAGGAGCTTGAAAAGGCTGAGGGTAAGAAGCACAAATAAGAGAGGGTCAAAAATCCCAAATTAAGAGGTATTCACTTGTTTGAAAGGCAACTGAGAAATAGGAAGTATTTTTTATCCAAGGCTTGACAAGGTGTTACATTAGCATTCAATGAAATTGTCCTGATCACTCTTGTGCAGGAAGATATAATGCAGTAGTAGTTCAGGGGATGAATTAATATTCAGAAGGCATGAAGGCAGGAAGATCATCTAGGAAACCACCACACAGTACAGGCATGCTTTGTTGTACTGTGATTTTTATTGCACTTCATAGATACTGTGTTTTGGGTTTTTTGTTTTGTTTTGTTTTAATTGAAAGTTCACAGCAACCCTGTGTCAAAGAAGTCTGTGGGCACCATTCTTCCAACACTATTTGTTTACTTCTTATCTCTGTGTCACATTTTGGTGATCCTCACAATATTCCCAACTTTTTCATTATTATCATACTTGTTATGGTGACCTGTGATCAGTGATTCTTGATGCTACTCTTGTAATTGTTTGGGGGTACCATGAACTTTGCCCATATATGACAGCGAAATTAATCAAATGTTATATGTGTCCTGACTGCTCCACCAACCAGCGCTCCCCCATCTGTCTCCCTCTCATAAGGCCTCTGTATCTCCTGAGACACAACAATATTGAAATTAGGACAATTAATAACCCTACAATTGCCTCTAAGTATACAAATGAAAGAAGAGTCACACATCTCTCACTTTAAACCAAAACCTAGAAATGATTAAACTTACTAAGGAAAGCATGTCAAAAGCTGAAACAGGCCAAAACCTTTTCTTTTTTTAAGATTTTATTTATTTATTCATGAGAGACACAGAGAGGCAGAGACACAGGCAGAGAGAGAAGCAGACTCCATGCAGGGAGCCCAGTGTGGGATTCAATCCTGGACTCCAGGATCACGCCATGGGCCAAAGGCAGGTGCTCAACCGCTGAGCCACCCAGGCATCCCAGGCCAAAAGCTTTTTGTACCAAAAAGCCAAGTTGTGAATGCAAAAGCAAACGTTCTTAAAGGCAATTAAAAGATCAAGGAGTAATTTCAACTTTCAAGCTGTATTACTTTAAAAATATATTTTGTAAGGCTACAGCTGCCATAGACAGTGATTCCTCTGATGGATCTGGGCAAAATAAAAGATTTCTGATAAGGATTCATCATTCTAGATGCCATTAAGAACATTCGCAATACATAGAAAAAGATCGAAATACCAACATGAACAGGAGTTTCAAAGAAGTTGATTCCAACCCTTGTGGATGACTTTGAAGGTTCAAGGCTTGACTAGAGGAAGTAACTACAGAATTGGAAATGGCAAGAGAACTAGAATTAGATATAAAGCCTGAAGACGGGACTGGGTTATTGCAATCTCTTGTTAGAACTTAAACAAATGAGAAGTTGCTTCTTATGGATGAGCAAAGACAGTGGTTTCTTGAGATGGAGTCAGTTCCTGGTGAAAATGCCGTGAAGACTGTTGAAAAGGATTTAGAATATTACACTGACTTAGTTAATAAAGCAACTACAGACTTTGAGAGGATTGCTTCCAATTTTGAAAGACGTTCTGCTGTGGGTAAAATGCTATTATAAGCAGCATTGTATTCATCATTCACGAAAGGACAAGTCAATTGATGTGGTAATCTTCACTGTTGTCATATTCTAAGTAATTGCCACAGATAACCTTCAGTAACCACCACCCTAATTAGTCCGTGGCCATCAGCAAGGAGGCAAGACCCTTCACCAGAAAAAAAAAAAAAAAGAAAAAAGAAAAAAAAGATTTTGACCTGCTAAAAGCTCAGATAATGCCTAGCGTTTTTTAGCAATAATTTTTAATTAAGGTATGTACGTGGTATTTTTAGACCTAATGATATTATGCACTTAACAGCCCACAGTATAGTGTAAACATAACTTTCATATGCACTAGGAAACAAAAAAACTTATTTGACTCATTTTATTGTGATACTCACTTTATTGCAGTGGTCTGGAACCAAATCTGAAATATCTCTAAGGTATGCCTATAGTCCACTCAAGTATGATGTGACCAGGCCAATAAATTAGGACAGAAGGAAAAAAGGAAGGGAACAGCTTGACATAACGATTATCACTTTGAAAAGTTATATCCTGTAAATTCTGGCAATGCTTTTGCTGTCTAGTACAATGGAAACAAGCCTTAAGAGCCAGACAGACCTGGACTCAAATCCAGGTTTTGCATCTGATAAACAATGAAATCTTGGGTAAGTAACTTAACCTCTTGGAGCTTCAGACACTAATAATAATGCATATGTCTAATATTGTTAAGAGAATTGGTTGTGATGGAAAAATGCTGGAAAATGCTTATCATATTGGGGAAAAATTAGTAATAGCGAAAAGAGCAAATTAGCAAGAGAAACAAAATATTAACAATGTGAAGGAGTCCAAATGGACTTTCATATCAGAGAATCTGCTATTATATTCCACATTCATCAGCTTCTGGCTGTGTTGCCCCTTCAGACAGCAGGGGTCTCCAGGCTGCACATTCTCCAGTATCTCTGTCTTCAAGTCGCAACTCCTTATTTTAAAAATAGAGCTCAGTCGGACAGAAGCAGAACACAGAAACAGACCTCCAGAAAGTAAAAGGACACCTGGAGCCCTGGCTCCTGATCTCAAACATGTTTGGGTTGAAAAGTATCTACTAAGGGACATCTCAAAGTAGAAGTGGACATGATAAGATGGAGGGAGAACTGTGCAGACATTAAGCAGAGGACCTGACAAACTGCTCAACTAGAAAAAATAATGTGCCCTTCCTTCTAATTCAATCATTCTTAAGCAAAATGTTGCTTCATTTGGAATGACTAGATTGAAAATTAATATCAACACACAACTGAATGTTTAAAACAATATTCAGAAAAATTTGTAAAAGGGGTGCCTGGGTGGCTCAGTTGGTTAAGCATCTGCCTTTCAGCTCAGGTTATGATCCCAGAGTTCTGGGATGAAGCCCCGCCTCAGGCTCCCTGCTCAGCAGAGTCTGCTTCTCCCTCTCCTTTTCCTCCTGCTCATGTGCATGCTCTCTCTCTCAAATAAATAAAATCTTTAAAAGAATTTAAGATTTTATTTTAAAAATATTAAAAGATTTTATTTATGTATTCATGAGAGAGAGAGAGACAGAGGCAGAGACACAGGCAAAGGAAGAAGCAGGCTCCATGCATGAAGCCTGAAGTGGGACTAGATCCCGGGACTCCAGGATCACGCCTGGAGCCAAAGGCAGATGCACTTAGCCACCCAGGCGTCCCTTTTTAAAAATTTTCATAAGATATTTGAATATGTTTCAACCATCCTTACAACAGTTATGAATTCACAATATTAGTTTACTGGTTTTATGGATGCAAAGATAATTTACTCCTTGTTGAAAAAAATAGTGAAGAAGCATTGAATGTTCTTCAACTTATAGCTGTCCATAGTTTTATTATTTAAGAGAGGTATCTTTGCTAGGTTTTTCTACCAGAATATAACTAAAATCATAGTATTTTTCAGCTATTCTAATCAATTTTTTAATAACCTGAATCCTAAATGTAAATGACCATCCAAGCAATTAAATTTCCATTTTAACTTAAAATTTACAACAGGTCCTAATTAATGTGCTAGAACTGTCTCATATATGACTTTTAATCTCTTCCTATAATCTTTCATCTTCCCATGAGGATATGATTGATTAGAATTAGTTTGGGAAAAGTGTCCCAAGTAATGTAAATGCAGCCAAGCATTTAAGTAAATGCAGCCAAGCCATCCACACTTGCAGCAGCAAATGGACATCATGGTTTTATACAAAAAGTTTATATTACCACCATTTTTAAGTAATATAAAAGTCTTATCTGTGCATTTGTATTCATAGTACCAATATTCATAGTAGCCAAAAAGTGAAAGTCACCCAAGTATTCATCAAGATAAGCAAAATGTTATATACACAATTAAATATTATTTAGCTTTAAAGAAGGAATTCTGACATATGCTACAACATGGATAAACCCTGAAGACCAGATGCTAAGTAGTATATAAAACACAGGACAGTGTCACAACACATGTCACAATGTTTGGCATTGTATATGTGTAAAATCTGAAGCTGTGATTTACTAGTAGAATATATGGAGACATTAATGTCACTGTGCCTCAGTTTCCACAGCTTTAAAATGGGAATAATATCAACCTCAAGAGTACCCATAAGCATTAAAAGATGTAAGTCCTAAAACCACAGAACTCCTAGAAGAAAGCATAGGTCCTCGTGACGATTTTTTAATCTGACACCAAAAGTAAAAGCAACAAAAGCAAAAAAACAAGTGGGACTAAACCAAACTAAAAGGCTTCTGCACAGCCAAGGAAGTCATCAACAAAATAAAAAGGAAATTTATTGAATGGAAGAAAATATTTGCACATTACAGATTTAGTAAGGGTTACTAAAACTCAATAGCAAAAAAAAAAAAAAATTCAATTTAAATATGGCCAGAAGATCTGAATAGACATTTTTCCAAAGATGACACACAGTCAACGGGTCCAGGAAAAGATGCTCAATATTAAACATCAAGGAAATGCAAATCAAAATCAGTGAGATATCCCCTCACACCCATTAGAATAGCTATTATCAAAAAGACAAGAAATTGCCAGCACTGGTAAGGATGTTGAAAAAAAAGGAGCCCTTGTAAACTGCTGGTGAAAATGTAAATTGGTACAGCCACTATGGAAAACAGGATGGAAGTTCCTCAAAAAATTAAAAATGGAACTATATATTTCTGGGTATTTGAGGAAAACAAAAAACAAGAAAAGACATGCATCCCGTGTCTATTGCAGCACTAGTTACAACAGCCAACAATGGAAACAACCTAAACATTCATGTATGGATGCATATATAAAAAAATGTGGCATATATTTATACACACACACACATATTATTCAGCTATACAAAAGAATGAAATCTTGATGTTTGCTACAACATGGATGGACCTGGAGGGCATTATGCTAAAAGATGTAAGTCCAAGAAAGACAATACCCTATGATCTCACTTATATGTGGAATTGAAAAGAAAAGAAAAAGAAAAAGCTCATAGATAGAACAGATTGGT
This sequence comes from Canis aureus, assembly GCF_053574225.1. Taxonomy (NCBI): domain Eukaryota; kingdom Metazoa; phylum Chordata; class Mammalia; order Carnivora; family Canidae; genus Canis; species Canis aureus. The sequence goes on from NC_135635.1 coordinate 27,625,229, forward strand.
GGTTCTCAGTGGCAGGAAAAGGATGGGGAGTCAGGAGAGAAGGGGTGCAAAAGATTTAAAAACAGCACTCATAAATTTAAGTTCTTATAAATTCTGAGAATTTAGCCTGGCTTAGAGTAAGCAATACACAGATTTAATAATAGTTACTAGCATCATCATCTAGCCCCTAAAACATCTCTATGGGATAGTTAAAAATATTTCTATAACAAAACCTAAATTTTAGATTAATTTCTAAAGCTTAATCACATTATAATTTACTTAAAGCCACATAGTTAATACATGACAAAGTAGGGATTTGACTAATTCTAGATTTTCTGACCATTTTATAGTGGTCAATATTCCCTTTAAAATATGGCAAGCAGAACTGGTCACAAAGCTACAAACCTCAGAGTAGAATTCTGGAAATCATGCTACCAAAACCAACTCTAATAACACAGCTAATAGAAAGGAGTCAACTTATGGAACTTGCCATCCAACCCTTAGTAGTTATTCTTTACTTAAACAGAAATTAGATAAGTCTCCAAATTCTCAAATCATGAAATTATACAATCATTTCTAAAATTAAATTTACAGAATTTACATTTTTCTCCCATTAAATTTAATATCCTTAGTCTTTGCTCACTGCTCAAATCTACACACATTGTGAAATTTATATCTAATCATCCAATTATCTACACCTTCCAGTTTTTGACATGTAGACTTTTTTTTTTTTTTTTACGATTTTATTTATGTGTGAGAGGGAGCGTGAGTAGGAGGAGGGGCAGAGGGAGAAGCAGACTCCCTGCCAGGCAGGGAGCCTGACGTGGGGCTAGACATGCAGACATTTAATAATTATGCTTCCTGTGTTTTTATTCAAGTACTTAATAAACTGAAGAGAACCTAACAAGCAAAGTATCCTGACTTTAGAGATTCAAGTTATAAATTCTCATGTTCTTTACTCCCTACCCAGACCAAATTTTCGGTGGCTTCAGTGACAGTATCACATGCCAACTGGAAAAGGCATTAGTATGACCAGTTTTATCATGTCAGTAAAATTTTAATGGGTCCCACAGCTTATCCACTTTCAGAAAGATGACTAAAGAGGGAACCAACTAACAGAGATAAACTAGCAAAAGGGTAACTATAAATTAGAAGAGAAATGGTTTAATAAGTATCAATATTCATACTGCGAAACTACAAGGGTTTGTTGTAGTGTTCTTTCAGTTACAAAAGGAATATTAAAAAAAAACACTTAAATAGAAGAATGTAAAATTATGGAAAAATGCCTTTTCTCTTTAACGAACCTCATTGCTTAAGAAAACACTGCCTTCCTTAAATTACAGAAACTCTTATGATTCATTGAAGAAATTCATCTCTACTGATAACATTTCTACCATCTCATTCCCTATGTAACCATATAAATTCTACATTACGAATCCCAAATTGCATGCTGAACATAACAGTGGCTACCATTTACTGAATGTGCAACACTTTCTAGATTACAAACATTATTTAACTTATCAAAACAAGCCTATAAGAAAGAATTTACTATCCCATTGTATAAGTGGATATATTCAGTCTCAGAGGGATTAATCACTTTACTTGAGGCCAGATGGCTAATAAGCGACTGAGTAAAGATCAGAACCCAACCAAAGCTGATAACAAATGCTATGTCTTAATTACCGCACTATACTTGAATTCCTCCATCAACAGATCCTGCTCTATTTTCACACTTAGAATAAGAAAGAATTCAATTTCCATTGATTTTATCCTCCTGTCCATATACAATAACAATAAAAATAAATGCACAATCCTCTAAAATGTTTCTCAATCTTAGCACTATTGACCTTTTGTGTCAGATAGTTCTCTATTTAGGGGGGGAATGCCCTATGCATTATAGGATGTTTAACAGCATTTCAGGCTTCTACCTAGCGATGCACGTGGGGAGCACCCCTAAAATCCGAATAACTAAAAATATCTTCAGATTGTGCCAAATGTTCCCTAGGGCAAAGTTAGTCGCAGTTGATAAACAGTACAAAATTCTAAAACTTTAGAAACACAGAAGAATAACTAACTAAAGTTCTGATCTATTTACCTTGTAAAGTCATATGTTCTTCCATGAAGACTGCAATTATAGAATGTGGCACTTCTAGAAGCATATGTGGAGTTCTACCCAATTATAATGCTTGTCTGATAGCTAATGCATTATATATACATATATACATATATACATTATAATGTATTTAACTAAATTACATAAAAACATTTCAGGTTCAATTCTTTGGTAAACCTTCATTTATTGCCCAAAGTGCTACAAAGAGATTTTTATTTATGCCAGCTCCTGAAAAAGTAATTCATACTATCTTTAAGGAAGAGATACCCTTCTAAAACTTCCAGTGCTCAAGGGGCACCGCGGTGGTTCAGTTGGTTAAGTTCCTGCCTTTGGCTCAGGTCATGATCTCAGGGTCCCCAGATTGGGCCTGCTTTGGGCTCCCTGCTCATTGGTCCGCTTCCCCCCTTCTGTCCTCTCTCTCTCTCTCCCAAATAAGCAGATAAAACAAATCTTTGAAATAAATAGCTCATCTTTATTTAAAAAATGAAAGAGAGAAAGAAGGAAAGAAAGAATGAATTTGCAGTGCTCAAGCTACTCTCTGTCCCATTTTCTGATTTCCCTATAAGTTACAAGCATGAACTCATAAGCTATAAAAAAATAAATAATGAAGCATAACTTTATGGGGAAAATATTAAATAGTCTGCCATCCAAAGTTAGAAAAATCAGTAATTAAAATCCAAAGTAAAATCTAAATGACCTGTAAAAATGGAGACAAATATTGCCTCTTGCAAGACTATTTCACCAATGTCAAATGAAACTCCTGAAAAAGGCCCTTCCTCTAAGCTATTTCTTTAAATATCTCCTTACAGGAACTTTGTACAGGAAAGTAAATGCGCACTTGGTCCACAAATTAGGTTCATGCCCTTCTTGGATCAAGTTTATAGAGCTATGATTTGCAAGCATTTTTTCCCCCCTTACTTCGACATACCTGATGGTTGTGATACACACATCAGTAACTGTGGCTCACTATGGCATTGATTCAGGAGGTGGGGGGGGGAGGGTCTCCCTAGAGAAGATACCACAAGTAAGGGCAGGTTAGAGTTTGAAAAGCCTACTATGTGATAGTCACCTTTGTAGGAGACAAAGAGGCATTGCTATTGCCATCTCAAAGAGCTCACCTAGAATAAAAAGTTCATTTTGCCATTGAAAGTGCCATCTTATGTTGATAGTATTTCTGAGGGCACCCATAATGTGATGCATCAAAGCTCATGCCTTCCTTTACTGGCTCTATTTTAGACCTATATAGTATAATAAATTTGTCAAACTTTAAAAAATATTCATACGAAGTACTATGTACAAAATCATGGACAAAATGTCATGATTTCCATACCAATTCTGTACCAATGAGAACCTAAGGCCTAATTAAACTCGCTACAGCTATCTATTGTGTCAAAGGTCTACTCTGAATGAAGAGAAAGCAGATAAATGGAATTATTTTAAATCCCTAAAACTTGACCAAGTTTCACATACATAGTGTTACTTCCTCTCACTTTTCAATATTCTAACCATACATAAATCACCAGAAGATACTTAATACAGCAGAAACCTTGACTATCTTCCTCTTCCCATCTGAATCCAACAAAACAGAGGGTCCAAAGTACCGAAGACACAATACAGAGTTTAGTGTTAACCCAGGTGAAGGTCTTCAAGGTTTTAGCTGACAAAAAATTAGATATATTTCTATCGATTAACCACAAAAAAAAAAGCAAATGAAGTCTTAGTGTATATTAAGGATCTTACTATCTAGATTAGTGATTTGTAAATAAATCCATTACAGAATCACACATCCTCCTACCTATTCACTCATATTTTGATACAGTTTAGGCCTAGGATTGGTGTTTGGGCAAGTATGTGTTAAACAAAGGTCTAAATTATGAAAAAGGAGACAGTCACTCACTGCTTTGTTCCAGTTTGACCACTTTTAAACTACTGCACCAGGTTCTGGACTTCTCAATTTCAAAAGACCACGACTTCCAAATAGAGGAGGAGGGGGTGGGGTGAGGGAGGTGGTAATGCTATGGAAGGAGACTAAGTTCCCTATCATGGTGGAAATTAAGCAAAAGCTTCAAGGGAATCACTTGTTAGGAGTTTCATAAATTTGCCTCTCCCTTTAATTTCCTCCAACCCGAGGATATAATAGCAGTGATGCTTTCTAGGAAAGGGAACACATATATTAACAAGGAAAAATGATCTCCAAATACCACTACACTATATAAAGACAAGTTCAGAAGAACATGGAGAGCAATTAAGGGTTTTACCAGGTGGGGAACTTCACCAAGTAGACAAAGCATAGAAGTAGCATTGCACTTAAGGAAACTTGACCTAGACTGCATAGCTTAATATGTAATGTATATACATATATGTAACATGTTTATAAAGACAAACTACTTATATATTTATATAAAGGCAAGTCATTGTAAGCATCTGGAATAACCCAAGAAAAATACCAAAGTGGAACTCAACCTAATAATTTTACAAGGTTAATGGCTCTAGACTGCCTAGATTAACTCAATTGACAAAGTAATTTTTAGCTAGTTACATGACCCGGCATTTGGGGATAAGAAGCTTGACCATGTACTTTTAAAATGCTTTGCGGGGTTAATGACATAAATCACCCAAGAATCTCAGAGGATCACACAGGAGCTGCAGTCTGTATTGACTCTCGGTGGTCCGTTTCTTTGGTAAAATCAACACCAAGAGTACAAAGTTGTCTGCTCTGCAAGATTTAGGACCAATTTAAAATCTAATCTTAAAAAGGGTGACTGGCTTTGTACTTATTAAAATGGCCAAAGCCTATAACCTTTCCGTGTTTGCAGTTACAGACTGGGCACAAGAGGATTCTGGTTCTTTTTAAAAGTGTGTACATACTGGACAAGGGAACATGGTGAGCAAATCTAAATCGGATATTAAAATTTTTTTGTGAACAAATGAAACTGGGCACCTGCAAACAAACAAGGGCCTATCTATGAAGTTGCAAAAGTATCAATCAAATATGTCCAACTCAAACACACACACACACACACACACACACACACACACACGCCATCTTCCCTTTCTCGCTGTGAATGTAGAAACAGACTTTGAACTTCTGGTGCTTTCTCCCTCCAAGAAGAGCATGACAATATTTCCAGTTTCCCAGATTCACAGATGGAAGGATTGTTCATGCACTTTGTTAACACTTTCCACCTTTAATCACTGGCTAATCCTGCCAATTTCAGTTCTTTGTTTTTTCTTAAATCATCTTTCCTTTCCAACCACAACTCTTCTAATAAATCCCACTGTGTCTAACCAGGACTTTTACAGTAGCCTCTTCCGTGTTTCTCAAAAACGACCATTTGTCCGTCATCCGATCCACTGCCTATCAAAACTATGTTTCATCCACTGGCAGACAAAATAATGTGCATATTCCTTGGTCTGATCTTAAAACACTTCATTATTCATTCCCCTATCTCTACTCTTCTCTATCTTATCTATTAAAAATTTTCCACCATCCCACTTCTCCATCCACAAAGGCTAGGCTATTTGTTCCATGTGTTGTTTCCAGAATACAACATCGTTTCACACCTGGCATCCAGTCTCACAACACATTTTGCCCTTCTTCTCCCTCCATCCCTCTGGATCTCATTCCATAGGGGAAATGCAGTAAAACATTCCTGTAATGACATTCCTATAATGATACATTGAGGTTTTTTTCTTCTTTCTTAGTTACGTTCTTTATAGTGTACCAAACTGGACTCTAACCAGTTTACCATTCATATGAACACAAGAAAAGGTGGAAAATAAATCCAAAAGAGAAGTCAGAGAGGAAGAGAAGACAGAATTTTACCAGAAATCCATGTTAAGAAGGTGATGGTATTTGAGCATTAAATTTAGCTCTGACCTTTCTGGAGTGCAATGTTCTCATGACTCTCTGTATTTCAAAGTATGTATCACTTTGCACTGCAATCCTTTATTCTTGCTGTATCTTTATTATCTGCTCAGGGAGGGGTTGCCAGGGTGGCCCACTCCGCACCCTCCACCAACAATCCCACCCTCTCAGTCACGCCATAGGCACCCTTCAAGCGTTCCGAAATTTAAAAACATGAACAGTGTAAGTTTTCCAATGAAAAGTTGCACGAGCCAGAGATCCACAGTTGCAGTCTAGGAGCTAACCATGCTAAAGGGGACTTTCCCACTCGGAGTGAGCAGCTTACTTACTTTACCAGTTTAGTACTGGTATTCTGACCCTCCTTACAATTAAATTCCTCCATATAAATTAATAACCTGACATTCTGATTCACGAGTTCTAATTTTATTAGTGTGCCTTGACAATGAATAACCTCCGGTTCTATAGAAAAAGTGCATCTCTGACCTTCAAGGCTGAGATCTGGATTCTAGCCAAATGTTAACCTCAGTGCCAAAACCAACACCCCTTCCCCCACCCCTAACACATACATATGCACTCGACAGAGAAATGCCTACTAGCCTCTATCACCTTAACTCAGCCATCTCAAATATAATCAGCTAGTGCTCATCTACTTATTCTCTTTGGCTAGAATAGTAAAAAGAGGATGAAATTCTTAAGTTTTTTGCCTTCTTTTCTTTTCTTTTTGTTTAAACACCATCTCCGATTCTATCATATTTATTTCTGCAGATTTTTTTTGGAGGTGGGCAGTGGTCTAAGTGAAAGCACACTGTATTTATGTAGTTATAGAAATTGGCTTAATATTTGTAAATTTAGTTTCACATAAGTTTATAGTTCTTAAAATGAGAAAGCATGGTAATAATCCATGATGTCGAAAAAAATTTTTAAATATTATATACAGGGATCCCTGGGTGGCGCAGCGGTTTGGCGCCTGCCTTTGGCCCAGGGCGCGATCCTGGAGACCCGGGATCGAATCCCACATCGGGCTCCCGGTGCATGGAGCCTGCTTCTCCCTCTGCCTGTGTCTCTGCCTCTCTCTCTCTCTCTCTCTCTGTGACTATCATGAATAAATAAATAAAATCTTTAAAAAATAAATAAATAAATAAATAAATAAATAAATATTATATACACCATTTTCCTCCCATTCATTCACTTAAACAAATAATAACATATGAAAATATATAAAGATCCTTTGTCTTATGCAGGAAATGCAACGAATAATCAACATCCTGACAAGCAAAATTGAAACTAATCAATATTATACACAGTGTAAACTCAGATGCAGAAAAGCAAAGTATAGAAATAACATATTTCTGCATACGAGTGATGGATAAAGTTTTTAAATATTATAAAACAAAAAGGCTTATATTTATAGGCTATGCATAAACTATTAGAAAAATTAGTATACAATGTATTGAATGAATACTCTGGTACATGAAATTCATTTAGGCAAAGTTTTTTTTATCTTTATTACTTTGAAAAACAATTGTTATAAAGTTGATTTTTATTTGCAACCTTACAGGCCTGATAATCAGTGAGGCAGGCTCAGTACTCTCCTTAGGTAGGTTTTACACAGAATTTTTTCTCCTTAGTCAAACATGATTTGTTTTCATGTTCATCTCACCATATCATTGGCACAGAGTTATAGTTTTGTTGCCAACTTTAAACCTAAAATAGGACCAAAAACTTTTGTAAAAAATAAAGTACGCTTCCAAATATGTATTTCAGTGCACATGCATAATTTTTCATAAAACTATACTTTTGGGCCATTGTGTATATATCAGTCTAGAGCTGCAAGGACCCATTGTGGAGGATCATACCAGTTGAATATCCAATCTTAAGTTTCTCCAGCAAAGTTTTACCTCACAATTTTATTAAAGGCCACATTACCATTTATAAAAGCATCTGCAATTGCTATTTCCATGCCTCTGAGTCCAATAACTACTAAGCAAGTGGTCCTAAAAATGCTCTGTGGACATATGGACAGAAACAATGTCAAATGATAACATTTCTTTACAAGGTTTTGCTTTTCTGACTATAAAATACGTGTTCAGGGTGAAAAACTTAAAAAAAAATAGAATAGAAAAGTAAATTAAAAAATCACAATATCCTCTTATAAACAACATTTTGACAACTATTCTTTCTGTTATTTATTTTGTTGTTATACATAACATGCCATATCCTCAATTTTGTTTCCCAGTTTCCCGCTCTACTTATCAAAATATTTTCCCATGTGATTAAAAGCTCTTCATTTTGTATGTTTTAAAATTCCTATCTTTTCTTGCTCCTGAGCAATATGGAAAATACTTCATAATCAGATATTAACCACAGGGTAGAGTTAGCAAACTCTGAAAAGTTGCAGGGCAATCAAGCTATCATAATTTAAATATTTATATGGCCCCTATCATTGAAGTGCTCTGTAATTTGACAAATGGTCTGAGTTAATATGAAAACAAAATAGAAGTATTGCCTCTATAGGAAGGTGTGGGATGGATTGGCAACATGCCTTTAGATAAGATGGGATTTGTCTAATTGAAGACTAATAAGAAGAGAAAGGCTTAAATTTTCTTTGAACAGTCTAATGTTTTTGCTATATCAGAGGTTAAGATGTTAAAGCATCTACAAATAGAGGGAGAATATGACAACAACTCTTTATTAAAAGTTTATTTTGAAATAAAGACATTTATATAATAAAATTTCAAAACCAACCTTTATCATACTAAATGTTACAATACCCTAACAAACAACTTTTGACGAGATTAAGATACTTAATTGGAATTTGTTTCAATGTAAGGAGTTTGACAGCTTTCCTGAAAGTTGGATTTACAATTTATACATCCTCTGAAAAGCAAGGACAGAAGGTAAACTGGAAAAGGGTTTAAAAAAAAAAAAAAAAAAAAGTCAAACCAATCAGATTTTTTTTAAAGAAACACACACACACACACACACACACACACACACACCCTTAATACTAGGCCACTGCATACAAGAGAAAACATTGAAAAAACTCTCTTCCTACCCTCAGAGAGTTCAGCCAGTCAATACCAATCTTGGTGGTATTGCCTTCAATATATACTTCCCAATAATACTATCTCTTAGACTAATTCTCAATCCTACCTGGATTACTGCAATAGCCTTCTCCCTTCTTCCATCCTAAAACCTATTCTCACTCAACACTGAAATCCTGAGAGATCCTATTCAACATAGATCGGATTATATCCTTTCTCTTCTTACAACCCTTCAATGGCTTAGACAAACAGCTTTGCAAGGACTCCCATGGCCTACTGATCCACTGGCCCTCTCCCATCACCTCTCTGACATCTCCTTCTCTATCACAGAAGCGAAAACCAGAGAATGTACAATGACCGAGTTGGGAGGAAAGATGACTACCACAGGAAGAATGTCTAAATTGAAGCCAATGGTGGTACAGTAAGATGATGCAGGATTCTTGCTCCTTCTGAGGTCAAACCAAAATAACCACCTCAGACTAGACTGAAAGATCATTCAATATGTGGGAAAATCTGGAAGAAAAGTGGTCTGAGTACCAGGGCCTACAGTGGGTTCCTGTGGGAGCTAGTAAAAAGAGAGAGCATCTAGAGAATTATTTTTATGTGATAAATAAACAATCACTACCTTCCACTGAGGGCCATTGCTAAGCCTGCACTGTTCTAGCTACTTTGCAGAGATTATAAGCAGGAAGTCCCCATTGAGAATAATGGTACCACTGGTAAATTATAAGAAACAGGAAGGATATGACTGGAATCCTACCATGAAAAAAATGGAGCAAAAAATTCCAAGAAATCTGTTTCTCAAAACAAAATATGATGTATAATGGCAGCTAATACACAAGTTTCTGATGGGATTATAGGACACATATCGCAAATTTGACAACAGCATCATCAGCCATTTCTGCAAACATGTTCAAAGACTCCAATTTTCCTAAATATCTCCCTTCAACCTTTTTTCATTCATATAATTTTCTTCAGAAGCACCTGTCCGCATCTTTGTCAGATTTTTCTCTTTCCACTGTTTCTATGTCTGACTCCCCAGGCTCTGCATTTATCAGTAACTTTGATCATGATGTAAGCAACTCTAATATTTTAATTAGCTTCCTGAAAACCTGCATCATTTGTAAGACTTACAAGTCTGCTTTTTTAATCAAATGTAAATCTGATACTTCCTGAGATAAGCCCACAACCTTCAATGACAGTCCTAATGGGTGGGTAGGAACAGATACCAATCTTGTTCATTTGGAAAGGATGTCTGACAAGAACCAATGTCCATAATTTCCACTAATTTTATTTTCAGACCTTAAAAAATAGGCTGTATTACTCCCATATTATGATAGGATTATTAAAATTCAGAAAGTTGAAGAAACTTGTGCACATTACAAAGCCTTGGCTTGTCTCAGTGCATATACTCCTTCTACTTAACATCTGTATAGCAATTTATTTTTGTTGAGGCTTTATAATAGCCATATGAAATAGGTAGAAAAATTAATATTCCTATCTTACAGAAGAAAAAACTGAAGTTTCTCAATGGGGGAAAACAAAGTGAAAATTTTACTAATGTCATAGGTTCATAAACTATAATCTGTGTGTACGTATAAATGATGTTTTCCCCACAACACTAAGCCAATCACTTTTTAACTGTTTAATCAGACTGCAAAAGTCAGGCCTTTCTGTCTAGTTCTGGACAGAGGTTTGTAGTCTCGTGTTTCTCCACTGAAGTAGCTAGAGTGTACCTTAAAATCTCAGATTTTTGGACTCCAGGCTACACATAACTAAAGTAGAATATCTGACCATGAGACCTAGGAATTTTCATTTTAATAGGCTTCTAAGCTAATTTTTATTCACACTAAAATTTAAGAACTACAGCATGCAGCTAGATTTAGAAAATACCAGATGATGTTTAGTAGGAAGTAAGGGAGGTCAGGACATCTCCTCACAGATTTTTAAAGCATCTGTGTATTAATCAGAAACATGTACTGTTAGAATTCTAAGACAACAGTCTGATTAATATGGCATTACAATTATATGAGATTAACACCAGGGAAAAAGCAGCAAAGAATCTAGGCTTCTTGAGATACCTAGAAAGTAACAAATAGTCAATGTGAAATAAACAGAGTCCTGGATATTCAATAAGATATACCCTTACTTGCCGATCTTTTTAATCAACCTGGTCACATAAGAGGTAAAAGTTCACACAGGATTGTCCTAAGTATACATTTGTAAAGTCACAGTGATAAATGCACTAAAGAAGTAAAGAATTGATGTTTTGGAAAGTAATATCAGGAAAATTCATAAATAGCATTATGACTTCTGCAAAACAATCTAAGTGCTTTTGGTATAAAGACGGATCCCAAGCCAATGCATGGCTGGACTTCCTGCCCAAGGTCCAGGAGTGACTCTCTGAGGATCTTCTCTTTCCAAATCATGAAAAGTCCTAGATTTTCAATGCACCAACGTCATGTTCCCAAAAGACTATACATAAATATCTTTTTTAACTGAGGAATTACTCCTTTGTTTTTGATCTAGTCTTTTCTCTGCTGAAGCAAATACTAGCCTTAATTTCTCTCACTCACTTACTGTGGGCAGTTTCCATTTCTGAATGCCACTTTATTTTTTAGATAACTTAATCAGTGTTCATTTCTAGCTGTACCCGACATTTCCAACCGAATGCTCATACTTTTCATTTAGGACTACTTAATTCCTTACTTAATTCCTTACAGAAGTTCCACATTTAAAAGCTCAAGTTGTCATTCTCTAAAGGGGAAGAAGAGGTGATCCAATTATTACAGTAAAAGGAAATAAAGAGAAACAGACAAAGTGAGGCTACTGCCTTCAAAATTGTGTTATAATTTAGGCCCTGTTTATCTAGCAAAAACAATTCCCATTATAGCAAAAACAAATCATTAAGAGTAAAAACAGACACTACTCAAGATGGTACAGACACAAAGCAAGCTTCCTGTCCTAAAATGAAAATATAGTTAAAAGGTTTTGCTTCTAAATTTTTTCTTCATATGTTAAAATTAAAATGACTTGTTTACAAAAATATATTTCTATTATTTCAAAATATCAATTTATAGCTAAATTCTTAGTTTGTAATTTTATGTTTTCAAATGGAAATGTTCAGATTTTTAAAAGATAATTTATTCAAAGAAATCTCAAACTGATAGTTTTCGGTAACAGCAACCTTTCTTAAAAAAGAAAAAATTATCAATGACACCATTTGACATCCGCAGAGTAAAAGAAACTTGTCTCTATATAATAACTTTTTTCCCTAAACGCTGTACTCATAGTTTATCTAAAGGCATGATAATCTGCCCCCCATACTCAAAAGAGATGTTTCTGATTTCAGTGAAAGAGTATAACAATATTTTTGTATTATTAAGCATTAAAACTACAGCAACAAAACATTCTTGTCTTAAAACTTTTTTTGGGGGATCCCTGGGTGGCGCAGCGGTTTAGCGCCTGCCTTTGGCCCAGGGCGCGATCCTGGAGACCCGGGATCGAATCCCACATCGGGCTCCCGGTGCATGGAGCCTGCTTCTCCCTCTGCCTGTGTCTCTGCCTCTCTCTCTCTCTCTGTGACTATAATAAATAAATAAATAAATAAATAAATAAATAAATAAATAAAAACAAGGGCATAATTTTAAAAAAAAAAAAAAAAACTTTTTTTTGCAAGTCAATTTCTATCAAAAACTAGATAGAACAAAACGACTGGATAAAAACTCATTTCAATTAAACCACACAAAGTGCTAATTTTTCAGTTCATCTGGACTCTAAAATTATGCTACCAAACTTCTAGATTATTAGCACAACTGGATGAACACTGCCGTTGGGTGATATTTTAAATAAGCTAATTTCATAAAATCACCTCTGGAAGCAACTGGCTCAAAACAGATTTTGTAATTGCACACAGTTAAAAGAAGAAAGAGAGATAGATTTACTTTATGTTAGACATTTCAGGATATACAGCTATTCAATAAGAAGCTATAACAAAACCACAAAAGTGTAAAAGAGTAGCAGTAGAAAACACCTGCCAACACTTTGCAGAGAGTGACGGGAACAAATAAAAGTCAACATTTATTCTTTCTCAATTAATTTCTAGGTTGAACATGAAAGAGATTCAATTTTTATTTTTCTAAAAAATGGACCTAATTTCAAAGCTCCTTTTAAAATCTACACTGTAATGATCTTGGTGGTAGCTTTGGTTATTTTCAGTTAGGAATGAGCTAAAAATAAGTATCTAGGACTCATGCTGAAAGTGGGATTTCCTCCCAGTAAGTGCAAATTCAGCCCCTTATCTGACACATGCAAGAGAATATTTTTTAAAGTAATAAAAATACAAATACATTAAAAATCTAAGTTTATAGGCAAGCTAATGAACTATTTATTTTCTTCTCTCCATAAAAATTCACTTAAATCGGTTTAATCACCAGCTCAACCTCAGGAGATTAAGGAGATAAGTATTTCAGATTAAAAGTCATTTATTTCTTTTCCATCCATTTAGCCTGCCAGCCAGCACCCACAATGAGCAAGGCTACTGGGCCAGAATTTTTGGAAGGGAATATTTATGGCGGAGAAGAGAGGGCTAAAAAGTTTGACTCTTTTCTAATGAAAATTGTTGTGCTCAGAATCTGACTTTACTATGCGAGCCTAGAAAGCAAATTTTGAAGGTAGCCTAGGCAGCTCAATAGGTTCTGGCTTTCCAAACTTCCCAAGAGACTGGTACAGGGTCAGGACCCCAAAATATGAACTACCAAACAAGAGGATGTTTTATATCATAATGCCTCCTGAGGAATATGTCCTAAGTGGACCTGTTAATTTGATTATATGAAACAGTTTAAAAATGAGAATTATCTCCTTTATTTGCATTCAGACTAGTTTAAAATGTCCTAAGAAGGCTGAGTCCACATGAGTTGCCACAAAATGAAGCATTCCCCCCAAAATATTTCTAATGACTTCAAACTTCCATTAGGCTTACTTACTTAAGTGGATTATACCTGGAGAGGGGGAAAGACTTGCCACAGACATAGCATAAATATTCAGTTATTTAAACTTACTTCAGAAGATGGAAAACTTTTATTAAAATCCCATTAAATCAAAACCACAAGCTTCTTACACAAAATTATTTCAATATTCTGACATGGTACTGTGGGGTATTGGGGATAAAATGGCATTCCATAAATTTTAAGCACATCCTGAGAGAGAAGAATCTATTAGGTTAAAAACATGTGAAATAAAATGTATTTCTTTGAAAAGTTATGTATATACATACAAACACATACACACATTGTCAGAAAAGATGACTGGCAAAAAAATTAATAAGACCAACTTCTATGTTAATTTAAAGCAATTTCAAAATTAGCCAGGGCAAATGACTAGTTGCATTCAAATACAAACTCTTTCAAGTAACAGTTATGATTTTTATGCCATTTATTGTCCAGCTAGCTACTTCAAGAAGTCTAAATTTGGCCGACATCACCAGGAGTGAGCCCAAGTCCACATTATTTCATTTTAGCTAAATGTGCTTCTTTGTATATCAGGATTCTACTGTCTGTTCTTAGTTGATTTCCTAAGTGATACGTGAAAAATCTATGTTTCTCACCATTTTTATTCTGGAATGCAAAGATAAATAATGGGCTTTGCATTAAAGATGGGGGAATTTATAAATGAAAGGTCACCACAAACATCACACACAGATATAAACCATTATACACAAAATAAATGCATTCTCTAAAAAAAAATTGTATATATCTATGTATAAAGGAACATGTCTTATAGAAAAAGTAATTTTCTCATTACTTCTCAAAGTAATAATGGAACAATGCTACAGTTAATGAATTTATGGAGTTTGGGGAGAGGAGATAGAAGAAAGGTGAAAAAAATCACTGTCCTCAACATCTGTACCTTTTTCTGAGTCCACCCTGAAATCACACAGAGCTCCAAAGCCATCTCATCTCAATTGCTCGTCTTGAAATCCCAGACTACCAAAATCCTCAACCCTTTTTACACACAAAATGGAACTCTTTTCATTTCATTTCTTATATCCTTGAAAGTGGTTTTTACATAAGCAATGGTGAGAAGTCATCAGCCCTTTATAGACACTGTTATACTTTTCATCTGTTAAAATTACCAGCAGGTCTGTCACTTTAGTTTCCTAAGTTACCAAGATAACCTGCACTATAAACAAACACTTTCATTTCTAAAGAGACATTAGATAACCCAATTATACACTAATCACCATGAACGTGACTAATCACATGTTCACACTGTACACATAAGCAATCCCGGTTACAAATCAAACTCTGAAAGACGAAATCATAAATAACTGAAAATCTTGATATTGTGTTATAATTCAGGTTAACATAAAGGTTCCTTATTCAAGAAGTCTGTGAAATAACCCCTCTAATTAAAATAGTATTTTTAAATCTGTGCATTAATGTGAAATGAAGAAACGAGGGGAAACTGACTTGCCAACTATTAGTGTAGCAGTTAGTGGTACAAAAAAGAGCTACCAAAGTCACATAAAATTTGAACAATTGTATATTAAGTGTCATCATTAAATCTATATGGATTTGCCATTATAATTGAAGGGGTAATATTAATATTCAAGTATTTAATCCCTTTAAAAATTATAGCTGCACTGTCCAAAAAGCACAGAAGCGCAGCACTGTTAGTCACATGTGTCACTTGAGTACTTAAAATGTGGCTACATCAAACTGAGATAGGCTCTAAGTGTAAAACACACACAAAATACTTAAATTTATAACAAAATAACAGAATGCAAAGTATATCTTGATTTTTTGCATTGATTTTATGTTGAGATGCCATAATGGATTACTTTAAACATTACTATCATGGACCTCACCTGCTTTGTTTTACTTTTCTGGGTGGCTACAAGAAAATGGCAAATTATGTGGCTCGTGTTCGATTTCTATTGGACAGCAACAGCACTTATCTAGCCTGTTTACAGGACTGTTTTCATCAAAGCCACTGGGTGACACTGTTTCTCCACTAAATTAATACAACTAAAGCAATTTCCTGGCAGAGGAAAAAATCTCACATACACAGGCTCCCACACATGTGCACATGTGTACACGCACCAGTAGACACAATGTGTTCCTTATAACTATGCGCAGATGAAACTTTCTTAGGATGAAAGAACATGAGTACATTCATGTAACTTGATTACTATCTCAGGATGGAAGAACATGAATGCATTTAACTACTTTTATTACTATCTTAGTAGGACCAGCTATATTTAAAAAATTTTTAATGACCATTTGGATTCCCCAATAATAAAGGACAGCTCTAATCAAATCAAACAGGTAGAAGTTGTTTAGTTTGTGAATTTTCCCAACTAGCTTCCCACCTTATAAATGGTTATGTTCTTCATGACCTCCTCTAATATTACATCCTATTTACTTACATTTTAATGGATTCCTGAGGAAACCATGCAAAATAACTTAGGTGAACAAAAACCACCAGCTGTTTCTGCTAACAAAGAAATGCTTTGCTGATGTGCAGATTACATTTTGCCTTGAATTCTGAAACCCTGGACATTTTGAAATAGATTAAAAAACTAAAATGAAAACAAAAATCAATAGTCAAGCCACCAGAGCATGCTCTTCATTGATGAGATACAGACTCCACAAAGTTAGACTCTCCAATGCAATTGATATTCATTCGTGGGACAAAGTCCTGAATGATACATTCCAGAGGCTGCCAGGTACTATTTGATAACCAGAAAACTCACTGTAAGGGCTCAGAAGAGTTTTGTGTTATCTGTCCATTCAACAAGTTTTACTCAGTCTTCTAATTCTCAATGAGAATTCAGAGTTAGTTCCATGTGCAAAAATCACAAAAGATATTTAGACTTAAAATTACCAGCCTGATTCCTTTCCTACCCTCTTTCCCCAGAAGCATATTCAGGTCCAAGAGAAAAATGGATAAAAGCCAACATTTTGCCTCTGACTGGGTACATACATTTAGCTGACTCTCCCTCAGTTTCCTTCTCTCTAAAATCAGACTAATTTTAGTCTCTTAACTACAGCCTGCACAGAATTGAGCATTCTGAGATCTCACTGCTACAAATTACTTGAAGCCATAAACTACCTCAGGATGTGAAAACAAACAATCATTGTACTATATTGAAGTATAACTTCCTAACTCCTGCAATATTTTTACCTGTATTTCAGAAGTACTATAAGAGGTATACTAACATTAATTTCCATTTCAAATAAAAAAATTCTCTGCCTTCAAAATGTAAAGCTGCTCAAAATCTAAAAACGTTTATGTTTAACCAGTAGGTGTTGAGAAAGTTATGAAAGTCTATGAAACTATTGACTTTTACCCCTGAAAAATGAACCGATGAAGCGATGAATGTTCTGGATCTAGATTTAAAACCTACTCTAAGCTATTATATGCATTCCTTCAACTATTATCTAAGAGGCCATTTAGGTATTTTACTGATTTCCCCTTTCCTTAGGTTGACCTCTTATTACCCTAATTAGTTTTAAGCTCTGGAGAGAAGAGTGTTGTTCCATTATCTGTATATAACGTGTACGATTTTTAGCATGAGACCTAATGCATAGACAAAAACGTGTTGATATGACATTTGATAGTTTCACTGACCAAAGACCTTTATGAATAACATGAGCTAAGGGTAGCATCTTCTTTTAAGACCATAGTATACTTTTATGCTGAACACATATGTCCAATATTTTGACAATTGTCATCCAACACATCTTTCTCTGAACAGTTTATGCACATCTTCAAGATATTTTTCTTCCAGAGATCAAAACTATATATTTCATGTTGACAACAGCACAAATATATTCTCAGATCTAAGTATAAGACAACTCCCTAGGAGCCTTGGGAGAGGGGGCGGGGGAGAGGGGGCTCTTAAAAAAAAAATACCACCAGTAGCAAAAGTATATATATATAAGTAATTACTAAGAGGATTTAAATGTTCATGTAAAGGAAATAATGTTCATTTGAATACTAACAGAAAATAGCTTTCAGTGTAAGAATATGGAGAAGTCTGAACCTTCTGAGGCTCATTCTGAATTCTTTAATAGACCTTCATTAAAAGCATGAATGTAGAAGTAAATATAAATTGAGTTGTCAATCTCATGTATCTTGAGGGGTTTTTAGAAGATACAATTCTAAATCTCAAATAGAAGAGGAGGAGGAGGAAGAAGATTGCTTGGGACAGGAGACAGAAAGGCAACTAAATAAACAACTCACCACAAACATGTAACCTTATGCATCATTTCACAAAGCCAAAGAAACTTGCCCTATGCAAAGGCACTGCGTCTGCATGTCAAAATCTCTTAAACTACTACATGATACAACAGTTGCATTGACTACCTTCATATATATCCACGAGATTACATCTCACAACAATAATATTTCCTGAAAAATACAACTCCCTCCCTAAATCCAAGATAAACTCATCCTTTCTTTAGATTACGTAACACAAGTTTTCAATGAAGTCTACATAGACTCTACTGGGATGTTACTGGCACCAACCATATTAACTAAAATCTTATATACGGAAATATTTCTAATTTTGAGGCTCATAAGCATCCTGCTTCAATCTTATTTAAATGAGAAGTAAAATTAAATTTGGTAAAGCCTTTATTCAACTAGAGTCCTGCAAAGATTATTCTCAGAGTTTTATTTCCTAATAGAATACAACAAATTCACACAAATGTCACTACAGATACAATGAATGCTTTTTCATGCCAGTGTCACTCACCCTAGCCTGCCTGCACCCCCTGCCCAGGCTTTTCAAAATGTATTTCATACACAGAGTCACTGTTCTGGTTGTTTATTTAATTAACATGACAGCCCAGCATACACAGCATTTCTTTCAGTTCTACAGTTTTAACTTTTTACACTTTAGACTCAATACAGAAAGAGTAAAATTACTGTTTGACTCCTTCCAACCTCTGTAAATTTATATAGATTCACTGACTATTTCTGTCAGTTAAAACAGTTTTTCAGTATGCTTTAAATATCTCTATATACAAAGTAAAAAAAAAAAAATCACAATTTTGTCCACATACACACAAAAATTATTTTCTCTTACCTTTCCCAAGGGATAAGAAAATCTTTTTCTTTTTAGTGTTTTCAGAAGTTGACATTAATTTTAATTCTGTCAGCAAGTCATAAATAATCAATATTGTTCTTTGTATCAACCTAAGCTGAGCTATACTACTGAAATGTAATAGAATTAAAACCTGTGATTGTTTCTGAAATTTATTCAATTTCACAAATACAGGAGATTATACTAAAATGTATTTAGAAACTTAAAGGACAATGTTATTTTCAAAAGAAATACTTCTGTATTTTATAACCATAGTATAAGCGTAAGTATGTTATATTTACTCAGAAGATGTAACAAGGCCTATCATGTGTCTACCATCAAAAAACATACCCATTTCTTATTTTTTTCATTTGAAAATATCTCTTATAACAGCAATGAAAAACTCAATCCTACTTTTGATAACCAACCATCAGGCTCCACGACATTGCTACAAAAACCTGTTGTTGTGGGACACCTGGGTGGCTCAGTGGTTGAGCATCTGAGCTCAGGGTGTGATCCCAGAGTCCCGGAGTCCTGGGATCAAATCCTGCATTGGGCTCCCCACAGAGAGCCTGCTTCTCCCTCTGCCTTTCTCTCTGTCTCTCTTACGAATAAATGAAATCTTTTTAAAAATCTATTGATGCTAAAGATATTTAGTTAAGAGCTTTAGGGAAATGCTTCTGGAAAATACTTTGATTTTTAATTACACAATATAAAGTATACAGCTGTATGTTTCTGACAGATCCTGTATCCAACACAAAGAATTTTGTCAGTAAGTGGAACATTAATGGAGAGAGCCCTATACCTTGTGTTTTATTTCATGTGAAACCATAGGCAAAACTATTAAATTCTTAACATGTAACTAAAGTAAAATGGCATCGGTTTGGAATCTTTCAAAGATGAATGTGGGAGAGCTTTGGTGGCTCAGCCAGTTAAGTATATGCCTTCAGCTCAGGTCAAGATCCCAGGATCCTCGATGGAGGCCCATGTCTGGCTCAACTAGATTTAAAAAAAAAAAAAAAAAAAAGGATGAATGTGCAAGGTGGCTACAGTAATTAGTGAGGAATGACTAGCCAGTGGTGTCCCCTGATGTGCAAACAGAATAAACATCCTTTCAAATACAATATCCAAATGTTTAAAACTGCACAATTTAAATTTTGTGTTGAAAAAGAAACTTATTAGACAATCGGAAAAGGACAAACATTATATGGTCTCATTCATTTGGGGAATATAAAAATTAGTGAAAGGGAGTAAAGGGAAAGGAGAGAAAATGAGTGAAAATATCAGTGAGGGTGACAAAACATGAGAGACGCCTAACTCTGGGAAATGAACAAGGAATAGTGGAAGGGGAGGTGGGCGGGGGGTTAGGGTGACTGGGTGATTGGCACTGAGGGGGGCACTTGGCAGGATGAGCACTGGGTGTTATGCTATATGTTGGCAAACTGAACTCCAATAAAAAGTTTTTTAAAAAAGAAAAGAAAAATAACTTATTAGTCATATAAAATATCTAATAATACACGAAATTCTAATATCTCTGTATACTCCGGTGTTTAGATAGTACAATGATAACTTGAGGGAGACATACCTGCCCTAGGATGTGAACATCTACTTAGAAAAGATACATACTCCTTAATGGACATGTCTGCCAACCAAAAAAGTACAGTTTGACACACTGATCTACAAAATCAGCCTGCATCTTGAGGATATTAGACTGGTACCACTGAACTGAAAGCCATACAAATGTCATGAACTTTTCTTTACTGAGAATAAAGATACCTTCACTTGCATTCACAGACAGACCAGCGTCAGATGAATTCTGTGACTGAAGACCAGACTTATTTCTTCTTTCTTTGCTTAAAGCCATCTTTATCAACCACACTGCAAAACTCATTCCATATGTAATATCCAATCTATAAACCAAACTGTGGTTTAGGAAGGAAGGCAAAAAGGGGGGGGGGGGAATATCTCTGTCAGTTGCTTTGTCTTATGAGAATTTTATCTTCTATTCTCCTTGACCTTTTAGAATTGAGTCATTGAAGAGAGGTAGCTCATAAGCAAGTAGCCACTATCATTCACACAAAGAAAAGGCTGAAATTCTCTCACCTTTAAACCTCACAATGAGCAAGGTCCAAATAAATTCTCAAAAGGCCTCTGCCAGACTTTGTGCTTTATGTCCTTACACCTCTACTTAAAATTCACCTGTTGCCTGAGTATTATCTTGAGTTGAGAGTAGACATTCTTTCCTAATCAGGAGTCAGGGCAGGGTTATATATGTGTTTTACAAGTATTTTGATTCTTGATTCATGAAGTATGCAGATGACAGTGTATACTTTGCACTCTTAACCAGAAGTTTGTTTCCTTATGATAAAACAGATAAGACATTTACTATATAGCTCCTGAACTTTTCACACAGTTAGGCTAACGTATGAGATATTGCCCTATCTTATAAGAGACTATTCCATGTTAGTTCCCATCCACCCCCCACAATTATACTCAGCAACAACTTTAATGGGCCATATATAAAAACTAGTCTTAAGTAACATGCACATACTAACCGGTAGGTACCCTTATTAAAACTTTAAGGATCTAAATTTTTGGTAAATGTAACCTTGTTTTCCCATCAACCATAAGAGATCCAGTCTCTTACTTTAGAACATTCTTCATAAACACAGCCTTTAAAAAAATAGTAACCAAAGAAAATGACCAAAATAGATGATAAATGTGCATTTTCAACAGCATTAATCAGCAAAATATGTAAAAATGCAATGCTTGGTTATTTTCTGATAAATCTTCAGATTATCTGAATTCTCCATTTATCAATCCAAACCAAAGAAAACCAGTACAAATCCGCAGATTAATTAACACTGCCGGTTAATGTAATTCATATTAACTCTACCTTTCACTCCTTGATTTCTAAATGTTACGGAATTTCAGAAATTTAGGAGGCTAAATGATATTAATTTGGAGTCGAGTTACGTATAATTAAAGTACAGATTAGCCTTACAAATTATGGTTCAATTTTGCAATGATCTTATCACATTCCCCTTTAAATTCAAGAAAAGTGCTCTAAACATAATTAAACTAGCAGTGTTTTCTTTTAAAAGTCATTCTTTCCTGACACTTTGAATAGAAATCAAACTGTTTTCCCCCCTTAATTGGTTTACCCTTAATTGGTTTTCCCCCCTTAATTGGTTTACCCTTAAAGCTTGCTTTATTCTCATGATTTCCAAAATTTCTACCAAAACTAAGGATCAGTCAGCGGCCTGTTTTTAACTTCACTCTTAGAGTGAGCTTACACCCAAGAAATATTTGCTTTATCTAAACAAAAAGCTAAATAAGAACATTAGTTTTAAAATAAACACAAGAGACTATGATGTTGTCATCCATTCTGCTAAATAATGTCAAACAACTACATTCTTTGTAATCAATCCCATTTCAAAAACAAACTAGCCACCACACCATATGGTGACTTAGAAATACCTAAATGACTCTCCATAGAACAATCTAAAAAGAAAAGCTTACTATATCTTAGGACATTCTCCCAGTCACTAAGGTTGTCCCAATAGGGCCATAGATAGGCATAAATTTAAGTGGGAAAAGTGTAAATTTCCACTTGCTGAACATAATCAGCTCTCTACAACTCCCACTTCCAAGTGTCATATCTGTTTGGAGTGGAGAAGCAAACACTTAAGTACACCTTTTCAGAAACGACTTGAATTTCAAATTGGGATTTGTTCTTTTAGGACCTCTAAAGCAACCATACTCCATGATCTTAAATGCTGAATGATCATGAGATTCATCCCCAAAATTCATTAAACTTTTTTTCTAGGACAACTTCACTCATCATTCCGGATTCCTCTTCTTCTCCCTTTCTGAGCGATTTATACCACCAGCAATCTTAAAATCATTCTCCTGAATATTTCCTGTATAATCTGTATAAATCCATTCCAACTTCTAAACATCCACTTAAGTACTCAAGAGAAATGAAGGGCTTTTTTTGTTTTTTTCTATTTAGTTGACACCAACAGCGAAGTTCAAGACTTTGACAAATTCCACTGTACAGACATACTGTTCCCCGCGCAGAAGTCTATCATCAGGAAACAAAACACATTAGCATGTACCAACATATGTCCCCAAATTACAATTCAAAAACAAACTGGGCACCACCAGATGCAGCCTCATCCAGGAAAACTCACTGCAAAACCACAAAGTGTGTATCAACACCTCAGCTTCAAGCATTGCTTGCTTTTACATCGGAACCGTTTTTACTGACTTCACAGACGTTGACTTGTCACTTTAGAAGACACTTTATCAAAAGTATTAAGAAACTTCAAAAGTATTAAGGAAATCTAGTAAAATCCACGTGTTGAAACATCACCCAGTGCTGCTAAAACTAAATAAATAAATAAATAAAAAAAAAAAAAAAAAAAGCTAAACTGGAGGATCTCTGCTGGAGGAGAAAACTCTGAGGGGACCTGAGCGGAGGGAAGCCCTACGCCAGGTGTAGCAGATCCAAAAAGCTGGCCCAGCTGCGGAAGACCCTGCAAATGCCACCCAGTTGTGCTACTTATTATCGTTTCTGCTGTTCAGGTTGTAAAGTCCTGAGCGAGACGGGGAGGAAAAAGTCTCTAGTCCCCCACGGAGTCTGAAGTTCACACCACTTTTCGGGACTGCCTTCCTTTTAGTTCCCAGCGCTCGGATTCCCTCCGCTTCGAGGCGAGTCCCGAGCGTCCCGAGCGTCCCCGGGAGAGGCGAGGGAGCGGAGCTCGCCGGCGCTTACCTGTTCCCTCGGGATGCAGGGCAGGGAGGTCCTCCGATGGGACTTGCTGCCGCAGCCGGACATCTCGGCGGACACCACGGAGCTGGACCGCCGCCGCCTCTTGAACACCGGGGTGTCTTCCTTGGTCCCGGCAGTGAGCTGGGACCCGAGGTGCTCCCTCGGAGCCGCCCCCGCGGACTGCGGCAGGATCTGCTCCACGTACCTGGCCAGGAGCAGCCCCAGCACGCCGGCCGCGTACGCCAGGTAAGGTCTCCAGGCGACCTTGAACCTCTCCAAGGAAATGAGGGCCACGGTCCTGACCGCGCTAGTCACGGCGACCATGAGGACGCCCAGCCTCAGCCTCAGCACCAGCCATGTCGCGGCGGCCACGCAGCTGAGCACCACCCCCGCGGCCGGGAGCGACAGCAAGCGATCCTCCCCGACGCCCAGCCCGAGCTGGACGAGCGCTTCCCCCCCGCAGCAGGCGGCGAGCAGCGCGGCGGCCAGAGGCAGGCGCACCCCGGCGCGCCGGAGGTACAAGCCCATCCAGAAGAAGGCACACAGGAGACTGAAGAGCAGCGCCGAGGGCTGCAGCCAGGGGCTGAGCGGCGCGCCGCCCCCCGCGGCACCTCCCCGCGGCCCCGGGAAGACGCCCCCTTGCGCCCCCGGGGCCGCTTCCTCCGCGGCCGCCGCCGCCTCCCTCCGCCCCGGGTCGCGGCCGGCCTCCCCGCGCGCCAGCCGCAGCAGCAGGGCCAGCAGAAAGGACAGGGAGCCCGCGCACAGCGCCGAGGAAAGTTTCCGGGAGCGCCGGAGCGGCCGCAGCACCAGGTCCCCCCAGCGGCCGCGGCGGCCCGAGTCCCCACGCCGTGCGGGGCCGGCGCGAGCGGGACGGTGCGGGCCCGCGGCGGGGGCGGCGGGGGCTGCGGGGCCCCCCCGGCGGCCGGCCTCGCGGGGCGCTGCCATCGCAGCCTCTTCGCGGAGTCCCGCAGGTGCCCCCGGCGCCCCCAGCCCGGCGCAGGCGCTGGCACGCGCGCGCCCCCCGCCGAGCCCACCCTCGGAGACCCCTTCTCCCCGGGCCCCCCAGGCCGCCGCAAGTTTCCGCTTTCCAGTAACTCCTGCAGGATCCTGGATGCTCCAGGCAGTCGCCTTCAAGTTAAAAGCTAGCACAGGCACCAACGACCAGACTTCCTCCCTTGCTCTCTCCGAAAAACTCTTAAAAATTGTGCTCCACCCCCGCCCCCCGATTCCTGCCCTCCGGGGTCCCTTCCCTCCGGGGGGGCTCTACAGCTCGCCCCAGGCGCCCGGCGCGCGGGGGCTGCAGACGCCGCAGGAGCCGGGGGCACAGGGCGAGCTCGGGGCCATCTCGCGCGCCCCTCGGCGCTGCGCTGCTGCGCGCCCGGCCCGCGGCCGCTGGAGGTGCCCCTTCGCCTCCTCCCTGCGGCTCCTTCTCTATCACTCGTTCTCTCTCCTCGGCCGATCCTCCCCGGCTCGGCCCCAGGAAGCGAACCGCCATTCCCCGGGGCAGAAAGCAGAGCCTCCCCTGCGTCTGTCGGTCCGGCTCATGGCAAAGGGCGGAAGAACATGGAAATGGGGCTGAGAAAGAACCAAGAAGTTGCTGAGTCCCGTCGAAAAAGAGACACAGTCCGAGAGGCTCGCGGCAGCCGCGAGGAGGGAGGGACGCAGGGAGGGAGAGCGAGCGCGCGAGCTGGAGAGGAAGGGAGGGTGAGAGGAAGGGAGGGTGAGAAGGGAGAACGAGAATTACTTTTTTTTTTTCCCCCCTTCTTTTTGGTGCGATGTAGGTGGTGATTTGCAGCTTTTGCAAAAGGTAAACGAGTGGAGACGACTGGTTAAAACTGTATAACGAAGAGGCAAGCAACTGGAGTGATCAATTCAGCTCGCTTGCTTGCGTGAAGGCAACTCCCTGGAAAGCTTTCCCAGCAGAGCTCCCGCCTCCTCCCCCAGAGGAGGCGCTGCTCCCAGCTCTCCGCTCCCTTCCCCCGAGCGGGTCCCGCACTCCCAGCTGCTGCAGAAGGGGTGGCTGAGGCCAGTCCTCCGTCCAGCCTACCGGAGCCGGGGTGGCCTATGGCTGGCCCTCGGGCTGAGCTCCCCGGGACGCTAGGTAAAAAGGATGGTCTTTGGCTGCAAGGCAGGCAGTGGAAACCAACATACTTCCTCCTGGCTTGAAAAACGACAGCCACGTCTACCGTCAGTGATTCAAAGATGCTCCTTAGTTCCCAGGTCAGTTGCAACAGCAAACCAGTTTCAGGGGGCACTGTAATGCTTTGGCTGCTCCTGCTGGAAGGTCTGTTTTAAACAGCGAACCCAAGCCTTGCCCATTGTTCCAAATGATGGAAAAATCTCAACAAGTTACCAAGATCCTAATAGCATCATTAAATAGGGCTGGGGGGTGGGGGGGTGGGGAGGGGAGCATTCGCGTTTTAGAGTGTTACTTAAAAAGTCTGGGGTATGAGAGTATTAGGCAACAGCTGTTGATGGTGGTCGGTAAATACATTGACATTAAGTGACCCTGGCCTCAAGAAGGTTTAGCAAATTAAACCCAAATAGTAATTAGAAAGGAATTAAAAGAAATCTGAAGGGGGATGTGAGGCCAAGTAGGTTAACAACCAGGAAAGCTCTGAGAAGACCTGTCTAGTTGTGAAATAGTGTGTCTACCATAAAGAAAGCTTGTGAGAAAAAATCAGGACCCTAGTTAGGAATGTTTACAAGATGCACCATTCATGTGCTGTAGTCATGTAGTATTTGAGAAACTAAAGAAAAAATTTAAAACTAGCTTTCTTGGCAGAGTATGAAAAATCATTCAATATCCAACGGGCTTTTAAAAACCCAACAATGGGGATCCCTGGGTGGCGCAGCGGTTTAGCGCCTGCCTTTGGCCCAGGGCGTGATCCTGGAGACCCAGGATCGAATCCCACGTCCCGGTGCGTGGAGCCTGCTTCTCCCTCTGCCTGTGTCTCTGCCTCTCTCTCTCTCTCTCTATCATAAATAAATAAAAATTTAATAAATAAATAAATAAAAACCCAACAATGTTGGGAGCTACTTCCTTTTTTTACACTTAGAACATTAGAGTATGATAGTCCGCTCTCGTTCATGTTTAATATGGGTACCTTAGATGTCATTTGCCCTCACTAATAATAATAATCCAGTTTTGTCTTAATTATCTTGACATTCCAGGTTAAAGTGTGTTTCTAGCCTGGAGTATTTGGATAATTGGTTCAATATGCCACTGTATTTTGTGTGTACAGATGAAGTAATATAAAGAGAAGCCAAAGGAGATACTTGAGATAAAATTAATTCATGGGGGTTGGGGAAGATGGGTAAAGTCTTAACCTTAGCTTCATGGGAAACAGCCTGCTCTCCTTAGAGACAGGTATTAATATTAATTTATGATATAAATGGATATGAGGAGCTATGATGATACAACTCTCCATCAGATGTCCAGAACTATACTATCACATGGAGAACAAGTTGGGCAGCTAGTCAGTGGCAGTGGGCACCATCTGTTTAATAATTAAGGAAACAGAAGCAGAAATGTCTTTGCCAAAGACAAATGAGCCCCCTAGCATGCACACATACTTCTCTGGGTTTCCTTTTTAGATATATGATTCATATGCCAGAGCCTACCTGGAATACTTCAGAGTGAAAAACTTTGATTGGAAAATCATGCTAATATCCATTGGCATCAAAAATAGCCTATTAAATGAAAAATATGATGTGTATCAAAGTAAGAAAAACATAGGGGAATTTTATAATATTTCCATTTTTTCTGTCCCTTACCCACATGATACTCTCAGTTCTTGAGAAAAAAAAATAATCATAAAAACTGAATTTATAAGAGATGGAATGTTGACATTTTTTAAAAAATGTAACTGAAAAAAATAAGAATGACATGTGTTAATGCAGCAAAACAAAAATACTAGACCTATAATGTTAAACTGACATTCTTGAGGTGTTCAGTGGTATTACAGAGGCAATGTCCTGGCATCTGGGTTTCTCTACATTCTCAAAAAAAATAAATAAATAAAAATCAGAGGTTTATTTGTCCCACACAAAGGAAAGAACATAGATTCCATCACTCCCCTTACCCCCATTGCCATCCAGAACCACGAAGCAGATGAATGAAAATAACAATTATTCTTACTAGAAGAGAGATGCAGAAAGCTACAGCAGTATAGTAAACGAAGTGACAGACATTGTGTGGAATATATTAAATGAAGTAAGACCCAATACATAAAGCGGACATTGAATAATCATCTATAAATAAAACTGCCCGTTTTCTACAGATAACAGTCCTAATTCAAGAAAGGGACAACATAGCCAAAGGATAAGAAAAATGTAAAAAAAGAAAAAAAGAAAAGTGTGATACATGCAGGAAAGTAGAATCCAGATCTTTCCTACTGTATATCGATGTGTTTTCCTTCACATTAGTTCATCTCATTGATAACATTAGTAACTCAAATGTATATGAGACTCTTAAGTGAAAAGCATGCTGATACTTGGCACACACAAAAAACAATTTATCATTATTTGGGAGACTAAAAAAATATATATTTGTATCACTATATAATAATTCCACTTTCCAGAAAATGGAAAGAAAAATTCAAATATAACTTGGTAAACCCTCTACTTAGCCAAATCTAACAACGGTGTTTCCATTAGCACTTTGTGAAAAGGATCTCGAGTTTAAACCCATTGCATATCATTTGCCAAATACAGCTATGCTTAAGGGGATTCTGCTAAATTTTAAAAGTTTATGCACTATAGTAGGGGTTTACTCATTCCCAACTACCTACCTGAACTCTCTGCATATATATCAAATGGCTATCTAACATATAATAAACCCTAAACAAAATTCTTACCTTTCAACTCACTCCCTGCTCTTCCACCAAGCCCCACATACCCAGACTTTCTCCTCAGTAGTGTCCCACCACAGGAAAAAAACATAACCACCTACCTAGATGCTCAGGCCCCCAAAAGGGCACTGCCCTCAATTCCTTATTTACCTTCTTTACAGACAACCTATTATTAAGTTTTTTTTATTCTGTCTCTAAAATACATCTTGAATCCATCTGTTTTTCACCATCTTACTTAGAATTACAAACCAAAGACCCATCACTGTCCCTAGCCAGGACAATTGAAATCACTTTCTAACTGGTCTTGCTCTCATCCCCTTCATTTTCTTCCACACAGCAGCCTGAGTGAGAATTTTACAATCTAAGTCAAATGATATCACTCCTTGCTTAAAACCATCCACAGGCTTCCCACTGAACTTGCAGTTCTCATGGCCACCTACTACGACCTTCGTGATCTTTGCAAACCACTCTAACATGACCTCTCCTAATTCTCCTACTTCACTAGTGCAACACTATCCCTCAGAACATTCCTTCAAAGATGAGAATATACTCTGCACTCCCAAATATGGTAGCGACTAGTCATGTGAGGCTTTTGAGGACTTGAAACACAGTGCCACTGAGGAACTGAGTTTTTATATTTTATTTTAATTGATTTAAAATTTAATAGCCTCACATGGCTGTTAGCTTCTCATGGGGAGGGAATGCATCTCTTGCCCCTCAAGCCATCGTTCTGTCATTCTTATTATGTCAAATTGAAAATCCTGCTCAGGACCTTAATATCTACAGAACTTCACATAGCTGCCTCCTTCTGCTCCATCAGTTCTCATTTAAAATATTACCTTTGTAGAAAGGCTTTTTCCCCATCATCTTATCAAAAAGTCTTGAATCTCCATGTGCCCACACATGTTTTGTCCTTCCCTACCACACTACCCGGTTGCATTCTATTTATAGCACATATCACTATAGAAAATGGTCTTGCATATTTATTTGGTTTCTTGCTTATCGTACATCTCCCTTCGCT
Source organism: Canis aureus (assembly GCF_053574225.1). NCBI lineage: Eukaryota > Metazoa > Chordata > Mammalia > Carnivora > Canidae > Canis > Canis aureus. The sequence goes on from NC_135635.1 coordinate 27,654,977, forward strand.
AGGGTATAAGTGCTCTGTGAACAAAGACCATGAACATCTTTAGCTTGTTGCTGTGTACCACCAATGACCAGACTCGTGCCCCGCACATGGCAGGAGCTCTGTGAATACTTGCTGAATAAATATTTGGTGAATGAACGAAGTCAACGAATAAATGATGAAAGAAAAAAGACAGAGATATCTTTATCATCTTATGAAGTCCTAAGTTAAACAATCTTCGTATGTTTATACAACTAATTGCGCAAGTGTACAGATCCTTCAAAATCTTGCGTTGAAGATTCTGCTGCCCAGAGTAGACTGATGGGCAAATCATGCAGCAACATTTTTTACAGAATGTTGCTTAAAGAAAAATTGGTATATAAATTGCTCATTTATAAGAGAAATAGGTAATACCTCAAAAACTTTTGTATTGATTCTCAGGTGAAATGTCCATAACCCACAGCCGTTTTCTGGTAGGAACAGGGTGGAAAACAGTTTAACCATATGCATATCTCACCATAGCAAGTCAGGTGAGAAGGAGGATTAGGAGATGTCTAAATAAAAATCACTGATTCTCACATCATGATCTGTGACATAGTCTCCAACTATTCCAATTAACAACACTATTCTAGGAGTTAATTTAAATTTAAAAAATTAAATATTTTGCCAAAATAGACCTTACCAATACTTAATATTCCATATCTAGTCAGGAGGGGGAAAAAAAACATAGAAAGCTTATATTTTTTAATGCAACATCCCCCTCCTTCTGTAGAGTGCTGCCCCTGTTTAATTTCCAAAGAATTTAAGTAACAGAGTTGGAAATACAATTGTGAACTTTGAAACATTATAGGAGGGGCGTCTGAGTGGCTCAGATGGTTGAGCATCTGCCTTAGGTCATGATCCCATGGTCCTGGGATGGAACCCTATGTCAGGCTCCCTCGTCAGTGGGGAGCCTGCTTCTCTCTCCCCTTCTGCCCCTCTTTGCTTGTGCGCTCTCTCCCTCTCTCAAATATATAAATAAAATCTTTTTAAAAAAAAAAGAAACTTTATAGGAGAAAAGCAAGGTGTGAAACCTGGTTGCTCCCCACAAAACTTACTGACAAAGCATCGGATTGTCTATAGTACAACTCACCAGGACAGTTCACTTTACCTTCCATGCCCTCTATATCCACACTGTCTGAAAGAGTTGGCCTTTCCTACAATACATTTTGGGTGTTGTTAGCTGCTGGCTCTACCTTTTCTAAACAAACTGTCAAGGAAATCAGAGTGCATTAGGTACAGGGCTTCCCAATCTTGTTCACTTTGTGGTACATGCAGAAAATGATATTTATTGTCACAATGGATTTAAGGGACAGAGCCTTTTGCAGACAAAGGCTTCAGGCATGGGGCCGAAGAGATCATAATCTCAGGCACAGCTCTAACCGGTGGCACTTTATCTGGGAATTTTTGAAACAGCAAGTACTTGATTCACTAATAAAATATAATGCCTTTTTCTGAAGGCTGTTATAATAAAAACTGGATGAATCCCAAGGTTTCAGTAGCTTGCTATCATAGTAATCTTTCTTAGCCCTTACTTCGGTCACTTCTCCATAAATTCCCTCAGTTGGTATCCAGTTACAAATACATGATTTTTTACCTAGTTTTGAAATTTGGAAATGAGACACGTTAGGCATGATTTGTAAAATAGACATGATTATGGACAGGCCTAGAATCTAGATCTTTCCTACCATACATTGATGTATTCTCCATCACATCAGTTCTTCTCATTGATATCATTAGTAACTCATTTGTAACATCAGTAGTTTCAGTAATTCCTCTAGACCTGTAACTCTTCAAAAAGTAAATTCTTAGGTAATGATACAAATCTCTATTTTGTTAGTCACCCAAATAACGATAAACTGTTTTGTGTGTGTGAAATCAGCTGGCTTTTCACTTAAGAGTCAAGTATACATAAACATCTAAAGGTGATGTTCTGTATAGAAGTGAAGACTAATAGCTTTCCTTTCTAGAATTCTTGACACCCTCCATGTCTCAACCTCCGGGGACAAGGCTATTAAAGGAGGAAGGAAATCACGGGCCATGAGAGCAGAGTACATAGTACCTGATTCAAACAGAACAGCTGGGAATGCATTTATTGTACATCTATTTTTATACAAACAGCAAAATACTATAAAAAAAGTAGGAGTAGTAAGAACTTTAAAATTGCTTATATTACTATTTTTAAAAGTTTAAAAAAAAAAAACAAATTGTTCCACTTCTCTGCTTTAGCACCATCAGCATGACAGGCTTAATTGAATCTTTCTGTGATGATTCAAAATCTTGTAGTATCTCAGACCCATTCATTATGAATAGTAATTTTCAATTGCGTCTGTAGAAGTAAGAGGTAGAAGAAGGATGGGGGTTGGACTGACAATGAACTAGTTTCCGTTCAGTAATAATTGCTTTAAAAATAACCCTAATCTCAAAATATATGCAGTATGTTGGCAAAAGCCTGGAAGGAATAAAGAATTACTCCTGTGCCTTATTCTTTAAGACCATTCACTTTAATTTCAAAACAAAACAAAAATTCTCTTCCACGAGACTCTGGATAGAGCCATCAGTTAAAGAATAAGACAATTAAAGAAACAAAATATTTTATTGTTGGGGCAAAGGTGGGCAGAGAGCATGTAATAGGGGAAGAGTTGCAGGGATTTTCAGTAACATCATCTTCATGAATGAATTACAATCCATATTTACTAAAGTTCGCAATAATGGTCCTATTAAAGGAACACATCAAGTACTTTTAAAAAGAGGAACAAATTTTACCAAAAATTAGAAGGAACACATAATAGCATGAAAAAAAGACTACTTTGGGGGAAGAAGTGGAAGAAAGAAAATATGGTGCCCACCAAATAAATTACTGGTAAATTGTCTAAGACTGAGCTCTTACTGACCTCCTGAGAAAATACCTCCATTATATCACTGCTACTGATGTACAGACCATTTCAAAGTCTTAAAATTTAAAGATCATTCGTGTTTTCAATTAGAGCGTATTTGTAGAGAAAAATTGATGGTTACTTAATAGAAAAAAATAAGTATAGCCTATTTCGATATTCTGACAGCACTGAATTTTAAAGTTAGTTTTTACTTTACCCTTAGAGTTATAATGGCACCCATACTATTTTTGTGTATATCATAGCAAGATGCCAGGAAAAAATTGTGGGTAGCCCAGAAACATCTTTGGTTTATAAATTTAATCCTCTTTTATATGAAACCTACTAGTGTTTCTAAAGGTTAATAAAGTGTTTTGAACTTCCTTATCATTTTGGAGGAAATTATAATCAGCCAAATGTCTATACATATTATGTCTCAATAAAACTGGGGTGGGGAGGTAGGGGGGAGCCTCCTCTTACATTGAAGTAAAACCTGTCTCTTCTCAAATATTTTTCCCAGTTCTGCTTTTGGGAAAATACAAAATAAGACTTTGTTGGTTTCCATACATAGCAGCATTCAAAATATTTGAAACCTTTATGAAGCTTTATTTTCCTCATGAGATAAATTCCCAGTTTGTAGAACAATTTATTGGGCAATGTGGATTTTGGCCCTTGGGTGATCTTTGTAGCCTTTCTTTCTACTTATCAGCAGAATTCTGGAATGCTCTAAGTCTGATACTGCCGAAGAAGAAGAGAATAAAACCATTGTATTCCTTCTCATGATCATAAATACATGTTTATATTAATGTAACTTAAAAATATGTCAACTGTGTTTTCCAGCTATATTCATGTTGTTGTTGCTCATAATTCATTTAAACTACCAGAATTTTGAAAGTAGATTGAAGCAAGAAATACCCTCTCTCATTTTATGTTTTCTCTAATTGTGTACTTTACTCAAAAACAAGTGTCCCCTAGGTAAAGCACAATTCCCAGCAAGGTGTGTTTAGAGCTTAAAAACATATTTTTCAGAATCCAGCTCAATAATTAAAAGCATCAAACTGCTGATACACGCAAAAACTTAGATAAATCTCCAGGAACTTGTCCTGAGCCAAAAAAGCTAACCCTTAAATGTTGCATATTGTCTGATACCACTTATATAACATTCTTGAAATTTAAAAAAAGTATTAAAATGGAGAGCACATTAATGGGTGGCAGAGGTCAAATAGGGGTTAAGTGGTTAGGAAATATGTGTGGTTATAGAAGTTCAGTTGGAGGGATCACGGTGTTACTGAATCTGTTTTGTACCTTGATTGTATCAATGCTAATATCCTGCTTGTAATACTGTTCTATAGTTTTTCAAGATGTTACCATTGGAGGAAACTGGGTAAAGAGTATGTGAATTTCTGAATTTTTTCTCACTACATATGAATCTACAATATAAAGAGAAAAAATATATTTTGCATTATCTCTGCTACTCCTAAAAGAAGAATCGCTATTCTTTCTATCTATACTTAGGCATGTCATTTTTTAAAGGATTTATTCATTTAAGAGAGAGAGAAAAAAAAAACAGAGAGAGAGAGAAATGGCACAAGCAGGAAGGGGCAGGGGAAGAAAAAGAATCTTAAGCCAGCTCCACACCCAGCATAGAGCCTAATGCAGGGCTCAATCTCAGGACTGTGAAATCATGACCTGAACCAAAATCAAGAGTCAGATGACCTAACCGAACCATGGCAGGTTATTTTTTAAAATGTACTGGTTTTCTCTGTACTGTTCACATAATTGGAATTCTTTAGATATTTGGTTAATTTGTTACGAAATAATTGCTAAATATACTGTAAAGTTAAATAAATATATAATTTAAAAAATTGAAAATACAAAGAATTAGTCTCTGGCTATGATAAAGCAGTTTATCCTGAAAAATACTTACAAGGGTGGGTTTCCACTTTAATCTGAAAGGAGAGTATATATATGAGAACTTTTGTAGCCAAAATGGAGTAAAGCAAAGAAGCAATTATCATTAATCTACTGGAAAGTTTTTGAACACTTCCCTGATATCCAAAATAATCTCCCTTAGGCTTTTCTGATACCTTCGGATACATCTTGCTAATGGATGGACAAATAAATCGAAATAAAGTATAGATGCTCACAGACACAGGTCAAAGTTGTGGCGGCTTAATGCTGAGAACTTTGGGGCATACCTGTACTTAAATATAGTTTTAGTCTTTGCTTTCGAAGATGATTTGTTAACATTGTTCACATGAAATATACAAAATGGATGGAAAGGATAATAGCATCCTAATTGCGTAAATATAAATGGAAGCACAGACATTTCAGGTGCCTTGATCAAGGTACCCCACAATTCAGCCTGGATTCCTGGTCTGTGGATGCCGTGATCCAGCAGTTTATGTATTTCACATCTCTAAGTAAATGCAGCTGAAGAACACTGGTGCTTAACCAGTTTTTCTACATTCCTCACATTTACCTGTTATTTGTATTTGTAGCTGCATGGGATCCTACGAATCTCGAGCTATTTATTATACTATTATACTGTCTCTTATATTCTTGCCTCCCTCAAAGCATTAGCCCCCAAAGGGCAATCTCATTTATGACTGTGGCATGTTTGTTTGGCTTTCACAGAATAAGTATGTTGTAAAAGCACAGGAAAAGTGTCCAAATATAGCATTAAAAAAAAAAAAACACTACCTATAGAAACTGTAGAAAAGGGATCATCGATGTGCATAGATAACTATTATTTAGTCATAAAGACTTAAATACAAAAAACAATATGCTAGTCTACTATTTCTTCCATTAATATGGAGTTCAGAAAAAAAGACATCTGGGCTTCTCATTATAATCAATATCTCACATTCAGAGTCCAAGAGAGAAGTGCCATATTAGTTAATCTGAGTTGATGTCTGCCTGAAACGGTGAGGCATTTTTTTCATTCTACTGGAACCACAGCACTATGGTAACTTTCCACAGAAATGGCAAATTACATACGGAGCTTAGGCTCAATGATTTTCTCTAACCAAAATCTAGAAACGGGGTATTTTGAGTTCAGTAAGAATAGTAAGTGATGCGTAGAAGAAAGCAATGTGGTTCTTCTCCCATCCCAAAAGAGGGGTGACTCTAAATGTACAAGTTTTATCTGATAATCACTCTCCTCTCCTTGATCTAATATTTATATTGATTTTTTCTTTCTTTTTTTAAACTTTGGTCCATTTCTTATTAAGAATAAATTTGACATTCTTGCTCTGATTTTTGTAATCATAATTAATATATTACATGTAAAGTTATGTGACCCATAGCTAAGAGTTCTGGAAGTTATGGGTGACATGTAGCTAAATGGGGTCAGAGAAAGCTTTCAGATTTATTCTATTTCAAAACAATTATTATCATCCATTATGTATCTTTTTCCATTTCCTATTTCAAATATTATTCAAGGGACTAAAAAAAAAAAAAAAAAAGCCCAGAAAATACCTTAAAATACAAGTCGTTTCATTACCATATACAAATACTGGAGTGGTTCCATAAATTAGCCCTTATAATATAAACTTATCAAGAAAGGGGATCTATTTCTCACCTACAAATGCATTTACACCTCAATAAGAAAGTTATTCAAACAGGTGTTTTGCTATTCTGTAAAATAGAGTTCAGGATAAAATTTTGATATCATCTGTCATAGATTTTCTCCTATAGGAATGTTAATCAACCTCCTGAAATTTCCATGTACCTTCTTTTTTCTAGATTTCCCTAAGAAGCCAACATTACTACCCAACTGGAACCAGATTGTAGAACACAAGGATACATCCTTAACCTTATAAAAATGCCCTGGAATTTTTAATGAGCAGAAGTGGTCAGAACCTCAGTTTTCTATCTCATCCAATGGATGGTTCTCCTGCAGCCCAGAACTCCATAACCCAGGGCTGGGAGTTGGCTGCGGACCACCCTGGGATGGAAGAGAGCCACCTACTGAATCACCGCCACCACATCCTGCAGCTTCTTCCATCCAAGTCTTCTCTGGGCCCACCCCTGCTGAACTCCCAAGGTCTGAAGAGATCACAGCTTTAGAGCATTTCATTACAAATTTTAAATTTCCAGTCTCTGGTTTTCATATTGCATTTCAAGATCAACATCCTTATTAGTAGCAGTATATTTTTTACTTTACAATTTTATAACACCTTTTCCACTGACAAATTCAAAGCAGGCTACTGAACTTCATTACCACACAGACAGAAATCCTCACAGCACCTCTATGAAAGAGGTGTTAAATGAAAGAGAGAGAGAGAGAGAGGGAGGGGTGTGCAAGAGGGGGAGAGAAAGAGGTCACCATCACCTCCTCTTACAAAAGCCCAATCCTTAATAATTAATGAATGAAAAGACATCTTGAATCTAGTGGTCACTGGGAGTAATTGCCATATATTTTCTCAGCTGCCTCTAAATTAAAATGGTAATAATTTAACCAATATATTTGGGCCGACGGCTAAAATAAGTTCACTCTTGCACCCAAGCAGTAGAACTAAGTGGGATCTGAACAGACTACTCTCTGTTAGCACTTGATTGCGGAAAGCTCACACGTTGTACTCAGTAACTGAGTACTTTAAGTCCTGCTCACTTTTACAGTTGTCTTTCTTAGTCCTTACTGAAGAGGTCCTGAAATTTGGGAAGCCATGGGTTATGTCTGTTTTATTTCCTTTTCTCCCAAGGCTTCCTTATGTAAAGATTTTTGATGTCTAAATGATAATGTAAAATAAAGGATAAAATAAAATAAGGGATACTTTGAGTGATAAAAGATACAGAGTCCAGGTGTCAAGATGCAATTATGTATATAAATGTCCATAGTATAGACAGCAGTTCTTTGCCTCATATCTAATGTCCCTCCAGTATGAGGTTTTTATTCCCTATACTACAGAGAAAGCAGTTCTCAGACACCAGCTGGGTGTCCATAATTCAACTCAATTCTACACTATCTACCCAAAGATAGCATCGGATCCCACAGGTTAAGGGCTCAGTCCTATAAGAGCTTCCTCTTCCCCCAGCCTTCAGACGTCAGTTGGAAGCCCAATTTGTCACCTGTGCTGCTGGCCAATTGGCTATAGATTAGAGGTTCCAATGATCTCCTCATTGGGTTCAATTAAGTTTCTGGAGCAGCTCACAGAACTCAGGGTAACACTACTTAATAAATTACTAGTTCATGATAAAATAATTTAACTCAGGAACAGCCAGATGGAAGAGATGCATAGGGCAAGGTATGGGAAGAGGGTACAGAGCTCCCATGTTTTCTCTGAACATACCATTCTCCCTGAACCTCCACGTGTTCACCAACCTGGAGGCTCTCCAAATCCTTTTGTGTTTTTGTGGCATCTTTATTACATAGGCATGATTAATTAAATCATTGGGCATTGGTGATTCATTCAACCCCTAGCCCCTCTCTGCTGCCCAGAGGTGGGGGGTGGGGCTGAAAGCTCCAACCCACTAAGGAGCTGGTAGGTTCTCCTGGCAACCAGCCCCCAAGTTGAGGGGCTTTCCAAAAGCTCCCTTATTAACATACCAAAAGCCACCTTTATTGCTCTCATCACTTAGGAAATTCCAAGAGTTTTAGGAGCTCTGTGTCAGAAAAACAAATACATCTTTCTTATTATAAACCACAACATTTATTTTTTGGGAAAAAATTTACAGTTCATTTATGGCTATTATTTACAATAGCCAAGGTATGGAAACAACCTAAATGTCTACTGACAAGAAGAATAAAGAAATAAAATATGACACACACACACAAGCACACACACACAGGAGATTTTTCTGCCTTAAAAAAAGAAAATCTTAAAAAAAAATCTTGTCATTTGCAACAATGTGGATGAATCTGGAGGGCATTATACGAAGTGAAGTAAGTCAGACAAAGACAAATACTGTGTGGTATCACTTGTATGTGGAATCTGCAAAAAAGAAATACTGAACTCAGAAACAGAGGAGAATGATGCTTGCCAAGGGGCTAGGGTGTGTGAGAAATACGGCTAGATTGGTCAAGGGTATAAACTTCCAGTCATAAGACGAATAGGATTTGAGGATCTCATGTATAATAAAATAACTATAGTTGATACAATACTATACTGTATAATTAAAATTTGCCAAGAGAGTAGAATGTAAATGTTCTGACCAAAATTAATTAAGTAAAGTAAAATCAAGGGTAAATATGTGAGGTGATGGACATTGATTAACTTGATGGGGGAATTCTTTCAGAATGCATGTATACATCAAATCATCACACCGTACACAATAAATATATTACAAACAATGGGGTGCCTGGGTGGCACAGTTGCTTAAGCGTCTACGTCTTGATTTCAGCTCAGGTGGTGATCGTGGGATTCTGGAGTTGAGCCCTGTGTTCGGCTCCATGTTCAGTGTGGAGTCTGCTTCAGGTTTTCTCTCCCTCTTCCTGTGTTCCTCCCTGCTACATGCTCTCTCCCTCATATAAATAAAGCTTTAAAATAAACAAACAAATAAATAACTTGTCAATTATACCTCAATAAAACTGGAAGATATATAAGGAGAAGTTTTTGTGATAAATTAATATGTATTTCAATAAGTAAACTATTGGGTATCCCTACATAAGGAGAAATCATGGAATTTTGCCTTTAATACCAGATGACAGGAATCCCAAGAGAGATAAATGCAGATAAAGTCAGAGGAAATCACTGAGAGGACTGGACAGCTCGGTGGCCTGAGAGCTGGCCCTGGGCAATCAGAAGCTCCCCACCTGTCCCCTGTCTTCAGAAGGTATGTTCTGCCCACAGTTCCCACACTAGAAGCAACTTTAAGAATGCAGTCTTGAGAGAGAACAATTTGTTACTGAGACCATCTAGATTGGATGTGTAACAGAACCCGGGTAAGCCCCCCGTATAAACTCCAGATTCTGAGCAAGTAAGTGCAGAGATCTACATGTTTTGTGGTCATCCACCGCAACCTTGTATGTGACCTCCCTTGTGTACTGAAGCTGCCACCTACCAATCTGGAGTGGTCTGCCTCTTTCTTCTGTCCTTCCTTGACCTCTGTTTACAAGGGTCAATTTCCAATTTACCCAGGAACTCCTGAGGTCATGAACCAACAGCCTGACAAAGGTGTGATTTATTGCCTGCTCAAATACCATGAATCAGTTTCCTGAAATGGTGGAAAATTTGATAGATACGTGAAACAAACCATAATCCTCCCTGACTATGCCCAGTAGTTGCAGTTAAACTGGAATAAAAAGGGAGAAAAAAGTTGTATGATTCTATCAGTTAAGGAAACTTAAAGGTTCAGATCACAGACAACAATACAGCAAATCTGCTCCTTAGTGTATGGTCACTAGACCTCAAGCAGTTCTGTGCTGGAGTGGGCTGGTACTGGCTTCTGAGAGCCAGTTACATGTGGCACTCCATAACATAATGTTGGTAGCTAGAAATTGGCTGTGTAGGAGCACTTACCCCATGAAAATCTGCGAATGCTACAAATCCATTTTCTTCATGCAAAGTGTTGTTAAACATTTATCAACATACCATTCGCCATTAGGCTTGCTAACCTGGACAGGTTTCTGGCTGAGCTTAAAATGGAGTGAGAATGAATATGAATGTTAGCAATACCATCTTGGGGAAACAGAGAGAGGAATTAAACCTGAAAGTCTGGGCAATGACATAAGGAAGTTCAAACATCAACAATTTATTCTTGAAGCCAGCCATGAAAGGGAGGTCAAATTTGGAAACCATGAATACTCTGCTTTAAATTGAAAGAGACACAAACATCTTCCATTGGTAAATCTACAAAGTCCACACTTTCTGGAGTGTGTGTGTGTGTGTGTGTGTGTAGTGAGCAGGTATTACATCAGTCCAAACACTGATACAATAAAGAAGCTACATTTTACTTGCATAACCATATTGTAGAGTACATGTTTCTGTAACCTGGCTAAGAAGGGAGAAATTTCTAACAATTAAAAAACCATTTGAAAATGGAAAGATCAACAACTTTAGGACTTAGTGATGCTCCTTCACTACAGGTGTTTTAGCTGAGGATAGACAATCACTTAGTAAGATTTACCAGACAGTCAACCATGAAATGAGGAAAAGGTAGAAAGTAGGGGTGAAGTTTGCACATAAATGCAACCCAGAGAGAAGCATCCAGTAGATGAAAGAGGTTAAAATAAAGGAATGAAGGATTGATTCAGTTTTGATCAAAGTTGAATTCAAGGGACAGAGAGGAAGGGCCTAAGTTTACCACAAATTTGGTCATCTCTAGCTTCACTGAGTTGGCTAGGATTGTATTTTTGAAAGGCATAATCATCCTTATGAGACAGGCAATAGCAGAATGCAGTGGGTTCCTAATTTTTTTTAAAAAAGCATTTAGGCGAGCGGCCCAGGTGGCTCAGCGGTTTAGCGCCTGCCTTTGGCCCAGGGTGTGATCCTGGAGACCCGGGATTGAGTCCCATGTGGGGCTCTCTGTATGGAGCCTGCTTCTCCCTCTGCCTGTTTCTGCCTCTCTCTCTCTCTCTCTCTCTCTCTCTCTCTGTGTGTGTGTGTGTGTCTAATGGATACACAAAATCTTTGAAAAAATAAAAAATAAAAAAAATACAAAGCGTTTAGGCAAAATGGTGCACTCTTTACCTCTCAGGGGCTATGCAAATTTGAAAACAAAAAAACCCCCCAAAACTCGTGCCTGTTAGGACTGTTTTTGAATTTGAGTTGGAACACGTTGGGAACAAGAGGAGAGGAGAGAAGCAAAATAATACGTCACACAAATTGTCTTCTGGAACAGCCCTCAGGAAACCGGTGCCAGACTCTTGAGGGAAAGGACGCTGTCAAGAGACTAAATCAGTAAATCTAAAAGGAGGAAAAGTGCTACTGTGGGAAAAGAAGGAATATGTCTTTACAGTTGAATCGTGAGGAGGTGCTTCTTTTTATTTTACTCCAGTACCACTGAAACTGAAATGAAGATAAGGCTGTGTCGTCATGTGAGTGATGTCACAAGAGGAATGTGGACGCCAGAGATGTGATGGCACAGGGGAAGACAGAAATGCCATAAGACACAGCAGTAGCTATGACAATTGCCATGAAATACATTTTTAATGGTTATTATTTTGCCCTGTATTCTTTGATTATAGTACCCTATTCATTGAGGCCCCCAGACTGATGTGTCCTGGGAAAACCAGATTATAAATATAAATTATAAGAGGTATCCTTTATCCTTTTTTCCCTTTCATTTTAACCACCAATATATTACCATACCTTTCTGCCTGCCCCCCAGTTAGTACCTTCCTCTAAAGGAAGAAATTGTGCAAAATATCACAATGACTAAGTAGATATGTCAGGCAAGCAACTAAATGCGTAAATCTTAAAAACTTCGAAGTACAAAGCATAAAACTTAGCATAAATTTTCAGTTATAGAAGTCATCCTTTTATTTAAAAAAGTAACATGGTTTCCTAAAATAGACAAATTTTTTTAAGGAAATCTACAAAAATTTCCAAATTAAGAAACGTTAATCAGAATAACAATGGTAGGTTCAGTCAGTATGTGTCTGTGCTAAAGTAAAGGACTATACTTTGCTAAAGAGGAATTACCCCAAAATGAGCTGAAGATTTCAAACATGCTAGAAACAAAGCATTATCTAATTATCAATCCCAAATACGAAACTCACTAATTCCCACTAAAGCTTTATTTTTAATCCTATTTCTCTGATCCTAAATCAAGTCTTCTTAGGAAAGATCTTTTAAATATTCCAGAAGAAATGAACAATTCTTCACCTGAGTGTTTATTTCTCTTTTCTTGGACTGTGGCCTGAATTTGGTTTGGGAAAGAGGCACAGTTCAGATTTTTCCACAGGCCTTCTTGACCTACACAAGCCGGCTTGCTATAAACCAAACCCCTGCAGTTTTCCTATCCTGGCAAAGCTGGGAAAGCCATAAATATTTTTGGCAAAGCAGACCCTAAAATAAGACAAGGTTTTTTATTTCAAGATCACATAACATTGGTCAAAATGGCATACTGAGGCAAATAGCTAAAACATATTTTTAAAGCAAATATGTGGTGATATAGAAATATTTCTCACACTAATCCATGTCAGCGATCTAGTTGAAGTTTCAGAACACCAGGCTCTATAGGCTACGTTGTTTCAGGTGGAGACTGAAAATGGCACTAGATTCTGTTAGATGAAAGGAAAGGTGCTAATATGCTATTGGCCACTCAAGAAACAAGCTACCACCTAGTCAGGTTGGAAGTCCTAGAGGCTTAAGAATACTCCCTGACCACTGGTCTCCAAACTCTAGTGAATTTCAGAAACAACTGGACAACTTGGCAGATCTCAGCCCCAGGATTTCTAATTCACTGGGTAGAAAGACAAGCCCCCAAATTTGTATTTCTCACAAATTCCCAGACGCTGCTCACTCTGACATCTCCTGAACCACACTCTGAGAGCTGTTGGATACACTGACTTGGATGTCACAGCAACCCTTCAGAGGAAAGAGAGCCTCACGTCCACAACTGGACGTGAAATACTGTAATTTCATATAACATTTACATGTGCTAAATCCACAAAATCCTGCAGCAATCACTTACTTGGCGAATAGCTGACATTCACTTTGTTGAGAGATAATCATTTGTGTCACCCAACTTCAGATTTTGGAAGGTAATCAGGAGAAGTCAGGGTAAAGATCAAGTCACAAACCTAGGACTCCTATTTACTTTTTCCTCTCCACCGGTTTCATTGTAACCGTAACATCTACTAAATTGCAAAGAACTGCAGCTGATAAGGAGTTTGCATTGAAAAGATTTGGTTCTTATTGACATTCTTTTTTCTCTGAGCAGTCCCATATTCTCAGCCTCTCTACTGGGTTTACTGTAAATGTAGCTATAAAATGCTATAATGTATTTTTTAAGGGTCTTATTATTTCACATAAAAATGGGGCAACATTATTTAAGCTTTTAATGTACCTGGGCAGTGAGCACCCTGCTAGATTGTATTGTTTCCTCCAAGTCATCCTTTCTTGTGAGAGAATAATTTATTTCAGCCCTTCATCATATGCTTTCCCTTCTGAGACTGGCTCACTTTCTACCACGTTAACATTGCCCTAGTCATGTGACGTGCTTTCGTCAAAGGAACAGGAGCAGAAGTGATTTATACAGGGCATGGGTTCTACCAGTATCCTTCCTTTTGCCATCAAACTGACATTTCCTGGATAGAGACTGCTCCTCCAGCCTTGTTCTTGAATGAGGATGACATGGAGCAGAGCCCCAGCTGGCATGTAGCAGATATTAGAAACAAACCTCTCTTTTTCTAAGCTACTGAGATTTGGAGTTGATTTGCTGTAGCATGCTAACTTAGCAAAAGTATAATATGAATATATACAATATGTAAAATAAAAGAAACAATTTAATGATCTCTTTTAGTGAGAAAGTGTCATAGATAACATGGAAAGGATGGTTGGTCTTCAGTCTCATTTGTGACTGATAAATTTGAGATCCAGACAGATTAATGATTTGCCGAAGGTTGGATACTTAGTAAATAGACATTATTTTCAAGAAAATGGGAGAGAAATAATAACTGAGTACCATGTTCTAGGCCATGTGCCAGTCTGTGGAATCCACTAACATCTAATAAACCAACAGTAGAGTTTTGTATTAGAGTTCTAAAATGAATCTCTGCTAGAACCTGGCTGCCTCAAATTTAAAACTGAGTTTGCTAACAGGTGTGGCACGGAGGGCTGCAGTAAGGCCCCAGCAACTAATGCCTAGCTCACTTACCAACATACAATCAATGTGAAGATGAATGCAACAAGTTGCCACCACAAAATGTTTGAATCACATAACTTCCCTCAATCCCTCAATCAAATTCTTGGCTTGCCAAAAAAAAAAAAAAAAAAAAAAAGCCTGATTTTTAGCTTGCTTAAAGAAAAAGAATGTGCCGGTCAGGCTGAAGTGAATATCTAGTTCAGTTGTATTTTTTTTTCTTTTTTCTTTTTTTTTTTTTTTTTTTTTTGTATAAAGGAGTAGCCTTCCCCCTTCCCCCCACCCCCCCAACCCCCACCCCCAGCATCCTTCTTAGTTTCTAATAATACATAGCTTTTCCATTAAGGAATAACTAATCCTTTCTCTCAGGCTGCATAATCAGGGGGAGGACCTCACCCTCAGCTTTAGGACCGGCTAACATAGATTTGCACATCCCATCACTTTGGTCTGGTGATTGGTACACAGATAGGCATATGACCTTGTCAACCATGACAACAAGATCTCAGATGGTTGGAAGAGAGATGGTCTCCCTCCCACATTTGAAGTAAAGTTTGAAGCTGCAGCGATCGGTTTTTACTAAAGAGAGATTGTGTCGGCAAATGAATCCAACATGTGCCAAGAAATAAACTCAAGCTAGGGAACCGGATAATTCTGATACTGCTTGAACCTCGACATCCTAAACCTCCAAACTTTTTTTGTTATTTAAATCAATACATTTCTTTTGTGTGTAAGTGACCTTGGCATTGGGGCTTTTGTCATTTGTGACCAAGAGTTCTAAGTTGTAACATAGTAACTTAGCATGGTATTTTTCAGCCTCTTATACGTTTAGAAAATGCAAGTTAGCCATCCTGACATTCATAATCTCTGAGTGACTGATAAGATTATTTTGCTGGGATGTCAAACTGAGCCTAGGTAAACTGACCAAGGTAAATGTCACCTCGAAGGCTCATTAACAGCCAGCTGTTTTTCTCTTTTTATTCTCAGGTTATTAAGCACTCAGTGTCACCCTGCCTCTTTCTTCTAAATTTGTATCGATTATTGGGTAGCTTTATCCTGTTTTACTTTTAGAGACAAGCGCACCAGAAGAAATTCCTATATACATAATATTTGGGGCTGGTAAACAAATTCACAAGTATTTAGTGAACAAATATGTTTGCCCAGCCAGGAGTTAGTGTATTCTATCCTCATGAGAGTAAGTTTCCTTACAGAGATCCTCTGAAGAACTCTGCCCTGCTATATTCTATATAGCCAGAAACATGCCTGCAAGCAAGTAGGTTCAGATTTCTATCCTTTTTTTTTTAAAGATTTTATCTATTTATTTGACAGAGAGAGAGAGAGAGAAAGAGAGAGAGAGAGAGAGAGCTCCAGAGAGCACAAGTGTGATGAATGGTAGAGGGAGAGGGAGAAGAAGACTCCCCACTGAGCAGGGAGCCTCCATCCCAGGACTCTGGGATCATGACCCAAGCTGAAGGCAGATACTCAACCGACTGAGCCACACAGGCATCCCCAGGTTTCTATCATTAATAATACCTAGAGGGTTTCTTTATCTCAAGGCTCTGGGAAGAGAAGTATTAAATAAGAATAGCATTAGAGTTTACCTACTTTGAAGGATATACCTATAATAGCAAACTACAAATATTGAGTAGAGTTCGGAAATTCTTTTCCAATTCTGTATTACTAGCTCAGTGAGATTAGCCAAGTGTCTCTATTCAGGCACAGCACATATGAATTTTCTTTATCTGTTGTCATTTTGTCATCCACATCCTTTTCTTTCCACTCCTAGCTCTTCTATACCAGGTTCATCACCTCATTGTATCAAATTCCTTATTACTACCAGTAGAACACTCTTGGCTTCTATCTTTGCTTGCTTTTCAGATTGCAATATAGAGTCTCTGCAAACTGGATGTAGTTTTCATATGAAGGCGTTTTCCCTCCTTGCTGTCAGCTAACTGGCCCTTGCTCGTGTTTATTATACAGGGCTGGCTTCTGCCTCTAGCTGAGCAGCCCGGCGATTGCTGTGTTCTCTGAGTGCTCCCTGTCTGCTCCCTCTGTGCTCTGCAGGCACCGAGCAGCTACAAAAATGGGGTGTATATTCATCTGCTTTGGGCAGGGAGAATAAATTCCAGCTTAGGTCCAAGTTGAAAATGAAGCCCTCACTAGGCAACAATATGGATTCTGGTATACTTCCCGTGTACCCCATTAGAAGCCCCTTTGGCTGCAGCAGCTTGGAGTTGTACAGTGGAACCATTTCATGCTTAATATTATGTACGACACGGGCACCGTGGGGAGTAAAAGGGCACGAGGCCATGCTTTCCTCATGGAGAAGTGCAAACTCCTGCGGGGGAGTAAAGATTTATAAGCACACAGAGACACACAGGTGTGTGCATGCACACACACATGCACACACCTTGAAATACAACATTATCAATGTACAAGTGAAAAGTTCATGATGCTAATTCTTTACTGGTGAAGAGAAATCAAGGTAATTTTAATTAGTTGCAAAGACCTCACAGAGAAAGCCAAATGTGAGCACTGCTTTGGAGGCCAGGGTGGACTTGCAAAGTCTGGGCTGGCCGAAAGAAAGATTCTCTGAGTTGAGTCCTCATATCGATTTAGTTGAAAACCATGGTCCAACAATTGCCTATCATAATGTAGGCCACATGTGTATACACTGCATTCTTCCCCCTTGTAATTGCTTATTTTGGCCCTGTAAAGCTCCAGCCTATATCTCTCCAGCTTTTATTTGGTAATGTCTATTTAAACACGTTTCTAAGGTTACGTTTGTTGAAATCTAACAGAACAGTGGCATGTATTTTAAACTCGATTGTCCTTGTGTAAAAAACCACTAATGCTTTTTAAAAGCTTCAAAAAAATATTTCATGTTTAAGAATCAGCAACTGAGCAATTCTATCTATTTTCTAAGTGAATCCATAAGGGTGCAGTTTTCTTGGTTTATTAACGGATCTGTTTGTTAGAGGCATTTATTATAAATCCAGTCATTCTGCAAATATTTCTCTAATGCATTTAAAATAAATAAAACCCAAACTTTGCCTTTAAGCACCAATAAAATCAGGAATGCATCAAAGCAAGAAATTCAAAGTACAGCTCGATGTGGCCCTGAGAGAGCTCCACTCAAAGGCAATGTTCACAGGCATTGGAAAATGATGCTGGAAAGGTGTAATATTTATATGTCAAGTCTATCTTACCACAGCTTTAGATATTTGAACAAAAATTTCCACCAAGTTGTCATTGATTTTTTGGAATATGCTTATTCACTTTATTTGTTCCTTGGACTTATTTATAAACATTTTCTGCATCATACTAGGTCACTTTTAAAAGTGAGAATATCTCTAGGGTTTGTTTTATAGTAGTACAAATAAACACAATCTATACAGTTTACTTAAATAGAAGTATTCTACTTATAAGGTCTAAAAGCAGCACTTTATACTTCGTGATTTTAACACAGCCGCTTGAACTCACTTGGCCAAATGCCTATATTAAAAAACAGCACAGTGAGAGGGGTTAAAGGTGAACTTGCTACTCACTGAATCTAGAAATGACTAATTTATTCATCATGCCGAAGGAAATCTCCCACACGTCCATAATATAAATTTATTTAATACTGATTTCATCTTCGGCCTCTTCCTCCTTTCTCATGGATGCAAAACTGTGAGTCATGATAAGATGCTTCCTATGAGAATTATTTTTTTCTGAGTAAAAATGCAATCCAAGTATAGCCTTATGCTTTCTGTCTGAACTTCACGAAGCTTTTAACTAAGCTACTCTTGCTGAATAAGTTACTGTTCATTGACTCTAATTTAAGACATTTGTTTTTTTAAAACATACTTTCCAGAAAACATCTGGTGTATTACTGCCTGAATCTAATAACAGAATATAAAGTTTCAGAAACAAGGTAGAGCAAGTTTAACTATCTCTCTTTCCTTTCCACAGTTAGAGCATCACTCTTATATGTAAAGAGAATTTATAATAATATTATCTATTTAATTAGAGATTATTTTTTAGCAAACTAAAGTTGCTAGTTTTGGGTACTGATTAGGATTCGAATACAAAAACTTTTCTATGTTTTATCATTGCAGTTCCTCATAACCTGTGATATTTTGAAACAAATGGAGCAAAGTGTTTAAATTCAGAATGCGGGGCCTCTCACAATTGCTAAGTATAATCCATTGTGTAATAGATCTGGATATCTTTCAGGGATACATAAAAATATACCAGTCAAGTCAATTGATAGTATAAAATAACTTAATTGAGATATAATTGGCATATAACATGTTAGTTTCAGTCATGCAATATAATGATTTCATATTTGTATATATTGTAAAATGATCATCACATAAGTCAAGTTGGCATCCATTACCATATCATTACAACTAATTCTTCTTATGATGAGAATATTTCAGATATACTCCTTTAGCAGCTTTCAAATGTACAATACAGTATTATTAGTTAGAGTTGCCATGCTGTACATTATATCCTACATCCCCATGACTTAGGAATCTTGTACCTTTTGACCACCTTCACCCATCCTGCCTCTGGCAACCACCAATCTGTTCTCTGTATTTAGTTAGTTTAGTTTGAAAAAAAAAGAAGTGTTTGTTTATTGTTTTTGGATTCTGCAGAAAACTGAGAACATGTGGTATTTGTCCTTATTTATCTGAATTTTTTCACTTAGCATAATGCCCTAGAGGTCCATCCATGTTGTGGCAAGTGGCAAGATTCACTTCTTTTTTATGGCTGAATAATATTGCACTGTGTGTGTGACATGCATGTGTGTGCCACATTTTCTTTATCCATTCATCTATGGATGGACACTTAGGTTACATGAAAATCTGTTTAAGATGACTACCTATATTTGCTTTATAAAGTGTAAATCATACTAGTTACCTGATTTATACCAAGGCACTCTAATAAATTAGATACTATAGACAATCCCCAACTTACAAAACCGCAACTTATGATTTTTCTACTTTTTGATGGTGTGAAGTGATATGCACTCAGTAAAAACTGTACCTGACTTTGAATTTGATCTTTTTGTGGGCTAGTGATATGCAGTGGAATACTCTCTCTTAATGCTGGGCAGTGGCAGCAAACTCCAGCTCTCAGCCAGATGTAAAACTACGAAGGTAAATAAATAACTGATATACCCGTTATATACCCATACAAGAGTTGTTTTTCACATTCAGTACAGTATTCAATAAATTACATGAGATACCCAGCACTTTATGATAAAATACTTTGTCTTAGATAATTCTGAACAAATATAGGATAAAGCACTTCATTATGTGGAAGTAGATAAAATAAATTTGTATTATAGACTTGTGGGAGATTTCCTGCACAAGGATGAAAGGTTCTGAGTGTGTATAAAGTAGGTTAAGCTAAGCAATGATATTCAGTAGGTTAGGAATACTAATACATTTTTGATGTAATGATATTTTGAATGATGGCCCTATTGGGATGTAACCTCATTGTAAGTTGAGATGATAAAGTTGATGGCAAACAGCAGTGTTTATGTAATAATTATCAAATCAAATGAAACTATAAGTTTTGCTATAATGATTCAATATTGGCTACTGATCCCTATAGCAGTAAATTATAAGATGGAGCATAATGAAGGGACAGCTCATGAATGATCCCATTCATGTTCTCAGGAACATGGACTGATTAAGATCAATGTTTTTACATCTCTGGACTGTCAGTCAGACAGTCCACCTATTCATGGCATTCCCTCATGGCATTCCTTCCTTGGAGGAGGCTCAAGGAAATCATTCTTGTGTTACTATTACTAAATATACATACTCAATATTATCCCTTTACAAAAAAAGTATTGATAAGATTGTTGAAATTGAGACCTTTCTTTCCTTATCTCCTATAATGTATTAGCCTAAAACTTCACTTGAAACAATGCCTTTTCCACTCAACTATATTCCTTCCTTTCTAGAAGACATTTTAATTATTTAAAGACAAAGCTTCTTGTGACCTTATCTAAGATTGTTTCTGTGTACTGATGAACCACCAGAGTAACTTACATATAACAAATATTGTTAAAGGATCAATTTTTTTTCACATAAAATCATACACATACAAATATAAAATAAGCACAAGTCAAATAATTTATTTAATTCATTATTTAATGAGGGAACCAGAAAGATGTTACAACTAATTCAAAGGAGAGTGTAAAGAACCATATATATATATTCATTTTAGCATTCCCATATATGTTATATATAGCATATATATATATATGCAATAGGGAATGCTAAAATGAATTCACAGACATAAAAGCAGTCTTCCATGGAGCAGCAATGAGTTGCATTGTATGTAACAGAAACATTTCACTTGTATTTCTATGGATAAGTATCACTTTGCATTGTTATTAGTGTTCTGAAACTTATAGAATTGTAAAGTAATTTGAAAACAATAAAAGGTGGTAATAGCCAGGAAGGGCGATGTACACAGAACACCCACTATAAGTGGCAGAATTCTAAGATGGCCATAATGATTTCCATCCCCCTGGGCTTATTCCCATGATCATGCAACATTACCTGGCAACAGGGTTTTTGCAGATGTAATTAAGGTTACTAATAAGCTGATTTTGAAATAGGGAGGTTATCTAGACGGGCCTAACCTGATCACATGAAACCTCTTAAGTGCAGTTTTTCTCCAGCTGGTAGCAGAAGGGGAAATCCAGAGATTTGAACTATAGGAAGGATCCAACATGCCATTGCTGACTCAAAGATGATTGGGGCCACATGAAGAGGATTTGAACATGTCCTCCACAATCATGGAGGTTGTGGTTGACAAAAGTGACCTCCAACCAAAAGCCAAAAAGAAAATGGGACCTTCAGCATGGATCCTGAGGAACTAGATCCTGCCCACAATGTCAAATAGACTTGGAAGATAATTTTTTCCTAGAGCTTTCAGATGAGTACTCAGCCCAACAGGTTTTTAACTTTATCATGCCCTACCCTGAGGATCTAGTCACACTGTGCTGGACTTCAGATCTACAAACTGTGAGATAATAAATGAATGCTATATTAAGCCACTAAGTCTGTGATAATTTATTTTGCAGCAATAGAAAACTTTGCCCATTTCACCAATACTTACCATAATAAGTATTGTTACATATGTAAAAGGAAAACAACTGCCGATGACTTGCAGATATTCCCCCTTGAAGCCAATATTAAGTTTTCCTATCAGAAAGCTTAAAAGATCTGGGGCCAGAAGGTCATATGTGAGCAATAAATTGAAAGTGGAAGAGTCTCTGATTTTATGAGATGTATCGTGTATGGAATCCATAAAAGAAGCTGTACCCAGAGTCCTCTTTTCTCTCTAACTGTGGTTTAAAACTTAATAAGCATGGCTTTTAAGAGGCGCTGACTACCAGTTTTTCTAAACACTGCCCTGCATTGATAAATACTTTTCCTTTTAAAAGAGAAGCACGTGTGAACATATTGACTGTAGTTGTCTCCTGGAGAGAAGGCAGCTTACTTTCTCTCACCTGCAGAGGTACTGGAATGAAAGCATAATCATTTGTATTGAGATTTTCAATCACACGTGCCAGGTTTGAGGGTTTGCACCCTGGGTTGGCCGGCCTTTGGGAGCAGGAAAACAGAAAGAGGAAATGTCCGTGTTTGAGCTGGCATGTGCCAAGCAATCTCCATCCAGTACTGACAAGTCCCTGCTGTTGGAAACCTGCAGCAGTTGTGCAGTTCGTCTGTGGATATTACCACAGGCCAAATAAGCCCCATGCATGGGAAATATTACAGAGCTAGAGAAAGACAAAAAACTCACAAATCCACAGAGACACATTTTAAAAAATCAATACACCTCATTCTGATGGGACTTTGAAAGCTCTAATACACATTTTTTTAAAATCAGGTGGATATTTTCCATTTATCTTTAGATTTTTGTTATTGTATCATAAAAATGTTGGGAACATTATGCAGCATCTTTTAAAGAGGGTGGCCTGTTTTATTTTCTTTTAGACAAAAAGTTAAAGACAAAACTCATTTTAGTAATAAATAGAAGCTTCCTTCCTTTCTTCCTTCCTTCCTTCCTTCCTTCCTTCCTTCCTTCCTTCCTTCCTTCCTCCCTTCCTTCCTTCCTTCCTTCCTCCCTTCTTTCTTTCCTTGAAATATCACTTTCAATTTCTTCCATGAGTATCAAGCAAAGAGCATGAGGCAGAAGTAATTATGAGTAAGCATTTTATACCTCATCACAGCAGTTGTAGACTTCTGAAACAAAGTAAACCCAAGGAATTGCTCTACTTTTTAAATGGCATGTTTTTAAATTCATGCACCATAGTTGATACATGGAAACATGCCCAGTTACAGACACTGTATACACACAGATGCTCCTTGCTTTGTGCAACAAATGTGCTTAAGAAAAGCTGTGTATATAAATCACACATTTATAAAATTGAAACATTTAGAAATACACTAAAGGAGGTTTCTATTTCAAGAGTCCCTGTATTGATTTATTTTACAACACATATAATCATTCCCAGAAATTACTTCTTTTTAAAGAACTGTACCTTGAATATAATAAGCACAAATTTTAAAAACAGGACTTTAAAAGTAGAGAGAAGTTTTAGAAACGTTTAGAAAAAATTACACTCAATAATATTACTACAATGTAATATATAATCTTATATATTACATACATATATATTTATACACATAAATATATATATATATTATTTTTTTAGTGATCCATCCTTCCATTCCAAAAATGTCCAATTTAAAATTTGTAATCCTTAACAACTACTAGTCCTTGCCAGCTATAATAGTGCTACATTGAAAGGTAAGCAAGGAAAAGGGTATAATATGTTTATCTAGGCCTAACCTCAGAGTTAAAGTAGAAAAATTTCTAAATTGTTCATATGATGAACACCAACATTAACTGTTTTTTTAAAGTATATGCAATACATATTTATATGTTGAATTCTATTTTTCCATTTTTAATTTTAGCAATTTACTTTGCCAGAAAAAGAAAAAAAAAATCAGGCCCATCTGTGTGTATTAGTTACCTATTGCTGCTATAACAAATTACCACAAATTTAGTGGCATAAAACAAATTTATTATCTTACAGTTCTGAATGTCATTCACACTGGGCTAAAGTCAAGATGTCAGCAGGGCTGGTTCCTTCTGAAGTCTCTAGAGAGAATCCCTTTCCCTGTGTTTTCCAGCTTCTGGGAGCTGTCTGCATTCCTTGGTTCATTCCAGCAATCATATCTCTCCAACCTCTGCTTCTTCCCTCAACACATGTTCTCTTCACTCTGACCCTTCTGCCTCCCTCTTGCCAGGACCCTTGAGATTACATTGGGCCCATCTGTATAATCCAGGGCAATTTTCCCATCTCAAGATTCTTAATCACATCTGCAAAGTTTCCTTTGTGGTATAAAATAGTATGTTCACAGTTCTAGGAATTAGGACCTGGACATCTTAGAGGGGTAGAAAACATTCTGTCTACCATGCTGTGTTAAGAACCTCATTAAGATACCAATATCAGGGGTACCTGGGTAGCTCAGTCAGTTAAGTGTCTGACTTTGACTCAGGTTATGATCCCAGGGTCGTGAGATGGAGCCCTGCAGGGAGCCTGCCTCTCTCTCTCTCTCTCTCTCTCTCTCTGCCTGCTGCTCCTCCTGCTTGTGTGATCTCTCTGTCAAATAAATAAAGAAATAAAATCTTTCAAAAAAGATAATCAAATTCATTATTCTGTCTCTCCTTCTCAATGCATAATTAAATGATTTAATTTTCACCTTTGGAATTAAAATCAGTGTATAAGAATGTTAACCTAGTATTTGTTGAATAACTTCTATCTACCAGGTACTATGCCAAGTGTTTTGTGTGTATTATTTAATCCTTACAACAAACCTATACTATTCATTTTATCTCATTGTATATTGTACACATGAAGAGATTGTAACACAGAGTGTTAAATTAGTTGTTCAAGATTCTAAATCTAGTGAATGACAGTGTCAGGTGATTCCAGAGTTTATCCTCCCAACCCTTTTTATTTTTTGCTCTCTCAAGAAATTAGCAAACAATTTATATGATTCTCCTATGCAAGTTAAAAATATGCTTAAATACATTAAACTATACCAACTAAGGTGTGGCCATGGAACCAAGGCACTGGAGTTAAAGTGGTGCTCCTCCTTAGAAAGCTGATGGTGTCTATTTGCAACTGAGACAACACACCAAGAGTTGTTTTTAAATCACCTCTCTGTAGTTTAAGGAGAACATAGGAAAAGTGAAGACCCTTGAAGTCACTTTTGCGTTTATGCAGATGTGTGTGCTGAGGGTACATTGGTAGGACTTCAATACCTGAATATTATTTGATCTAATCAGATTGCCTTTTCCCCCTAACAGTACAAATTGAGTAGTGTTTGGGGGGAAGTAAAGAGATTTCCCTTTAGCAGTCTGCACCTAAAGGCAGTTGCACTCTTAGAGAATTGACCATAAACTCCCTCTCATCCAAACGCTGCCCACATACTTTAAATCCCTCAGAACCTCATTAGCAAAAATCATTGCTGCTCTTTTTAAATCAGTATTATAATTAATTTAAGTAGATAAATAAGTAATTCTTATTTACTATTTGTCCCTTGGTAGATTCTTAGAGCTCTGTGGAAACCAGAACAGTATCTGTCTTGTTTTTTTTTTTTTTTTTTTTTTTTTACTGTCTTGTTTACCACTTTATGATAGCAACAAATAGAGTGTATGGTACATAGCATGTACTCAATATTTATTTATAGGTGGAAACAAAGAAGGAAGAAAGGGAGGGAAGAAGAAAGAAAGTGAAAAAAAAAAAAAGAAGGTCCAGTCACTACTTTAGGCCTAGAGAAGAAATAGTGATGCATAGGTGTGCATGAAAACTAAAAATGAGACAAGCAGTCCAGATGCCTCCCTAGTTCAGAGCCATGGGCCAGCTATAGAGCAGGCAAAGTTGAGAAGGCAAACATCCACGGATTTAACTTCCTATGTATGGAACCTAGCTCATCCTGTTTAAAGTGGGGGTGACTTCATAAAGAACATCAAAACATTTTGCTGGCCCTGAAGGAAGAGAGAAAAAAAAGTTTTTGAAATGGTGCCTTTAGGGGTAAAGAAAGCATGGGGAGGGGGGTTGGGACAGGGACAACACCCAGTTAGCATTTTAAGAGCCTCCTTTATGATATAATGGTTATGGTAATTGTTCAGCTTCCTCCCACATTGACCAGTATGCAGATTAGGAACACGAACTGTGTCTTTTATCTTTGAGATTCATTATTTAATAAATATTTAACAAATGAATCATGGTGAAAATGGATGAAGGCCATGGTGGAAATAAACCAGTCAATATGGTCACAGACCTCCGAGGAGGAGCTGCCCCGCTGAGGTCAGGGTCATTGTTACCCGGAATGGATGCCTGGTGCAAGTCTTAAAAAATCAGAAAAGCTTTTCCAGGACATGAAGGAGGAAGGAATGTTCTTTTCAGATGAAATAGGCTGTGCAAAGGAAGAAAGGTTTGATAGAACATAGGGTACTCTGAGAATCACATGTAATTTAGTGTGGAGGGAGTGAATAGCAGAAGGATGAGGTTGGGCTGGTGATGAGTGACAAGAAAGAGTTTGGGGCAGGGACAGTTCTTGAGTTTTATGCTAAAATCAGGGGAATATTTAAGGTTCTGTAGGCAGCCAACAGGACTGGATCGCTTCCCCTAGCTGTGCATCAATTAAATTGTAAGGGGTCTGGGATGGGGATTCTTTTAGATTAAGAGGAAAGTGACTGCAACAGTTTTGGAAAAACATCATGAGCACCTGAGCCAATGCACTGCCATCCAGAGGATGAGCAGAGGATGGTGGTTATGTTGTGATGTCTCCCAGCTCATAGACTACAGTGTCTAAGTGATGCCCTTCACCAAGTCAGGTGAGAAAAAACAGAAAGAGATTATAGAAGTGAGGGAATGAGAAGGAGTATAGTTTAGATCTATTGAGTTTGAGGTGCTCCTGGAAATTTATAATAAATAGCATTATTAACTGCTAGCTCTATGCCAGGTACTCTTCTAATATTTCACACATGATCATGGACTTTAAATGAAATGATGTATACAAACACTTTTGAAGAAAGCATAAAATACAACATTAATGTGTGGATTAGTTTGTATGGCCTCTTTCCTATTTTTGCCCTATTTAGGAGAATAAGTCACCAGGGTTTGTTGTTTTTTGTTTTTTTCCAAGTCAAGAAAATCAAATTGCAAAAAAATGGAGAAGGTAATAAAGCAACAAAAATGCCATTTGTTACTCTTTTTATAAAATGACTTAATGGGACTATATTTATAAATGCTTCTAAAATAATACATTCCAGTGTATCCAGTCTCATGAATTGAAAATGTGCTGTTTAGGGGTGTCTGGGTGGCTCAGTGGATTCAGTGACTGACTCTTGCTTTCAGCTCAGTTCATGATCTCAGGGTTCTGGGATCAAGCCCTGCATCAGGCTCCACATGCTGTTGGGAGTCTGCTTGAGGATTCTTTCTCCCTCTCCCCCTGCTTGCATTCTCTCTCTCTCTTTCTCTCTAAATAAATAAATAAATAAATAAATAAATAAATATTTTTAAAAGGGAAAGAAAATGTGTAGTTAGAAATACTTCAGTATCTCTATAGGTACAATATTTGAATACAAATTTTAAATTACTGCCTCTTACTTTTACTCAGTTTGCCTAAGTGTGGATGTCTTTTTCTGACACACAGGTGACTAAGCACAGCCTGACCCCATTTGCTGCTCCAGATGTTACACCACTATGAAAATCAGTGTCTTCATGTTTTATGTATTTCAGTCCATACCATAGTACATGTAGCCTTCTATGCTTCAGTAGAACATATTGTTCTAGAACTGCTGTGTTTCATATTCTTCTGATATCCTTATTGGAGTTAAACAGGTTTATTGGGTAAATTGTTTACCATTAAAGAAAAGTCTACAGAAGAAAAAAAAAACTATTGAATTATAAATGAGATACTGAATATGAGAAATAATAAATTCTACAGTTTTCTCATCTGAGGGCAAAGGCCATGAACGTCCACTAATGCCACAAATGAAATTATTGTGTGCAATCTGGTCCTCAGGAATGAAAACAACGGAAGAAAAGGCCAATTATAAGTATTTAAGAATTAAGACATTGCCAATTATAGCCAATTAAATATATTATTATTTGAGAAGGTTAGAGTAGTGGAAGGAATTCTAAATTTAGAATCAAGGATCTGGGTTTGAGTACTGCTCTATTGCTGGTATGAATATGGGCATCTCTGTAATCTTCAACTTCCTAATCAGTGCTTGATGGCATTTATGTTTTGCACATATTAAATACACATTGTAAAGGTATAGTGAATACTAAAAAATTACTATGATGTGTATCATGTTTAAAAATTATTAATCATAGGATGAATTCTATGTTAATATTTTGTATTGAAAAATGACAAAAATATAGCATGTTTTCCAAATGTGTCAGTGAGCTATCAAAAAGACACTTGTCACTACTAATTTTTATTAGAATAATAGCAATGGCATACCAAGTGCAAACCCTTACTTCATAACAATAAATTTTAAGGAAATAGAATGATAATGGCATTGACACTCTGCATTTGTAAAGTTCTATTTATCATATGAGTTATCTTGGGAAAAAATAATCTCATCAGACAAGACTTCTTTGCCCATCTTAAATATAGTAGGACCTGAACATTTTCTCTTCCAAATTATTTTCATTCTAACCAATTTTTACTATTTTAAACATTATGCTTATTTTTACATTTCCTGTCCCTCTCCACTAGAGTACAAACCTCATGAGAGCAGGGACTTTCATTCAATACTATGTCCCCAGTATCTAGACCAGTGACTGGCACAGAGTAAGTCCTCAATAAATATTAGTTGGATTAATGAATTTCTTTCTGGTATATATTGTTACTTTAATATGTATTTTCTTGCTTAATTCTTATATTCACCCTTTGAATTAGATAATCATAGTAGAAAAACACTTTAATACTTTCTAGATGCCAGGCAATATTCTCAGTACCTCACTTAAATATATTCATTTAACTCTCAGAAAATCTATAAAGTATCTTTGTTTTCCAGATACAGCAATGGAGGCCCAGATAAGTTAAATGACTTGCCCAAGGTCATTGATCTAGAGTGGTAGAAACCAGCTTTCACTTACCCAGTGTGGCTCTAGTTTCCTGCTGACAATCACTTCTTTCTAGGCCTTCTCATTTGTATCTTACATGTGAGACAGCTGAGGCTGGGAGCACTGGATGGAAACTGTACCATTTCCTCAGGTAGGTTTTTTATTCATGCTGTTTTTATGTTTATCATAAAAAAGTCTTTGGGGGGCACCTGGGTGACTCAGTTGGTTAAGCCTCCAACTCTTGATTCCACCTCAGGTCATGATCTCAGGGTTGTGAGGTTGAACCCCATGTCAGGCTTCACACTCAGGCAGAGTCTGCTTAAGATCCTTGCTCTCCCACTGCCCCTCCCCTCACTCATACTCTCTCTATGAATAAATAAATCTTTTAAAAAAAATCTTTCAGAATCAGTGACTGCTATGATGTAACAAAAAATGAATGCAGGAAAATATTGCAGGATGTGTTTAAAACTAACCATATTTAGAGTTCTTTCATTGCAGAGAATTTGAATGAAAGGAGACCTTCGATGTCACTCAGTTTCAAGTTTGTCATCTTACAAATGAGAAACAGGCTCAGGCAGGGACACTGATAGTCTGTGATTGTTTAGGACATTAGTTAGCAATCTAGTTGGAGGATCTTTCTCTTGGGCAGGGTGCCTTCCATTGAGAATTTCAGGACATAATTTTTCAACTCCAGCCTTTCCTGCGTGCCTTTTACTGAGGCATAGATGCTATGGTGACAAGCACTAGACAAATAACAAATGGAACAGAAAATAAATCATACAGAATGGAGGAGGACAATGGTCTCTTCACTTCTTTGTGTTTAATGATTAAGCGGTCCATCCTCGTGGCAGCTTTTCAGAAATGATGATAGAATGTATTTCACTACATATGTCAATATATATTTTCAGATATTAAGATTGTTGAACTTATTATGTTAGCTACTGATGTACTATTTATTTGAATAAATAGACCCATGCAGGAGTGATTTTCTTTTTTTCTTTTTTCTTTCTTTTTTTTTTTTTTTTTTACTTTTTCTGTGGTTTAGCTTGAACTACATAATAGACTTAACTCAAATATTTAATATCTACTTGAAAGATTTTATAGTGGCCATGACTTTGCATTTGTTCATTCCATGGGTATGTCCTGTCAATGCTAAATATTGTTCCATGTGCTGGATGTAGAGTGACGAATAAGTTAGACAAAAATATATGTAGCACAATGTCAGGAAGTGAGAGCTACTGGGAAAAATAAAACAGGATTGAGGGAATAGAGAAACTCCTTTAAAACATTTTTAATTGAATACAGTTGACACACAATGTTATATTAGTGTCATATATGTAGCCTAACAATTCAATATCCATGTTATGCTCTACTCACCACAAGTGTAGCTACCATCTGTCACCATACAACACCTTTACAGTATCATTGACTATATTCCCTGTGCTGTACATTTTATTCCCATGATTTATTCGTCCCATAACCAGAAGCCTTTATTTCCCACTCCCCTTCATCTATTTTTTCTACCCCTCTACCTTCTTCCCTTTTGACAGTCATCAGTTTATTCTCTGTATTTATAGGTCTGATTCTGCTTTTTGTTTGTTTATTCCTATGTTTTTAGATTCTACACATGAGTGAAATCATATGTTATCTGTCTTTATCTGACTTATTTCACTTAATATAATACCTTCTAGGTCCATCTATGTTGTTACAAATGGCAAGAGCTTATCTTTTTATGGCTGCATAATATTCCATCATACACACATACATCAACACATCAGCACATCTTAGAAAAACTACTTTTGACCGGATGTTCTGAGCTGAAGACCCTTGAAGAGGTGGCACACAACAGAGAGTTGGATGGATTAAAGGCCTGGTCTATAAGAAAATCTGGCAGAAGAGTATGGAGCATGCTGGAGATGTGAATAAGCTCACCAAGTCTGAGAAATGGCAGGAGGGCCAGTGTGACAGAAGGGGTGAAGGAGAATGAGAATGAAGGGAGACAGTCACTGAGATCCAGAAGCCAGACCACAGAGATACTTGTAGGCCTTTGCAAGAACTTAGGACTTTGTCTTAAAATGGAACTGGTTTAGGTTGGCCCAATAGCAGGTGGAGTTGGATGAACCCAGCCTCAGATTTTACAAGCATGCATAATATACAAGAAAGGCTCCCATCAACACAAATGATGAGGAATTCCTGAAGGCAGAAAACAAAAACACTGCTTGTTGACAAAGAAACCTGAAAAGGTGAAACTACTGAGATCTCCCAGAAAAGAAAAAAAGTAAAGAAAAGTGTTCAAACATTTGGAACAAGAGTAAGCAGTCGTGTGGGAGCCCTGATAGAGCAGCCATCTCAGGATCAACAAATACAGAGTAGACCCTAGAAACTAACTGCTTTTAGTACATCTAGGGGAATTGTGTCCCCTACCCTCTTCACCTGCCTCTACATGCAGCATGGCTGCCATTGCTTACTTCTCACTTAGGCTAAAACTTCAAGAACATCTCTTGAACATCTCTCTAAATAAAATGGGATTACAACTCCTAGGCTCTGATCTGAGGGAGATGCAAAGGAGAACTGAACTTAGGGCATATCAGAGCTGCAACAAGAGATACAAGGGAGGGGGGAAGAAAAATACAATTAATTCTGGCATCCTTTGAAAACTCAGAAAGCTTTATAAAGTGATCTCACTGGCTCCCCCTGGCAACAAGTGACTGGAACCCATAGAGCCAAAACCATTGGTTGGGGATCAGTACCAATATCTTACCTAAGCATTAATCAGAATCATCTGGAGGGTCAATGCTAGGCCGATTGCTGGGCCTCACCCTCAGAGCTGCTGATTCTGTAGGTTTGGGATGGTCAATGAATATATTTCTAAGGTGATGCTGATGCTGCTGGTGAGGGGTATCACACTTTGAGTACCACTGGATTAGAGCATACTCCTTAGTTAATACTACCCTTAACCCTTCTGAGGCACTCATGTTATCCAGCCAGCCACTATTTAGGTTTGTGATTCCTGCTTTAAATCTTACTTGAAATAGTTTTTCTAATTAATAGGCAATATTTCTCATTTGAAAAAAGCCTGTCTTTCACAAGTAAGGGAAACCACTAAATATTTGGTCATATTCCAGCATACAATGTAATAGTAACCTTTGTTTTTTATGGAAGCATTTCCATTAACAAAAAGTTATTTAAAGGAATAAACGTATTGTATTGACTTTCCTTCATATATCCTGGCTAATTTTCATTTACTTAAAACTGTACATGCCAAACACTAACTGCAGATAAGCCTGGATTCATGGCTTTACTCTTCCTCTTACTAACCACTGTGACTTGAGTGACAAACTACAATTGCCCTTGCCTCAGCTTCCTTATCCACAAAAAAGAGGATGAAATACTACTGGCACTTGTCTTCATGATGGTGGTGAGGACTAACTGGACTGGTGCTCACCAAGCTCCTAGCTTAATGCTCAGGACTTGTCATGGTAATGTGAAATTAATGATTCTAATAAAGGTCATGTTGCCCAATCTCAATTCTTTTGGCTTTGAACATGCTAGCAAATGTGAACTGTTTTTATAATCACATGGGTGTTATCAAGCACCATTGAATTTGTTTTATACAAAACAACTTCTAAGTTTCTTGGTTTGCCAGAGGCAGATTTAACACAAGTGGAGAATTCCAATAATAGTGAAGAACTCTAGTATTGTGTAATAGAGTACAAATATGTAAAGAACCAGGAAAATAAAAAGTACATAGCAGAAACGGCAAACAGAGGTTGGCGCCAAACAATAAAAATAGGGTTGGTGACTGCTATGTTACATAATTGAGACCAAATTTTAGGAACAGCCAAATTTCTCTCCATTTCACCATTGCTGGCAGAGCGATGGTTGAGAGAGCAAACCCGAGAGTACACCTCATGGATATTCAGTAAATGGCTAGGATATTTCAATGACATGGTAACAGACATTGGAATCATTAGCCGTATCCAGATGTTTGAATTGATTTCCAGACACAGATAGGTTGTATGAAAGAGATGGAAAAAATAGTGGAAGTGGGCCAGAACACAAAAAAGACAGAGTATCTAAATTATCCAAATCCAGGGGGGCCTGGGTAGCTCAGTGGTTGAGTATCTGCCTTTGGCTGAGGTTGAGATCCTGGAGTCCTGGGATTGAGTACTGCATCAGGCTCCCCGCAGGGAGCCTGCTACTCCCTCTGCCTGTCTCTGCCTCTCTCCCTGTGTCTGTCATGAATAAATAAATAAAATCTTTTAAAAAAATTATCCAAGTCCACATGCGTAAATACTAGTCCATTCTGATATGGAGGTACACGCTTTTGGTTTTACTTTCTCCTTATTTTTGTTGAAATTAACTATAAGATGAAGGGAGTACACTAAATAGTGACATTCTTAGAGCACCCTTCTTGAAAACTTCTAAAAATGTTTTAAATGCATCAGTCATGTCTTTGGGTATAGATGCTACATTTGGCTTCCAAATGACATTTTACACAACAAAAGTAATAATAAAAGTCATGCTAGTACTTGCTCATTTTCTACACTGTTGTGTTTTGAGAAAAATATATTTTGAGTTTATTCAGCAAAACGTTAATGTTAGCATTAAGACAATATGGGGCAGCCCAGGGTCTTAGCGGTTTAGTGCCGCCATCAGCCTGGGGCCTGATCCTGGAGACCCGGGATCGAGTCCCACGTCGGGCTCACTGCATGGAGCCTGCTTGTCCCTCTGCCTGTGTCTCTGCCTCTCTCTCTCTCTCTCTCTCTCACTCTCTCTCTCTCTCGTGAATAAATACATAAAATCTTAAACAAAAAAGACAAAATAATTATCTGGGTTGCATGAAATGATGAAAGTGCATCCCAGTCTGGGGCTATTTCTCTCTTTCTGGATCTGAATAGTACTTGAGCAAGGTATAAAGATCATTAGAATCCCTTTGTGAAAAATTTACTCACCCCTTAGAACCATTTTGATGAAGCTAAGTTATTATTTTTACTCAGTGCTAAACATGGATTACAAAGGAGAAGCTCCCTTATTAAACACATTGAAACAAAGGACATTTAAGAATACTAGCTGAGGTATCAGCAGATCTGAATTGTAGCTTTGGCTCTAATGTTCAGTACTGTGTGAACTTAGTGAGTTGCTTACTTCTTCAGACCTTAGATCAATGATGTCACATCAATGATGTGAAAGGTTTTTTTTTTAAAAGTTTTTATTTAAATTCCAGTTAGTTAATATACTGTAATACTAGTTTCAGGTGTACAACATAGTGATTCCACACTTTCACACAATACCAGTGCTCATCACAAGTGCACTCCTTAACACCCGTCACCTATTTAACTCCCCTCACCTCCCATCTGGTACCCATAAGTTTGTTCTCTATAGTTAAGAGTCAGTTTCTTAGTTTGCCTCTCTTTTTCCCCTTTGTTCGTTTTGTTTTTTAAATTCCACATATAAGCAAAATCATTTGGTATTTATCTTTCTCTGACTTGTTTCACTTAGCATAATATTCTTTAGCTCTATCCACATTGTTAAAAATGGCAAGACTTCATTATTTTTTATGGCTAATATGCCTATATATGTATGGTGTACGGTGTACGTTTTCTTTATCCATTCATCAGTTGGTGGAGACCAAATTTGGTCTATTGTAGGTAATGCTGCTATAAACATCAGGGTGCATGTATCCCTTCAAATTAGAGTTTTTATATTCTTTGGGTAAATACCTAGTAGTACAAATGCTGAGTCATACAGTCACTCTATTTTTAACTTTTTGGGGAACCTCCATATTGGTTTCTATAGTGGCTACATCAGTCTGCATTCCCACCAAGAGTGCAAGAGAATTCCCCTTTCTCCACATCCTAGTCAACACCTGTTGTTTGTGTTGTTTTTAGCCATTCTGACTGCTGTGAGATGATATAGGTTTTACTTGCATTTCCCTGACCATGAGTGATGTGGAGCACCTTTTCATGTGTCTGTTGGCATTTGTATGTCTTCTTTGGAAAAAAGTCTATTTATGTCTTTTGCCCATTCTTAGATTATTCACTTTTGGGGAGTTGAATTGTATAAGTTCTTTATATATTTGAATATTAACCTTTTATCAGGTATGTCATTTGAGAAGATTTTCTCCCATTCCATAGGTTGACTTTTAGTTTTGTTGATTGTTTCCTTCACTGTTCAGAAGCTTTTTATTTTGATGAAGTCCCAACAATTTTTTA